>NC_060140.1:349307825-350557825 GCF_021461385.2 Schistocerca piceifrons
TTTCATCAATCATGGAAGTGTGTGATGTAAACTATTTTACCCCAGGTGGACGATCCATCGTACGCCAGTACGTCAGCAGACATTCAGATTCTGGGGTTCTGCAACATTGCACAAAGACAAGTCGGAGTGTCTTGGAATTTCATCCAAATTTCAATATAGGCAATCAACGTACCTAGCAACTTTCAATGCAAACTCATTGTTGAAAACCGGAAAACTAAAACATCTAAGAGATACGCTAAAGAACCACAACATACTCATAACAGCCATTCAAGAAACACGATTCTGTAGGTTTTAGGGTATACAAAGGGAAAGTGGGACCGAGAGTAATGAAAAATATACCACATCTTGGTACAGCCTTTATAATCAACAAACAAATCTTGAACTCAATAGTTGGCTTTGATTCCCAATCAGAAAGAATCTCAAGTCTTACACTCACAAGCACAAACAAAATCTACACAATTATCAATGCACGTGCCCCTATAAACGAGGATAACAGGAAAAACAAAGAAAAAGTGGAGGCCTTTTGGAATCATCTAGATGACATTATTCAGAAAACTCCAGATAAAAACATCATCATTCTTCTTGGAGATTTTAATGCACAGATTGGTAAAGAAAAAAGATATAAGAAAATAGTTGGAAACTATCCTGCACACAAGAGAACAAACAGAAACGGTGTGAGACTAATAGAACTTTGCCAAGCACACAATTTAATTCTTAAATCCACAGCTTTTAAAAAAACTGCCACGAAGACAAAAAACATGGATATCCCCAAATCCTAGCCTTGGGGAATTTCAACTTGATCATGTGGCAATTAAGAAGATTTCTAGCAAAGAAATCATGAACGTTAGGGTACTCAGGGGTGCAAACTTGGATTCAGACCATTACCTTTCTAAAATTAAGTTCAAAGTCATCCCAAACAGGAAACGTAGTATGAAACAAATTAAGGGTCGGAAGTATAGCACAGAAAAGATATTAAAATCAGATGAATTCACAAAAGCAACAGAAACCATTCAGACACAAAGCTGGGGGGATATCAAGGAAAACCTCATTACTACAGCTGAATGGATAGCACCTAACAAAAAAAGTAAAAAACATGCCTGGTGGTCGCTGGAATGTGATGCCCTCATTGAAACGAGAAAACAGGCATGGCAAAATTGGCAATCACAGAAAACAGAAGAAAGTAGACTGAATTTCATTACAGTTAGAAAACTGGTAGATAAAAATATAAAAAGGATTAAGAACACACATGAAAACAAAACTCTCCTCCAAATTGATGAAGAATTTGCTAAAAACAACACAAGGAGCTTTTACAGAACTTTCAAACAAAGGTTATCAAGATACAAAGCACCCACCCTCCAATTTCGAGATGTAAATGGGACTATCGCTCACAACAACACGGAAAACTGCAAAATACTAGCAGGCTACTTTGAGAAACTCTTGAATTGTGAACCCATCCTTGAAAAATTTGAATCCATTCCAAACAACCGTGAGAAGCCGGATTCAGAACCACCGACGACTGAAGAACTACAGAAGGTCATCTCAGAACTTAAAAACAACAAGGCGTCCCGAGAAAATCAAATAGTGGCCGAACTATGGAAAAAGGCTGACAAAAATGCAGTTACATCCCTAAAGTGTGTTTTCGATCAAATCTGGAAAGAAGAAGAGATCCCTGCAGAATGGAGAACAGCTCTCATCCACCCTATCCACAAGAAAGGTTTGAAGACAGACCCCAACAATTACAGAGGAATATCACTGCTGGATATAACGTACAAGATTCTTTCTAAAGTCCTTTTGAACAGGGCAGAGCCGCAATTGGATCCGCAAATCGGGGAATACCAGGGAGGTTTTAGAAAGGGTAGATCATGTTCGGAACAAATACTAAACCTCAAAAACATCATGGCTTACCAAAAATCAAGGGCAAAGACATACGTAATCTCCTTCATTGATTTAAAAAAAGCATATGATTCGATTGATAGAGAATCTCTGTTATCAGTCCTGGAAGAAATGGGTTTGGATAAGAAAACAACTAATATTATAAAAGCGACCCTTACAAATACATTTTCGAAAGTTAAATTTATGGGCGAACTATCGGAACCCTTTGAAATAAAAACGGGAGTGCGACAGGGCGATGGGCTCTCACCGTTGCTGTTCAATTGTGCTCTTGAGAAAGTAGTCAGAGAATGGAACACAAATATTAAGAGTGGTATAAGACTGGGTTGCAAAAAGAAGAACCTTAAAGTAAATTGCATTGCTTTTGCAGATGATATGGCCCTGTTTGCTGAAACAATGAAAGAAGCACGGGAGCAAATCCTTGAACTAAAGAAACAAGCAGCTAAAATTGGTCTTCACATCTCCTCTGAAAAAACTAAGATATTGACAAACATCGAGCACTCATGTAAATACCTCAAAGTTCAAGAACAGAAGATTGAAATAGTAAAAGAATTCAAATATCTCGGAGAATGGATTACTTGGAATGCTGGGGAAAGCAAAGCAATGGAATCCAGAAAAAATAAACTTGAATTGGCCTTCCAACTAACAAAAAATACGTACAACAAAAAATCCCTTTCATGGGGGTCCAAAATTACACATTACAAGACAGTGATTAAGCCAGAAGCACTGTATGCAGCAGAAACACTTAACATGAATTTCAAAGGCCAAATGGAAAAACTTGAGATAAAGGAAAGAAAAATTTTAAGAAAAATCATTGGGCCAAAATTTCAAGACAATAAGATTATATACATTAAAATTGAAACTCTCTACAAGAAAATTGAAAAACTTTCAGATTCTATGCGAAAAAGGAGAATAAATTTTTATGGTCATCTTCTCAGAATGAATTCCAACAGATTAACTAAACAAATCTTTGACTTCTTCCGTAGCCGAAAAACGAAGCCCAACTGGTTTAAAGAAACTGAGAAAGACCTAGTGGAATAAAATATTTCGGAAAATTCACTTATTGATCGAACTGTTAAATTAATTACTAAAGATGAAAACATAGGGTTCCAAGACAAATCCACACAAAAGTCCAAATCCTTCATCTCGGAAGAAGAGAGGAGAAGAAGATCAGAAAGAATGAAGAAATACTGGGCCCTAAGAAAAGAACAACACACAAAGAAATGATTGATCCAGCATACCCCAAAGAGGGTGAAACGAAAGAAGAAGAAAAACAGGTTGTAATTGCAGAGAGGGTTGAAAGCCTAATATGTGAAATAAATTATAATAAACAGGTTGTAATTGCGATCGCTAGGGTAAATAACAGTGGCAAGACTCTTGGAGGATATAGGATTAACTAAAGCTTGAGAATTATATTGAATCGTGAGTGTGATAATTTATCTATTAAAACCCGTATTTACAATTTCTGTCCTGCACTTTGTATGATACTGCAGTACGTGTGTGAAGGTTATTTTTATGATTATAATCGATGAGGTATGACGCATCATGCAGATAGAACCAAAAGAACTCGCTAGTTTGTGCGGCGATCGAAAGCTCGAGAAAAGCCCGATGTTTCTGAAGACGTAACGTCAACTGTTAGAACAGTTCCAGTCGTACACAAGCATAGATCTAGTCTTTAGTGCACTTGTCATCTAGGGACAACGGGTTGCAACTTGTTACTTGTACCATTACGTACTGTGGAGGTATTTCTTTTATTGGCTTTTGGTACGAGCCCATATATCCATCTCAACAAACATCAATTTGACGATACGAACGTAAGGACAGAGCAATACCCAGTCCCCGAGCCGGGAAAATCTCCGACCTGGACAGGAACCGAACCTGGGCCCCTGCCGCGCTGGCCGCCCAACTACCGAGGCAGTTAGTGTGGAGGCTGCAAGGTACTGAAGGAAACAAGTGTAAAATTTAGGCACTGAGGCGACTTCTGAGGCGTGCGGCAGCAGCACAGTTCGTATTGTCGCTCCGCTGAAGAGTAGAGGATAAAATTGATATAGACACAGCACAAGTTCGGAGAAGACAAGACTGAGGAAGAAAATCACCGTGTCTTTTTCAATGGAACTATCACGATGGCCTTGATCGACGTAGTAAAACTACTGGCAACCCAAATGTGGTTTGCGAGACAGGGATTTGAACTATCGTTCTCGTGCATGCGAGTCCATTGTCTCACCACGGCGCTACCGTGAGCGGTCTGAAGAATAGAAAACTTTCGTCTCAGAGTCAGTGTGGAACATTCTGCCGGAGACGAACTGATAGCGAATGTATACTGCTGCCTCACGCCCTTTGAGGAAATGTCCTTGACAACGACTTAAAAGTGCTGACGTAAAGCCAACAAAGGAATCACAGGAGGCGGGAAACGACAGCAAAGCGACGATACCTCCATTACGTTACGCATTGTTTACAGACCCAACAAACATGATTATTCGCGTGTTTCATATCGACATCCAATAATAGTCCGACTACAGCTAGTGACGTAAATATAAGAAATTTGGCATTAAAATATCTCCTATTGTCTTCGCTAAGAGCTAAGTAGCGTTTTATTTATAGAGTGGATACTGCAAAACACTAAGCGGTTCAGTTGGCGAGACAGTGATGAATAATGCGAAGATACCGCGTCTTGGCGTGAAAGTGTTTGCTTCTTGCCATTTTTGGTTGACGTTCCGTGGGATTCACCGGATTAGGTGACACAAACAGAAGATTGTGAAAACATGTTGACAATGCCGACGGCGCGGGATGTGGCAGTGGTGATATATTGAGGTAGCAAGATCTTGGGTTTAACAGCGGCGTCAACTGGAGGCATAGTGTCCCCAGGAACGCTCCCACTGGATCACTCTGTCGCAGCCAGCCGTCGCTCGTCGATCGCCACCGTAGACGACGTACGACAAGGAACACCTCTCGAAAAACCGAAGAAGCCAAGGTAGAGTTGCTGCGGTACGAGCTTGACATTAAGTGCTATCTTCCAGCGTGTGTTGAAATTCATCAAACTGGTTGGTCAATTGATGTCACAGTATGGACTGTACAGGTGTGAGCAAGTGCAGGCTGTAGGCGACCGCCACGGTACTTTCTATCATTTTCTCTGTGTTGGACAACAGGTACAGAATCACACTTTTTGAACATCTCAGATCGGTATCAAAAGTGAAGGTTCAGAAGAATTGTTGCGATTCTTAAATAATTTTCAAACCAACATCATAAACAAGGAGCACACATTTTCCTTAAGGAATTTAAAGTATTTGACAACATGCAGTGAAATGATGTTAGGTTTGCTATCACATTCGTAGGACACTCCTCAGCGAAGTTCTGAACGTGAATTTGATCCGTGTGTAGGTCTTGAGTAAAACGAAGTGGAAAAATATTCTTGGTTTAAAGTTGTTAGAAAACAGGGTTAAACCTCACCGCTACTATTGATTAAATCCTGTACTGAACATACATGACAACAATTTGGAAGAAATTTTCAGAACAGAAATAAAAGTGCATTGTGTCCATATACAAGTTGCAGGATTGCAGAATATTATAATGAACAGAAGAATTCTTCTTTCTTCCGGAATTAATCCCTTAACTTCACCGCGTCGGCATGTTAATTGTCGAATTTGTCAATTTCAGTCGCAGTGGATGCCCGGGTGCCCTTTCTGTCGCCACTTCCCCCACCCGCCCTCACTCACCCCCTCCCGGGATGGAATTTCTGTACGCCACTTGTCTGCGTCTAGTGTTATGTGGGAATGTGCAACATTTTTCTAAATATTTGTGAATTGTGTAACTGAGGCGAGGCGTGGGTACCTGCCCGGTATGCACCTAGTGGGATGTGGAAAACAGCCTAAAAACCACACTGTCCGTCGTGGTCAATTCGCCGGGCGGATTCGATTCAATTCGAGCCGGGTCACATCCCCGAATACCGGAAGCAGCGTATTAAAGGGGTAGACCAGGGTGACACTCGATTTTGCCACCGCTATTCATAAGTTTTTTTCAGCAAAATGTCAAAGAAATTACGAAACTGATTTTAGACCTTTATGGTACACCCTTAAGATTGTATTACGTACGGTATTTTGTGTTTTTAAGTGAAGTGAACCCAACACGATATCGACAAATGGCATTCTCGTAGTGCGAGGGCCGTTGGTGGGAGATTGAACGGCACAATTTTCAGCCTAGAACGAAATTTCAAAAACTGCTTTGAAACTGATGATACTGTCCAACATAGTACGTGGCTATATTAAAAAAGTTTTTAACACAGTGGCAGCTGTCTGAAATAAAAGTCAATTATTTCGACATAAAAGTCGTTACAAAAACTTGCAGCAAAAATCAAAGTCAAAATATATCGCAAAAATACTAGCTACTGCAGTAGAATAATCGCCAATTCACAAGTCACAAAGGGGTTCAATGTAACTGCACATATATTTCATGAGTAATAATAGCTCCCGCCAACTTGAAAAATGTTGTTTGAAGAAAATAAGTGTTTAAAATTTCAACTTGTTTTTTAATACTGAAATGGAACAAACCTTTAATCGGCAATGCTATCTCACTACAGTTGGCCTTTTTTCTCCGATGTCGAAAAACTCTAGTTTTGACGAAATTACACTAATTAACTGGTTTCGGCTCACCAATCGAAATGTTTTTTGCACTATTGGGATTACTTTTCGAACCTTTTCTGTCCGTACAAATACGTTTGTTTGTCATTTTTAAGCACTCGCTTTTTATTTCGTATAAAAAACAAGCGAAATCACAAGTTAAACAGATACGAGACAAGCATGTGCTTTCAGGCATTTTAATGCAAACGAATCATGGGGTGAAGAGAAATATAGTTGGGAAAAGTATTTTGGTTCATAGTAATGCCCTCTGTGATACTATCCGAAGCTAGCGGGACCCCCGTTCCGTCGGTAGCTATTACAGTATTACGTCAGTTGCATTCGAGCACTCGGTTGTGCCAGATCCTCATGCAGTAAACAGCGGTGTTAACATGCTCTTTAACATTCATGGTCCACTTCATATGAATGCATCTTAAAAACAGACTCTCTAAGGAACATTTTAAGCCAATAAATAAGTCTAAAAATAATTTCTACGCTGGTTAGCACCTTCGCTCGCGTGACTATCAGCACGAATCTTATGACAGAAGAATGGAACCGACTGACAGCTTAAGGAGGTCGCGTAGCAGCGATTATAGTTACGATTATTAATATGTGACAGAAAAAGAACTTTCTAAACACAAAACTGATTGAAACAAGAATGAAAAAGTGAAAAATTTGCTATCCAAAATCAAATGACAGAAAATGGTCGAAGCGAAGGAGAAATTAGCATGAGCAGCTAGTAAACGTGTACTTCAACAAAAGAAATCGTATGCTGTAGAACAGTCGCCAAAGACTGTTCCCATCATCATCAGCGTTGCATAGAAGCAAGACTACTTTCAAGGACTAACCAAGTTACGCTGTTTCGGTACCGTCATTTACTCGGCCTTCCAGGATCTGTACTGCCATTAGATCTACATCTACTTGTTTCCGTAGACGTGACGAAATCCCTTAAGATGCGTCCCCTCACTTGAGGCAGTGCGCTGGCTATGTTTAAATCTTACCGTACGTCTTCATTTCTGACTAAAATTTTATAGCTCGAAGGATCCTCATTTCTGTGGACTGCACCATCGATGACTACAAGTTTTGCTTCCATGTAGCAGGGCAGAAATCACCTTTTTTTCTAACTGATGTTCTCAACTGAGTACCACGGCAGCAACATACCTCTAAAATGGCTTTGTCGTTCGTAATAATTTCATTCCGTTTGTAGAAAAATCACGTAAACATCGCTGTTATTACGTTTGCGTGTCTAAAGTTACATCTGTCTACAAAAAAGTCGGCAGTGAAATTTGCACAAATCATCATTTAAACAATCTAAATATTAACAAACAGTAATGACTGAAATATGTCCTGTTTGCGGAGTCACGCCCTTAGTTTGGCACTAGTTGATTCTAAAATCGGTGTCTACGGTTTCAGTAAGTATTTCCAACCGCTCACCAAACTCTTTCTCAAACAGAGAAAACGGCAAAATGATTTCTGCAACTTCGTCTATTCCGAGCAAGAATTATCGAATTTTTGTTGTTTAAAATGGCTTCACTAGAAAGGTTATGCTGGTCGTATCCCACTTTTCTTACATTTTGGACCTGTCATGTCCACCTGCCATTCTCAACAGCCACACTTCATTATTGATGATGTCATCATGATCATGTGCCAAACGTCTTTTTAACAGTCAATTTCTTGCCTCATAATCCACGAAGACTACAACAATGTCATTCTTGATTTAAATAATTATAATGATTAAATAATTTAAATCACTAAATAAATTAAATTATAAAATCCAAGACGGGGGTACTACCCGAAATGTGTTTCGTACCCCACGCCCCCTTTCCCCTCTGCACCCAATATCAGCCCTGTCAGAATGAAGTTCTAATTAATAAATGAAATAATTTTAAAGAGTCCAGTTAGCCAAGTTATGCTTTGAACTCCTGTCCATCTTCATTCCCTTAAGCTCGACGGTAAAATTAATAAATAAATTAATTAATTAAAAATCGTTATCTTCAATCAGAGCCTAGTATTTTAGCCACAATTAAAATGAAAGAACGGGTTACAATGTAGCCTCATTTTGAGTGTCCCCAGAATTATATGAACGACGCGAATTATTTATCAGGAAAAACGTCACACACTTAAAGAAAGTATCTGAATAGCGTAAAATGACGAAAGTGATGTCAACTACGTTTCCATTACTGACTTTAGAAAAACGTTTATATGGGCTTACTCAGCAGTTACACTTCTATATTTCATTGGAACCTACATATCATTCGCTATAGAATATTAAATAGTTAAAAAAACCAGCATTTGCTTATCCAGTGTAATTAACCAATTGACACTTAATTACGAATTATTAATATGTAAAATTTTACTTTAATGCTATTCCGCAAAATTTCGGAAATATTAAATATGGCTCTGAGCACTATGCGACTAAACTTCTGAGGTCATCAGTCAAATATTAAATAAAATGAACTGCTGCTTTCATGCTCTTGTTGCCCGTCTTTGGCAACCGATGGTTGCACTGGCAAAATGTTCAAAGTTCGATAAGTATACCATAGTGAAAGATGCAACAGAGCCTCACATTAATTATGTTCCTCATCTATGATACTTGTCAAGTTTCACATTGTTCTTTCGAAGTCTTTCCTGCAAAAATTCGTCAGTAGTACACGAATCACCGACACACACATTTATCAGCTTAGTGCTTGAAAGATGACTGTCAACTCCAAAGTAAGTACTTCAATGCTATTTCCATACCTAAATAGTTACAAAAAAATGACAAACTAACAGTTACCACTAGAAGTTAGGCCTATGAGGTCGATATCGGAAAACTAACCTGGCCAGGTTATAACTGCAGAAAATATGTGTTACCTAAAATTCTGCGTTAAGTAGGCATGCACGCAAACAAAACAATAGACACCCTGATTTGCTGGAAGAATGTAATTAACTAGACTTATTCTTGATGTAAGTGAGAAATATCGTCAAATTAAATATAACTACACCCAAATTGTTCAGACTATCTTCGTAGCCGCATGGTTAGCGTCGCCTGCGGTGTGGAAGGACCTGGCTTCGAATCCCAGTAGCTCGTCAAATTTTTTCTGAGGTAGAGAGATCTGGTACTGGGTCCACTCAGCCATTGTGGGGCCAAAGGAGGAGCTGTTTGAACAAAGAAACAGTGGATCATCAGGATTTTTGTATTGGCAAAAAACAGGTCGAGGGATAGGGTACATGCTGATCACATATTCCACTCACACTGCCTTGTGAGCAGAAGTCGATCAGTCGGGATAGCACTATGGGCTAATCCGCGAGTGGTCTTTACATTTCCTAAATTGTTCTCAATCACCATTTTAGGAAGGACAATGACAAAGCATCATGCTATACAGTTTATGATTTTGACTGACTTATTTCTTTTATTACGAATAACTCAGGCCTACTTTCGACGAAGGCTGCAATACCTACCAACCAGAACCATGTTGCAAAGGCACTCTACTCTTTTCTCTACAAAATCAGCTATTAAATAATAGCATCATCTAATAAAAATACGTGATGTTTTGCAAGCACATTGGGCCTTCAGATTAAATGTTCCACATCTAAATTGTCTGCATTACTTATTAATGCACAAGCAACTGGCATGCTTAACGTAATAACCAAGAATAATTGCAGATGTTTGTGAAAATTAGAGCAAAATAAAATTGTATTACATCTTGAAATATGTAAGAATTTACACACACTGAAAGCCATATGGATCTTCAAATTAAATATTTCCGCATCTGAATTGTGCATACTACTTATTAAAAACCACACACCTCTTTTACTGACACTACTTTTGCGATACGCGTTGCAGGTTATGAATAATGGATTTCGCGTTGTAGGCTGCAGGTCATGGATTATGGGTTGCAGGTTACGGGTTATTATTTAAGTAATGTCAATAAGCGAGCTGCACGTATTTTAATAAGTAATACAGATGATGTAGATGCGGAAATATTTAATTTCAAGGGTCAAATACAGGCTGCAAAGTGTGTGGAGTCTTAACTACTTCGAGAAATAATAGTTTCATATCTCTGGAATTTTCGTAGAGATCTGGGCAGACCCACGTGTTGGCAAGGTTGTTTCAACTGTTCGACTGTGCTGCAGAAGTTTCGCTGAGAAGCCCTTTACACATCCTTCTTACAGTCTCGATCTCTCCCCATGCGATTCCCGTATCTTTTGAAACCTTGAAGAAATCCGTTCGTGGCTGTCACTTTGCTTCGGCCGAAGAGATGCACGCCTGGTTACAACCATGGTTCCGTAGGCAACTCTAAATATTTTTTCGTGAAAGCATTCAACATCTTGTCACAGTGGAATAAATGTATTATACGATATGGTGATTACTTTTGATATAATGAACAGTTTACTTACTTTCTTTCCACCTGCCTCGTTTTCATTTCACTGAACCTTATAAAATCGTATAGGGGTTTATATAGTTTTGTATCTTCTGTTTGTCTAATAGTTTTAATGTTTGTTGACAAGGCACTGCCAGAGGCCATCAGACGCTGCATCATTTTCCTAGTTACTTGATATCTTCTGTTGCAGGCGAAAACAAAGTGGTTATCATCTTTCTCAATGCCACACTCATATTAAGAAGCTGTGATCAAACTGAGGCGGTAGAGATCCCGTAACTGAATCGACATCGTACCACTGTCAGTATAAAGTTTTTGCTGGATCTGCAGTTCTGTCAGTAAGGACGTAACAGTCCGTTATGTACCAGTCCAGCATTGTGTCTTCCATTGACTCGTCAGACCGAGGGAGGTTTTCGTTCCATCGGGCCCTGACTCCAGTCCTTCTGGTATTTAGGAGATCGCCAGATGGCACTTTATCATTTTTCACATAACCAGTGCACACAGTTTCCTTGGGCAATGTATTTACGTCTTCATTTCACTATAATTCGCTGTGCGTCTTCTCCAAAAACATGATGGTCTCATTATTGAGGCGTGAAAGCTCCTTAAATGCTTCTGTAATGCGGTATACTAAATGATTTTTAGTGTTGTTGACTTCGTAGCTGAGCTTGCAAACGTATAAATTATTATTGACTCAAAAATGCTTCAAATGGCTCTAAGCACTATGGGACTTAACATCTGAGGTCATCAGTCCCATAGACTTATAACTACTTAAACCTAACTAACCTAAGGACTTCACACACATCCGTGCCCGAGGCAGGATTCGAACCAGCGACCGTAACGGTCGCGCGGTTCCAGACTGAAGCGCCTAGAACCGTTAGACCACAGCGGCCGGCATTATTGACTCATCCTGGACTCATTTTGCATATGTAAGCCCCTTTAAAATCGCTACAAGTTCTGCACAGAATATGAACGCTGCTTCAGAGAGCTTGAATTTGTCCCCTCCAGTAGTTTTTCTATCTGTTAATGAACTTTCTCTACCGCCGTCTTTTTGTTTAGATCCAACTGCGTAAGTCTGTCTTGAGAATAGTCATGCTGCTAAGCTGTCTCTAGAGTTTTCTCATGCAGTATACCTTGGCCCTTTGGTGAGTGGGAGGAGCGTTGGATGAAAACATACGGAAAACCCAGGTACAGTGCTCCAGAATTAGGTGACTTCCTTACGCATAGGACGGCGTTGCGGCTTAAATCCTCTATTCGGCAATGGCCCAGCAGCTGCGCCAGATGTCACTAGACGAACAGTTGGCGTCGCCCTCGATCTCTGATGAGGCACGTGTCCTTTCTGGCAGTTGTGTCATATTATCTACACCTGTTACTATGCGATGCACCCCACCGCTGCTTCCTGGGACACTACCGCGCCACAAATCGACGCATTCAGCAAGATGTACTTTCGACTACATTAACATAATGAACTTCTTTAATTGTGAGTGCAAACTGCCGTTTGGTTAGTGACTGAACAAAATCCAGAGGGTTCCAATAACCTCGGCTAGTTTGACTCTTGTTTCAGGATGCAGAATCAGCTGGCAGTAAGCGGGAGTCTTATATGTTGAATAGAGTGATTCACCTAACCATTCTTCCAAATTTCACAGTTCTCAAATTGCTGAAGCATCTATTTAGGCAGATGTATTGTACTGAAGAAATGCAAGTTTAAAAGATTGCAACAAAGGCCTCTTCTCACGTATTTGTTTGGCAGACGTCACCAAACATGTGGAACGTTTACGAGAACACGCATTCGGACGTAGCTGATGATTCCAAACGGATGACGTCTGGACAACCAGGTGGAAAAAAACATATCGCTAACTGCCTCCCGCCGCGCGGGATTAGAAGAGCGGTCTAAGGCGCTGCAGTCATGGACTATGCGGTTGGTCTCGGCGGAAGTTCGAGTTCTCCCTCGGGCATGGGTGTGTGTGTTTGTCCTTAGGATAATTTAGGATAAGTAGTGTGTAAGCTTAGGGACTGATGACCATAGCAGTTAAGTCCCATAAGATTTCACACACATTTGAACATAACTGCCTCCCTTTTACCAAAGGGAGAGGAGCACTGACGATAAAGATCTTGATAACCTGACTCTAAGACAACGTGCTGGTTTAAGTTTGTAACCTCTCCGCAGTTCCTCCCGTAGTGAACCCACGTAACCTGCTGACGGTGATGTTCTGATCTAATATGATGGAATACGCAACAGTACGGCATTCTTGGCGCTATTTGGCAGTAGTAGGCTCAGTGCTGGCACCAGGTTTCATCATCTTGCCTGTCTCTTTTATCATCATCATCATCATCGTCGTCGTCGTCGTCGTTATCATTAACAACAACATCAATAGTAACTCGAAACGGGAACTGCGTCAACAAGGAAGGGTGCAGCACGCCGTAATCCATAAGAAGTGAATTAATGATAAATTTAGCTGCCAAGTTCAAAACGCTTTGGCTGGCTTATTCTGAAAGCAGCTGCTTTTATGACGTCGATAGGAGCAACTTTTCTATTTTTAAGGTCAAAGGAAAAACTAGGAAAATAATTGTAGAGGAATCAGTCCGCAAACTCAGAGTGCAAAATATTTGCAAAAATAATCTGTAATAGTATAAAAACCATAGCAAAGAGATTCTCCTGTAATATGAACACAGTGGATTCCGGAAAGGCCACTCGTGGAATGATATTCCATCATGAAAATTAATTTATGGTTTCTTCTGTCAGTCTATACGGACAAGAATGTAGGAAATGTAGTTAATAAATATCGATCATTACGCAGAATAATAAACAAAACTTTACCAAACAAAATACAGAAGGAAATTTAACATTTTATAAAACCATGGAATTGAGTCACGGATCCCTCTAAACAGTGATAAAAGAAAACTGCAAGCAGAAAAAGTGAGATTTCGTAGGAAAGTGTATAATAATATCAGTGAAATGATTGAAGAAAATCAAACGTTACAGAAACAAAACCTACAAATAATGAGCATAGAGAGAATCTCAAGTCAGGGCACACTTTACCAGCCAACGCGAGGAAGGGATCCAATCGGCAATGCAAAGTGAAGATGTATCAGGCACAGCTGATTGAGCCTTAAAATGCAGAAGGCTTTCGTGACGTAATTTCTTGAAGGTACCTGGGCGTTGCTCAGTATTTCTAAGATTGAGCTACAGATGACGAGCAGGCGCCTCGTTGAAATGTTGTGCAATTTCCGCAACGGTGTCTGACACAACGCCCGAAAACTTTTCAAGTACGTTTTATTTTGTCAGTGAGTAGCTTAGCCCGTATAGCTTTACGTAACGCTTGTGGGATCGAGAGGATGGGAGCCATTCTAGCCTTCTCCGAATCTCCGAATGGAGGCGCTGATGCATCAGAGATATCGTTGTGTCCCCACAGCGCCGACACCTGCATCCGGCTCTCAGTGTTTACGGCCGGAGTTGCAGCCGCCTACATTTGACGGCGCGGCCACATTTCAGCTCTTAAGCAGCATCGTGTTTGCGCTGGCTATCCGTAACCGTTATACGAGGAAAAAGAACTCGCTATATTCGTGGGTAACTTCTGGCGCCCATCTACCTTCTGTCGCTCCTTCGCAACTTTTTATAGCACACCGAATAATATTCCGTTCTACTTAAGGCAATGGGCACCTCTTTTTCAGGAATGTGATCCGCAACACCCATCCATTTATTGTGAATCAAGATTTCTATAATGCTCTGTGCTGCGGTGACAATCGCTCCGAAGATAACCAATTCGAAACCTAGTGGTGGAAGAAATTTTAATCGTTTTGCTTGGCAATTGGACGCACGATAGTAGCATAAACAACCTGCACCACTGTCAAAGGTTAAATCCCAGGCTTCATCGCAGCGTCTCAAGACGTTTCGGCATGTGGCACACGATGGTGACTCGTCCGTGGGATGGGGACGTCAGGCTTGGCTGCCACGGTGAAGCAGTTCGAGGTTAGCTCCGGATATCACTCTCCCGACTATCTCTTGGACTCTGCCATTCAACAGTGAGAAGAAAGACTCTCTAAAACAAAGAGTGATTTATGTGACAGGCAACGTCTTTAATTCGACTACTGTACAAATGTAGCTATAGTACAACAGCGTCATACACCGAAGTGCCGGCCGGAGTGGCCGTGCGGTTCTAGGCGCTACAGTCTGGAACCGAGCGACCGCTACGGTCGCAGGTTCGAATCCTGCCTCGGGCATGGATGTGTGTGATGTCTTTAGGTTAGTTAGGTTTAATTAGTTCTAAGTTCTAGGCGACTGATGACCTCAGAAGTTAAGTCGCATAGTGCTCAGAGCCATTTTAGCCACCGAAGTGACAGAAGTCATGGTATAGCAATGTGCATGTATAAATATGGCGACTGTATCGCGTACACAAGATAAAAAACGGCAATGCATTGGCAAAGGTATCATTTGTTCTCAGGTGATTCATGCGAAAATATGTCCGACGTGATATTGGCCGTACGACGATAATTAACAGACATGGAACGTGGAATGGTAGTTGGAGCTAGAGGCATGGGACATTCCGTTTCGGAAATTGTTACGGAATTCAGTATCCCGCAATCTACGGTGTCAAGAGTGTGCCGAGAACACCAAATTTCAAGCATTACCTGTCACCACGGACAACGCAGAGGTCCACGGTCTTCACTTAACGACTGAGAGCAGCGGTGTTTTCGTAGAGTTGTCAGTGCTAACAGACAAGCAACACTACTTGAAATAACCACAGAAATTAATGTGGGACGTACGACGAACGTATCCGTTAGGACAGTGCGATGAAATTTGACGTTGTATGGTAGCAGACGGCCGGCGCGAGTGCCTTCGTTAACAGTACAACAGCGCCTACAGCGCCTCTCCTGGGCTCCTGACCATATTGCTTGGACCATAGACGACTGAAAAATCGTGCCCTGGTCAGCTGAGTTCCGATTTCACTTGGTAAGAGCTGATTGTAAGATTCGATGTGGCGCATGGACTCAAGTTGTCAGCAAGGCAGTGTGTTAGATGATGGTGGTTCCATAATGGTATGGGTTGTGTTTACATGGAATGGACTGGGTCCTCTGGATGTTCGGCTACTTGGAGACCATTTGCAGCTGTTCATAGACTACTTGTTTCGAAACAATGATGGAATTTTGGTAGATGACAATGCGCCGTTTCACCGGCCCACAGTTGAACGCGATTCGTTTCAAGAACATTCTGGACAATTCGAGCGAATGGTTTTTCCAGCCACACCGCCAGATATGAATCCCATGGGACACACTAAACGAATATCAAGTTATTTGTAATTATGACTGTTTGGCATCAGCCAAGCTTAAACGCCAATTAATCCCATAAACAAAGTCTGAACCTGAAGAATTATCGCAGATGAACACAAAATAAATTGCCCTTAAATAACTCACAGTGGAATAATAGTTAGAATTTTGATAATATTACACTAATGTAAACATTATACAACAATGTTTCGAACGCTACCGCATTACAAAATGTGACATGATGCACTGACGGTGTGGATTTTGGAGCTTTCGATTTCCTTGCTTGAAAAGAAAAACTAGAGACAACTGGTATCGAAATTAGCATTAAGGAAGCCACCATTGTTTTATTTTTCCTTCACTTGTTCATGTCTCACAAGATTCTGTACTTCCTTCACTTGGTTTGTCATTTCTTCTCAAAGTATAAAAGAATTTGAAGAAAGTTCATGGAGATAATACTTAAATATATCCCTTCAGACAGGAACAAAATATGAAACTTCCTGGCAAATTAAAACTGTGTGCGGGACCGAGACTCGATTTCGGGACCTTTGCCTTTCGTGGGCAAGTACTCTACCAACTGAGCTACCCAAGCACGACTCACGACCCGTCCTCACAGCTTCAATTCTGCCAGTACCTCGTCTCCCACCTTCCAAACTTCACAGAAGCTCTCCTGCGAACCTTGCAGAACTAGCACTCCTGGAAGAAAGGATACTGCGGAGACATCGCTTAGCCACAGCCTGGCGAGGGGGGGGGATAATGTACTTTATATCTGAACCTGTAGCTAAGCTATATGACACATCTCGGGAAATATAATTATGCAACACGTTGCGTCTGTTTCTAACTGAGAGTGTAAAATATCATCAGCCACCTTACATTCAAAAAGTTCCTGTCCTGTATCGTCAGTGTCACGGGACACACAATTTTAGGATACGTCATCTGAAACAACGAACTGTTTTCAGTTTCTTTTTCGTTTCAGATTGGAAGGTCAGTCCATTAGTAATGTTGTTGTGGTCTTCAGTCCTGAGACTGGTTTGATGCAGCTCTCTATGCTACTCTATCCTGTGCAAGCTTCTTCATCTCTCAGTACCTACTGCAACCTAAATCCTTCTGAATCTGCTTAGTGTATTCATCTCTTCGTCTCCCTATACGATTTTTACCCTCCACGCTGCCTTCCAATTCTAAATTGGTGACCCCCTGATGCCTCAGAACATGTCCTACCAACCGATCCCTTCTTCTAGTCAAGTTGTGCCACAAACTCCTCTTCTGCCCAATTCCACTCAATACTTCCTCATTAGTTACGTGATCTACCCATCTAATCTTCAGAATTCTTCTGTAGCACCACATTTCGAAAGCTTCTATTCACTTCTTGTCCAGACTATTTATCGTCCATGTTTCACTTCCATACATGGCTACACTCCATACAAATACTTTCAGAAACGACTTCCTGACACTTAAATCTATACTCGACGTTAACAAATTTCTCTTCTTCAGAAACGATTTCCTTGCCATTGCCAGTCTACATTTTATATCCTCTCTACTTCGACCATCATCAGTTATTTTCCCCCCAAATAGCAAAACTCCTTTACTACTTTGTCTCATTTCCTAATCTAATTCCTTCAGCATCACCCGACTTAATTCGTCTACATTCCATTATCCTCGTTTTGCTTTTGTTGATGTTCACCTCGTATCCTTCTTTCAAGACCATGTCCATTCTGGAACCGCGTGACCGCTACGGTCGCAGGTTCGAATCCTGCCTCGGGCATGGATGTGTGTGATGTCCTTAGGTTAGTTACGTTTAAGTAGTTCTAAGTTCTAGGGGACTGATGACCACAGATGTTAAGTCCCATAGTGCTCAGAGCCATTTGAACCATTTGAACCATGTCCATTCCGTTCAACTGATCTTCCAAGTCTTTTGCTGTCTCTGACAGAATTACAATGTCATCGGCGAACATCAAAGTTTTTATTTCTTCTCCATGGATTTTAATACCTACTCCGAATGTTTCATTTGTATCCTTTACTGCTTGCCCAATATACAGATTGAAGAACTTCGCGGAGAGGCTACAACCCTGTCTCACACGCTTCCCAACCACTGCTCCCCTTTTATGTCCCTCGACTCTTATAACTGCCATCTGGTTTTTGTACAAATTGTAAATAGCCTTTCGCTCCCTGTATTTTTCCCCCGAACACCTTCGGAATTTGAAAGAGAGGATTCCAGTCAACCGTTAGTAATATGAATTTAAATTTTTTTGCGCAGAGTGCTTACGTCTTTCGTCACTTCCTGATTGTTTATGCATTTAGTTGTAGTATTTTCGGAAATACATTGTTGGATCATAAGCATGTGGACACCTGTTGTTGAATACTAATATGGGATGTGTCCACTGATCGTCTTTATGATGGCTCAAACTGTGCTGGGGACCCTTTCAATGAGGTGCCTGAACGCCTGTGGAGATATTTCTCCATAAGAGCTGAAGCCACAGGAGGTAGCGATTTTGGACGCTGGGGTCTGGAGCGAAATCGACATTATAACTCATCTCAAAGGTATTCCGTTGGGTTCAGATCGGGACTCTGGGCAGGCAAGTCTATTTCAGGAGTGTTATTTTCTACAAACCATTGCCTCACTGATGCTGCTTTATGATAGAGTGAATTGTCTTGCCGATAGAGTTATCTTCCCCGAACAGTTCCTCTACTGTACACAGTAAGCAATGCTGTAAAATGTATTAATTTCATTCTGCATTAAGCGTTTCCTTCAGCGCAACATGGGGACCACAGCCTAACCACAAAGAACGCCACCAAACTGTAATACCACCTCCTCCGTACGTCAGTACAGCCACCAAACGATGATAAGTAACTTTCTCCGGGTATTCATCAAACCCAAACTCTTCCATCGAGTTGCCACCGGGAATACCGTGACTCATCACTCCAAATCACAGTTTCCCACACTCCAACGTTTTGTGGTGTCTCTCTTTACACCACCTCGCGTGCCGCTTCCCATCGACTGCAGAAATTTGTGATTTAGGAAGAGTTGCTCGACCACTGTACTGCATTCTTTTTAACGGTGATCGCGGTAGAGGGACTTTTAATGAAACTCACGAGTGAATCCTATCGCTGATTTCATGCTATTGTTTTACATCCACAGTCCGCAGTGCTAGACAGTCCCTGCCCTCAGTACCTGAAATCTTTCTGGTCCTGATTTAGTCTTGGTTGTTCCTTCACGTTTCCGCTTCACAATCACCAACAGTCGACACACGGACAGAAGTCGTCGATCTAACTTGAGACAAGGACACTTACTCCAACGCGTTTTTATTACATTTTATTTTGTGATCGCCGCAACTGAGATGGTAGACCTTTTTAACCTCATGAGCCAAGGTTTGCAATCTGATGGTAAGAGCACTGTCTCTCAAACCGCGCTGTTCAGCTTTGTGAAAAACATTATAATCCTATTAAAATTATTTGATAGTTGACGTCTATCGCTTGCCTCCACAGTGTTGTCACACCGGCTGCCGGCTACCACTCAGTTATACACAGCACACGAACACAGAGAGTCACTTCACAAATGCTATAACGAGGAGCAATGGTGGAAGTGGCCGCCGGGAGGTCGACGAAAATGCGAGATACTCTGTCAACAGCTGATTTTATGTGGCCGGTGACTAAACTGCGGCAGACGAAGCGTTTGGTAGCGCTGAATGTAAACTCATGTCCTAAACTAACGACAACTTTGTGATGCGCACTATATCGAAGAAAGCGACGGAACTAAAACCACAATTGCTTTTTTCAAGGCGATTAAAGCTAACCTCAAAGAGCAAACTCAGCTCTGAAAAGCTAAAAGTAAACTGTAATTCTTGCTGTCATTAGTTACCTAAAGCTGTCTTCACACTGGCTATCCGGGATGACGTGTGACCAACCGATGGGCAGTCTCGGTTGGCACTGGGCTGAAGATGCAGGCGACACAAGCAGGTTTCAAACGAAAAAAGGGTGACAGGAAGAAAAAAAAAACAAAATAAAAAAGTCAGCACGATGAGTAAAATGACGCTGAAGATATATTAAAAATAAAAAATTCATTTAAACCAATTAACTGAACAAAAATAAAACTGAAAGTCATTTAGAAATAAAAAGAAAGATTTCGCTGCAGTTGACGAGATTCGAACGTACGACATTCCATATGAAAGGTTCCTACACTAATCACAGCACTACGCCATTACACAGCGTTAATTTGTTATATTTATGACTCTGGTGACCCAGCTACAATGATAAACTGCTGCCTTAAGAATTTCGGTTTCGCGCAATGTCCTCCGAACATACAATGTAAGCCGATCTCTGTGATTATAATAACTATGTATGTGACTGCATAGCGTCTTATGCTGAAGTATCGAGTAGTCTTCGATTAGTGTGAATTACGAAATAAAAGAGGCAGACCCAGGACTGTGGATACAGATACATCGAAAAAGAAAGCCGGACAAAGAAATGGAAGTGAACTGACCAGATGATCCGGCAGTCTGACATCGGCGAACAATTCAGGCGGGACTCTGGGCGCTCCAGCTTCAACGGGTGAGGTGTCAACTATCAAGTGATTTTGATCGGAATATAATTACGGTCGAAAGTTATCAATTATTACTGTAAAAACGTAACAACCGTCACTTCACATCCGTAATGGATAATATAAAATTACGAGTCTGATGCTAGGAAAAACAAAAAATTACAACAGCAATAATAATAATGTATAAATCTGAAGAACGTCGCGTCAAGAATGGCTTGTGGAGCATAGACATAGAGGTAACAAATTTATCTGTCACTGTCGAGTGTGGGACAGAAATGTGAGCGCGGGGAAGGGGGGAGGGAGTCCGATTTGCTAAAGAGGACGTTCTTAATGTATTCTGAAAATTTCGATGAAGAACGATAAACAACTTTATTCGGCAATGATCACGGAGTTTTCACAAAGCAGAGAAAGAATCTTGGGACAGCGACATGCACATATACAGATGGTGGTAGCATCGTGTACCCAAGGTATAAAAGGGCAACAAATTGGCGGAGCTGTCATTTGTACTCAGGTGATTCTGTAAAATGGTTTCCCACATGTTTGTGGCCATACAACGTGAATTCAACGCAAGATAGTAGTTGGAGCTAGAAGCATGGGACATTCCATTTAGGAAATACACTCCTGGAAATGGAAAAAAGAACACATTGACACCGGTGTGTCAGACCCACCATACTTGCTCCGGACACTGCGAGAGGGCTGTACAAGCAATGATCACACGCACGGCACAGCGGACACACCAGGAACCGCGGTGTTGGCCGTCGAATGGCGCTAGCTGCGCAGCATTTGTGCACCGCCGCCGTCAGTGTCAGCCAGTTTGCCGTGGCATACGGAGCTCCATCGTAGTCTTTAACACTGGTAGCATGCCGCGACAGCGTGGACGTGAACCGTATGTGCAGTTGACGGACTTTGAGCGAGGGCGTATAGTGGGCATGCGGGAGGCCGGGTGGACGTACCGCCGAATTGCTCAACACGTGGGGCATGAGGTCTCCACAGTACATCGATGTTGTCGCCAGTGGTCGGCGGAAGGTGCACGTGCCCGTCGACCTGGGACCGGACCGCAGCGACGCACGGATGCACGCCAAGACCGTAGGATCCTACGCAGTGCCGTAGGGGACCGCACCGCCACTTCCCAGCAAATTAGGGACACTGTTGCTCCTGGGGTATCGGCGAGGACCATTCGCAACCGTCTCCATGAAGCTGGGCTACGGTCCCGCTCACCGTTGGGCCGTCTTCCGCTCACGCTCCAACATCGTGCAGCCTGCCTCCAGTGGTGTCGCGACAGGCGTGAATGGAGGGAAGAATGGAGACGTGTCGTCTTCAGCGATGAGAGTCGCTTCTGCCTTGGTGCCAATGATGGTCGTATGCGTGTTTGGCGCCGTGCAGGTGAGCGCCACAATCAGGACTGCATACGACCAAGGCACACAGGGCCAACACCCGGCATCATGGTGTGGGGACGATCTCCTACACTGGCCGTACACCACTGGTGATCGTCGAGGGGACACTGAATAGTGCACGGTACATCCAAACCGTCATCGAACCCATCGTTCTACCATTCCTAGACCGGCAAGGGAACTTGCTGTTCCAACAGGACAATGCACGTCCGCATGTATCCCGTGCCACCCAACGTGCTCTAGAGGGTGTAAGTCAACTACCCTGGCCAGCAAGATCTCCGGATCTGTCCCCCATTGAGCATGTTTGGGACTGGATGAAACGTCGTCTCACGCGGACTGCACGTCCAGCACGAACGCTGGTCCAACTGAGGCGCCAGGTGGAAATGGCATGGCAAGCCGTTCCACAGGACTACATCCAGCATCTCTACGATCGTCTCCATGGGAGAATAGCAGCCTGCATTGCTGCGAAAGGTGGATATACACTGTACTAGTGCCGACATTGTGCATGCTCTGTTGCCTGTGTCTATGTGCCTGTGGTTCTGTCAGTGTGATCATGTGATGTATCTGACCTCAGGAATGTGTCAATAAAGTTTCCCCTTCCTGGGACAATGAATTCACGGTGTTCTTATTTCAATTTCCAGGAGTGTAGTTAGGGAAACAAATATTCCAAGATCCACAGTGCAAAAGTGTGCCGAGAATACCAAGGCTGAAGCACTACTTGTCACCATGGGCATCGCAGTGGCCGGCGGTCTTCATTTAACGACCGAGAGCAGAGATTTTTCAGTGCTAAATGACAGGCAACACTGTGTACGGCAGAAATCAACGGCGGGCATATGGCGAACGTATGCGTTAGGATAGTGCGGTGACATTTTGCATTATGGGGCTACGGCAGCAGACGACTGAAGCGAATGTTTTTGCTAACACCGCGATATGGCATGTAGCACCTTTCCTGGGGTCGTGACTGTGTCGGTCGGACCCTGGACGGCTGGAAAACCATGGTTAGGTCAGCTGAGTTCCGATTTCAGTTGGTAATACCCATCCAGATCGTTCGAAATGAAGCACATCGAACTTTTATGGGACATAATCGAGAGGTCAGTCCGTGCACAAAATCCTGAACCGGCAACACTTTCGCAGTTATGGAAGGTTATTGAGGTAGCATGGCTCAGTCTTTCTGTAGGGGACTTCCAACGACTTGTTGAATCCATGGCACGTCTTACTGCTGCAAGAGGAGGTACTTGTCACCTCAGTTAAAAGAAGTGCTGTATTTTCGGAAATCACTACGAAATAGTCATGCTCCAATGTCCTTTCACCCTGCACGGTGATTTTACATTCTTCTTCTCTCAGTCTGGATCTGAGCTGAGGAAGTGATCAGGAAAGGTTAAGCGCTAATTTTTTAGTACACTGTGATTATTACCGACAGTGCAGCAAAGAGATGTTTGTTCGACAGAGAAGCGAAAACAATTTTTAGTTGCGAAAATGCAAGGGATCTGAAATTATTCAACCTTACACATTCGCAAACCTCCTCATTGAAGTATGTATCTGTCACTTCTTGCAATGTAAGATATTTCATTTTCTGCGTTGAAGAATGTCCCAGAAGGTAAATGCATGAGCTCCGTTCACCTTCGATGCAGTTCTTTTCATTTTAGCAGGTACGCTGAATTTCTAAGGGAATTGGAATCTGTCAGGAAAGAACGGCATTCGGAAAGAGTTGGCTGTGGCCTATATTAAGGGACGGAATTTGCCTGCCAGCAAATAAATTCAGACCACCTCACCTTCCGAATCCAGGGAAACTACCTCAGCGGCTCAACCCCAAGAGCTACCTGAAGTCGATGGAGGATTTAAAAAAAAACTGGTTGTTGTAGACTATTTTAAAATAAAATGCATCACAACTAAACACTGAATTCTGAAACTACATGTTTCTCCTTTAATTGTGCATGTTTAGTCATTTGATAGTGCATGAGTACATGCATGTTTTAAGAAATTGTTGGTTTCAGATATTATAGTATTACAAGAGCATAGATAGATTTTCGATGAAAGGGGCAGAGGGGATGCAGGGCGTAGTCGGCTGGGAGGAATTCAAGAAGCCAGCTGAAAAATTCGTCTAGAAACGAACGAAGTATGGAATTATGCTGTCAGCACATATCCCTTCCGCCGTCCACATCCCTTCCCCATCGTTCCGTTCCCAGATTGGGCGATATTTTGTAGTTTGGGCTATTAATGATAGAATAATGAGCAGAATTTTTTTTAAAGAAATTCAACCAGCCCCGTTTGGACGCGGTTTTTGGGTGACACAAACACATTCAAGTGTATTTTTATGCACCGATTTTCATTTAGTGTTATTTGTAACGATATTTACCGCTCCTTTGCCATGTGAAATACTGAAATATTTCAACCCCGAAGTTCTTCCAGCCCCAAATAACGAATGCAGTGCTAACATTAAACTGCTACAGATAGGTCACTGGGCTATTATAGCAGTGCGTGCATATTTTTAACTTAGCATAACTCTAGCGGACGAATCAGAATAGGTTTTCCTCTTCTTCCTTGTTATAGTCTTATCCATAGTTAGCACAAAATTAATAAACGGTAGCACTTACGTCATATTCAACTGCAAATAAGAACTGAACTAAATACCAAAACAACTGAGCTCAAGCAAGACTAACAATTAGATTTGGCTAAAATAGGTATGGGTGATAGCTGACAGTGCTGTGGATGT
Source organism: Schistocerca piceifrons (assembly GCF_021461385.2). Taxonomy (NCBI): domain Eukaryota; kingdom Metazoa; phylum Arthropoda; class Insecta; order Orthoptera; family Acrididae; genus Schistocerca; species Schistocerca piceifrons. The sequence continues at coordinate 349,332,584 of NC_060140.1, forward strand.
ATAGGTTGTTTAAATCTATCGTTGGCCTTACTGCCTATAGATAGTCAAAAATGTTCAAATGTGTGTGAAATCTTATGGGACTTAACTGCTAACGTCATCAGTCCCTAAGCTTACATACTACTTAACCTAAGTTATACTAAGGACAAACACGCACACCCATGCCCGAGGGAGGACTCGAACCTCCGCCGGGACCATAAGCACAGTCCATGACCACAGCGCCCAAGACCGCTCGGCTAATCCCGCGCGGCTATAGATAGTCCATAACCCTTTTCCGTCATGTTACTGAAAATCGAAATATCTTTCAGTTTCACTAGACGGAAAATAGATCGTGTGTAATTTTATTTAGACGACAGGAGGGCTTTGGACCCCCTCCCCCCCCCCCCTCCCTCCTTTGGCGGCATCCTTGCCTAACGGCGTGGTCGCTGCATGTGACTGGAGCCGCGAGTCACCGCAGCGGCCACATCCCACGCGCACGCATTCGCCTGCTAGCTGCAGTCCCGTCTGCTCGTTGCGTAACACATTGAGTGACCGACCGTTCACCTCGCACACAGCGGCGAGGCTGCAACCTCTCTGGATTACATTCAGAGTTAGGTAACGGCGTCCACTTCTCAGGGGTGATTTGTTCCGTCTACCGCAGCAGTTTGTTGATGACAGACGCCCTTTCATCTGTACTCCTAGCAGCCAAGGTCGGTACTGACCATATTAAACAAAACGCGACAGTGTTGCTGGTAAGAAGGCGACATTTGTTCGAGAGCTCGAAGGTGTCACAATGAAATATTGTACGACGTCATGAAAGTGTCATTGCTTTCAATCCCTCAACATTATCGCCTACGTACTGAACGACATGGCAAAGCTATGTCTCAGAGTTAACTGTTCGAGTGGCCATTTCCAAAGCCTGCTGCCGTTACTCTCACCAAAGTTTTCACAGTTTTATCGACGTCTCCAGACGTGATCTATTGTTCCTTGAAGAATAAAGGTGCCACTTATGTACCACATTCCTGTGTTGGTGACTTAGCATATTGCTTTCCTTGACCATTGTTTCCAGTTGCCCCGATTTTGGCAGAGTGACCATTTATGATCTCCATTTACTAGTTTGCTTCTGTCTCCCAAGCACATGATCGTTGACAATATATTAAACCTTATGTCCTAAAATGAAACGTACGGAATCCAGTTGTAATATTCAAAGTATTTCGTCGCGAGAAAAACTCTGTAACACTTTTCTCCTGTCCAGCATGAGTGAAGGACTGATTTAGTGATGATTACTCATCGGGCAATGACACTTTACGTAGCGAATGATTTTAGAGTAGAGCACACTCGACTCGCATTTGAGAGGACGACAATTGAATTTCCCATTCGGCCAGCCGGATTCAGGGTTTCCGTGATTTCCCTAAATCGCACCAGACTAATACCGGGACGGTTCCTCAGAAACAGGATATGCCCGATTTCCCGCCCTTTCCATCCCAAATCCGAACTTGTGCTCCGTCACTAATGACCTCGTTAACGACGTGTCATAAACTCTGATTTTCATTCCTTTTCTTTTGATTTTAGAGTGCGTGGCAAACGATAGTTTCTACTGTATCGTTGTATTCATGGGACGACAGAAAAAAGACTGTTTACAAGCATCTGTGCAAGCTACTGCTAAATCTTCGTGGATGTTCCTCGATTGATGTATAAGACGCTGAAGAATCTTCGCAGTTACCACCTTAAAACTCGGCACTTGTGGTTATTTAAACTTTTTTCACCCAAATACACGGCAGTTTTATTCAAATGCTTGCTGCTTAACATTTTTCAGAATTTCTGCTGCACTTTCTTGTCAAGCTTGTGAGATTTTCCGCCAAACTTATTTGTACACATTAGACGCCCCTATTATTCTGACCTGACATGGATATCATACGAGCACTTGACTAAAACTCAGTATTAGTTTCACAAGTGTTTGCTACGCAACCTGTTTCGAAGGTGAACAGTAATTTCCCAGAATCCTACTATGAATCGAAGTCGCCCTTCCATGTAGCGACTTCTCATATCATATCTCCACACATCGTTACTCATAGATTTTTATATAACACTACTGATTATCGTTGTTACTGGTTAATCATGCAGTCTAAGTCCACTACCTCTGCGCTTTTCGTTGGTCGCAGTACTCCAAATACTATATAATACTTTAAGGCAGTTGCAAGCTTTTTACTAGTCTAACCCTTTGTCGAGATATTACTTTACTTGACCGCATTTGTTTGCATACTACTTTCTTACCGCCTCATCCGCAAGAAATCTAAAATTATGACCAAAATTTATCGTTAAGTCATTAATACGAAAAATATTTTTTCCTTGTTACGGACTATGGACCATCTAGCATAATATTCTACATTCCATTAATAAAAAACGCTCAGTCCAGTCACAAATATGGTTATATTTTGTTGTAGCATGTGAAGAACTAACTTCTTTTCTGAATTCATTGTTCTCAATGTTGAAATTAGTTTCCTTTTTCGTATATGTAATTCCTAGAAATGTACTCAACAAAGTGTTCAACAATTTCAACCACTTTCTTCTAGAGGGTGTACAGACTGCTTTGCTAACATTCATGTTTATCGAGAAGTGTTCCTGTGTTATTGGCTATCACATACTGTGGAGCGATTCAGAACATTCGTAAAGGAATGTGAATCAACACAATCATGTGTCAGTACGGTTAACAGCATCCTTAGGAGGCCATTTGATGCAACATTAGATAAAAAAGGGCAGGTCAAAGGCGACCACATGTTTAGCTGCCAACGGCCCTATACAAGACTCCTTACGTTTTGTATCTAGCGAGGTTACATGAGGAATTGTGGGCACTAGATCCCTATACAGTTGCACGAATACCTGCTTGTACATGTTAAAAGTGCGGCAAAAGCGGTTCACTGCACAGCAGGCGTTTTTCATCTAGTTTTTTTTTTATCAGAAACTAATACACAGATGCAGTTTCTGTAACGATTAAGGTGAGTGTCACCTTGAGCTCTTTTTATCAATGTAGTTTGATTTCGATTGAAAATAGGATATGATGGACTGAAGCGATGCAGAAAACGTTCTCGTTGCACGTGTTGTGCTATTCCACTATTACGTGCCGGACCGTTAAATAGAAGATCTGAAAGTGGTCCGAACTTCCAACTTATTTTACATCCCAATGGTACTATTCCAAACATGTGTTCCTTATCAACACTTTATGTACTAAGTCCTTTGTAGAAACCCTAAAAACTTGACATAGAAATTGTGTAACACCCTGTGCATGATTCACAGGTAAATGAGTGACTTACCATTCTGGGAATACATTTCCTCTTACCAACATCTATGCACTAGGAACCGGCGACTGAAAAGAGAGAACAGGTCACTTTCTCAATAATAAAACGGTGAAGATGGAGTCCACAGGACTATCGTCCTGCATCACCCAGCAACATTTTTTGTAAAAGTTTCATGGGTGTTCCATAACCACACCCTTCCAGGGGTTGTTTAGGAGACTTAATACATAACGTTCATTTAATAACCTATGACCTGAAAGTGGCCATTTTTCATGATAGAAGACGAACAAAGGTTTTTTTTCTTTTTTCTTTATTGTGATTTCATTCCCCTGCCCCATATGGGCAGGAGAGGGCTGTCAGCAGCACAATCCGCCGCTCTTCAGCCGAGTGACATGACAACTAAAACAAGAATAAAATGATACATACATAAGGAGATAAAAAAGGGGAACATAAAACACAGTAAGTGGAGAAAATGGAGGTAAAAATACATGGACATGGAGACGTTCATGGGGGACAGTTAAAAAAGTCACCAGAAAGTTAAAAAAACACAGTTGGCGATTCTTAAAACACAGAGAGGACACTGTATGATCATGCACAGGTTAAAGGTCGGCCACAGTATTGAAAAAACTTCGGAACAACACACTTAAAACCCACTTGGAGCACACACAACGAAGAATAAAACTGCCAGGTGGGACCTGCCGAGGGAAAGGTCAGAGAGGATGGAAAAGGAGGGGAGAGCAAGGGGCAGCTGGGGAAGCGGTGGGATGAAGAGAGGAGGGGCATCAGTGGGTTCACGAAGGCAGGAGACACATGGGGCGGGAGAGGAAGAGGGAAGACAGGGCAGGAGGGAGTGCAGAGACACTGAAAGGAGGCACAAGAGATGGAGGGGGAGTAGGAGGGGGAAGCCGCTCAGGAGGAGGGAGGGGAAGGAGAGGGAGCCCTGAGGAGGAGGCAGGAAGATGGGGTTAGAGTTGGTAGGAAGGGTAAATGTCAGGAGAAAGCTCATCATCCGGGAGGGGTAGACGGTGGAAGTTGTATTGGGAAAAGAGATGGAGGGTGTGGAGATGGAGAAAGGGTGGGACACAACGGTAAAGGTGCGGCAACTGGTTGGGGGTGGAGAGGAAGGGAGACACCAGGGGGTGAGGGGAATCAAGGTGGCGGACAATATATAGTGTGCGGATGTGTTCAAGGAAAAGGAGAAGGTGGGGAAGGAGATGAGGTCGTAGATGATGTGCATGGGGGACGGAAGGCGGATGCAGGAGGCGAGGCGGAGAGCATGGCGTTCGAGGATTTGGAGGGCTTTATAGAACCAGGGAGGGGCGGAAATCCAAGCGACGCTGGTATAACAAAGGATGGGGCGAATCAAGGATCTGTAGGTGTGAAGGATGGTGGAAGGATGCAGATCCCACGTCCGTATGGACAGGTGTTTCAGGAGGCGGAGGCGGTTGTGAGCTTTGTTTTGGATGGTAAGGAGATGAGGACTCCAGGTGAGGTGGCGGTCGAGTGTGATGCCAAGGTATTTGAGGGTAGGAGTGAGGTGGATAGGACGGCCATAAATGATGAGGTAGAAATCACGGAGGCGGAAGGAGCGGGTGGTGCGGCCTATGATGATCGCCTGGGTCTTGGAGGGATTAACATGGAGGAACCACTGGTTGCACCAAGTGGTGAATTGGTCAAGGTGGGTTTGGAGGGTACGTTGGGACCGTTGAAGGGTAGGATAAAGAGCTAGGAAGGCTGTGTCATCAGCGAACTGGTGAAGATGAACAGGAGGAGGAAGTTTGGGCATATCAGCAGTGTACAGGAGATAGAGGAGAGGGGAAAGGACAGAACCTTGGGGCACGCTGGCCGAGGGGTAGAAAGTACGGGAGTTGTAATTGTTGATAGTCACATAGGAGGGACGATGGGAGAGGAAGGAAGCAACGAGACAGACGAAGTTGATGGGGAGAGCATAGGTCTGGAGTTTGAAGAGGAGCCCGGGATGCCAGACACGGTCATAGGCGTTCTGGAGATCAAGGGAAACAAAGATAGCGGAGCGATGGGAGTTAAGTTGGAGGGAAAGAAGATTGGTAAGGTTAAGGAGCTGGTCGTCGGCGGAGAAGGAAGGCCGGAAGCCACATTGGGTAAGAAGAAGGAGGCGGTGCTGGTTAAGGTGGCGGTGAATACGGCGAGAGAGGATGGCCTCAAAGACCTTACTGAACACGGAGGTGAGGCAGATAGGACGATAGGAAGAGGTATCAGAAGGGGGTTTGTTAGGTTCAGGGAACAGCAGGACACGGGAAGTCTTCCAGAGGTCGGGGTAAAATCCAGTGGAGAGGAGGACATTGTACAGGGTAACAAGGACAGACAGGAAGGATGGAGGGGATTCCTTGAGGTGACAGTAAGTGACGCCGTCATGACCATGGGCGATGTTGCGTTTGGAGTGGAGGACGAGTGTGATGTCTTGTGTGGTGATGGGAGTGTTGATGTCTGAGGGGGGTAACGGATCCAAGTACTGGAAGCTAGGGGCGAGTGGGGGGACAGAGGTGTCAGTGTGGTCAAGGACGGTGGGGAAGATGGAGTACGAACAAAGTTTCGGAAAGTGACGTATTAATGGGCCACAAGGAGACGGGCGTGACTGAAAGTAACATATATCTGGACGTTAAAAATGCAACATTTACTGTGTGAGTGTAGTGTAGTGGAAAGAATACATAATTAAATTTGTACGAGGGTCCTTCAATAAGTAATGCAACACGTTTTTTTTTTCTCGGCCAGTTTCGGTTGAAAAAAAAACGGAATTTATTGTGAGACATCGTGGACTATTCTCGCTTCAGTTCCAGTAGTTCCGTGAAGTTCCGATAGATGGCGGCGTTATACGTAGCCTTCAGAATCACGTCTGTAACGGGAGTGCGTGCCAAGCAGAGAGCTGTCATTGAATTTCTTTTGGCGGAAAACGAGAGCATCATCGATATTCACAGGCGCTTGCAGAATGTCTACAGAGGCCTGGAAGTGAACAAAAGCACGGTGAATCGTTGGGCGAGACATCCATCACCATCGCAACAAGGTCGCGCAAACCTGTCCGATCTTCTGTGTGACAGCCGGCCGCACGCAGATGACTCCTGCAATGTTGGAACGTGCGTACATTCTCACGCAAGGTGACCGACGGATCACAGTCACACACCTCACTGCACAACTGGATGTCTCCGTTTGCGGTGCTTACACACTCGTCCATCGAGAGGAGCTTTCAAAACATCACTGACTGTTCTTCCTTATCCAATCTACAGCCCGTGCTCTCACCTTCTGGCTTCCATCTGTTTGGTCCAATGAAGAATGCTCTCCGCAGGAAGCAGTACGCGGATGACCAGGAGGTTACTGATGCAGCAATACGTTGGCTCTGATGTTGTTAGTAGAGTGGTACCACGTGGGCATACGCCCCCCCCCCCCCCCATACGCCCAGTAAGGTGGCATAAGGCCGTCACATTGGACGGAGATTACTCTAAAAAATAGCGATTTGTAACCAAAAGAATGGGGAATAATATGGTCCATTGGAATCCTGAATAAAACCAACCTGTTCCAGAAAATAGATATCCTACATCACTTGTTGATTTCGGGACCAAAAATTTAGCACACAGCACTGACATCTCTGGCAACAACAACGGCTCTAACCCAGCTGGGAATCCAAATGTTCTAGGATGAGTGGTGCACACACATCATTCCATACTGCTTCAACTCTGCATACGAGTTAATGAGTCATGTTACCTGCCTAGTAGTGGTATATCAGTTGCCTGGGCAGCCCATGACCAGATGGTTTCAATTGATGAGAGATTTAGAGAACGTGCTTTCCAGGGTAACAGTCACACCCTCTGCTTCGAAGTGTATCAGTCTTCCGTTATCTTGTTGAAGGGTAATGTCACGGAGACATCGAAAGACACAGCCATTGTCCTTGACAAGTCAAAATGTAACGCCTGCTGTCAAAATTATCGGTGTTTAGCACCCTATGCCACCAATTACCATCGCACTACGTACTGGGCCTATATGAACATAGGTCTTGCAATGTTTTTTCTGCTTGAAACCTCTGCTTATAAATATCTCCATCATGATGCTGTACACACAACCAGCATTCGGCCGAAAAGACGACTTAATACCACTACTGAGCCCTGTGTTCTCTTTAGGCTTGGTGCCGAAATTTAAGCTGGTCCGCTATTACTGAAATACAGTTGCTGCCTGCTTGGCGTGTGCTTAATCAGTTTGACAACACTAAAATCGCTCCATCACCATCTGCTGGTCATAAGCAACATACTGTAATAGTATCGGATGTGAGGACGTCGTCAGTTGCCAGGATGGTCCTGTGCAACCAGGCTGGCGTGCACAGGATGATGCGTTGAAAAATACCAGCAACACAGCGGTCGTGTAATTAAAAAAACAAAATCAGCAAGTACACTGACAGAAAAATTCGCAACACCAAAATATAATTAATATGGAGTAATGAAATTTCAGAAATACAAATTTAAGAGATAACACTGCAAGATCACAGGTTAAGTAATGTAAGCGAGAGATAAGCCATTGCAAATGTGAGATGCTGGCATGTTAATAACTGGTGTAGCAGCGAGAATATTGAATGCAAGCATGTAAACGAGCCTGCATTGTGCTGTACAGGTGCAGGATGTCAGTTTGTGGAGTGAAGATCCATTCCTGTTACACTTGATCGGTCAATAAAGGACGGTTAATTCTGTTTATGGATGACGCTGATGTCCCACGTGTGCTCGACTAGAGGCGGATCTGATGATCGAGAAGGAAACGGCAACATGTCGACACTCTGTAGAGCATGTTGGGTCACAACATCGATGTGTGGGCGAGCATTATCCTGTTGGAAAATACCCCCTGGAATGCTGTTCATGGCCGGCCACGGTGGCAGAGCGGTTCTAGGCACTTCAGTCCGGAACCAAGCGGCTGCTACGGTCGCAGGTTCGAATACTGTGATGTCCTTAGGTTAGTTAGGTTTAAGTGGTTCTAAGTTTAGTGGACGGATGACCTCAGCTGTTAAGTACCATAGTGCTTAGAGCCATTTGAACCATTTTTTCTATTCATGATTGGTAGCATAATAGGTGAAATCAACTGACTGAGTTACGGATTTGCAGTCAGCGTGCGTGGGATAACCATGAGAGTGCTCCTGATGTCATACGAAATCACACTCCAGACCATAACTCGAGATGTAGGTCCAGCGTGTCTAGCACCCAAATAGATCGGTTGCAGGTCAACTGACCTCTTTCTAACCAACACACGGCCTTTGCTGGCACCTAGGCAGAATCAGCTTTCTTTGGAAAACACAACAGACATCTACCCTTCTCTCCAATGAGCTCTCGCTTGACGCCACTAAAGTCACAAACGGCTGCGGTTGGGGTCAGTGGAACCCACGCTACAGGGCGCCTGGCTTCAAGCTGTCCTTGCAGTAACCTATTTGTAACAGTTCGTTGTGTCACTGTGGTGCCAACTACTGCTCAGATTGCTGCTGCAGATGCAATATGAAGCGCCAGAGCCATACGCCGCACACGAAGGTCTTCTTTCTCGGTAGTGCCACGTGGCTGCTCGGAACCCAGCCTTCTTGCGACCGCACTTTCTCGTTACCACCGACGTCAACAATCATGTACAACAGCTGGATTCCTGACAAGTCTTTCTGCGGTATCTGACCTATTGCAAGACACTATTACATGACCTCGTTCAAACGCAATGAGGTGTTGATAATGGCGTCTTTGTTGCCTTAAAGGCGTTGTTGACTAACATCAACTCACCACGTCCAATGTCAATGGTAACTAATGCCAACAACCGTTACATCGTGTATTTAAAGCACACCTGATTTGTATCCTTATAGCTGCGCTACAGTGCGACTGGGGCGAAATTTGAATAGACATCATATTTCAGATATAGAAACACACCCACCAACTTTCGTTTATGTCGCACAACTTCATCTTCTTGTTGCGACTTTTTTCCGTCAGTGCACAGTCTTTATTGAGTATGATGGTCAAACTGTGATTGACGACGTTGACTTGATGGCGTGCGTTGAGTCACAGGCAGCAGCTGCTATCTCATCAGATCGCGAGTAGTGTGTTTGGTAGTGGTAGCTTGTGGATGTCAGGCAGGAGGGCTGCATCAATGAAGTGGCAGTGGATGGTGGTGGCCTTAGAGACGTGGTCCTAAAGTCAAAGGTTGGCAGGTAGCAGGTGCGCATTTACTGGATAGTTAGCTTGCTTCAAAGGTCGGTCGGGTGCACGTCACACTGGCACGTAGACCCCAAGCCTAAAACCCGTTGGAGACGCCCACAGGTCGGATGAAGGAACCCCGTAGGTGGTCAGTTCTTGGTGGCCACGACTCTAGCCCCGGAATTAACAGGTCTAGCAGTGACTGGTTGACCAGCAGCTAGCGAATGAAGTGGCTAGATACAGCCGAACCTGATTGGCCAACCGTCTACCGGCAAGCAGTATGTCTCGGCATCGGTAGTCGTCGAATACAAAGACACTTCTAAGGTCTGAGCGGCGGGTATCTGAGATGCCTCTTCCCAACTTTGTTGTGACTTGGTACTGCTTTCGAGCACTAAGGAGACCAAAGCAGTGCAGTATGAGGAAATTTAGTTTGCCACTGTCGTGGATTGAGGTCTTGCTCCATGTTGTTTCAGCAATATTCCAGCCCTGGAAGCAGTGTTTCATAGGCAGGTAGCTTGTCCGCCTCGCCATGGGTGTGAAGTCTGCATGGAGAATGTTGCCACAACAAAATAATGTAGTTCTTAACGTTTGTGTTTTCCCCACAACAACAATTGTGCCACATGATACAGTTGTTACCGTGAGGTTCAAAGTTTATGAAGCATGCGAAATCACGTTAACGTGCGGAAAGCGAAAGTTTGTCGAGTTTTGTCACACGTTTCACATCGACAACCTCGCAGTCTGGCGGTCAACATTCACTTTGCTGTGGAAAAGTGTTTAACTATTTTTATACCGCACTTTCATAACCGTAACGGGCACTAAACCGTAGTAGTTTGCGTATGTAAAATCATCAGATTTGCCAATCAGATAACGTCGGCGAATTCATTCTAGTCAAGCAACACTTATGACTTACCCATGAATGCGCTGGAGGGCCATGCCAGTGCGCGTGTCTGTAGTTATTACGCGCGTATGGTTTTGCTCCGACTTGGGTCTACACTGCTGTTCATTTTCGGACTGCCTGGTTATACGGAACAGTCTCTTAGAAAGGATGGTAGCCTGGACTTACCGACCTTGCTTAACTATGTTGTGGAATGTGGACTGACACTTGAGGATAGCCTTTGGTAATTCTTTTAATTACTTTCCGGCTGTCTATCTGCCATTCTACTACTCGGTCTTTACAGTAGTCTAGGAAACTGTTGTACAGTACGCATAATAATTATTATTAGCATCACACGATAAAGTGATACACAGTTACACTTTTTACTACAGAAACAAGAAGTTAACCTACAGTCACATGTGGCGAAAAAAAAGAGAAGAAAAAACTGTGCCACTCAGAATTAGTAATGTCTTCACAACCTTCTCAAAAGCGAAGAAGAGTATGTTGTGTAACATACTGTACAACCAATATTGCAACTCCCTAAATCCACCGCCAACAGATGCGGCATTTTCCCTACTTTTCTGTTTTCCATAGCGTAATTTTCTCACTGTCGCTATAAAAAAGATCTCCGTACGCCATCACTAACAGTTATTGTATAAAAGGTAGTAGCTTTCTCATGACTTGCATGTTTATATTTTTTTGACCTCCTTTCTCAATTTTCTTATGAGCACGGCAAATCACTACATACTCCACCTGCGTAATGGGGTTATTGATGGAGGGCCATCGATAGAAGTACAAGTAACTTCACCAGGGAAGTGTGCTGTGACCCTTGTTCATGCTGTAGCATTCCAGGTTAATGGCTGCTAAGTGGTCACCCAAGGATAGCTGAACAGCTGCCTACCTAGTTGTCAGGATATCAAGTTTGCGTGACCTCGGAAAATGGATAAAGCGTGTTCCGTGGCAATGGCGAAGCAAGATAAAGCCCTTTGAAGATAAATAGGTTTTGTTACGGCGTAAAGTGAAGCGCCGGCCCACCAGTCGGGAACGAGAGAGCAGAGAGGGCTGTGAAGAAGACGTCAGCCAACTGCACGCCGACCGACCGCTCTGCGGGACGACGACGAGACAGCAGGGGGCCGCTATGCGAAGATAACACAAGCGCCGGGCCCGACTGGCCGCGGCCCAGTTCTACAGCAGCTTGAAGACTAGCAACCAGATAGAAGCGTCAGAGTTCATTACTTTGCTCGTACATTCTATGTAGCTCAAACTTGGAATTATTATACTGAAGAGACTTCTTATTTTGTCTGTCGGCCTTTGATTGGGACACATCTGTTTAACACAAAGTTAACTACTGTCGTTTTCTTTTCGTAATAAAATTCATTAATGCGATTTGTTTGAATTGTTTGTTTAGCGATCCTATGCGCACCGTGTTCGACGACAAGGCAGGATTCAACAGGTGTTGTTGGCAACGCCTTCTATACAGGGTGTTACAAAATGGTACGGCCAAACTTTCAGGAAACATTCCTCACACACAAAGAAAGAAAATATGTTATGTGGACATGTGTCCGGAAACGCTTACTTTCCATGTTAGAGCTCATTTTATTACTTCTCTTCAAATCACATTAATCATGGAATGGAAACACACAGCAACAGAACGTACCAGCGTGACATCAAACACTTTGTTACAGGAAATGTTCAAAATGTCCTCCATTACCGAGTATACATGCATCCACCCTCCGTCACATGGAATCCCTGATCCGCTGATGCAGCCCTGGAGAATGGCGTATTGTATCACAGCTGTCCACAATACGAGCACGAAGAGTCTCTACATTTGGTACCGGGGTTGCGTAGACAAGAGCTTTCAAATGCCCCCATAAATGAAAGTCAAGAGGGTTGAGGTCAGGAGAGCGTGGAGCCCATGGAATTGGTCCGCCTCTACCAATTCATCGGCCACCGAATCTGTTGTTGAGAAGCGTACGAACACTTCGACTGAAATGTGCACGAGCTCCATCGTGTATGAACTACATGTTGTGTCGTACTTGTAAAGGCACATGTTCTAGAAGCACAGGTAGAGTATACCGTATGAAATCATGATAACGTGCTCCATTGAGCGTAGATGGAAGAACATGGGGCCCAATCAAGACATCACCAACAATGCTTGCCCAAACGTTCACAGAAAATCTGTGTTGATGACGTGATTGCACAATTGCGTGCGGATTCTCGTCAGCCCACACATGTTGATTGTGAAAATTTACAATTTGTTCACGTTGGAATGAAGCCTCATCCGTAAAGAGAACATTTGGACTGAAATGAGGATTGACACATTGTTCGATGAACGAATATCAGAAGTGTACCCGTGGAGGCCAATCAGCTGCTGATAGTGCCTGCACACGCTGTACGTGATACGGCAACAACTGGTTCTCCCGTAGCACTCTCCATACGGTGACGTGGTCAACGTTACCTTGTACAGCAGCAACTTCTCTGACGCTGACATTAGGGTTATCGTCAACTGCACGAAGAATTGCCTCGTCCATTGCAGGTGTCCTCGTCGTTCTAGGTCTTCCCCAGTCACGAGTCATAGGCTGGAATGTTCCGTGCTCCCTAAGACGCCGATCAATTGCTTCGAACATCTTCCTGTCGGGACACCTTCGTTCTGGAAATCTGTCTCAATACAAACGTACCGCGCCACGGCTATTGCCCCGTGCTAATCCATACATCAAATGGGCATCTGCCAACTCCGCATTTGTAAACATTGCACTGACTGCAAAACCACGTTCGTGATGAACACTAACCTGTTGATGCTACGTACTGATGTGCTTGATGCTAGTACTGTAGAGCAATGAGTCGCATGTCAACACAAGCACCGAAGTCAACATTACCTTCCTTCAATTGGGCCAACTGGCGGTGAATCGAGGAAGTACAGTACATACTGACGAAACTAAAATGAGCTCTAACATTGAAATTAAGCGTTTCCGGACACATGTCCACATAACATCTTTTCTTTATTTGTGTGTGAGGAATGTTTCCTGAAAGTTTGGCCGTACCTTTCTGTAACACTCTGTATATTAAAGTTGGTCACTGACCGTGACTAGGAAACGCAGAGGAGTCGGTATACATTGAATGCAGCGCTGGCTGCAGCCGGCGGGGTGGCCTCCCTGAGGTAGACTGTGACGACACTGACCGTGACTAGGAAACGCAGAGGAGTCGGTACATTGAATGCAGCGCTGGCTGCAGCCGGCGGAGTGGCCTCCCTGAGGTAGGCTGTGACGACACAGACCAGCTGCGGAGAAGCGGCCAACAGCAAGTGTTGCGGCAGCCCAGCAGGGGGCCAGCCAGGCCCTGTGTGGCTAGGCTTGAACCCAGGTTCTCCAGATTCGATGGAGCGTAAGGAACTGTTGGACGCCTCCATCGGAATGGACCCAGTTCGAAGCCTAGAAACATCACGATAGTGGGCGCTAGCAGGCCTGAGACTGCATCTAGTAACGGGTGCGGATCGTGAAGGCTGCCAGCTGGCACGGAGACTGCATCGAAACCAATGCTGGAGTCGAAATCAGGACCGTAGCTGAAATACAACACGGCGACGGCGGTAGACACGTCTGAAGCCCAGTCTGACATTCGGGCAGGACAGTTCTACAGTTGAGGGGTGAGGGACAAGTCCCAGGTGTAAGCTATCTTCGGCTGGGCTAGAGGCCCAGATATACCTGTTCGGGTCGCGTTGTAGTGTCAAAAAGACGTGCTTCCTGTCACGTACGCCTGAGAAGTGCTACTCCAGGCGTTGGTGTGGAGGAACTCAGCCCGTTGTAAGACAGCCGGCGGAGTGCAGGACGTTGAGGTAGATGTGTTGCAGTGGCTGCCACTGGAATTTCGTAACTGGCAGGCCGCTTGTCCGACTGTCGTGGCTCGCTCTAAGCAATGACGTAATAAAGTTGCAGTTTACCGGCGTGTCAAACAATATCAGTACTAACCTCTTTTTGGCAAATAATGCAGTCATCTATAACGAACCAGAATTTTAAAAAGCTACAAAAATATCTAGTCAGATCTTGATTAGTTTAAAAGTTGTGCCAAGATTGGCAACTACTTTTAAATATTCAGATTTCTAAACTGTTTGTCGAAATTTTCTCGGGCTTCGATCAAGGTGGCTGCGTTCAAATTTGGAGACGTTTCCATGATGTTATTAACATCACCTTCTGGGGAAGTGTAGATGATCCCTTTTCAGCCATAGGTATTACAATTTATTTTTGTTACATTTATTTTTTTTTCTTCCAGTACGGGGCATATTTGGCTTTGAAATAATAACAGTTTTCGAACGTGAGTCATTTATACTTGTTATAATTTTACAATATAATCATTCAGACATTACCATAAATAGAATTGTTACTTTTATGTCATATTAACAGTCCTTTAGTACTAATCGGATGCAGTGTTCGAAGGGATGGAATAGGTAGGACATCACAGGGTACGGAGTTTGGGTGGAGTGATGGTACAGAGGTGAGGTGTCTCAGTTACTATATACGTGTGGGGCTTAGTTACTACATACATAGGTCAGAGCTGCGCTGCGAGCATGCAGCCTTGCTTAACTCCTGTTTTCACTGCTACTGAATCTGGCACGTATAGTTTTCGCACATGCGCTTGAAAAGAGCAATTGTTTTCTTGTGGATTCCATAAGCTTGCAGTGAGCCCCATATTTTTGTTCTAATTAGACTGTCGAACGAGTTTTCAGAGTCTACGAACAGCATGTAAAGCGGTGACTGGTATTCATAGGAATGTTCAGCTATTATGCAAGAACGACCTTTCCTGAATCCTGCTTGTTCTCTTCTTACCTTCTTGTTTACATATGCTTTTATCATATGTAGGGTTATTCGCGAGAGGATCTTGCTTGGGACTGAGAGCTATTTAACGTAGTACTGAATCTTGTAATGGCACAAGTAATGGATGAAATGAGACGAATAAAATGTGGCAATGGAACACACCCAGAAGACCCAGATTTTGCAGATGGCCTTTGCTTTCTATCCTATAGCCTCAACGACATTTAGGTTAGTGTTTTTTAACGTCCCGTCGACAACGAGGTCATGAGAGACGGAGCGGAAGCTCGGGTTAGGGAAGGATGGAGAAGGAAATCGGCCGTGCCCTTTCAAAGGAACCATCCCGGCATTTGCCTGAAACGATTTAGGGAAATCACGGAAAACCTAAATCAGGATGGCTGGAGACGGGATTGAACCGTCGTCCTCCCGAATGCGAGTCCAGTGTGCTAACCACTGCGCCACCTCTCAACGACATGATACATCCTTTACAGCATTTAAACATGTAGAACTGAAAATATTTGCAAATTCTGTACAAGGTATTAACGCAAATCTCACGAGAACAAAAACAGTAGAAAATGCTGGTATCTGTTTAAATGGACGTTCCAGCATGTGGTATTGTAATGGGTCTCTAGATCGAAACATCAACCAAGAAACATAATACACTCCTGGAAATTGAAATAAGAACACCGTGAATTCATTGTCCCAGGAAGGGGAAACTTTATTGACACATTCCTGGGGTCAGATACATCACATGATCACACTGACAGAACCACAGGCACATAGACACAGGCAACAGAGCATGCACAATGTCGGCACTAGTACAGTGTATATCCACCTTTCGCAGCAATGCAGGCTGCTATTCTCCCATGAAGACGATCGTAGAGATGCTGGATGTAGTCCTGTGGAACGGCTTGCCATGCCATTTCCACCTGGCGCCTCAGTTGGACCAGCGTTCGTGCTGGACGTGCAGACCGCGTGAGACGACGCTTCATCCAGTCGCAAACATGCTCAATGGGGGACAGATCTGGAGATCTTGCTGGCCAGGGTAGTTGACTTACACCTTCTAGAGCACGTTGGGTGGCACGGGATACATGCGGACGTGCATTGTCCTGTTGGAACAGCAAGTTCCCTTGCCGGTCTAGGAATGGTAGAACGATGGATTCGATGACGGTTTGGATGTACCGTGCACTATTCAGTGTCCCCTCGACGATCACCAGTGGTGTACGGCCAGTGTAGGAGATCGCTCCCCACACCATGATGCCGGGTGTTGGCCCTGTGTGCCTCGGTCGTATGCAGTCCTGATTGTGGCGCTCACCTGCACGGCGCCAAACACGCATACGACCATCATTGGCACCAAGGCAGAAGCGACTCTCATCGCTGAAGACGACACGTCTCCATTCGTCCCTCCATTCACGCCTGTCGTGACACCACTGGAGGCGGGCTGCACGATGTTGGGGCGTGAGCGGAGGACGGCCTAACAGTGTGCGGGACCGTGGCCCAGCTTCATGGAGACGGTTGCGAATGGTCCTCGCCGATACCCCAGGAGCAACAGTGTCCGTAATGTGCTGGGAAGTGGCGGTGCGGTCCCCTACGGCACTGCGTAGGATCCTACGGTCTTGGCGTGCATCCGTGCGTCGCTGCGGTCCGGTCCCAGTTCGACGGGCACGTGCACCTTCCGCCGACCACTGGCGACAACATCGATGTACTGTGGAGACCTCACGCCCCACGTGTTGAGCAATTCGGCGGTACGTCCACCCGGCCTCCCGCATGCCCACTATACGCCCTCGCTCAAAGTCCGTCAACTGCACATACGGTTCACGTCCACGCTGTCGCGGCATGCTACCAGTGTTAAAGACTGCGATGGATCTCCGTATGCCACGGCAAACTGGCTGACACTGACGGCGGCGGTGCACAAATGCTGCGCAGCTAGCGCCATTCGACGGCCAACACCGCGGTTCCTGGTGTGTCCGCTGTGCCGTGCGTGTGATCATTGCTTGTACAGCCCTCTCGCAGTGTCCGGAGCAAGTATGGTGGGTCTGACACACCGGTGCCAATGTGTTCTTTTTTCCATTTCCAGGAGTGTATGTTCCCAGATACACTATTCTCAATGTACATTATCTTAACTGTAAAGTGAATTCACTCATATGAACTGTATCCACTGTTTTGGGCAGAGTGTTTAGCAAGTCTTAATCTTTTTTTTTTAAATTTTCGTTAAATTTATCTGTCTGCTCTGTGTATAATGGAGCTAAAATCCTCGAATTTGTGAGAATGGGGATGGAATGATGCATTGCGTATTATATTGTATGTATCGACACGTTTCTTGTTAAGGTGCTACTAGAAGGATACATTTTGTATTTTAGGGTATGAATCCGCAGGTTCCCCGCATACATCAAAGCTAAGCCTGCTAATAACAGAGCTAATCGTAACATCTGGATTCTTTATGTCCGCTGTTCCATTGTTGTGTTGTACATTTGAACCCGCATACTGAGTGTTGAACAACTTGACAACTTGGATGTAGTATTAGTAGTCTTCTGTTTCTTACACAAGCACTTGCTGAACAGTTCAACCGTCTCAGGTTGTGACTTCTCTTCTCCTAAAACGCACTGACCTTGTCAGATTCTTCAGATAACAGTGCATTCATCACGTGCAAACAAAAATCACGCGTCTTGTTTTATTCTCGAGTTATACAGGCCTTAAAATTTGCTGTAAACTTACGTTCAGCTGAGTCACGTTCCTTCATTAACTCTCGCATTGAAGGTGTAACTTCTTTATATTCTCCAAAGCGGTTGTTTAAAGCAAACAACTTTTTTTCAAGCGAAACTAACTCTAGCTTTCTTTATTATTTTATTTTTAAGTGGCTTTTATGACTTTCAACCTTGGCGAATTCAGTATTTCCTGTCAAGTTCTTTTATTTTGAAAGTCGATAATCAGCATTACGAAGCAGAACCGCAGAGGTACCGGTGCGTTGTGTGTATACATGTCGCAATTGCGTAAGCTTTCGTTAATTAACAGACCTGTTTGCGATCGTCAGACACAACTCTCGTCATTCTCCGGTTCTGGTTCTGGTCCATTACACAGGGCAGCGCAGCTGAAAGTAGTCCTCCTCCCCTCTGAATACGAAAGCAATATTTCAACTACCGAAAGAGAGTTAAAAGCTACAACTATGGACAGTTTTATGCGGTAGTCGATTATTAACATTCTTCTGTCTGCAGTTCAGTTTATTTCATCAGTGAAGTTAGACATTTGTCTTAGGAGTGTGCAAAATGACTTTCTCGATAGAAGAAAGGATTGAAATTGTGGAAGCATATTTGAAAACCGGTTCGATTAAGGAAACTCGCGAAATTTTCGGGGTCAAGTATCCAGATAGGCCACTACCAGCAAAGAGAGAAATACAGAGTCTTTATAAAAATTCGGTCACTACGCATCTGTGCAAAATGTAAAACGACAAAGGATTCTTTCAGTTCGCGCAGCAGAAGCTTTTGCAGATCTTTGCCGAAGAAGTATTCAGAGCCCAAAGAAGTCTATACGTAAACTGGCCCAAAAGGCGCGTGTAAGTAGGAGGGGTTGCCAGCGGATATTGAAAAGTCTTAATTTGAAGCCATACCGTGTGACGGTTGTGCAGCAATTGCGGGAGGGCGACAGAAACGTGTAGATTACTGCACGTGCCTCTTGAATAACATCAGCGATGGTTTTTTAGACCCTTTCCATTACATCATGAGTGATGAAGCATGGTTTTATCTTTCCGGCCATGTGAATTCACAGAATACGAGGTACTGTGCGTCAGAGAACCCTAACATTGTGTGTCAGCAGCAACACAATGATGAAAAAATCGGCTTGTGACGCTTTGTAACAGGTACGCGCACCATTGGACCGATGTTTTTTGTACTGCCCTCAACACGGCTGCGTACAAGCTAATTTCTAATACACTTAGTGCTCAACTCACTGAATATGAAAGACAGCACTGCTTCTTCCAGCAAGATGTTGCAACAAGCCCACGCCCTACGGATCCCTGAAACGACTGCATGATGTCTTCACTGAGGAACAAAGCATCAGCGAACATTTATGGCCACCACGTTCACCAGATCTAACCACATGTGTTGTTTTTTTTTCCTGTGGGGAAAGCAAACTCTATAAAACAAGTCCACACGCAGTACAGGAACTGAAAGACAATATTAACCGTGAAGATGCCGTCGTCGGTGTCCGAACTTTAGGCCGGGTGTATCTGAATGTGCTTAGATATGCACAGCTGTGTACTGATTTAGCAGGGGTTCATTTCAACATCTTCCATAAAAGTATTTTTGACTATTTTTACACTAGAAATAAATGGCAAGTCGTTTTCAGATCCTTATTTCTGTAATTTTACTTCATTTAATTCATACTATATAACGCAATGAGAGTTGTAAAGCAGAATGACCTGACCTTCTTGTATAACCTTCAGCATTCTTCCACTCAAAAGTAATAGCATTCAAACCCTTGACTGGTTGCCCGCATTTAAATTTGCTGCAGATTTCCTGAATCGGGAAAGCAGATGACAGGACGGTTCCCTCCCACGCTTCCCCAATCAGAGCCTATGCTACGTTTGCAATGACATCATCATGCGCTTAATCCTCCTTCTCTCATTTTAATACTCACAATGAGTGACGTGGGGCAAATGTTAAAACACTAACTCGCATTCTGGAAAAGCGAGTTTCAGACCTCAAAACAAAGGTAATCCGTGGTGTCTTAGTAAGTAACTTCAGGCGAACGCTTGGTTGACATTTTCGAAAGGTCACTACCACTTGGCTTCCACGTCCTTGTCCAGGTGGGCATTACAATGCGCGATTGATGGGTCGGTAAACTCCACATTTTTCCTAATGTAATATTCTTGAGCCTTTCGCAACTACTTCTTATCGAGTTTCCAGCTGGTGCTCTTTTTCGGATGTTAGACCAACGGGCGTTTTGTCGTTCTTCTGACGCTTCGCTAGCGGAAGTGGCTAGCACTGTCAAATGTGCACCCTCTCCCGCTGCTATTCGTGCTGGCGAAACGTCAGAAAACCGTTAAACGCCCGTCGACGGAAGATCCCGAGAGGAATACAATAAGGTCACATGTTTCTCAAGGTACTTCCACTAAACGCAGTGCTGTTGACCAACGCTATCTCGTTCATCTGCTAAATCGGCTTCACTTTTTTAGTGGTCGTTAGTAGTATATCCGCTATGTAACAGCCTTTGATTTATGTTTCTCCCTTGCAATCTGTTTCCGTCGCGACCACATCTCACATCGACGAAAGCTTTTTCTACCAGTTTCCGTAATGAAAATGAATTTGTTTATCCTCGACTGTTTCTGAGAACCTATAAGTGATACAGGCAATAATAGGAAAATTCGGGAATTTGTGGTAAGGTGTTACGGGACCAAACTGCTGAGGTCATCAGTCCCCAAGCCTAACACTACTTAATCTAACTTAAACTAAATTATGCTATGGACAACACACACTTCCATGCCCGAGGGAGGACTCGAACCTCCGACGGGGGGTTCAAATGGTTCAAATGGCTCTGAGCGCTATGGGACTCAACTGCTGAGGTCATAAGTCCCCTAGAACTTAGAACTACTTAAACCTAACTAACCTAAGGACATCACACACATCCATGCCCGAGGCAGGATTCGAACCTGCGACCGTAGCGGTCACGCAGTTCCAGACTGTAGCGTCTAGAACCGCACGGCCACTCCGGCCGGCTCCGACGGGGGGAGAAGCACGGATCGTGACAAGGCGGCCGAGACCGCGCGGCTACCCCACGCGGCAGACAATAATATACCAACGTAATTTTACAATTGTATGTTGTAAATAAACAACCAATTTACAAATTCTACGAATAACTGTTACAGCTGCCCACGAGAAAGAACGAAATTTACACACTTGAGAAGGCTGTGGTTCAAACCCTTGCCAGGCCATCTCGATTCGGATTTACTGTCGTTTCCCTAAGTCGCTTCAGGAAAACTCCGAAAAGGTTCGTCTGGGAAGACACAGCTGACTTCATTACCTATTGGTACCTACTGCAAGCTTGTGCCCCGCCTCTAGTGACCACGGAAAGCTAAACTCCAGTTTTTCCTCCTTTGTATATACGGCTCCCATAATAACGAGTTCTTAGTTCGTGTTAACACGCCAAGCGATATAAAACTGCTAGTAGCCCAGAACCAATTACAATTACAGTTCATAGAATTTCAATGTCATTTGCCGAGTACAGTAGATTATCGTCAAAGAAGTAGAGAAGAAAATTTAAACAACCGGGTTTCTGTTCCGTGAGGTTTTTACGGATGAAGCGACATCCTCTTCAAATCCAATACGTGAAGAAATCGAATTTTTGAACGAAACTGAGAATAGGTATACGATAGACTAGTGATCAACAGCTATAATCATCCTACAGTTGCAGGTCATGATGACGTGCAGCGTGGCGTCACCTCGTCACTAAATATGTCTCGTGACCCACACGATCGGTTGCCCTAGTCATTCGCTTGGAAATGACATAGCATGCCTCTGCCAGATCTCATTAACGTTAATACGAAATGGTTTATATTCCGGTAAGTCTTCCTTCCTTGATCTACCCTTTCCAAGTGTTAGAGGACCTTATCGGAATAAAGAACGCAGCTACTTCATCGCATTTTCGAGTGTTCAAAAATCAGTAGCGTTGGCTTAATAATTATAAAATTTCAAGGATAACAAAACCATATTAGAAATGCGAACTTTTCTGATTATCAAGGTATGCTGATGCTGTTTGGTATCAGAATTACGGTACATCCTTTTAAGAATAAAGTCGCTCTTCAGCACCATGCGAATAGCCCATCTACCCTTGGGTAAAAGAAAATAGCTCATTGGCTCCAGTAGCAACTGATTATGACATCATTTTTGCGTAGTAAAACCGTTACTAAGGAAGAGCTGTGGAGGTTAGGAGTAAAGGATCAGTTCTGATCTTCGAAGCGCTTTGCTAGAAAACTGCATGGAGGAAAGAGACCTCTCGGTATGAAACGTACGTGCAGGGTCTCGGGGAGTAAGTCGCAGTTATTGTATAACGGACAGGTGTACCACTGACCTGTGTGACTGGCTATGAGTATGACGCAAGTATCCAGCAGGAAGCAACCAGATAGCACTGACAGCTGTCACTAGCCGCAGATCATGTATGGTTGATCTCCTTCCCTGCCTGTATCTGACTCCCACTTAGCCGCACGAAACCCACAGCGTTCCCATAAACTGTAGTGTCTCGTAACAGCTGTTTAGTACAGCAAAGGAGAAGGGCCTTTATGCACTTTAGGACGCTATATTTACATGCACGAGTGTAACTGGTGTGCGAAACTACCAGTCTTCATAATAATCCATAATATTGAACACACATTAGTCGACGAGAAGTTACTGGGATTTTTGATGAGTTAAGGGGAGACCAGTTGTTCTTGAAGGTGCCTGAAGGATAGGCCTGTTCTAATTTTCATGAAAGGTATATTTATTCTCGTTATCATATAGCAACGGAATATTACGTGTATTGAACGGGACAGACAATAGAACACTATGCAGGAACTAAGAAATGGCTCAATAGGTCTGGTAACGATAGCACTGCATGCAGAGGACAGGACATGCGTAGTGAAAAAATCTTTGAAAATTATAAAGACCTCCAAGAACAGAAGACAATGGTGTATAAAGCGAGGAAGCCAATAACTTCACAGTAGAGTAGAAGGAATATCTGAGACTATCAAGAAAATAAAAGCTACTTACATATTTTTATTTTTATTTGTGTATGTATGTATTTATTTATTTTTGACACGTTGAATCCGTCAGGGAAAATGAACTCGTCAGACGCATTTTCTTGTGAACAAGAAAACTGAATTTCGGTGATATATAGTAGGAAAAAATGGCAATGGAAAGAACAAAGAAATCAGATAAAAAATCCTGTTATCAAGCAGTTTCTACGACTCGAACACAAGTTAATGGAGTGAGGACGCAAAGGAGGTTGGTACCAGGAAAAACTGATTAAAACGAACTTGGTCCACAGTTGATCGAAATTAATAGAAGAAAATTATGGAGAATAAGGGGGAAGCATCTATGATAGGCGTTTACATTCTTCACCAGACAACTCAATAAATGTACCAGAGAGTAAATAAAATTAAACCTGCAAACCAAATCAACCTTTGGTCAGACAATTAGCTTATAAGGAGCTGCACAACTAGGTAGTTTATGCAAAAATATTAATGTGCATTTCTTAGAAATACCATGATTTACATTGCAGGTATCAGTATTTACAAGAAGCGTCTTAGCAGTTAAGATTATGGGCTGATTGAGACTGGAATCCTCATTATTATCCTTCACGGGAAGCACTTTAACCATCTGAGCTCCCTGAGACGTCCTCGCTGTTGTACTCAAGGCTGCAAGCTGTCGGTTCCTCCCACCTATTCTGCCCACTTCAAAGACCCTTTAGACCAAACCTTACCATTCTAGTACTCCTGGAAGATAGGAAGTGACGCCGCGGACTGGCTTAGCCGTAGTCTAGGAGTTATTTCGCGAACAACACTTCCATTCTACACTGAAGCGCCAAAGAAACTGTTATAGGCATGCGTATTCAAATACAGAGATATGTAAACAGGCAGAATATGGCGCTGCGATCGGCAACACCTATGTAGGACAACAAGTGTCTGGCGCAGTTGTTCGATAGGTTACTGCTGCTACAAAGGCAGGTTATCAAGATTTAAGTGAGTCCGAACGTGGTGTTATAGTCGGCACACGAGCGATGGGATGCAGCATCTCAGAGCTACCGATGACGTGGGGATTTTCCCGCACGACCATTTCACGAGTGTACCGTGAATATCAGGAATCCAGTAAAACATCAAAGCTCCGACATCACTGCGGCCGGAAAAAGAACAGGACCAACCACGAATGAAGAGAAACGTTCAACATGACACAAGTGCAACGCTTCCGCGGATTGCTCTAGACTTCAATGCTGGGCCATCAACAACTGTCAGCGTGCGAATCATTCAACAAAACATCATTGATATGGGCTTTCCTAGCCGAAGGCCCACTCGTGCACCCTTGATGACCGCACGACACAAAGCTTTACGTCTCGTCTGGGCCCTACAACACCGACATTAGGCTGTTGACGATTGGAAACCTGTTGCCTGGTCATACGAGTCTCATTTCAAATCGGGGGGATGGAAATGTACGGGTATGGAGACCATCTCGTGAATCCATGGACCCTGCATACCAGAAGGGGATTGTTCAAGCTGGTGGAGGCTCTGTAATGATGTGGGGCGTGTGCAGTTGGAGCGATATGAGACTCCTCCTACGTCTAGATACGACTCTGACAGGTGACACACCCGTAAGCATCCTGTTTGATCACCTACATCCCTTCATGTCCATTGTGCATTCCGACGCACCTGGGCAATTCCAGCAGTGCAATGCGGCACCCCACACTTCCAGATTTGCTGCAGAGTGGCTGCAGTAACACTCTTCTGTCTGTATACACTTCCGCTCGCCACCAAACTCCCAAGACATGAACATTATTGAGTGTATCTGGATTGCCTTGCACCTTGGTGTTCAGAAGAAATCTTCATCCCCTCGTACTCTTACGGATTAAGTATCGCCCTGCAATATTGATGGTGTCAGTTCCCTCCAGCACCAATTCAGACATCAGTCGAGTCCATGCCACGTCGTGTTGCGGCACTTCTGCGTGCTCGCGAGGGCCATAACGGTATTAGGCAGGTGTACCAGTTTCTTTGGATCTTCAGTGTATTTTCTAAATACTGTTATGATTCCGGGGCAATGTCAATACGAGCAAGAACTTTCTGATACTGTTTTGTATTCAAAAAATATTTACCCACTGCTTTGCCCAATAGCTTTTATGTGATTCACAAATATACCAAGTGTTAAAATATACCTGTTTATTATACATCAAAATTAAGGTTGTACTATAATGAGCTAAGTAATTATGATACCTGTACTGTCGAATGGTGTATGCGGTAGTTAGCTAATGTCTCAAACTGAATCTATTCGCGTATATAGAGTGATTCTCAACGTTTAAAAACTCCTGAAGCGACGTAGATGTTACTGCTACAAGTAATTTGATGTAAGACTCATGGGGCCGCAAATGTTGGGAACTACCCCAAAAATGGATGACAAATGTTAAACAGGTGACGTCACCAGATGACGTACCTCGCCAGACGTGCAGCGCTCGTGCTTGTCGATCCTACCCTTGCGGTAGGGGGCGGCGCTGCACATCGCCCCACCAAGCCACTCTGTTTTCGAATTACTTCAGTGCGGGTAATCTGTTGTATACGTAGAAGTTAAAAATTATTGTCCTCGCTGTAACCAAGCAAACGTTGTTCTTAGTTTGTGTTCCTTTCCATTTGCCCCTTATTTTTGCTTACGGACTTTATTTAGAATAGAAAATGTAGGTCATTTACTAGTAGCGGTGTAATTCGGAAGCTTATAGTCGTTTACCTGTGACGGACGCAATAAGCTGGATTTTTCTGGTACTGTACTTCACAGTAAACCATTGATGATGATGATGACGATGATGAGTTCCCATACTCCGTGGAGCGTAGGGAACGATGTGGGAGAGCCGACCACTGTGGACGAGCGGTTCTAGGCGCTTCAGTCCGGAACTGAGTGACTGCTCCAGTCGCAGGTTCGAATCCTGCCTCGGGCATGGATGTGTGTTACGTCCTTAGGTTAGTTAGGTTTAAGTAGTTCTAAGTTCTAGGGGACTGATGACCTCAGATGTTAAGTCCCATAGTGCTCAGAGCCATTTTGAACGATGCGGGAGACGCGCTCCTCCGACCAGGCAAGTAACCATTGGAGACCGTTAAATAAAGCAATAAATTTTACCTCAGTGTAACAACATAATTGTCTAACGCAATACAAAATACTGCTGCCTGCCACACACAATTCTCAGACCCTTATCCGCACGCAGTTAAGTCGCGCACAAAGGTCCGGAGCCACGCCGACGTGAATACTTGACTTTGGGTGGGTGATCAGCTGCGACTGACCGATAGGCTTAAACGCTGCACATGTGCAAAGGTACGACATCTATTGATATGTTGAACATTTGTCGTCCGCTTCTGGGATATTTCCGAACATTTACGGCCCCACATGTCTTATATTAAATTACTTCTTTTGGCGTCGTCTACGTTGCTTCGGTGGGTTTTTAAACGTTAACAAGAATCACCCTGTGTTTTAAAATTAGTTTAAGTTGGTCTGCAACGTATTTTCAAATATTTTCTTTTTTTTACAATTTGTATACAATGACTTGAAAAATGGTGCTTTGTATTTACAGTGGCCGCTCTGCCTTGCATCAGTTTCAAGGGAATAAAAGAGAGAACAGCACATAAAACGTAGCTGGAGGTTTCGCTCTCGAGTCAGTGAAGGTGAGTGCAGTATTAAAACATTTTTCGACTATTACATTTTTCAGACTCGGAAATCTACCCCAGTTCATATGATTGTGCTCAGCGTAATTGGCTATTAATGTGCAAATTCAAAGACGAACTCCCAGTGACGACCTAAGATTCTTGAATAGAAGGTCAAATTGGTGTCATGGGCTCAAATAAAAAAAAAACTTGAATAAACAAACAGCAGTATTCATAGATGAGCCGCCGCAGCGGTGTCGCGTCAAGGTGAAGTTGTCGCACCACACTGTGAGACGTATGACATTTTGTTTTATCATCTGAATAAACATTAATTACTTTTACTTTTATGCCTATTGAAGGGTTCATACTTGGAGTAAGGCACAGCTCAGAGCAATAACGTCTGCATTTCCTCCTCGCAATTTCGCATGACTGAATACTACTTCCTTACTTCTTGGAATTACGTTGCATACGTTTCTCATTTTGCCTCAGATCGTACAACGTACACACAAATTTCTTTTTCTCTACATTTATTTCAGCGTCAGAGTTAATATTGTCATCAGTTCAAAATACACACAACGAACAAAGTTTTGCATCACCTCGGTTCCGAGAGTTCCGGAACCTGTACAGAAAATTGTAATAGAGATCAACATAAACATCATTTCCGCCCTTTCTATTGCTCATGAAAACTGCACATTGCATGTTGTACCACCACACAGCGAGACCTACAGAGGTGGTGGTCCAGATTGCTGAACACACCGGTACCTCTAACACCCAGTAGCACGTCCTCTTTCACTGATGCATGCCTGTACTCATCGTGGCATACTGTCCACAAGTTTATCAAGGCATTGTTGGTCCAGATTCTCCCACTCCTCAACGGCGATTCGGCGTGGATCCCTCAGGGTAGTAAGTGAGTCACGTCGTCCAGGCATGTTCGATAGGGTATAGGGCTCATGTCTGGAGAACATGCTGGCCACTCTAGTCGAGCGATGTCGTTATCCTGAAGGAAGTCATTAACGAGATGTGCATGATGGGGGCGCGAACTGTTGTCCATAAATACAAATGCCTCGCCAATATGCTGCCAATATGGTGGCACTATCGGTCGGAAGATGGAATTCACGTATCGTACAGCCGTTACGGCGCTTTCCATGACCGCCAGCGGCGTTCGTCGGCCCCACATCATGCCACCCCAAAACATCAGGGAACGTCCACCTCGCTGCACTCGCTGGACAGTGTGTTTAAGGCATCCTGCTTGACCGGGTTGGCTCCAAACACATCTCCGACGATTGTCTGGTTCAAGGCATATGCGACACTCATCGGTGAAGAGAACGTGATGCCAATCCTGAGCGGTCCATTCGGCATATTGTTGGGTCCGCGCTGCGTGGAGTCGTGGTTTCAGAGATGGACTTCGCCATGGACGTCGGGAGTGAAGTTGCGCATCATGCAGCCTTTTAAGCACAGTTTGAGTCGTAACACGAAGTCCTGTGGCTGCACGAAAGCCGCACGGGATTAGCCGATCAGTCTAGGGCGCTGCAGTATGGACTGTGTGGCTGGTCCCGGCGGAGGTTCGAGTCCTCCTTCGGGCATGAGTGTGTGTGTTTGTCCTTAGGATAATTTAGATTAAGTAGTGTGTAAGCCGGCCGCGGTGGTCTAGCGGTTCTAGGCGCGCAGTCCGGAACCGCGCGACTGCTACGGTCGCAGGTTCGAATCCTGCCTCGGGCATGGATGTGTGTGCTGTCCTTAGGTTAGTTAGGTTTAAGTAGTTCTAAGTTCTAGGGGACTGATGACCACAGTAGTTAAGTCCCATAGTGCTCAGAGCCATTTGAACCAAGTAGTGTGTAAGCTTAGGGACTGACGACCTTAGCAGCTAAGTCCCATAAGATTTCACACACATTTTGTGGTATCACCGCCAGACACCACAATTGCTAGGTGGTAGCCTTTAAATCGGCCGCGGTCCGTTAGTATACGTCGGACCCGCGTGTCGCCACTATCAGTGATTGCAGACCGAGCGCCGCCACACGGCAGGTCTAGTCTAGAGAGAGACTCCCTAGCACTCGCCCCGGTTGTACAGCCGACTCTGCTAGCGATGGTTCACTGCCTACATACGCTCTCATTTGCAGAGACGACAGTTTAGCATAGCCTTCGGCTACGTCTTTTGCTACGACCTAGCAAGACGCCATATTCAGTTACTGTAATTCTGAACAGATAATATTGTGAATCATGTACCGTCAAGAGCGACGTTCATCATTAATGGATTAAAGTTAAGTATCAAACTAATTACGTCCGCTTTCTGAATTCTAATTCCTCGTCATGTTCCAAACCTCACGTCAATATAATCCTTCCCTCCTCACGCCAGCCTGCGTGAGCTAAAACGCGTGCATTTCGGCCTCCTCTAGTAACACGGTGTTGGCTCTTCTGCCAACACAACACATTTGAACATTTTTTGCTGCATGAAAAGCATTATTCAACATGGTGGCGTTGATGTCAGCGTTCCTCCGAGCCATAATCCGTAGGTACCGGTCATTCACTGCAGTAGTAGCCTTTGGATGGCCTGAGCGAGGCATGTGATCGACATTTCCTGTCTCTCTGTATCTCCTCCATGTCCGAACAACATCGTTTTGGTTCACTCCGAAACGCTTGGACACTTTCTTGCTGAGAACCCTTTGTGGCAAGTCGAACCGGGCTATTGACCGTCTAGGCATGGCTGAACTGCAGACAACATGAGCCGTGTACCTCCTTCCTGGTGGAATAAGTGGAACTGATCGGCTGTCGGACCCCCTCCGTCTAATAGGCGCTGCTCATCCATAGTTGTTTACATCTTTGACGTCTATGAACAGTCAAAGCGACTGTGTCTGTGATCTGTGATATAATATCCACAGTCAACGTCTATCTTCCGGAGTTCTGGGAACTGAAATGGGGCGATGCAAAACGTTTTTTGATGTGTGTGCATTATCTTCCACGAAGGTTGCAACACTGCAAAAGAACCACCTGAAGTAAATGGAATTTAGCCCGGATAAAATATAAATAATAAATACAAACTATACAGAAAAATACTGAGGAAGATAAGATCACCGGGCAAAGTATTAGTCATTTGTTTAAAAGAGCGCACTGGTCGCTTTGGAGCGCTGTGAGTGGTGTAAGGCTGGTACCAGGCGGTCACGTGACCGCTGACGTGTGTGTGTGTGTGTGTGTGTGTGTGTGTGTGTGTGTGTGTGTGTGTCTGAGAGAGAGAGAGAGAGAGAGAGAGAGAGAGGGAGGGAGAGAGAGAGAGGGAGGGAGGGAGGGAGGGAGAGAGAGAGAGAGAGAGAGTGAGTGAGAGAGAGAAAGGGGGGGGGGGGGTGCCTGTCCGCTGGATGGAGTCAGTGATTCGAAAACACGATAGAAGGAGCCATAGTGTTTGGACGTGACTATGACCATCCCACGAATGAAGTTAGCTGATATGTTGTTCTATCAACGTGGATGTGTTTGAAGTAATGACGTCCCACTCGCAGCCATGTAACATGGCGCAAGAACAGAAGATTTTAATCGACAGCGACCAGAGACAGGTATCACGCCTAGTCAGTGACAATTGGTCTTTACCGCTAGAGGAATCACAGTTGCCAGTGGATGCGGGTCGATTTTAACCAGTTTCTTGGCGACGGGAACTGCTTGCAATGGACAGTTAGAGTTGGCTACCCAGCAAAAAGCTATTCCTCACATAAGGGCATACAGCTGCGCGTCCTCAGTGGACGCAGCAACCAGGAACTGGACTGTAGCTGATGTACTCTTCGTGTGTAACTAGGAAGGACTTTTCGCACTGTAACAAGTATGTCTGAAAAGGTCGCGCGGAGAATCGCGGTTTTCGGCGAGATGGTGCTGGGAGGGGGTGGGTGGGAAGGGGAGGGGATGGGAAGGGAGCGGAGAGGGGGAGTGATGGTGTTTCCATTTAAGCTAGGAATATGGAGTAAGTGTTTGGTTTAGCCGGAATTGGTTGCCATTTGTGTAGCCATTGCAACACCTTCTTACTGCAGCTATTTTCCAGTACATTAAGCACGGTTCGAACGGCAACCGGAGCTGTCGCCAAGGCAAATTGTGCAAATCGATTAATTCTTTTAGCAAAAGATTTTAATTCGGCTGAAATTAATGTTCAGCTAATGGCATCATATGTATGTGCACCGTTGAGATTTTGCGTGCAACAACGGTCACCTTTATATAATTCCGGACTGGAGCGAGAGTGATGATTCAAATTCGATCCACCGGTGTTTCTGCGCACCACTTCTATACGAGTGTATTAGACTTGCACTAATCGGTCCATGCTTTTGCTAGGTAAATCGATAAAGTCAAAAGGAAATTTTTTTATCTAATAATTTTTATCCACTGTCCAGACACGACGGTTAAAAGTCGAGCTAAATTTATCATGTGAAATAGGTTCTTACGTGAATAGAATGCTCGGAAACGGTTTACTTTGAATCATATTACTGAAAAATACATTCTTGTAATGAAACTGAAAACTGATTTCTAAAATCTAGCTTAATTCGAATTTTGCGTTCAAAAAAACGTTTCAATGAGTCTTTTTGCGCGCATCTTCTATGTTTCAAACTGGTACGAACCGGTTCAAGTTTTGCAGGAAGGCATACAAATACGTATAACTAATGTTCGTCCTGTTGCTTTGAGAAAGACTTATCTGTTGCCACGATATAAGCAACGTGGTGCGAAAGGCAATAAAAGACCCTATATTGGATCAGTTGTTGCCCTCGTCAACAAAAATCTACATCGGTTGCCAAGAAAGGCTGTCTAATGCCAAATTTTCAACTTACCTGGCAGCTTCACAGACATGTAATTCAAAATATCTTGACATATTCGCGCTTTTTTACTTGTCAGTATCATCATCCATGTCATGTAATATAACGCATCGCGTCAAGTAAAGTAACATAATACCATGTCCTCATCTGTCATGTCGTATAACATGACGCATGCTGTTATGTCACCTAACATGTCGTGCAATGTGACACAGTGTCACTGAAGTTTAGGATGCATGCATCCCAACTCTTGGATACCTTCTATTACAGATGGTCCCCCACTCCCGGGTACTTGCTATTGTAGACGCATCCCACTGTCTAGAAGCACATAAATTTGTATTCCATCCCCATACATGTAACAGGGGGTGTTTCTAAGAGCGCTCACTGCGCTGGAGAAACTTCCAGATAAGTCAAAAACCTAGTTCCTTTCTTTTTATGTCCCTAACTCTGCCCTGGACATTCTAGCCTTTTCTGTGCTACGATAGGAGCATTTTTCATTCCGGTTATTCTATAAGCAACTTAATACAGAAATCACACATGTAAGAAATGCAACAGGTCTTCCACCCTACAGCAGTTTTCAAAAATAATTTTATCAGTTCTTGATACACTTGGGTTAAATTCTTTTTGTATGTCTATGGGTACAAGACAGCATTAATAACGGCTTATTCGCAGGATCGACACTTTAATTTACGAGACCTAGTAGGTTCAACTGAAGAAAAAAATTACTTCACTCTCTTCGGTTCGTATCGGACAATACAGTGCGCAAACTCTCACCACAGCCACTTACAACTGCAAAGCCCACACGACATCAGTGATTCGTAAAAGACAGTAGCAAACTGCTTCCACGAAGAATTTCTGAGAGTAACATTGCAGAGTTTGCGCTTTCCCTCTTAGAGCTATTTAGGATGTACCTAACTTCCGGTTTTCGGCACTTTTTAACGCAAATTAGGTGTTCAACAAGTTACAAAATAATGAAAAGTTTTCGATGACCGAAGATGTTTTAACTCAAGACTATAATTTCATCACAAACCAACGGCCAAGCACTGGCTGCTTGTAAATTTAAAACAAAATTCAAAAACTGCAATTTTTTTTCTTTCAGTCGCTAAGATCAGCAAGACTATCACTATAATCTGGTTCATTATTTTTCTTAAGAGATGTTTGTTCTACTGGAGAATTATTTCGCTCCTTCTACTATGTATTTCATAATTTTATGCTAAATTAGTCACCAGTCTAGCTTCTACTGTCTTCATCGCTTTCGTCTTGACTACGAATACCCTTAATTCACATCCTGCGCTAACTAAACTCCCAATTCCATTGAAGCCCCGTATAAGTCATCTTTACTTTCGACCAGCATAGTTTTTTTGTGAACATTAGTATCTATTTTCTTATCACTTCCAGTCTTCTACTGCAACATTGAAAAAATGCGAAACTTGAATGGAACCTCAAAGACTAGCCTAAAATCCAACGTCGTTACAGAGCGAAAACGACATGCGACGCCACTTTGTGGCTATATTTCTAAAGTAGTAGTTTTATTCACTGACAGCAGTTCTAGTTACACCGTGTCCTCAAGTAAAGCAATTAAGAAGCGCGTATTTATATAATTTTCACAGACAGGCAAGGGTGCGTCCACATTCATCTTCAACTGCAAGGCGGTATCCTTCCAGTCATCAATATTTCAACAGGTTTGTCGCCGCCATTTATTTATATCGTGATTAGACGTAGAGACATTAAAGCAAGACAGGCCGGTTATGCTAAGGTGTCTGTCAAACTGTGCAATGTGTAACAGAGTCGGGAACTGTCAGATAAAGCTAAACTTCAGAATGGCGGACCAATTTCTGTCACTTCTGAATCAGATATAGATACACCCCAAACATGGGGAATTCAGTATCGTAGCCGACAGACCCGTTTCACGAAAATAAATCTTCACTTTAAATTTTTATTTATGTTGGGGTCCTCAGTGTCAATGTGTTTTGAGAATGAAATCCTGGTCCAAGTTGGCTGTATTCTTTTTGTCATCTGTGTGATCGGTCGATTTCAACCTTGGATCATTTTCAACCACTTATTATGTAATTAATAACGTTGGTCTAGTGAAAGATTCAACTGAAGATCAGGTAAAAAGAAGTGTGCGTGTGGAAGTCCTGGCCGGCAGATGCCTCCTGGGATGATCGGCCACCTGCTGCATGTCTTGTTATTTAAAGCGACTTCGTCTATCTGCGCGTAGATGGTGATGAAATGGTGATAAGACAAGCATAAAATCCCCCACCTGGCTGGGAATCGAACCCAGAGCCCCGTGATCGAGAGTCTGCAATATTAACCACAAGACTACGACCTGATGACGAAGATTAGGTAAAACACGGTGTGACAGAAGAAAAATGAAAACGAAGGACATACTGAAAACATAATTTTAGAGCATAAGGCATAAAAGAACAGGTTTGAAATGTTTCAAAAAAAGAAAAAATAGAGAGGAGAGAGAAAGATACAACTTTTAAAAAGACAGCTGCGAGTTCCTCATACAACCCTCACCAAAATCGCGCGCGCGCGCGTGTGTGTGTGTGTGTGTGTGTGTGTGTGTGTGTGTGTGTGTGAGAGAGAGAGAGAGAGAGAGAGAGAGAGAGAGAGAGAGAGAGAGAGAGAGAGAGAAGGAGAGAGTAACTTGATTGGTTCTAAATGAAGTAGGTTTTGTTAACAAATCTTTTTAAGGTATTGCATAACCAAGCATAAACCTCACGATCTCAAGTTCCGATTTGAAGGCAGAGTTGTGACAATTCGGAATTTCGTTGGTTGCTTGATTCAAGGGGTGGGACCAAAGAGTGAAGTTATAGACCCCATCGGGTTAGGGAAGGATGGCGAGGAAGTCGGCCGTACCCTTTCAAAGAAACCATCCCGACATCTGCCTGAAGCGACTCAGGGGAATCACGGAAAACCTAAATCAGGATGGCCGGACTCGGATCTGAACCGTCTTCATCCCGAATGACAGTGCGCTGACCACTGCGCCACCTTGCTGGGTACTGCGGAATTTGAGATATTTTATACCCATGAAAGTTTGACAAACGACTGAGTACTGCCACATTAAGATTTAGCGACAGTTTGCAGAACTGTAAAGAATATAGGTGTTTGCGTAGTAACAAGTGAGACAGGTGCGACGTTCTTTGACGTTATTGTAGGATGTTGGGACACTCACACTTGGATGGTGATACAGCTCAGCTCATAAATCGTGTAAGCAGTGAGACGTGTTTTATCGTGATTCTGTCAGAGCTCGCCGTACTTCGCTAAAATTATTGCTCTCGGGAAGAGGTAACTGCTCTTCAGAATCTGCAAGAGCATCCATTCGAATGTCGAGCATGACGCAGAAGTAGGCATTTCATGTCGGGGGCATCGATGGGTTTCCGGTTATATAGCATGTATGCCAGCTGTACGAAGAAAGGCGTTGAACACTGTATTTCACCGTTGATTCGTTGTGGTACCAAGCACTTTAGAAATCACCTGGAGCTAAGTTTGGTCTGTAGAGCAGATGTTCAAAAACGTCTCATTAGAACTGACGTAACAAAAAATAAGTCCTTAGTCAAGAGTTGTATGGCTTATTTCGAATAAGTCTTCGCAGCTTTG
Organism: Schistocerca piceifrons; assembly: GCF_021461385.2. NCBI lineage: Eukaryota > Metazoa > Arthropoda > Insecta > Orthoptera > Acrididae > Schistocerca > Schistocerca piceifrons. The sequence continues at coordinate 349,367,436 of NC_060140.1, forward strand.
TTAATGTCTCATGGTAGGCTTAAGGACTGATTCTCCTTCCACATTAAATGCCACATATAAGATTTCTTTAGCATCCCCTAAAATGGTAACATAGCCGTTTTGGCTGACAGATTTTGAAGTGCTTGTTCTTTTTCTGGGGAGGGAGGGGGCGGAGGGAGGGGGGTGATGGTGGTGGGGGCATATGGTCCCACAGCACTGAGTGCCGTTTTGTCTCCGAAATGGCTTACGAAAGCCTGATGTTGTCACAGTTCTGTTCCAAGGCCTTCTCCTTCAGAATCATAAAGGAAATGAATGTCCAGGGAGGCAATTACCAGTGGTTCTCAGAAATGATTTTTGGAACCGATCGAACTCAGAGCATGTGGTACCCTATGTGCTAAGTCACGGTCTCATGCAACATATCCAGAAATCAGCGAAAAGTTGTCAGTCTTCTCGAGTTATCAGCCGAAAGGTGGCGGCGTCTTGTTGTAAAGTTTCAGTGAGTTTCGTACCTATCGTCTTCAGACGAAATATCGGGATGCTGGTCGCTGCATCTGTAGAGCACTCGTTTGCTTGGCATGTGTGCCGGTTAAACTGTTATGTTTTACATGACTTGCTAGGTTGATCTCAGATAATGTGGAGATGATGGTCCTCAAACTGCTGTGTAGAAGATTATTCTCGCAGCAAGGTTGACTTCTGGCGATGTGGTCGTGATTTTACCTCATGCTGCTGTTATTCTCGCAGCAGGTCAGGTCTAAGTGTTGTCGACCTTTGATGTGGTTGGGGGCCCACTGTCGTGATGAGCCGATTGAGAGATTGACTAGACTTTTCGTAGAAGGCAGGTGCACTCTGCCGGATGGTATCCCTCAAAAGCGAAATTCCAGAGTCCTCGAGCAGCAGGCGAGTTGAATTCAGTCTCGGGAGACGCGGAGCGAGTTTCAGAGCTCAGTTCTGCACCCAGTGTTCATGAGTCTGCGACCTTCTCTGAAACCACGGCCGCGTACTCTAGTACTGGTCTGACCAGTTTTAGATAAAGTGTAATGCAGTAGCTTGGCAAGCACTTCTGTCGCAGATGGACCAGTTACTATTATGGTTAGTACCGAGTTGCCTTGCGCAAAATGGTGGCAACTGTCAGCATTGAGATAAAGGTCCGTGTGAGTCTTCTTCCTGTAGACCGAAAATGCGGTCCAGACTTTCACCCTCTTCTCTCGTCATGCTTGGTGTTGTCGTGAATGTCATTGACATGCCATAGGAACATCTGTAGGTTTTCGGCCGTTGTGGCCGAGCGGTTCTAGGCGCTTCAGTCTGGAATCGCGCGACCGCTACGGTCGCAGGTTCGAATCCTGCCTCGAGCGTGGATGTGTGTGCTGTCCTTAGGTTAGTTAGGTTTAAGTAGTTCTAAGTCTAGGGGACTGATGACCTCAGATGTTAAGTCCCATAGTGCTCAGAGCCATTTGAACCATCTGTAGGTTTCCTCTGCCATGCGACCGGACAACCTGAAATCAGTTGCACCTCTGACAGGAGGAGCTGTCATAATGAGGGCCGCCGACAACCAAGATCGCGAAATTTCAAATAAAGACCGTTTTCCATGCAACGTGGAAAATTAAGACATGCTTGGCTCGACCAAAGACTGGCTAGGATTGCAGGCGCCAAGCGTTTACAGTGTTGAGTGCTAATGTGGGATGCAGGACAACCGACAGATTCAGCTGTGCATCGCACAGTGCGGTACAGAACACATCATGAACGTTCGACTATAGCAGACAGACAAGTAAGTCTGCGGCCGCAACCATAGCATCAACGAAGAAGCTACGCAGCACCAACGAGTTCCGGGACTCAAACTGCCAAATAGGCCGTAGTAACACGTCTGTACCACAATCTAATGAATCAGAATAGTGGGTTTCATCTCAGCACAGCGTGAGATTCGACCGTTACAAAAATAAGACACAAACGATCCGTTCTTATGGAGGCGGCGTCCCCGGAGGGAATGGACAGACATTGCGACTACATGCCAGCACCTGGGCCGCGCCGCGTTCCCCCACCACCGGCCGCGCCACCTCCCCCCACCACCGGCAAGACCTCTTTAGCCCACTACCGGCCGCGCCGAGTGAGGGCAAACGGCATACTGATGGCAGTGGCAGTCTCGGCATCGCACCATCGAAACAGTCGCTAACATGCGTGCAACTCTGCGTGCTGCCGTCGACGATCAACAACACGGTTGCCGCGTTCACAGCCGTCAATGTGATTGAGAGGTCTGCCCTGCAAGCCGCCTAGCGTCGGAAGAGGCACGCCGCTCGAGCTCAGGGAGGAAATAGAAGACACGACCAACCCACCAGCCATCCCCCCCACCGGGGACAGCGCCGGGATGGACAACGCAGCACCAATAATCACCTGCCTGTAGGCTGCAGAAATGCACCGAGCCACGGAGGTGATTCCAGCCAAGTCAGTGCCCGCCTACGCCCTTCAACCCCGCATCTGAAGTACCGGCAGCGGTCAGAAACAACGAAACGAACGGCGCTAGCTGCCTGCGCCACCAGTGAGGTGTGAGCGGGTACGCAGCAGGACGCAGCAACACCGGAGACGGAGCCACCTAGAGTCCTACACCTACAACGGAGGGACCAGCGGACGATCAGCCGGCTGCCCTCAGCGCCGTCCGCGCCCACAGGCACCCAAAATCCACTCTGAAAGACATCGGCGCATTAGCGTCCCATGGAGCCGCCCGCACCGTGCTCATCCAGGGACCCAAGTGGCGGTACGATTTCGCCGACACCCAGACAAAGAGCATCGTCACTTCTTGACATCAGAACAGTTGAGCGCTATCTGTGGCCAGTATAGCTGCTCACTGGAGGACCAGATCGTCGGCAGCATCGGCGAGAAGAACACAGAGAAGACGTCGTCTCCTCCAATCACATATAAGACCGCCAAGATACGCCGCCAGACACTATAGAATCTTCCAAACGCAGCATACGGGCTGGAGTCCACAGGGATCGGTGACATGCCTAGCTGATGCAACACGACACTGTGCGTTGACCGTCACGAACATCAAAACAGTCGCAAGCAAGTGATCACAAGGTATCATTCCCTGACCATTCTCTCCCGCCAGGAGGACACATCGTCGTCATCCATCCATCAAAAGTCCAGAATAAAAAATACCTTTTCGACAGCCATTGCCCTGGCAGTTTGGATCACACCATCAATTGATCACATTCTTAAAGACCTACCATGAAGTACAAGTTCTCATCATGACGCAACCCGTATGATCAGAGTAAATCTCCTAGGACAATAAACTCTACCACTACCCTTCCTCAAAGCAGAGGAAGTACAGAGAGCAAGAGAACAGCATCCAGGAACAGTAGTAACATCACTAATCCTGGAAAAGACTCCATCTTCCCCCAGCACCACCGACCCATAAGTTTACTTCCAGCACCAAGTAAGCTCTAAGAGTGCCTCCTATTGGTTCACATGGAAGGTTACATACGTAGAGAAGAAATACTAAAAAAATTCCAGTTAGGATTTAGCAGCAAACATTAAGCACCATGACAACTTACGAGAGTGGTCGAAGTCGCCATAGAAGCCTGTAACTGGAAAGGCTACTGTGTCCTAGTGCTTTTAACAGTGTGTAGCACATTGGATTAATGTAAAAATTGTACACACTAGGGTTCCCTGGCCAGGTCATTAAACTGCTGAAGAGCTGAATGAGATTTTCACTCTGCAGCGGAGTGTACGCTGATATGGAACTTCCCGGCAGATTAAAACTGTGGTCCGGACCGAGATTCGAACTCGGGACCTTCACCATTCGCGGCCAAGTGCCCTACCAGGTTCGCAGAAAAGCTTCTGTGAAGTTTGGAAGGTAGGAGACAAGGTACTGGCAGAATTGAAGCTGTGGGGACGGGTCGTAAGTCGTGCTTGGGTAGCTCAGATGGTAGAGCACTTGCCCGTGAAAGGCCAAGGTCCCAAGTTCGAGTCTGGGTCCGGCGCACAGTTTTAATCTGCTAGGAAATTGCTGAAGAGCTACTTAGCCAATCGTAAAAATTAACACTATAGAATCATCAAAAAGCAGCATACGGGCTGGAGTCCACAGGGATCGGTGATAGGCCTTGCACTATACAACCTATTCACGGCCGACACGCCGACCGCCCCACAGACGCAAAAAGCCCAATATGCTGATGATACAACATTTCTGTTTGCTACCAATAGCAATAGGAGACTATAAAACCTCTTAAACAAAACTGAAACTTTCCCCAAGAAATAGCGCATCACGATCAATAATGAAAACACTCAGACTCTGATGCTTACCCAGAGAAGAGGCAAAAGCTCTCCCTACACCGCAGACACGAGAGCGTTCCGCTCAGGTTACACAGGCGAAATATACCATGGCTAGGTACAGCAAAGTACCTAGGTATAACCTGGATCAACGTCTCCCTCGGACGGCCCTCATCAATGGCCTCAGGAAAAAGCTAGCGCCAAGCTAAATGAGCTCTGTCCTCTCCTAAACGTCAACAGTAGTCTGGCGGCAACAACGGCCGTGAGGCCAAGATTAGAAGATGCTTGTCCTGTCTGCAGCTACGCAGCCAAAATCCATATTGTGAGGCTGCAAAGGGTTCAAAATTGGGCACTAAGACGGGCATTACACGTCTCTGTGCGCTGTCCGACACACGAGAGTCCGTAGACATGAAAACGCTCAGAGCAAGGTTTCTCGAAGTTGCATTCGCCTTTTATGAGACCGTTAGCAACTCCGAAAAAGAAGTAATAAACGGTCTAGTGAAGTAACCCGAACTCCCACAAACGTATAAGGGACTCAGAGCAATCCTCTTACAAATAGAGAGTCTCGGAAAAAACAAATGTATTAAAGTTAAGCTACAAAAAAATTAGGAGCATTCTCTGCATATGAACAAAATTAATCCGGCTTCCACCGGAGGGCCGGCCGGTGTGGCCGAGCGATTCTAGGCCCTTCAGTCTGGAACCGCGAGACCGCTACGGTCGCAGGTTCGAATCCTGCGTCGGGTATGGATGTGTGTGATGTCCTTAGGTTAGTTAGATTTAAGTAGTTCTAAGTTCTAGGGGACTGATGACCTCAGATGTTAAGTCCCATAGTGCTCAGAGCCATTTTAACTTCTATCGAAGGAAATATCTATAGATAATATCTTTCACCACAAACATTCTCAAAGCTTGGAGAAATTATAATATGCAGTCAGCAGCAGTAACCCGACATTTCGTCTGAAGATGATGGGTACGAAACTCATTGAAGCGTTGCGATAAGACGACTCCACCAGTCGGCTTATCACTGGAATACGTCGAGATAGTCCGAAATCACAGTCATTCAACTGATGAGATATCGTGAAACACTGGTTATCACGGATTTTTTGTCAGTATTACGCAACAGATCGTTACTAAGGACTGGCGGCTATCGCAACGTCATGTATTTTCAGTCTTGAATGACGCCACTGATGGAGAATGCCTTCACCTCATCCCATTCGGTTCGTACATAACACGAACTTCGCGAAGAATGAGAACAGCTTTGAGATTTTCTGCCACCGTATTACACAACCTATTTCTCATGAGGTGCGAGAGAAGGAAGAAAGATTAGGCGTTAACGTCCCGTCGACATCTAGGTCGTTAGAGACGGAGCACAAGCTCTGACTGTTTCAAGGATGGAAAAGGAAATCGTCCGCGCCCTTTCAAAGGTACTATCCCGACATTTTCCTCCAACGATTTAGGGAAATGTCGGGAAATCTAAATATGGATGGTGAGCCGCAGTCCTGTGGTGTGTGATTTCGAATTTGAAACGCCCATTTTGTACGGCTGCAGTAGACGAAAGAGAAACAAAGTGGCTTTCTTGCTATCACTGTTCTAAGCACACTGACTTATCGCGTGAGCCAGTGTACAACTCGGCATTCATTGCACTGCCTCCCATCGGACATGAAGATCGAGGTTACTTTCCGGTTAGCCATTGTACTTTTCCATCGTAGGCTATTCATAACATTTGCATTATCATCTTGAAAACCTAAAATACCCTCATTAATGTTGTTTATTTGTTTGGAAGTACGCGTCTTCAGTCCCGCTACAGATTGAAATCCCCCCGTCACAGAACCGTAGCACACAGCCAGAGGTACTTTGGCACGGGGATTCCAATCTGTACCGGGTCCGCAGACGTGTAGGACGACTATCTGGAAAGGGAGGTCCGATCGATCGTGAGATGGAAACCACAGTGAAAATCAAAAATGTTTTATTTGCAACAGTTTGCTACATCTTTCAGATACTTCTTTACACAGTCGCCGCTCCGACTTAGACATTCCTCGTAGCATTGTACGAACTTTCCAATAATCCCGTCATAGAGGGTGGCCGCCTGTGCTTTCCGCTACTTCTCTGCACTTGCCCGCAGTTTGTTGTCTGAGCCAGAATGTTGTCTCCACAGCCACAGATTCATGTTAGAGAGATGAAGATCAGAGGGAACTAATTCCCGGCTGTATGGCGGGTGATCAAACACTTATCATCGAAAATTCTGTAGGGGCGTTCTCACTGACCCTGCGCTGTACGGCTGAGAACTGACATGAGGAAGGAAATGTGTGACAGGTACGTTATGCGGGTTTGCATGAAATCCAGCGAAACCTCGCAGCGGGCACCCATTCTTGGCGGGAGACACTACTCTATTGCTCTAAGCATCTCTACGCGCTAGCTGTGTGCTCAGAACTGAAAAGAGCGACTTGACGTGATCGGCAGGCATACTAGAGACACTGCCAAACATTGTTGTGCAAAGCTTCATCGGAATTTCATTGTCCTTTCCATTTCGCGACCTATCGGACCATGCTTTCCGAATAGCCCATGCACTTGTAAACAAACAAACAAAATTAACTAGGAAATTTTTATTTTTTCTTTTACTTTTACGGGTGTCATACAGTGGTCGTCGCATACCGCTTCTCTGTTGCCAAATGCTTCGAACTCGCCATTATTTCTCATTCTCATATATTCCTCTTCTCTCCTCGCTTTTTGGATAACCCTTAGCCACTGCTTTCGTGGTCTTCCAATTCTCCATCCAGATGGTTGACATGAAAGTGCTGTCATTGGCCACTCGTCTTCTTCCATTATTTTGACATGTCCTAACTATCCCAGCTTTCTTCTGTTCTATCCGTAACACGGGACTGTAATGGGTACACGTCCTTTCCCTTCTTTCCCCATTTCTTATGCGGTCAAGTCAGACAATTCTCCATGTTCTTCTCTGTATGTACTTCTAAAGCCCTAGGTCACTTTCCATGTCTTTTTGTGATTTTTAAGGTTTATTTTTTCGAGGTGATAATTAAAACCTTATGACTATTCCTCCTAATAATCTATATCTACATCTGCATTCCGAAAGCCACCCTAAGGTGTATGGTGGAGGGTACGTAGTGTACCACTGTCGCTTCCCCCTCTCCTTGTTCCACTCGCGTATGGTGCAATGGAATAACGATTGCTGGTGAGCCTCCGTGTGGTCCCGAATCTCTCTACCTTCGTGGTCTTTCAGCGAGATATAAGTAGGAGGAAGCAATACACTGACTGACTCTTCTGGGAACGATTGCTCCCGCAATTCTAACAATAGAACATACTGTAATGCGGAACGCCTCTCTTGCAATGTTTGCCACTGGAGATGACTGATCATCTCGATGGCGCTTCCGTACTTACTATAGGAACCTGTAACGAAACATGCTGCTCTTCTATGTAACTTCTCTACTTGCTCCATCAATCGTATCTGTTGCGGATCCCAGACTGATGAGCAATATTCAAGAATTGGTCGAACGTGAGTTTTGTAAGCTAATTCCTTTGTTGATGGAGTGAATTTCCTATTGATTCTTCCAATGAATCTCACAGTCTGGCATCTTCCTTACCCGCGGTTAATTTTATATGGTTGTCCCAATTGAAATCTCTCCGCACTGATACTGCTACATATTTTATGGAAGTAAAAGCTTCCATCCATTAATCTGTAGTCGTGTAGTCATATAATAAAAAGTCTATGTCTATTTATTCGCAACACATTTGTTTATGTCGAGGGTGAATTGCCACTCCCTGTACCAAGCGTCGATCCTCTGCCGGTCTTTCTCTAGAGTTGTGACTTATCTGTATGCAACAGCATGATCTGCTATTCTGTTATTAAAAAACATTGATCCACCTACTGTCTCCCAAGTTTTGATTAGTAAACAGTGATCCACGTACCTTCTGCCAAGATTTAATTAAAAGCATTGATCCACCTACCTTCTCACATGATTTAATTAAAAATTTTGATTCACATCCCTTCTCGCTTGATTTAATTAAAATAGATTGATCCATTTACGACGTTTATCGAGAGCTATTTTCTCATGGATTCCCGTGTCTTGTTATATCCGACTCATCATTCGGCATATTCACTTCCCATAATTCCCCGCGCACACAATTACCAACTGCAACATGCAACAGAAAAGCCACTAACACCGTAAATGCACTTTTACTCTAGAGATAAGCTATATAGTTACATGGAGATTGGGACACTGGCTATTGTAGCTGTTCGGGGGTTTATTGGTACCCTGCTATGGTTAAGCTACAGAAGTGAACTGGAGATTGGAATACGAGCTTCTGTAGTTGTTGAGGAGTTATTGGTATCCTGGTCAAGGGTTGGGCTACTGCAGATTGGGATACCCATTTATCTACTGGTGATTCATATACGGTGTGAAAGTAGTGTCCTACAACAATTCCTTGAGACATGTCCGAAGTTACTTTTACGTCTGAAGGTTTCTCTTCGTTCTGAGAGACATACTGTGTTCTGTTTGCAAGAAACTCTTTGATCCAATTACGCAGCTGGTCTATATTCCGCATGCATTGTTCGTTCGATGTCAATGTGGAACTGTATCGTATGCTCTGCGGAAGTCAAGGAACGTAGCGTCTACCTGAGCGTCTGTATCTACCACTTTCTGGGTCTCGTGGTCCAACAGAACGAACTGCGTTTCACACAATCGTTGCTTTCGGAACCTATGTTGCTCCTACAGAGGAAATTTTCGGGCTCTAGAAATGTATTAACGCGAACAGAAAACACGTTCCAGTATTCTACAGGAGACCGACGTTAGAGATACAAGCCTACAGTTTTATGGGTCTGTTCGAAGACCCTTCTTGAGACTGAGAGGGATCCGTGCTTTCCCCCAATCATTAGGAACGCTCCGCTTCTTTAGAAATCTACGGTACACTGCTGGTAGAACAGGGGAAAGTTCTCTCACATACTCGCTGCAGAATCGAATGGCATCCCGTCAGGTCCCGCGGTCCTTCCCCTGTTGAGCGAGTTTGGTTACTTTCTGTCCCTTGGTTACTTATTTCGATGTCTGTAATTTTGTCGTTTGTCCGACGATTTAAAGGATGAACTGCAGTGCGACCTTTCTCTGTGAAACAATTTTGGAAACAGACGTTCAATATTTCGGCCTTTTCTGTGCCACGTGTTTCTTTGACACTATGGTGGCGGGGTGTGTAGACAGGTTACTTCATCCTTTTGCTGATTTAATGCAAGACCAAAACATTTTAGGATTTTTTGTGAAGTCGGTAGATACAGGGTGATTCACAATGTTTTGACGATTTCAAAGTTGAGTAGCGCACAAACTAATTGCGAAACAAAGTTTAACATTTTACTCAAGGTATATGATTTATTCTAGTTTACTTATGAAACAATACGTCGGAAAAATGACGAGAATTGGCGGCTACACATTACTCGAGGCTTTCCACCCAGTTTTTGAACATATCTTTCGTAAGTGCTGGAGGAATTCTGGAAATTTCATAGTGAATTCGATCTGTATGCTGTTGCAAGCTTCTCGGCTAGCATGTACACTGCTACGCAGACGTTCTACGTTCTCCGGCTTTTGGACGGTTTTCCGAGAGCCGGTTGATTTTCCATCCGGTGCACTGGCAGTTGTACAGAAGTCTCGTACCAAGTTCAATGTTGCTCCACGACGAGGAATTGGATATCACGGAAAAATCTCGACATGATTACGAGAGGCATATTTACCGTTGCGAAAACAGCATTCCACCGCTAACACACGATGCTGCTTCGACCAGTACAACATGGTTACTGACGTGTATACGAGATGAAACTTGACAATCCGCACTATTAATAGACGGCACCACCGTCGCTATAGCTTATTTTTAGCGCGTGTTATTCAAATTTGAAATGGTCAAAACATTGTGAAACAGCCTGTAGAACTTTAGTTACGAATTGGGTGAAAGTTTCATGCATAGCCCTCCTTAGGTACTATTTCGCTGCAACTGCCGGCCGTAGCGGCCGGCAGTGACTGCGGGCAGTTGACTACTGCTCTTAGGCAAAGCAACGGAACAAATGTCGTAACTGCTCGGCAGTCAGCGGTCGTGACGTCATCGCGACTGCTGCGTCTCGGCCGCTGCAGAATCAGTCAAGCAGTTGGGCCGCGACTGCTAGGTGTGTGACGACTGCAGAAATCAACGAGTGTGATAATACGCATACAGATTTCAGAAATGTGATGGCAAAGGATAAGTTGTGGACGAAGATAGGAGAAGCAATGAAAAAAGATGGTAAGTGTTTTGCATATACACATTCATTTATTTATGCTTTTTTTTCCTACTGTGACAAATTGTACAATATGAAGGCTACAACAATGCTTCCATTCTTTCTGTCACCAAACGATTACAATAGTCGTTACGAGTAGTAACAATAATTTATTTCCTTTGTTTGAGCCTTAGTTCTTTTCCAGATTGTAATCATTGATTTGTAGGTTCGCAGAAGTAATTCTTAAATGTATCTCGTACCTGAAACCCTTCAGCTTGGTAGAATCCCCCTGTTCGGGGCTGGGGAATAATGTTCTGTGGTAAACTCACGTCATGGTCAAGTTCATAGAAAGGTCGTCTTCCTTTTTCTAAATAGGCGTCCCTGATGAGATTGTGTAGACAGCAACAAGCTGTAACGAGTTTATCACATGTGTTAGGTTCCAGATTCAGATTTGTGTAGAACACTCGAAATACCTGACACAAAAGTCCAAAAGCGTTTTCAGAAACTCGGCCCGCTCGTGAAAATTTATAGTTGAAGGTCGCTTTTGATTTATCTTCCTGGGCAGATGAGCGAGTGTAAGGCTTGGGAATATGCTTTAGCAAGCGGAATGCCTCGTCGCCTACTATAACAAATGGCATCTTGATGCCAGTTATGGAAGCTCTTCATCTGCTGGAAACACGTCTCCTTTCATGATCATTTTCCCCATTGCCGACTTATTAAATATGCCACTGTCTCCTTCCTTCACATACGAACCTACGTCTATCGCAACGAATTTACAGTTCGCATCAACCAATGCCAAAAGTACTATGGAGAGGTACCCTTTGTAATTCCAAAAAAGGGAACCACTTTTTCCAGGACACCGTATCCTTATATGTTTCCCATCAATCGCAGCACAGCAGTTAGGGAAACCCCAAAGAGTGTGGAATTCTTTCGCACCTTTCCTGAAAGATTCTCGAGATGGAGGAGGCAGGAAGATAGGTGCCAAATGTTGGCACATAGCTTCTACTGTTTCACGAACTATGATGCTCACGTAGCTTGGTGATATCCGGAAATCATATCCAAGGGACACAAAATTCTCCCCTGTAGCTAGAAACCTGTAACACAAACCATAATTATTATTAATACATGAAACATAAATGTCTTGTCCTAATTGCACAGCTAAACAAATATCGTTCCGTTTTAGGCAACCAGTGTAAGAAGAGATGGAAACACATCAGAGATAACTACTGGAAAACAGTTCGAAAAGAACAACTGCAAACAGGCTCTGCAGCACCAAGTTCAACAACAAAATGGGCGTTGTTCAACAGACTAGGCTTTTTGAGAGCTGTAGAAACGGAGCGGTCGTCTTTTTGCAGTGTTCCGCTAAAGGAGCCAACAAGTGTTGAAGGACTGCTATCTGATGAAGACGGACAAAATGCCAATGAAACAGTGCCTGACACTCCACAAGCCATTGCTTCCTTGTCCTCAGGCGACGCACTTGCATCTTCCATCTCAGCTCGCAGATCGAGGAAAACACACTGGGATTCAATCAACCAAAGGGGCCAACAACGATTGGAATTGCTGCAGCGCTTGGCTAATAATCGGGACCCGGAAGATGATGTGGGGCTGTTCATGAGAAGCATCGCAGCGCCCATTAGGAAACTTCCACGTCACCTCATTAATAAAGCGAAAATTGACATTTTAAGCTATGTTACGGGACTTGACAGTTCTTCAGAATCATCTCTTGTGCCACTACCTGTCAGCATCAGTCCTTCCGGCTCGTCTCCCCTTTCACCCCCATTCGAACGAACTTCATCGGTTGGAGACGGTACGTACACTTTCACCCCGTTAATAAACGTCGAACCACAAGCAGGTGATACTACTTTTGAAAATAATTACTAATCATAATGTAAACACAGTGTTAAGATAATGTAAACATAAACAACAATCTGTACAGGCACTGAGTCGTTTCCAAATGAACTTATTATTTTAATAGAAATTTATGTTATTTCATAGAGATACAAAATTATCCATTTTAAACCATTGTTGATGAATACGTATGCTTTTATACAGCTACTTACCGTAAAGTCACTGCCATTTTTTCGTCAGCTTCTATTGGAGTTTGCACTGTACTGGTAGCTATTCCTGCTATATCTTCTCTCACCAGACTTAAAACAAAATCGAACTGAGATGGGTTAAGTCTAAGGAAAAGTATTAGCATCCATGTTGCGAAGTCGCGTGCGTGTTCTTTTCACAGAGGTAACTCACTGAGTGGCGTGGCCGCTGCGGTCAGCAGTCTCAACGAAATACACAGGCAGTGACGGTCGGCAGTTACGGCTGGCAGTTAAGGCCCGCCGATACGGCGGGCAGTCGGGCAGTCGCAGCGGAATAGTACCTTAAGGCCGCCCAGTCACGGGTCGACTGGTCGACCAGCACCCTCCCCTCCTCCCTCCCCCGGCCCCCTCTGCACCCAACTGAGCGGGTCCGATCGGTCTGTGTGTGAGCACACAGAAGTTGCTTCCAGCACAAAGAGTTTTTAGTGGTTATTTTTCGCAGCTCACAGCTATTTTTTAGGTATACTTGGTTGTAGGATACCAACTGTCTACTTTGACCTGTTTTTGAGGTATGTTGTTGTGTAATTTAGTGTGCCAAATTCGTCATGATCTATTGTACGAAATTACATGGTGTCATGATGGAATATACTGTGCAAAATGTTGTCAGATAAAGCAGAATATTTCGTAAAAATTAAACTGTGCTCTTAGGTGCCTGTTTAACCGCTGAGTAAGTGGATCAATGTTTTTAATTAAACCACAGGAGATAGGTGGACCAATATATCGAAAGTGCGATTCTTTTATGAAAAAACACTGATCCACCCACCTTCTCCCATGTTTTAATTAGTGACCAGTGATCCATCTATCTCCTCCCATGATTTAACTAAAAACAATGATACACCTACCTTCTCACATGATTTGATTAAAAAACATTGATTCACTTACCTTCTCTCATGATTTAATTAAAAAAAGATTGAAAAACATTTATGCTCTTGCAACGTTTATAGAAAACTGTTTTCTCGTGGGTTCCGCCGTCATGTACACAGTTAGAAGCTGCAAGACACGTTCAGAAAAGCCACCAACACCACAATTGTACTTATACACTCTACGGTTCAGCTGTATGGGTGAACTGGAGTTTGGGATACTGGCTATTGTAGTTGTTGGTGGGTTCATTCGAGATCGGGATATCGGGTTTTGTAGTCTGGGAGGGGGGGGGGGGAGGGGAGGAAGCGGTTATTGGTATCCTATTCTACGATTGAGTTAAAGAAGTGCACCAGAGACTGGGATCCTGGCTTCTGTTTTTGGGGGGATGGGGAGGGTGGAGGGAGGTGATTATTAATATCCTAGTCTGTGGGTGAGTTATAGAAGTGAACTGGAAACTGGGATACTAGCTTTTGTAATTGTAGGGGGGGGGGGGGGGGAGCCGGTTACTGGAATCCTGGTCTATCGTTAAACTATATAGGTGAACTGGAGATCGGGATACAGGATTTTGTGGAGTGTTTATTGGTATCCTGGTGAAGAGTTGAGCTATATAGGTGAAGTGTGGTTTTGTCAGATTTCATTTTTGGCAGTTCAGAGCTTTCTTTCTCTCTTTCACTCTTCCTCTCTCTCTCTCTCTCTCTCCCCTGAGTGTTGCGTCCTGAATGGGGTTGTTTTTATTATTGGATTTTTAGTTTGTCGCCGCCCATAATCCCTTTTTTCCCGCGGTTGCCCCGTTAATTTCATTGAGTTTAGTCAGTGTATTGGTTGGCGTGGTATTTGTATTTTTGCGGGCGTTATGACCAATGTTTTGGTCGCCAAGTTGGATATGCTCCAAACGGGGTTTTCGGTATGGTGATGATGTCATTGTTCAAAGCATACGGGTGGTATATCAGTCTCCAGTAACCCCTATTATTATTTTTTTTTCACTTCAGTACCGCCGAATAATGCCTTCTCGTATCAAATATGCTGGGGCTGCGTGGAACGTGTGCACGAGCGGTGCACGTGACTGGTAAAAACGGCCCGTTCAGCGTCCGCCCCAGTGGCCGGAAGACAATTAGCGAGGCCATCGAATTCTCATCGGCGGGCCCTTTGAGATTCCGGCGGCGCCTCGTCAGGCAGTTGCGCAGTCGACCGGCGCGGGCTGCTTATGCAACAGCGCGCCCTCTCACCTCCCTCGTCCTGTTTACGTCGCTAACTGCGGACCGTGGACACTTGCGCCGCTCCTAATAGACGCCCCGTTTGCCATTAGCAACCGAGCGGCGGCTGACAGCGGGGAAACTTGTTCTTGTCGCACAGCCAATTAGGCAGCGTCTCGGGGGCCGCAGGTCGGAGCTGTTCCACTGGATGAAACTGGCGGCCGATTGCACGGGGCACAACAATCGGACATTGTATTTCAGAAGCTACGGAATGCTACGCATCTGCTTGATCTTGATGAAGCAGCTCGCTCGCACTGGAGTCGTCCAGCCGGTATATTACGCCATAGAGTTTAAACGCCCTGAAGTGCAGCTACTCACGGAGTCCCAGTGTGGGCTGCAATTATCATATGACGGCAAAGCTTTGCAGATAAGCTTGTGCGTCAGTGCGAAATCGATTTACGGTAGAAAAGAATTAGTTCCAATTTTGTCCACCAGGTGAAAATCTGGTGCTGTATAGCATCTCGTCGACGTCTCTGGTGCTCATATTGAACAAACTGCGTAAGTGGCAGTTAATAATAAAATCAATATTATGCGTTTCTGACTTTGACCTTTTCTGCTCACGTCTCATTCCTAATCTATTACGTATGAAAATATTTATATTCGTCTTTCTTGCAGTCACAGCGCCAGATTTGCACCTGGTGGTCAAAATGGGAACTAATTTTTTCCAGCGTAAATCTGTTCCGCAATAAAGCATTAGAATATCTACCAAGCTACGTTGCAGTACGATAATTATAGCGCACACTGGTCCTCTGTGAGTAGTTGCATTTTAACTATAACCACCTGATAACTCTATACTTTCGTACAAACACTCGTTCAGTAGAGCGTCGATTATCGGAACGTCGGTCAACCGAACGACCGCTTAACCGAACTGTGTACTCGCTCTCACCTGTTACTCTCCAACCCTAGCGTCCATCATCCCCCTCATTCCCAAACCAAGTTTCCTACAGTAGTCGCTGCACTAGGCCACCGCTGGCGGAACCTTTCTTCTAATGGGGCCTTCACAAGGCGCTGCTGACAGGCCAAGCCGCCAGTCGCTGTGTTTCAACAATCAGCACACATCCGTCGGCTTGGCACTGGCAGTAGAAGTAGCGGCAGTATCAAAGCTGTTCGCAGCAACAGCTGCGCCAGCTTAAAAAGAGTTGAGGCTTGCCGCTCCGCGCAGTTTAAAGGATTGCGCGCCCCCAACAAGAGCTTCTCACGGTGCAGTCACCTTCTGTACTCTGTTACGACCGTTTGTGTGCTGCTGCGTGAAGAAGTAAACTTGACGATACAAAATGCTTAAACGTAAACGTGTTGTCCTTTCTATGAGGGACAAGTACGAGATTATTATTATATATTCCTACTGAAGTTGCCTTTCTATGTTACTTTGTAATACTAAAAGAGATGCCTATTTTTATGAATAAATTTACTGTACAGTACTTCTTTTTGGAAAATAAACATGTACAGTTCGAATATCCGAAGAAACCAGTTTTCCGAACACCCATGTCCCCCAATTACTTCGGATAATCGACGCTCTATTGTACTTCCGATCGTTGGCTACAAAGACGTTGTTCTGCGATGTGTTTCTTCAGAAAGCCCACGACGATAGGAGCTGCTGAAAAAACGCTGCATGCAAATACATTCATAATGTGCAACATTTTGATTGAATTTCATCATATGCATCATATGCATAGTTACTTGCAGACAACCCATAGTCCTCTGCACGTTCTCTCTTTCAGTCTTATCAACATTTACAATCCGTTATGTCTCTCCTCGACCTTACTCTTAACGGTACGGCATAAACACACGCTCCCATCACAGTGAAATCCTTTCAGTCGCACTGCATAAGTCAGCTACTTCCTCTAAGTTACGTATCTTCTCCAGCTTCAAAAAACAACTAATCACGTAGTGTCTCATGTTTTCTCGGCACGATTGATTAATAGTGTGGTTCCGGGTGTTCTGCCGAGTTGTTGTCTCCATTTTACGTGCACGACATTTCTACAGCTGACCGAGCCGACTTCTTCAGGTGCTGCGAGTTTTGCTGCTATGCGTACTCGCTGCCTGGACTCCAGGCTGGCTGGAGTCCAGATAGCTAATACACATAACAGCAAAACTCGCCGTACCTGAACAAGATTGTTGCGACGCCTGTAGAAAAAGTGTGCGCTTCAAATGGGAACAGCAACTCGCAGAACGCTCGGAAACACGTTATGAACTAATGGCGTATTTACGGGAATAACAATACTGGCCGCCCTTTATCCGTATGTACCCCTTGCCCATTACAGTTAAATATCTTTCTCTGTTAGACATCTTTCGCATCCCCAAAGCTCCTAACTGCTGCCATCTATCTGAATTTCTCTCCATCAGCACTCGCTGTGTCGTGAAATCTCGGATTTGTACATCCATAAGTACATTTTGTATCTTCTTACCACAATTATTAGCAACAATAGTAAAATCACTGGTACTGTTGCTATCATTAGCACTAATAGTAATATTACCATTATGGTTACTGTTCGTGGTTAGAGCTGTTATTGAAAATGGCATCTAATTAACTAAAATCTTGTTGTAAATCAATTTTAAATCTTTTATTACCACGCCTCATATTAAAATTGTCATCCCCATTGTGTAAGTAGGTGAAAAAAATCTGTTTGTGGTAAGGGGTAAACCGGAATAGAAAATCTTTTTTGAGCCTAATTTTTATTGGTATAAAATGTTGCTTAGAGAATATATTTTTAAGATCCATTCCTATAAAGTGTTCCATGAATGTTAAGATATGTTATAATCTCGATTTACTGCTTAGGGGTCTGGCGCAACCTATTTAATACTGTAATACTTACTGTGGAATAGGGGTCCTGTTAGTTTCGGATAATATCACAGAGGGCATTAGTTTCAACTAAAATACTATCCTCAACTAGATTTCTCTTCATAACGTGATTCCTTTGTGGTAAAGTCTGGAAGCTCGTGCTTGTCTCGCGTCTGCTTTACTTGTCATTTAGCTTGTTTTTTATACGAAATAAAACGTGAGTGCATGAAATGACAAACAAGTGTTTCTATACGTATAGATAAAGTTAGAAAAGTAATCCCAAAATACTCTTAAATCCGCAAGCGGAAGCCAGTTAATACAATTTCTTCAAAATGAGAGTGTTTCCACATCGGCAGAAAAAGGCCAGCTGTACGCCGCTGGCATTTCCGATTAAGTTTTGTTCAATTTCAATGTTAAAAAACATAAGCTGAAACTGTAAACGCTTTCTTTTTTCACCATAACCTTTTTCAAGTTGGCCGGAGCTGTAGCTCATGAAATATACATGCAGATACGTTATATCTTTTTTTAACATGTGAGTCAGCGTTTTTTCTGCTGTAGTAAGCAGGCTTTTGCGATATATTTTAATTTCGATTTTAGTGCACGTTTTTTTAACGATTTCTTGTTGAAAAAATTTAGTTTTCTTTTAAGAGTGCCGCCATTTTGCTAAAAACCATTTCTTTAAATATTCCTACGTACTACGTTAGACAATGTCATCTGTTTCAAAGCAGTTTTTGAATTCTTTTCTATACTGAAAACTGTAGCGGTCACAGAACCCATTGCCCGCATCTCGTGGTCGTGCGGTAGCGTTCTCGCTTCCCACGCCCGGGTTCCCGGGTTCGATTCCCGGCGGGGTCAGGGATTTTCCCTGCCTCGTGATGGCTGGGTGTTGTGTGCTGTCCTTAGGTTAGTTAGGTTTAAGTAGTTCTAAGTTCTAGGGGACTGATGACCATAGATGTTAAGTCCCATAGTGCTCAGAGCCATTTGAACCATTTGAACAGAACCCATCAGCCGCCCTCCCACTCCTCGAAGGCCTTTTGTCCATGTCGTGTTGTGTCTTCTGGGTGCAATATTTTACTTAAAAATGCATAATACAATCTTAAGAAAACAGAATTTTGTATCGCGCCTGGAAGGCAGGGCGTGGGGGTGCTCCTGAAAACTGAAAGGTTGGCCGAATGACGAAAGCGAGAAGGAGCAGGAAAAGGTGAAAATCTTTCGGTACTGCAGTGTGAATTAATATCACCTTTACTTTAGCAAGAACTTTGCACTGATGTGTGAAGCCTTAGACCGGTCGTAAGTAGTGCAGACTCTATATGAAGCGAAGTGTCCCAGCCGTCTGCTCTTGATCAAATGGGCTGAATCCGGAGCGACGCCCGTAGAGCTCCACAGCGCCGGCCAGAAGGCGCTGTCATCGGTGTCTCGTAGTGCCAAATTATGAGCTTGCACCTACTCCGTGGCTTCGTTGCTATCGATACCACACAGAATAAAGGTCTAAAGTCAGTTTTGTAATTTTTTAAAGAATCATTAAATCGGTTCCAAAATCGAGCCTCACCCTGATCTAACCCCCTGAAGCCTGGTCCTACGTAGGCGCGGGCTTAATGCCCCTAATCTGATCAGGTTAATAACTAAATGAAACTAGCTAAATAAATAAAATAGCAAGCTTATAATTTCAGTTCATCCGTGTCTCGCCTCAGCATGGCCATCAGGATGACTGTTTCATCAGTTTAACTTCTAGATCCAACAGAAGACCCGAAAAGAAAACCATCTACATATCGTGCCTACAGCGTAATGTTCACTCGGTTTCTAATATGAACAGACAGTCTCTCTTATAGTCGGAACAAGCCCACTACAGCTTTCAGCGGTGAATATTTGACACATTTTGTATTAGCTTCAGATCTACAGCAGTATATCAGTGATCAAACAATAGAAAAGTTCCAAATTCCAGAGTACTCTCCGTAGTTACGAATCAATCTCTGTAAAGCCAACGCTTTAATTATATACACATTTTTTAAATCATTTATTGTCAGTCTTGTGTCTACACTACTGGCCACTAATATTGCTACACCACGAAGATGACGTACTACAGACGCGAAATTTAACCGACAGGAAGAAGATGCTGTGATATGCAAATGATTAGCTTTTCAGAGCATTCACACAAGGTTGGCGCCGGTGGCGACACATACAACTTGCTGACATGAGAACGGTTTCCAACTGATTTCTCATATACAAACAGCAGTTGACCGGCGTTGCCTGGTGAAACGTTGTTGTAATGCCTCGTGTAAGGAGGAGAAATGCGTACCATAACGTTTCCGACTTTGATAAAGGTCGGCTTGTAGCCTATCGCGATTGTGGTTTATCGTATCGCGACATTGCTGCTCGCGTTGGTCGAGATCCAATGACTGTTAGCAGAATATGGACTCGGTGGGTTCAGGAGGGTAATAGGGAACGCCGTGCTGGATCCCAACGGCCTCGTATCACTAGCAGTCGAGATGACAGGCATCTTATCTGCATGGCTTTAACGGATCGTGCAGCCACGTCTCGATCCCTGAGTGAACAGATGGGGACGTTTGCAAGACAACAGCCATCTGCACGAACAGTTCGATGACGTTTGCAGCAGCATGGACTATCAGATCGGAGACCATGGCTGCGGTTACCCTTGATGCTGCATCACAGACAGGAGCGCCTGCGGTGGTGTACGCAGCGACGGACATGGGTGCACGAATGGCAAAACGTCATTTTTTTCGGATGAATCCAGGTTCTGTTTAGAGCATCATTGATGGTCGCATCCGTGTTTGGCAACATCGCGGTGAACGCACATTGGAAGCGTGTATTCGTCATCGCCGTACTGGCGTATCACCCGGCAAAATGGTATGGGGTGCCATTGGTTACACGTCTCGGTCACGTCTTGTTCGCGTTGACGTCACTTTCAACAGTGGATATTACATTTCAATGATTTACGACCCGTGGCTCTACCCTTCATTCGATCCCTACGAAATCCTACATTTCAGCAGGATAATGCGCGACCGCATGTTGCAGGTCCTGTACGGGCCTTGCTGGATACTGAAAATGTTCGACTGCTGCCCTGGCCAGCACATTCTCCAGATCTCTCACCAATTGAAAACGTCTGGTCAATGGTGGCCGATAACTGGCACGTCACATACGCCAGTCACTATTCTTAATGAACTGTGGTATCGCGTTGAAGCTGCATGGGCAGCTGTACCTGTACACGCCATCCAAGCTCTGACTCAATGCTCAGGCGTATCAAGGCCGTTATTACGGCCAGAGGTGGTTGTTCTGGGTAGTGATTTCTCAGGATCTATGCACCCAAATTACGTGAAAATGTAATCACATGTCAGTTCTAGTATAGTATATTTGTCCTATGAATACTCGTTTATCATCTGCATTTCTTATTGGTGTAGCTATTTTAATGGCCAGTAGTGTGATTTGATGCCGTCCGCCACGAATTCTTGTCCTCTGCTAAATATCTTCGTCACAGTGTAGCACCTACATGCTATGTTCTCAGTTTCAGTTGTTTTAAATGTTCCCTTACAATTAGTGCCCCCCATAGTTCCCTCTAGTACAACGGAAGTTACATCCTGACGTCTTTACACGTTTCCTATCTTCATATCCCTTTTTCTAGCCTGTGTTTTCCACACAGTCCTTTCATCGCAAACTCTGGAGAGAATCTCCGCATGCCTTCTCATTCAATTGATTTTTCACCATCCTTTTGTAACACCACGTTTGAATTGCTTCGATTCCTTTCTTTTCCAGTTTTTCCACTGTCCATTTTTCCACATACCGCTATGCTTCAGTCGTACTTTTCCAGAAGTTTCGTTCTTAGATTAGGACTTGTCTGGGAATGATGTCTGTGCCTGTGACAGTTTGCTTCTTATACTTCTCTTGTTTTGTCCTTCAGGCGTTGTTTTGCTTCCAGGGAAACAGAATGCCTTACTTTAGTTTACCAGGTAGTCATCAATTTTAATGTTTAGTTTGTCACTAATACTATTTCTGCTGACAGCTATCAAACAAAACTACGCTAAAATGTCTGAGTATATAATAAAAGTAATTTCGGCTTCTTGTATCAAATCTGGGAACAGAACATACGTGCAAACGAAGTGACAGATTTATAGCAGTAGTGGAAGTACCCTAGATCTTTTATTTTGTGCCACAAAGACTGAAAGTTTAGACGTCGGCACTGTAACTCAACTCTTAAAATATCGGACTACATAGATCCTACTGGATGGGCCTTGTCGCCATAAACAGCTGGAGAAAGGACCTATCGTATGGTCACGTTGATGTAGCGAATAGTGTCAGGAAACAAATAATGCAATCATTCCGATAGCCACCTCATTCCCTCAAAACGTAAAAACTTATTTTAAGAAGTACCCCTTCCCCCCCCCTCTCCCCCGCGACACACACACACACACACACACACACACACACAGACCAGCTGTAAAAGATAGTTGATATACTGTAATGGACCGATTTTGTTTCCTTATTCTTCTGTATACCCGAAATATAATTCACCAGCCACTTTTCAAAAACCGAAA
Source organism: Schistocerca piceifrons (assembly GCF_021461385.2). Classification (NCBI taxonomy): domain Eukaryota; kingdom Metazoa; phylum Arthropoda; class Insecta; order Orthoptera; family Acrididae; genus Schistocerca; species Schistocerca piceifrons. The sequence goes on from NC_060140.1 coordinate 349,389,446, forward strand.
TCCTGAGAACCGGCCAGAACCTACTACTCTTCAATGTATTATTTTAAGAATGAAACGGGCGGCCACATAATTTCAATACAGTAGTTTTTGGTACATAATTACAGCCGCCACATGCTTCGAAATGCTGATGCTAATAGCCAAGGACAACGGATTAGCGTAATCAGGCAGCGTCAAGAAATATCGACTTTGAAAACTATTCTTTGTATGATGCTGTCGACTTTTATTCAGTGGCTTTGTGCAGTGAGAGAGTGAATGGAGACTGCGTAACTATACACAATGTTGCTTCATAGTGTCATGTTTACTGTGACAGAACAGAACGAAGTATTTTACGTTTCCTGTTAGCTATTTCCATTTGAGTATAAATCGTATATTAATAGTAGCAAAGTCGTAACTGGGACTTTCATCTTGGCAATTATAAAATATAAACATGAAATGTAGGAAGGGGAAGAAAATGGAATACGGGCTGGAAAATCGTAACGAAAGCCGAACTGGGCGTTGTGGTAATGCAATGGCGAAAGTTGAAAATTTGTGCCTCACCGGGACTCGAAGCCGGATTTACCGCTTCTCAGGAGCGGCTGCCGCAACCGCTTCGGTGATATGTTCCATGGAAGTTAAAAACGAATTGGAATATCATATTTATACGTTTGTAAAGACGATGTGCCAAAAAAAGGTTCAAATGGCTCTGAGCACTGTGGAACTTAACATCTGAGGTCATCGGTCCCCTAGAACTTAGAACTACTTAAACCTAACTAACCTAAGGACATCACACACATCCATGCCCAAGGCAGGATTCGAACCTGCGACCGTAGACGATGTGCCAGTTTAAGCACATCGAACGCAAGAAAATTTTCGTTTGACAATGTAGAATGAAACGGACTGCCACATAATTTCAATACAGTAGAAGCCATGTGAGTCAAAAAGCGAGCTGAAGATGTCTAGCCAAAAAATATCCCCGAATCCAAAAAATGGTTCAAATGGCTCTGAGCACTATGCGACTTAACTTCTGAGGTCATCAGTCGCCTAGAACTTAGAACTAATGAAACCTAACTAACCTAAGGACATCACACACATCCATGCCCGAGGCAGGATTCGAACCTGCGACCGTAGCGGGCGCTCGGCTCCAGACTGTAGCGCCCAGAACCGCACGCCCACTCCGGCCGGCTCCCCGAATCCAAAGGGGCTGATTATAGCTCCAAGCACAACTTGAAGGTCTACCCCTAAGCCTATTATCTGACGAGGACCATTCAAATATAAAAACTAACCAAAGCGCAGGAGCAGACGTCTAGAACTACAGCTCCACCTCAGAAAATGGTTTTGGAGACTCTACGGGGAACACAACAGAAATGCATTTGAAAAACAGTATAGAGAGTTGTGCGAGGAATGTCGGGAGAAAAAAGATCGGATACATGAAATACAAACCGTGGATCATGCAAAGTGTGCAGGAGAAAGGGATAGGGGTGGAAATATGGAATTTTAGACTAGTACACATCTTTAAGCTAAGGGACATAGTTTATGAGGGCGGTACAGTCTATGCATCAACTGGTACAGGTTAGGAAACCGGATTCCTAATTTGTACCACTTGCAGATGTTTAGAAAATAACCATTTCCGTCTTCACATCAGATACCGAAAAGAACATCCAGCTGTTAAGGATGGCATTGTTTAAATAATTTTGCAACTTACTGTTTAGGCTACATTGCATGCAATCTCAAAAGTGGTACAATTTAGGCAACTCTCCGTAAGATTAGTGGGAGTGGGATAAAAATCTCGAATGCCGTAATGTAGTTGAAACGGATGTAGACTGCAGTAGTTATGAAGGTAAAAAAAAAATTAGTTGCAGAAGTTTTTCTAGTGTTGAGTGATGCATTAAACGGGTCTTCAGACTGACTATCACAACAACAGAACCCTTAATCCCATGATGCCGGTGACCTGCACCTCAATCTCCTTTTTACTGAAGTCTATATTACGAAATAAAGAAACAGTGTAATCGAGGAGTGCCATATTAAGCATCGCCCTCTCATATTTTATCCGTGTCGCATAGGGCTAGTAAGGACTGGTACCATCCGGCGCGCCCTCTACATCGGACGGTGTGCCCTTGAGACAACTGTCTTAGGACTGCAGTTTATCTGCAAAACTTGATAGATTTTATTCTGAAAACGTGACTGTGAAAGGTTGAGACCTTCATATACTAGAAGACCCTTTCGCCTGTCGTGGCTAAAGCAAGCATTACGACGATAAAAATATTCGTAAATCAGGACTTGGGTCGCGCAGTCCGCCGTTACGTGAAAACCGGTTCTTGCAGCCTCGATCCGCCGTGCATACCAGTCCATCACTGTGTCAGCTTTTTTCGCGGTTAATTTACACGCTGCCGGTATCCTGACGCATATGATGTCGAGTTTCTGTCTTAGTTCGCATCGAATGCCTGATATTCCAGAAAGCTGTAAACACTTCTCGTTAATTAAATCAAGGTGAAAAAAAACAGCTCTGATCAAGACGGATGATTCATCGCCTGCAGTTCATGGAAATTTGAAGCCCACCAGCTGTCTGTGTAGCCTTGAGGTAGTTCTCGAAGTTTTAGACCCTTCTACGATCTATTCAGCTTTATGACAATATGACGTTATCAGCTAGAACGTGAGACGAAGGACATTCTCAGTGATTCTGAGACGCTATTAAAAGTCAGTGTATCCATGTCATGGAAACTGTTTTTGTTCAAATGGCTCGGAGCACTATGGGACTTAACTTCTAAGGTCATCAGTCCCCTAGAACTTAGAACTACTTAAACCTAACTAACCTAAGGACATCACACACATCCATGCCCGAGGCAGGATCCGAGCCTGCGACCGTAGCGGTCGCGCGATACCAGACTGTAGCGCCTAGAACCGCTCGGCCACCCCGGCCGGCAGAAAACTGTTTCTGTCCAGAACCTCCATTATCTCCCCACACTTCACTTTACCGACAAAGTTTCTGAGAAATTGTGCCACGAAACCAATTAAACTTCAAAAGGCAGTCAATTCACTAATTACCATACGATGAATATCTTCGAGGGCTCCTCTCTACAGTTACTGCCACAGTACTTTCCCATTACAGTATTGATGAGTGAGTAAATAGACGGCAGGATATTACCCCGTCTTATTTCTCCAGGGTCAAATTTTCTTCTACGGAATTTAACTAGGGCTTCAGATGAGGCGGGGAAGAGGAGCTTCAATACTGAGTGAGAGAAAAGCGCCCATTAGACTAGTGGAGTACGTTCACAAATGATACAAAATCCTATTTTACGACATCTGAGTGTTAATGGGATCGTTCATGGCCTTGGAACGTGATACGATGGAACAGAAAAAGTATGCATATACAGGGTGCGGTGCTTAAATCCGGACAAATGAACCTTTTTTAAAAAAAATCAAAATTATTAAAACAAAATAGATATGAAAATGAAAATCCTTTTACATGTAAGTAGTAGTATCTTTCAAGAATAACATTACCTGACGTAACCCCCCTCAGCCGAAATGACCGCCTCCAATCTAGTCCTGAAGCGATCGCACGCACTCTTTAAAACAGCGCTGTCCCTATTCGCGAATGCTGCTTCGATAGCGGTGTGTAGAGATGCGACATTAGGGTGCCTCGTCTTATTGGTAACTCTTTCGGCTACGCCCCAAACATAGTAGTCGAGGGGGTTAAAATCCTGGCTATTGGAGAGGCAGAACGCCTTTGACCAGTAGACTAAATGGGTCGTATGAGAAGCTCCTCTGCCATCCGACGCATTGTTCGCTTGCTCATATTCAATACTGATGCCGGTTTCCTCAGCGATTGCCCCGGGTTCACTGAAATCAGCACCTGAGGCTTATCGATGACTGCCGCTGTTCATGACACGCGTTTCCTCGAATGAGGTTTCCTTGCCGAGTTGGCAGAACCTTCCCCAGACTTCTCCGAAGCGTTATACTTGGCCACAATGTCGTAAACAGTTGATCTCGGGTATCTGAAGAATCGAACTGCTTCAGTGGGCGAACGCCCAGCGCGAAGACTTCCGACAATCGCGGCTGCTCTGTTGTACTCCCCACTTGTTCGTAACATGTCGGCCATTTTGAAGTTCTGACTGTTTACTAGATGCCTACGGATTTCAAGAACGCCAATCAGGACCTCCGACGGAAATACGATACAGAGGGAAATTTAAATTGAAACTTGTCCGGATGTAAGCACCGCACCCTGTGTGTTAATGTCTATATGGTAGTAAAAAGTGCTTCTGGCCAAAATCAGAAAGGAACGCCTCTGTTAAACAATTTCTGTAGCTGTGAACGGGTAAGAGTTGAGTCAACCTCTTAGCTCCACTGGCAGACATTCCATCTTGAAACTTCCCGGCAGATTAGAAGTGTGTGCCGGACCGAGACTGGAACTCGGGACCTTTGCCTTACGTGGGCAAGTTCACTAATTTAAAGTTGTGAGGACGGATCGTGGGTCATGTTTGCGTAGCTCAGTTGATAGAGCTCTTGTCCGCGCAAGGCAAAGGTTCCGAGTTCGAGTCTCGGTCCGGCACACAGCTTTAATCTGACAGGAAGTTTCACATCAGCACACGCTCCGCTGCAGAGTAGAAATTTCATTCTGGACTCCATCTTGAATTTGTGCTTGTGTATATCGTCGGTGGTTGGTACAGATTAGCGTCCCATCATATCGTCATCAACTCAAATCGAAGTAACGTTGATTTCAAACTGGAATGTGTGATCATCTCTAAGAGCAAATTTACTCTTAGGTCTTGTCCTGTCAACAGAATGCAGTTCGCAGCCGTAGACATCATAATGAGACCCTGAAACATCAATTGGCTGGCTCTGAGCACTATGGGACTTAACATCTGAGGTCATCAGTCCCCTAGAACTTAGAACTACTTAAACCTAACTATACTAAGGACATTACACACATCCATGCCCGAGGCAGGATTCGAACCTGCGACCGTAGCAGTCGCGCGGTTCCAGACTGAAGCGCCTAGAACCGCTCGGCCACTCTGGCCAGCAAAACATCAATTCTACGATCCGTCAATTTTCACTTCTATGTCACTTCATAACGATCTAGAAGTGGAGAACAGACTGCAACAGTGTCTCTCCTTGTAGTTCGACGTGTCCATTATGATGTGACAGTCGCACACCAGAACTGAAGCAAATAGAACCGAAATACAATGCATTTTCTGTTTCTCGCGACTTCAGCCTATTGGAAGCATCTGTGATGAATAATCTGCTGCACATGAGCCTGGTTGTTAACAGTAAGTTATTAGTGTGAACATTAAAAAAGTTCAAAGACGCGTCTTGAAACGCGTCTTGAAACGCAGTGTTAACTTTATAAATTTGTTTGGCGTTTCTTTGGAAGAAACGTATAGCTAAAAGCAGATCACGGTCAGAACACGTGGTTAATAGATCACAGGAGAGTTGGCACACGCACGTGGACTTAGTCTCAAGGAACTACGTAACACCACTCGTGGACAATAGATTTAGGTAGCGGGTTTGTTGGAGTTGGAGGGAACACCTGTCGCAGCTATGAATGAAATGTAAGGATGGTTTAAACTAACAATTATACGTAACAATTCAAGTGCCAACAGGTATCAAGTTGCAGAAACCTTGTAATTATTTAACAAGTCCCACGTACGTTGTGAACTTAACTGAAACCAGCGGCCGGCCGGAGTGGCCGTGCGGTTCTAGGCGCTACAGTCTGGAACCGCGTGACCGCTACGGTCGCAGGTTCGAATTCTGCCTTGTGCATGGATGTGTGTGATGTCCTTAGGTTAGTTAGGTTTAAGTAGTTCTAAGTTCTAGGGGACTGATGACCACAGCTGTTAAGTCCCATAGTGCTCAGAGCCATTTGAACCATTTTTGAAACCAGCGAAATGCATTGCTGTAGCACTTCCTATGTGAATTCGCAAACTTATTTTTGGATGCCATCATTCCAGATTTTTGTCAGGTTAATCACAGTCTACATCTAAAGCTTCGTGTAGACACCGCAAGCCGCCATATGGTGTATGCCAGAGGCTGCCTTCTACCACGACTTGTCATTTCCTTTCCTTTTCCACGCTCAAACGGAACGAAGGAAAAGGACTATCTACATGCTCTCCACGAATATACTTTCTCTTACTTTATCTTCATGAACCCTGCGCGGAATATACGTTGGTGGCAGTTGAATCGTTCTGCAGTCAGCTTCAAACTCTGGTTCTCTAAATTTTCCCAATAGCGTTAGAAAAGAAGTAAGCGTCATCTTCCTATCATGGACTCCCATTTGAGTTCACGAAGCATCTCCGTAATACTGGCGTGTTAATCGAACGAATCTAGATGCCCGCCTCTGAATTGCTTCGACCCCAAACACTCGAGCAGTACTCAAGAATAGGTCGCCCTAGTGTTCTGTATGCAGACAGAGGAACCACAATTTCCTAAAATTCTCTCAACAAATCGAAGTCAACCATTCGGCTTCCCGACTCTTCTCTATAGCTGCTCGTTCCATTTCATATCGCTTTGCAACGTTAAACCTATATATTTAATAGACGTGATTGTGTTAATCAGAAGACTACAAATGCTGTATTCGAACATTACGGGATTGTTATTCCTAACCGCCTGCATTAACTTACATTTTTCCACATTTAGTGAAAGCTGCCATTGATCACGCGATAGTATGCCCGCTAATGCACTACTGTCTCGAAAAAATGAAAAACCAAGACCGGGAGATGTGATAACAATGAAATTTCTTCCTTTGATTAGGGACATGACACTACACAAAGGAATAGCACTATAGACCTCTACATGCATTGTGACTATGAAAATTCATTACGGAATAGCGCCACCACGTGCTGCAATCAGAGCTGCTGGGGAGTACTCTGCCACGCGGTTTGCATGCACATCCACAAAGCATCAGCTGTGGCTGCAGGCCGGCCGGAGTGGCCGAGCGTTTCTAGGCGCTACAGTCTGGAACCGCGCGACCACTACGGTCGCAGGTTCGAATCCTACCTCGGGCATGTATGTGTGTGATGTCCTTAGGTTATTTAGGTTTAAGTAGTTCTAAGTTCTAAGGGGCTGATGACCTCAGAAGCTAAGTCACACAGTGCTCAGAGCCTTTTGAACCATTTTGCGGCTGCAGGACGACCTGAAGGAACAAGCTCTAGACCAACTACATCCCAGACATGTTTGATGGGTGATACGTCAGGTAAACGGACAGGGCAGGGGTGCAACATACCCGTCGTTCTTCGAAGAACGCTTGCACATTTCTTGCCACAACCGGCCCGGGTTGACCTGCTGAAATACATGTGGAACAGCCTGTAGCAGGGGCAGGGACTCGGTTTGTAAATCCTGCCTGATGTAACGGTAGCGGTCCAGACTGTAGACATGGTCGCGTGGAGGCGAGATCGCGTGCTGTAGGCATCGGCGCCCCAAACCATCACGCTTGGCGCTTGTCCGTTACACCGCTCAACAATACAGTCTGCCCGACTGCGTTCACCACGGCCGCGTCGAAAGCGTATGCGGCCATCGTTGTAGGACAAGTTGCAGCGGGACTCGTCGAAAACACTACATTTTGCCAGTAAGCACGTGCGCATTGCAGTCTATGGCTTTGGTGGTTTCTAGTCTGCGGAAGTCGACGCAATGGCTTGGATGCCACCAGTCCAACCTGCAGAAGACTGCGTCGAACCGTTGACGCAGACGTGCCCATACCTACTGCAGTACTGTATCGTCGCGCCAACACTGTGGAGGAAGCTATTCTGCCCGTTAGGACGAAGTGGGCAAGACGGCGGTCTTCCCGCGTAGTAGTCACTCTGTGTCGTCCAGTACCCAGCAACGGCTGTGGACGGCCCTCCTCTCTCCACTGGTTCCACATACGCCTCACTCTTGAAGCAAGGTGTCCTGCAAGAGCCGCATTGTCGCGTAATGACAGGCCCACCTCCCGGAGGTAAATCACTCTGTCTACTGCGGACGCTGTCACATGCCGATATTCCACCCTGTGATGTCGGCGAGGCGCAGCGGCACTTGGTTATACGTTTCCGTTTCGTACGACGGCTTCGCACCCACTGAGCGTTGCGTAACACTGACTTGTCCGGTCACACAAAAGGGCGCTGTTGGCCTGCGTGCACGCGACCTGTCTGCCACTTAAACAACTTATTATCGTCCACTGTCCTACACGACCTCTGCAGCCCATTGCTTTTGACAAGGGAAACTGCCCATCGCATCCTCCTCTGATTTAGTGGTTTAACGGTGCCCAGTGGACAGCCCGCCAAAAACTGTACACAGATCAAGCTTGAAAACAGGAAGAAGGCAAAATAGAAACATAAACGGTCCAAGAATAAGAAGTATAATCGCCGTCATGGTAGCTCAGCGTGTTTGTCAGAGAGCTGGCTGCTCTCTCTCACTCGATATATAATAAAAAACCCTGAGTATGGGATCAAAAAAGAACTTCAAGGGATGCCATGTGACGTCCGCTACGACCAAACAGAACGAACAAAACGCAAAAAAAAAGTGGTAACGGTGTTCGACTGCCAGGCGAGCCGTGTTCGTATCTCCCTCGTACGAATTTTTTCCGCTATTCACTTCATTCAAATTTGTGTCTGTGTCTTGGTGTAAGGTCCGTTTGCAGCAGGGAGGTGTAAGGTGGGGGACCTGTAATGACAGTTGATTCTGCATAACTACTCTGTTAGCAGCCGAAAGGATGTGGCTTTCGAATGGGAGCCGCAAACGTTTGATGACAGGGGGACAAGTCAGCCGAATCGTCCACGGCAAAACACGTCTAGTGTGTCATACACGACATTAGTGACGGTACGTGTGTCTTATGACAGGTATCTCTTATCGAAGCACCTAATTTGTACGCCTGGCAACTGAGTGAGATATGCCTCCTTGCCCGATTTAGGTGTTCGTATTAACGTGAATGTGATTACTCCCAAGGAAATAGTGGAAACATAAATGTTTGCAACATAAGCTACAACAAATGAACGCAGCAGTTTCGAATCACGCAGTTTCTCTGTGGTCTGTCAAAGCATATGTTTTCAACGTTTTTGAAGTTGCGTTCCATTTTGGAAGCATTGACTCTTCAATTCCTTTTGTGTAATATAGTTCACACTATTTTATTTGTTGTTTTCATTTCTGTGAGACGTCTGTGTGGTATCTCGCCTGTCCCACTATTCATCGCATTTACTTGCGACGGTAACGCATTCTTACCATATGACTCATATTCTGTAATCAATGTAACGTATGATAACTGCCAAAACTACAGAAAAACATTTCAATGACCGGGCGGACAGTTCATAAGTTTCATAAAAAAATAACGCGAGGGAGTTTTGTACACGGGTCGCCCATTTGGCAATTCAACACCATGACTACCTATTCACCACGGCGTTGCTGTTGCAGACTGCTCTTTATTGCTCCTGTTAATTGCTGGTGTTAATTATGTATATAAAACCTGAAATTTCTATGTCAATAAAAGCGATCATGTAGAAGATGCAGGTTCTAACTAGTGTCGCTGAACAATAAGAGAATTTACTTTCATTACGTAAGAACACACCAGGTAAGACTGCGAAGCATAACATACCATAATAACACTTTCTTAATAGAGCTGAAGCATGTATAAGTCACTTTAAACATTGCCTGAGGTGCTGTATTTTTCATAATATTAAAGGTTAATGTTTCACTAATGAATATTCGAAGGCGATAACTGCATTAAATGACTGGTTTTATTATTTCGTAATTAATACCTGGCGTATCTGCTATTCCGTCTACTTCAGTACAAGATCATCCATAGAAACGGGTGTAGAATTTCATTTCATTAACACATACGAACCGGGGAGTGGAATTAAAAAGTAGCAAGGAACCCTGCAATAGTAGTATAAAACAGATTCTGTGGACAACTGACTTTGTGAGTAATCGTAACTTATTTTTTACTAAACAATCTTCGTGGTCAAATGATAACTATAACAAGTACTAGAAATTTTGTCTAAGTCCTCTTGCATCCTCCTACAGGAACTCAACGACGGTACCTTCCCGCACACCACGGCATCATCAGCAGACAGCCACAGATTGCTGCCCACCCTGTCCGTCAGATCATTTAGGTACGTAAAAAAATACCTACAGTCCTGTTACACTTCCCTGGGGCACACCTGACGGCACCTTTGTCTCTGATAAAAAAATGGAAATGTCGTGTGGCTAGGGCCTCCCGTCAGGTAGACCGATCGCCTGGTGCAGGTCTTTCGATTTGACGCCACTTCGGCGACCTAACACTCGCCGTCGAGGACGACATATTAGGTTCTATTACTTAAGAAGCTGTCGAGCCACTGACATATCTGGGAACCTATTCAGTATACTCTTGCGATGTTACCTAAAGGGTACTTATGAGTAGTTGCTCTTTTAAATAGTATCCCATACCAGCAAACCAGTTGTGTCTTGACCTGCGGTTACTCGTACTTTACGTACTTGATTTGCGCACGGCCCTGTTTAAAAAGAATAGCTGCCCCCGTACTCGTAACGTCACAACTCGTACAGTCGTTAACAGTCTGCACTGGGACACCGTGTCAAACTTCTTCTGCAAATCTAGTACATGAAATCTGCGTGGAAGTTTGGAAACGTAACAAATATCGCACTGAGCAGTTTTTCGTTACTTTCGCCTTACAGAAAAATGTCTCCGCAAATAACTATATTTCTGTGTTTTTATTTGTTATTAACAATCACGCGATTCTAAATACAACGTCTAAAGAATAATTTTTGTATTTCACTTTGCTGCTGTATATCAAACTTGCGCAATATGCTAGAGCAGGACTGTAGTGCAGAACGTGAAACATACAGTGGCTTTGCACGTATAATGGCCTCCGCGTTGGAACGGTGGCAAGGCTTAGGCTTGAAAAACTCTATATTCGGTAATCTGCCAGTGTTATCTTTTGCTGAAGGAACGAGTACGTTCCAGACACGAGTAACTCTCCTAACCATTAAGCTGTTAATGAGCTGCGTCGAGAAACGTGGTGTCAGAAGACGGCTTTTACTTTCAGATATTCTACATCCTTATTACTGGTTTTGATAATTAAGCTACCGACATTTTTCAAAGACTGGCTTACAGTTAACCCCGTAAAACAAGCTTATTTTCCATTCCCAGGAAAGCTAGTTCGTTAGTTACGACAGGTAATTTCCCTTGAAGCTTACACCGATGTGTGGCAGCTTTCTAGACAGTTGCACTACTCAGTCGGAAAAGAATTACACGTTTCGCTGCCACCTAACTAAGATCGCATTTTTTCTATTTCGTTTTGTGTGTGTGTCTTCGATTAATTACGTTTTCTTAACCGTGGAGTCTTTCGCACTATCTTATAAATACTAGTAGTCTCATTCGCTTTGCAACGTGGTAATAGTACAATTGTATTTAGGGTCGTATTCCACTCCAATAGTAGCTATAATACGTCCATTCCTGAATTCTCCTTATTTTAATAATGGTCGATTCCTTATTTGCCTGTGTTCATGAATTTCATTATGAACTCCTTGCCTTAAACAACTATTGAGCAGACAAACAGAATTTCTTGAGTATTACACCAAAGAAAGTTTTTCTGTTTGTAATGAGATGTCTGCAACCCACGGTATATGAGCTCGTAAACAATTCTACGACAAATGATGATTCTTGTTCCCATTTTTTTAACTTTTCAAATTTGTTGGCTTTCGAAACGTACTTATACAGCCATCTCAGCACTGTAAATATTACAGCTCTTTAATGATTCAGAGTACGCATTAATTTATGACGTTAAACATTTTAAAGAACATAGTTCTTGTATAGGAAAAAACAGCAATCTGCCTCAGGCAGACATTCATGGTCCGAATATGATCTGATATTAAGATCGAAACCGGTCACCATTACAAAAGTTAAGCGACCAAGACTGCTTCTAGTTTATTTATGACTTTAACAAAGAACAGGTTCCAAACAAAAACAAATTTTACGTCCACAGTATAATGAAACGAGTAAAAAAAAAGACGCATATATAACGCAGAATACACAGAGGTAGTACGCTATAAAAAATCTACTGGTAACACAATAAAAAAAACGATAAATCGCCGTTAGTACACTTTTGGAATATACCCAATTTAATCCATATTAATGACAATGTATCTAAATTAGCAATAAAATGTTCTTTTGTACATTATTTTGGTTGGGGAGAGACATATATGCGTCAGTTATCGGGAAGCCTCACCAAAAGTTGTCTTCCCAGAAACACACGCAGGTATACATGCGTGCGTGTTAAAGAAGTTGTGGCATTTCTGAAACATTACTTGAATGTTAGTTCCTATAGATTTCTAGTGTGCGGCTTGGTATTTGCCTTTACTCCCCAACGATGCACTCGTACAAGAATGCCGGCGTGGTTGCGGCGGCTATCCTTTCTTCTCTGAAGAGCTGAATTTTAAAATGCAAGTCCTCGTCGCTTCGGGAGAAGGAAATTAGGAAGTAGCTAGGTAGTAGAATGAAAAATTTGCCACTCGCACATGTAAGAACTTTTACTTAAGGCAATACTAAGACAACTCGATTACATACGTCTTTCTCCCACCTGTCAGAACACCGGCAGACACCGAGATCGGTGAAAAAAGACAAATGAGATACATAAAATAATTGCTATTTCTGTTCTTAAATTTTCTGTCAGCGTAGATATAATCATACGTCCCTAAGACATCTTTGCCGTACGGAGACGGCGCACACATTCATTTATGAGTGTAGCCTTTTAAAGAACCTACACAACGTCCTGTAAGAATCGTTTCAAAAGCTGCGGACAAAGAACTGAATATTTGTGAAGGTCTGTAAGTTATTCCCACTTCTTAACGCTGCTTGACGTATTATTTCTTTCGTCGTCAAACGGCAGTGCCGTGTTGGCGCTCGACACAGAACTGGTTGTACATAATCCTGTTGATAGAGAGGATTTTCTCATCCGAATTTGTTTCGCGAATTCTATCCGTTACACTTGGGCGAGTCACATTAATGTGGTCACCGCCCATGTTCAATAACGTGCAATAACCACTCGCAGACGACGGATGTCATCACCACCAGAGGAGGAAATATAAAGCAGGTCATGGGGTGGTGAGGCAGGATGGGGGGGGGGGGGGGGACGGGCAACAGTGCAGTCATTGTCATATTGCGGAAATGGAGCGATTTATCTGACATCCAAAATGGCATGATCATTGGCTTTCTGGCCAACGGTGGAAGCATTTCCGACAGTCTGTAAATGCCGCCATGGTTAAAGTACAGGGTGTTTATAAATGAATATCAGGGTTTTAACGCTAACTTACAGTTATAAATTATATGTCAAATGAAAGAGCAACTCAAACAGTTGTGTTTGGCACCAGTGTGCATGTGCAGCGCGCAATGTTTCCGCCGCAATCCGCTAGACAGCGGTAGTAGCGAAGATGGCGACTAGTGAACAGAAAGCGTTTTGTGTTTTGCTGTTTCCAAAGACCATATCTGTAGTTACTGTGCAACGTGCATTCCGGCTGAAGTTCGGTTGTGATCCTCCAAGTGATAATAACATTCATAAGTGGTATCATCAATTTGAAGATACTGGCTGCCTTCGTAAGGGGAAGAGCACAGGATGACAAAGAGTTAGTGAAGAGACTGTTGATCGAGTGAGAGAGTCGTTCACTCGTATCCCAAAGATATCAATCCGGAAGGCTAGTCGTGAATTACAAGTTTCTGTGTCGACTGTTTGGAACGTTTTAAGAAAATGCGTACCATTCTGTCCTTACTGTTTACAGTTATTACAGGCTCTAAAGCTGGCAGATCATGGATTACATGCCAGCTTCACAAACGAAATGTTGTTTCATGACGATGAAGATTTTCTAGAGCATGTAGGCTTCAGTGATGAATCGACCTTTCACCTTAGTGGACATATTAAAACTCACAATGTGTGCAACTTGGGCTCAGAAAATCCTCACGAGGTGGTACAAATGAAACGAGATTCCCATAAAGTGACTATCTTTTGTGCCCTATCCCGACAGAAAGTTTATGGGCCTTCCTTTTTTGGTGAACCTACTGTAACTGGAACTTCTTACCTTGATACACTAGAGCAATGGCTCTTAGCCGAGCGGTCTCAGGCGCTGCAGTCATGGACTGTGCGGCTGGCCCCCGTGCAGGTTCGAGTCCTCCCTTGGGCATGGGTGTGTGTGTTTGTCCTTAGGATAATTTAGGTTAAGTAGTGTGTAATCTTAGCGACTGATGACCTTACCAGTTAAGAACCATAAGATTTCACACACATTTGAACATTTGAGCAATGGCTCTTACCTCAGTTGGAAGAAGATGAGCCAGAGAACTTAATTTTCCAGTAAGATGGTGGGCCACCTCACTGGGACTGGTTGAACTTCACTGTACCCAAGCACTAGATGGGCTGTAACGGATCCCATTAACAGGGCTTGCTTTGCATGGCCGCCATGTTCACCTGACCTAACGCTATGCGATTTTTTCCTTTGGGGCTTCATCAAGGATCGTGTGTACATGGCTCCACTACCAGCAGACCTCCATGAATTAAGAAACCAGACTGAAGCAGCTGCTGCTACAATCACTGAAGACACACTTATCAACGTTTGGGAAGAACTCAGATGTAGACTTGATGTGTGCCGTGTGACAAATGGTACTCACATTGAACATTTATAAGGTTCAGGGTAAAACTGTTTGAGTTGCTCTTTCGTTTGACATATCATTTATAACTCTAAGTTTAATATAATAAAGATTATAAAGCGTTAAAACCCTGATATTCATGCGGGGATGTGTGCGGGCGAATAGACGTGCAACTGTTGAGAAACTGAACATCCAGATGACCCAAGCATACGCCAACTGTGTCTCCTCAGCGACCGTTCAGCGAACGTTGCTTCAATGGGCCCCCGCAGCAGGCGCCTGGTTTTTGCAACTATGCTGACTGATATTTATCGGCGACGAAGGCTGGAGTTTGCACGACAGCCGCCCCCTGACAAACACCGACAAGGTAATGAACGCACGCGATACCGCATAACAGCGCATAAAGCTTCACTCAGAACTGCAGAAGTCTCATCTGTTACACCCCCTTTTTGCGTAATACTAGTGTCGATCATCAATTAAAGCTCATGGCGTTCACATTTGCCACTTGAAGTAAAAGTCTGAAACGCGATGATTTTTCTGTTATATAGTTATTGAGAAGCCACATCAGCCACTGTAATTTACGACAAGTTAGATAAGTAATTAAAGATAATTGAGGGTCACTGTAGAACATTTTGATAGTTTTCTCTTTTGTGAAACTTAATTTAAACCTAGATTATAGATGTGATACGGCATAGGTCATCCTTCGATCCATTGTAGAACTTCGAAACCCACTCAGGGAATATTCGTTCACATTTTTGTTGAACGCAGTTGGTTTTTACCATCCTGTATTAAAACATTTCCTTTTATCAATAGTGCAATTTATAAACAATGTTTTGTGAGTAGAATAAAATTTCCAATGGTAAACTTAACTGCTTTTTCGACGTTATTTTACCAGCTCACTAAAAACAGGAAAACCTTGAACCCCTTCCACTAAATTTAGTTAATATCAAGATTCTTTTACAGGGAGTGCAGTGGAGCTGACGCTGAAATCATTAAGTATTTGGTTATATCATCGCTAGGCTCACTGAACTCTTCTGAATTCTACATGTCATGTGTGGTCTGGCGTCTCCTTACCAGCACCAGGTACCAGGTTCAAACTAGTCAATTCCCTAAAAAACACGCTCAGAGCGTCGTTGCGCGATTACCACTAGGACAATGCAACGTGCCACACACCTCGCAGTGTACATGCGTGTTTCGAAGAGCACCGTGTCCACCAAACTCCCCAGATTTAAACGCAGTCGTGAATCTCTGGGTGTTGTGTGATGTCCTTAGGTTAGTTAGGTTTAAGTAGTTCTAAGTTCTAGGGGACTGATGACCATAGATGTTAAGTCCCATAGTGCTGAGAGCCATTTGAACCATTTGAATCTCTGGGAGTAACCAAGAAGCCTAGCGCAGCCTGCCACAGCAGTGGGGTCGACGTGGCTCCACACCAGTTTCGCTACGTTCCAGAACGTCACTGACTCTCTTCCTGTATGTCTCGCACCGGTCTGAGCTGCAGAATGTGGTTATTCAGTCTTTTGACTGGTGGTCACATTGGTGTGACTGGTCAATGCATAAGATGACTGGACAGTGTATAAGTAATGAATTAATGTACAGATGAAACGCCAAAAATCGCCTGTTGAATTTATTTGACTAGTTTCACTCTCCAGAAGCAAGCACATTCATCAGTCCACTGACTTGCTGGCGACACGTTACGGTTCTAAAGCACCGCTCAGCACCATCGACAACACTGTTAAGCACAAATGACGTGTTTTACGTTTTAAGCCTCTAGACCAGTGATTGTCATCTGGATGCAATTACAAGCTGTAGGGTTAAATGTAATTTTCTGACAGGTAAAAACAAAAGGGTTCAACTGTGTTTTAGTCATGAAACTACGAGAAAAATATTTTTCCTATTAAGACTATTTCATAACACTGTAGTGGTGATTAGCAAAGTCTCTAATAACAACATCTTTTGCGAACACTAACATTAACCTGTGACGCAGTGTAATGGGGGCTACAGTTTTTGTACTCGTAAAATACAGCTATGAATTTCATCACCTCGCATAGTACACGCCCTTTACACATACTTTAGAAACCCATGACATGCATCTATGGCAGTGAAATTGAGACACACATCACCTCTACCTGAATATCTCATGAAAATGCCTTCTCCAAGTTGTATGTAGTTCCCACGATAGACGAGAATTTGCTTCATTATTCACTTCACAACGATACAGAAACTAACTGACAGCACAACTCAACAGTAACTGTGTAATGGCCACTACACTGCTGTATGACGTACACGGTTTTTTCATTGGTTTTTTGTCTCCTTTCTTTTCTCCTTTCTTTTTTACCAATAGTTTTTCAGTCTTTGCCTGTGATGTTCTTTGCTTCTTGTGTCCATACTGTGCCTGTGTTTTTGTTTTCTTCTGGAAGCACTTGAAACTTTTCTTCTTTGGATCTGAACTCTCTTTCTGTTTATTTCTTCCTTGGTTATTTCCATTTCTCTCAGGTCTGCTTTAACTTCTTTGATACAGGTCATCGATTTTTTTGGGTATCTGTCAAAAATGTTAAAAATTTTTTTTGTTATTATGTTTTCAAGTAGCCTATTTTAGAGGTCCATAAAATACAACTCTTATCTTCCTAACTTCTGATATTTATTCTATTGTTTCACAAACTCCTTTATTTCTCCTTAATTCACATTTCTCATTGTTATATTTCGGTTCCAAGACTTCCCTGATTAGCATCTTTTCCTTCGTTTCTCTTTCATACTGTCGTTTCCTATATTATTATTCTTTATTAGTGAAGTAGTTGGACACAAAACATTATCAGCCTACAGACTTCCAATTTCTGTTACTTTGTAAGTAAGGAGTCCTTACAGAAACTAGGTCTAAGTATCATGGTCACTTATTAATTTGGTCGCTTTTAAATGGGAGGAGGGGTGGGTGCAGTAAAGTCGGAAGGGTGAGGAGCTGTGCAGAGGAAGTATGTTTTGTAACAAGTGCTTACCCTCAGTGTGGATAGCTTTCTTTCATGTGAAGGAGTTATAAGTAGCATTCCATATGTACTGAGAATTGCGTCATCATTCTATAAAGAGAAGTTTTCTAGAAATAAGCATCATTTATCTTTCGTCATTTTAAAAATGTAAGTGTCCAAAGCAAATTGCGTCTCATTCTAACGTATAGTTGGACGCTATGATGATGGCAGGGGACGGTGTACATCGCGGGAGAGGAGGGGGGGGGGGGCGGTGGGGTCTACTAGGAAACATCTCTTTCTGGTTACACTGAGGGGTGATAGTTTCTGCAAGTTTGGGAATCACTGCGGTAGTTAAGCAACATGGGCTGTTTGGCCTAAAGTCCCATCAGCGATTACGTGGAATAGGAGGCTATTCCTGGCCAATAGAAGTCTACTAGTATCAAACATTCGAGTTAACCTGAGGAAGAAATTTATGAGATGGTACGTTTGGAGCACTGATGTGTTACGTAACCTGCTCGAGTGTTCTTGGGAATAGGGGTACTTCAACATGGCCCTTAATATACGCCCCAAGAAAAAAGTCACACAACCTGGAGGGGAGGGAGGGGGGCAAGGGAACATGCCCATGTCATTTTCACCACTACTCCCAATCAGCGATACGGAAGTTACTCGATCAGGTAGGGATGAACATCGATGCTCCAATGAAGGGGTGTCCGTCTTGTTGGAAGATGCAGTTCTCGGAATCAGCTGTCACTTGTGGAAACAACGACAACCGCAACTGCAACGTATCACAACAAGAGGTATCCGTCACAGTCTTCTCACCGAAGAAAAACGGCCCATGACATTGCACAGAAGCTTTAGCGAATATCGTTCATGTACCACGGTTTCATGACGATTGCCGGTGCACCGCACTCTCGCATAGTAGCGATTAACTTTTCCAGATAAATGGAAAGCTACTTCGCCACTGAATATCAGCTGGGAGCCGAAATGTTCATCCTCAGTTATTCAGACTGAAAGCGCCGGCCATAATTTTCAGGGTTTAATTGTTGCAGACGGTATGGTTTGAAATGTGACCGCCGTCGCAAAATATTCCGCACAGTTTGCAGCGCTATTCGTAAGTTGCGCGGACCATGGAATTTTTTTTTCTTTTGGTCTGCGTACGAAACTTTCTCTCACACTGTCCAAGGTTGCATCTGGCACACAGGGACGACCGGTACTTTTCTGTTTACAGAGACAACCCGTGTCCTTAAATTGTCGAGACCAGCGCACAATGCTCTGTTTACACGCCGGCTCTTTTCCATAGTTCCTTCTGAATTCACGCTGCAGTGTCATAATAGACAAAAATCTTGCATATTTCAACACACAAAAATTGTTTTCTTGCTTTGTCATCATTTTGTCAAGGTACTGCACTCATAACGCCAACTGGTTGACACAATGCAAACTCGATGAGTTTACAATTCTGTTTGCGCATCAATCATATTTGTACTTCAAAACTGAACTCTGAAAACGAAAGAAACATATGTAGTAGGCCTGTATTGTTAAATACATGGAATAAAACCATACGTTTCCAAATTACTCGTAATTATATTGCGCAACACTACTAACGGATCACTTTTTCGAAACGTCGTAATAGTCTCCCATTGCATCGTAAGTTCGAAATTTGGCTCTAAGGTGCCTACAAACTCTGTAATGGTACAAAAGAGTGGAGCCCTGCGATATCACACTTAGGCTCGACGACACTTCGAACATCAAGGTGTAGGCAAATGAAAAAAAAAAAAAAAAAAAAAAAAAATGGGTGGCCGACACCGCTGCTCGGAATCGACACAAAAAGGCCTTAGGGGCTGACGTAAAGGGTGTCAATGAAACCACCCCTTTCCTTGGGGTTAAGTCCTTCGCATTTCACGATGGTAAACGACAGTTCCCAGTGTGATGAGGAACAGGACGAAATTCACGACAGCGTTCGCCATCGCTGACACCCTTGAGAGATTCATCACTTCTCCAAGGACACAGCGGGCCAGCAAACGCCACTAAACGTGTTCACACTAGTTTGGAGCGCAGTGCGCTCGTCGTTTTCGCACTTGTGTACAGCACTAGAGACCGTTCAAACCATTCGATAAAATTTGAACGCGATCCAAAGGAGCAAAGCGTGCTTAGGCTTTTTCAGCCCTCCTGTTTCGTGCGTGCCTGCGACGTGATCGCTTCTGAGCTCTGACTTGCTTTTTATTTCGTACGTGTCTATACCTTGCTGTTTCAAGTGTCGCCGAGCCAGAGTATGACGTCACAGTGCGCCACGCTTTTGCGTCGTTACAGAGGAAGGTTGTCGCCACCTTTGAGCCAAATTTCAAACTACTCAGTCCCAATGGGACATAGTCACGGTGTTACGAAAAAGTGTGTTACGCAATGTATAAGTAGCAATTGACAAATTAGTGCCCATCCGTAAATGTCGTGCAAAACGGAAGCAAAAAGGACATGATTAATTGCACATCCAGAATATATCTATCATCACTAGAGACATTATCTACGCTGTTACTCACGAGGCTACCAACTACACCTGTGACGAACAGCTTCAGAACGTTGCAACAAATATTTTATACGGACAGCGTAAAGACGATATCAGTAAGCTAATATAATTAGTCAGTTAACGTTTTCTCAGTAAGTTAAACATTTCTGAATAGGGGATTTTCTTCACTTATCGTTTTATAACGAACAAAGATCGAAATTAGTAACACAAATCAAGAGAAATAAATTGCAGGCTTTTCCTCCCGAAATTAGTAACACAAATCAAGAGAAATAAATTGCAGTTTGTAGGCTTTTCCTCTATGTTTTTTTTCCGCAACCTTCGTTTCAATAGTTTAGTTCGCGGCGATCGGTCGTGGGTAGGGTGATTTACACGCTTCGTTGCGAAAACTGACCGTGTTGCCTAAAACGGAAACGTGTCTCTTCACTTTACTAACATTGAAGTTCTTCAGGTTTAAGAGGAAAAATGTTGCTTTCAGAGGATAACAGTAGATACCATTTTTACTCCGTTTATTCAAGCCGTAAGATAACAGTAGATACCATTTTTACTCCATTTATTCAAGCCGTAAGAAACATATTTCTTAACAATGCCTAGACTCATGGTCGTATTAGCAGTTAAATTTTAGTTCCAGTTACACACAGAAGCCTGCTATTGCTATATTGCGTTCCCAACTCAAACTTCAGAGTATATTAGTCCACGGCAGCCTTCACAGCTGTTCAAGCAATAATACCTCCCAGCAACGGATGCAACTGACTAACAATGACAATACTGTTTTGTCACCTGATTTAGTGTGTAACTGCGCGCACCTTCCGCATCTAAAACGAATGATCACTCACTGTTACCCTACCATTCGACAAATAGCCTGTAAATTTATGTTTGTTCACATCTGTATAGAGCTGGTAAAGTTTTGTTGTGACTCAACCGCACGAGACCGTTCCGCGCGGTACTCTATCGATAACTTTCTTCGTCTCGTTTACTGGTGCGTTGCCGGAAGCGCTTGGGCCCAGTTGACCGAAACTAGCAGCCCAAGATCTCTTCTTGCAAAAGGCACTAAGAATAACTCCACTACGCAGTACCACTGCAGATAACAGTATCACTTACAAGCTTAGAATTATGATATGTTGAGTTTATTCTATACAGCGCATTAACCCCTGTGATAGATACAGTGTGTCCCAAACCTTTAAGATGAAAACTATACACATGATACAGTATCCTAAACTGACTTCCGACAAGGAACCAATGGTCTGCATTTTTATTCACGTAAACAACTTACACGTTATGTCAACAATGCTAATCTTAATGTATGTCTTACATTTGGGTTCACGGTTCAAACTCATTTGACCTCATTGTTTGCACACGTAGTTTGTGTTAGATGTGTAACTGTTGCTCCACCAGCACTCTCCACCTCGTATTCTACAAAGTATCCGTTTTATGTGTTAGTCGCCGTGCACTTATGAGTCCTGTCCCTTATGGTCAAACGATATCTTATACTGTATCCTCATCTTCTGCCGTATGAACGACTCTTGGTTGAAAATTCTCGCTAGCTCCTTGGGCATTAAACAACTCAGTTTTTCAAAAGTTTCTAGGCACAATTTCTTCCAATTAGGATGGCGCCTGCTACGAAACTTTTACCTGTGCATTCTTTCGTCTTTCTGAACATCACATCTTGTTGCACCAGGCATTAAGTGTACATCTGGAAGTTTCTTTTACTGGCAGTGCTCCCATCTTATAAAGCAGGTCATGAACAGAAAACAGTGGTAAACTTTCACCGGAGACACATGTAAGTAGGCTGTTTATGTTTTCTCTATGTAAGTAGGCTGTTTATGTTTTCTTATTGGCAACGTTATGTAGCGCTCAATATGAAAATCACTGGCTGTGCTGTGTGCAGTCTGTGGCTGCTTTGCATTGTTGTAATACTCGCCATTGTAGTGTTAGGCAGCTGGCTGTGAACAGCGCGTAGCGTTGCGCAGTTGGAGGTGAGCCGCCAGCAGTGGTGGATGTGGGGAGAGAGATGGCGGAGATTTGTAATTTGTCATGAACTGCTATATTTATATATGATGATATCAAGGTAAATACATTGTTTGTTCTCTATTAATATCTTTCATTTGCTAACTATCCCTATCAGTAGTTAGTGCCTTCAGTAGTTTGAATCTTTTATTTAGCTGGCAGTAGTGGCGCTCGCTGTATTGCAGTAGCTTGAGCAGCGAAGATTTTTGTGAGGTAAGTGATTTGTGAAAGGTATAGTTTAATGTTAGTCAGGGCCATTCTTTTGTAGGGATTTTTGAAAGTCAGATTGCGTTGCGCTAACAAAATATTGTGTGTCAGGTTGAGCACAGTCTTGTATAATTGTTCAAAGGGGACGTTTCACACAGAATACTTTAATATTGTATTTTGAAGTTAGTTCCACCAACATGAATGCTGCTGGCATTTGTTTCTTACGAAAAAAGTAGTCTACACACTCGCGCACAGTATCCCTTGACGATTCAAGACTTCGGGGTGCCTGAAATATTCATTTTCGACCAGTGGCTGGTTATCTCAAAATACTCAATTTAGGGTCTTCTACTGGTGTCTGGTGACATCCGGACACGGAGACTCGCGGACACCGGATATTTGCGGACGCAACCGGTTCAAGGAAGAATTTACTTAGTCCAAAGGACCGGTTGTTGCGCACGCTTTTCCTTCCCCCACCTCTCGGCCGTCAGTGAATCAACCACTCGTGTACTCTGTTTACGTTTTCACTGTCCATATTGTCAGTCTTTGAATTGTGATCATGGGTTCTCTGTTTTGCTGCATAAGTTCTTAGCGTTTTTCCGTAAATTTAATAAACACTACAAATACACGTTCTCCTTCACTATTTACAACAGTCTTCCAACTCTGGGGTAACTTTTCGATTCCATGACTGTAGAAAACACGTGTTTTGAGGCGAAGAGCTCATCGAGCCATGTTCGGAACACATTTTCATCCGAAAAGAAAGTTCGTTGAAGGTTATCTGATAGAGAGTTGCAAAGATGAACATCTAAGGGCACAAAATCAACTAAATAAGGTGTGTGCGGAATGACTTCCCATCTCAACTCGTGTATAGTGCTTTTTTTTCATTTTTTTTTTGTCAGACTAGCAGAAAGCGGATGGGCGTTATCATGCAGCAACATCACTCAGTCTTTCTGGTCGTTGGTCTTGGACTGCGTCTGTAAGACGTCTCAGTTGTTGACAATAAAAATCAGCCCAATAAATGTTTACAATGAAAAACAAATGGGCTAATGTACCTTCCATAGATGCCAAGTGAATTGGTCCTCATGGATGTGAGTATGTCAGATACCTTAAACGTATAATCATTTAAAAGATAATAAGGAACTTGTCACAAAACATCTAAATGTTCAATACACTGAGGTGCATATGATAATTCTTAGGGTACAATACTCATGCGTCACGTCATCAAACAGAAAAATCATTTTACAACATTTATATACAATGGTCGCAATAGTGCACTTAATTTGTACACAGGTGAGATTGTGCTAGTGTTCACATTACTTCATATTATTGGTAACATACACACATCCGTTAGTTGCACTAAGAAAGTCGTCAATGGTGTGGGAGGAGGTGGCTACCAATATATCCTTTAGGATCCTCTTAAACTGAACTCTCTTGATAGTAAAATTTTTATGTATTTTTTTATTTTATTTCGATTTTTTGTTTTTCGACGCCCATAATAATGGTTTACACGATAACGTACAGTTTGTTGCTCTCTTTTTATCTTGGATTATTCTTATACTTGTTACTCATAGACGGTTTTCTGAACCTGCACTCTTATCCACCATGTTGGATACTTCGAGAGAATCATTACCACAGCGGAATGGTTACCGAAATTGACATGAAGTGCTTTAATATGAACAAACCGAAGTGTTCAAATAATAATCCCTTTTTTCTACTCCAAAAGCAAGTGGAAAACGTTTTTTGGCCTGAGAATACGTCTCAAATGGCTGCATATGCATTCATGCACATATTCACGCGACAGATTTATATAATAAAATTTTTTTGAATTGAATTCTTAGGTAGTACAAGCATGTGCAGTAATAATTACATTCAACACTTCAGAATGTGGATAACATTTAATTCTCTAGGACACTGCTTTCATTTTAAATATTAAAATATCATTTTTATTTGTCGAATTCAGTCACATCCTCAGTTCAGCTGCGAAAAACTGCTATCATTCCGAACAGTTATCAAATTTATACAGTAAATTGTTGGCTGTAAAGTACATGTTAGTCGCAAGAAATTATCACAGAAGATGACGGGTCTGAACATCCAACTGTAGCTGTTCGTAGTTACATGCTGATCAAAATGTAAATCTGCAGAGATTTAAGACCTTATCCCTGTTCGTTTATATTTGTATAATATTCTGTAGCAGTACTCATCTTCATACTATATAAAATAACGATCTTAAATGTGATGAAGGCGAACAAAACGGGGCTTAGAATATCATCGACGTTCCACTGTGCTGTAAGTGTGCCACGGATTACAACCAAAGGGATCCTGCTATGAAAAGAAATGGCGCCCCACACCATCAATCCTGGTTGTCGGGCCGTATCACTGGCGACAGTCAGATTGTTATCCGATCGCTCTCCGGGGCGTCTTCAGAAACCTCCTCGGCCTGGAAAGTAATTGCCCTCAGTGATGAGTTCCACCCTGAATTGAGCCCCGATGGCCAGCGGGGATACCAATCTGACTGTGGCACGCCATACGGTCCGACAAAAGGAGCGATGGTCTGGGATGCAACATCTTTTCGTAGCATGACCCGTTTGGTTGTCGAGCGCGGCACTAACAACAGTACGTCGACGATATTCAGCGCCAGGTTTTGTTGCCCATTACGACAAGCCATCCTGAGCCTATATCTCAGCAAGATAATACCCACGCGCACACGGCGAGATTCCCTACTGCTTGTCTCCGTGCTTGCCAAATCCTACCTTGGCCACCAGATTCGCCAGATCTCTCCGCAGTCGAGAACGTTTGGAGCAATATGGGCGGAGCCCTCCAGCCAGAGCGGAATTTTGACGATCTAACGAACCAACGGGGCAAAATTTGGCACGATATCCCTCAAGAGGATATCCAACAATTCAATCAGTCAATGACGAGCCAAATAACTGCTTGCCTAAAGGCCAGAGTTGGACCAACGCGTTATTGACTTGCCCATTCGTTTGTCTGTACATGTACACCACATTTACTGATCTACGTTTATCTCCTTCGTGGTGTGTCCTTTTTTTTGTATTGCCTTGTTAATTACATACAACAGCGCTCTTTCTCACAAGTGAGTTACTTCGATTTTGTGACTTCAGTCTGATTAAAAAACGGAAGATTTAACTGCTGTGCGTGAAATGAGCTGCAATGACATTTGTATTTTTCCTTGTCACAAGTATAGGCCGGTTTTTCTGACTGTGAGCGATTTCCAATGGCGTGGTTAGGCAGCACAGCTTACATTGCCGCTAGTGGAAGGAGCAGCAGTAACCATTATACTGCTGCTTGCCACATGGGAGAAAATCGTTTCACCTGGATCTTGATGCTGCATGTTACTAAGAAACTTGATTGCAATGGACAAATGTGCGATGTCATTTTGACGTCATTTCACAGAAAGTAGCGGGTGATATAGGCTGCGCCACATTGTTTTGGTGCCTCTAACGGCTTGCTACGGCATTTTGGCACTGGTATTTCAGAGAGCACTAAGATTGAACAAATAAACGTCAGAATTGGAGGAAATGATATAAAAAAACGAAACAATGCAAATATATTGGAAGAAAAATAACTGAACACGGGAGAAGCAAATTTGACCTAAAAGAAAGAATTCGAGAAGGAAAAGCAATGTTCACGAATAAAACATTCGGTAGCTCTCTGCGCATTAAATGACAATTCATGAAAGACCTTTTTGGACGGTTACTCTAAACTTCTAACCAAATGCGAACGTAAACCTATTTACTCTAGTCCAAGCCACAAAAGAAACGACACTACGCGCATTTACAATACGCCTAAGAAAACGCGGATTATCAAAAACGCACACAAAGGACAGTAAAAAGTGACCTAAGTTAACTGGTACAGAAATCATGCGGTTCCTTTCCGTTCTTTATGATTTGTGCGTAGTGCAGCTGTCGAGAATGCTAGTACAGTATAAGCTTGTATCTCGAGCAGGGCGTTGTAGGACGATGAAGTGACAGCAGCAACGAAAAAAGCATGACAGATGTAAAACAATGCAAAATCTCCAAGAATGGCGAAGTTTTACGAAAGCTCAAAATTTAACGTGGTATTCGATACGAGACGCTTTTAATAGTTTGCACTATGAAACTCTATCTGGAAATCTGGTAGGAAGCCCAAAGAGTTTCAGATCGTATGTGAAGTGCATCAGTGCAAGATGCAATCAATATCTTCACTGCACAATAACAAAGTTGATGTTACTGATGACAGAGCCACTGAAGCAGAGTTACTAAACTCGGTTTTTTGAAATTACTTCACCAAACAAGGCAAAGTAAATATTCCGAAATTCTTATTAAGAGCAACTGTCAACATGAGTAAGTTAGAAGTAGATATCCTCGGTATAGCGAAGCAGCTTAAATCACTTAATAAAGGCAAAGCCACTGGTCCATTTTGTAGTTACACTACTGGCCATTAAAATTGCTACACCAAGAAGAAATGCAGATGATAAACGGATATTCATTGGACAAATATATTATACTACAACTGACATGTGATTACATTTTCACGCAATCTGGGTGCGTAGATCCTGCGAAATCCGTACCCAGAACAACCACCTCTGGCCGTAATAACGGCCGTGATACGCCTGGGCATTGAGTCAAACAGAGCTTGGATGGCGTGTACAGGTACAACTGCCCGTGCAGCTTCAACACGATACCACAGTTCATCAAGAGTAGTGACTGGCGTATTGTGACGAGCCAGTTGCTCGGCCACCATTGACCAGACGTTTTCAATTGGTGAGAGATCTGGAGAATGTGCTGGCCAGGGCATCAGTCGAACATTTTCTGTATCCAGAAAGGCCCGTACAGGACCTGCAACATGCGGTCGTGCATTACCCTGCGGAAATGTAGGGTTTCGCAGGGATCGAATGAAGGGTAGAACCAAGGGTCGTAACACATTTGAAATGTAACGTCCACTGTTCAAAGAGCCGTCAATGCGAACAAGATGTGACCGAGACGTGTAACCAGTGGCACCCCATACCATTATGCCGGGTGATACGCCAGTACGGCGATGACGAATACACGCTTCCAATGTGCGTTCACCGCGATGTCGCCAAAAACGGATGCGACCATCATGATGCAAGTAAACAGAACCTGGATTCATCCGAAAAAATGACGTTTTGCCATTCGTGCACCCAGGTTCGTCCTTGATACACCATCAGAGCAATGTCGCGATATGATAAACCACAATCGCAATAGGCTACAATCCGACCTTTATCAAACTCGTAAACGTGATGGTACGCATTTCTCCTCCCTACACGAGGCATCACAAAAACGTTTCACCAGGCAACTCCGGTCAACTGCTGTTTGTGTATGAGAAACTTTCCTCATGTCAGCACGTTGTAGGTGTCGCCACCGGCGTCAACCTTGTGTGAATGCTCTGGAAAGCTAATCATTTGCATATCACAGCATCTTCTTCCTGTCCGTTAAATTTCACATCTGTATCACGTCAGCTTCGTGGTGTAGTAATCTTAGTGGCCAGTAGTTTAGTTTCCTTCCACAGTATGCAGATACAATACCTCCATACTAAGAAATCAAATACAGTTGCCGCTCATCGAAGGATCCGTGGACAAAAAGTGGAAAGTCACACACGCCACACCAGTACCCAAGAAACTAAATAATAGCAATCAGCTGAATTACAAAATCATGTCACTAACGTTCATTTGCAGTTGGATTGTTGAACATACATTGCATACAACATTATGGATTACGTCGAAGAAAATGATTTATTGGCAAATAGTCAACACTGATTCAGAAAACATCATTATTGTGAAACTCAATTACCTTTTTATTCACATGAAATAATGGGTGCTACCGACGGGTGTGTCAAATTGATTCCACATTTTTAGATTTCCAGGAAGATTTTGACACCGTTCCTCACAAGCGACATCTAATCAAATTGCGTACCTATGGAGTACCGCCTTAGTTGTGCGACTGTATTCATGGTTTCCTGTCAGAAAGATCACAGTTCGTAGTAGCCGTCGGAAAGTCGCCCTGTAAAACAGAAGTAATATCAGACGTTCCACAGGGAAGTGTTACGGAGCCTCTACTGATCTGTGCAAACGACGTAGGAGACAATCTGAGCAACCCTAGCCGGCCGCGGTGGCCGTGTGGTTAGGGCGCTTCAGTCCGGAACCGCGTGACTGCTACGGTCTCAGGTTCGAATCCTGCCTCGGGCATGGATGTGGGTGATGTCCTTAGGTTAGTTAGGTTTAAGTAGTTCTACGTTCTAGGGGACTGATGACCTCAGATGTTAAGTCCCATAGTGCTCGGAGCCATTTGAACCATTTTTTTTTTTTAGCAACCCTCTCACAATGTTTACAGATGCTGTCATTTGCCGTCTTTTAAAGTCATCAGATGATCAAAACCATCTGAAATATGGTTTAGACAAGATATCTATGTAGTATCGGGTGACAATCGGGTCTAAATAATGAAAAGTGTGAAGTCATCCACACGAGTACTAATAGCAGTCCGATGAATTTCGATCACACGACAAACTACAGAAATCTAAGGCTGTTAATTTAGCTAAATACCTGGGGATTACAATTACGAATAATTTAAATTGGAACAATGACAAAGATAATGTTGTGGAGAAAGCAAACCAAAGACTGCGATTTATTAGCTGAACATTTAGGAAAGGCAACGTTTTTACTAAAGAGACTTACACTACGCTTGGCCGTCTTATTCTGGAGTACTGCTCCGTGTTCTGGGATCATATAGGATTGACGGAGGACATCGAAAATGTTCAAAGAAAGGCAGCTCGTGTTTTATTATCACGAAGTTGTGGAGAGAGTGCCACAGATAATACGCGCATTGAGCTGGCAATTATTAAGACAAAGGCATTTTTCGTTGCGGCAGCATCTTCTCATGAAATTTCAACCTCCAACTTTGTCCTCAGATTTTCGTATGCGCCCACCTACGTCGGGTTGAATGACCATCACAATAAAATAAGAGAAATCAGAGCTCGCACGAAAAGACTTATAACGTGTTCGTTTCTCCCTCGCGCCGTTCGTGAGTGGAGCGGTAGAGAAATAACTTGAAGATGGTTCGATGAAACCTCTGCCAGGCACTTAATTGTGAATTGCAGACTAATCATGTAGATGTAGATGTAGAGGCGCCAACGTAAACATTTAAGAGGGAAGAAAGGCGGTTAAGAGGCGCATTTGGTACGCAGTGGTACTGAATTACTGTGAAACATGCACAGTACGCAAAAATTGAATGAAATCTATTAAAGCATTGATTTGTGGTTCTGGAATCGGCTGTTAAAACCACCACCCAGGAAGCGCTGCAAAGAACTGACGAAGAAAAGTCATTTAGGAGAACGATAAAGTGGAGAAAATCCTTTCTTCCAGGAGTGCTAGTTCTGCAAGGTATGCAGGAGAGCTTCTGCGAAGTTTGGAAGGTAGGAGACGAGGTACTGGTGGAATTAAAGCTTTGAGGACGGATCGTGAGTCTTGCTTGGGTGGCTCAGTTGGTAGAGCACTTGCCCGCGAAAGGCAAAGGTCTCCAGTTCGAGTCTCTGTCCGGCACAGGAAGTTTCACTAGTGGATTGGATCCCAAATACGATACAGGTAGTTCCTTGTTAATGTCGGAACCAAAGTCTTCCTGCATCAATGAGCTTTGCATTACCCACGTTACTGCATTGCCGCCGGCCGGTGTGACCGAGCGGTTCCAGGCGCGTCAGTCTGGAACCGCGTGACCGCTACGGTCGCAGATTCGAATCCTGCCTCAGGCATGGATGTGTGTGATGTCCTTAGGTTAGTTAGGTTTAAATAGTTCTAAGTTCTAGGGGATTGATGACTTCAAATGTTAAATCACCATAGTGCTCAGTGCCATTTTGTTACTGCATCTCGCGGAGTGCATCCTTCACTGGTCAAGGTGCGAGATCCGGACTATAAGGTGGGTGAGGAATAACAGTCCAGTGAATTTTTGTAATGATGAGAGACATCTCACCCACTGTCAAATATCAAAAATGGTTCAAATGGCTCTGAGCACTATGCGACTTAACTTCTGAGGTCATCAGTCGCCTAGAACTTAGAACTACACTCCTGGAAATGGAAAAAAGAACACATTGACACCGGTGTGTCAGAGCCACCATACTTGCTCCGGACACTGCGAGAGGGCTGTACAAGCAATGATCACACGCACGGCACAGCGGACACACCAGGAACCGCGGTGTTGGCCGTCGAATGGCGCTAGCTGCGCAGCATTTGTGCACCGCGGCCGTCATGTCAGCCAGTTTGCCGTGGCATACTGAGCTCCATCGCAGTCTTTAACACTGGTAGCATGCCGCGACAGCGTGGACGTAAACCGTATGTGCAGTTGACGGACTTTGAGCGAGGGCGTATAGTGGGCATGCGGGAGGCCGAGTGGACGTACCGCCGAATTGCTCAACACGTGGGGCGTGAGGTCTCCACAGTACATCGATGTTGTCGCCAGTGGTCGGCGGAAGGTGCACGTGCCCGTCGACCTGGGACCGGACCGCAGCGACGCACGGATGCACGCCAAGACCGTAGGATCCTACGCAGTGCCGTAGGGGACCGCACCGCCACTTCCCAGCAAATTAGGGACACTGTTGCTCCTGGGGTATCGGCGAGGACCATTCGCAACCGTCTCCATGAAGCTGGGCTACGGTCCCGCACACCGTTAGGCCGTCTTCCGCTCACGCCCCAACATCGTGCAGCCCGCCTCCAGTGGTGTCGCGACAGGCGTGAATGGAGGGACGAATGGAGACGTGTCGTCTTCAGCGATGAGAGTCGCTTCTGCCTTGGTGCCAATGATGGTCGTATGCGTGTTTGGCGCCGTGCAGGTGAGCGCCACAATCAGGACTGCATACGACCGAGGCACACAGGGCCAACACCCGGCATCATGGTGTGGGGAGCGATCTCCTACACTGGCCGTACACCACTGGTGATCGTCGAGGGGACACTGAATAGTGCACGGTACATCCAAACCGTCATCGAACCCATCGTTCTACCATTCCTAGACCGGCAAGGGAACTTGCTGTTCCAACAGGACAATGCATGTCCGCATGTATCCCGTGCCACCCAACGTGCTCTAGAAGGTGTAAGTCAACTACCCTGGCCAGCAAGATCTCCGGATCTGTCCCCCATTGAGCATGTTTGGGACTGGATGAAGCGTCGTCTCACGCGGTCTGCACGTCCAGCACGAACGCTGGTCCAACTGAGGCGCCAGCTGGAAATGGCATGGCAAGCCGTTCCACAGGACTACATCCAGCATCTCTACGATCGTCTCCATGGGAGAATAGCAGCCTGCATTGCTGCGAAAGGTGGATATACACTGTACTAGTGCCGACATTGTGCATGCTCTGTTGCCTGTGTCTATGTGCCTGTGGTTCTGTCAGTGTGATCATGTGATGTATCTGACCCCAGGAATGTGTCAATAAAGTTTCCCCTTCCTGGGACAATGTATTCACGGTGTTCTTATTTCAATTTCCAGGAGTGTAATTAAACCTAACTAACCTAAGGACATCACACACATCCATGCCCGAGGCAGGATTCGAACTTGCGATCGTAGCGGTCGCTCGGTTCCAGACTGCGGCGCCTAGAACCGCACGGCAACGCCGGCCGGCTGTCAAATATCCGTAGGCATTCTACAAGCATCTATGAATATCTTCAATGCTCTGGTTTTCCGCCAAAAGAAACTCAATGGCAGTTCTCTGCTTGGAATGCACGTCCGTTGCAGAAACCATTTTTGAGGCTACGTATGGCGTCGCCACGTATCGGAACTTCATTTAGTTATTGGGACGGAAGCGAGGATATTCCACGATGTCCCAGAACAAATTCTGCATTTTTTCAACCGAAACTGGCCGAGAAAAAAGTGTGTCGCATTACTTACTAAACTCCTCTCTTATTAATAATGCCCAAATTAAGAAAGTAGCTTCTAATAGATCCAGGTTGAAAGATGCCAACCAATAGAAGGACTGAAGATGGAGGAGAAATCAAGACTGAAGAAATGGTTCAAATGGCTCTGAGCACTATGGGAGTTAACTTCTGAGGTAATCTGTCCCCTAGAACTTAGAACTACTTAAACCTAACTAACCTAAGGACATCACACATATCCATACCCGAGGCAGGATTCGAACCTGTGACCGTAGCGGTCGCGCGGTTCCAAACTATAGCGCCTAGAACCGCTCGGCCACTCCGGCCGGCAAGACTGAAGACCTGTACCTGCAAACTTGATTATGTAACTCTATTGTATCGAAGTGGTAATCAAAGCTTTGTGACTACCTGTGGTATCAGGGAAGCAAAAATAACATTCGTCAAGCCCGCTGCTGCCCGCTCCGAAACAGAGTTTATTGCGCGGTAAACCAGTGGTTCAAATGGCTCTGAGCACTATGGGGCTTAACTTCTAAGGTCATCGGTCCCCTAGAACTTAGAACTAGTTAAACGTAACTAACCTAGGACATCACACACGTCCATGCCCGAGGCAGGATTCGAACCTGAGACAGTAGCGGTCGCGCGGTTCCAGACTGTAGCGCCTAGAATCGCACGGCCACCCCGGCGGGTAAACCAGTGGTATCTCAAGCAAACTGTTGTAGGTCAATGGAGTCACAGCTATCCGCCAAGCAGAAGCGTCGCCTGCTTCAGGGTTCGCTGCGCCGTTGGCAGAGACCTCGGGCCGCGACCTCCGGCGTCGGCCTCACGTATCTGGCCGCATCCCGCCGGCACGCGACGCAGCTGCCAGTCCGGGGTCATCACTCGGCGAGCACGCGGCCGCTATCAAGGGTCAGCACGCCTGCAAGGCCCCGCATAAGCGCTGCAACCGCTGACAAACCGGATACGGCAATTTTTTCGAAATCGTTGTCATGAATGGGTCTTCCAGGAAAATCAACACCGTTCGTTTACATCACAGACGCAAATACTGCTCCGGATTCGTTTCTAAGTCTTTCACAGATGGTGAAAGTATTCCGACGTATCCTTTCCAAAGGAGCTATATCAGCGTTTTTCTGAATCTACTCTAATAATCCACGGAAAAAAGCTAAATTCGGTTGGCTGAACTGGGAATTGATCAACGGTCCTCATGGATATGAACCCACTGTTTTGCCACCATTGCTAAACAGGGAACTAAACAGGGAACTCTCGCAGATGCGAATATTTTGTTGTCACAAGGACATCCAGAGATAATGAATGAAAGTCTTTCATTCTTATGGACATGCAACAGCGGCTAACAATATAAGTAATGGAAGTGGAACACCACAGGCGAAGTATTTATTACTCAAATGACTAGTTTCAACGCTGCACTTGCGACATCTTCAGGTCCTACTATAAACCAAATTGGAACTTCCTGTCTTTAGCTCGTGTGTCGTAGGACCCATACAATAACTAGATATCGTGAACCGCTACTCATCAGGAGTGTAAATTCCGAACTGTCCGAGATGCTAGAAGTTCAAAATATACACTCCTGTTGCATGGTGGACCATTACACCCAGTCCGCGGTCCCAGGTGACTACACTTCCGGAAGGTACACTCCTGATCAACAGTGGTCCATGGTACCTAGTTACTGCATGGGTCCTGTGATACATCAACCAATGACTGCAGGTGCTTACTTGGTTTATAGTAGGACCTGAAGATGACGCAAATGTAGCGTTGAAACTGAATAATAAATACTTTGAAAATACGACTGTGATGTTCCACTTCCATTACTTAAAATCGTGAAGGGGAACGTTTTAGATTCTTGAGAATAAAGACCGATTAAAAGCTCTCTTGAAAGCGCCATGTTCAGGAACTTGTACCGTGACGGAGTCCTGCAATCTTTATTACCAGTGAACATCCGATTATTTAAAGAATCGAACACCCATTTATACAACAGCTTCAAACCTCTCATTACTTTACAAATGAGGTAATGTGTTAAATATTTTACTTTAAGCAAGTAAACGAGGAAAAAATGTAGGAAAAGTTTGAAATTGTGCTTAAAGTTTGTTGCTAGTTCCTAAGCGCTCTCAATCTATAACACTGCCTGAGTATAGTCCTTGTCATTTGTAATCCATTTTAAGCATATCTCCTGAACTATGTATCCTACAATGATAAAATATTGCGGGTATCTTTAGTGGTATGTGTGTGGCGGTACTGTCTGCAGACTGTGTTACGATTAGAGCCAGCAGTAAAGAAGTAATAAATTAAAACGTCGTTTCTTATGCTGAAGTTTGACTGCATGCAAAGGCGCCCATACGATAGTCTGAAGGGCGGGAGGCTGGACCTGATATGGTATGAAGTATTTTTAATATTTTGGCAGACCAATGACGACTTGGAAGTAGCCATAAAAAGTTCCATTTCCGGCCCTGTTAAAAACTCACATAATACAAACTTTTAAATAATTTTCTTGAAAGAGAAACACCCTGACTACACTATGTTTTTTCCTTTCCCTGAGAGCTAGGGAAGGAGGGGGGGGGGGGGGGCACCCTATTGCGCCGGGAATAGGCTCCGTTCACTGCATGAACAGCGAAAAACTTTTTTCTATCATCATAAACGCGTTAATCAATCTCGTTTGTCGGTTGTCTACAAGTCACAAAATACTGCAGAGTGATGGACATCGGCATTCTTATGTCAAGTGGCAACGCCATAGCTGGAAAAGCAGGTGGTTTATCTAGAACGACATTCAGAAGCAACTCTGCCCGAACTATTACCGAAACGTCCATGCCGCTCTCAAATGCTACACGAGTCTTAAACAGAATATTTCTGTAAATAAACATGAGTAGAATACAGTAACTAGAGTTTATGTGCCAGAAAAGTTCCTTGCTAAGACAAAATAAAAAGTTTGTATATTGTAGTACATATTAGAGTTTTTACGTTTAATAGAATATTTCTGGATTATCCACATTTTCGGTAATCTGGACTGTATCTAGTCCCACTTAGTCCGAATAAACAAGGCCCTTGCGTATAAGTCTTCTCGCTTCTCTGACATACTCAGTGAGCAGGCCAATCAAGGATCCGTATATTTATCGAGGTACTTGTGGTGTAAACTGCACTGTAGGGTCTTGCATTGTCGTGTTGAGATGTGCCACTTGGTTCGCTGTTCATGAAGATGTGACAACTGGATTTGGCAATCTTGCCGCATACTGGCGGGATTTTGTCGTCCTTCAAGAATTATGAAAGTCCTGTTCTCTGATATCCCCCCCCCCCACCCCCCAATACAATCCAGTGCGCTGTAGAGCATTGGGGCTCGAGAATCGCTTTTCCCGTGAGCTTCCACTAGGTCGCCGACTGACACCTCGTCATGGATCTGACCACGATAAACAAGAGATATTCGTCTCTCAACACTGAAGAATGCCACTCGATGTCCCAGTTGACTCAGATTCCACAGTACGCAAATCTCCGCTGTCAGCAGTATGGTATCAGTGGTAAACCATGCGTGGCAGCTCGAAATTTCAACCCAGCTTACTGTAATCTGTCCCTGAAGGATCGTGGTTACTCTCCGCCTGTAACCTCTGCCCGAGTTTTGCCCGTCCGCTTGTCAAAATCTGTCGAACAATCCTGCAGTCTTCTAGTGATGTAGTCCTTCTGGACAGACCCGTACCACATGGTTGTCCTGAGTCCATCTGACCACCACTCGTTCTGCAGTCATTTCACTACAACTCTGCGGGTAAAAACTGCATAGGAAGACAGAGATGGAATACATACAACAAATAATTGTAAACGTAGGGTGCAAATACTATTCTAGGATGAAGTGAAGGCACACGAAATGAGTTCGTGGTGGGTCGCATCAAACATGTCACAAGACTGATAACTCAAAAAAATGTAGATAATGAAAAAAAGAAACTGCCATAAGCATGTAGATAATGGAATACCATAGTGGTTGCTTTCGGTAAAGGTGTTTATGCTGTCACACTACGCATGTCCTCAGCGTATTTTCGAGGTGTCCAGGCATTGTTTATCTAGTCATTGGTACCTTCACAGAGAAGACAGAATAACATTTACACAATAGGCTGTAGATATTGACACAGTCCTGTCACATTAATGTGACCACTACCTACGTTCGGTATCAACGTGCAACAACCACTCACAGACGGCAGGTGGCATCACTAGTAATGGAAGGTGAGTAAAGCGTGCCGGGGGCACGGGAAACAGTGCCGTCGTTGTCACAATGTCGAAACGGAGCGATTTCTCTGACGTCCAGAACGGCACGATCATTGACTTTCGGGTCAAGGGTGAAAGCATTTCAAAAACGATGAAGTTTGTGAACTGTTGGCATGCCGCCATGGTTAGGGTATACCATGCACGGCAAAATGGCGCTATCCGAAGCGGGCTCCAGGGCAACTTTGGTGCACCAAGGACCATAGATTACAAGGGTGAGCGATGGTTGCGGTTATGTGTACGGACGAATAGACGTGCAACTGTTGAGTAACTGACCGCCCAGACGAGCCAAGGAGCTATCAGCAATGTCTCCTCGACAGCTGTTCTGCGAACGTTGCTGCGTATGGGCCTCTGCAAAGCGCGCCTGGCTCATGTACCCATGCTGACTGCTGCTCATCGGCGACGAAGGCAACTGGACTTCCACTGAGTGACGACAGGTGGCGTTTTGAGATGAATCACGTTTTATGCGCCACCAGATAGATGGACGTCGGCGTATACAGCATAAACGTCCTGCAACAGTAGTTGGAAGATTCCATACCAGAGGACATTCCCTTCTAAACATTCTGCGTGGTGTCTGTTTGTTCTGTATCGTGTCTCCCTACCAGTTTCGCGCAACGACGCTCTGAGCGTGTTTTTTAGGGAATTGACTAGTTTGAACCTGGGACCTGTTGCTGGTAAGGAGACGCCAGACCACACATGACATGTAGAATTCAGAAGAGTTCAGTGAGACTAGCGATGATATAACCAAATACTTAATGATTTCAGCGTCAGCTCCACTGCACTCCCTGTGAAAGAATCTTAATACTAACTAAATTTAGTGGAAGGGGTTCAAGGCTTTCCTATTTTTAGTTAGCTGGTAAAATAACGTCGAAAAAGCAGTTAAGTTTACCACTGGAAATTTTATTCTACTCACAAAACACTGTTTAAAAATTCCACTATTGATAAAAGGAAATGTTTTAATACAGGATGGTAAAAACCAACTGCGTTCAACAACGAACGAATATTCCCTGAGTGGGTTTCCAAGTTCTACAATGGATCGAAGGATGACCTATGCCATATCACATCTATAATCTAGATTTAAATTAAGTTTCACAAAAGAGAAAACTATCAAAATGGTCTGCAGTGACCCTCAATTATCTTTAATTACTTATCAACTTGTTGTAAATTTTAGTGGCTGATGTGGCTTCTCAATAACTATATAACAGAAAAATCATTGCGTTTCAGATTTTTACTTCAAGTGGTAAATGTGAACACCATGAGCTTTAATTGACGATCGACACTAGTATTAAGCAAAAAGGGGGTGTAACAGATGAGACTTCTGCAGTTCTGAGTGAAGCTTTATGCGCTGTTATGTGGCATCGCATGCGTTCATTACCTTGTCGGTGTTCGTCAGGGGGCGGCGGGCAGCACAGCTCCGCTCACCTCGCCGTCTCCAAAGTAACTCTGAAGCAACTCTCTCCTAACTTCTCCTTACTACAATTTACCGAATTTGGTTTAAAAAAACTATCTGGCTGTGTTTTCATCTGACCAATCAGGGTCTCAATGTTAACCTTAAGCTCTGTCTACAAAAATTCTGTCTATCCAATGAGAAACGTTATACTTTTCGTGGTAGGGCAATGTTTTTAAAGTTTGCAACGTAACAGAGACGCGACAAAGTCTCACGCTAAAACTTGCAGCTGGTGTGGTCCTTTACTGTTACCGTAACATCTACACTGTTCTTTTGGAGGGCTCTAGCTTTTAACATGGGCTGGGGGCTGGTCCTAACGTAACAGAGACGCGAAAAAGTCTCACGCTAAAACTTGCGTGTGGTGTAGCCCTTTTTGTGTTATCGTGAGATCTATAGTGTTCTTTTGGAGGGCTCTAGCTTTTAACATGGGCTGGGGGGGTGGTCCTAACGTAAAAGAGACGCGAAAAAGTCTCACGCTAAAAACTTGCGGGTGGTGTGGTCGTAGCGGTTAGCTGGCGACGTGGGTGTCCGTTCGTCCCTTATCGTAGGGCCTTCCAGCTTAACACGGTTCTGCTCTCGGCAGCTGTTCTCGTTTCTCCCCTCGGAGCTGCGTCTGTCTCACGGTGGGAGGGTATGACATGCATTTAGGCATTCTTGTGTTAGTCTGTGGTATTCCATTTGCTCACTCGTTACTCGTATTTGGTTAATTTAATGTCACGATTTATTCGGAGCTATGTGACATACTACTGGATTTGCTTATCATGTCAGGGTTTTCATGGAAGGTGTTGGATTTGCCTGACACCTTACACCCTGCGTGATCTCGTCGTTCTGCAAAGCACAATGGATCAACACAAGTGTGCATATATCCATTTCTATCCTCACATGCAGGTTAGTTTTCTCCGCACGATGGCATCTACCGGCAGGACAATGCGACGTGTCACAGTGTACGTTCGTGGTTTCGAAGAGCACCAAGATGGGGACCAAACTTTTCGGATTTAAACCCAGTCGAGAATCTACGGGACCACCTCGATCAGGCTGTACGCGCCACGGATCGTCGACCGATAAACCTAGCGCAGCTGGCCAAGGTAATGGAGTTGGAATGGCACCACATCCCTGTCGGCATCTTCCAGAACCTTACTGACTCTCTTCCTGCACGTCTCGCAGCTGTCCGCGCTGCGGAAGTTATTTGTCCATGCTTTTGACAGATGGTCACGTTTTTGTGACTGGACAGTGTATTTCCGCCATATCATTTCTCTCAGGTCCAGAATGTTACGCGAGAGAGCCTCCGAGGAGTTTGGATGTTAAGGGAAACGTACTGATAGATATAGGCTATTAGTCTCGCTACTGTGCTCCTTCAGATTCTTCGTCAGGTGAGAGTATTACTCGTCGAAAGGAGCGTCGGTGTTCCAGTGGTGTTAGCAACACAACCTCGGACCACTAGTCTCCAGATAGCGTGCAATCCGCAACAGAGTGAAATAACCTTTGTGGAACAGTACACAGACTACGACCGAGCCGTTCCTCTCTGTATCCATCCTCCAAGAACTGATAGTTGATAGACATATGCAAGAGCGCGGCTGTGGCGTTTGGAAAGAAGGCGGGGTACTCGCAGATTGAAACTTCGACTTATAAGTTCCATGATTTTGCTGAGTAATTTAAGGAAAATCCTGAAATGATACTTTCGATAATCACACCTCTACATCCTTCACATGATACTGTCAAACTTCAGTAATGTTCCGTCTCTTTAGAAACTATCACAGTTCACAGAGTTTTCCTACAATATTTGCACTCACGGATATGATTTACAGCTGACTTCTACCTAATAAGATAGTGTCTACTTTAAATGCAGCACTATCGATAATGTCAGGAGGGACGATTTTAGAAGACAAACAACAACCACAAATTTGTATGATTTTCCTTCATGAATGTCAGCTATTACATCGCATAAAAGCAAAAGAGGGAAATTCTACAGCACCAAAATTTACGTGAGTTTAAACAACGGATCTGACACTATATGTACAGGGATTTCGTGTGTTATTTATATAGGATACATGGAATTTTAGTTGGCGGGAAAGCATTTTTGAGTTCTTCTTGCAAATGGTAAGACGTATAAACGGCATTTACCCTGGGACAATATGTGCCTATCATAAAACTTTGTAATGTTGGAAGCGGTACAGACATGGTCATCAGTTTATAATGTGCGTACGTATTTAACAGACGAGATATCAGATATGGTCATCGCCAACAGTACACAGTGGCACATGGTAAATAGGTAAAATAATTATTTTGTAAATTCTTGCAAGAAAACATAATCTCTGAACTGAATAATAATTCGTCTGTCTACCGTGATTAATGTGAGCATATATCGTCCCAAGCAGCTGCCTTTATAGATAAGACACAATACCCATAACAATATAAGTTGTTTAAAAGTGTCTTCAATTATTTAATACTCAAACGCTTTTACTTTGATGAATATTACGAAGCGTGAGGGAAAGTAATTAGAATGGAGTACATATATAGCTTTTAAACAATTGTGACTTATTACTTTAAACGTATATGTACATTTTTCATCTCCTGAGAACTGTAAGCTACCAAGAACAGAAGCGAAGTGGTAATTTAAATGGTCGTAATTACTTTTATAATATTTCGTAGGGACCAGCAAACCATGTCCAAACGTGATACACATTCATTTTTCGCACCTCAGGCTCCTGGATGAACGGCTATGTCATCTCTGAAGAAAACCAGAGGCAACTCGTATTACTAATAGTTCGCAATAAATACCACACTTCTGAAGAAAATCATTGTGGGGTCCTTTGAACCAACTGTTAAAAACTTACAAACAAGACAAAAGCAACCAAACTTTGAGCTGTGAGGCAGATTGCATTGCGTTAGCTGCTCTTTTCTGCGCATTTTCTCTTCAGTACACAAGACCTTGCGTCTCACAGTCAGAAGCAAAACATAGATATCATGCCGGCACGCGCCAGATAATTTCTTTACTCGCAATTATTTCCATTTTTCTTTTAACGAAACGAATTAAACTGGTGAAAACTGGTTTCTGTGTACTGTTGCGGATATCTTAAAGTATTTTTAGAGTTGTACATCGCTTCACTAGCTGTAGCACGTGTTCTGCTCTAGTAAGCACGAAGGGGAGCGTGACTGATAGCCTTTTATCAACCGTCGGTGCGTTCTTTAATGATGCCTTTACTCGCAGACTTGTTGATGTTAGGAGCAGACGTGTTCTTCCTTGTTAATTTCTGTTTTTATTTTTAGAATACTGGTTGTAGTAATTGAAAGAGAATGGCAGAGCTGCGAGCAAAGGCCAAAGGAAGTATTCTCGCTATACGGTTCATGTAGGACACTGACTTACAGAAAACCGCTGATTCAGCCTCCACTTCAGGCACAAACATTTGGCATTAATAGAAGGGTGTGCCCTCAGCATGCTGCTCCGTCGATCTTTGATGTCGGACCAGAGCCGTTAATTATGTCTGAGGAAGCTTTGCAGTTGTTCTACAAGGATACCTCATTGACTGCTCTGCCCTCTTCGATTTCCCTCATACTTAAAGGATTTATAGGTCAGCACTTGGACCTCAGTTTCCTACAGTAAGTAGTTCGTCGTAGTTCTCAACAAAACTCTAAACAATGGATTTTACAGATCAGAAGATTTCCGGACGCCGTTAATCAAAAAACGTTTCCATCAACTGTTAAGATTCGACTGTAGCTGAACACGTAGCGAACTAGTATTATATTCGTAAAGTTCTTGGTTCGATTTCGCACCGTATTCGACAAATTTTCTCTGGTGCACATGATTTTTGCTCAATACATTCACGAATTTAATTGCTTTATCAAAACGAATCACTTACTACTAATGACAAAGCTACCTTACAAAAAATAAATACTCGGCAAACAACATCGCTGATCAGTGACTGAAAATTTGACTGCGGAGCTGGATACGCCCTATATAGTTATGCAGGTTGAGGCAGCTGAAACACACCCGAAATAAATCCAGAGTGAACAAATACACCGAGGTTGGGTTTACAATACGGCGAATTTCTTGACGTTCGCAAGTAATTTTTGTCGTTAATAGTCACCCAATTACAATGACGAGTGTGCTTTTTTCCTAATGCAACTTTATACTTTTTTCTGTGGCATTTGAAAAAAAGCTTCAAAGGACTTAATATGTATGGAGCTTAATCAAATAGTATCAAGATACCACCTCCGCAAACGAACGTCCCGCTGTGAAGAGGAAAGGTTCCAGTGACGTCTGCTCTATTAGACCAAATGAAACGAAACAGGTAACCTGGGTACGGCTCCTGTGTCTATTATCACGGCTGTCAGACCAAGTACTCAAAATATTTATCTTGAGCATTGCTGCACGCTTTACAATGATTCTGGGGACAAAATACTCGACACTGATAATTATTTCTTAATAGACCTCTTGTTTTAATTTCGCCACAGATAAAAGTACAGAAGTGCTAGTGAGTGTCCAGACCATTCTGTGTTTACTAACGATAGTTACAGTTCTCTGCAACAAATGCTGCTTTAAGAGGGTATGTCAGTAAGAGTGCGGAATGAGACGGACATCTGTCATGTTGGTACCACACTGAGTGTCTAATGTCCAGTGGGATGTCTTCGAATAACTGCGGTGGCAGCACGCCTCAGAAACTCGAGATACTTGAATGTATTTAAAGTCCCGTCAATAAAACAGGGAACAATTACGTGGGTCATGAAACCGATGCATCAAATACTGACAGACCAAGAGAGTCACTTTTATCAACTTCTTTGAGTCAGTGTGGATTTTCAACTGACGGTTAGAGTATACTGCGAAGATTTACTTGCCCGTGGTTTGTAGCTGCTGCTTCCGTTTTAAACAAAATTTTGCGTAAATGTGCCGCGTCATATTGCACTTTAGGTATGTAACAGTCAGAAAATTGTAACCAATTTTGGAACACATTTCTAGATGCAGCGAAATGCGAAGAGGATGAAATGCGATGGAACGGAATGTGCACAGAACTCTCGTTTGCTTGATCCCTCTCCTACTTCCCAAATGACTCTTCATGACATTTGCACTGTGCGTTGTTGATGTTAAAATGTTAGTTTCATTTCCATCACCAATTTCTCTTCTTTTTACATTGCGTATTTTATTCTCCCCACTTCTAGTTTCTAGATAGGATTTTTTTATAATGTGTGCAACAACAGATCGTATGTGGTTGGCACGATCTGGATGCTCTTCAGCGTACATCCTCA
This sequence comes from Schistocerca piceifrons, assembly GCF_021461385.2. Lineage (NCBI taxonomy): Eukaryota > Metazoa > Arthropoda > Insecta > Orthoptera > Acrididae > Schistocerca > Schistocerca piceifrons. Next base: position 349,432,496 of record NC_060140.1, read on the forward strand.
CCGCTGCTCTAATAGTTTGGCGCCTTTCGTCGCAAACAATACTCACTTTTTCGACTGTCATATACATCGTGACTGACACCCAATCCTCTATATGTCAGACAGTCAGATCGATTCCAAACGTTGTATGTAGATAGAGTATCAACCAAAACTCCGATTTAGTTTGTACTGTGTGCTCTTATCGAGTAGAACGGGCGCAAAGTTAATCAAATTTAACGTCAGAACTACGGTGGATAGGAAAAGCATAACTATCGTTAATACGTGTAGCCTCCGTTGGGAATTTGGTAAAGCGTTCGGTCTTCGTACCAGGGGTACTGGGTTCGTACCCCAATGAAGCCGGCACAGTAGCTCAGTGTTTTCGGTCAGAGCCGGCACGGTTGCTCAGAATCTTCGGTCAGAGGGTTAGCTGCCCTATGTAATAAAAAAACTGAGTTAATGGATCAACGACGAATTCAGCGGATGTCTTACGACGTCCGCGCCGAGCAGATGCAACGAACAAAATCGAACAACATGAGATTTTTTTTAAAAAAAAAAGAGCGCTGCGTGCTCTCTGTACTAAAAAAAACTGAGTCAAGGAATCAACGATCAACTTGAACGGATGTCTTGTGAGCTCTGCCCAGACCAAACGCAACGAACTACATCGAACAAAATGAAAAAAATTACAATTTTTTATTGTTATTTTTACGCGCTGAAGGTGTTATATTGGACTATTAACAGTTCCTCATGTGTGATGCAAGTGCTACTTTATTCTACTAATGCGATTGTTTGTGTTTATTCAGTGAAACTAAAAATGCACTAGCTGCTTCATCACGACTGGTGTCTGTTCTGTAGCACATGTCTGACAGAACACCACACCTATCTGTACAAATGAATTCTATAAGTTCGCTACTTTCAACCATCGAAGCGAAAGCAGACTGCCAAAAGAACGTTGCTAAAAACTCCGAAAAATCCGTTTACATATCAGGAAAATGTTCTCCCAAGTAACAGTTTCACGTGTGAACAGCTGAAACATGTCAACAGTGGGCTTTGTTTGAGCGCGCGACATTTGGCACCACGACCACAAGTTCTACCAACTCACCCACGCGGGATCATCAAAACTATCCCTCCTTTCCTGTGCTCCGAGGTTCTGGCGTTACTTTTAATTATAGTTTACGCACGTTCTACTTGTCGACAGCACATAGCACGAACTGAATCGAAGTTTTGGTTGATACTCTATCGACACTCAGCATTTGGTACCGATCTGAGTGTCTGACATCTGGAGGTTTGGGTGTATTTATTTATTCAATTTATTTTGTTTCAGGTTGTGCCTATACAGCGATCTCAACAGTGGAACGTCATTTCTAACGACACGAACGTAAGGACAACACAACACCCAGTCCCCGAGCGAAGAAAATCTCCGACCCGGACGGGAATCGCACACAGGCCTTTTCGCTTAGTAATCAGCAGCGCCGACCGCTCATCCACCGAGACGGACAAACGTTGACTGCCTCACTACCTTCACGAGCAAGTCATCTGACTGCTACAACAGCAGAACACAGATTGATCGGCTTCAAGCGTACAGGTAACACAAGAATCATAACCTGAGATATGTGTTTGTTAATTCGGCGACTATGAACGACGGAAATTACTTGCGAACACCAAGAAAGTTACTATATTGTCCGCTGTAATATGGCGAAAACCGCAACTCGATATTTTTATTGAATCTGGATGTATGACGAGTGGCCTGTCTTGGCTGCCTCAGCCTATGTAGAGACATTTTAAATTTCCACCCTGAGGTATCTTGCAAGTACCTTATGTAAAGTACTCTGCTTTCCAGTAGATGTCCATAAAAACAGCAGCCTTAGGTTAGTAATATTCTTTGCAGTTTCTTTGTTTGCTCTACAAACATACAAAAAGTGTTAAATATCCTCAGCTGAAATGATTTACCAAAGACATGCAACGGTATAGTAGAACTGTCCTTCCCAGTTGGAGGAAATTTATCACACAGCAGCAAATAAAGCTAATAATAAACATTGGATGGTTCGTTAATTACATCTCTGCGCATTCAGATCTGTTCATGACCTCTGAGAAGCCAGTGATTTTTCATTGGTCTGTTTGGCAAGACAGAAGCAGTCGTCATTGTTGATAAGGCTCGGCCAAGTCTCTGGTTGTAGTTGACTGAGATTTATGGAGAGCTTAGCTGTTTGACAGTGGTTCCAGATAGGTTTCATAGCAGTCTTTGTCAAAACGGTACCGCTAAGAAAGAAAAACTGAGCAATGAGAGTTCTACTAAAACACTTCTAACCATTACGTTCAGCAATTCTAACAGTTCTAAAAAGATTACCAAGGGCTCCATTCCTCCGTTCACAATGGCGACGTAGTCTCTCGTTCAAAATGTTCTACCTTTTGACATTCGAAGGACTGTATACCTATTGTGTACTATCCCCGTTTGGTCGTTTAGTTTCTCAGCTTATTTCGTACGTTATCAGGGATTCCAAGAACAGTTTAACTTGACTGAAGCGCTAATTACGCTTGATTCTACATCTACATGCATGCCCCGCAAGCCACCGCATAGTTCGTGATGGAGTGTACGTTGTATCAGTATTGGTCTCTTCCTTTCCAGTTCCATGGAGCTAGAGAAAAAACGAGTGTTTATATACCTACGTACGAGCTCTAATTATCTTATCTTCGTTGTCCTTACGCGAAATGTACGTTGGCGGTAGTAGAATTGTTCCGCCGCCAGCTATAAATGCTGGTTCCCTAAATTTTCGCAGTAATGTGCTGCGAAAAGAACTTTGTCTTCCTTCGAAGTAAGCCACAGTAGTTTAGCTTTCTGGTTCCCTGAAAAGTCATTGGAGCGCATTCTGAGTGACATGAAGGCATCCGCCTCTAAGTGGCACGACATAAAAATGATGCTGGCTGTTTGGTAATAAATTGGTCACTAAATTGGTTTTTCTGTTTCATTAATTACATCATTATTTTAATATTTGCGCAACTTAAAAACTTTTCTTTCATTTCGAAATGTTCCTCCGTATCTTTCTCGGAGAGGACGTGGCGTGACGCGAAGCGGTCGGAATCCACAGACTCTCAGCAATGTCCGGCACGCCACACAAATTACGTAACGTATTCCTCCGAAGATTAACTAGCAAACGTTTATCAGCGGACTTGAAACAATTTTCTGAACTGCTACGCTTACAAATTAGTCTTAATAAGGGTCGCTAGCCTCGTTTTGACCCTCAAGATTGGAACCGAATTCAGATTTGTTGACTGGAAAAGTTCATCGGCGTCAATACTCCGACTTCAGTTGAAGCCTAGAAACTTCATAGACAATCTTAAGGAAAATAAAAGAGGACTACAGTTCATAGTCATCGGATCAGTCGCCTCGGAGGTTACAATGAAACGTAAACTATGTAAAATTTATAGATACACATTGGAGTAATTTTTCTTTTCTTTATTTCTATTTATCAGTTCCACTGAAACTGTTATTAAAAATTTATTTATTTATTTATTTATGCATTTATTTTACCTGGCAAGATTAGGGCCTTCAGGCCCTCTCTTACACCTAACCAGGCATACTCAGATTCAACAAATTTCAGTGTCTACAGAAAATTAGGACATATAACATGTTAACAGTATTAATGTTAAAGAAAAAAAATAGAGATTATAAAAGTAGTACAATGATAATTAAAGCAATCAAAAATAATTATAACAATCAAGAATAATAAAAAAAATAATAATAATAATAATAATAATAATAATAATAATGTGTGCATTCTTCGTGTTTCACTTGTGTGTTGCGAAATAGATAACTATTTTTACCAAAAGCCATAACTGGTGATAGTGAGTACACATGAACCACTCCAATCATTATTTCAGTGTTACTGCGGCAATTTAAATAAGCTTTTTAAACGGCAAACTGATTATCGAACGACGCCGGTATGGAAATATCGCGTGTGGTAAAGAAAATACAACCTTTCTGGTGAAAAATCATAAAGGTATGGTTTTTGCAAGTGAAGTCCCAATTTACTACCGCAAATGTTAGCAATCGGATGACATAATATCATTATGTTTAGGGATCACTTGATAGCGAGGTTGCTGAGCTGATTTCAGATTTCAGCTTCGGTATATACAGACTTAACGACACGTCTTATCCCCGGAATTTGAAAAATCACTCACGCAAAACTAAACAAAAAAGCATCTACTTTGCTCCGAGAGAAGCGTGCTCTTTACCGGAAAGCAAATAATCAACAATTTTAAGAGCTATACTTCTTCAACGACTACCGAGAAAATGCGCCTTCTGTACCAGCAGCTATTAAATATTTATATCCCGAAGCAATGGCTTCTACCGCCTACATAAGCTTAGAGATTAGCGACGCCCAGTCAATTCGTATGTAGTACATCTCGTCTCCATCTCAAGATGACGGACTTTCCATATGGAAAGACAGCTTTCGCAAGTAACGACCCAGATTCAGAAACTACGAACTAGGACATTATTGAAATCACCATGGTGTGCATAGGATTATTCCGTGTCCTGGTATCATTATAAATTCAAACTGAACGCGAAGAAGTGCAAACCCCCTGTTGATTTATTTTTCAACAGTCCGCGAACCCTAGGACGGAAAACTATTTAAAAAAACGCACTTTATTGACTTCGATTAGGCCTCACTAAACCTGTTTCTTTTATCAAACACAGCCTGAAGGCGGCTACCAGCTCCACCTGTGTCTAGCGAGCTGAAGTGCTATATCTAAATAGCAACACTCTCCAAGAAAAGCTAGAAGATGACTGATCACAAATCCCTGTCCACATATGGGAAGGCACTTAAGAATAAATTCTCGTAGGTTTCTGTAGTGGCATAATATCTCTGATTAATTAATGGTTTGATAATTAATGGTTGCTAAATACCGACTCAAAAATGTTTAACACTTTTAAATATCTCCTACTGCTAAGAGGGCACGTTAGTACCCCCCTGCCGCGGGTGCGCCGGTGACTAACACCTCGATTGCTACAACTATCAATAACAGCAAACACACAGACGGGAAAAAATTACAATACCCAGAAGGAGTTGCGCGAAATTAACGAAAGTTGGTAAGCGATTTTCTACGTCTGAAAGATGTCCATTTAAATTTCGCGCCAGTCGCATAAGTGCGGCGCTAGTAGCGACACTATGGGGATGCATATCAGGTTTGCTCTAAATGCACACTATAACTGTCGTGAGCGTTAGTTACCTTTGAGATTGGAAGTGGTGAGTTGATGTTAGCCAAGGATGCCTTTAAGATGGCAAAGACACCATATCAAGACCTCACTGATATAGAACGAAGTCACGTAATAGGGAGCGAGAAGCTAGATATACCATCTGCGATACTGCAGAAATAATTGGCAGGAGTGTAGCCACTGTGCATGATGCAGGGGTAGTCATGAAAACCTACGATCGCTAGAAGACTGGACTTTGGACGGCCAAGCAGCACTACCGAGGGGGAAGACCACCCATCGTCTTCGGTTGTGGCTCTGTCGCATTGTACTGCATCCCAACAACAACTTGAGCAGCAGTTGGCACCACAGTGACACAACGAGCTGTTACAAATTGGTTATTTCAAGGACAGATTCGAAACAGACGTCCTGTTAATTGCATTCAATTGACCCCAAGCCACCGCCGTTTGCGACTTCCGTGATGTCAAGCGAGAGCACATTGGATGGCAAGGTGTTGGTCTGTTGTGTTTTCTGATGAAAGCTGGTTCTGCTTCGGTGCCAGTGATGGCCGTGTGATTTTTAGTAGGGGGCCAGACGAGGGTCCGCAACCGATCTGTCTCCGTGCTAAACGCACTTGACCTACACCTTGAAGTTATGCTCTGGGGTGAGGTTTCGTATGACAGCACGAGCACTCTCGTGGTTTTCCCACGCTCCCTGACTGAAAAACTACTTCAGTCTGGTGATTCGTCCTGTTGTGCTGCCATTTATGAACAGCATTCCAGGCGGTGCTTTCTAACAGGATAACGTTCGCCCACGTAGCGCTGTTGTAACTCAGCGTGCTCTAGAGAATGTGGGCATGTTTCCTTACCCTGTTCGATCACCAGATCTGTCTCCAATCGAGCACATATTAGACATCAATGGACGATAAATTTAGTGTCATACACAACCAGTATTAACCGTTCCTCTATTGACCGAGCAAGTGCAACAGTCATGGAACTCAATCCCATAAACTGACATCCGGCACCTGAACAACACAATGCGTGTTCGTTTGCTCGCGTGAGTTCAGTTGCTGGCTGTTATACCAGTCATTAATGCACCAGCATTTCTCATTTGCAATGGATTATCTCGCCCTTACATTTACCTGTGATCTTGCAGTGTTAATACAAACGTTACCTAGACAAATGTATTCCCGAAATTTCATTACACCACATTTCTAATTTTTTGAGATTGCTATTTTTTCTCCGTCCTTACATGTACACTGAAAGAGGCGACGTAGAGGTGGTGCCAAGTTTCCAGGAGAAAAGTTGCCGCGCGGGGCCGCAAGAGGCGGAACCACCGTGTCATATCTGATGTGCTGCTTACTCGAATAAAAGTCGGATAGCGGGCAGCATGTCTCTTATTCTGGGACATATGACATGTTTATCATCTCACCGCTGTGCATACAAAGACCTGGTTTGTTTCTGGATTATCTGGTTTTCACTGTTCCTATACCTTCAGCGCGTAGCTCTTCTCGCTGTGTATTAACTAATAGGGACCACTGAGTTCTAACGCTACTACACGGCATTAAGCGCCCTTGTCGACTATTGTTGAGAACTTCCATTACACTCATTTGCAAAGATCAACGAATGAATAGTCTGTTAAGAAACGAAGAATGCATGCAAACATCACTCATGGTGCATGCAGAGCTCGGGAACAGATTTTTTTGGAGCCATGAGCCATGATGTGCCAACTCTGATCGGTGGCAGTTGATGCAGCAGATGGCTGGCGGATGATTTTTATTGGAGTGTGTTGTGGCGACCTTGAGAATCGCTGATGATAGGCAAAACGATCGGAGGTGATCGTGAAAGTGTTTTAGAGAACAGGATGTTCACGTATCCTGGTAAAAAAGTCGATACTTTTTCGTACAATAATGGTTATGCGTAAAAACCAACGACCATTGCTTAGTGGTTGGAAGAAAACAGAGTGGAGTTTCTTAACTGCACTGCTCAAATCGTGACGTGCATAGCTCGAGGACGTTATACGAGTCAAACGTTGCCAATATAACGCCAACAAATGTTTTATTCAACAGAAAAATAAATTTAATTAATGCCATATATTGGGAATACATTAAGAAAGCACAATGTTATACTGTAAGTTCGTTTATTTCGTTAATAATTTTAAATACTGTATAACTTTTATTCACGCATTGTAAGAGTTTTTTTTTCTATCAAATACTGCACCGCCATATTAGTAAGGGAGAAGACCGCTTGAGGAAAGGATGGACAGCGATCTTGTTGCATGGGTTGTCCTGGTATTCGCCTGTACTAAAGCAAGTAAATTACACACAAGATTTTTAGTATATCATTCTTGTTGCGAAAGTTACTGAAACCAGTCCTTGCTGTCTGTGCTAGCGAATACCTGTTCTTAAACAAGTCAGCGAATCTTAAAGCCATTGCTGCTGAAGAACGGTTCACAGACGAGTGCAAAGCGGTTACAGATCCTGCTCTGCAGCCCATCGTATGATACTCGACTCGAATATGTTATCTCTCTAATGAAAATAACAAAAGTGGCTTTCTTAATGGACCATTTGCGGACAGACACTGCATTTCGCAAAGGCCGGGTTAACTGTACTCTGCATTTGCAAATTTTTGGGTTAAAAGCGCTCACGAAGAGCGCCACAGGTGTCCTTGAGCCAACAGGTGTTCAGCAAGTCGGCATCGTAATGAACCAATGGCCGGAACTGGTTCTCGTCGTACCGACCAGGAACAAACTCGCCGCGCGGGATTAGCCGAGCGGTCTCAGGCGCTGCAGTCCTTCCTCGGGCGTGGGTATGGGTGTTTGTCCTTAGGATAATTTAGGTTAAGTAGTGTGTAAGCTTACTGACTGATGACCTTAGCAGTTAAGTCCCATAAGATTTCACACACATTTGAACAAACTCCTCATCGGTGACCACTGACTGCGGAGTGACGATTAAATCTTTAAACAGCTTCTGTACTATTAACGTTTGTATTATTAATACTGACGATAGCAAGAGCGCAAACTAAAACTGCACAGGAGTTCAGAAATGAGGAATTCGGAAACCGTCATAATTTAGGAAACAAATGAAATCAGGTGACACAAAAATAATGTTCAAATGCTTCAAATGTCTCTAAGCGCTATGGGACTTAAAGTATGTCATCAATCCCCTAGACTTAGAACTATGCATTTAGGGTTCGTCTTGAAGAACGCTAGCAAGTAACCAACAGTATGCACAGGGCGACCGAAATAAATCTCGCCCGAAAAATATCTATAAGTTATTAACGAAGAGGAGAACTACCCATCACAGAAAATGTGATGGAAAGCGTGTTTTCGATGCAGCAATCATCTGCTGTCACGTGTCTGTGCAAGTGCATCTACCGCACCCACTGTCCCGACTAATTCGCTGTGTCATTACGTTTGAGAGAGTGAGAGAAGCAGCAGCTGAATGCGACATAAAATGGTGTTCACGATAAAACAGCGCGTGTCCATTGTCGAGCGTTCGTGGCGCACAATTGGTGGAAAACGTGTGCGTAAATGTTTCTGCAAGAGTTTAAGGCTGGAAGCGTTTTGCCAAAACCGCCGTCAAAGTTTGCAACCCAACACAGTGACAAAATCGCGCGAAAAGGTCTCGGTAACGAATAAAAGCCGCAACTGTCCGAAAAGAGTTCGAACACAAGAAAACATTTATCCATTGAAGGAAAGGCTCCAATATAATCCTATGAAATCTCAACACCATTCATCTGTGCAAATGGGAATTAAGAAGTCGTCGTGTTGCAACATTATCGAAAGGGACCTGCATCTGCATCCTTACAAATTTACTGTTGTGCATGAGTTAAAGACTTCAGAAGTATGTTGGTGTGTTTAGTTCTGGCAGTGGCGTCTGACTGAAGCGGAGTCAGAGAATTTGTATGCTCAGATTTTCATTTCTTCAGATGAGACACAGTTCAGCTTGTCGCTGCATGTTAACTCACAGAATATGCGCCAGTATGCATCTCAAAATTACTCTGAAGACTGCTATTTGGTGAACAGTATCTGGAGTCCGCATAGTAACAAGATTCTTTCGCACAAATATTAATGCTGGCTGATACATCCAGAATATTTTAAACCGTATCTGGATCAACTGTCGGTAGATGATCCAGTTTATACATATTTTCATCAAGACGGAGCCACAGTACACACGTCTTTGACAACCTTGTTACGAGTGCATGAGATGTTCGGTGCGGGGAGGACTAATCTCTCTCCCTGCAACTTTTAACAATAGGGCGAATTGAAGGATTTTTCACTCAAATAATGCTCACATATTGGGAGAGCTTCTGTCCCCCAGACAGTGCTAGTAGGCTTTTAAAACAACAAAACGGTAACAAACATCTATATAATTTATTAGGAATGCATATAGTGAATACTTTAAATCCAGAATTACATTACGGACTGTTGATGCTGGGAGATCATCCAACTTGTGAGAACATCCATCATTCTTCTTTAGATGCACGAAAGCCTATTATATATGCAAGTACAACTTGCGATCTTCTTCATCACTGTTGTAAGAGTTTGTAAAACGTAAAAGTTATACCTTTACTTACAGTCCAGCGATCTAAAGAATAATAAGGCAACTGGAGAAGATGGTATAGCAGCCGAGATGATAAAGCGGGGAGGCAACAAAGCAATGGACAACATGGCCAACATAATCCACCAGATCTGGAGAACAAAGAAGATGCCAGAAGGATGGAAGAATGGAATTGTAGCACCAATACATAAGAAGGGGGACAAGAGAGATGCAAACAATTACAGAGGAATATCGCTACTAGAGGTCGGATACAAGGTGCTGTCAAAGTAGTAAGTACAGTTGGCGACTACCAAGAGGGCTTCAGAAAGGGAAGAGGTTGTATAGAACAGATATTTATCCTGAAGTAGCTGCTAAAAGATAGGGCCTTAAAAAACAAAAAGACAGTAATAAACTTCGTGGATTTCACAAAGGTATATGACTGCATCGATAGACAGACTCTTGTTAGGATCCTGAAGAACAGAGGACTTGATGGAACTACACAATAACTCATAAAAGAAATTCTGACAGATACAAAAGCAACCGTGAGATGCAGAGGAGCACTGTCAGAAGAATTTGAGATCAAGACTGGTGTTAAACAGGGAGATGGATTGTCACTACTGTTGTTCAACATAACAGTGGACGAAGTGATCAGGCAGTGGAGAGCAATAAACGAGGAAATGGGAATACCAAAGACCCATGTGGGGGACAAAAAGGACAACAGGGCTCACGTGGACTCCCTAGCCTTTGCAGACGACCTAGCAATAGTAACTGAGACGGAAGAAAACGCGAAGACTCAACTCGACAACTTAAGTAAGGTAGCCAGAAAGGTGGGACTGAGGATCGCCTATAACAAGACAAAGACATTAAATACCACTGCAGAGTGGGAAACACTGAAATCACTGTGCAAATGGTGGACAAATTTAAGTATCTGGAAGGATTTATAACTGGAAGGAACAGGAGCAAGGAGGGAATAACAGAGAGAATAAAGAAGATGAGGTCAGCCTTCTGTATGACGAGACAGGTGTATAATAAAAAGAATATATCCACAGAGGCAAAGATAAGCCACTACAAGGCAACGGTGAGGAATGTAGTATTATATGCTGCTGAGACGATGACACTAGGAAGAAATGGGACAGAACAACTAAAGAAATAAGAGAGAAAAATACTGAGAAAAATAGTAGGTCCCAAAAGAGGTGGAGAGCAGTGGATGCGAAGGTTTAGGGAAGAATTGTACCGGAACATGAGAACAATATCCAGGGAAATAAGACTCAAAAGGGCAAGGTTTGCTGGACATGTAGTTAGAATGAGTATGGACAGAATGACGAAGAGAGTGTGGGAAACAACAGGGAGGACAAGGGGAAAGACAGGAACCAAGTGGGTTCTTGAACTTTAGAAAGACTGGTTGGAATTGGGGATCAAGGTCAAAAGAAAGGAAGATTGGAGGAACAAATATACACCTATCAATATGCCGGAGATCAATGACTGAGAAGAATACAGGAAAAGATTAGAGTGTCACCAGTGGAGCCGACAGGAAAAAAGGACACTGAAGATCTCGGAAGAAGAGCGGGAGAGAAGAAGAGAAAGAATGAAGAGGTTCTGGGAGAAGAAGAAGGGGCTATCCGTGGTCCTACAGAAGCTGTAACGCAAGAAGAGGAAGAAGAAGAAGAAGAAGACCAGCATTAAAAGTAACGTTCTGAACTCACCTGTAGCATTAATGTGATCACCTATCAAAAGCCTGAATAACTATCTTCTGGAGAACGAGACATTCAGCTAGAGAGTCAAAGAGATTCTGTAAAGAGCCGATATGGACGTGGAGCCATGCCGACTCTAGTGTCGTGGCCAGCTGCACTGGGTTTCTCTGTTGAGGATCCACGGCGCGAGCACCCCGAACGAGGTTGTCCCACAGTTTCTCGATTTGGTTTAAATCCGGGGAGTTTAGTGGCCAGGAGAATATGGTAAACGTGCTCTTCAAAATACGATACGTACACGGAAAGCTGTGTAGCACGTTGTACTGTCCTGCTTGTAGATGCCATCGTGCCGAGCGAAAGCAAACTGCATCCAAGGGTGGACATGATCCCCAAGGATAGACACATAGTTGTGTTGATTCATTATGCCTTCCAGAATGACGAAATCAACCAGGGAATACCACGGAAACATTCTCCAACCCCCTCTGTAGAGACTGACAATTCGCAGTTTTTCACAAACACAACTTTTATTTATGTATGTTTACAAGGCTGATGACTGAACAACAAAAGAAAGGTAACAATAACGATGCCAGTAAAAAATCTCCTAATTGAGGCAAACAAAAGTTCACTTCTAATTTTCCGCAAAGGTTCGTGGTAATACACACACACTAGTAAAAGTCCAATTCAGAGACGAAGACTTAATCTTCAGCGGTCGCAGACCACGACGTCGGCACCTGGAGTGAACTTCGGGGCTGGATCTAACCCCTAAATAGCTGTCTCCAGCCAATCAGGTTTTGGCGTAGTGATACTTTCTGCAGGCCGTGGCTCCAGCTCCCCCTGCAGGAAGTAGTACTTCGAATGTCTGTTTCCATTATCTTGTATGTAGATAGCCTGAGTTTACCATGGTGCTTTTGGTACGCCTCGGACATAGACAACCCCGTCCTCTGTGGTGTAGTATTGGTTGCCGGCCCTCAGGGGCTACCTTGGCTCCGGTATAACACTCTCCCTCCTGGTTGCAGGGTGTTTGCTTTTACATGTTTCACGCCTTACACGCCAACGGCCATAAGGAAATAATTCCGATGGAGCATAAAACGTGATCCATCTGAAAAGGCCACCTGTCGTCACTCGGTGGACGTCCAGATGCGGCATTGGCGTGCAATTTCCATCTTGGTCGCCAGTGAACAGCAGTCAGCGTGGCTGCATAAACGAGGTGCGGATGCCCGTACGCAGCAACGTTCGCTGAATGGTTGTTCAGGAGACACTGTTGGTAGCCCCTATACTCATCTCGCCGGTTAGTTATTCAGTAGGTGCATATCTTTTCGCCCCTCCGCAGTCGCCGTTCACCACAGTCATCTGGCCCGTGGTGTACCACAGTTGCCTCGACACCGGTTTTGGATAGTGCCGTTTTGCCACGTTTTGCCATGCACAGTACTTTCACCACGGCGGCACGCGAACAGTTTAGAAACGTAGCAGTTTCGGAAATAATTACACACATGGCTCGGACATAAGATACTGGCTGCGTTTCCGCATTACGACAACGACTGCCCTGTGTTCCGATCTATCCCCACATGCTTTATACACCCTCCACTGCCAGTGCTGCCATCTACCATCTATTTGTGAGTGGTTACTGCACATTGACCTCGAACACAGACGGTGGTCACATTAATATAAATTGACCATGTATAAGGATCGTAATGCATCTACTCAAATTCAAGTAACTTTCTGTGTTTTCTCCCTAACAAACAGTAACAGTACACGCTCTATTTTTCACATGTGATACTGAAGTCACGAATTTGTCAGTTAATAACAGTTGTTATCTCAATTGGGAAACAATTTCGTGATTGCTATAGTTACTTCAGTTGTCGGAGTAAATGTCGTTACAGGTTACCTGGTAGGTTTTGACAATTCTAGGACCGGTATCTAGATAAATAATTTAAGAACAATCCTTGTGAATACCGTGTATTTCGTAGTAATTCGTAGTAAAATATTATACGTGTTTTACAAAGCAACTACAACTAACATCCACAAGTTATGGAAGTAGCTTAATTTCGTATAAGAAGATTCCGTTAGCTAACACTGTGCGTCGTGCGCTGGTGAACTTCAGCAGCGTTGTTACTACTGTTCATTTTGAAAACTGGTGCTAATTGATCACTTTTTCTGCCACTACAGACTTCCACAGAAGCTGGTTTGGTGGTTTACTTGAAACTGTAATACTTTACTAGGTACGTAATTGGTACCAAAAATAATATCCTTCTATCCATTTGTACCTCTGAATGAAGCTTAGAAGTAATGCCATGTAGAAATACCACGTTGGTAACGTTAGGGGAGAAGAAATACCACGTTAATAGCATTAGGGGCGGAGCACAGTTTCGAAGTGTAAGACGATGGGAAACCTGTGCCCTTACCAGAGAATACTTTCAATCGCTGGAAGAGTTTTAGGATAACCATGGACAATCTTAGAGACGGTTGTCGGAAGTGAATTTGAAGCCTGCTCCTCCTGAAAAAGCAAGCAACGCGATATAAATTCCGATGATAAAACTATCCGTCATTATTTTAACCATTATTAGACCCATTATTATTATTATTATTGTTATTATTACGGTATTATTATTATCATTCTCTTATTACGATAAAACTTTAGATCGACAGATACTTGTTGCATCGGACAGTGAACGCACATGTCTCATTTCATGAAGCTGTTTGCAGGCTGTATCTCATCTTTGTAGGGAACGGGAAGCAGGAGATACTCTTTACAACTGGAGACAAACTGTGGTCGTGCGACAAGGGCGAATCTGACCTTCTGATCAACGTAATAACCTCAGACGGTGCCCATTGAGGAATATGTGGCCATATGGACGTAACCTCTTCTGGCGAGAGCCACTAATCCTTCTTAGTAAAATATACTATTCAGTAAAATGCATATGGACTCAGGATCTGCTAGCATTGACGTTTCTTGAACTCCACTGCATTGTACGTACTTTGAAAATATAATTACTTTGTACGTATATTTCGAGTAATACGTTCATAGCGAAGTGAACAGCTTTTGATATTGCTGAGCAACAGTCATACAATAATTTTAAATGAACATACCGCCATTTGACTGTACTGTTGTTTCTTTAATTACGACCCAGGTTTCGGCCTGTTATGCCTTTTATACCAGTTTCAAGTGACTGAGTTTATGTCATTAACATACACACATCAAAAAAAGCTTTGCATCACCACAGTTCCCCGACTCCTGAAAATAGACGTTGGCTGTGGATATTGTATCACAGACAAAGTCCCTTTGACATTCAGAGAGGTCAGTAAACCCACCCAAAGATGTAAACAACCATGCATGAACAGCGCCTATTAGACGGAGGGGGTCCGACAGCCGACCAGTTCTAGTCATTCCACCAGAAAGGAGGTAAACGGCTCGTGTTGCCTGTAGTGTAACCATGCCTAGACGGTCAATACCGCGGTTCGATCGCTTCCGCATTGTTACTTTGTGCCGCGAAGGATTCTCAATAAGGGAAGTGACCAGGCGTCTCGGCGTGGAAAAAAAAACAAAAAAACAAAAAAACAAAAAAAAACGATGTTTTTCAGACATGCAGGAGACGCAGAGAGACAGGATCTGTCATGTTAACAGAATCTTCCGTCGGTTCTTGGTAGAACAACATTATAACAAATGAATATCACCCGTTTCCTTATGCCGAATGGACCGCTCAGGACTGGCATCACGTTCTCTTCACCGATGAGTGTCGCACATCGCACATGTCTTCAACCAGACAGTCGTCGGAGACGTGTTTGGAGGCAACCCGGTTGGGCACAACGCCTTAGACACACTATCCAGCGAGTGCAGCAAGGTGGAGGTTCCCTGCTGTTTTGGGGTGGCATTGTGTGAGACCCACGTTCGCCGTTGGTGGTCATAGAAGGCGCCGTAACGGCTGTACGATACATGAATGTCGTCCTCCGACCGATAGTGAAACCATATCGTCTTCATGGAGGACAATTCATGCCCTCATCGTGCACATCTTGTGAGTGATTTCCTTCAGGATAACGACATCTCTCTTCTAGAGTGGCCAGGATGTTCTCCAGACATGAAATCCATCGATCATGCCTGGGATTGACTGAAAAAGGCTGTTTATGGACGACGTGACCCACCAACCACTCTGAGGGATCTACGTCGAATCACCGTTGAGGAGTGGGCAATCTGGACCAACAGTGCCTTGATGAACTAGTGAATAGTACGTCACGTCGAAAACAGGCATGCAGCAATGCAAGAGGACGTGCTACTGGGTATTAGAGGCACCGGTGTGTACAGCAATCTGGACCACCACCTCTGAAGGTCTCGCTGTATGGTGGTACAACATGCAATGTGTGGTTTTCGTGAGCAATAAAAAGGGTAGAAATGATATTTATTTGATCTCTATTTCAATTTTCTATACAGGATCTCGGAAACGAGGTATTGCAAAACTTTTTTGATGTTTGTATATTGTAGGACATCAATTCTGAGCTTGACATCCTGCAATATATGTTAATGACATAAACTCAGTCACTTGAAAATGGCATAAAAGGGTGGAACCTGGGCCGTAATTTAATAAACAACAATACAGTCAAATGGCGGTGTGTTAATTAAAAATAAAAGACAAGGTGATTCATTTCTCTTAGCAGAGTTGACTGTGTATGCATTACAAGTATTTTTAAAGGAATCGTTTTCACTGCATCTTCAAAAATTAATATTTTTATAGAGGTGGTCCGAATGGAATGGGCAGACTGAGTGAGAAAATAGTTGTTCTGCGCTTGAAGCCATGTCGAAGGGCGTGGCTATAGCAGCTTGGAAACTACGGTTATCACGGGAAGTTGTCTTTGTGTGTGTGTGTGTGTGTGTGTGTGTGTGTGTGTGTGTGAGAGAGAGAGAGAGAGAGAGCGCAAGTAGGAAAGTTATTTCGTTTATTCGTGTTTACGACAAAAATGTCTGGGAATGCAGTCAACGGTTTCTTCTCTTTCAGCAGGAAACCGAAGCGAACTGGAATTACCTACCATCAGTTCCACAGGGACACACAGCTTCAAAGAGTGTGGACCGAGAAGTGTTACCTAAAAGACCACGTTAATGCGTCAAATTCTGCTGTTTGCACACGGCCTTTTAAATCAGACGATTAGGTACGGATCTTGCGAGAATAGCTGTTGGACATAAGCGCCAGAAAAGTTTTGAAACATATGCATTACCGTGTGTGGATCTGGCAGTCCTTTCCAAGTTTTGTACAAATGATGAAATACAATTCCAGGAAAGCAGGGCAGGGATGGCATGTTTCAGGCGACAGCAAGTCCGAAAAGGGCACTGGAAACGGTTGAGAACCTGACACTCAAGGGACTTGTAGTCGATCAATCAATGTTAACTAATTTACCGAACCTAGAAAATGAATAACGCATCAGCTCAGGAATCTAGTGAAAGTATTAGAGCACAGGAATAAAAAGTTCAAAACTGTGTACAATGTTTTGAAAAGGGAGACTTTTGACAGAGAAACTGGAGGCCGTTTATCTCGATCGGAGACTCAATTGACTACAAATAATCTAACAAAGTGGATGTTTTGAAGAAAATTTTCTCTGAAAATCAGCTGTTTCTTCTCTAGAAACAATTAAACCAAGTAGAACAGAGAGGACATACGCAAATCCGTGACACTTCAGGCTATCTCTAAAAAGTGATGTACTTTTTTAAGGAACAAAATCGATTTTTCACCACTGGAATTTCAACCTTAAAGTGATGGTTCTCGTTCCATTGTAGCACTAGACGGTTGAATGATATTTTGCATTTGACGGAAGCTAAGAGACAGGTATTTTCTGACATCGAGCGTGTGCATATGGTGCCTCTGACGAAATGAACGTCGATGGAAATGTGACATTTGTTGAAGCACAAGATCGTGTTGTTCGCCCTCATAGTAACGTGCTTGTTCTTTGGATCGTAGACTTTGTTCTGGATGGAAACAGTCGATATTTTATGAGCTTGACATTCAGATGACAGCAACGTTGCTAAACTTGGTAGCTCGTGTTGTCCAAGTCGTTCCTGATCTTGGACCGAAAAATCGATGTATATGGAACGACCTGCATTTTGATCACCTCAGTTCATTTTCTCCGCATCGACAGGACTCTGCGAAAAGGGTGTGGATATTTTAAGACGTCCCTTACTCAAACAGATTACTGCACCTTGAATATGGCTCCAAAGTTGTCAGTCAAAATATCGGTACAAGAGTTAATAATACCCCTGATGCACTCCCGAAGAGTGATGGAATACTTTGCAGCGACTTTATTGACGGCAGCATAAAGCATTCCGGCGGGGAAGTAATTGCAAACGCGACAAAGGAGAAGCTGCTGTCATTAGATAAAGCAGAAATTAAAATGTGCACCGAACTGTCACAATTTCACCTCAGGGTTAAAGGTAGAGACCGCCAACCTGTATATCTAGCTCTGCAACATTTTTCAAATACCACTGCACAGACAGTTTGTTATCTGTTGCCAGAAGAAGGGCAGAGGGCAGATTTCTTTCGAGTTGTTAATGACCCATCTGACATTCTAAATACTCGTAGAATGGTCGACAAAAAGACATTAGCGAGCGGTTACGGAATTAACGAGCAGCTTTCGAGAACGATCCTCGGTAAAATGTATTTTTGCTGTAAGAATGTAGGTTGGCAACAGAAAGCAACTTCTGTCATTCCAGAGAGAACTGTTGACATCAATTAATTCTTTATTTGGCCTTCGTTCTGACCTTCTGTCACTCGGAATTAAATATATTTTAACAGGACGGCTGAGCCATGATTGCCTGAAGAATTTATTTTCGCCGATACGAGGTCGTTTTTACCAGCATCCACCTCCGAGAGAAGTGCTTGGAAAGAAGTGCTTGGAAAGAATCTCCGTTACATTCCACTGTCGAATGCTTCATCTGTAGGACCGCAAGACGACCAACAACTATACCTGTCATCGAGTTTGCTATGTGGAATTTTGCCTGATACGGTTGATGCAATGGCCATGCTGGATGAGGAAGTAGAGATACGGGACAAAAGTTTCGGTTGTGAGGCTGCTGCACCGTCTGCTGTGACAGAAGAACGGTGTGTGGCGGAGGGTACTTCTAGCATCACTGCCCGCCTCCCAGGTGCGAACGGCACGCAGGTAGAATGATTATGGGTAGTCCTGTGTAATTTCTCGAATTTTCTCGTCTTGGTCATTTCGTGATACGTATGTGGGAGGAAGTAATATGCTGTCCGAAAAAAAAGTTCAAATGTGTGTGAAATCTTATGGGTCATCAGTCCCTAAGCTTACACACTACTTTAATCAAATTATCCTAAGGACAAACACACACACCCATGCTCGAGGGAGGACTCGAACCTCCACCGGGACCAGCCGCACAGTCCATGACTGCAGCGCCCGAGACCGCTCTGCTAATCCCGCACGGCTATGCTGTCCGACTCTTTCCGGAAAGTGTTCACTCGAAATGCTCATGGTAAACCTCTCCCTGCTACATGATACCTTTCTTGCAACGTTTGCCACTGCAGTTTGTTGAGCATTTCTGTCACGCTCTTGCGAGGACTAAAAGACCCAGCGATGAAACGTGCCTCTTTTCTTTAGATCTTATCTATCTCTTCAACCAGCCCTAACTGATAAGAGTCTCAGACTGATTAACAGTACTCAAGACTCGGTCGAATAAGCGCCTTGTAAGCCACTTCTCTCGTGGATGAGTTACATTTCCTCGAGGACCTTCCTACGAATCTCATTCTGCCATCTGTTTTTCCTATTATTTGTTTTTTGTGGTCCTTCCGCTTAAGGTTGCTCTGGATACTTAAAATCTGAAAATTTGTGGTAAGGTCTTATGGGACCATACTGCTGAGGTCATCGGTCCCTAAGCTTACGCACTACTAAATCTGACTTAAACTAACTTACGCTAAGGACAACACACACACACACACACACACACACACACACACACACACACACACACGTTCCCGAGGGAGGACTCAAATCTGAGCGCCTTAGACCGCGCGGCTATCCCGCGCTGCTCTGGATACTTACTCCTAGATATTTTACGGTAGATACTGTTTCCAGGAATTTGTCATCAACAGTGTAGTCGTACAGTAGTGGATTTCTTTTCCTAGATATGCGCAGTATGTTACATTTATTTACTGCTCTGGGTCAACTGGCAGTGCCTGCACCAGTCATCAAACCTCTGCAGGTCATTCTGAAAATTTATACCGTTCTCTGGCATTGTTACTTTCTTATAGACAACCATGTCATCTGCGAACAGTCATGAAGAGCCTCCAGCGCTTTCTACTACGTTATTTATGTACACTGTAAACGGTAACTTCCTTGGGGTACGTTGGATATTACCTTTACATCTGTAGATTTTGTTCCGTTAAGAGCGACTTGTTGAGTTCTGTCTGCAAGGAAATCTTCAGTCCAGTCGCAAATCTAGTTCTATACTCGGTATTTTCTAAGTACGAGTAGCATTGCGAGAATATGTCAAATGCCTTGCTAAAGTTAAGGAACACGGCATCTACCTGATTGCCATTGTCTACCGGGCTATACACCGATAAACAAATACGCTGATGAACCAAAACATTATGAACACCCGCTTAAGAGCTTGTTTGTCTGTCTTTGGAACGAAATACATCACTGATTCTGCGTATCAGGGATCCGACAGTTGAATGTAGGTTTGTGGAGGTACGTGGCCTTAGATAACTACGCACAGGTCATGTAGTTCGTGTAAATAACGGGCCGGTTGAACGTTTCCAGGCGCCGTTCACCTCGATGACAACGTTTGTGCGAACGACCATCCACCTAGCGTATGTGATTCACCCGAAGAGCTGACACATCTCCATTGATCGACGGTCGAATCTCAATGGCCCCGTGTCCAATGCAATCGTAATTGATGATATCATTGGGTCAAAATGTGAACACGTAGGGGTGGTCTGCTGCGGTGCTCCATGTTCAACAACTAATGATGGACGGTGTGTGTGCTCTGAAACACCTGTGCCTGCACCAGAATTGTGATCTTTCGGAAGAGTTGCTACAGATCACCATCTATCCTACTTTACAGAACAGACAAACCTCCGAACCCCACGTTCTCTGAAGAGTCGTGGACGTCCAACAATTTAAAGCCTAGTGGTAGTTTCGCTGCCCTACCTCTTTTCGGATATGCCCATGACAGTAGCACGTGAACATTCGAGCAGCTTCGTCGTTTCCGAGATACTCGTTCATAGGCCCTGCGTGATAACAATCTGCTCTTTGTAAAAGTCACTTATCTCAATGGATTTCCCCATTTTCAGCCGATATCTTCGCTAGAGTGGTCCCCCGTCCGTGTCTGCTCCGTTTACATACTTCTCTTACCGCGTCACGTGCCTGCAACACCACCAGGTTGTATCCAACGTCGCACTCGGCAGTGGTCATAATGTTTTGGCTTGTCAGTGTAGATCACATGGAGCACCAGAGCGATCTGAGTTTCGCAATATCTCTGTTTGAGGAATCTGTTTTTACGGAGATGATTTTCGTTCCGCAAAAACGTCTTAATTCATGAATATAAGACACGTTCTACAATTCTACAACAGATTGACTTGAACGATATAAGTCTATAATTATGTGCATCTGTCCTACCACCATTCTTGAAAACGAGAATGGCCTGTTCTTTTTTCCAGTCACTAGGTACCCTCCGTTCCTCCAACGATTTACGAGAAACTACTGTTAGAAGGGGAGCAAGTTCTTTCGCAAAATCTTTTGGGTTTCTCTTCTGGTCCTGATGCATTTTCACTACTAGGAGACCATAGTTGCTTTTCTGTTCCGCGATCGGTTATCTCAATATCTGCCATTTCGAGGTTGGTACGATGACTGAAAGGAAGGACCTTGTTATATCACCTAATGTGAAAAAATTTCGTAAGATCGAATTCAGCATTTCGGTCTTCACATTCGCTGCCAGAATGGTCACTGAATGAATAAACGGAGGATTTAGAACCGATTATTGTGCGAAGACCAACACCTCTTAGGGATTTTACTCAGATCGTTTGACAAAATTTTACTTTCAGAGTCATTGAACGTTTCTCTCATTGCTGTCCTTACGCTAATTTTCGGTTCTTTCAGCTTTTGTTTGTCAAATAGATTTTGAATTCTCTTGAATCAGTGATGAATCTCTCTTTGTTTACGCAGCAGTTTTCTAACGGAACTACTAAATCACGGCAAGTTTTTCTCATCCCTTATGATCTTGCAAGGTAACATACTTTTCTCATGCATTTTGATCGATGATTTTCAATTTTTTTCCGTTTTTCCTTCACATTTTCGTTCTCGGCAGGACTGAATGTTTGATGCTGACTACACAGATACTCTTCAATTAGTATCCTGTCACTCTTACTAAGCAAAAATATATTTCTACCTTTCTTCAAATTCCTTGCAATATTCGTAATCAGCGTTGCTATCACAGCCTTATGATCACTGATATCTTCTTCTACGTTAACTGATTCGATAAATTCAGGTCTGGTTGATGCTAGGAGGTCTAAGACGTTACCTTGTCGAATTGGTTCTCTAATTATCTGCTCGAGATCATTCTCGGACGAGACATTCAGAACAGTGTCACACGAAGACCTGCCTTTGGCATCAGGTTTGGTAGCGTGACTCTCCCAATATAAGCCTGACAAGTTAAAGTCATTCACCATTAAAACGGCGTGATCAGGAAAATTATCTTAATGACATTCTGAAAATTTTCTCTGAATCGCTCTCCATTACAGCTACTGCCTCGGACGGCCTTTATTGCACGTCATGCTGCAGTATATAGTAAAGCACTGGGACATCGTCGAAAGAATTACTTTGCCCTCTTAACACTCGTCTCAGAGTACGGAGGATAGAATTTCTATCAGTTGTAGTTTTGTTGCTGCCGTCTGACAAGTGGATGCGACAGATCTCAGAATTTGAGCTCGTATTCGAAGAGGCTAACGGGACCAACCTCAATTAAAAAAAAATACTTCTAAGAGACCAGCCAACATGATTTCACGATCAATGCTCCAAACATACTTGTTTTGACCTTTTTTTGGACTTTGTTTCTTTCATATAAAACATTGAATTCAGCAGTCTCCCATCAAGTACGTTTACATTCAAATAAGTAACAGTCTGTGGTAACACAATCCTACAATTTGTCAGCAAAACAGATTGAAAAAAAAGGAAGTAATTAACTGAAATCTCACAATCCGACGTACTCCGACTTCCACGAATTACAAGTGTCGCGTAAAGTATACAAATATCTCAGAATTACATGTTACCAAACAGTGTTCGTGTTACTGGCTGCAAAATCAGTGTTTTGGTAAGATTTTTCAAAGTACTCACCCGTCTTTTGTCTTCTGAGGAAGCCTACCTGGTGCTCTATTCGAGTACGAATGGCGCTAAACGCACATCTTTCTATGTTAATAACAAATGTGTATAACTGTCGTGTCTATCGGCTTGTCTGTTTGGACACGCTAATATCCAAAACTAGTAGACGAATTTTCATGGGATTTCCACCGGTAACTTGAGTATAGCTCAGGCACCGTATAGTTTCATCAAAATCGGATCACAAAAAAAGATAACGTAGTTGAAAGTTCTGTTCATACTAATATTATAAATGCGAAAGTAACTCTGCCTGTTACATTTTCACGACTAACCAGCTAAACCGACTTCCATGAAATTTGGTATGAAAATAGCTTGAGCCCTGAGGAAGAAGGGTGCATATTGCAAGATACTTATTGGTTTGAAGAATATTATACGAATTGGGGAAAAATATTTTCTCTTTGAGAAAACTATTTGCTCTTTGACTTTTGAACTTATTCATATTCGTCATAGACATACTAGTCACGACACTCCGCCTGTTTTTTGTTAACCACGGCGACAACGGCGGGCCCAGCGACCAGCAAGCGACACTTCCGAATACAATATCGCATGAGCGCCAATATTATAGTTTTTGTCGATCTGTAACGTAGTAACAATAGATAGCGTATGTAGTGCAATAAAAACTGACAATAACTGAAAAGTGGCAGCACATTTGTCATTCTTTAGTTTCCTGAGGACCGTGGGAGGTATCAAACGGCACCTTACAGGACAGTTTACTTCCGATTCTCTTGTAATGTGCAGATATTTACTGAAAAATATCATTCTCCTTTAATAACAAAGAAAAGCTAGTAAACTCCAGGAAACCTGACCTTTTGCAGGCAGACGTCGTATATCTACCTAACAACGCGAATTTTTCTTCACTACACTTTCATCCACATCAGTGTGTGTTGAACGTAGGAAACCTGTACGGAATGAATAACTAAATTATTTAACGTACAAAATAGCACGCCACTCCTTAAGCTGAAGGGAGACCCATACAGACGTGATAATAAAACATTAAAGGGAATAAAACTGTTTCGCAACACAGAAGAAACCAAATCCACAATAGTTGCTACATATGAACCACAAACGGCAAACATGTTCAATATATTAGCTTTTGAAGCAAAAGTAACTACATTTACAAAATTATTCATGTATTAGTAAGTCGAGTAAGTGTAAGAATGGGCGAGCCATTAGATACCACTAAAAGTTTTACGTGTCAAGGTAAGTCTCTATAATAACACGAACAGATAATAAAAGAAATATGTGGTTCTCAAGCAAGAAACATGTTCAAATGTGTGTGAATTCCTAAGTGACCAAACTGGTTAGGTCATCGGTCCCTAGACTTACACACTACATAAACTAACTTATGCTAAGAAAGACACACACACCTACGCCCAAGAGAGGACTCGAACCTCGGGCAGGAGGGGACGTCTCAGGCATGAAATTTGTCTTTATATTAGCTTGCTTTAAGTGGAGTAAGTTGGAATTATAGAGATTTTCGAAAGTTTTTCTTCGTAAGTAAGTTGTAGATTATGTAATTGAATCAGTGGGTTTCGGCTGTTGTTACGTTTCTTTCACGATAATTTATGTCTCTTGGTAATTTACTAATTCATAGAACGCAAAACATAACAATTATGTGATTAATTAGGTAGCAAAATAACTAAAAACAAACAGTCCTTGCATCGCAGGTAACTGCTTTCTCACCGCTTGGAGCGCTAGTGTAGCTCCCGCTGTCAAGCGGTAACAACATTCGCACCATACAGTGTGTCAGCTGTACATATTACACTTTGATATTTGTGAAACTGATTTTATTCGTTAATATGTGCTAAGATATACGATTCGAAGTAATGAATACATTGGTTATACGGTCTTCATTGTATTTAATCCATACTTCCACACCATTTTTTGTCTAGTGTTCTTGTTGTATAATGTATAGCTAAGTCAGTGGCATGACGTACAGATGCTCGCACATGCCCATGCGCCCCTGTATGCACTGCTGGGTAGCGACGCCGCGCTTGCCAACGCATCGTGCGTTTCGACAGCTTGGGAGGCGGGAGAGGAGGATGTAACATCAACACAGACAGACTCTTGAGGGCCGCCGCTATTACTGCGCGTACAGTACGAGGGTTGCCCAGAAAGTAATGCACCGCGTTTTTTCCTCAGCCGAAAACAATTCTACGAATGCGAAACGTTACGTATGTATTATTTCAAGCCTCCTGAATGAGTGCGCCAAGTTTCGGTCACTTCCGACAGATAGTGTGGCTGCAGGACAGCTTCAAAATGGCGTGATGTACGTTACAAGCAACGTGCGGTCATTGAATTTATCACTGCAAAGAAAGGAACTATTGAGAACATTCACAAACACTTGTAAAAAGTCTCTGGAGCATCTGCTGTCTACAGAAGTACAGTTAGTCGCTGAGCACGGGCGGTGATTACACCAGAAGGCGGTTCGGTGGAGCTCCGCGATTTGCAGCGGTCGAGGAGACCATCCACGGCTATCACACCTGACATGCTGCAGCGGGCTGATATTGTCATTCACGAGGACAGTTGGTGCTGCATCTACCAATCAGCAAAGGAAGTATGGATGCAATTATCCGCACTCTTGGACATTCAAAAGAGTGTTCAAGATGGCTCTCGCGGTTTCTCAAGGCGGATCACAAATTGCACAGAAAAAACTTTTGTCTTGATTTGTTGCAACATTTTGAAGCTGAGGGGGAGGCCTTCTTGTCCCGGATTGTGACTGGTGATGAAACCTGGTTTCGCCATTTTGAGCCCGAAACAAAACGACAGTCGATGGAATGGCGCTATTCCCACTCCCCACAGAAGAAAAAAATTCAAACCGACCGCTTTCGGGGACTGTGTCGGTGTGATTCTCATTGATGTGATGTATAGAGGCGGTACCATTAATTCAGAACCATATGTCAACACATTAACAAAACTGAGGAAGCTCCTCCGGCAACTTCGGCACCACAGCAACCCAGGAGATTTTTTGCTGCAACACGATAATGCTAGGCCGCACACAAGTCTGAGGACTGCAGAACACATTGCAAAACAAGGTTGGACAGTGTTAACCCATCCACCCTACAGCCCTGACCTAGCCCCTCAGACTTCCACTTGTTTGAGCTATTAAAGGATGCCTTTCGGGGATGACATTTTGAGGACGATAAGAAGGTGATTCACACAGTGAAGCACTGGCTCGGCCAACGGGATAGGGAATGGTACGGACATGGCTTACACGCCCTTGTTTCGCGCTGGAGTTAAGGCCACAAAACTGGATGGAGATTACGTGGAAAAATATTGTGTGTAGATGGAACACCATTCTTATTATGTTCAATAAAGAATTGTTGAAGAAAAAATACTATGCAAAAATTTATGGACAACCCCGTAGCTTATTTACTCACCATCAGTCATCATAACTGAAGTACTGACACGTGAGAGCAGCCGCAGGTAATAGCTAGTTAAAAGTAAAACAATGGACTGTCTTATTAATCAGTCCATATTTAGAACATAAATTTATAAATTTGTATAACTTTTTGAGGCACGCCATCTGTTAGTAATATGCTACTAACTGCCCTACAGGAGGTCAGCCTTGTATCTGATGCTAACACATCATCATCACTGCATAAATGTAAGATTAAGATTAAGGTTTGAGTACCCATCAATGACAGGGTCATCAGAGAAGCTACTCCAGCTTGGACAGGACGAGGGATGATCCCTCCATTTGACGTAATTTGAGGAAGTGGATGGTTCGGCAACGTTCAACCCATCTCTTCTTTAAAGCGAGTCAAGTGTGTATACCACTAGAACATTTTTATTAGTTTGGTTATTTGTGTTCTTCACTATATTCCCATGGTTTACTATAGGATCCTTTGCATACATACCGATAATCTTTCAATGAATACTTTCTGATCATAAGTATCCAGACAGCTATTAGCAGACATTAATATGGGGTTTGTCTACCCTGCGCCTTAATGACAGCTTGACCGCTGCAGGAGACACCTTCAGTGTGGTGTCTGAAAATCTTCTTTGTAAAGCACTGAAACTAGACAAGGTAGTGGTGTTAGACACTTGTGTCTGGAGCCAAGTCAGCGTTCTAATGTACCCCAAAGATGTTCGATTTGGTTCAGGTTGAGGCTCTTGGCAGGGCAGCCCATTTCAGGAATGATATTGTCCACAAGCCACTGCCTCACAGATGCTGCTTTATGACAGGTTGCATTGTCATGCTGCCAGAAACAGTCATCGTCTCCGAACTGTTTCTCTATCGTACGCAGTACATAATGTTGTAAAATGTGTTCGTATCGTTCCGCATGTACCGTTTTCGTAATTGCAATAAGAGGACCAGACCTAACCACGAAAAACACCTCCTTATCATAATATGACCTTCTCCCTAATTCAATGTTGGCTCTACACATGATGGCAGGCAAATTTCTCCAAGCATTCACCATACCCGTACCCTTCCATGAGATTGCCACAGCGTATAGTGTGGTTCAGTATTCCAAATGACTGGTTTTCTGTCATCCAACGTCAAGCGTCGTCTCTTTTTATACCACCTCAAGCTTAGCTTACCACTCTACCACAGAAATGTGTTGCTTATGAGGTACTACTGCACTGCTGGAAGCAATCCTTTTCACCTCCGACGCGCACTCTGGAATTCACAAGGTATCCTTTCCGCTTATTTCATCTGGTTTTCTACAGTGACACTTCGCGATGCTCGACGGCTCCTGTCTCTCTGCATATGAGGTCTGCCTGCTTTTGATTTAGCTGTAGTTGTTGTGTTTCATTTGATAACAACGTAACGAAAAGTCAGCTTTGGCAGCTTTAGAAGGGTTGAAGTGTCTTTGATGGATTTGTTACTCAGACATTCTATGACTGGTCCACATTCGAAGCCACTAAGCTGTCCTGGTCCATTCTGCTGTTACTGCATCTCCACTGACAAAACACTGACACCGATATTGAAAATCACAATTTCAGTATGGGCTTGAGACGAAGCAGGCTAAGGAAGCTAATGCTATTCCTGCACACCATCTGATGTTGGTACTCATTGGACGAACTGTCCTCAGTTTGGAGTAGCTCAAGTTGTCGCCTGTTCTTCGTAATTCAATGAAGTCATTTATTACACATTTCAATTCAGAATTTGTTGAAGTTATGTTGGCGAGAAAATTCATACACTTTGGTTCTTTTATTTTAAGTAACAATGCTGTAATAGTTTCTAGGTGTGTTACCTGTTGGCGCTCGTCTTTATATGCCAATGACCGAAAACGCCAATACAAGGGACCAAAAGACGAGACACCAACAAGTATTCACGAAACTTTGAACAATTTTATATGACTGGGAGTGGTAGCATATTTCTTTAATCTAGAGGCCGGATGTGGGGGATGATATGAGGGCAGTAGTACTGCTTCTGAGCAACCTGTGTTGATCTGGTGTCAGTACTGATATCGAGATCAATATGGTCGCTTAAGAGGAGTCTTGGGTGAACAGGTTATCTAACGAATCGAAAAGCGCAGGGCCCACATTTACGCTAGAAATGGACTTGTTACGACGTTTTTCTACAAGTAAAGCCACAGTCTAGTAGGATCTCAATATGAACTACCTAGGTACTACTCATGACCTACCTTGACAGCTTGGCTTCTTCCCGTACCTGTCTCCAACTTTCTGAACTCCACGGAACCTACAATGCATATCTCGGTGGACAAGTAAGGGCGCGAAAGACAGTTCGGAGATACAAATAACGGCAGCACTGAATCTCGGAAGATGGGTAGTGAGTCGCGCGTGGATTGCTTCGTTATGAACAGTACTGTACTATACTACTGGCCATTAAAATTGCTACACCAAGAAGAAATGCAAATGATAAACGAGTATTCATTGGATAAATATATTATACTATAACTGACATGTGATTGATAGGCCTCGGTATTGAGTCAAACACAGCTCGGATGGCGTGTACAGGTACAGCTGCCCATGTAGCTTCAACACGATACCACAGTCCATCAGGAGTAGTGACTGGCGTATTGTGACGAGTTAGTTGCTCGGCCACCATTGACCAGACGTTTTCAGTTGGTGAGAGATCTGGAGAATGTGCTAGCCAGGGCAGCAGTCGAACATTTTCTGTATCCAGAAAGGCCCGTACAGGGCCTGTGGTCGTGCATTATCCTGCTGAAATGTAGGGTTTGCAGGAATCGAATGAAGGGTAGAGCCACAGTCGTAACACATCATGTAACGTCCACTGTTCAAAGTGCCGTCGATGCGAACAAGAGGTGACCGAAACGTGTAACCAATGGCACCCCTTACTATCACGCCAGGTGATACGCCAGTATGGCGATGACGAATACACGCTTCCAATGTGCGTTCACCGCGATGTCGCCAAACACGGATGCGACCATCATGACGCTGTAAACAGAACCTAGATTCATCCGAAAAAATGACATTTTGCCATTCGTGCACCCAGGTTCGTCGTTGAGTACATCATCGCAGGCGCTCCTGTCTGTGATGCAGCGTCAAGGGTAACCGCAGCCATGGTCTCCGAGCTGATAGTCCATGCTGCTGCAAACGTCGTCAGACTGTTCGTGCACATGTTTGTTGTCTTGCAAACGTCCCCATCCGTTGACTCAGGGAACGAGACGTGGCTGCACGATCCGTTACAGCCATGCGAATAAGATGCCTGTCATCTCGACTGCTACTGATAGAGGCCTTTGGGATCCAGCACGGCGTTCCGTATTATCTTCCTGAACCAAGCGATTCCATATTCTGCTAACAGTCATTGGATCTCGACCAACGCGAGTATCAATGTCGCGATACGATAAACCGCAATCGCGATAGGCTACAATCCGACCTTTATCAAAGTCGGAAAGGTGATGATACGCATTTCTCCTCCTTACACGAGACATCGCAACAACGTTTCACCAGGCATCGCCGGTCAACTGCTGTTTGTGTATGAGAAATCGGTTGGTAACTTTCCTCATGTCAGCACATTGTAGGTGTCGCCACCGGTGGCAACCTTGTGTGAATGCTCTGAAAAGCTAATCATTTGCATATCACAACATCTTGTTCCTGTCGGTTAAATTTCGCGTCTGTAGCACGTCATCTTCGTGGTGTAGCAATTTTAATGGGCAGTAGTGTAGTTGAAGGCGACTATGTGTGTTGCATTTCAGCTAGCGAAAGCAGTGGCACAGTGGCTACAACAATTGACTCGCATTCAGGACGAGTACAGTTTAAATTCCCGGCCACGCCAGCCAGATGTGGGCTTCCAGTGGTTTCCCTGAATCGATTAGGGCACTGATCCTCTAAGAAGGACACTCGGTAGTTCCTTTGAAAAGGACACGGCTGATTCTCCTTGGCATCCTGTCTCCACACCTCCTTACGAGCTTTTAGTTCGCCTCTGTAATGATCTCGTCGTCAATTGGATGTCAGTCCCAGTTCTCCTCCTTTTCTCGTCCTAGTCCACACAGTGTTTTAATATGTCGGCATAGTTACCAGTTTTGATCAGTAAGGAGTACTGAAATACCGACGAAGGACAAGTGCACTAGTAGCTACTACTAGGAGTATACAACACGGACAGGTTCCTTACATAAAGAGGCCCAGTACCGATGTACGGTAGTGTTGGTGGAGGTGCCGCCGTTACGCAATGCGCAGTGGCCGGCCGGCCACGAGACCGCCCCGTCCCGTCACGTGTGACCCTCTGCGTGTGTTGTAGTGGGGGCTGGCCTGCAGTCTACATCCGTGGCGGTCGGACGCGGCGGCGCTGAGTCGGCGGGGCGGACTCGCTCGGAAGGCGGCAGCGGCAGCGGCGGCACAACTGGGCAAATGGCAGCGGGCGCCGACAGCAGCAGCAAGAGGACCGCCGGCGCGGCGCCGGAGGGCGGCTGGGGGTGGGCCGTCGCCGCCGGGCTCGCCGCCACGCTCGTGAGTACCTCCACTAACCACTCCGAGTACACCATGGATTCCAGCAGGGTTTTTATAGATATATATATGGTCAATATTCAAGGATACTACGGGAATGATCATTAGAAATAAAAAAAATAAGCATGGGCTCTAAAACGCATTCCTTAAGATCTATGAGCAATTCTCGATCTTCGATTCTGCGAAGCAATTCTAGCCGGCCGCTGTGGACGAGCGGTTCTAGGCGCTTCAGTCCGGAACCACGCGGCTGCTACGGTCGCAGGTTCGAATCCTGCCTCGGGCATGGATGTGTGTCATGTCCTCAGGTTAGTTAGGTTTACGTAGTTCTAAGTGTAGGGGAATGATGACCTCAGATGTTAAGTCCCATAGTGCTTAGAGCCATTTGAAGCAATTCTCTTATACTGTATGCTCTTTGCTTTCCATATTTTGGTAAGTTGTAGTATGGACAAATACAAGAAAATAATGTCCACTAAACATGTGCTCTAAAATGCATACCTTAAAAGTTATACGCGCTTGTCCATTAGAAGAGTTGTGTTTCAAAGTAGCGAAGATGAACAAGTGGTCACAGCTCTTAAGGAATGCATTGTAGAACAAAAGAGCTTGCAGTAGAAGAGATTTGTCAAACGTTTTTTATTCCAGTCTTTGATCACAATATGAATTCTTTAGACGATGACCACGGTTTCAGTCCGTAATGACCATCCTCAGATCTTTTCTACACCATGTGTAAAAAAGTTATGAGGATTGTCATTACGGAATGAAACCGGTCATCGTCTAAAGAATTCATATTGTGATCAAAGACTGGAATAAAAAACCTTTGACAGTATTGGATCACTGTTTGTATACGCGACCATGTCGCAGTTGGTGAAGAGATTTGTTTCACAGTATCGATCAAGAAATATTCTCCGGGTTGTCTTAACAGATGTCCTACTATCCTGTCCCTTTTTCTTGTCTTCTTGTCAGCGTTTTTTCGTATATTCCTTTCCTTCCCGATTCTCCGGAGAACTTCCTCATTCCTTACTTTATCAGTCCACCCAGTTTTCAACAATATTTTCTAGCACCACGTCTCAAATGTTTCTATTCTCTTCTGTTCCTGTTTTCCCGTAGTCCATGATTCACAGCCATACAATGCTGTGCTTCGAAACGAACATTCTTGGAAATTTCTTCCTCAAATTACGGTCTCTGTTTGATACTAGCAGACTTGTCTTGCCCAGTAATGTCCATTTTGACAGTGATAGTCTACTTATTGCGTCCTCCTTGCTCCGTCCTTCGTGGGATATTTTGCTGCATAGGTTGCAAAATTCCTTAACTTCATCTGCTTCGCGTTCACCAGTCCTGATGTTAAGTTTCTTGCTGTTCTCATTTCTGCTACTACTCATTAATTTCGTCTTTCTTATGTTTACCCTCAATCCATATTCTGTACTCATTAGACTGTTCATTCCATTCAGTAAATTCTCCAATTCTTCTTCACATTAACCTAGGAAAAGCAATGTCACCAGCGAATCTTATCATTGATACCGTTTCACTTTGAATTTTAGTTCCACTCTGGAATCTTTCTCCTATTTCCGTCATTGCTTCTTCGATGTACAGATCGAATAGTAGGGTCAAAAGACTACATCCCTGTCTTACACCCCTTTCAATCCGTGCACTTCGTTCTGGGTCATCCTGTCTCATTATTCCCTCTTGGCTCTCTACATATTGCGTATTACCCATCTTTCCCTATAGCTTACGCCTAAATATTACAAGCCTCAGATAATATATCATCAGCGGTCGATATTTTTTTGTGGTCTCATTTTTTTGTGGACTCTCCAACATATTGCGTATTACCCGTCTTTCCCTATAGCTTACGCCTAAATGTTACAAGCCTCAGATAATATATCATCACTGGTTGATATTTTTTTGTGGTCTCTCCAAGCTATTTCATTGTGTAAAGCCTGTTACTCTCTTGGAAAACGTCAAGTTTTGCGGAACTGGTGGCTCTGCACACAGCTGGTTTAAATTACTGCTGTGGCCGCAGGTTCGAATCCTGCCTCGGGCACGGATGTGTGTGATGTCCTTAGGTTATTTAGGTTTAAGTAGTTCTAACTTCTAGGGGGCTGATGACCTCAGATGTTAAGTCCCATAGTGCTCAGAGCCATTTGAACCATTTTTTTTGTTTAAATTAAACGTAACAAATAGAATGCAAAATGTTAGACTGAATAATCCAACCGAGTTTGGAAGGGAAGAAAATTGTAGTGCCTGGCGACAAACCAGAAAGGGAATCCAACAGCGTTCAATTTTTGGTCCATTCCTTTTCCTGATATATGCGAATGACCGCCCACTTTAACATTCAACAACCAGAGATAGTATTTTTTCGCTTACGACACTAGTGTTATAATAAATCCCACCAGAGTCAACAGAACAAATAGCAAACGATGTTTCACAAAGATTTATTGTTTCTAAGAATATGGACTCTTCCTAAACTTAAAAAAAGCGCTATATTCATTTCTGTACAACCGACAGACTCGTAACAACAATTGATGTAACGTATTAGCAGTAGTCTGTAAAAAGGCTAGAATGAATTACTAAGTGGTTCTAAGAAAATGGGCTCTCCCTAAACCTAAAACAAGCGCTATTTTCATTTCTGTACAACGGACAGACTCGTAACAACAATTGATGTAGTGTATGAGCAGGAGTCTACAAAAAGGCTAGAATCCTCCAAATTTTTGGCTGTACGTATTGATCAAAACTTAAACTGGAGTAGGTACTTCTTCAAGAAGCTACGCATTGTAACTGCGCCGTCACAATACATATATTCGTTACTGAAATTGGCCATAAATAACCCATCGCAATTTGAGACGAACATTGATGTCCATACCTACAACACTAGAGCGAAAATGACCTTAATTACCCACAATTAAAGCCGTCTGTTATTCAGGAAGGAGGTCAACATGCAGCAAAAAATATTTTTGTCATTTGCCCAATAACATGAAATGACTGACAACTAGCAAAACAAGTTTTAAATACAAAACATTTCTAGTGGACAACTCCTTCTGTTTCACTGAAAAATTTCTACTTAGAAACTGATAGCAGTTTTTTTTAAAAAAGAACTATTGGTAGGACTAAAAAAAAGTTTTCATTAATGTTAACACCAATCTCAGCCGGAAGCAAAATTAGTTCCTTTTGCAGTATGAAAGATGTATGGTAAAATCGTGTAATAGGTAAGATGAAAAAACTAAAACGTGAAAATGAGCACATTCTTACTTAATCAGGTTGCGTTTTCTCGTTTGTATAAATTAGGGTGCCCTGGCATTTAGACAGGCGAGCAAGCTATACAGAACAGTTTTAAATGGTGGAAATATTTTTAAAACACTTGTTTAAATTAGGAATGAGTACTCTGTAGAAATAATGTTTATAATGTTCGATGAAGATGATTTGCATTGCAAACGGTAAATTTTTAGCACAAATCGCTCAGACTCTAACATACCATTTCCATCTACAGGAGCTGAAACTATGGTAAGTGTTCGATTAATTGCTTTCTTTAACTTTTTCCGAAAGTCGTTGACCTTTAAAAGACCAAGGCCCACGTTGATTCAGATTCCGCTTAAAGTAACCTCCTCCCGGCCCCTACCTGCACCTCCATTTGTTGCACCTCTTGCAACTGCTAGCTGGTTCTCAGATAGAAGAAAGCTAATAGCATTTCACTCCTGTAAGACAATGGTCGCTATGCGTGGCGGTACTTCAAACGTCCTTGAAATTGATGGCTATTTCGTTTTGTCTCGTGCTGTACGAAAATCGAAATAAAATTTTCAGATATTTTACTTCATAACTCAAATATCTTCCTTCCAGCATAGTTCATTAATTAATTCATAACAGCTACATTAAAAGTGGAAACTCGATCAACAGGTACCTAATTCTCAACTTTCAACTTTGTTTAACTGTCGCGATTATCTCCTCTTGAAATCAAGCACTATACTTCGTTTAAGAATTCTACGTTATTTGTTCAAATCAGAGTAGTACATATTTTACTTAGTGCAACTTTTTACTTAATTTCGTTTAGCAGCGAGTTTATCAAATAATCAATTATCTTTTTCAGTTGGACTTGAACGCTTGCTGTAGAGAAATGAATGAGAGCAGCAGACCAACTACTTCATTGCATAATGTCTCTGCCTATTATTTTCGCTATCTCTATTACAGAATGATTGCTTTACACGAATATTGTTTCTTACATTCATACTGATGTGCATACTTCTGCATGTAGGTAAATCTTGATTTTCAATTCTTTGTGGTCGTAGGATAGTTCACGGCTACAAAATAGTTCCGGATGCACACAAATGGTTTAGGCGAGTGCGTACTAAAATCTCTTTCCTCCTGTGTTGTGTGATTTAAACCAATCCATTAAGACATACGAAAAATTTAAGAAAATGCGTTTGATACCAAATCTGGTAGCCTCTTATTAGAGTTCAACATGCTTCGTATGAATGAGTACCTATGTCAGGTAATAAAAACCCACTCATTTATCCTCCACCAGAAACAAAGGTTGGACCAGACACCAGAAACTAACGCACTGTGTTCGGGCAGAGACTGATAGATAACGTAAACAAACATGGTAGGTGATAGCCCGCATCTCGTGGTCGTGTGGTAGCGTTCTCGCTTCCCACGCCCGGGTTCCCGGGTTCGATTCCCGGCGGGGTCAGGTATTTTCTCTGCCTCGTGATGGCTGGGTGTTGTGTGCTGTCCTTAGGTTAGTTAGGTTTAAGTAGTTCTAAGTTGTAGGGGACTGATGACCTAAGAAGTTAAGTCCCATAGTGCTCAGAGCCAGAGCCATGGTAGGTGATAGACGTGTACTTAAATTATTTGTCTTGTGCGACTGCCATCCACTTTATTTATTTAACTCTCCCATTGCTGCGCGCTTCAATCACGTCTTTCTGATCATATGGCAATTTTATTGCTTGCATATGAAAACAAAAGTTGAAATAATATCACGTTAATTAGTTGATAATTTAAGGAAGCTACAATGATCAGCTAGCCCAGTGTGACCACCTACCTAATAACCAATATGTCACCTGTGGCACAAAAACAGAGCCGACCCGTAATGGAATGGAAGATATGAGACCTTGGTAAATCACTGGAGGGAGTTGGCACCACATCTGCACACGCAATTCTCGTAAATTTCGGGCAGGAGGCAATGAGCTCTGACGCTACGTTCAGTCACATCCCAGATGTTTCCGATCGGCTTCAGATCTGGCGAGTTGGGGGAGGGGGTCACCACATCAATTGGGGCTCGCCACTATATTCCTCAAACATCTCCATCACACTCCTGTCCTTGTGACGTGCCTCCCTTATCTTGTTGAAAAATATCACTGCTGTCAGGAAACATGACCGTCATGAAAGGGTGTTCATGGCCTGCAACCAGTGTACGATGTCCGTTACGGTGCCTTGCTCGAGCTCCGATGGACCCGTGGATGCCCACGTGGATGTTCCCCATAGTATAATACGCTTGCCTCCAGCTTGTCTCCTTCCCACAGTATAGATGTCAAGGAGCTGTTCCCCTGGAAGACGACGGATTCGCGTTCTCCCATCGGCATGATGAAGAACGTATCGGGATTCCTCAGACCATGCAACGTTCTGACATTGCGCCAACGTTCAGTGCCGAAGATCACGTGAGCATTTCACTCGTAGTTGTCCATGTCGTGGTGGTAACATTGGCACGTGCATGGGTCGTCGGTGGCAGTAACCCATCGTTAGGGGTGTGTCTTCAGACACACTTTTACACTGCCCAGTATTAAAGTCTGATGTTAATTCCGCCGCAGCTCACCGCCTGCTATGTTTTACCAGTCTGCCCAGCCTACGATGTCTGACACCTGTAATGAGGGGTGGCCGCGCAGCCCCATGACGTCTGGAGATGGTTTCACCTTGCTATCGCCATGTGTTGAAGACACTTACCAAAGCACTCCTCGAACAACGGCCAGATCGAGCGGTTTCCCTCTGGGCCATCATAACCTGCCCTCGGTCAAACTTAGATAGTGTGCCTTCCCCATTCTACACACAGGCAGCACTCTGACACTGCATGTACCGTGGGTATGTGTGACTCGCAGTCATGCCTCGCCAGGTAACGTTGCTATCGCTTGGACGGTCTCATATCGATGGTACGTCTTTGGTCACGACTTTCTGGTTAATAAGTGTATATATTATGCAACCTTGACATTATCACTTGTGAGAAAATAGGGAAACTGGTGGGGGTAGTGTTGGGGAGGAGAAGAGGCGTGGCGAAGGTTGGGCAGGGGGGTGGGTTGCGAGGGAGTGCCATCCATTGTTATTGTTGTTGTTTTTGTTGTGGCGTTGGATAGACCTCTACTTGCAGAGGAAATAACAAGTAATTGGTGCAACATATTAACTGAAGCCAGATTATAATCATGTGTCCAACAGAGGCAATCTCCAAAATGCAGGCCAACATCACAACAATAACAGCAACAACAGTGAATGTCATTTTGTCACTCTCTCCACCTCCTCTCCCATTTGGTCCCTATCCCCACCCTCCTCACTATCAACATCCTCCCGCCCCGCCCACCACGTGACTGGTAACAGTACGAAACACCATTTATCCACGACAGGCGTAGTAGCGTCGCCTAGCCAATGTGGCTGCAGTCAAAGGCGTAAACTTACTGAATGCTTGTCGTATTGTTCTTCGCAAAGTGTGACGGGTACTAATTCTTTCGCACGATCCGTCTCTTCTGACTCCGTACGTGAACGTATCGAAATCGATTGCAGAGTAGGGTCTTCAAACCGGAGCTTTGCCTTTTCGTAGACGAAGTTATTACCACTGAAAGATCTAAATAGGCGTCAGAGTGCCGCTCAGGTCTTCACTCTGGTAGCAGACTCGTCTTCTACTTACTTTCCATGGACCGTAGAAAATATCCTCCGCAGCTTGCTGGAATATCCTTTAGAGAAGGGGCACGGTGAGGGGAAGGTGTAACCACGGCCTATGATGCTAATTCTGTAGGTTAAGTAGGAGAGACGCTTTGAATTGTGAATCAGTAGGTCCGAAGTGCTGGGTGACTTCAGATTCTTACCTCTAACGCGTTCGAAGCCGCTTTCCGTGAAAGGCAAAGATTAGAGTCACGAACAAGTACACAGGAATTTCCGCTGTGACAGGTTCCTGCTTTACATAGCTTATATAAAAGCCATCACACAACATTGCGGTTCTCTCGCAGGTGCTGAAACAGGAAGAAAGGGTAAGTGTAAACGGAGGAAAGACGACTTTGAACATATATTCGTGGTACTTTACCAATATTTCGATAAAACAACTGGCATTTTATATTAGTGACTGCATATTAGCACGCAGCAGTCTAGGTTGTAGTAGACGGTCAGGCGGCAAATAATATTTACTGAACATTTTTATAGAGACAGTAATTTCCAGAACGTATGCTTCACCCTACAGGGGACTGTGCGCTGATTTGGAACTTCTTGACAAATTAAAACTGTGTATTAAAACTGTGTGCCGGCTCGGCACTTAACACGGAACCTGACTTTCCGTGGCCAACGCCCTTACTGACTGAGCTATCTAGGCTCTAGCCACAGCCCTCCCGCACAGTCGCACTTCACTTTGCATACTTCTCACAAGCTCTCCCGCCTACCCTGCTGGACTACCATTACTGGAAGAAAGTATAATGCGGAGAAGATAGCTTATGTCTGCAACCTAGCGGACTCTTTGCGGGACGAATGTCCTACTATGCGTCGGAGTATTAGCAGTTTTGAAACTACTTGGCAGATTAAAACTATGTCGGTCTGCGAATCGAATCCGAAAGTTTCAGTGACAGAGATGTTTCGACTTTGTTCAACACTGCCCATACACAAATAGGGAATCACAAAATTTGCGCCGGCCGGAGTGGCCGTGCGGTTCTAGGCGCTGCAGTCTGGAACCGAACAGCCACTACGGTCGCAGGTTCAAATCCTGCCTCGGGCATGGATGTGTGTGATGTTCTTAGGTTAGTCAGGTTTAATTAGTTCTAAGTTCTAGGCGACTGATGACCTCAGAAGTTGTCGCATAGTGCTCAGAACCATTTGAACCAACAAAATTTGCTATAATACATTATGATGATAGCCTGTAGGCTACATGTAATCCCCATCCATTGCTAACAAACCTCGTTAGTAAATCATAAATTTTCATTTCTCTTAACGATATGGAGAACGTTATTTTTCATTTCGAAAAAACTTTAGGAATCTTGAATCCAAATTTCGTCCTAAGAGCTACTACCTTCGAGTATTGGCGGCAAATATCGCACTGCCTAACTCCAGACATTCGTCACATTAAACTTGTGTCTAACCCCATCAGACGAGGGGATCCCCATCGGAAGTGTCACCGCCCTGACTCCATTAAACAGTGTGAAGTGATATGGAATTTAATCCAGAACATCTTCCATAACTTTGGTGATCAAGAACTCACGTCTCCAACTCTTAGCATCTGTACCCGGCATGTTATTTCAATAAGATTGACTTCCATCAAACATAATTATCTTAAGTCTCGAGTCTCGGTCCGGGACACAGTTTTAATCTTCCAGGAAGTTTCGTATCAGCGCACACTCCGCTGCTGAGTGAAAATCTCATTCTGGATAAGTATCTTACTTGAGTGAGTTAAATGCGTGGAGGATGCCTGAGGTACCGCTCTCTTTGACCTGATGAGCGCTTATCACCGAACTTTGGTAAAGAAACACGACCAAACAAAGGGGAATTCCGGAGTGCTTTCCACCATCCATTGAAACGTATCGTAACACATCCGAAAGAATATAATTACCGAGTCACAGAATTCGCAGGTACTTCATTTCATCCTCCTACATTTATATCAATGTTTGGCATTGTTGGCTGTGATGTCATATAGTGGCTCATTTGCCTAAATCGGAACGGCTATTTTTATTCCTAACGCGTCGAGTAACTTTCTTCTACGAAGCGTGTATGTGGGTGTCTGTGATTAATGCTTGTGAAACGGAGAGTCGGTTTGTGTTGTTGATGTAAGTCAAAAAGAAGCAAACTCCTCTCTAACGGCACCGACAG
Organism: Schistocerca piceifrons; assembly: GCF_021461385.2. NCBI lineage: Eukaryota > Metazoa > Arthropoda > Insecta > Orthoptera > Acrididae > Schistocerca > Schistocerca piceifrons. The sequence continues at coordinate 349,472,160 of NC_060140.1, forward strand.
GGCTGCCCAACTTGTGTCTAGCCCCATCAGACGGGGGGATCACCATCGGAAGTGTCACATGCCCTGACTCCATTACACAGTGTGAAGTGATGTGGAATTTAATCGAGAACACCTGTAAATTTGGTGATAAAGAAATCACGCCTCCAACTCTTCTACCTTTGCTGGCCAAACAATAATGAAGAAAATATTTACTTTGGATTCGAAACGCCTAACCCCGACTGCAGCCGCAGTGCAGAAGGATGCATTAGCGGCCTTAGATAAGCAGGCGAACTTTACATTATTGCAATTATAAGGACGAAACATCCTAAATAATGTAATCCAGTTACGAAATGCGTTGTTAAACGACAATCGATCTTTGTTTAGGATGGTTTATCTTTCATTCTAACAGAGTAAGCGGTAAATGTTAGAATTTGCTTCCAGTGAAACGATACAAAACAAGAAAAAGCAATGCTCACATCAAAGAGTCTCAGAACGGAAACACCTGTTTTCAGTGATTCACCGTTCTTTTAAAGAGACCTGTCCCTTTCGGAAATTCAGTTCTTGATCACCAAATTTCCAGCAGATATCCGGGATTCGTGCATTTCTTTTTACACTACGTACGCATTGATACTCTCGTTGTAATTGACCATACCAGTAAACTTTGCAGTTTGTTGGAGATGAAGGCCGACTAGTTTGATCTGAGGAGCTCACTGGTGCAAAGGCCGGTTAAAACGTTATCTCATATTATGATGTTGGAAAAGTGACATCACAGGGACCGTAATAAATCAATTAATCACCTCCTCATGATGTTCTGACGTCTATCACATCAGAGGTATGAGAACAGACATCTAGCTATAGCGAAGAAATTACGTCAATAATACAGTAGTCCGCAGGAAAAATTATGTACGTACTGTTTTGTCATAGTACTGTTAAAATATCTTTCCTGCTACTATTATGAATAAATTCTCTAAGGCAGTTGTGTAACTTGCCAACAGCCGGGTTAGCGACAGACTTTAGAGCAAGGAATCACGGCCAGTCGCACAGCTCTTTACCAGCTTGTAAGACTGGTGTCGGAATTCAGTAGCTCCTTCTTCAGTGTCTTGCAGAGTGCCGCTGCTGACACTGAGGGCGTCTTGCATACTGCAATTTCGCAACGACTATTTTTAATAAAAGGACGAAGTTTGAAGAGCTGTCATGACTGACTACCACCTCAGCCTTATATATGTAAATTTATTCTCGCACCAGGTCGCTACATTAATTTATCACGATCACTGTAGCGCTTTCAGGTGAGCACTGGGCCGAATATGATACGACGCACTCGCCAAACATGTCATATCCTGTCATCGACAGCTGGCGTGAACAGCACCTGAGCAGTGCTGCAAGACCTCTCATTAAATAGACAAGTGGCGAATGTCGGTACCAGTGCCAAAAGTCCGGAATGAACGCCGTTGTATGACCGTAACAGACTGCCACGCTCTTTGACAGGTTTTCAATACGTAAATCATACAGGACATTTTGAAATGATTAATTACCTCGAATACTGATTCAGAGTGACGACCAAAATACTTGGCAAAGACGATGGCTAACCTGCTGTTATTCTTGTTACGATAACAATTTAAATGTTAGTTACTTTCCTTTAACATGGACCCACACCAGTTACTTTCCTTTAATTTGGGTCCACAGCTTTTACAAACTCTTTACATGATTTCGTCTTGCTTTCAGCTGTTAGAATTTTAGCCGGAATTTGAGTTGTAAAATAAAATTCTAACAGCTGAAAGAAAGATGAAACCATTTAAATTTATTACAAAAAAGTCTCATCCTTTGGGAGATGAATTCCAAATCTATGGACTGTATCAGTATAAAATACTTCATCTTTGTTATTCCCTCTTAGATACTCAGCGCTATTTATAGTAAATGGCAGAATGAAAACGGCGGAAGAACGTAGTTTTGAGTTGTGAACTTGTCAACTTCCCTCCAAACACACACATACAAAATTCAAAGAAGACTTTAGGTTGAAGGAAATTCATCCCACCGAAACGAATTATATACGAAAGAAGTAAAATCTAGTAATTAATACACACTCTAAAACAAAAAAAGACAAACCGCAAATGACTTAATCAAATTTGTCGCAAGTTGATATTCATACAGGTCGTGTTGTTGTTGTGGTCTTCAGTCCAAGGACTGGTTTGATGCAGCTCTCCATGCTACTCTGTCCTGTACAAACTTCTTCATCTCCCAGAACCCACTGCAACCTACATGCTTATGAATCTGCTTAGTGTATTCATATGTTGGCCTCCCTCTACGATTTTTACCCTTCACGCTGCCCTCCAATACTAAATTGGTGATCCCTTGATGCCTCAGAACATGTCCTACCAACCGATCCCTTCTTGTAGTGAAGCTGTGCCACAAATTTCTCTTCTCTCCAATTTTGTTCAAAATAACTGCTGATGGTGGAAGTAGAGAGGATATAAAACGTATACTGGCTCTGGCAAGGAAAGCGTTTCTGAAGAAGAGATATTTGTTACCATCGAGTATACATTTACGTGTCAGGAAGTCGTTTCTGAAAGAATTTCTATGGGGTGTAGCAATGTATGGAAGTGAAACATGGACGATAAACAGTTTGGACAAGAAAACAATGCTTTCGAAATGTGGTGCTACAGAAGAATGCTGAAGATTAGATGGCTACATCACATAACTAATGAGGAGGTATTGAACAAAATTGGAGAGAAGAGAAATTTGTGGCACAGCTTCACTACAAGAAGGGATCGGTTGGTAGGACATGTTCTGAGGCATCAAGGGATCACCAATTTAGTATTGGAGGGCAGCGTGGAGGGTAAAAATCGTAGAGGGAGGCCAACATATGAATACACTAAGCAGATTCAGAAGCAATTAGCGAAACTCATCTAATTCCCTCAGTATTACCCGAATTAATTCGACTACATTCCATTATCCCTGTTTTGCTTTTGTTGATGTGCATCTTATATCCTCCTTTCAAGACACTGTCCATTCCGTTCAACTGCTCTTCCAGGTCCTTTGATGTCTCTGACAGAATTACAAAGTCATCGGCGAACCGCAAAGTTTTTGTTTCTTCTCCACGGATGTTAATTCCGAATTTTTCTTTTGTTTCTTTTACTGCTTGCTCAATATACAGATTTAATAACATCGGGGATAGGCTACAACCCTGTCTCACTCCCTTCCCAACCATTGCTTCCCTTTCATGCCCCTCTACTCTTGTAACTGCCATCTGGTTTCTGTACAAATTGTAAATAGACTTTCACTCTCTGTGTTTTACCACTGCCACCTTCAGAATTTGAAAGAGAGTATTCTAGTCTACATGGTCAAAAGTATTCACACAGGTATAGGCAGGAAAAGCAAAATTGTAGCCTTTGGGCCGGCCGAAGTGGCCGTGCAGTTCTAGGCGCTGCAGTCTGGAACCGCGAGACCGCTACGGTCGCAGGTTCGAATCCTGCCTCGGGCATGGATGTGTGTGATGTCCTTAGGTTAGTTAGGTTTAAGTAGTTCTAAGTTCTGGGGGACTAATGACCTCAGAAGTTGAGTCCCATAGTGCTCAGAGCCATTTTTTTGTAGCCTTTGGCGGATGATGGGTGAATTTGTGATGCTGCAGTTTCGCCTCGCAGTTGGCAAGGATAGTAAACAGGGGACTTGTCGATACCAGGGCATAAAGCCTTGCGCATTTCATTCCGTGTACTCAGTTTGACAGCAACTACGTCTCGCAGACAGGTGCGTGAACAGTCTACACAGATGTGACTATTTGAGAGAGGGCGTGTAGTTGGGCTCAAAGAAACCGGTTGGTGTAATCGGCGAATCGCTCGACATTTGAATAGCGATGCCACGATTCGGCGATGCCACTATTCGGTGATACCACTATTCCACTATCCGAATGGGTGAACCGTGGCCGAAGATGTCGTCAACAAGGAAGCGGCTGACCTAGAGAAACGACGGAACCTGAGGACCGTGCAACCGTGAGAGCCTCAGATTCATCATCATCGTCGATCCGACGTGCAACTGGCGCTTCACTGACCACTGGCGCCATTAATAATACCCCTATGAACACTAACAAGCGCGTTTGCAGTGGTTTCGGGCACATTCGGCCTAGAGTCTCTGTCTTCATTGATGAATCCCGCCTCGGAATGAGCCCCGATGACCTGTGAAGACGTGTCAGGAGACGCCCCAGACAGCTGTGCGATAAGCACCAGACTGTCTCCCGCCTGCGGCCCGAGAGCCAGAAGTGATGGTCTGAGTTGGAATTTCATTTCACAGTACTACCCCTTTGGTTGTCATCCGCGGGACTCTTACACCACAGCGATCGTCGACGATATTCTATACCCCGTTTTTTCGCCTTTCATGGCATACCACCGTGGGCTTACAGTTCAGCAGGGTAACACCCGCCCGCCCACGGCGAGACTTTCTACTGTTTTTCTTCGTGTTTGCCAAACCCTACCTAGGCAAGTAAGGATGCTGGATCTCTCTTCAATTGAGATCGTTTGGTGCATTATGGGTCCGGATCTCCAGCCGGATCAGGAGTTTCACGATCTGACGCACCAGTTGGACAGAATCTTGCACGATATCCCTCAGCCCAAGAAGCGCTTGCACAGGAGTCAGAGGTGAACCGCCGCGTTGCTTACTTGGTATATTTGTGAAGCTCTTTCTCTTGAATAAATCACCAAATTTTTCTGGTATTGTAATCATATGTTTGTCTGTACATGCACTTATCATCTACCGATATCTGCACCATTCGGATATTTGAAACTTCCTGGCAAATTAAAACTGTGTGCCGGACAGAGACTCGAAGTCGGGACCTTTGCCTTTTGCGGGAAAGTGCTCTACCATCTGAGCTACCCAGGCACGACTCACGCCCCGCCCTCACAGTTTTAATTCTGCCAGTATCTCGTCTCCTACCTTCCAAATTTTACAGAAGCTCTCCTGCGAACCTTGCAGAACTAGCACTCCTGAAAGAAAGGATATTGCGGAGACTTGGCATAGCCACAGCCTGGGGGATGTTTCCAGAATGAGAATTCTGGAAGCATTCGGATATTTACTTCGTGGTGCTTTTTTTTAGTCTTAGAGTTTAGTTATATGTGGCATCGGAACATAAAGGGGACGACGACCGTGATCCCTTCTTTCAGTTCGGATACACATCAAGCCCAATTCTTATGGGAATGAGGAATCTTCGAGTAAGAGGTTCACGGGTCGGTGACGCTACGTCAACAGTGTGTAACAGGCTGGGAACGTTGGGTCGGAAGGAAGTATACTCGGATGACTGACGCGGTTAAGGCGACCGCTCACGAAAAGTGAGGATTCCGGATTCGAGTCCCGGTTCAACACAAATTTTCACCTGTTACCAATGATACAATTTAATGCCCAGAAACGGCTAATGTCACTTAAACCTTTGAACAAACATAATTATGTCGCCATCTATGCAGTGCGAGTATCATATGCAGTTGCGACACGGAAGTTGAAATACCCTTTAACTGTCGTTTTCTACGTGCTTATGAACACAATACAGTTTGGGTCACATCTCCGGTAGTGATACAGTAGCGATGAATCAGTGGAGCCACAGCGCCCTTTCTGACGCGAGCCTCTGCGTCACCCGCTCTTGTTTGTTGACGATTGTGGCGGCTGGCCCGCGAGTGATCATTGACGGGCAAGTGCAGGGGACCTTTCGAGTGACATTGACCGTCAGCTGATAATGTGTCAGACTGAAACGACAAAACCTTGGCATGTATCAGCAGTCGTTTCTGAAAAATGATAGTTTTTCTGACATCTGTCGTCTGCAGTGAAACACATCTTTTACTCGTCAAAGCATACCGCGGACCCGGCCGTAGCGGAAACAAAGGTTGCTACATGACAAGTTACAGCCAAGTTCCAGTTCAAAGTAGTGCTCATTAAACCTCGAATTGCAGGCACAAAAGTGAATCTGTAAAATGCCTTTCCAGGCGGTGACTTCTTGCTGTTAACTTCATTCAATTTATTGACGATGAGAAGCAGAATAGACTGGCAGGACTGATTGTTACGTTCAAGATGAGCAAGTTTATGACGTGCGAAGTTCAGCAGGAGTGACGCTACGTCGAGCGCAGTGGGATTCAGGTACCTGCCCCAAAGAAGCAACGTGTAGAGAATAAATATCCCATTGATGATATTGATAAATACATTATTAAGTAGCTATTTCTGCTAGGTGAATGACAATATCAACTTCCTCCTCCGAATGCGAAAATATTGTCTTGACACCAACCTACATCATGATGATAAAATAAGGGAAATCAGAACTCGTACGGAAAGATTTAGGTGTTTGTTCTTTCCGCGCGCTGTACGACATTGGAATAATAGAGAATTGTGAAGGTGGTTGGATGAACCTTCTGCCAGGCACTTAAATGTTATTTGCAGATGTAGAACACTTCATAGCTTTTATTGCACAGAACTGGACTTCAAAACTAGCAAGGAAACTCCGAGAGACGTTGTTCTGCCTTCGGGAAAGACAACTTCGAAAGTTGCCAGAATAAACGTGTTATATTGTGGGAACGAGACCACATAGTTTCAAAAAAGATATACTAAATGAGATTTTAAAGAAAAAATAATGTGCTAGGATAAATATGAAGTTGTTTAGCCAGACGAAACACTCAAATTAAAGTTGCCTCAATGGTAGTATGCGACATGTATCGTCATATAGAAATGCTGCGAGGCCCACGATCCTGCGAGAAAGACAGGCCGCGGCGCCTGCGTTAAAGCCGTCGGCACACGGACCGTGCATCCGAACGTTGAGCGTTGAGCGTGCCGAGTTTCCGACGTCATAGCGTGGAATAGCACGTTCGGGAGTCTTTCCGAACGTGCAGAGCAGTATCCGGCATGTCAGATATTCTGAGCGTGCGTCTGAGCGTTGACCAATGAGATGGCACAACGCCGCCTACGTCACAAGCACGCCGTCTCCCTTCAGTACAGAGTTGTGAGGCGCCATATTGGCATTCATTTCAAGCCTATATGTATATATGCCGTTCCGAGCACCAGCAAATTGAGAATCACTGCAAAACCCGTTGTTAACTGCGTGATTCGTTCCAATAAAATAATGAGAAACATCATATTCGTGGCAAAAGAATTATTGTAACTTGCGTATAATGAGGGTAGGCTATTTGAAGGCAGCTACACACTCAAGATCCACCCAAAACGCATTGTTCTTGGTACAATTTCTTATAATTAAATTTCAGTTAGCAACATATCTACGATTAAGGTTTTTAGCAGGCGGTAACATACTATGATTAAATACAAAAGTTGTCATGTTGGTTTAGCGTAATGACTAGCGTCCCTGTCTCATCATGAGTTTCTTTGTTAGGGCGGTGGTTCGCGTCCTGACACAACCAATTTTTTCCCCCAAACATTCGCGTTTTTATTAGGTTCTGATACTTTATTATTAGTTAAATATAAGTATAGACTATAATATTTGATGTTATGTAAACACAATTTCACTTTTTTTGAGGGATGACTTTGTTCGATTGGCTTAATCTACAGGACAGCTTGCGCTACTTGTATAAAGATATTTTGCTCCTTCTTCTTTTACGCTTCGTAATTCACATGTTGCAAAGATTCTGATACTGGGTAGGAACAGTGATCAAGTAAGACTGACCTTGGGGTTTTACTAAAATGTGGAAATGATGAAATAATGTTTATCTTATGCGGAGAAGTATTCCAAATTTGTAACGCACTTTTTGTAATGGAACTTTTATAAGCCTGTGTCCTTATTGATTGGACATGGCACTTTCCTTTTCGTGGACGATGGAAGAAATGTGCGTTTTAGTAAAGCTAACGTGGGAATTTTACGCGCGCCGGTTGTGTAAACAGTGTGATTTAGGAACTAAAAACATCCCTCAACTGCCGCTGGAGTACGTTGCGATTGCGTATACCACGTTGGGGCCCACGTACCGTATGCACAAGTCGCATCGTTCCTGAGCGTTCAGCAGCACGTTGAACTTGACACGGTCAACGTTAACGTTCGACAGCACGGTCCGTGTGCCGACGGCTTTACGAAGGTAGGCTTGATCTCGCTTGCTCGCTCAGCTCAGCGGACAAAATGCGTTTCTAAACCTGTAAACTCGCAGCTGGGAGTGTACGTACTAGCGAGAATGGCATCTTCTACTGGAATCTGCTATTATGAAGTCTTACTGATTACTAGTCGTACAACAAAATGTAATTTAAGATCAATTCTCGATATAAATGATATAACGGCTTGTTTCAAGCATTTAATCTCTTTTCCTTACCAGTCCTCATTTCATACAAGAAGTGGTGTCTTATGCAACTGATACTCATTTTGGCAGCATTTTAATTTTATTGTACCCCAGTACAGACGTAACAATTTATAAGTAGGCCTATGGACTTCCGATCATTGTAGGACTAGTAACAGTAAGACTCAATAATAGCGGATTCCAGTAGGAATATGCAATTCTCGTTTGTACATACACACCTAGTTACGAGTTAACAGATGTAGAAACATACTTTGCTGAGTTGAGCGAGCGAGCGAGCGCAGGCCTATCTTCGTGACGTAGGCGCCGCAGCCTGTCTTTCTCATAGGCCTCGGGAGAGCCGGTCAGTGTGTTACGCAGGGCACTGGCGCCAAGGAGTGTTGCGTATGGGTAAAAACGTTGGAGTGTACGCGGTTTATTACCTACCTCTGCGTTCCTTGGGTACCCTATCCAAGCGTTCATTTCGCTATTCCGGGTAAGACATCCACAAATATTATTTCTAGAGGTAACGCTCTGCGTAAGACGGAAGGGATCAGTTCCTGACATTGTTTCTCATCTTCCCACTCGTTTCATAGGTTCTGTGCAGCATAAACAACAATTCGCATTCTTGTTTAGATCTACAACCTAATATCTATGTTTCCATCATCGGGTAATGTGCGTGCATGATGCGGAAAAGCACGCTTTAAATCCTCGGTGGTGATAGGCCCTAAAAATTTCAAAAATACTATGTGCCACCTTGCTCGTACTGTGTATCACTAATGTTTTTGAGCATTTCAAAAAAATGTTCAAATGTGTTTGAAATCTTCTGGGACTTAACTGCTAAGGTCATCAGTCCCTAAGCTTACACACTACTTAACCTACCTAAATTATCCTAAGGACAAACACACACACCCATACCCGAGGGAGGACTCGAACCTCCGCCGTGATCAACCGCACAGTGAGCATTTCATATTGTCATAAAAAGTAGTCTGCGCAAGATAGTCGTAGAGTATTTCTGTAATGTCATGAACAGTAGCCAACAAAATATGAAAATCCTTTACAAACGTTTTCAATCATGTTATTTCAACTTCATATGTATACAGCAGCTCATATTGTTTTACTCTTTCGTAAACCAATGTGTACAAGGTGTATGAACAGGCGAAATATCGCCAGACTTCAAGATCAGTATAATAATTCCAACCCCAAAGAAAACAGGTGCCGACTGGTGTGAATATTACCGAACCATCAGTTTAATAAGTCATGGTTGCAAAATACTTATATGAATTATTTACAGGAGAATGGAAAAACTGGGAGAAGCTGACCTCGAGGAAGATCAGTTTAGATTCCGGAGAAATATGGGGACTCTTGAGGCAATACAGATCCTACGACTTGTCTTAAGAGCTAAGTTAAGGAAAGATAAACCTACGTTTATGGCATCTGTACACACAGAGAAAGCTTTGCACAATGTTGACTGGAACACTCTCTGAAATTCTGAAGGTAGCAGGAGTAAAATACAGGGAGCCGAAGCTATTCACAACTTGCACAGGAACGAGATGGCAGTGAAAAGAGTCGGGGGGCACGAAAGGGAAGCAGTGTTTGATAAGGGAATGAGACAGGATTTTAGCCTAAACCCGAAATTATTCAGTCTGTACACCGAGCAAGCATAAAGGAAATCAAAGAAAAATTTGGGGGTAGCAATTAATGTTCAGGAAGAAGAAATAAAAACTTTAAGGTTTGCTGATGACACTGCAGTTCTATCAGGGGCAACAAAACACTTGGTGGAACAGTTGAACGGAAAGGCCAGTGTCTTAAAAGGAAAACATGTTGACTGGAACACTCTCTGAAATTCTGAAGGTAGCAGGGGTAAAATACAGGGAGCCGAAGCTATTCACAACTTGCACAGGAACGAGACGGCAGTGAAAAGAGTCAGGGGGCACGAAAGGGAAGCAGTGTTTGATAAGGGAATGACACAGGATTTTAGCCTAAACCCGAAGTTATTCAGTCTGTACACCGAGCAAGCATAAAGGAAATCAAAGAAAAATTTGGGGTAGCAATTAATGTTCAGGGAGAAGAAATAAAAACTTTAAGGTTTGCTGATGACACTGCAGTTCTATCAGGGGCAACAAAACACTTGGTGGAACAGTTGAACGGAAAGGCCAGTGTCTTAAAAGGAAAACATGTTGACTGGAACACTCTCTGAAATTCTGAAGGTAGCAGGGGTAAGATACAGGGAGCCGAAGCTATTCACAACTTGCACAGGAACGAGACGGCAGTGAAAAGAGTCGAGGGGTACGAAGGGGAAGCAGTGTTTGATAAGGGAATGAGACAGGATTTTAGCCTAAACCCGAAGTTATTCAGTCTGTACACCGAGCAAGCATAAAGGAAATCAAAGAAAAATTTGGGGTAGCAATTAATGTTCAGGAAGAAGAAATAAAAACTTTAAGGTTTGCTGATGACAATGCAGTTCTATCAGGGGCAACAAAACACTTGGTGGAACAGTTGAACGGAAAGGCCAGTGTCTTAAAAGGAAAACATGTTGACTGGAACACTCTCTGAAATTCTGAAGGTAGCAGGGGTAAAATACAGGGAGCCGAAGCTATTCACAACTTGCACAGGAACGAGACGGCAGTGAAAAGAGTCGGGGGGCACGAAAGGGAGCAGTGTTTGATAAGGGAATGACACAGGATTTTAGCCTAAACCCGAAGTTATTCAGTCTGTACACCGAGCAAGCATAAAGGAAATCAAAGAAAAATTTGGGGTAGCAATTAATGTTCAGGAAGAAGAAATAAAAACTTTAAGGTTTGCTGATGACACTGCAGTTCTATCAGGGGCAACAAAACACTTGGTGGAACAGTTGAACGGAAAGGCCAGTGTCTTAAAAGGAAAACATGTTGATTGGAACACTCTCTGAAATTCTGAAGGTAGCAGGGGTAAAATACAGGGAGCCGAAGCTATTCACAACTTGCACAGGAACGAGACGGCAGTGAAAAGAGTCGAGGGGCACGAAAGGGAAGCAGTGTTTGATAAGGGAATGAGACAGGATTTTAGCCTAAACCCGAAGTTATTCAGTCTGTACACCGAGCAAGCATAAAGGAAATCAAAGAAAAATTTGGGGTAGCAATTAATGTTCAGGAAGAAGAAATAAAAACTTTAAGGTTTGCTGATGACACTGCAGTTCTATCAGGGGCAACAAAACACTTGGTGGAACAGTTGAACGGAAAGGCCAGTGTCTTAAAAGGAAAACATAAGACGAACATGAACAAAAAACAAAACAAGTGTAATTGGATGGAATTAGGTTAGGAAACGAGACATCAAAAGTAGTAGATGAGTTTTATTATTTGAGCGGCAAAATACCTAGTGACGGCTGCAATAGAGAGATGTATAACGTAGACTAGAAATAGCAAAAAAATCTTTTCTAAAGAAGAGAAATTTGTTAACAGCGAATACAGATTTCAGTGTCATGAAGTGTTTTCTGAAACTGTTCACATGGAGTGTAGCCGTGTATGGAAGGGAAACATAGACGATAAACAGTTTAGACAAGAGGAGAATAGAGGCTTCTCAAATGTGGTGCTACAGAAGAATGCTGAAGATTAAATGGGTGGATCAAGTACGTAATTAGGAGATACTGAATAGAATTGGGGATAAAATAAATTTGTGGTACAACCTCATCAGAAGAAGGGATCGGTTGGGAGGACACATTTTGAGACATCAAGTGATCATCAATTTAGTGCTGGAGGGGAGTTGGAGGGTAAAAATTGTGCGGTGAAAGCAAAAAGTGAAAACAGTACAGAGATTAATAAGCGTGTAGGCTGCAGTAGTTATTCGGAAATGAAGAGGCTTGCTTAGGATAAAATAGCATAGAAATCTGCATCGAATCAGTATTCGGACTGAAGACCACAACAACAACACAAGCCATCCCCCCCCCCCCTTTTCTCAAGACAACATCATGCCATCAAATTACTGAACCAACTGTGTATCAGTCATCCATTCAGGGTAATTGCCAAATACGAAGGCTGAGCATGTATCCCATTAGGCGGCAATTTATCACAGGCATAACGATTCTGATGACTGAATAGTATTGGCCTACTCTCACCTGTCTTTTGAATGAATGCACTTCCTTCTATTACGGCATGTACTCGTAAACAAGAGAAAGGGAGTTAAACGAGAAAGTCAGTGTTATCTTGATATTAAGGAAATTACAAGAAGATACTGCATAATTGAGACTTGGGTCACCGGCTGGTCACGTGTAGCGATATAGGAACAAAATCATCCAGCACAGAATACTGTAGGTCCTAAGCTCTAACTCAGCAGATGATTACCCAGTGACCGCTGCCCGAATGGTCGTAGCGGGAGGTGATGTCGGAATGCGGCCAAAAACCGGTTGCACACGCGTTCCTCTTCTTGCTTCGCGTTTCTCGGCGAGCTGACGGTCCGACAGCACTTGTGAACGTCTTCCCTGTGGATCACAGCTGTTTCACGGTCCATTTGTTCCAGATCGACAAACGTTTCAGAGGAGTCTGGCACCATTGTCCTTCACATTCAACTAAATGGGTAATATTTACGTACATCCAGTAAACTACTTAACGTCATAAATAGGCGCAAAAAGTTAATTGGCAAGCATATCATTTTATAAGTGATTTCCACTTTGGAATTATCAGTTATGATCATATTTTCCAAAAGATATCCTGTTGAAGATAGCTCTACTCTAGGACTTCCGCAAAGTGAGAGATGACACAACGACTCACGTCACAAATTATAAGACAAAAGAGAAACGCTGCATCACGAATGAATTATCCGAATGAGCCGGAAATCGGCAGATGTGACGTCCATTTACATCCAAACAATTGATTACAGTTTCTGGAAAACTGGATGATTTATTCAAGCGAAAGAGCTGCACAAATTTAGAAAGCCAGTCAAGCGTCGGTCGACTTCTGTCCCATATGAAAACAGTTATTCGACTTGGCATTGATTTATAGAGTTCTTGGAAGTCCGCCTGAAGGATATGGCGCCAAATTCAGTCCAACTGACGCGTTAGATCGTCAAAGTACCGAGCTGGCTGGAGGACCCTGGACACTATGCTCCAAACTTTCTCGACTGGGGAGAGATCCGGCGACCTTGCTCGCCAATGCAGGGTTTGACAAGTACGAGGAAAAGCAGTAGAACTTCTATTCGGGCATTATCTTGCTGAAATGTAAGCCCAGCATGGCTTGCCATGAAGGGCAACAAAACAGGACGTAGAATATAATCAACGTCCAAGCCTCTATGACTAGCAAAGACGTGTGTGGTGACCTCCGGACGGTGGTGGGATACCAGGTTGAGTGTCACCCGATAAGGCCCGACAACCAAGAGTGATGATCTGGGGTGCCATTTCATTTCATAGCAGGACCACTTTGGTTGTCATCCGCGCCACTCTCACAGCACAGTGGTACGTCGACGAAATTTTACGCCTCGCCTTGTTGTCCTTGATGACAAACCATCCTGGGCTTACATTTCAGCAAGATAATGCCCGCCCGCACCCGGCGACAGGTTCTACTGGTTGCGAAACCCCATCTTGGCGAGCGACGTCGCCGGGAGTTTCCCCAGTTGAGAATGTTTCCAGCATTCTGGGCTGAGCTCTCTCACTAGCTCGGGATTTTGACCATGCAACGCGCCAATTCGACAGAATTTGTCACTATATACATTAGAGGGTCATCCAAGATCTCTGTCAATCAGTGCAGAGCCGAACAACTGCTTGCATTTCGGCCAGAGGTAGATCAACGCTTTACTGACTTTCTCAATTTGCAATGCTCTTTTCCTTGAATAAATCATCCAATTTTTCTAAGACTGTAATCATTTGTTTGTCCGTACATGTAATTCGCATCGACATACTTCCGTCCCATTCGGATAATTCCTTCGAGCGCGTCATTTTTCTTTTTCTTTTCTTGTCTTAATGTGTATAACATTTACGCTTCTGTAGCCACATCTGCGTCTACATCTGCGTCTACATGTCTGCTACGCATTTCGCACTTACATGCCTGGCAGAGTGTCCAGCCAGCCACTTTCAGATTCTCTTCCGTTCCATTCTTGAATAGCTTGGTGGAGAAACGCGCCTACTGTGAAACGTAAGGACACGAGAAAAAATATCCATGTTAAGAACAATAATAGAGTTTCAAACTCGTGAGACCGAGGATTCAATTAAATAGCTGTTTGCAGGAAAAGAGAATTGTGTAGCTTAGAAATAAATAGTTTGGCTATTAGATCATCCGAGATCGTCACCAGCAACGTGAAGCAGCTTATTAATGTCGACAGACATTCTCGCGTTCGGTTTCGATTGGTGTAGTCTCGATTTTTACATTTTATTTATTTATTTATTTACTGTCTTGTAATCTCGGGTCTCCTTCATAAATCAGGATTAAAGCCACTTTATAAAAGACATCATATTTACGCCAGTGACTGTAACACTTTATTTCACGATTGCAATTTCGGCCTTAGGCCATTATCAAGTGGAGATATTATGGCTATTAGGCCATGTCAACCTAAAATGAGCTGATTCATTTATAGGTCGTTTTAGGTTGACATGGCCTCGTAGCCGCATAACATCTTCAGTTGATAATGGCGTAAGGCCGAAATTGCAATCGTGAAATAAAGTGTTACAGTCACTGGCGTAAATATGATGTCTTTTATAGAGTTCTAAATGACTGTGAATCCCAGGTATAAAAAGTTAAGGATTAAAGCCATTAAGAGTAAGCCAAGTCGCTGATTCGATGAAGTGAGAAATTATGATTAAACTAATTACGTGTTGTTATGGACTGATATCTACGAGGGGCGTTTAATAAGTAATAAAACACTTTTTTTTCCCTGCCAGTTTCGACAGAAAAAAAGCAGTATTTTTTGTGGGCATGATGAAATATTCCAGCTTCGGCTACTACGGTTTCACGAAGTTTGGTAATGCTGTACGTAGCCTTCAAAATGGCATCTCTAACGGAGGTGTGTTCCGAGCAGAGGAAAACCAGGCGCTTGCAGAATGTTTACGGATACCTGACAGTGAACAAACGCACGATGAGTCATAGGGAGAGGCGCCTGCCATCATGACAAGGTCGCCCAAGCCTGTCCGATCTCCGACGCGTCGGCCGGCCGCCACACAGCCGTGACTCGTGAGACGCTCATTCGAGGTGATCTACGGACCTCAGGCTACCATCTCGCTCCTCAAATAGACGTCACTTTTGGCAGTGCAGACACACTCGTCCACGAGTTGGGATACTCGAAAACGTGTGCCTGCTGGATACCTCGCGGCCTAACAGAAGACCAGACAGATAAGAGCATGGAACGACCATCTGTGCGGAATTGCTTGAGCATTACGAGGCTGACAATGACAACTTTTTGAGGAACATCGTCACAGGCCAGGAAACATCGGTTCATCATTTCGAACGGGAAGCAAAACGGCAATCCAAAGAGTGGCACAACACCACCTCTCCTCCGCAGATAAAGTTCGCTCCCTCGGCCAATAACAGCCTGGGGCTCTAAAGGATAATTCCGTTCGATGTTCTCCGTCATACAGCAAAGATCAACTGTGAAGTTATTGTGCTACCCTCAGGAAATTATAGAAGGGACTTCAGCGTAGTCGTCGCCACAAAAATGCAAATCAACATCTCCTTCTTCATGACAACGCAAGGCCTCACACAAGTCTACGTACGCGAGATGAGTTCACAGAACATCACTGGACTATTCTCATGCACCCTACAGCCTGGGTCTCGCACCTTTCGATTTACATCTGTTTGGATCAATGAAGGATGCGTTCCGCAGGAAGCAGTCATGATGATGCAGTTGCTGATGCTGCAAGATGTTGGCTCCGACATCGAGCAGTAGAGTAGTACCACGAGGACGTACAGGCCTTGCCAGTAAGGTGGCCTAAGGGCGTCGCAGTCGACGGAGATTACGTTTAAAAGTATGGTTTTTTAGCCAAGAGAGTGGGGAATAATACGGCGTACTGGAATCCCGAATAGAAGTAACCTGATTTCATAAAAAATGTGTTGCATTATTTATTGAACGTCTCTCGTATGCAGGAGTGTTGCTTAGATTAGATTAGGTTAGTACTTGTTCCATAGATCATGAATACGACACTTCGTAATGATGTGGAACGTGTCAGGTTATTAAAAGGTGTCTATACAAGATATTACATTACACAAAATATTACATGACACTTAATATTTTTAATTTTTTTTTTCGTGGTGGGGGTTGGGGAAATTACCCACTTACTATATCAAAAAATTCACCTAATGAGTAGAAGGAGTTGCCATTAAGAAATTCTTTCAATTTCCTTTTAAATGCTGTATAGCTATCTGTCAGACTTTTGATGCTATTAGGTAAGTGACCAAAGACTTTTGTGGCAGCATAATTTACCCCCTCCTGAGCCAAAGTTAGATTGAACCTTGAGTAGTGAAGATCATCCTTTCTCCTAGTGTTGTAGCCATATACACTGCTATTACTTTTGAATTCGTTCGGATTGTTAATAACAAATTTCATAAGTGAATATATATACTGTGAGGCTTCAGTGAAGATCTCTAGCTCTTTAAATAAGTGTCTGCAGGATGATCTTGGATGAGCTCCAGAAATTATTCTGTCTGTGACTTACAGCAGACGGTAGTGGAGTCAGGGGAGTCCCCATGAATTTCTTTATTTTTAGCTTGGTAGTGATCCTAATTTTGCCTTTTTGGTAGATGAATAAGGCCTTCAGAGAATTTCTTCCAATTCTCACCTCGTTTTGAAATTATTGGCTTCACAGCAGTATTGCAGAAGGACATATAGGTGGGTTTTCAAGTGCGTTAAGTGTAATATATTTCTTTGTGGCGTTGATAATCATACCACACAAAGGACAGCACAGTCGCTCATCACAGTCTTCTACGTGCCACCGATACGTTCGTTTATTCTGAGGAAACTGGAGGGACCATGTCTCATTATTTCCTTACGTACTACAGAGACTTCTCAAGATCCCACCATTTCGGATGGCACTTCTCAATAAACAGCAGAAACATCCTAAATAATGGTGTCGACAACGGAGTTATAGGATTAGACGTTCCTACTCCACATCGCATTATTTAATCAACTGCCAAAAAGTCTTAGCATCGCAAATAACTTAGGTGTAAGATGAAAAGTTGAAACATAAAGATATTAAGAGTCCTTTCTTCACACTTTCAGCGTTTGAAATCGCTTGCAAACCTTCAGTTGTAAGTTCTGTGTATCACAACAGATGAAAAATCATTTAAATGCAAGTGTGTTTTTAATATACACGTTTTTAAGTGTAAAATAATTTCTCGTAGCTTCATACACTTTCCTAACCACGTACAAATCGTCATGAAAATTTGTGTATGTGAATTTTTAACAGCTCTGGCAATACTTGTAAAATTTATAACGAAAAGCGTGGGCGCACATTGTACATAATTGATGCATTAATGGTTCACCTCCTAACTACTAACAATTGCGTGGGCCCCTCGCTTTTTGCTATAAATCTTACAATTTTCGTCATGGTTATTAAAAATTCACGAGCACAAATTTTCAGGACCATCTGCTCGTGTGTAGGTGATCTGGATATGTATGGCTCTAGGGGAAATTATTTTATACTTCTTAGTCCAATTTAAAACTGTATTACATTCAAAATTTATTTTTGATTAAGTAATTGTTTTCTGCTTTTTAGTCTTGAGGGTGTGAAATTTCTCAATAGTTTTAAAACTTTTGATGATATTATATTCTTTTCATTCACATAATTTTTTATGTAGACACTAGTTTCTTACCTGTGGTTTTTCCCATATACACATGTGTCACATATAAAGGACACATCTTCTCTTTCGCACTGCCTCTGCCTTTCCTCTATTCTCTTCCCATCTCTGCTGAACTGTGCCTGTCCTCTGTCATTCCACCTGGAATGCCTTCCGAGACTACCCACGCAGCATGCTGGTGTTGTAGGACAGCCAGCACGTCAGGTGTTACCAATCTTTCTCACCCCATCCCCACGGACAAAAAAGCGAGTTAATATTGGGTTGTCATCTAGTTCTCAGCTATGTGTAAAATGTTAAGTCTCTATTAGAGAGTTAGTTTAAAATAAACTGCAAAATTTGTACCAAAAGACAGACAGTCAGACAAGAAAGTGACCTGGTAAAAACGTGTTCTGGTCTTAACTAAGTATGTGAGAACTGATGACAGATAATATTTTCTAGATGAAGCTGACAGAAAACTCCCAATATACGACAAACATTCGAAGGGAAGGGAGGAAGATTAGCGTTTATAAACACTGGACACACTTCAATGCCTGACATAAGCTGTCGATTGCACCCCAAGACATCTCCTGTCATACTGCAGTTGAGAAATGTCTGGTGGTGGAGTAAGAGCTATGGTAACAGGTGGCCTGACGTGGCAGATACCTCTAAGAAGAGTTACCAGTAAAATCAACGAAATCGATTGAGTAGCTGCATGTAGAGGCCTGGAAGAATACAGATGTCTGTGGATATACCACTGTTAATACCCACAGTAATAACTACTTTACATCAAAACCTGCACCTATCGAGATACCCCACATATATCCATATCGGTACAGGGGGTATCAATAATCGTAATTACTTTGATGTTAAAAGATAAAGAACAGTGTCAGAATTAAGATCTCAATCTATTTGCATTGCCTGAGTTCCGTGAATGCGGCAACATGAAGTGGCACCGTACATTGGTTGTAAGGGTAGCTGAAAATTAAAAGTCTGCCGTCTGTCACGAAATGTTTGCAAGGCTCAGGCTGTCTGTGTGTCTATTTGCTTCCTTCCTTACTAGCTACTCCCGCTTTATCCGCATCTACCTGTTTACTCTGCTTTGCTGAGTCGTTTTATGTCGTGCAAGCTGCGAATCGCACTACGAATGAGTTCACTATTCGCTGACTGCCCGCCATGTACGTATTGCGAAGTCTCTGCTTAATGATGCTTGAGTGACCTACAGAGTACATCGTAGGTAAACCTAATTCTAGAGTGACAATACAGAATAATATTAACAACGCAGAAATAATTCCAGAATGAGATTTTCACTCTGCAGCGGAGTGTGCACTGATATGAAAATTCCTGGAAGATTAAAACTGTGTGCCGGACCGAGACTCGAACTCGGGACCTTTGCCTTTCGCGGGCAAGCTGACTTTGCCCTAAAGCTAGAAATCAAAAAGAAAAAGATTATTTTATAAAAATTTGACAACTTTTTTAATCGAAAGGAGAATGTCAAAGATATAGTGACTTGGTTTACGTGTAGCAAAAGAGTATTCTCACTGCGGACGCAAACCTGGGACTTCGCATGTGTTAATATAGAAGTATGAGGCTGATAAAATGAGCCTAATTGTTTTTTTCATCACTCACAGAGATGTCAAATTCTTAAAGTCCCCCCGAACTAAAAGGCGCAACTTGTCAATAAAGACTGTTTTACTATTCATTGTTGCATATGGAGATGGTATTGCTGATCGGCATAGTTCCTTATTGATCAAGGAGCCAGTACAGTGCTGAGTTCCAAGGAGCTGCTACTTCGTACCATTTCGCAACATTTAATAGAAATCGCCAATCTTCTACGTGAAACTCGTGTAAGAGAAGTGACTCGTGGAAAATATCAATGAAATGACAGGATGTGTTTTATTACATTATAATCATGACAGCCTCTTCTCTCTTAGCTACTGAATGCAAATTACCAGGTCTGTCTTCAGCAGACGAAATTTCGGACCAAGAATTAGTTTGCCGCCGTAGCACCGGTAAAAGGGGTTAGAGCGGTTTACAAATTTTGAATATCCGGCGAGGTTAAAGTAACGGACTGGCAGATAACGATGTGGATGCATGTAAGGGACTCGCGGATGTAGATTTTGTTGTTGTTGTGGTCTTCAGTCCAAGGACTGTTCTGATGCAGCTCTCCGCGCTACTCTGTCCTGTGCAAGCCTTTTCATATCAGGGTAACTAATGCAACCTACGTCCTCCTGAATCTGCTTACTGAATTCATCTCTTGGTCTATCACTACGAATTTTACCCTCCCCCCCCCCCCCCCCCCACTTCCCTCCAGTACTAAATTGGTGGTGCATTCTGTTCAGTATCTACTCATTAGGTACGTGATCTACCCATCTAATCCTCTGTAGCACCACATTTCAAAAGCTTCTCTCCTCATCTTGTCTCCATTGTTTATCGTCCATGTTTCACTTCCTTATATGTACACCCCCTACAAATACTTTCAGAAAGGACTTCATGACATTTAAATCTATACTCGATGTTAGAAAATTTCTATTCCTCGGAAACGATTTTCTTACCATTGCCAGTCTACATATTATATCTTTCCTACTTCGACCATCATCAGTTATTTTGCTGCTTAAATAGCAAAACCCATCTATTACTTTAAGTGTCTCATTTCCTAGTCCAATTCCCTCAGCATCACCTGATTGAATTCGACTCATTCCATTATCCTCGTTTTGCTTTTGTTGATGTTCGTCTTATATCCTGTCCATCCCGTTCACTTGCTCTTCCGAGCCCTTTGCTATTTCTGACAGAGTTACAATGTCATCGGAAAAACTTCAAAGTTTTTATTTCTTCTCCCTGGACTTTTAATTTTTACTGTACATTTTTCTTTTGTTTCCTTTACTACTTGCTCAATATACAGATTGAATAACATCGGGGTTAGGCTGCAACCCTGTCTCACACCCTTCTCAAGCACTGCTTCCCTTTCTTGCCCCTCGACTCTTATAATTTCCGTCTTGTTTCTGTACAAATTGAAAATAGCCTTTCGCTCCCTGTATTTTACCCCTGCCACTTTTAGAATATGAAGGACAGTTTTCCAGTCATCACTGTCAAAAGCTTTCTCTGAGTCTACAAATGGTAAAAACGTAGGTTCGCTTTTCCTTAAACTTCTAAGATAAGTCGTAAGGTTAGTGTTTCCTCATGTGTTTCTACATTTCTCCGGAAACCGAACTGGTCTTCTCTGAGGTCGGCTTCTACCAGTTTTTCCATTCTTCTGTAAAGAATTCGTGTTACTATTTTGCAACCGTGACTTATTAAATTGCTAATTCGCTAATTTTCTTGGACAACATTCCTCTTTTCCGTTCAGACCTCCAGCTGTATGATGTTCTTCGCCACGGATTCCACAGGTGCAATCATCCGTTCAAAACCGGTCCTTCAGAGGCCGAATTACGGAGAAGGCAGCTCTACCCTGCAGAGTCACGGTCTGATTTAGGCCGAGTAGTAGTCTCGACTCTTCGCAAAAAATGTCGGTAGTTGGAAGATTACCTCCGAGAAGTAACACAACGGAATAACCGCAAGGAAGACGATATAGCTGAATATTGGTTTTTCTTCATTGTTATGAAATATACTCTTTGTTTTACGCAAATCGGAACAGTGCACACATAAAGTGAGTAGAATGTGAAAACACATCACTCATCGTTACGTCAAGAGATCTGTGAACCCAGACACTGGTTAATAGACTGGATTCATTTCCAGTGAATCTGGGCTTAAATCAGCATCCGGATTTACAATTTCAGTGCTTTTCCCAAAATATTTCAAGCAAATACGCAACAGGTCCTTTAACAAGTCGGCGAATTTCATACCTTTCAATTTTCCGTGAGTGATAGTTCTATTTCTTTAACGACACTGACGTCAGTGGAACGATAAACTTCAAAACCCTTCCTTGTTGTCAAATGGACTTCCTCTTCAAGACAATCATTACGTTCTAAATTACAGGCAATGGTGAAACTACAGACATTTCTTTTGTTAACAAAAACCTAACTTCGAAAAATCGCTGCCTCCTTCACCACTAACAGCTACCTCAAACAAACAGCCAAAACTCATAACTATCTCTTACCTGCCAAAAATATTATGTGTTAGTAATTTTCATTGTGATCAGTCAATTATTGTTCTCCACAATGCGACAATCGTAAATGCAGATCCTTGTTTTACTAAACCACCAAATGTCATGTGGTAACGAAACAAGATGAAATCAGGTAGCTTGTAGCACGGAGACATAAATGAATAAAGTAATTTACGTGATAGCAGACTTGTCAGCGTGCTTATGCTAGAAATTGTCTGATGACAC
The DNA here is from genome assembly GCF_021461385.2 of Schistocerca piceifrons. NCBI lineage: Eukaryota > Metazoa > Arthropoda > Insecta > Orthoptera > Acrididae > Schistocerca > Schistocerca piceifrons. The sequence goes on from NC_060140.1 coordinate 349,494,422, forward strand.
GGTGTCTCACACAGGGTTTCGAATCCAAAACCTACAACCTTTTCATGGCTTCTTCTGGCTAACATAAACCTTCACGTACAGACTCACAGCTCCAATCCGTTCTCTCATTTTGCCGCTCCTGCAGTTATTTCAGTCTCGCAGATTTTTATTAATTAGTTCATGCATGTTCAGTAGGAATCGATTTAAAATTATTTTTGCTTGTTTATAAAAATGGCATACACCTGGCAATCACAACGAAAAAATAACTTCGTCGATTGCTATCATACCAGTACTACAGTTGTTATGGCTGCTGTCATATTGTTCTAAAAGGACAAAATCCCATTTTCAGTTTCCGAGCGCGTGTGGGTAGTTTAGTCAGGGAATTGCCAGACTACTGATACAAAAGCTTCTGATCTGTCTTTACCATTTCTTTCAGGCTTTCAGCAGTGAAAATATTTAATATGTGCAAATATTTTCCTAGAATAAGCGTTCTTTCGATTTCACGTTAAAATGTACATCTTCCGTAACTGACTGCTTCACGTATGTCGCTCAAGTTGCAGAGAAGCAACTGCGCATTTTATGAGGTTTTCTATCCATTCTTCAAATTAGTACTAAATTTACTCTCCGGCAAGTTGAAAAGCCCAACATCTAGTCGCTCTTCCCACATTAGAAACTTAGGGATACCGTGAAGTCTACGATGGAGCTCTTGGCTAGTAAATTAACCAAGCAACATTAATTATTTGCACGTTGACCTCGAGAGCATTACTCAACACACATTTACGCTCTAAGCCCTGACGGTACAGGTTTCCTTGCTGTTTTGCACTAGCAAAAAATAAGAAGAAAATCAAATCTAAAGACGTGCACACTGTTGTGTAATTGATTTAAGTAGTTAAGCAGCTTTAGAGGACTGGTGAGCCAAAAAATACTGCCTATTTATATTTCTTCTTTTTACTCTTACCGCTACGTTTTATGCTCGCTGGGATTCCCGAGGCGTTAGCGGACAGGTAATTTGTTAGCATCTCAGTGACGGCTATCATTACGTACATATAGTGAGCTGCTGAATAGGAAATTCTTGCAGGAGGCCAGTCCTTGCTGAGGCGTTAGGCCGGGGCGTGTAGGCGGTGCATGTCGTGCACGTGTTCTCTGGCTCCGAAGGCCTCGCGCGGGCGGCCGTTAGACCACCACGAGTAAAGAGTTCAGGGGCATTTCGCGCTCGGACTCCCCAGCTCGTAATTTCGTTTTACTTTCCAGACATCCAAAAAATAAATTATATGAAGTGACAAGCTGACTTAGCAGCACTGACATAAAGTAGACTGTTGAGGATTCGGAATTTGCATTACAACCGGACGGACTCAGTAGTGGTAAAATATTTGGTTGGTACTGAAGTAAGTACTTCATTGGACAGTCACTTTATTTTCCCTTTGTGTCGGATGGCTTATCTGATCCAGGCATACGGTGATTTCCTGTTGTAGCGAAAACTGTCTCATTGAACGCCGTTCAACAAACATAGCTTCGTCTGGTACTATACAGGGTGAGTCACTAACTATTGCCACCAAGAATAACTCTCAAAGTATGATAAGAAAAGTTCGCGGGACAAAAGTTGCGTGGGACTGAAATGCTCAAAAAACCACCAATGTTAGAGGAGAAAGCTGATGTGAATCGTAAGGACTGCACGTCCCAGTACGGGTGACGAGGCATATTAGTTCCTCAAACTTGTCTTTCCCATAACACCCAAGTGCGAAAAATTAGAAATTGAGATAAAAAAGATGGTAACGACATTATTTTTCCCGCAGGTCATTTTTGAATCGAGTAATCAACGGGAAAATAATTTTGGAACACCTTGTATCCCCTCCACCATAAAATAATTTGACGGATTACTCAGTATCAAATTTATACAGTATCATACCACCTAAAATACTGTAAAATTGTTCTGGAAATCATCAAATACTTTTCTTTTACTACAAACACTGCTCATTGAAATAAGAGTTTCCACTACACTGAGGTGACAAAAGTCATGGGATTGAGATATGCACCCATGTTCAAATGTGTGTGAAGTCTTATGGGACTTAACTGCTAAGGTCATCAGTCCCTAAGCTTACACACTACTTAACCTAAATTATCCTAAGGACAAACACACACACCCATGCCCGAGGGAGGACTCGAACTTCCGCCGCGATCAGCCGCGCGGTCCATGACTGCAGAGCCCCAGACCGCTCGCCTAATCCCGCGCGGCAAGCACGCACGCAGAAGACGGTCGTATCGCGCAAAGAAGATATAAAAGGGTAGTGCATTGGCGGAACTGTCATTATACTCAGATGATTCAAGTGAAAAGGTGTTTGATGTGATAATCGCCGCATGACTTTGAACGGGGAATGATAGTTGAAGCTAGAAGCGTCGAACATTCTGTTTCGAGTATATTACGGAATTTAGTATTCCGGGACCCACAGCGCCAAGAGTGTGCCTAAAATACCAGATGTCAGCCGTTACTTGTCACCACGGACAACGCAGCGGCCGACGGCCTTCACTTAAGGATCGAGAGCAGCGGCCTTTGCGTCGAGTTGTCAGTGCTAACAGACATGCAAAACAGCATGAAATAACCGCAGAAATCAATGTGAGACGTACGGCGAAAGTATTCATTAGGACGGTGTGGCTAATTTGGTGCTAATTGGCTATGGCAGCAGACGACCGACGCGAATGCCTTCGCTAAGAGCATGATACGGCCTGCAGAGCCTCTCGTGGTCTCGTGACCATATCGGTTGGAATCCAGATGAGTGGAAAATCGTGGCCTGATCAGGTGAGTCCTGATCTAATTTGGTAGGACTTGATGATGGCGTTCGAGTGTGGCGCAGAGCCTACGAAGCCACTGACACAAGTTGTCAAAGCACTGTGGAAGCTGATTTAAGCTGTTTTCACATGGACTGGACTGGGGTCGCCCCTCCAGCTGAACCGATCATTAACTGGAAATGTTTACGTTCGCCACTTGGAGACCATTTGCAGCCATTCATGGGCTTCACGTTCCCAAACAACGATGGAATTTTTATGGACGACAGTGTGCCATGTCACCGGGCCACAAGTGTTCGCCATTAGTTTGAAGAACATTCTGGACGCTTCGAGCGAGTGATTTGACCACCCAGATCGTCTGAAATAAAACCCATCGAACATTTATTTGACAGAATCGAGAGGTCAGTTCGTGCATAAGTCTTGCACTGGCAACACTTTCGTAATAACGGGCGGCTACAGGCCCTGCGTGGCTAAATGTTTCTGCAGGACGCTTGCAACGACTTGTTGAGTCCATGACACGTCAACTTGCTAAACTACGCCGGGCAAAAGGAGGTGCGAGACGATTTTAGCAGGCATCCCATGACTTTTGTCACTTCAGAGTATAGTTACGTTACTAACGCAGAAACATATATCAAAGAAGATTCGTCAATAGCTAGCCATCATGTACAGAAAATTCCGACAGCTCCATGTTCGTTTACCTTATATATATCATAAACAATAATCGATCTGTATGTAACTCATATTACGTTCTTCCTCCGTTGTACTCTACTGCTTCTCCGAAAGCAAAAGTATTGGAACTTCTGCGCAGCGTCGCTGCAAATGACATGCAGGAAGCTTTTGAACAGTGGAGGCATCGAATGCAGATGTGATTGTATTTAAATGAATCTTACTTTTTATTTAAGTGCAGAACCTTACACCATGAAACAGATCTCGCACGCAGTTTCTTCCGGCGTATTATTTGGAATGAAAATAGCGATATCTCATTTTTTTTTTTTATAAGAAGGTCAGTTAATGACAAAGTTAACCTACAGTGGTTAACGACACCTTGCTGGAAAGTAAGATAAATATTCTGTGCAGGGTACCAGAAAATCGCAACAGTGTTACTTCTCTTCAATGAAAATTTTAGAAATGAATCAGCAACTGAAGGTACGAGGAACACGGAACCTTGAATTAGGTAACGCAGTCATGGAATTTTACCACTACACGTGGCTACTTTATTTTTAAACCACTTCCATGGTATGTATGTTTTTGCAAGACTATTCCGAAATTTTTTAACTACGGCTGTTCAAGAAGACCTGTAGTTTTATAGGTACGTGAGCTCCACACATCAGTGATGGCTGCAAACTTCTAGCAGAGGAGTAGAGGAATTTGGCTTCGCGGAAATAAGCATTTCCCGGCGCAATATTTCAGTAACGAGAAAGCCATTCTGATAGTTCATCCTTAGACAGATTCTTCGTGTTCCTATTTACAGCAACGGTTTCCAATCTTTTTAGCTATACGGACCACAGTTTTTGCAAAAAAAAACTTAGATGTTAATTATATTCACTTAGCTTTTGCAACTAGATGAAAACTCAAAATCCATTGGTCAATGTTAAAAAAGAAGTCAGTGAGATATTTGACATAGTTTCTCACTCACGAGAGAAAAATATCAGTTAATACTGGTTAATTGTAGCCTCAAATCAGTATCTAAGTTCAGTTTATTCCTGTACTTATTTTTCAAAAAAAGTAAGGTTAAAGAGGCTCATTCACAAAGATAGTTTGCCAAAAAACCCATCAAGTGTCTCCGTGTATAGTAATTCACCTAATATTTTGACGGAGACTGAGCGTAGTGGTTTAGTGGCTAACGCTCTCAACTCGGATTCGAGAGACCCGGGTTCAGTTCTTTGGCCGACTAACCAGATATCGGTCACCCATGTCACTTCTTCCCCTCCTGTAGTAAGAAATGAGAGCAAAGCTCCATCTGGTATATTCTTAACCGTGGATGGGACTTGAAGCACCAGCTTTCATTCGTTCTTCTCTTGCCATAATATTACATGAAGAAAATTCAAGCGAGCCGTTCTTGTGAACAACTGTGTCCAAGAAACTACCAACTCGACAAACTACGATCGGATTGTGGCATGTTACGCCATGAGCAACCTGTCAAGGCCGCGCGCTAACCCTGTAGCGCAGTCTGTGGGGGTGTACACTTCCAGCAGGATGGTGTCACACGATATTGGTAACTTTTAACGGTAAAACAAATAAATAAATAAATAAATACTGGCAGCCCGTCGTAGAGCAGAAGGGTAGTTCTGGACATGACAGAATGGGCCATTCCGTTGTGAGCGTTATAGGATAGAGATGGGCTGTGTCAACTGATTTCTTTCTGTACTCGCTGACCATGATGACTAACTAGTGAGGCCTCTCAACCTCCTTGTCTTCGACTCTCGATCAGCGTTCAGGCCTAGTGCTACGCCGGCCGCAGCCCACAAGAAATAGTTCTGACAATTCTGCCTTACAGCGACCTTTCGCATTCTTAAACAATTGACTCTAGCTTATCCTATACGCTGGCTGAAAGCAGGATACGATAATAGTCCACTGACCAGCCAGAACATTGTGACCACCGATCTGCTATTGATAGAAACACGTCCAGGCGATAGCAGCGTCACCTGGCGTGGAATGACTGTTAGTCAGACACGCGCCCGGTGCATGTAGTATCAGTGAGCGTGCTGTCCCTGTGTAGAATGAGGAAGGCGAGCGGTCTGCCTTAGTTTGACCGAGGGCAGATGGTGATGGCCCGGAAGTTCGGTACGAGCATTTCGGAAACTGTACGCTTTGTCGGGTGTTCGAAGAGTGCTGTGGTGAGTGTTTCCAACGCGTGGCGAAGCCAAGGTGAAACTAGAAGCTACATCCAGACGTCGTATGGTTGGGCAGCCACCCCTCATTACAAATGTCGGACGGCGTAGTCTGGGCAGTCTGATAAAGCAGGACAGGGGGAACTGTGGCGGAACGAACATCAGATTTTAATGAAGAACAGAGTGCACATGTGTCTGAACACAGAGTGTACCAAACACTCCTAACGATGCGCTTGCGCAGCCGATGACCTATGCATGTGCCAATGTTAACACCACGACGTCGGCAACTACTACTGAAATAGTCAAGTGACCATCAAAAATGGTTCAAATGGCTCTGAGAACTATGGGACTTAACGTCTGAGGTCATCAGTCTCCCAGAACTTAGAAGTACTTAAACCTAACTAACCTAATGACATCACACACAACCATGCCCGAGGCAGGATTCGAACCTGCGACCGTAGCGGTCGCGCGGTTCCAGACTGAAGCTATTAGAACCGCTCGGCCACGCCGGCCGGCCAAGTGACCGTCGGCACTGGACGTTGGCGCAGCGGAAGAGAGTTTGGTCTGATGAATTCCGATACCTTCTGCATGACGCCCATGGGAGGGCGCAAATCCGTCTTGTTCCAGGGGAAGAACTCTTGGCACCTGTACTGCGGCACGGAGACAAGCTGGCAGCGGCAACATCATGCCCTGGGGAACATTCATGTGGGCATTGATGGGTCCAGTGGAGCTCTCGGAGGCACTATGGCAGCCAAGGAGTATCGTACACTGTTTGTAGACTGCTTACACCCCTTCATGACGATCATGTTTCCCGACGGTAGTGCTATTTTTCAACAAGATAATGCGCCATGCTACAAGGACAGGAGTGTGTGGAGTGGTTCGAGCAACACAGTGGCGAGCTCCAGTTGATGTGCTGGTCCCACAACTCGCCAGTTATGAACACTATCGAAAACATCTGAGATGTGATTGAAAGCGGCGTCAGAGCTCATAGCCCTCTCCCCCGAATTTACGGGAATTAGGTGTCTTGCGTGATGTGGTGCCAACACTCTCCAGCGACTTAACCAGGCCTCATTGCTTCTATGCCGTGAGGCGTCGCTGCATTTATCCGTGCCAAAGGTGACATACGGGCTATTAGGCAGGTGGTCATAATGTTATGGCTCGCCAGTGTACCGTCCAGTAGTCCGATTTCATCCCTCGCAATCCGATCGGCCCGCACACTTGCAGGTTTCATATCAAGTAAGGCAGCGCTGTGCAGAACACTGCAGCTGCGGTCGCTGTTCTGGCCCAAGGCTACACTCCAGTCAATGAAGGGGCAGAGCTGTTATGTAACGTACGCTCGGCTCTGCCGTACGTAGGGTCACGAGCACTCATCTTCGTATCTCCTAACCCCTCCCCCCCTCCCCCCCCTCTCCCCCCCTCGCCGCACAACCGCAAATGGCTCGTACCAGCCGCTAACTGAATCTTTCTGTATCGCCGCCGGAACAGACGATGCAGTTTCATTGTAGGTTGAGATAATCTTGTTGACCTCGTCACTTTCATGCCGCTAGTTGTGTTATTCGGCCGTTAGTAATCCGTTGATCGCTGTGGCATCAGTTTCCCGCTTTTCTCTTCAACCTATAATCACCTTCAGGAATCATTTACTGTTTGAAGGAAATAAGCCACTTATACTTTGAAGCGTATTGCTCGAGATATTATTTGTTTCTTTGTACACCTTTACACATCACTTTTAACGCCAGTCTAGACCATTTCCAATAACGTTTTGTCCGGAATTAAAATAAAAAATGTTTCAGCCAAATGTTGTGTATCTACCAGTAGACATCAACCAGTATGATTGCTTTCTTGTAACTTTGTTCGCTACGAAGATATGAATAGCACAATTAAAAAAAATAGCGTCTTCATCTGCTTCTTCTCCTCAAGACCTGTTGAAAAACATATTACAGTGTACCAGTCAAGTAAACACGCCGTTATTGAAAACGTAACATAACTGGCTTTGACTCTTCTCTTATACTGCTCCAAACACTAGCCCGGAAAAATTGACGAGTCTGACCGTGCAAAGGGAGCACCTTTAACCAAGGCCAACAGTCAAGACAGCAGAGAAGTGTCGACGTGGAGCCATGAAGTAGCACTTGCGCTGAGGCATCCGTGCAGTTGGTGGGGACACAAGACGCGATTTGGCCACTCCTATCTACTGCCGAGCCCGATATTCTCTGCCATTTTCCGCGGAGCCATGCTAGAGTGCTTTGATACTTTGTTACCGATATACTGTATCACTGTTTGAATCTGATGGATCACCTTCAAAGGACGCTTAAGCGTTATCTTTCCCGCTGATCTCTGGTTGTTAGAGTGCTTACGTTGTCCTCATAGGAGGAATTTGCCACAGATAGCTTCCTGACAAACTGTGCTGCTGTAGTGTCCCTGAAGGGCTCTCGGATGTTACTGGATTGGATTGGATTGGATTGTTTGGGGGAGAGACCAAACAGCGATATCATCGGTCTCATCGGATTAGGGAAGGACAGGGAAGGAAGTCGGCCGTGCCCTGTCAAAGGAACCACCCCGAAATTTGCCTGGAGCGATTTGGGGAAGTCGGGGAAAACCTAAATCAGGATGACCGAACGTGGGATTGAACCGTCGTCCTCCCGAATGCTAGTCCAGTGTGCTAACCACTGCGCCACCTCGCTCGCTGGATGTTACTGAATTCCATAATATGTATGATCTGACATCTCAAGCATCTGGCCCAGTGTGCACCCCTCCAAAATGTACACTGAACCCTTTGTGTACAAGCTTCACAAACAAGCACACATTTTAACTGAACTTACAATAACGGGCCAAAACACTATTACCAACAGTTTAATAGCTTATTTGTCCATCTTTGGATCGAAATACACCACTGATTCTGCATATCAGGGATCCGACTGTTTGTTGCTAGATTTGTGGAGGTATGCAGCACTAGATGTCTAGGCACCGTCATGCAATTCGCGTAAATAACGGGCCGCTGGGCGGTGATGACGCCCGATAGCGACCCAGATGGTTCCATAGGATTTACGTCAGGCGAATTTGGTCACTGATGCGCGGAAAAATACTGCTGAAAGATGACATCGCCATCGGGGAAGACATCAAGCAGGAAGGGATGCAGGTAATTCGCAGCTCTCAGCGTGCCTTCGATTACTACCACAGGTCCCATACAAGCGCAGGAGAATGTCGTCCGAAGCATAATGTTACTCCGACCAGCCTGCGTGCGTGGCTCGCTGCACTTTTCGAGCCACCGTTCACCTCGATGAATGCGTTTGTGGAGACGACCATCGAGCTAGTGTAGAAAAAATGAGATTCGCCCGAAGAGCCGACGCGTTTCCATTGATCGACGGTCGATTCCCGATGGTCCCGTGCTCACTGCAATCGTAATTGACGACGTCGTTGTATCAACATGTGGACACGTAGCGGTGGTCGGCTGCGGAGCGCCATGTTCAACACTGTACGATGAATGGTGAACTCCGAAACACTTGTACGTACACAAGCATTGTGCTCTTTCGGCAGAGATGCCACAGATCATCTATCCTACTTTACGAAGTAGACAAGCCTCCGAACCCCACGTTGTGTGAAGAGTAGTGGACGTCCAACCATTTAGCACCTAGAAGTAGTTTCAGTGTCCTTCTACCTCTTTCTGTTGATACTCAAGACAGTAGCTTGTGAACATTCGACCAGATGTGCCGTTTTCGAGATACTCGTTCATAGACAGTGCGTTATAATAATCTGCCCTTTTTCAAAGTCGCTTATCTCAATGGATTTCCCCGTTTGCAGCACATATCTTCGCTAGGGCAACACCCGTCCATGTCTGCTCCACTTACAAACTTTTGTTACCGCGTCACGTGCCCGCAACGCCACCAAGCGGCACCCAGCGTCTCGTTGGTCAGTTGTCATAGTGTTTTGGCTTATCACTGTAGGCCCATACGTATCTCTGGATCGTACGGTGCCAGAAGAGATAAGTTCTTTTAGTACGGACGATTGCCTATCAAACATGCTGAAGAAATTTATATGCGACTGCAAGATCTAATGGGACTCCTGTTTTGTGATAATTCTGCAGATCGTGGCCCTGGGCCCTCAGATGTGCTTCGGCCTCATCTTCGGCGACTTTCTGGAGAGCCTCGGCGAAGGCACCCGAGGCGTGACGCTCATCACCAGTGTCAACATGGCGCTGCATTCGTTCACAGGTAAGACCCTCCTGTCTGGAAGTCCCCCGGCAGTGCTGTCAACATTTCGAGCTTCGTCTTTATCAGCTACGTTAAACCTTCACGTATTTGTTCGTCCACTTTTTTTTAATATTACATAGTACCATTTGTAGGTATGAAACGATCTGAGGGACACGGTGCGTACCAATCTGTAACCACTTGCTGATGACACTGTATTGAATGGTACAATGCTGCCTTTAATGCTGCCTTTAAGTGACTGTAGCGCACAGAATGACTTACACAGAATTTCTGTTTGGGCAATGAACTGTAGCTTGCTCTAAAGATGAAAAAATGTAAACTAATGCAGTTGAATAAGAAAAAACAATTCTATACTGTCCGAATACAGTGTTACTGATCTGCTACTTCACACGGCCATATCAACTAAATACCCAGGCTCAACTTTGCAAAGCAACATGAATTGGAACGCGGACTTAATGTTGGCTGCAGGGACCGCGAATGGTCAGCTTCAGTTTATTGGTAGTTTTCAAGGAAAATGTGGCTCGTGTACAAAGAAGATCGCGTAGAGAACTCTTGTGCGCCCCATTATTGAGTACTATTTGAATGTTTGAAATCCCCACCAGGACGAATTAATGGAAAGCATCAAACCAGCTCTGTAACATGCTACTAGATTTGTTACCCGGTAGATTCGATCAACACGCGAGTTGCATGAAAATGTTACGCCAACTTAGGTGGGAGTATGAGGAAAGCAGCCGTTTTTCTCACGAACAGCTGTTGAGCAACATTAGATGATATTTGTGACAAGCTGCAGAGCGATTCTGCCATCAACATACTCGTACGTCTCGTGTAAACACTGTAAAGACAATCTAAGAAAAATCGGGGCTCGTGCGGAAGCACGAGACAGTTACTTCCGCTTCGCTCCATTTACAGGAAAGGTAATAACGAACCGTTGTACGAGGTACCCTCCGTCATGCACCGCATATTATTTGAATAATTGAATAGTGTCTTCGTTTATTTCGGATAACGACGAGCAAGCATTGAGTAACTTTCGTCAAAGTAGCTTTACACATGTGGGATATAGGATTTATACAGGGTGGTCCCGAATTCATGGTACAAACTTTAATGGTAGGTACAGGACATTGTAACAAGGATTTATTGTATAGGAATGTATAGTCGCAGGTGACGCGGTGAGGCGTAAACAGGGGAAAGAGAAATGGAGTGATCGGTTGGTGTCACTGCCGGTAGAGGGCAGTAGATGAACATGATGTATCGCAGTAGGGACAAGCGCCATTCACAATTGTGCTGCCGTAGACGATGGGTGACTTTACGTATGCAGAAAAAGCAGACATGCATTACATGTACGGCCGTGCAAATGGTAACGCCAGAGCTGCGTTACGAATGTATCGCGCGGAGTATCCTAATCGACGAATGCCGGATCATAGAATTTTTCAACGGTTACATCGTCAACTTTGTGAAACAGGTACGTTCGACGTCAACAGACATGACGCTGGTCGATTAAGAGCTGTACGCACTCCAAGACTGGAAGAACGCATCTTGAACATAGTGGCTGATAGACCCGAGTCAAGCACAAGAACTGTTGCGCGTGACGTACATGTGAGTCATCAGACTGTATGCAGAGTGTTAAATGAAAATCGCTTACACCCCTTCCATTTTCAAAAAGTACAAGCATTGAATCCGGCAGATTATCCTCTTCGCGTGAACTTCTGCCAGTGGTTGTTGCAGCAATGTGCGTTGCAGCCGGATTTCGTAGGTCATGTGCTATTTACAGATGAAGCGACATTTTCACGCGAGGGTGTCTTTAATGCGCACAATTCCCATGTGTGGGCAACAGATAATCCACATGCAACGCGTCCACATGCGTATCAACAACGTTTCGGTATTAATGTGTGGGCTGGTATTGTGAACGACTTTTTGATTGGGCCATACTTACTACCCACGCGACTCTGTGGCGAAAGCTATCTTATTTTTCTGCAAGAAGTGTTACCAGAACTGCTGCAAGATGTTCCGCTCGCCATTCGTAACCGCATGTGGTTTCAGCACGATGGAGCGCCAGCACACTTCAGCACTGCTGTACGGAATTACCTGAATGCCACGTTTGGTGCTAGATGGATTGGGCGTGGTGGACCAGTCCCTTGGCCACCCCGATCTCCTGATTTCTCTTGCCTCGATTACTTTTTATGGGGACATCTTAAGAGTCTTGTTTATGAGACTCCAGTTGACTCAGATGAGGATCTCGTTGCTCGCATATCTGTAGCTGCTGCAGGTGTGCGTGAAATACCAGGCATCTTTGAACGTGTACGCCAATCGCTGCGCCGACGCTGTCAAGCATGTATCGCTCATGGTGGACGCAATTTTGAACACTTACTGTAAACATGACACTTGTCAACAACGATTTCAATAAAATCTTTCGTTTTCCTTTCGGCCATTATTTCCCCTGTTTACGCCTCACCGCGTCACCTGGGACTATACATTCCTATACAATATATCCTTGTTACAATGTCCTGCACCTACCATTAAAGTTTGTACCATGAATTCGGGACCACCCTGTATTGCTTGTTTCTCGTGATCTCGCTATGTTAAAAGCCTAATGGGTGTAATACCCTGTACTTAAGATTCTAAACGTTTTGTGAAATAGGATCGACTTCTCCTCTACTCACCATAAAATTAGTTCCCATTCTTAATTCATTAAAATTATTCCGAGAATTCTGTAATTATTAAGCGCTGAAACCGAATCCACGTGACTGTAAAAATGGGCTCATCTCAAGTCACTGCGAACAAAATCCATTCTTATGTTGACTGCTGTTTCGAACGTAGTGTAGTGTGTTACATCGTCGGAGACGGTGTGGAGTTCATATTAAGCAGCACGTTGTGACAGAGATATGGTGAGTAGCGATGTGGACATTTCAGTTGAAGTATGCTCGTGGCACTGAAGGGAACTGATAATCTCGCAGTTTAGCGCCCTGAAACACTAAACTAAGTAAAGGTACTGAGAAGTATTATTCTTTTTGACCAGAAAGAGATTTCTCTTCAAGTAAATCGACACATTGAAATTTATATTTAGTGGTGTGCTAAACAGCAATATTCTCGCGGCAAAAATGTTGCACTTGCGTTTCGTTTCTAGTTCTTGATTGAGTGTAGCTCACCTACTTCGGAAATGTCTTGGAAAACTCTTATGCAACCCATTCCATCATTTTATTTGTTCGGTCGTTCTTCATCAAAGATTAGGCTGAAGAAAATGAAAAATAAGTTTCAAGAAGATCTGTGTGAATGGCAATGAGTTTGTTTGGCAGATGAATTATTACAAAGGTGATGAATTTTCCTTCATCTGGAACCACAGTCATATAAAACTTACGGAGAGATATAACCGCCATTTGACTGAAGGCTATGCTTTATTACACGATTTAGATTTCAGCGTTAAGCCATTATCAAGTGTTAACAAATGTTATAAATATTCAAAGCTATATCATCGGTTATATAAGCTTGATGTTTCTGCACCATGAAATCCATGGTATATTGGTTCCACTACCTGTTTCCCTGGCGCACCATAGATTACATGGTGCAGACTATGATGTCTCTGTTTCGGTCTTTGACGATTACTTTACTTATATTTATGTGTATCTGCTGTTACTGAGTGCACGGCAGCACTGATCCGTTTGATTGCTGCTTATACACACTGAAACGAAGCTCAAACCTGTGATGTGGTCATTTATTTTATTACGCAGCTTTATCATGTTAACAAGTCAAGCAAATCACCAGCCAATTGACATATTACAAAAATGTTCTCACTTTTACTTTCGAAACATCAAGTTTATACAACCGAGGGTATATACAGCGTTATCCTAAAAGATAGATCCATTTTCAAAAATTCGTATGTATTCAAGCACAAATCCAAAATGAATAAGCTTTACACTGATGAAAAGAGAATGTTTCAAAGTTTATTTATTTTTTTTTTTTACAATGTTTGATATCAGTTTGGCTATGTGAAGGAAGCTGTTTACGTCACACGTCTACCAACCACTCTGAACGATCTGCGGAAACGGATCAGTGCTGCCGTGCACTCAGTAACAGCAGATACACTTTCGCGTGGGTGGGACGAGTTTGGCTACCACGTCGATGTTTGCCGTGCAGCCAACGGTGGCCACATTGAACATTATAACAGTTATTCACATCGCAGAATATCTGAGTGACCACCATCAAACGTTCATTTCTGAGGAAGAGGATGTGGAACAAAAATGGAAAAAATTCAGAAACATCGTCCAGTACGCCTTAGATAAGTTCGTACCGACTAAGGTCCAAAGCGAGGGGAAAGATCCACCGTGGTATAACAATCATGTACGAAAGGTACTACGGAAACAAAGAAAGCTTCATCATAGGTTTAAGAGTAGTCGAATCATAGCTGATAAGGAAAAGCTGAACGAAGCGAAAAAGAGCGTAAAGAGAGCAATGAGAGAAGCATTCAACGAATTCGAACATAAAACATTGGCAAACAATCTAAACAAGAACCCTAAAAAGTTTTGGTCATATGTAAAATCGGTAAGCGGATCTAAATCCCCTATTCAGTCACTCGTTGACCACGATGGCACCGAAGCAGAGGACGACCGAAGAAAGGCAGAAATACTGAATTCAGTGTTCCGAAACTGTTTCACTGCGGAAAATCGTAACACGGTCCCTGACTTCAGCCGTCGCACGGACGCCAAAATGGAAAATATTGAAATAAACGATATCGGAATTGAAAAACAACTGCTATCACTTAGTAGCGGAAAAGCATCCCGACCAGACGAGATACCCTTAAGATTCTACAGTGATTATGCTAAAGAACTTGCCCCCTTTCTATCAGCAATTTATCGTAGATCGCTGGAAGAACGTAAAGTACCTAGCGACTGGAAGAAAGCGCAGGTCGTTCCCATTTTCAAGAAGGGTCATAAATCAGATGCGAATAATTATAGGCCTATTTCGCTTACGTCAATCTGTTGTAGAATAATGGAACATGTTTTGTGTTCTCGTATTATGACGTTCTTAGATAATACAAATCTCCTTCATCATAACCAACATGGATTCCGCAAACAGAGATCATGTGAAACTCAGCTCGCCCTATTTGCCCAAGAAATTCACAGTGCCGTAGACACTGGCGAGCAGATTGATGCCGTATTCCTGGACTTCAGGAAGGCATTTGATACGGTTCCGCACTTACGTTTAGTGAAAAAAATACGAGCTTACGGAATATCGGACCAGGTTTGTGATTGGATTCAGGATTTCCTAGAAGAAAGAACACAACATGTCATTCTTAACGGTTCAAAACCTGCAGATGTAGAGGTAATTTCGGGAGTACCGCAGGGAAGCGTGATAGGACCTTTATTGTTTACAATATACATAAATGACTTAGTTGACAACATCGGTAGCTCCGTGAGGCTATTTGCAGATGACACGGTTGTCTACAAGAAAGTAGCAACATCAGAAGACTCGTACGTACTCCAGGAGGACCTGCAGAGGATTAATGCATGGTGCGACAGCTGGCAGCTTTCCCTAAACGTAGATAAATGTAATATAATGCGCATACATAGGGGCAGAAATCCATTCCAGTACGATTATGCCATAGGTGGTAAATCATTGGAAGCGGTAACAACCGTAAAATACTTAGGAGTTACTATCCGGAGCGATCTGAAGTGGAATGATCACATAAAACAAATAGTGGGAAAAGCAGGCGCCAGGTTGAGATTCATAGGAAGAATTCTAAGAAAATGTGACTCATCGACGAAAGAAGTAGCTTACAAAACGCTTGTTCGTCCGATTCTTGAGTATTGCTCATCAGTATGGGACCCTTACCAGGTTGGATTAATAGAAGAGATAGACATGATCCAGCGAAAAGCAGCGCGATTCGTCATGGGGACATTTAGTCAGCGCGAGAGCGTTACGGAGATGCTGAACAAGCTCCAGTGGCGGACACTTCAAGAAAGGCGTTACGCAATACGGAGAGGTTTATTATCGAAATTACGAGAGAGCACATTCCGGGAAGAGATGGGCAACATATTACTACCGCCCACATATATCTCGCGTAATGATCACAACGAAAAGATCCGAGAAATTAGAGCAAATACGGAGACTTACAAGCAATCGTTCTTCCCACGCACAATTCGTGAATGGAACAGGGAAGGGGGGATCAGATAGTGGTACAATAAGTACCCTCCGCCACACACCGTAAGGTGGCTCGCGGAGTATAGATGTAGATGTAGATGTAAAAAATTATCAAAAACTTATTAATTACAAATTAATAAATTTATTAAATTGATATCAAACTTTATGAAAAACACTTTGAATCTTCCTCTTTTCACTGGTATAAAGCTTGTTCATTTTGGAGTTGTACTTGAATAAGTACGAAGTTTTGAAAATGGGTCCATCATTTAGAATAACCAAGTATTTTACACACAATTCAGATGATTTTTGATAATTATAACTCTGATGACCTCGCTGTTTCGTCCCTTCCCCCCAAATCAACCAACTAACCATAATTGTAGCACTTGATAATGGTCTAAGGCTGAAATCTGGATCGTGTAATAAAGCATACCATATAGTCAAAGAGTGGTTATATCTTTCCGTTAGTATAGGTGTTCAATCAAGCTTCAGCTGTGGTCGGTAGTGCGTGAAGTAAGGGGCTACTTTTCAAAACACAGTTTCTTCAGACTAAAAAATGATTAGTATGTGCTATCGTCTTCCAACTCCCATGCTTCCTATTGTTAGTTACACATTATAAAACTCGATTGCTATTGAGATTAAATGTTCCGTTTCTGGCCTTACGTTAGTTCATTTTTATGTGAGTTCATCCGAAAACCATTTAAATAAATTTAATTATCAACAGAATTGAAAAAAGGCCGAAATTCCTGTTTCCTCATTAAAATCAGGTGGCTTTGTAGTGATACTACAGCTATAAAAGTTTTGAAATTAATCAGTCGTGAAGCAATTAAAACAAACATGGAGGAATTGACTATATCTCCGCATCCTTGTAGTGTTAACTTCATGTCGTTAGCGGCAGTTGAGTAAAGATATTGAGTCTCAGTCTTTTCTCGGAAAACGCCCCTCTATTGTCAAGATAGAGCGAACTTTTATCAACAGTTTAATGCTTTACAAAGATTAATAGCGGATTTTGCTGCGCAGTAAAATTGTACGGGCCAACGCGCCCGTATTATCACATCCGCATGTGCAATCCAGTATGAACCAGAAAAGTGGACGCGACTTCTTAAATGTCGACTCATTGAAATGCTAATGAATACGCGAACAGCCGCTATTAATAATCCTGGCCTCTGCCTGACAGGCTCCCAACTGAACGATTTATGTAGCGTAAAAAGCATAAAGAGATTAATTTTACGTTATGATTGTTGCGGTAAATAGTGCTTTGGGTTTTAAGCTTTTGATTCCGACGCGTTCAGCGGATGTTGTAACACACTTTATCCGCTAGGGACTATGCAGTGTGAGAACGCTGCAGTCTCCGTAAAGTCAGTACGATTCAAAGCAACGGTGTGCAGGATAATTCCTTTCGGCGAGGAACACACCTAAGAGTCTCGTGCTAGGGAGAGGCATGAACGATTTGGAAATGATCTCGTGTCACTAGATGACAGCCCGAACACAGAACGGTGATGCGTCACTGAAACTATTCGAACATTTTACCAACGATTTACGATAAAATGAATTCTTTATTTTGGTGGGTGCAAACCGTAGCATAATGCACCGACTGTTCAACGATTATCTACACAGCCGAAAAGTGAACAAAACAGATCAAACCAGTGTAAAAGTCACGTTCTTAATCGATAAATTGCTGATTTTTCACACATACGAAGCATACGAGGGAAGATCGGAAGGTAACTCACAAGATCTTCATTACCAAAGAGTTAAATAAGTATCAAAACAAAACAAAAAAATCACAACTGATCTTATATCTTTTACCTACTTTTTCATATAGTCACCAACGTACTCAACATATTTCTCTCATCATGCTACCAGTTTCAGTATGCTCTGATTGTTGAAGTCCGTTTGGTTGGAGTATAGCCATCTGCGGACTGCTGCTTTCAGTTCCGCATCTGCCTCAAAGCGTTGGCCGATCAGGAATTTCTTCGTGGGACCAAACAGATGAAAGTCCGACGGTGCAATGCCCAGGCTGTATGGTGGATGCTGGGGCACCTCCAACCCAAATGTGTCGATTTTCTCACGAACAGGAGTAGCAACATTTTGGTGAGCATTTTCATGCAGAGGTTTGACACCGTCAGAATTAATCGTGTGGTTTTTGTCACGATGGGGACGACGCAACTTAACCAATGTTTTAACCTAGGCTGCAGCATTCACAGTGACCCCATGTTCAGAAAATTCCACCAACACACCATGCCTATCCCAAAACATACGAGGTGTGGCTAGAAAAAAACCGGACTAGTACTGGTGAAACAATAAAACGAATGCAATAAGGCTGAAAGTCGCGTGGCCTGTCACGTGACTCTCGCTGCGCCTACTGCTCGAGTTTCATCTGCCTCCTGCACTCAGTCTGCCCGTGGCATCTGTTTTAAGTAGTTGACGTTTTGTCTGTGCGTCGGAAAATGTTGAGTGTACAGAAAGAACAGCGTGTTAACATCAAATTTTGTTTCAAACTAGGAAAATCTGCAAGTGAAACGTTTGTAATGTTACAACAAGTGTACGGCGATGATTGTTTATCGCGAACACCAGTGTTTGAGTGGTTTAAACGATTTGAAGATGGCCGCGAAGACACCAGTGATGACACTCGCACTGGCAGACCATTGTCAGCAAAAACTGATGCAAACATTGAAAAAATCGGTAAACTTATTCGACAAGATCGCCGTTTAACAATCAGAGCAGTGTCTGAGTTAACAGGAGTTGACAAGGAAAGTGTTAGGCAGATTCTTCATGAAAGTTTCAACATGAACAAAGTGTGTTCAAAAATGGTTCCAAAGTGTCTCAAAATTGAACAGAAGGAACGCCGAAGAATGATTTGTTCTGACATCCTGGAAAACATTGAAAGTGATCCCACCTTCTTACAAAATGTTATTACTTGCGATGAATCGTGGTTTTTTACTTACGATCCCGAAACTAAACGCCAATCGATGCATTGGAAAACTCCTGGTTCTCCACGACAAAAAAAAGCACGAATGTCAAAATCGAAATTCAAGGCAATGATGATTGTTTTTTTTGACATCAAAGGGATTGTGCACATTGATTGGGTACCAGAGGGACAAACAGTGAATCAGCATTACTACATTAGCGTCCTGGCTACCCTACGTGAGCGAGTACGGAGAAAACGGAACGATTTGTGGAGAAAAAAGTCATGGATCCTTCACCAAGACAATTCCCCAGCTCACAGTGCGTTGTCAGTGAAGACGTTTTTGGCAAAACACAACATTCTCATCTTAGATCATCCACCCTACTCACCTGATTGGGCCCCCTGTGACTTTTTTCTTTTCCCTAAAGTCAAGACAGCTTTGAAAGGAACTAGATTTTAGACTGTTGAAGCAGTAAAAGAAAAAGCGACGGAAGTAATGTATGGACTTACCGAAAATGATCTGCAGCATTGCTATGAACAGTGGAAAATTCGTATGGAGCGGTGTAGAGACCGAGGAGGAGAGTACATTGAAGGAGATAACATGAAATTGTAAATAATTGTAAATAAATGTTTTTTCCAGCATCAGTCCGGTTTTTTTCTAGCCGCACCTCGTAGTCACAAACACTTTCCCAGCAGACTGAGTCACTCCGGGTAACCAGGATGTTTCCATTCCATAGAGCCCTGCTTGGTTTCGGGCGTGTGGTGGTACGCCCACGACTCATCACCAGTGACGATTCCTTTCAGTAAGTCATGCCCTTCTGTGGCGTAAAGCGCTAACTGATTCAGGCTTGTCATCATTCACTGGCCCTTGTGGTTGTCTGTCAGGTTCATAGGCATCCAGCGAGCTCTAACTTCACGAAACTTCGACGTATCATGAACAATACCGTACACTGCACCGCAGGAAATGTTGAACTGCTGCGATAAGATTCGCAGTTGCACCGGCCAGTCGTTCAGAATTGCTCCCTGAATGGCTCACACGTTCTTCGGGGTTGCAACTGTTGCCGGTTGCCTGGAACGTGGCTAATCACTAAGATTCACACGGCCCTCTTGGAAGAATGCACACCACCTGGAAACATTGCTACCGCCTATCCAGTCGTCCCCATACATGCCATTAATGTTCTTATGAATTTCACTCAGTTTATGCCCTATGGCCCACAAATTTCGAACTACACTTCCCTGCTCTTCTCAAATTGACGACAGTAAAATGGGCACCGTGTTTGTTTCATAGTTCAGGCTTCTCTCGCCAAAGCTCCTTATAAAACCAAATTACCCTCTGTAGGGCAAACTTCAAACTATATCGTCGTGAAACTTCAACATTCCAGCTGCAATACCAGTGGAGAAAAAATTATTGTAGATTACTTTCCGATCCTCTCACGTATATCTTATCGTATGTACAGCGTATACATTGACTTACTGTATAGTATCGTGAAATATAATAATGTAGGCGTTCTGAAATTTTTTAATGTATGACGCAAGACGAGAGAGCACTTATTCCACCTGTAGAGCAGCTCATAAACAGACTATGCACCTGTCCTCTAATACGGCTTTCGGAGCTTGAATGACTCATTGAGCTGTCGCTATCTATCTCGCAGAACCACCGGCAAAAGAACAGGCTTGGAAAAATTAAAGGGTATTTTCTGTTGGCCTTGACCTGTAGGTGGTGGGTGGAGCTAGTTAGTGTCTCAGTATAGATTCGCAGCACTCTGTCGCCTAATGCGACGTGGTAAGAGCGGTAAGTTTGTGTCGGCTCTGGCTAAAGCCGTTCACTAAACCCTTAACGAGACCTACTTCGAACCGCTCTCGTTTTAAATCGAGTGCACCGTTATGAAATAACGTTTTGAAACATTTTGATGGTATCTGCTGTCTCATGCAGTGGCTCAACAGGTTTTTTTTTTTTCAGCGAATGATTCCTCTTGCCACAGATTTAGGTCAATCACGTTCACGAGACATACCATCTCTTTTAATCACATGTAAATGGGTGTAAACACCAAACGTGCACTATTGCTGGAGCTCCCATGGTTCAACAACGGCCCCGCTGTGTATTGGATCTTCCGTGCACTGCGTGATTGGCCTTCTAGGTTGTGTGTGATTACAACCCACCTGCTGCTTTGTGCATGTAAGCAGAACACCTTGCCATTCTCGGCAGTCAGCAGTTTAGCACCTGGAGCGGAATATCCTGCCTTATTCTGTAATTGTTGTAGAATATTAAAACATTTTGAGCTCAAACATAATGAGCTATCTTGAACAGAGTGACCTCCTCCATGTCAGTTAGCATGGATTCCGAAATCATAGATCGTGTGAAACTCAACTTACAGTTTTCTTACATGACGTACTGAAAGCTTTGGATCAAGGCAGTCAGGTAGATGCAGCATTTCTTGATTTCCGAAAAGTATTTAACTCAATGCCTCACCTAAGCTTATTGTCATATTGCGCATCAAGCGAATTTTTTGACAGGATTGAGGACTTTTTCGTAGGGAGGGCGCAGCATGTTATGTTGGATGGAGTGTCACCGTCAGATGTGAAAGTAATTTTGGGTGTGTCCCAGGGAAGTGTGTTGAGATCCTTAATGCCATTTGTATATTAATGACCTTGCTGGCAATATAAATAGTACACTCAAACTTCTTGCAAATGATGCAGTTGTCCGTAACGAAGAACTGTCTGAAAGAGCTGCATAAATATTCCATCAGATGTTGATAGGCTTCCAAAGTGATGCAAAGATTGGAAACTTTCCTTAAATGTTCAGAAATGTAAAATTGCGCACTTCACAAAACGAAAACACGAAGTATCCTATGACTTTAATATCAATGAGTCGCTGTTGGAATCGGCCAACTCATACAATTACGCGGGTGTAACATATTGTAGGGATATAAAGTGGAATAATCTCATAGTTTCAGCCGTGTGTAAGGGTGCTCAACTTCGCTTTATTGATAGAATACTGGGGAAGTGAAATCAGTCTACAAAGGAGATCGCTTACAAATCACTCATACGATCCATTCTAAAATATTGCTCATGAGTGTGGGACCCGTAACACATGTGACTAACAGGGGATATTGAACGTATAGAGAAAGGGCAGTACGAATTGTCACAGGTTTCTTTGACCCGTGGAAGAGTGTCACAGAGATGCTAAAGAAACTGAATTGGCAGACTCTTGAAGATAGACGTGAACTGTCCCGAGAAAATCTACTAACAAAGTTTCAAGAACCAGCTTCAATTGATGACTCTACGAATACGCTGCAACCCCCTACATTTCGCTTACATAGAGACAGTGAGGACAAGACTTAAAAAAATTGCAGCACTCATAGAGCCATTCAAACAATCACTCGTCCCGCGTTCCGTACGTGAATGGAACGGAAAGAAACCCTAAAAACTGGTGCAATGAGACGTAGCCGCTGCCAAAACTTCATGGTTGTTTGGTCAAATCACTTGTACCCGTACCTAGTGGAAGTGGAAGGGTAACGCAAAGTGACCTTTGCATATATTTTGCCCGAAACGCTGCTCCTGTCCGCCAAGAAGTTGTAAAACTAGTTCTAATGTACCCCATCAGAGTTGTCAGTGAGTTTCACAGAGGAAGCTTATCAATTATTCTTCGGTAAAAGCTTTTATAATTTGCAATTTTCTGAGGTAAGATAAGTTATTGGTGTTATTTGTGTTGCCTCACATACACGCAAAGTAATACCTTTTTCCAATATTATCTAATGTTAACACTTCTGACTTACAGATTTATAAGTAGTTCCCTATTGCTTCTTTTGGTTTGATAGCTTCATCTGTGTGCTAACACTACTCGTACGGAAATGTGGCAAAGCTGACCACTTTTCCCAACTATCCATTTTTAAACTACTTACACCACTAAGAGTTAGTTACTTTCATGTGTCACGCGTAATACTACGGATTGACTTCTGAATCATTTTATACACGAGTACAAAGCTATCATTCGCTATTCTATCCCTTTGAAATGATTTCGAATTAATTAATCAAATAATGTTATTGAAAACCGTCTCTGTTCTGTTTTAACCTAGTACAAAAATCCAATTGGACAGGGTCTACTGAAGCCGCTTGGTATTGTTTTAGGTACCAGGGCATCAAGATGCCTTTAAAATGTGTCCGGAAATCAGATTAACAAACACGGCATCCTGTTCCGTTGGAAAATGTGACTGAGGTGATGAAGTATGATAAGAATGCCTTTTCCTACAGCAGCAAAGCAATTTAATGTTCACGTAAAACGCTGAAAAGAGGCGTTCTAAGAAAAGACAGAGATACAGTAGGAAGTAAATAAGTTATAGGAAGTTCAAGGATTGTGTTCAATGAAGAACAAGAGCAAGAAATACTTAGTTATATTTCTGAAATGGAAAAGCGATTTTATGGATTTACAGTGGATGACCTACGGAGATTAGCATTCCACGTGGCAGAAAGAAACAAAATACCATATCATTTACATATTATCATACAATATAATTTATATACTATTATCCAAAACGCAAAGTGACCAGTTCCTGGCCTCGTTACCTTCTTAGAGTGGACAAAAATAGGCACTATGTAAGCCTTCGAATGGTTCAAATGGCTCTGAGCACTATGGGACTTAACTTCTGAGGTCATCAGTTCCCTAGAACGTAGAACTACTTAAGCCTAACTAACCTAAGGACATAACACGCATCCATGCCCGAGGCAGGATTCGAACCTGCGACCGTAGCGGTCGCGCGGTTCCAGACTGTAGCGCCTAGAACCGCTCGGCCATCCCGGCCGGTCTGTAAGCCTTCAGAAAAATGCATAAAGTTCCTATATATTACTTTCTTTTTCACTTAAAAACATTTGATGTGAAACCTTATGATACGTAGATTCAAAATGTGTCAACGGAAAGTTTCTATTAATAGCCATGGTTTGGTGAAAATTCAGTTTTCTTTAGACTGGGCACTTTACCCCACCTTACTCTATTAGGTTTTAAAACCACTGTCCCCTGCCGACAGATCCGCCACGTCTTCAACATAGCAGTTACCTTGAATTCAGTTACATGTTAATGTACGTCTCCAGAAACGGGATTAAGATAAAGCAGAAAGCGATATGTACCCATGTACCCATTAGTGAATATACAGACAAAGACAATAAGCTAGTGTTGGTTTCTTGGTATCTGCGGTCCAAGGCGGTGAATTGCACGTTCCGCGACGTGGGTCCTCGTCTCTAATTGCTTCCGTTAGCATTGCAGCTTTCGACACTCATTAGCGCGAAGCTCTGCAGACCATTAGCTGCATGTGGAAGGATGTTTCCGTGGTAGATAGGTTCAAGCTGATTCTAATGAGATGCGAAAGGCTTTCAGAGATCTAAATATCCACAAATGTTCTCAGTCTATTTTATATTTCAAAGAGTTCATTTTTAAATTCAAACGTTTATCAATATTTTTATTGTTGTAGAAGGTACTCTTTTCAGTTTTTCGTATTATAAACATACGGAAAATCTGTTAAGTCTTTTATACAAGAGGTTTAAAGAAAAATGAAAAGTAAAAATAATTTCGTCGCTATAAACATTAAGAAGGCGAAAATTCTATGTCTACCACCAAAAGACCTCGGTTTAACGACTCGTAAGACTCTTCTAAACGTTCAGGAATTTTGCTTGTAGTTTTCTGTGTTACAGGTTAGTATTCATATTCTGCCAACAGCAAATCCTTACAGGGGAAGTAACATTTATTACGATGTTGAATTCGAGTCCTGCGTTAGCCTGGATTAACGTATTTCTGTAGCATTAAGTCCTTCTATCGATTTTATTCCTTTTTTTTCATTTCTGAGTTCATGTTTCAGCAAACGAATTCGGTAATCTTGGCGCTCCGGTTAAAATGCTCGTTACCTCCATTTCTGCCGATGTCCATAGCTGTCACTATCCAACTCGATCTCGTTCCCAGTCTCTAGTGACGAAGACGTTGACGGCACTCTGATCTCTGCTCCTACTTCAGTTTTGCGTCCTCCACAGTGAAACTAAAATCGGTTTGTGTCATCAGAATCTCTATTTCTTTTTTTTTTTTTTTTCCTTTCCTGCTTTCTCACTGCAACCGTGTCCTTCCATGCAGGAAATCGCTTCAGTTTAATTTCAGAGAGAATGCTAAACCTGAATTCGTTTTGTAAAAGCTTCAGAATTTCGTTATAATTAATTTATCCTTAATACTAACAAAACGACAGTTTTCGGGTTTAGATAAATCACTTGTTGAAATTAATTTCCTTTCTGTTTAAAACCGCACTTAAACAACTGAAGAACTTCATTAAGAAAATTTTATTTACAGTGGTTCAAATGCATGTTGTTACAAATCTTCCAATCTAAACAATGCCTCAAAAGCCGTATCACAGACAACAGTAACTTTACGTAAACTTTGGTTTGCAGCTGTGACTTCGAAATGTAGAATGGCACAATAAGAATGCTACATAGATGGTAGACGTAATTTATTATTAAGTTTTCGTTTTATTTCACTCTTTCAGTTTGCTTAGAATAACCGCTATGGCTACCATGTTGCGTGATTCAGGGGCGATTACAACCAGGCTTACTCTCTTGATTAAGCTGAATCGAAGGAAATCGTTATTATTATGAAGATAAGTGGAAAACGTCTATTTAAAGATCCGGACACACCGAAGAACATCTGATGAAGTTGCTGTCTTCAATATTGTCAGATACTAGTAAGTAGACATGCAACCAGTAAACCCCGATTCTGTAAAGAATCTGACTCCAATGTATAAAACATCTTCAGACATCTGATTACTTTAAAAAACAATGTCTTAAATATTAGCCGTTAATTTTGTTTGAAAACGCTAAGTGCTCTCGTTATCAAACACTGTGTAAGTAAAGTCCGGACAATCGCACTCCGTTTTAAGCAAAAGCTAGCTTTTAACGCTTCATAATGTTTATGACGTCATATTTCCTGAACTATATGTTGTAGAATCTTGCAGGAACATTCAGTGATGTGTGTGGATAGTGTCTGCAAAATATAATGCTAATAGATTTAATGCTAAAGAAGGAAAAAATTATAAGTCGTGCCTGATGGCAAAGTTCTACTGCATGAACATCGAAAAGGTAGTGAACGATATACTACTTCCCTTTCATAATTTTGTGGTTGCCGTTGGCGATAGAAAGTTTGGAAAAGGTTTGAAATTGTGTATAAAGTTTGCTGGAAGTCATTTGTAAGTGATCTCATTCACAAATACTGGATGAATAAAAGTCTGCGTGTTTGCGCGCTGTGGACTACGTTCCCTCAAGACATGTATGCGGTTTCTAACTGTAACACTTGTCTTACTGTGTTAAAACCTTTAACATAAGATTATACCTCTTAATGAATAGATTAAGACAGCATTTTAAATTCGGTCAATAATTATACGAAATATTGAAAATAGAATTTTTGTTGCCCGTGCAGCCCGTTAGATAGGCAACCAGAAACTGGAATTGTACTCCACGCACAGCAAGCAAGATTAGTCGATTACTAAAATGAATCCCAGTAAAACAAGTCACTATCAGCACCAATCTGTAACAGAATTGAAGAGTCCTCTTTTTCTGAGAAGGTTTCAAGAGAACGGCAGTCATTCTGGAAACTGCATCAAGAGAGCCTAGAAGCGGTTGAGAACTGAGACTAACTTATTACCTCTAGCATTGTGTTTTCGAGAAATAGAAAACGAATTCGTTATCTCAGTTGTGTTGCATTTAAAATTCAATATTAGTATAATCTGTCAGATTTGTTCGTAACCAACTGTGAACGGAGTAGGCGGAAATTCCCTAGCTACTAAGAAAAGGGAAAAAAAGAGATGCATCGGCCGGGAATCGAACCCGGGCCGCCCGCGTGGCAGGCGAGCATTCTACCACTGAACCACCGATGCTTCACGAAATACGTACTCCTCAGATAAAATGATGACGTAAAGCTACGTCTCTTGTGTAGGCGTTGTGCTGAGTCATACTCGACGAGACGGGCGCAGCTTTCTCTGCGCCAACCGTATTGCTGGCAGGGCTTTTAAGATTTATTTTTTGTCAAAACTCACCGTGTCAAACCTTCTGTTAACGCACATGAAGTGTGAAAATAACCATTTATTTTGCAACTAATGTTGTCAATGTTATGTCTGCAAAGAACCACCAAACTACACAGCCAAACCATTGACGTGGGACCAATACCGATAGGAACGCAGGTCGGTATACATAGCTGCACTTCACAGGATTTTCTTTTGTACCATCACTATCGTGTTGCAAAAGTCCGTGCTAAAGAATGTCTCATAATACCAAGGGGAAGATAAATGAAAGTCGCTCCTCGTCGACTACCAACCAGGAAGAAAAACAAGAGACTGCCTCGTTACAACATGCTCTATGGCGCTATTCGCTGCGGGATTAACAATGCACGTTTTCTCGTAACAGCGAGGTCGCTGTTAGTAGTTCAGTCCTAACAAAAAGAATTCGTATTTCAACTTCTCCTGTCATGGATAATAGCAGCTGCGAGGAGGGTCATGGAACGCGATCCCGAGAAAATCTGAGAAATGTTGCTGGTATTTAGAGTTCAGGACCATCGCACAGTGTCGTTCGGTTTAAGTACCGCAAAATATCCAGAACTGTCTTCCCACAGTCACATAGTGGATGGTGCGGTCGCGTATCCGTGTCACAGAATTCGTTTTAGCTCTCGAAAACTACACTTCATTCGGAAAGAGGAGCGACTATGCAGTTATCAGGTCGGAGTCACGAGTATGAAGAAAGCCAACATCTGGCGCACCAAATATCAAAAAGTCCTCGCTGATCCGCAGACAAGGCGGTGATCATCTGTATCCGACACTCCATAGGTGACACATAATGGAGAGTCTGCGAGGTGAATTTGCTGCAGGCGAGACCCGCCAGCCGACTGAATGCCGTATCAAGAGTGGCGGTGCTCAACATCTGTACACTGTACACT
Source organism: Schistocerca piceifrons (assembly GCF_021461385.2). Classification (NCBI taxonomy): domain Eukaryota; kingdom Metazoa; phylum Arthropoda; class Insecta; order Orthoptera; family Acrididae; genus Schistocerca; species Schistocerca piceifrons. The sequence goes on from NC_060140.1 coordinate 349,522,199, forward strand.
GAGATGACAAACATCATGGGATACGTCCCAATATCGTGTCATACCTCCTTTTGCCTGGCGTAGTGCAAAAACTCGGTGTGACTTGGACTCAACAAGTCGATGGAAGTCCCCTAAATATATAGTGAGCCATGGTTTCTCTGTAGCTGCCCGTAATTGCGAAAGAGTTGCGCTCCAGGATTTTGTGTACGAACCTTACCTCTCGATTGTGTTCCCTAACGTCCGATGGGATTCATATCGGGCCATCTGGGTGGCCGTATCATTCCTCGAGTTGTTCAGAATGTCCTTCAAACGAATCGCAAACAAATGTGGCCTACTGACATGGAGCATTGTCATCCGTAAAAATTCCATCGATATTTGGGAACATGAAGTCCATGAAGTGATGCAAATGCTCTGCAAGTAGTGGAACATAACCATTTCCAGGTAGTGGTCAGTTCAGGTAGACCAGAGGACCCAGTCCATTCCACAGCCCACACCATTATGGAGACACCATCACCCTGCACAGTGCCTTGTTGACAAATTGGGTCCACGGCTTCGTAGGGTCTGCGCCACACTCGAACCCTGACATCTACTCTAACCAACTGAAATCGTGACTCATTTGACACCGTGTTACAGTTGTCCAACTGGTATGGTCACGACACCACTAGCGGCGCTGCAGGCTATGTCACCCTGTTAACAAAGGCACTCGCGTCGGTCGTCTGTTGCCATAGCCCATTAACGCCAAATTTCGCCGCACTGTCCTAACAGATACGTTCGTCGTACATCCCACAATGACTTCTGCGCTTGTTTCGCGTATGGTGCTTGTCTCTTAGCACTGACAACTCTACGCAAAACGCAGCTGCTCTTGATCGTTAAGTGAAGGCCGTCGGCTAGTGCGTTTTCCAAGGGGAGATGTAATGCCTGAAACGTGGTATTCTCGGCACTCTCTTGATACTGTGGACCTCGAAGTTCTGAATTCCCAAACGATTTCCGAAATGAAATGTACCATGCATCTAGCTCCAACTGCCATTCCTCGTTCAAAGTCTGTTAATTCCCATCGTGCGACCATAGTCACCTGGGAAACCTTTTCACATGAATTACCTCAGTACAAATGACAGCTCGGCCAATACACTAACACCGCCTGTATGTTTGCATATCGCTACTCCACGACTTTTGGCACCAGGATCATACACAATTTTTGAAATGATGCAGCAGAATTATCACAATTTGTTGTACAACTTTAGAAACAGTTCAACTCGTTCTTCGCTCGCAACGTGGAACATGCGTGGAACAGGTACATGCTGGCGCACAGTCGTAAAGTTTTTCTTTTGTATGCTAGTGGCCAAGATACCGAGAGAATCTTTGACCAGTATGCTCTACATCCAGTTCACACAGAGATCTCTGATTAACTCTCTTAATAAGCTTCCTTCCTACTAATTCGCAGAGCGTTAATAATCCATCGTGTTTAACACCAGAGCATAAAATTCCGTGAAACGCCTTTCTTCTGTCACGTGTATTAATGAACATAAAACTCAGTCTCAGTTCAATTCGCTCTCTACCGCAATAGAAATGTACTCGCTCACAAAATACCTTAATACACGATGCCATAAGAATATACGCTTTTGAATCACCTGTTAAAAGAACTGCAGCAAGGTGACGTTTGTTAGTGCGTGTGGTTTCATACACTCAAAAATATGTGCATCCCCCCGATTTAACTTTGACATTTCTAACTTCGTATTTCACATTTTCACAATCTCTTAAAAATTTTACGCAATCCTACAAACAAATTCATTGATTTTGACAACATTGTAATTTTTTCTAACAAGAGGTATTTATGGGTCCTAAAACAACAGAAAGTGTTCTGACACTGCGGATTGCATCACATTCCATCTGATCTCTTCCATTAATGACGTGTTTTTCTGTGTTGGCAGGACTGCTGGCGAACTACGCCCTCAAGACGTACTCCTGCCGGCAGGTGGCACTCACTGGCGCCGCACTCTTCTTCGTCGGCAACCTCCTCACTGTTTTCGCCAACAGCGTCTTCTACATGATCATCACCTTTGCCATACTGCCAGGTAAATACAAACAACTCTCTGGGTGCTGCACATAAATACGAAACTTATCCTTTTGAACAGTACTGTGTTTCTAGCCGCTGAACATCTTTGGCAAAAGTTTTCACAAACGCTGATACTGGCAACGTTCAGATACGAGCCGATTACATGTATTTCTCGTAGATTTTGTCTATCATATCACTAATTTTGATCCCCCCTTATAAGAAGGGATCAGAAGATCAAAACAAACTGCAAAACGATTTAGAAAAGACATCTTTATGGTGCAGAAATTCGCAATTGATCCTAAACAATGAAAAGTGTGAGATCATCCACATGAATACTAAAAGGTATCGTTTAAACTTCGGTTACACAGTACATCAGTGAAATCTAAAGGCCGTAAATTCAACTAAATACCTGGGAATTACAATTACGAACAACTTAAATTGGAAAGAACAGATAGAAAATGTCGAGGGAAGGCAAACCAAAGGCTTCGTTTTATTGGCAAAACACTTAGAAAATGTAAGAGACCTACTAAAGAGACTGCTTACCCTACGCATTTCCGTCCTCCTTTGGAGTACTGCTGCGCAATCTGCGATCCTTACCAAGTAGGATTAACGAAGTACATTGAGAAAGTTCAAAGAAGATAGGCACGTTTTTTACGATCCCGAAATAGAGGAGAGAGTGTCCCGGACATGACATAGGATTTGGGATCTTGACTCAACATGGTATACTCAGTGATAAAAAAGCAGTAGGCTTTTACCAGAAATATTGCCCCTTAGGCAATGTGTCTAATAGTATATTTTAAATACGACAGTATGCCATCTTAGGCACTGTATAATATTAAAACACTTGATAAAGGCAACTTAAAGCCGAAATCATGATCGTGTGCATGTACACTGCAAATAAAAAAACAGTCTAATGGCGGAACTGACTTTAAAGAAACGTTGGAATCAGTAGGCCTAGAGATGTTTAGGAGTATTAAAATCTTGCGTACAGATGTATGACACAAGTGACACCCAATCACCGAACAACGTTCGAAGTCCGTGACTTCCGCGGAGCTCCCCATTCTGCTCTCTGACGATGTCTAATGACTACTGAGGTCGCTGATATGGAGTACCTGGCAGTAGGTGGCAGCACAATGTACCTAATATGAAGAACCTATGTTTTTGGGGTGTCCGGATACTTTTGAACACATAGTGTACATACATACTCCGCAAGGCACCGTATGGAGGAAGAAACAACTGTGTATATACAACACCTCCGTGTTAGCTCCAATTTCTCGTATCTTATCCTCGTAATCGTTATGCATAATGTTCGTTGGCGGCAGTAGAATCGTTCTGCAGTCAGCTTCAAATGCCGGTTCTGTAAATATTCTCAGTAGAGTTCCTCGAATAGAGCGTCACCTTCCCTCCAGGGATTTGTATTTGAGTTCCCGAGGCATCTCCGTAATACTTGCGTGTTGATCGCTTCTACCTGTAACAAGTCTAACAGCCCGTCATCGATAGAGAAATTATTATTAAGCACTTGACAAGCTGCTTGCTGCTACCCAGCAAGGCGGCAAATAGCGATCCCCTGTATTATGTGCTGACCTAGACACACCGAACGTGGCAGTGCCTCTGCCCTTGCTCACGGTTTCAAACGACCTTGTGGCATATAGTGGATGTGACTGCTCTCTCTCTCTGCGGTAATAATCTCCAAAGTCGATGCTCAGAGCTCTGCCATGTGGCAAGAGCACGTACACGTGTGATGAACACGCAACACCTCTGTATAACACCGGAGAAAATATGTGGTTCCTGTTACTACGTCGGGGAATAAAGTTGTGAGTTTACGGCGTTGTTAACCCTGACAATAGCACAATCTGAAGTCGGCATACAAATAGGAGACCGAGGTTGTGAGCAGTATTTAATAATTGTTTATATTCTCTGTTACTGGGATATTCGAAACACTTTTCTGTTGCTTCTGAAAAGCATCCTGTAAACATATCAACGTTTGCTAGAAAACCTGATAGCCAACAGAAAAGGCTTTGATATTGTAAAAAAAAAAAAAAAAAAAAAAACAACAACAACAGAAAAAAATACGTCTGATATCGGATGATGCTGGAGTAAGATTTTCATAAAATACGGTAATAGGAAAGGTAAGAAGCCATAACTGTAGATTCAAGCGTCTATATTACAAACCCTTTGGCGTTTGACAGTTATGCAGATTGGCCTTACAAAATATTTGTGGATGAGATAAAGTGATGCTGCAGTTTGACTCAATTTAGGATTCAGTAACCCTAATAAATTACGAGATTCCGGTTGAACCATATAATAAACTGAAGAAAACATTACCTGCGTGAACTCCACATCGTATCTGACAAATGAGTATATTTTGTCTAAAGAATTTTGAGGAATGTCGTTTGCCTTGAGATTGTAACAGAAAACCTTGAAGCTGTGTAATTCCCACGCAACACTGTGACGTATCAAAACTTAATGCATTCTTCTCGAAATAAGGCTGTAACCGTAAAACAGAGCACTTAGGACGAACATTGTACAGATGTCTAATTAAGATCTTTGGATCAACAATGATCATAACATAGAAAGCTATGGTCAATTCAAAGATATGAACCAGAAATCACCCACGTACGTTTGCTAAGTAAATTTTAAAATTTGGCCTAGATAATGAGGTATGAGTGAGAGAGCACATCAGATAACTTTAAACCCGTGTGATTTGGCGCCGAAAATTACAAACACTAAACAGGCTGAAGAAGAAATGTTTTATTATGCAAATAAATTCAGTACTTCAATTAATTGTGAATTACACGTAAAATTCGGGGCTTGTGGACAACAGAGTAAAGCCAGCATCTAAATATCGGCAAGAATGCGACAGCCTGTGTTACCAACAACGTCTATAACGCCACGTGTAAAACGAGATTTTTTCGGGGCTCTACCTCGGGTTCTATTGATTGCAGAAAAAGGCAGGATCAAGTGTTTTCGATAGCCCAAGGGCTAGGAACCATTTTGATACCAAGAAGAAGGATCAGCTCATCGTAATTAAATCTACAGTGCATGTTCGACTTACACACTGCCTCCAGCTCAGGCAAATGGAGCAGAACGGTTGGTTCTTTTTGCATTTGATGTGGTCTACGGTACGCATTAAATGGCTAATACAGGCACTACTTAGTTCATAAGAGGTTCCTGAGAAAATCCGGAAACAGAGTTTTTCTCAAAATGGTTAAAATGGCTCTGAGCACTATGGGACTCAACTGCTGTAGTCATAAGGCCCCTTAGAACTTAGAACTACTTAAACCTAACTAACCTAAGGACATCACACACATTCATGCCCGAGGCAGGACTCGAACCTGCGACCGCAGCGGTTGTGCGGTTCCAGACTGAAGCGCCTTTATCCGCGCGGCCACTCCGGCCGGCGAGTTTTTCTCCATTTCTTCGTCGACAGCAGCGGTTTATCTAAATAACTAACACATAACATTGCCCAAATTTCAACATATGTTCTCTAGGTATTTACCGAGTATTGGCATCTCCCGATTTCAAAAATCTTTATCTGTTATCGAGAAACACACCAAAACTACGATGTTTGGATACCAAATCCGAACCACTGACTCCAAGAAGTTTACACACAGTAAACGCCTGTAATTTTTACTATCTATTCCTAAGACCCGGATCTCGAACTGTTTCGAAAATTTTTTGGTATTTTTATGCTTTTTCGAGATACAGAGGTTCAAATTTAGCCTATTTGTACACAAAAAATACCCACGTAGCATCCGATGCGAGGCGAAAAAATAGCATAATACTGAGAAGTACGCTGTAAAATGTCTCCTTTATCATCAGAAGGGTTTTGGGTAGCCTGTGTTGCAGTACTGAAGAACATGCAAAATTTTTTTGCACATAAAATCCGGTCTGAGATGGAAAATTAGTTTTGCGTTTATCAGTTTCTCACAAGCAGCTTTACTGTATGATTAAATAATGATGGCGTCCTCTTGGGTAAAATATTCCGGAGGTGAAATAGTCCCCCATTCGGATCTCCGTGCGGGGACTACTCAGGAGGACGTCGTTATCAGGAGAAAGAAAACTGGCGTTCTACGGATCGGAGCGTGGAATGTCAGATCCCTTAATCGGGCAGGTAGGTTAGAAAATTTAAAAAGGTAATGGATAGGTTAAAGTTAGATATAGTGTGAATTAGTGAAGTTCGGTGGCAGGAGGAACAAGACTTTTGGTCTGGTGATTACTGGATTATAAATACAAAATCAAATAGGGGTAATGCAGGAGTACGTTTAATAATGAATAAAAAAATAGGAGTGCGGGTTAGCTACTACAAACAGCATAGTGAACGCATTATTGTGGCCAAGATAGACACAAAGCCCATGCCTACTACAGTAGTACAAGTTTATATGCCAACTAGCTCTGCAGATGATGAAGAAATAGATGAAATGTATGACGAGTTAAAAGAAATTATTCAGGTAGTGAAGGGAGACGAAAATTTAATAGTCATGGGTGACTGGGTTCAAGAGTAGGAAAAGGGAGAGAAGGAAACATAGTAGGTGAATATGGATTGGGGGGAAGAAATGAAAGAGGAAGCCGCCTTGTAGAATTTTGCACAGAGCATAACTTAATCATAACTAACACTTGGTTCAAGAATCATAAAAGAAGGTAGTATACCTGGAAGAATCCTGGAGATACTAAAAGGTATCAGATAGATTATATAATGGTAAGACAGAGATTTAGGAACCAGGTTTTAAATTGTAAGACATTTCCAGGGCAGATGTGGATTCTGACCACAATCTATTGGTTATGAACTGCAGTTTGAAACTGAAGAAACTGCAAAAAGGTGGGAATTTAAGGAGATGGGACCTGGATAAACTGAAAGAACCAGAGGTTGTAGAGAGTTTCAGGGAGAGCATAAGGGAACAATTGACAGGAATGGGGGAAAGAAATACAGTAGAAGAAGAATGGGTAGCTCTGAGGGATGAAGTAGTGAAGGCAGCAGACGATCAAGTAGGTAAAAAGACGAGGGCTAATAGAAATCCTTGGGTAACAGAAGAAATATTGAATTTAATTGATGAACGGAGAACATATAAAAATGCAGGCAAAAAGGAATAGAAACATCTCAAAAATGAGATCGACAGGAAGTGCAAAATGGCTAAGCAGGGATGGCTAGAGGACAAATGTAAGGATGTAGAGGCTTGTCTCACTAGGGGTAAGATAGATACTGCCTACAGGAAAATTAAAGAGACCTTTGGAGAGAAGAGAACCACTTGTATGAATATCAAGAGCTCAGATGGCAACCCAGTTCTAAGCAAAGAAGGGAAGGCAGAAAGGTAGAAGGAGTATATAGAGGGTTTATACAAGGGCAATGTACTTGAGGACAATATTATGGAAATGGAAGAGGATGTAGATGAAGACGAAATGGGAGATAAGATACTGCGTGAAGAGTTTGACAGAGCACTGAAAGACCTGAGTCGAAACAAGGCCCCGGGAGTAGACAACATTCCATTAGAACTACTGATGGCCTTGGGAGAGCCAGTCATGACAAAACTCTACCATCTGGTGAGCAAGATGTATGAGACAGGCGAAATACCCTCAGACTTCAAGAAGAATATAATAATTCCAATCCCAAAGAAAGCAGGTGTTGACAGATGTGAAAATTACCGAACTATCAGTTTAATAAGTCACAGCTGCAAAATGCTAACACGAATTCTTTACAGACGAATGGAAAAACTGGTAGAAGCGGACCTCGGGGAAGATCAGTTCGGATTCCGTAGAAATGTTGGAACACGTGAGGCAATACTGACCTTACGGCTTATCTTAGAAGAAAGATTAAGAAAAGGCAAACCTACGTTTCTAGCATTTGTAGACTTAGAGAAAGCTTTTGACAATGTTGACTGGAATACTCTCTTTCAAATTCTGAAGGTGGCAGGGGTAAAATACAGGGAGCGAAAGGCTATTTACAATTTGTACAGAAACCAGATGGCAGTTATAAGAGTCGAGGGGCATGAAAGGGAAGCAGTGGTTGGGAAAGGAGTGAGACAGGGTTGTAGCCTCTCCCCGATGTTATTCAATCTGTATATTGAGCAGGCTGTAAAGGAAACAAAAGAAAAATTCGGAATAGGTATTAAAATTCGTGGAGAAGAAGTAAAAACTTTGAGGTTCGCCGATGACATTGTAATTCTGTCAGAGACAGCAAAGGACTTGGAAGAGCTGTTGAACGGAATGGACAGTGTCTTGAAAGGAGGATATAAGATGAACATCAACAAAAGCAAAACGAGGATAATGGAATGTAGTCAAATTAAATCGGGTGATGCTGAGAGAATTAGATTAGGAAATGAGACACTTAAAGTAGTAAAGGAGTTTTGCTATTTAGGGAGTAAAATAACTGATGATGATCGAAGTAGAGAGGATATAAAATGTAGACTGGCAATGGGAAGGAAAGCGTTTCTGAAGAAGAGAAATTTGTTAACATCGAGTATAGATTTAAGTGTCAGGAAGTCGTTTCTGAAAGTATTTGTATGGAGTGTAGCCATGTATGGAAGTGAAATATGGACGATAAATAGTTTAGACAAGAAGAGAATAGAAGCTTTCGAAATGTGGTGCTACAGAAGAATGCTGAAGATTAGATGGGGAGATCACGTAACTAATGAGGAGGTATTGAATAGGATTGGGGAGAAGAGAAGTTTGTGGCACAACTTGAGTAGAAGAAGGGATCGGTTGGTAGGACAGGTTTTGAGGCATCAAGGAGTCACAAATTTAGCATTGGAGGGCAGTGTGGAGGGTAAAAATCGTAGAGGGAGACCAAGAGATGAATACACTAAGCAGATTCAGAAGGATGTAGGTTGCACTAAGTACTGAGAGATGAAGAAGCTTGCACAGGATAGAGTAGCATGGAGAGCTGCATCAAACCAGTCTCAGAACTGAAGACCACAACAGCAACAACAAGCAGACTGTCAGCATAGTACTGGCGCATGAAGTTACTTGCATGCAGTAATATAACAGGGAAAATGCTAATATTGCAGCACAAAAAAGGCTACTTACTGACTCAAAAGTGGGGTACCAGCTGCCTCACTCTATCTTTTCAGCACCGTCAAAAATTTTGCCAAACATTATGGGATGCGAGCATATTTGCGCATTTTTATGTTGAGAGAGAAAGAGAGAATGACAGTGCAGTAGGAAACCGATGGAAAAGTGACAAATACTGGAAGAATGTAGACGGTGGCTGTTGTATAGAAAGAGCGAAGAAGATAATGACAGTGTGAGAGAAAGAGAGAGACTCGGTGTCTGGAGAACATAATTAACGGTGACAGAATCGTGTTAGAAAAAAGTGAAGGAGACAGTGCCAGTGGGAGAGGAATAAAAAGAAGGAGAAAGTGGAAGTGGGTGAGAGCCAGTGATTCTGAGAGACATAATCTGTGACAGTGACAACGAGGAAGAGAGACAGTGACAGTGAGAAGAGACCGCAGCAGTGTGAAGGAATGAATAGGGTGGTGGCAGTTGGACAGGGCAAGAGAGAGAGAGAGAGTGAGAGTCAGGAGTCAGTAGAAGGAATTCGTGGCTGTGAGATAGCAAACACTGACAGTCAGAGAGACAAAGAAGATAATGACAATGAGTTGAGCTGAATGAATAAGTGAGAAAGGGCAACTGAGGTGGATGAGTATTAGCTACTTACAGTGGTGGATTAGTGAGTGTGAGCGAGATACAGTCAAAGGAGCTTGTGCGAGTGAGAGATGAGTCGCGTGTTAAAAAGAGCGCGAAAATGTTCGCGTGTTAAAATTTTTAGGATGATTATTAAAGGTGCTGAGGAAAGTAGACTGAGGTAGCTGGTATCCCACTTTTCAGGCAGAGGCTTTTAAACAGGAACGTCTTCGCCTTTCTTCCGCTGGTACGAATATTACGAGAACTGTTGTAGCGTCATGGCATTTATTCTCATGGAACGCTAATAAATTTTTATAGCTTTCTAGCAATGCACAAATCCCTTTTAATAAATATCATCTAGTAACGGATTGTCTCTCTACATCATTAAGTTATAGCTTTTCTTCGTTATTGTCTTTAATATACGAATGATATTGGTAACAAAACATACATGTAGTATAATCATGACATGACTCGTCATTTCCTCCGTCATCGTGGTTGGTATGCGAGATGATGGCAGTTTCATTCCCAGTCCGGCCATACTGATTTATGTTTCCCGTTGTTTCTCTAAATTGCTTACTTCTGAAGCTTACGAATAAATATTTTTGGAAAAGTTATTTTTTCCTGCTCGTGACTGAAACTGTTGGACCAAACAATCCAAGTTTCTGTACCTTCTTTTGACTCAAAAGTCTGTGACTTCAGGCAGCTAGGAATGAACAGTTGACATGATCTTTAGGACTTAACTGCGTAGCTAGAATCAGTCATTATTCGAAAACGTTGTTGGACCTTGGCGATAGTGTACCTAACAATACATGATGTTTCCTGGTCGGTATTTCAATCCAGGGACCGATTTTATAATCAGATGAAGCAATGCGCGATAGAGTCGGCCAAAATTTGTTTCCGGCATTTTCTATGGTTTTCGTCGTTGTGAGACATGATACTGTATTTTGTACCGGATTTGTATAGACATACTAGGACCAAAAAAAAAAAAAAAGCAACACACTTCGAAAGATTATGGGACTGGGACGGAAATCGGTAGATGTGATGAGCATATACAGACAAACAAACTATTACAATTTCAAAAAATTGGATGATGTATTCAAGAGAATGACTAAACAAATTGAGCATTTCAGTACTGCGTTGGTCCACATGTACCACTTATGAAAGGAGTTATACGGCTTGGCATGTCCTCCTGATGGATATCGTGCTAATTTTGTCAAATTGGCACGTTATCTCGTCAGAATCTCGAGCTCGTTGGAGGGCCCTGCCCAAAACGCACCAAACGTTCTCAACTGCAGAGAGATCCGGTGACCTTGGTGGCCAAGGTAGGGTTTGGCAAGCACGGAGACAAGCAGTGGAACCTCTCGCCGTGTCCTGTCTTAAGTGCTCTACCAACTGAGCTACCCAAGCACGACTCACGCCCCGTCCTCACAGCTTCACTTCTGCCAGCGAAAGCCAAAGGCCCCGAGTTCGAGTCTAGGTCCGGCACATAGTCTTAATCTGCCAGGAAGTTTCAACGTGGATACAGTTGTACTGATATAATACTCCAAGACTTATAAAGCACTGAAGGCCAGAGTTATAATTTCCTTAACAACACCACAGTAATTGCCTTGTCTCTCTCTTGCCACACCAAGTTACCTGTTTGTTCCGTAATGACTTCCAGTGTAACTCTAATTTACGAACTGAAAAGAAAGGAAAAAGAAAAATCATAGCGTGTCAGTTACCTCGTAGCTTTTCGGCCGATTCACAGCCGACTGACCTTACGGGTCGGATTTTCTAATCTAAGAGAAGTTAATATTAACTCGTTCTCTACTGAAACAAGAAATACTTTTTTCCTTGATTCTGACCTACGTTTCCATTCATAACAGCATTACGGATTACACCAGTGTTTTCGTATGAGCAGTGCTTGCAGCAACATGAATCGTGCTTGGATCTACATGCCTCACTTTGTGTAAACAGTCTTGGCACGTTGCCTAGCACACTGCTGTGCGGAAGCGATAATAACGAACAAATTACGTTCGTAAGTCGTCTGAAGTTATATATCAGCAAGTTCGTAAAATTAGGTTTCGAGACACGATAGAGATACTTTAATTTTCCCTGTGTATTTGCGAGCAGAGTTCCAAAATTCGGATTTACTAGAAAGTCCAGCGCATACAAGACATTTTCATAGTAATACCTTTGAAAACAGTCCCCTTTAATTTTCCATCAACAGGTACAACGTCTTCAACAAATGTAGGAACTCTGTTTTTTATTGCGAGTATGATAAATTATACAAATGTGACGACTATTTTTATGCCACCCCAGAAGTTGTCAAGTTCTTTCCTTCGTCTACAGCTCGAGTTATTTGTTGTTATGATCATGATACGTGTCGATAAAATTTGATAAAAAAATTGTGGTGTACACTTACAACCATGCCCTAGGCCAAAGTACCATAAGAACCAACTGAACAGTCAACCAATTTCACATTGGTATAGAAAATTTGTGGGTGCCATCGTAACACGAGGGTTGTCCAGAAAGTAGGTTCCGATAGGTCGCGAAATGGAAACCACAGTGAAAACCAGTAACATTTTATTTGCAACAGTTAGGTACACCTTCCACCTACTTCACTACATAGTCGCCGTTCCAACTTGGAGTTCTGTCGTAGTGTTGTTTCAACTTTCCAATATCCTCTTCATTGAAAGCAGCCGCCTGTATTTTCGGCCAGTTGTCTGCACTGGTCTACTTCAAAATGGTTTAAATGGCTCTGAGCACTATGGGACTTAACTTCTAAGGTCATCAGTCCCCTAGAACTTAGAACTACTTAAACCTAACTAACCTAAGGACATCACACACATCCATGCCCGAGGCAGGATTCGAACCTGCGACCGAAGCGGTCGCGCGGTTCCAGACTGTAGCGCCTTTAACCGCTTGGCCACCCCGGCCGGCACTGGTCTGCAGCTCATTGTCTGTGGAAAAATTTTGTCTTCATAGCCAGCGGTTTTTGTGAGCAGAGATGAGACTCAGGGGGAGCCAATCACGGACTGTATTGTGGGTGATCAAACACTTCTCATCGGAAACGCTGCAGGAGCTTCTTGATTGCCCCTGCAGTGTGCGGCCGAGAATTGGCATGAAGAAGGAACTGCTCGACAGTTGTGTTATGTGGGCTGCCTGACAAAGGCGAAATCTCTAACCAGGCCCTCGTACTTGGCGGGAGACGCTATTCAAAAATGGGACTTACGAGACACTGCCCAACACATCTATGCAAAGCTTTACCGGATTTTCCCAGTGGTTTCCATTTAACGACCGATCGGAACGTACTTTCTGGACAATCCTCGTATTCACGAAGGAGTACGGGTGACATATTACGAATGAAGAAGATGCAGAGACATATTCATAAAAATTTAATATCAGCTCCAGAAAAAGGAAAGTTGTAGAAACTCTATTACAAGACAAAGAAAAGCCCTTCGAGATTTGTTATTAGTGTACAACTACGTGTAGAAGGTGAAATCGAATGTTCATTAATAAAATTAAAATTAGACCTACCAGATTTTCTGCAGAATATATGTACTTGTTCGCTGAGGATTTATAACTCACATTTACAGCTATGTACAGACAAAAAAAATACGCTTTTATTACAAAAAAATATGTCTCAGCTACGCTGGATAACTTGCGCCATTTGAAGGTAGCATTGTAATATTAACGTACAGTAAAGGTATGCTTGTAATTTCTTTCTTGAAGACTTTATAGCAGCATAGACTTTTATAAACCTATTTCTCCTTGTTAAGACAAAGACATCCTAGAATTTTCTCCTATGTTTCTCTCATTCATAACTTTTTATTGAACTTCAAGTGTAAAATAAAGACACATTATGAATGTTTCATTGCAAATGCAATATTAAAATAAAATCAGACATCAAGAGAACCTGTGGATAGAACAACGAGGTCAAAACATAAGTATTTGGGAATCCAAGCTTATTGGATAAGATACCAGTCCGTCTCTCAACAAAAAATTGGCAGGTGCGAGTAAGAAAGATATCGGCCCCTGAGATTCCAAGACTTTCAAGAATGTTTTAATTTAAAGTTTGAAGTCGGATAAAAAACTATAAACAAAATAGTTTTTTGGTGTGCTACAGTTAAAAATTAACAATTTCTTTTTTTCCCCTTTACCTGCACAGTGAAACCTTGCTTCTCGCCAAATTTCATGATTCTACATCAACTGTAAGTATCGTATAGGTTTTAATGAGTAAGTTTGCATTAAAATATTTGACATAAATGGCACCGACTTAGAAGCCTCAATTATTTACGCCACCAAAGTGCCGTAGACCCTAGTATGTGACATAAATTTCACTTGATACATCTACTCGTTCCTGGAAAAAAGAGTTTTTAACAGTCGGGCAGATAAAAAGACGGATAACAAAATGCTCCTGTAAAGGTTCTTTGGAGCACTGTAGATGGTGCGGGACCGAATGCAGGTGGTCACGAGATCACCACTGACGTAAACCATCGCAATAAAATAGTGTAAATGTGCCAGTCTGTTAGATGGCATCGGCGCAGTAACATTAACATGCAGACATGAGAGAAAAGCAGAAAGGAATTATCGTGTTTGGACGTGCATATGGAGGAAGTTGTCTGATTTGTTGGTGTATTAAGGCGGACAGTCCAAGCTGTTTGCAAGGAGTGATACACCTCTCGCAGACAAGTAACATTGTATAAGAACAGTGGTCATAAAAGGAGCCTAACCGACAGCGACTGGAGACGAGTTAATGTCAATCGATTGCAGACCGACAGTAACTTCTGCTCTCAGTGAGTGCGGTTTGATGTCAACCAGTTTCCGAGCGAACAATGTGGACTGAAATGCATGCAGTGGACGTTTCGAGCTACTTTGCAGCAGCAAATAACGCCGCTCGTCTTCAGTGGCCAAATAATGCAGAAACTGGACGGGAGGGGTCTGGAGGCGTGTAGTGCAATCCGACAAATTGAGGTTTTGTGTTTTTTCAAACGAACCAAGGTGCTGGGTGCACCGATAGCCAAACGAGGCATCTAACACGCGCTGTGGGGAGGGTATAGTTCAGGCTGGTGTTAGGCTTGTTTTTCTTAAGACTGTTTGGGCCCACTCAATCAGATTACTGTGTACATGAACTAGGTCGTTTGTTTCAACATCCACATTGAGCAACTGCTGCCTTTTCTTCTAGATAAGCGTACAGAGTATGCTGTGAACACTCCCATCTTCCAAGATAACAAAATCTGTATGCACAGGGCTGTACATATACATTGCTCGTTTGATTAATACTCTGGCGGCCTATTGCAACTTGATTGGTCTGCTAAATCACACTGTCATAATCCCAAATGAAATGTGTAGGAATCCTTTGAATAACGGATGAAGTGTCTCAGTCAATGTCCTTGCTGTTTGGTAGCTCTCTGTATGTAATCTGTTATGCATATAAAACAGTGTGTGTGTGTGTGTGTGTGTGTGTGTGTGTGTGTGTGTGTGTGTGTGTGTGTGCATGTCCTTGACCGATTTCAGACAAATCCAGCGAAGAAACAGCATGCATTGTATCAGCATTGTGGGCTTTATAACCTCCTAGCTCCAATAGGAGCAGAGTAAGCCTGCAGGCTGGCCTACACAACAGCTGTGTTGTGTTGAAGTAGTATCAGCCAGCCTTACTTTATGGAGTTGCTTGGCAGAGCAACCTACAAGTCAGGGGTGAGAAATAGTTTTCAAGCTGTTGGTATGCAGGCTGCCCCGGCCGTTGTGGCGGAGCGGTTCTAGGCGCTTCAGTCTGGAACCACGCGACCGCTACAGTCGCAGGTTCGAATCCTGCCTTGGTCATGGATGTGTGTGATGGCCTTAGGTTAGTTAGGTTGAAGTAGTTCTAAGTTCTAGGGGACTGATGACCTCAGATGTTAAGTCCCATAGTGCTCAGAGCCATTTGAACAATTTTTTTTTTTTTTTTTTTTTTTTTGCAGTTTAGGGAACAGAGAGCGATGGAGGAGATGGATGGGGAGAGAAGGAGGTGGTGCTTGACAGAAGAGGGGGAATGAGATAGGGCAGAGGGAGAGGGAGAAGCAGATGGAGTAGGAGAGGGGAAGTAGGAGATGGATAGGGAGAGTGTGACAGTAGGAGGTAGACGGGGATAGAGAGTAGTAGGAGATGAGTAGGGCGATGTGGGTAGGAGAAGGTATGGGGAAAGGCTAGCAGGAGGAGATAGGTAGGGTGTGGAGGGGGCAGATGAGATGGATGAGGAGAGTGGGTGGAAGAGGTGGATGAAGAGAGAGGAGGAGGAAATGGACAGAGAAAGATGGGAGGAATAGACAGAGAGGGGAGGGAAGAGGAGATGGATGGAGAGAGGGACTAGGAAGATAAGATGGACAAAAAGAGAGGGGCAAGTGAGATAGGGAGAGAGATGGGCGAGGAGTGGCAGGAGGAGATGTGTAGAGAGAGGGGGAAGAGGATATAGTCAGGGAGGGGGGATGAGGCCTAGACAAAAAGAGGGCAGCACAAGATGGACATAGAGAGGGCGAGATGTAGGAGGCAGCTGGAAGTTGTACATGCCTCCTGGGCAGGTGGGAAAGGAAGAGGGAAGGGGGGGATGGGAAGAAAGAGGGGGAGGAGGATGTGGACAGAGGGAGGGGATGAAGATATTGTCATAGTCATGGCGCAGAGAAAATGCGCAAAGAGAGGGATGAGGAGGACATGAAGGGGTGTACAGTGTGGGGAGAAGGAAATGGACAGATAGAGGTGGGAGGATAAGGTGAACAAGATATGGGGGGGGGGGGAGGCAGGAAGGAGTGGACAGATGAACGTGTATGCATGCGAAGTCGCGCGGAAAAGACTAGTTATCAGTGGTTGACTTCCCTCGGATGCGTCTTAGGAGCAGAAATCTGACATCTTTCTCCTGCGGAATTATCATCACAACTGAAGATAGTGTTGGATAGTATCACCGTGACGGCTCCCCAGGGTGACTGCCTTTCTGCCTGATGTGTTTATTTGTATGTGTTAATGGGAGTTCGATACTTGCCAAAAGAAAATTTGAGTGTGGAGCATCTCGGATGGAGGGTAGCTGACACGGAGTGTTTTGCGCGACAGGAGTGGGCCTGGGGCTAATGCTGCCCGCGTCGTACACGAGCTTCAACACGTACTTCAGTGAGCGGCGCGTGCCGGTGATGGGCGCGACGCAGACGGTGCTGTCGGCCGGCGTGATGGTGTACCCGCTGCTGGTGGAGCGGCTGGCGGCGTGGCGCGGCTTCCGCGCGGCCCAGGCGGCCGTGGCCGGCCTCTCGCTGCTCGCCGTGGCCGGCGCGCTCGCCTACCTGCCGCTCGCCAGCGCGCCCAGCTCCGCGCTGCCCGCCTGCTGCCGCCGGCGCAGGGCCAGCCTGGGCGACGCAGCCGCAGGCGACAACGACAGGGTGAGCGCGCCTCGCTTCTTCCATTGCCAGTTGGACGGTGTAAATGGGTACTATGCGGAGTACCCGGGTTCAGTTCCCATTTCTGCCGAGGATTTTTCTTTTGTGGAAAGACTGGTGCGGGATCTACTCAGCTTTGTGGTGGCAATTGAGGGGCTACTTGACCGAATAGTAGCAGCTCCCGGTTTGTTAACATGACATTGACCGGGAGAGCAGTGCACTGACCGGTACGCCCCTCCGTCCTGCAACCAAGTGATGCAGGGAGTGTTAGCTGATATAGATGATATGGTGGTCTGTGGCCAGGAAGGCAGAGCTCTCCTTATACTTCGTCTTCTTACGTTGTGGTTTCTCTAAGACACATGTAACTCCTTCTTCCAGGAACTCTTCCTCTCTCTCCTCTCCTCCTCTTTTCTTGTCTGCCCCACTGGTGATTCTCTACCCTTTACCTCGCTCTTCCTGTATTGTTGATCTCTGCTTAACCAGTCGGTTTGTACTTGCTTCTCCAATTTTCCTATCGTTGCCCCTTGATCCCCAATTCCAATCAGTCCATTGCGAAATAAACAAGGCACGTGTTTCATGTCTTTCTTCTTAACCTACAAGCTGTCCTCACAATTCTTTTCCCTCATTTTATCATGTTCATCATGATGATATTTCAGAAAAAGCTGCCCTTTTCAGTCTCATTTCCCCTAGTATTGACATCATTCTCCCAGACAGTCGATTCCTACTTCTTTGAATCCATCTGTCAGCACCTCTTTTAGGCTCCAGTATTTCCCTTCATATTTTCCTCTCTCTTTCTCTGATTCTTCTGCACCACATCTTCCTAAAGTTATTGTTTCGACCGCGTAAACATTCTTGTCAGAAGTGATGCCCCGAGAAGTCATGGACAGATGTCAACGTAACTTACTACACACAGACACAATTGGCGGTTATATAAGTGATTAGAGTTGCAGCTCTCTGTGACAGATGCACTGTCCAGTAAAATTAATGTGACTACCTGTCATAAGCCAGAATAACAATCTTTTGCAGCACAGAGCACTGCGAGGCGTGCAGGAAGATTGTCAGTTGAGGTTTTGGTACGAACCACTAGGATTTAGAGCCGTGCAGACTCCAGTGCCGTGGCCAGCTGGGCTAGATTTCTCTGTTGACGATCCACGGTTCAAACAGCCTGACCGACGTGGCCCCACAGATTCTCAACTGGATTGGCAACTCTCAATAAATGTCATAATAATGTGGAACTTTTTTTTAAAGTCCCTTCGTGGTATGCGCTCATACAGCTGTGCACAAACTCGTAGCGAAACTTCGAAAATTAATGTTCCCTCATGAGGACACCAGTTTCAAATGACAGTAGGCTTCATACTTTAATCAATGTCCTTGTGAACTAAGCTTATTAAAAATCTGACTAAAAATAACAGTACATTTTATTTAGTATTAGATGCTCGCACAAAGTCGTGTTTCTTTTTAATTTTGAGTTTCACGCATTGGCCTGTTGGGGTGGCCGAGCGGTTCTAGGCGCTACAGTCTGGAACCACGCGACCGCTGCGGTCGCAGGTTTGAATCCTGCCTCGGGCATGGGTAGTAGTTCTAAGTTCTAAGGGACTGATGACCTAATAAGTTAAGTCCCTTAGTGCTCAGAGCCATTTGAACCATTTTTTTCATGCATTGTTAAACCAGGACAGTCCCATTCAAAATCACAGAATCTACGCACAATGAAGTATAGTTACTTCTCTCTCATTCAAAAATTGTTCCAACAACTATTATACTAACTGGCTAAATGTTGTAAACGACTAACGATGTCTGTTTATTGAGAACCACGTACTTTTCTGGTCAGATACACACTGCCTGAAGAGGCCGGAAGGTAATGATGATATGACTGAGAATTGTTGATTATGAAGTTGCTGTCGTGCGCAGCCAGATACACACTGCCTGAAGAGGCCAGAAGGTAATGATGATATGACCGAGAATTGTTGATTATGAAGTTGCTGTCGTGCGCAGGAGCTGCAGTCCCCTGTGTCGAACGGCAAATTGTGCGGCGACCTGCTGTCCGAGGGAGGCAAAGTGTCCGACCAGCAGCTGGTGGCCAACGGGAAGCTGGTGGCGGAGCAGCTGTCCGGCAAGCACCATCAGGCGCCGCGGCAGGAGGACCGCGAGAACAGCCGGCGGCTGCTGCTGGACCCAGGCCGGGGCGCCGACGGCGACAGCGACGGCGACGACGACGTCGACGCCCCAACGGTAAGCTGCCCAACGGTCGAAAGCCGTGCCGAGCGCTGACTGAGATTTCGTGATCATAAAGCAAAGGGGCCCGCTTCCATGGCCGAAGTAGGGGTTTTCCGCGATGTACCTGGCGTGATTGGCCCCTTGGGTATCGAGAGGCACTTCTAACACCCTCTTGCATTCGTTCAAGCCCCTGGAAGGCGCAGCTCCTGCTACCGCATTGTCTTTGTTTTCTGTTTCCTGTCTTCCCTACCTACCACTGCTGTCACACTCGACAGTACTTCACGATTTTAACTATTTCTTCCCTGACTACCCCTTCCGGTCGACTTCCGGTTGCTTGGTGGTGCTTGGGACGCCGTGACCAGGCCTCGTGTGGTCACCACTGCCCTCCACGTCTACCGCTCTGTCATCGAGCCAGAGGAGCCCCATGTGTGCTCATCTCCCATCACAGTCTTGAACTATGGCGACGTTATTACCCAGTGCCTCCAGACGTGACGATATTCCTTTCTTCGCTGCTGAAGGACGAACACCGATAGACATCCAGCGGAGAATGAATAATGTGTACGGGGCAACACCGTTGGGGAGAGGTGCACAAAGTTCCGTGTCGGTCATGATTCGACACAAGACACCGGTCAACCTAGGAGGTCAGCCACAGTCAAGTGGAAGACACTCGAGCATCCGCCTTATAGTCCTTATATCTCCCCGCGCGATTATCTAGCCTTCGGTCCTTTAAAAAAGTCCTTGAAAGGTCAGCGATTCCTGTCGGACGAGTATGTGCTGCCAAGAGTTACGGATTTCTTCACACAACAGGTCATGGTGTTTTACCAAATGGGTGTCTTCAATCTGGTGCGCTGGTCGCATGATTGCATCAGTGCTCACGACGATTTTGCCTGATTGGCATACCGATTCTGGACTCTACGGCCATCGAACGGAAACATTTCCTTTATATCTTAACTGACAGGGACTGTACACGAATGTCGCCTCTTGTCAATGACGATCGATTTCAAACTCGATAGCAATTGGTGCTGTCAGTGACTGCAGGTCCACCTGATCCAAATGCGGCGCGAACATTGCAGTGCCATCTGCATGCAATCTATATTTAAGTCGAGTACATTGCAGACACCCATAGGCCACATCAGCACATAAAGCT
The DNA here is from genome assembly GCF_021461385.2 of Schistocerca piceifrons. Lineage (NCBI taxonomy): Eukaryota > Metazoa > Arthropoda > Insecta > Orthoptera > Acrididae > Schistocerca > Schistocerca piceifrons. The sequence continues at coordinate 349,542,588 of NC_060140.1, forward strand.
GCACGTATTCAGTGGGCCAGATCACTCAGAAACCGCACAGCACTTCATTGGAGGCACGTGGCGTTGACCAAGACGACATTTTGCCACTTTTCAAATGATGCTTGGCGTCAAATGCACCAATGGTCCAATGAGGCGTTAGACCCGAAGAATGTGGAGCATGTAGGTATGGCCGGAGGTTGGTATGAGATTTTTTTGCTTCTTTTCGTACGCTGAAATGCGCCTACTCATTTAGGTTGTTGTGAACATGAACCAGAATGTATGTTTCATCTTTCTCAATGACCAAGTATTGTGCTTTCTTCTACATCTGCATGATGAGGTGTGCTGTGGACACTCCTCTCTTCCAAGATAACAACAGCCAGATTCACAGGCCTTCCTACATTCTTCAGCCACCCTGTGCATCAGAATTGCCTAGCTAAATCACTCGATTTTAATCCCACAGAAAATATCTAGGACTGTTTAGACAGTCATAGATTTCAGTAGTCAACAGTCCCGAAATTTGGACGCTGTATAGATCTAATGAGGGATGAGCAGCTTCAGCTGGATACAGTGGAAGGAAGTTTTTTTTTGACTCTCTGTGTCGCCAAATTGAGGACATTATCAACTCTAGAGGCCGTGTTGCCCGCACTTATAGAGATGTCTCCTGGGGATGAATTATGAAGGGCGTTCAATAAGTAATGCAACACATCATTTTTCTGAAAGTAGGTTGGTTTTATTCAGGATTCCAGTACATCATATTATTCCATAATCAACATAATCTCCGTTTAATGTGACGGCCTTATGCCACCTCACTGGGAGTGCCTGTATGGTGTACCACTCTGCTGGTCTACGTCGGAGCCAACGTCTTGCTGCACCAGTAACGTCCTCATCATCCACGTACTGTTTCCTGTGGAGTGTATCCTTCATTGGATCAAAGTCGTTGCTCTTTATGGTCGTCTGTTAGATGGGAAGGAATCTAGCGGGCACTCAACTTTGAGTACCTCGGCTGGTGGATGAATGCGTCAGCATTACCAACAGAGACGTCCAGTTGAGAAGCGAAGTTTTTGAGTGTGATCTGTCGATCACTTTAAATGAGTGTGTCCCCCGTTCCACCATTGCAGGACTCACAGCTGTACGCCTCGCCCAAAGACTCTCTGTGCTTCTGTACACCGCCAGGTCTTCGTAGACATTCTGCAAGCGCCTCTGAATGCCTGAGATGGTTTTCCACCAAAAGAAACTCAATGACAGCTCTCTGCTTGGAACGCACCTCCGTTACAGACGCCGTTTTGAAGGCCACGAATAGCGGCGCCTACTTGAACTTCACGAAACCATTGGAATTGAAGCGGGAATATTCTACCATGTTCCACAATAAATTCTGTATTCTTTCAACCGAAATAGGCTGAGAAAAGGAATGCGTTGCATTACTATTTAACGCCGCTCGTATCTGTTGCCTTTGTTTATTTTCTGCAACCATTTATGGTAAGTGGAGAGTAGTGATGTGTTTTGTCCGCAGGACCGGGTGGCGGAGGACGCAGAGGCGGCAGCAGGGGACGCCGGAGCGCGCCTCCGCAGAACGGCCTCCCAGGTGTCCGTGGTGAGTGTCGGCGCCGTGGCCGTCATGGTGCCCACCGCGGACGCCAGCGGCCACCCGAGGTCGCCGCGCCGCTTCTCCTGTAGGTAAGGACTCCGCCAACGGCACGCCTAACTTACCCGTGACATCTCTTCTGTGTGTCCACCGAGCTCCATGGCTCTTTGCATCCCACTATTCCACTATTCCTGTCTCAGAAACCAGGAAATATTCCATCTGGAGTAGCGTATCCCATAAAAAGAAACAGTTGTCGGTGTTGGCGTGGGAGTGTGAGGGAGGGGGGCGTGGAACGGGGGAGGGGGAAGAGTTGCCACTATCATATGCAAATGTACCACAGTTTTGTATGAACAGTCGTGACACTCAGTCACATCTAGAGCGACACGACCACCCCAGGTGGCGAAAAAATCGGCCATCTCAACGTCGCGTTTGCTGTAAGAAATTTTTTTATAATTCTTTTTCTACGTAATTTAAGAAATGACTAGGACATTCTTGCTTCCGAAGCGTTACTGAAACATTAAAAGTTAGGAATGATCGTAAAATATATGCAGAGTTAAAGCTCAAAAATGAAATGACATAATTTACAATGCATCTGGAAAGAAATACTTTGCAACTTATTTTAGTCTTTCCATCTCCCTCCCCAGTTTCTTAGTCAGTGGGAATTTGGATTCAATATTCTTTAAACTTTGCTTGTCTTTCCTAACTTCCTTTGTAAGATATTTCCCTGGTTGTGTTATTCATATTGTGGTAGGCACTATCTTTGTCACTTAATAATTTTTCGAGGAATCTGACGATTTTAACGTTGTTACAATTCTTTCGATTTTCCAATACGTGAATAATTTCGCATGATGCAATTACTTCATCTTCTAAAGACATCTGTGTTGATGGTTCTGATGTTAATAGGTCCAATATTTCTGGATCTGAAGTAGTAACAATTGTAGAACTGGTTTCTACTCTGTGTTCGGTTTTATGGCTTTTGCCCTGTGGCCGTTCTCTCTTCATCCAAAGCTATGACGGTATTCATAAACTGCTTTGGCTAGCAGTGTAGCGAAACACCTTCACGTCACGTTGATGGCGTACGAAATGCTTTCGCAAAAGGTTACGTGTCCTGCTATTTAATAGCCATTTCGTGGTCCTAAAGGTAAATGTTTAAACTTCACTAAATATATGTAGGCTACAAGACAATTGTAATTAAACAGTCTTATAATTTGATATTTCGTTCCTGTAAGGGTCCTCAGGAAATATATTTAGTGTGAAAAATTTGGCATCTTATTTTTGTTACTGCTGCGATTTATTACTGTATAGGCTCCTTTTTGTAAAATCCACGTTAGTACAGTACCGCGACTGTTGACTGTGACTGACAGACGAAAGCGCCATTCTGCCAGTTTCGCCCTTCGGGTTCTTCCGTTGAGTATTCATCGATGATTTTCAGATTAATGAGACCTACCCTGTTGACAGAGTGTTCGTTACAGTTTACAGCAAGGAAAAGAGCCTAGCGTCACACGGATTATTGTAGCTGTCGCTTCTTCGCATATCACTATTTCAAGAGGGCGTCAGAATCTTACTTTGAAGTGATGAGTGTATAAACACGTTAGTATTGCCATAGAAGACTGCACGGAAGGGGAAAGAGAAGCTGTTACAGCCAGAAACAATGGAAGAATTAGAGTCACACTAGTGTAGCGGGCTGTGTATAGGAATGAAAGCTACTGGGTGGTTGGAGCCGTTTTGTTGTTTGTCAGGAGGCACTGAACTCCCATTTGGCGTGTCCTGGGTTCGGATGAGGTCGGGGAAGCCTGTCTGACACCACAATGTAGCGGACGTCGGAAAGATGGCAGCAGAGGGACAGGCAGTTTGAAGATGGCAGTTCTTCGTTGTTCCCTTCGGCTGGTCTCTTAGTAGTTTGGCCTGTAACGTACATACGCAGGCTAGAGGCGGCGTCCTTACTTGCGCTTGGAAACCACCTAAAAGCAGCACTCAGACTGGCCGGTGCTGCAGGCACGGTCGTGTGTCGCTCACATTCTTCTCTCGCAACCTAACGCGTTGTGAGTGCGAAGATGATGGTGAGCACCCATGCTCAATGGTAATTAACACAATTTACCAGTTACTTGAGACCATCGAAATTATTATAATTAAACCGTGTTCTGACACTTCCCTGGCTAAACTGATACTAAGCAGCTCACTTCGAACGTTATCTACGATGATATAACTCAGATTTATACCTTTTATACCCCAAAGCGCAGCAGCGTCCACATCTCGGGCCAGCTCATCTAGCAGTGGCCCAGCATGACGGACCTCCGGAGGCAATGTCTCCTTGTTCGAACTGCCCGGAGGGAAACTCTCGTATTGGCTGCAGCCACCTGACACCCTCTACCCTCGTCTCTATCGATCTTTTCTTAAGCGTACAGGCAATCTCTTTGCTTAGTATTCCCACAGGTTATACTTTGACGAAGCCCACTATATGGTATCTTTTGCTAGTCCCTCACCTTTCTATATCCCATTACGTTCAAACTTCATGCAATCACACACTCGTGGAAGTGTGCAGGCAGGAAATTGGAAGTGTGACACTTAAAAATAAAACACAGATAGATCCATTGTCATAGCCAAGGGTCATTATTTCATGACTACAGGCATAAAAAAAAATTGTTATGGCGTAGAGTACCACGACAATCATTGTAGCGACACCCTTATATCACTGGCATGCAAGTGGTTGACATGGAGCATACTAAGAGTACCGCTTCACCTCGACAATGCTGGTCAGTTTTTGTGCTGGTCGGTGTAGTGACTACCCTTCCCACACACAATTCGTAACGGAAATGGAAAGGGGGAGAGAGGGAAGCAGTAGTAGTGACACTTAAGCACCGTCTACTGCTACCTATGAGGTGTCGGGGTACTTAAGTGGCCAGCGGAAGTGTTTAAACTCAGAAGAGTGTTCCTGTAGCCGCTCTGTAGAAGCTCGGGACGTGTGGGGTGTCGCATTGTCCTGCTGGAATTGCACAAGTCCGTCAGAATGCACAGTGGACGTGACCGGACGCAGGTGATCAGACAGAACAGTTGTGTAGGCGTCACCTGTCAGAGTCGTATCTAGACGTATCAGGGTACCCATATCACACCAACTGCACACGCCCCACACCATTACCGAGTCTGTACCAGCTTGAACAGTCCCCTGCTGTCACGCAGGGTCCATGCATTCAGGTCGTGCGGTAGCGTTCTCGCTTCTTGCGCCCGGGTTCGATTCCCGGCGGGGTCGGGGATTTTCTCTGCCTCGTGATGACTGGGTGTTGTGTGATGTCCTTAGGTTAGTTAGGTTTAAGTAGTTCTAAGTTCTAGGGTACTGATGACCATAGATGTTAAGTCCCATAGTGCTCAGAGCCATTTTTTTAGCCATGCATTCATGAGGTTGTCTCCAAACCCGTACACGTCCACGAGTGTTGACGAGCCCAGGCGAGGCGTAAAGTCCTGCAGTCATCAAGAGTACACGAATCTGACGTCGGCTCCGAAAGCCCCTATCGATGATGTTTCGTTGAATGGTTTGCAGGCCTTGTTGATGGCCGAGCATTGAAATTTGCAGCAATTTTCGGAAGGGTTGCACTGCTGTGACATTGAACGATTCTCTTCAGTCGTCGTTGATCCCGTTCTTGCAGAATCTATTTCCGGCCGCAGCGATGTCGGAGATTTGATGTTGTACCGGATTCCTGATATTCACGGTACACTCGTGCGGGAAAATCCCCACTTCATCGCTACCTCGGAGATACTGTGTCCCATCACTCATACGCCGACTATAGCACCACATTCAAACTCACTTAAATCTTGATAACCTGCTATTATAGCAGCAGTAACCGATCTAACAACTGCGCCAGACACTTGTTGTCTTACATAGGTAGTTGCCGGCCGCAAAATGGCTCTGAGCACTATGGGAGTTAACTTCTGAGGTAATCAGTCCCCTTGAACTTAGAACTACTTAAACCTAACTAACCTAAGGACATCACACACATCCATGCCCGAAGCAGGATTCGAACCTGCGACCGTAGTGGTCGCGCGGTTACAGACTGTAGCGTCCAGAACCGCTCGGCCATTCTGCCGACCGCAGCGCCGTATTATGCCTGTTTGCTGTATTTCTGTATTTGAATATGCATGCCTATACCAGTTTCTTTGTACGTCCGACAGGCGCCTGTGGCGATCGGTGCACGACTTCCTGGACCTGGGCCTGCTGCGCGACCCGGTGTACACGAACCTCAACCTGGGCGTGTCGCTGGCGTTCTACTCGGACTTCACGTTCTCGACGCTGCTGCCGCTGTTCCTGGCGTCGGCGGCGGGGGAGGGCCAGGCGCTGGGCGCGCGCGGCGCCGCCGCCTGCCTCACGGTGGGCGCCGCCTGCGACGTGCTGGGCCGCGTCGCCTTCTCGCTGCAGGGCGCCTGCCCGCGCTACCGCCTCTCCAGCCGCGCCGTCTTCCTCATCGGCTCCGCCTGCATCGTCATCGCCCGCACAGGTCAGCTGCCATAACAGCCGTCTAACGCACTCATCACAAGTATCCCGACACACGTACAGTGAGGTCACAAATGTCACTGGATAGCGATGTTGACATACGCAAATGCAAGTAGTATCGCATACACTAGGTACACTACTGGCCATTAAAATTTGGTACAGAAATGCAGATGATAAACGGGTATCATTGGACAAATATATTATACTAGACTTGATATATGATTGCATTTTAACGCAATTTGGGTGCATAGATCCTGACAAATCAGTACCCAGAACCACCACCTCTGGCCGTAATAACGGCCTTGATACCCCTGGGTATTGAGTCAAACAGAGCTTGGATGGCGTGTACAGGTACAGCTGCCCATGCAGCTTCAACACGATACCACAGCTCATCAAAAGTAGCGACTGGCGTATTGTGACGAGCCAGTTCCTCGGCCACCATTGAACAGACGTTTTCAGTTGGTGAGAGATCTGGAGAATGTGCTGGCCACGGCAGCAGTCGAACATTTTCTGTATCCAGAAAGGCCCGTACAGGACCTGCAACATGCGGTCGTCAATTATCCTGCTGAAATGTAGGGTTTCGCATGGATCGAATGAAGGGTAGATCCACGGGTCGTAATACATCTGAAATGTAACGTCCACTGTTCAAAGTGCCGTCAGTGCGAACAATAGGTGACCGAGACGAGTAACCAATGGCACTCCATGCCATCACACCGGGTGATACGCCAATATGGCGATGACGAATACACGCTACCAATGTGCGTTCAACGCGATATCGCGATATCGCCAAACACGGATGCGACCATCTTGATGCTGTAAATAGAACCTGGATTCATCCCAAAAAATGACGTTTGGACATTCGTGCACCCAGGTTCGTCGTTGAGTACACCATCGCAGGCGCTCCTGTCTGTGATGCAGCATCAAGGGTAACCGCAGCCATGGTCTCCGAGCTGATAGTCCATGCTGCTGCAAACGTCGTCGAACTGTTCGTGCAGATGGTTGTTGTCTTGCAAACGTCCCCATTTGTTGACTCACGGATCGAGACGTGGCTGCACGATCGGTTACAGCCATGCGGATAAGATGCCTGTCATCTCGACTGCTAGTGATACGAGACCATTGGAATCCAATACGGCGTTCCGTATTACCCTCTTGAACCCACCGATTCCATATTCTGCTAACAGTCATTGGATCTCGACCAACGCGAGCAGCAATGTCGCGATACGATGAACCGCAATCGCGATAGGCTACAATCCGACCTTTATCAAAGTCGGAAACCTGATGGTACGCATTTCTCCTTCTTACACGAGGCATCACAACAACGTTTCACCAGGCAAAGCCGGTCAACTGCTGTTTGTGTATGAGAAATCGGTTGGAAACTTTCCTCGTGTCATCACGTTGTAGGAGTCGCCACCGGCATCAACCTTGTGTGAATGCTCTGAAAAGCTAATCATTTGCATATCACAGCATCGTCTTCCTGTCGGTTAAATTTCGCGTCTGTAGCAGGTTATCTTCGTGGTGTAGCAATTTTAATGGCCAGTAGTGTATAAAAGAGCTGTGTGTCGGCGGAGCTGTCGTTTGTACACAAGTGTTTCATATGCAAAGGTTTCCGACGTGATTGTGGGTGCAAGACGGGTATTAACAGACTGTGAACGGCGAATGGTAGTTGGAACTACACGCATGCCACATTGAACGGAAAACATAGTGGCCGACATTCTTCACTTAATGACCGAAAGTAGCGGTGTTTCTGTAGAGTTGCCAGTGCTAACAGACAATCGACACTGCGTAAAATAACCGCAGAAACCAATGTGGGACGTACGACAACGGTATCGATTAGGACAGTGCGGAGAATTTTGGCGTTAATGGGCTATGGCGCCAGACGACCGACAAATGCCTTTGTTCAAAGCGTGACATCTCCTGCAGCGCCCCTCCTGGGATCTTGACCTTATCGGTTGCACCCTACATGACCGGAAAACTGTGGCCTGGTCAGATGAGCACCGTTTTCAGTTGGTAAGAGCTGATGGTAAGGTTCGAATGTTGCACAGATCCTACGAACCCATGGACCCAAATTATCAACAAGACAAGCTACTCGTGGCTCCATAACGGTGTGGGTTATGTTTACATGCAATGAACTCGCTCTTCTGGTCCAACTGAACCTCTTTGAGATGATTTGCAGCCATTCGTGGACTTCATGTCCTCTAACAACGATGGATTTTTCATGGATGACAATACGTGTGTCGCCTTGGCACAATTGTTCCGAGTTGGTCTGAAGAACATTCTGGACAGTTCGAGCGACTGATTGGCACCCGGATCAGCCGACATCAAACATTTATAGGACACAATCGGGAGGTCAGTTCGTGCACAGAATCCTGCACCGGCAACACATTACAAAATACGGACGCCTACGGTGGCAACGTGGCTTAACAAATATTTCTGCAGGGGACTTTCAGCGACTTATTGGGTCAATGCCACGTCGATTTCCAGCAGTACGCCGTAATAAAGGACGTCCGACACGATATTATGAGGTAGCCCGTGACTTTTGTCATCTCAGTGTATTATTGGACATTAATATGGGTGCGTCCTCCATTCGTCATTATGACAGTTGCAGCTCTGCTGGCAACACTTTCAGTGGCGTGTCTGAATGCCTGTGGAGGACTGGCGGTCCATTCTACTTCAAGAGCCAAGACCAGAGAAAATTATGTTGGACGCTGGGGTCTGGAGGGAAGTCCACATTCCAACTCATCCTAAAGGTGCTTCTTTTGGGTTCAGGTCGGGACTCTCGACAGGCCAATCCATTTCAGGAATGTTATTATGCACAAACCACTGCGGCAGAGATGTGACTCGTGTAAGGGGGCGTTGTTATGCTGATAAAAATATTGTGTCCTAACTGTTCCTCTACTGCACGCAATACACAGTGCTGTAATATGTGACCATGTCGCCGGCCGAAGTGGCCGTGCGGTTAAAGGGCGCTGCAGTCTGGAACCGCAAGACCGTTACGGTCGCAGGTTCGAATCCTGCCTCGGGCATGGATGTTTGTGATGTCCTTAGGTTAGTTAGGTTTAACTAGTTCTAAGTTCTAGGGGACTTATGACCTCAGCAGTTGAGTCCCATAGTGCTCAGAGCCATTTGAACCATTTTTTGTGACCATGTCCTACGGCATTCACCGTCTGCTTAAGTACAACAAACCACACCCTAACCAAGAGAAACTCTCACATCGTGACACTACCTCCTCCGTACTTCATTCTTGGCACTACACATGAGGGCGAGTAATGTTCTCTAAGCATTCGCCAAATTGTAACGCTCCGGTCGCATTACCCCAAGGTAATAAGATGAATAATTCTCGATGCATCACTCCAAATAACTCGTTTCCAGTCATCCACTGTACAGTGCCGACCCTCTTTACACCATCTCAATCATCGCTTAGCGCTAACTACATAAATTTGTAGCTTATGAGGAGCTGCTCCGACACTGCACTCTGTCATTTTTAATTCTTTACGCACAGTCACTGTGCTAGCTGGACTGCTAGTATCGCTTTTCAACTCACTACTCATTCCTTCCTGCGATTTCGTACTATTTTTTACAGTCACTCTCCAGAATGAACTATGGTATCTCTTCGCCAGTACTTGAGGTGTGCCTAGTTTTGCTTTAGCTGTTGTAGTTCTTTCGCGATTCCATTTCACAGTCAGACCATAATGATCAGTTGACTTGGACTGCTGTAGAAGGGTTGAAATGTCCCTCACGGATCTGTTACTCAGGTGACATCCAGTGACTAGTCCGTCTTCGAAGCCACTGAACTCACCTGGCCAACCTATTCTGCCATTACCGCTTCTCTCCTAACAACCCAACACTCCCAGCCTCCCTATATACTCGTAGGTCCACCTCGCGTCACATCTAGTGGTCAATTCCACATTACATGGGGTTGTCCAGAAGATTTGATCAGTTGGTGTACATACAATGGCAATAAACAAAATAAAAATAAAATAACATGAAGCAAACCACATCAAATTACTGCGAAGCGCAGGCCATTATGTGGCAAAGACTGAGCTAAAACTACTGAAGTTAAATAATTTGAAGTACAGAGAAAATTACGCAGCTATTGTATCCTGCCCTCAAAGAGACTGCAGCGACCTCACATACTACAAGCCATTTTAGTAATAAATTAACAATTTAAAGTAAAGCCTCGCAAGTAATGATTAAAATTACATATACTTAGAAAACTAAAATTAATTAACTAATAATTCTGTTCGAAGATGAATAATCTCTTTGTTACTGTTCAGCAGATATCCCTAGCCCGGCAAACAGTGGAGCGAGGTCGCAGTGGTTACTGACTTTGGAAGAGACCCATATTAGTTTCGAATCCATCAATTTCTGCCTGATTGGTTACGTTCCCGATGACATTTACTTCCAGGTTTAGTAGAATAGAACTCCGTGGAACCTTCTGCAATATTAGAAACAATGCCCCATGCCGTTGTGTTCCGAAAAAATGTTCTTGCACCCACATATGTACCCATTTACGTACTGAGGTTGGTAGTTTCGTTCACCCAAAAACTTGTTTACGCTAGGCACAATTAAAATATTATTTATAATAAAATTTTTGTCCAGTTAATAGTACAGAGAATTAATAAAGGATTTAATTTTATAGCTTAAGTTTGGGATAAGTGAACAATGACGAGATAGTTACGTAATCCATGGAATCTGCGTTCTACTGGAGTTGCAACAGAAACGTTTCACAGTACTGCAAAGTTAATTCTCGTATTGACTGAGCTTTTTCGGAAACACTATATTACAAAATCAGAACCCTCTGTTATTTAATCCTCTGAGTCGAATGTATTCTTTTTAGTTGTGCGTATTTATTTGGCCTCTAGTTGCCCAGCTATTTAGCCATTTACAATGTTATTTATAATACCGCAATTACATAAAATTTGTCATGTTAATAGGAGATTTTCGCTACATTTCACTGTCTCCTAATTATGTATTTTCACTATAAGCAACATAATAATACATATAAACTTGTGCTGAGGATGTTACTAACTGGCAGTTATTTTTCGTTTGAGTAAGTTTTAATGAGTTCATCATTTGAATTAAGTAATCGGACATGAACATCTAAGTGCAGTTACGGATAGCGTCTGAATTTATTGTCATTCAGGTAATTGGACACATCAGAACATTTGATCCTTTACTTGTACGATGACTGATCAGTGAATGTTTAAATATTTTTATTTTTCATTTTGATGACTTTATCGTTCGAACCCAAATATTTGTTTACTATCAAAAACAGTCTTCATCACTATTTGCCGCGCGCTATTAGCCGAGCGGTCTCAGGCACTTCAGTCATGGTGCCGGCGGAGGTTCGAGTCCTCCCTCGGGCATGGGTGTGTGTGTTTCTACTTACGATAATTTAGGTTAAGTAGTGTGTAAGCTTAGGGACTTATGACCTTAGCAGTTAAGTCCCATAAGATTTCCCACACTTTTGAACATTTGATCACAATTTATTTATTTGGTGACCGGTTTCGACCACTACTACGGTAATAAATAAATTGTGATCAAGACTGTTTTTAATAGTAAATATTTGTAACTCATTGATCACTTTTCACTCCCACAATGTATTCAAAAGTAACCAAATATTTGTGTCGTGAAGACTGAGCAGGCAGCAAATGTGACTCTTGGCGTGTGTGTGCTCGCAGGGATGATCTACGTGAGCGGCTTCACGATGCTGGCGGTGATCACGGGCGTGCTGGGCTTCTTCCGCAGCTGGATCCACATCACCTTCTCGCTCGTCTTCGCCGAATACTGCAGCATAGAGCGCTTCCCCTCCGCCTACGGACTCTACATGGCCGTCAGCGGCATCATAGGAATGTCCACTGGCCCACTCATCGGTACGTACCAACAGCATAGGCTCCTGTGGACCGCTTCTTTTCGTAAGGGAGCTGCTTACGTATATAGGGTGTATCACAATTAATAGTGAAAACTGGTATAGTTGAAAGTGAACGATAGCAGAAGTAATCACGGTGCCAGAAAAGATCCGACTGGGAGATAAATACGAAGTGGTGGCTATGAGCCGCCACTGCCTCCAGGATTAAATATTGTCGTAGTTACTACTAGAGTACTCTCTCTGAAATTTTGAAGGTTCCAGGCGTAAAATACAGGGAGCGAAAGCCTATTTACAATTTTTACAGAAAGCAGATGGCAAATATAAAGAATCAAGGGCATGAAACAGAAGCAGTGGTTAAGAAGAGTGACACGGGGCTATAGCCTATCCTCGATGGTATACAGTCTGTACATTGAGCGAGCAGAAAGGAAACCAAAGAAAAATCTGGAGTAGGAATTAGAGTCCAGGGAGCTGAAATAAAAACTTCGATGTTCTTCGACGACATAATTTTGTCAGAGACAGCAAAGGACTTGGAAGAGCAGTTGTATGGAATGTATAGTGTCTTGAAAGATGAACATCAACAAAAGCAAAACAAGGATAATGGAATGTAGCCGAATTAAATAATGTGATGCTGACGGTATAACATTAGGAAACGGGACACTTAAAGAAGTAGACGATTTTTGTCATTTGGGCAGCAAAATAACTGATGCTGGCCGAAATAAAGAGGATATAAAATGTAGACTGTTAATTGCAAGAAAAGTATTTCTGAAGAAGAGAAATTTGTTAACTTCGATTATTGATTTAAGTGTTACGAATACTTTTATGAAGACATTTATCTGGAGAGTAGACATGTATGGAAGTGAAACATGGACGATAAACAGTTTAGGCTAAAAGAGAATAGAAGCTTTTGAAATGTGGTGTTACAGAAAAATGCTGAAGTTTAGATGGGTAGATTGCACAACTGATGAAGAGATACTAAACAGAAGTGAGGAAAAAAGAAATTGAGGCAGAACTTAACAAGGAGATGGGTTCGATTGATAGGACACATTCTGAGATATCAAGGGATCACCAGTTTAGTACTGGAGGTAAGCGTGGAGGGTACAAATCGTAGAGGAAGACCAAGAGATAAATACAGTTAGCAGATCTAGAAGGATGTAGGTTAAATCAGTTATTCGGAGATGAATAACCTTGCATAGGATAGTGTAGCATGGAGAGCTGCATCAAAGCAGTCTTCAGACTAAAGGCCGCAACAACAACAATTATAATACTGCGTGACGTAAAAAATAAGTTACGGATTATTATGGTAGGCAAAGTAACTTTTATAGAGTGTTAGTTTTACTAAATCTAAACTAAACTAATTATAAGGGGCAATCAGAAACTTTCCGCCCAAAGGTTCTACATCCCAAAAACAGTACGCCAGTCAGGCAAAGGCACTGTTCGCACTGAGGCACTCATACAGCCAAAGCACTAGGCTGAACAACCCCATTTGGTGAAACATTGTGTCCTGCCGCGTGAAGAAGTCTGTAACTGCCTGCTGTACATCCTCATAAGTCAGGAACTGTGGACACTTCAAGGCCTTTTTTTAAAGGACCGAAGGCGTGATAATCACATGCTGAGAGATCAAAACTATAGGGCGACAGCCCGCGTGTCTCCCAGTTGAGTTGGTGTCACATTCGCGTTATAACATTGGCAATTTGGGGACATGCGTTATTATCAGGCAGCAACACCCTGTGGTGCAGTCCGCTTCCGTAGCGTAGCGGTAGCGTTACCGCCGACCACGCAGGGGGCCCGGGTTCGATTTCCGACAGGGGACTGGGTGTTGTGCGTCTTTAATCATCATCGACTCGCAAGTCGCCGATGTGGCGTCACCTAAAAAGCACTCGCAATACGGCGGCCGAACTCCCCGAATGGGGCCTCCCGGCCAACAATGACATACGATCATTTCATTTCACCTCCTGGTGCACTTTCCACAATCATGTTTTTCGCAGACATACTGCCACATACACATTCTTCATTCTCTGATGGACGTCTGCTGGAGTTTTTCCTTAGGCACCCGTAAAAAGAATAACAGTACGCTGGTCCTATTTGGACACATTTGGTAATAACGTCGCGATAGTTCACACCTCTGCATTTACTGCATGCACATCAGAAAGACACGAACGACACACTAATTCCTCGTTACATGTCGGTTTTTATACACCTGAATCAGAGATATGATACGTTCAATATACGCTGCAGCGACATCCGCAACCAGATACTTTTTGATCTCTCCTTATAGTATAACGCCAACGGCCTTGCCGCAGTGGTAACATGGGTTCCCATCAGATCGTCGATGTTAAGCATTGTCGTATTTGGCTAGCACCTGAATAGTTGGCTTTCTGGGTCTGGCAAACCCTGTTGGCAAGCAGGGTGCACTCAACCCATGTGAGGTCAATTGAGGAACTACTTGATTGAGAACTAGCGGCTCTGGTCACGAAAACTGACAACAGTCGGGAGAGTGCGTTGACCACATACCTCTCCATATCAGCATCCAGTGACGCCTATTGGTTGATGATGACGCAGCCTTGCGAGGCTGGTTCAGACAGAGTTTAAATTTTTATAGTGCACCCAAAATTACACTAGATGACTACCTTTCTTTGATTATTACTGATTAAATGATATGATTATTTAGGACAAACCCTCAGTATAACTCTGTAACGTCACTGGACGAAGTTTCCAGAAAAGTTTCCTATCCTCACCTTGCTCCTGAACTCATCTTTCACAATCCCTCAAATCGTGTCGGTATCATTTTCCTGCACCCTTTATATGTAATCAGTATCTGAGGGTTGCGCAACAGGTAGTGTAGAAATACTTGTTCTGAACCACTTGCATAGACAGACAAATAAAACGAAAAATTCAAAGCAAAATGATTGGGGTACACAGTGGAGTGGAAGATGTAATTATGACTGCAAGTCAAATGAAGATGGGTAAGACACACAGCTACACGAACGGGTGTTACGCAGACCAAGTAAGTTTTTGGTAGAGTCCAAAATATAAGAAAAGGCTGATCCAGTGGAAAGAGGATATATGACATCAGAAAACATCAGGAGTAATATGGATGCAGAGGCTGTAATGCATAAAAATGTCGACACCAGTATTTACGTAGCAGTATCTATCAAATGGTCGGTATCTAAACATCTTCAGTAGTTTGTCTGAATACCTTTGTTGCATGATTACCCCTTTCGTCAACTTCAGTGCAATCTCCATATCATTTGACGCTGCTCTTGTTGCTTAATGTAATTTACTATGTATCCCTGGTATTAAATTCGATACATCCAAACTCTTGTTACTTCTGAATCAATCTTTCACTGTGCAGCCGATTTGGTGATAGTTGGAAACTTCCTGTCAGATTAAAACTGTGTCGCAGACGTGAATCCGATCCCAAAACGTTATCTTTCACGGGCAGTGCTCTTACTTAGTGAGTTCTCTGAGAAAGACTTCTGTCTGTCCCTCTCTCCTACCTCCTAAACTTGACACAAGCTGTTCTACGTACCTTGCTAGCCCAGTACGTCTTTCTTTCAGAAGGATACAAAAATTATTTCACACTTTTTTCTGTTCACAGGGCTCATTCGTGATGTTACGGATAGTTACCCCATATGTATCCACGCTCTGAATGTCCAAATGATGCTCTGCGTAATACCGTGGACGCTGGAACTGATAATAACTGCACTGAGGAAGAAGAAACCTGTCGCAGAAGAAGAGACGAAGAGCTGACTTGTTTTCCAAATGCGATAAGAAATACAAACATCTGCCTGCATCCAAGACAGTGCACAGAAACAAAAACAGGTCTGCTGTTCCACAGACAAGACTTTAGCCTTGTGTCTGTATTGCCACAATGTATGGCATATAATTAGACTGAGGGTCTCTTTACGTTGAGGATCCATGTTTTAAAGTTTATTTTCACAACAGAATAGACTGAAATAAGTATTGTAGTCACTAAAGAATCTGATTTATAGTAGCGAAGTGTGAAAGCGCCATTTGAAAATTTATTTCAAGCAGCTACAAGACTGCCATACTTAATCTATTTGTAGCTCCTAAAGAGATTCAATGGCGTACTCGTTCGAGTTCCGCACACGAATTATTTGCTGTGTTCATATATTACCATTTTTAGTACAAAGAACTCTATCTTGTGCTTAATAAACTAGAATTTTTATAACAGTGTGTCTAAGAATAGGATGCTCAACTTTCTGAGCCGCAATTGTCAGTAGAGGATTGTAGCATTACTGAAAGAAATAAATGTGCCATAATAGCCCTTATAGGGTACTAACCATATAATATATTAGTTGTAGCTTGGAAGAACTTTTCGTAGTATGACTAACTAGTACGTGATATGTTTCAGTGCAGTAGTTACCTTAACTGGCTACAAACAGACGAGTGAACATAACACCTTTCACTAGCTTTCATTATGTGGCGTACTTCTGTTACTCATACTGCTAAAGATCAAGTGTCACTGAAGAATAGAATTCGATGTACATAAATTTTTTTTTTAATATTATACCATATACTAACACCAGAGTCACTTTGGTGGTTCAAGTATCCTATAGACTTACTCACAAATTGTACAAACAGTCCAAACTGATAAGCTGTTTAGAATTTAGTTATTTTGAAAGCCGTATGTGCATTTTTTCATACAAATGTAACTGAATTTTTAAACTGTTATATTTATTTGACTGAAAAGTTTTTAATTAAACTATTATTTCAAACAAAATTTATCATTTACTTCTACTAACAAAAATTAAGATAACAACCAGTCCTCTAGAAAAATGTTCACTATTAAGGGAACTTTTTAAAATTTATCGACACGTAAATTAGACACTTCAAATCAACACATCAGACGACAACATCATCTGCACGATCATGTGGCCAAATATCTCACACTCTTAGCAACTTCCTCATTTTGCTCACATCAACGAACAGTCACAAATATGAAAACATTGTCTCCTGATTACCAAATTAGTTTCTAAGTAACCATTAGAAGTGCATAACTATATCATCAAATAAAGGAAATATTACAATTTGTCTACATTTCATACATATCTTTTATCCTATTTATCCTATTTTGTGACAAAAATTCTCCAATAAAAGAGTATTTTGCCGTTAGAAGATTTAATGAAATGTATAACAGTTCATAAGTTTTATGGAAATAATCAAAATATCTTTCTACGTCTACATCTACATGTATACAGTGTACATCACATTGTACCAGTTATTAGGCTTTCTTCCTGTTCCATTCACATATGGAGCAGAGGACGAATGATTGTTTGAATGTCCCTGTGCATGCAGTAATTATTCTAATCTTATCCTCAGGATCGATATGTGGGTCATACTTGGGGGTTGCAGTAGTTATCATTTAAAGGTGGTTCTAGATTAGATTAGATTCAGTTTTTGTTCCATAGACCCAAATAATGAGATGATTCTCGTGGGTGTAGAACATGTCAGAAAGTATAACGTAAAAACATAAAACATTTGAATACAGTACTTAGTACCCTGGGATTGTAGAAATAGGTGAATACAATGCAGTAAACTGGAACAGCTAACATTTACAGAATTAACACACTCTCAGAATGAAACACTGTTATGCACTATTAATAAATTTATCATAGACAAAATACCTGATCTTGACTGTTGTGACCAAGTGCTGTCAAAACTGAAATCTAACAGACATTTTTTACTTAAGCTGGCGTAACGGTCTCTGTTAAGATATTCATCTATAGAGCAGAAGGAGTGGCCTATCAAACAGTCTTTCAGACTCTGTTTAAACCGTGCTTTATCTGAAACCAAGTTTTTAATGTTTGCTGGCAATTTATTGAAAATGTGTGTTCCTGAATATTGGACCACTTTTTGGACGAAGGTAAGTGATTTTAGGTCTTTATGTAGATTGTTCTGATTCCTAGTGTTGATAATATGTATTGAGTTATTGGTTGGAAATAGAGATGTGTTACTTGCAACAAATTTCATTAAGCAATAAATATACTGAGAAGCAGTGTTTCTTGAACTGGTTTCTACATTATGTTCTAGAATTTGCACGACAAATGATTCTTATCACACGCTCGGTTTGATGAGTTGTCCTAGAATATGATCCCATATGACATACACCCAAAATCTGTTGCCCAGTATCTGTCTTCGGGGCATTAACATATTTCCTAGGCCCAAATCCGGGACACATTAAAAATTTTGCAAAATAGGCTATATTTATTATTTATTGATTATATGAGAAGAAGATTTCAATTAAATGTAATAAATACAAAATATCAATTAAATTTGTTACAAAGAAAAGCAAATTTACATTTTATTAATACCTTCTAAGATGAATGAGTGTGATTAGGGCAACTGTATTTATCAGTGCTGTGAATTTTCTTTACCAAGTCTGTATCGTTCAACAACATATGAAAAAGCTCGACACAAGTTTCATCATAATTTACTCTACTTACTAATATTGATTTCATGGCTTCTACAGCCAATTGCGTTTTGTCACTTGTCCATATATTGTTCATGTGGGAATTTTCAGTAGCAGCACTAGTGCCAGGAAGGCAGAAAAGAAACTCAACTAGCTTGAGTACATTTGAGAATGGCGCATGATTCTGGCTGAAATGAGAAATCATCTCAACCAATCTTTGACCTGGAACAATGTTGTTAGCAGTCCATTCAATGATTTTTCTCAGTGGTTACAAACTGTTTGACACTGACATACTCATCATACATTAGATTTTCTGAAAACTGAATATATGGCACAGTTTCGCTAACTAGAGAAGAAGTTCTTTCACTGTCATCTCATACAGGTATCTGATTCAAGGTAACCCAGTTGTAGCAGTCCAAGTTCTGGAAACTTATTTCAGTCCACTTTTTGAGATAGGATAGAGCAGTTTCATAGAAAAATAATACAGCACCATGAAAACCGTTTACCTCTGCTGGAAGCAGACCTACCACTGTTTCAAGAGTTTCAAGAATTGTTTTAACTCTTGAGGGAAGAAACTGGTCTTCAGTTTTGGACTGCAATGTAGTTTTCAACTTACTAATACAATCAGCCACTTCAAATATAGTGACTGTCTGTCCTTCAACTTTTTTAACTGCTTCATGAAATGATGAAGCCTGACTGTGAACGAAGTATAGCCATACTTCAAAGGGTTTTGAAAGAAGTTTTGAAGTAACAGTGGACACTTTTTTTCAGATTGGAAGCATGATTTTAGTGGTTTAAACATTTTGATGACTCGCTCAACAGCAGGCAACAGTGCTAACCATCTTGTTTGAGCATAACCCAAAATCATTGCAAAATCTGTTTCAACAAAGCTGCAAAAGTCCTTCAGAGTTTCAACTCTCACAGTGTATGATTTGAAATACAGAAATATTTTGGAAACTACCATTTCTATATCGACAGGCAAAATATCAGTAGCTGCTCGAACAGTATTATGCAGTATATGAGCAGCATAACCAACCCCTATTAGTCTATGACCGAGCTCCACTTGTAGTTTAGTAAAAACATTATTCTGACCTTTTCTTTCAGCACCTCCAAAATTACAATTAGTGTTATCAGCACACAGTCCAACAACTTTTTCTTCTAGGCTGTTTTTTCTGAGGCAGTCCGTTAAACAGCCACTCACAATAGTAGATGTTTCCCCAGGCAACGATTTTAATTGTAATAATCTTACTTTTACATCAGTTTTGTAATCAAAATATCTGACGAGGATAGGAAAGACCTTAATCTCTTTGTGGTTAGATGCATCAGTCAGAAGTGAAATAAATGTCACTTTTTCTAAATCAAGTCGCAACATATCTAATGCATGAGGAGCTAACACGTTCACAACTATTGCCTCTGTTTTTGTACGTGCACAAGCAAATTTAGGCTCTAATGTCGCTTGAAGAAGCTTCGATGTACAGTCCATATATCTGAAACTATGCTTGTGCTGAATTGTATGATACGCAAAGACACCCTCAGTTGCAACTAACCTCTCCTCCTGACCACAAAGTTTCTCTGATGTAAAAAATGACTTTAATGTTGCACTAGTCGCTGCTTCAGAGACTGCTCTTTTATGTTTGTCACTTTTTAAATGTAGTTGTATATCACCACGTCCACTGTGACTTAGTGAGAAACTAGAAGCACATGTGTAGCACCTCACTTTTCCTTTTCAGTCCGAAGAACTAATGTCACTGGTGAATGGAAATTCTTTCTGCAATTGTGCATTGAAGGAGCACTTGCGCTTCTTTGAACTCATTCTTGCGAAGAAGTATTGTTATTGTTATTGACGAGGAAAAACAACTAAACTTATCAAACGTAATATACCATAACACGACGTAACACAAAATTCAATCTGATATACACTCCTGGAAGTGGAAAAAAGAACACATTGACACCGGTGTGTCAGACCCACCATACTTGCTCCGGACACTGCGAGAGGGCTGTACAAGCAATGATCACACGCACGGCACAGCGGACACACCAGGAACCGCGGTGTTGGCCGTCGAATGGCGCTAGCTGCGCAGCATTTGTGCACCGCCGCCGTCAGTGTCAGCCAGTTTGCCGTGGCATACGGAGCTCCATCGCAGTCTTTAACACTGGTAGCATGCCGCGACAGCGTGGACGTGAACCGTATGTGCAGTTGACGGACTTGGAGCGAGGGCGTATAGTGGGCATGCGGGAGGCCGGGTGGACGTACCGCCGAATTGCTCAACACGTGGGGCGTGAGGTCTCCACAGTACATCGATGTTGTCGCCAGTGGTCGGCGGAAGGTGCACGTGCCCGTCGACCTGGGACCGGACCGCAGCGACGCACGGTTGCACGCCAAGACCGTAGGATCCTACGCAGTGTCGTAGGGGACCGCACCGCCACTTCCCAGAAAATTAGGGACACTGTTGCTCCTGGGGTATCGGCGAGGACCATTCGCAACCGTCTCCATGAAGCTGGGCTACCGTCCCGCACACCGTTAGGCCGTCTTCCGCTCACGCCCCAACATCGTGCAGCCCGCCTCCAGTGGTGTCGCGACAGGCGTGAATGGAGGGACGAATGGAGACGTGTCGTCTTCAGCGATGAGAGTCGCTTCTGCCTTGGTGCCAATGATGGTCGTATGCGTGTTTGGCGCCGTGCAGGTGAGCGCCACAATCAGGACTGTATACGACCGAGGCACACAGGGCCAACACCCGGCATCATGGCGTGGGGAGCGATCTCCTACACTGGCCGTACACCACTGGTGATCGTCGAAGGGACACTGAATAGTGCACGGTACATCCAAACCGTCATCGAACCCATCGTTCTACCATTCCTAGACCGGCAACGGAACTTGCTGTTCCAACAGGACAATGCACGTCCGCATGTATCCCGTGCCACCCAACGTGCTCTAGAAGGTGTAAGTCAACTACCCTGGCCAGCAAGATCTCCGGATCTGTCCCCCATTGAGCATGTTTGGGACTGGATGAAGCGTCGTCTCACGCGGTCTGCACGTCCAGCACGAACGCTGGTCCAACTGAGGCGCCAGGTGGAAATGGCATGGCAAGCCGTTCCACAAGACTACATCCAGCATCTCTACGATCGTCTCCATGGGAGAATAGCAGCCTGCATTGCTGCGAAAGGTGGATATACACTGTACTAGTGCCGACATTGTGCATGCTCTGTTGCCTGTGTCCATGTGCCTGTGGTTCTGTCAGTGTGATCATGTGATGTATCTGACCCCAGGACTGTGTCAATAAAGTTTCCCCTTCCTGGGACAATGAATTCACGGTGTTCTTATTTCAATTTCCAGGAGTGTAATATGGCGCACACAGATGACAAATGGTAGTATTCTAGAGACCAGCAGACACTACTTTGGCGACGCCAAAGTCAACGAGAGCGTATATTACTGTTCGTCTGTTCGAGTTTCTTTGTATTTCGTCTGCATGTTTGCCATAAAACCTCCTCTGCCTCTTCCATGGCTATCAGAAAATATACAGATTTCTTCCTCCTTCCGTTCGAGTTCCAGTTAGAACCGTTCCGACCGCACGAATGCATTCGAGTGCGACTTTTTCCCAGTTGCCGTGGTCTCTGACTGCCCATTAGCTGTTCGAGCTGCGTTGAAAAAATTCGGGACAGAGACACAAAAATCGGGACAGTCCTGAAAAAAAAACAAAAAAAAAAAAACGGGACGGATGGTCACCTTATTACAGCGTGTATTAAAGAAGCGACTCAAAAAGAACTGTTGGATAATATTACCAGTCCCAATCAAAGGCCTGCAACTTATGCAAACGTCAGCCTCACCTAATAGGACGCGTAAGTAAGGAATGGAAAAGTAAGCCACATGGTTTACTGGAATCGCCACGAAGGAAAACTAATAATTTTGGGAGAAAACCCATCGTTATAGACAGTTTCAAAATAACGTAAGACCTTTGATGCTTATGGAACACTGAATCTCTATCTCGGTCACTATTCGCTTGATTCTAAGACATATTGCTTAAAACATGTGCGCAGTAGCTATTGTAAATACTGCTGAAATTTCTTTGGAAACATGTACACAGGCCGGCCGGGGTGGCCGTGCGGTTCTAGGCGCTTCAGTCTGGAACCGCGTGTCCGCTACGGTCGCAGGTTCGAATCCTGCCTCGGGCATGGATGTGTGTGGTGTCCTTATGTTAGTTAGGTTTAAGTAGTTCTAAGTTCTAGGGGACTGATGACCACAGATGTTAAGTCCCATAGTGCTCAAAGCCATTTGAACCATGCACACCGATTCTGGACTTCTAAGCACAAAGCTTGACATACGAGGTGCGTTCACATATTATTTTTTGGTAAGAACTTTATTTGTTGATCTACAGCAATGTTATCCTCTTCAAAATATTCACCATACATACTATACACTTATGCCAGTGCTTTCTCCAATTCCAGAAACACTTTAGGAACTGTTGCTTCGGGATAGTTTATGGGTCTCTTAACTGTGCATTTTTAATCTCATCCATGCTTGTAAAACCGCTGTCCTTTAAGGCCTGCTTTGAAATGTTTATTCCACTTGTCTGCCCTTGGTTCACTCATAACAGGCTCACCAAAAGCAATATTTACCATTTCAAAAAATTTCATACACTTTGTTCCATTCTTATAACAAAATTTAATACAGATTCTCTAATTTATTTTCATACAAAACACATGTAACCTTTCTGACAGCTGACAACACAGTAAATACCCAATATCCATAACACTGAACACTCACTTTTGAGGCATGTTTACGAAGACAGTGACAAAAAAGTAGTGCAACTCGGACTAATACAATACACAAAATTATAAATTTCTGCTTACTTTTTAAACACTCTTCGTGTTGCCAGAATTGTTAAGTTTCAATGCAGTCCTTCAAAGAAAGCTTCTACCTTTTAGTAGAAACACAAAATAAGAACAAGCCTTAAATTCTACAGACTGATTGCATTATATGGGGTTCGTTTTACGAATAGCAATAGAGGAACATACATTCATATGAACAGGCATTTGGCTCTATGTTTGTAGTAGAATCCTGACTTCCGTTCTTATGTTAATATTATTTACTCTATAATGTTGTGTTGCAGAAGAAGCTATCGTTTTTTGTATTCCTTATGGTCTGAATGCATTTGTCTAAAAATGAACGCAGCCGAGACGTACCTGTACACGGCTTCGCCACAGATTTGAAGCGCGCGCCGCGGCACGGCCGGTACTATGTTGTGGAACAGCCTGTAGAAGCGCCTCGTGACGTAGCCGGGTTGTTCAGAGTGGGGACTCGCTCGCACGCTCTTCAGTTTACCGACAGACTATAATCCCGCGCAGCGACCAACTGCTCCTTTAAACTTGAACCATAGTTCCGCTACATGCTCCTGCCCTATGCTGGAAGTTTCAAGTCCTTCATTGAGATATGACACTTCTGATTTTTTTATCTAGTTTATTGAATATATTGTTTTAGCTCTCCTTTGTACTTTGATAATCATTTTTGCCACAACTGTGTCATGGTTACCGATACTAGTTTTGATGTGGACATCCTCTAAGAAGTCAGGTCTATTTGTTGCCGTTAGATCCAATATATTTGCACCATGAGTGGTGTTCCTAACTTTCTGTCTAGGTAGTTTCCAGAGAAGCCATTTAATAATGTTTCACAGGATGTCTTATCATGCTCACCACTAACAAAACTGTAATTTTCCCAGCTGATTGTTGGATGATGAAAGTGTTCACTGATGATTACAATATGATTTGGGGACTTACATACGAGTGAAGTGAGGTTTCCTCTGAAGTTTTTGGTTACATGAGGAGATGAATTTGGTAGGTGATGGAAGAATCCAGTTATCATTCTATGTCCACCCTTGATGCTGAGTCTTGTACAAACAATCTCACATGCAGCTTTCTATCTTGGTGCATTTGAGTTTCTCGTCTACTGTGACCAATAAACCACCTCCATTTCCCATTTTAGCTTTTGATATACACTTAAATTTTCCCCAAATATCTCACTGCCATCAATTTCAGGTTATGTACCTAGTATTATGTGAGCTTCACGGCTTTTCATTGGCGCTTCAAACTCTGGAACTTTCTTACGAGTAGTTTGGCAATTAACCATTAAAATTTTAAAATTCGCATCTTTGGGGAGCAGTTCTTTCGATTTGACACTGATACTTCTGGGTTTCCTACAGCTATCATTATCTGGGTTGGATGAGAGTCACCTAATCTAAAAAACCCTTGTGAACAACCCATACACAGTCAGCTACCTGAGTAGTAGCCTCTGATGTGTAGTGCACACCTGACCTATTTAGGGGGACCATACAGTTCTCAACCCTGTGACACATGTCCAGGAAGTCACAGCCTGCTTTATCACAAAACCTTTGAAGTCTCTGGTTAAGTCCTCCCACTCGACACAGAACCAAAGGGCCTTGATGAGTTCTGCAGACAATGCTGCAAATTGTGAGCTTCGTTGAAAGTCCATGCACAAGGCTGGTTTCCTTAACCTTCTCTGTCAGTTCCTGGAATGATTCAATTATGACCTCAGAGCCCAGACGACAGGTATCATTTGTAGTGACATGTGCCACAATCTGCAATAGATAGCACCCTGTTCACTCAGTGGCTGCTGAAATAGCTTTTTCAACAGATTGAATGAGGCCCCCAGGCATAGCACTGAGTGCATCTGATGTCCTTTACCGTTCCTTGCTGCCTCCTTTTCCGTCCCTTCCTGCCATTGCCCTACGGAGTACCACCATTATCTGTATTTTTCAACTGCTGACAATTAATATACCCCTTCCCTTTTGTGTTTGCTTCCTCCTGACATTGGACAAAACAGCTTTCCCCACAACAGGTGCAGTAAGTCCCACTGGCTCAGTTTCAGTGAAAGTCATCACCTCAAAATTATTGGTTATGGGAATCGGTATAACACCCTGAATCCTCCGTGGTCCCCATCCACCCCATACAGGACACCTAGCTCTATCACTGACACATCACTCTCAGTCAAGTAGACAAGTAATGACTGATCGTGTATTTTTTACAGAGGAGACAGGATCCATAGGAGAGGATAGTACTTGAGGTACCTCTAGTACCAGTATCACAGGTACACGACTATTGGGAAGCTCTTCCAACAAACTGATTTGAAGCAGCTGTCAACCATTTGATAGTAGAACGATTTCCAGTTGCTTACACATGTCAACCAACTCATCCCATATTCGAGAACAGCATTCACAGTGGGACTGCATTTTCGATAGTGCAGTGTATTACAATCCACAAGCATATCTTACTGTAATAATAAAAGGTAAGATATGCCTGTGCATACTTTTAAACTATAGACTTATCAAGTGGGGCATTCTCCATGGTTCTCGGTATGACAGTGACATCCCCATCTTCTTGAAGGACAGACACATCTTGCACAGTGGTTAACCTCACTGAATGACAATTGACCAAAGACTTTACCAAGCTCTTTCATGTATCTTTCACTATGAGCTATTTCACGTGGAATAGCAACTTCTACAAACCAAACAGCTGGAAGGTGTTGCCAAGGGCAGTGGCGGACAACTTCTTCATGGAACATTTTGAAGCACACGTACAAGACTAGGCATCTTGTAAACCTAAGATGTGGTACAGAAAAGTCAATAACACCTTCATCGTGTAGAACCATGGTGAGGAACAGCTCGGTGGCAGCCTCCATGCCACCATAAAATTTACTGTAGAGACAACTACCCTTTCTAGATGTGCTGGTCACAAGAAATGGTGAAAACCAGTGACACAGCATGCATCAAAAACCGACACATATGGAGCAATACCTACCGAAACTGTCAAATCACTACCTGAGCATGATTAATATACTCATAATGCGAGCAAAACGAATATGTGAACTGCAGCACCTCATATGCGAAATGCAGCGCCTTGAAAGTGTTCCAAGGAGCAACGGGTGCTCCATCAGTTACATTAGGAGTGTCACAGAGTCAAACACTGGGTGATGCACAGAATAGGCAGTACGTTGCACAAATACAGCATAAATACTATATATAAAGGCAATCAAAGAGTGTCTCAGATCGGCAGAGGAGGAAAGGGACTCACTTGCAACGTTGGGAGTATACCACATACCATGTACATGTGGAAAAGTTTATGTTGGAATGACTGGATGATCAGCCAACACCTGAATCATCAGACACAAGCGCCATTGCAGGCTGAGGCAAGTGGAGAAATCTGCCGTGGCAGACCATGCACTGCGTGAGACTGACCACATAATAAAATTCATTGATACAGAAATTCTGTCTGTAGAGAAGAACTATCACACCTGATTGTTCAGAGAAGGTATAGAAATACATGTACATGACAACAGCTTCAACAAGTAAGAAGAAAGTCTCAAGGTGAACAGATCCTGGATACCCATGCTGCAGCAAATGACAGTTGCTGGTAGCAATGGGAGAGCCCCACCGGAAATTACAACAGAAAAGCTCTTGGACGTTGGCATGCCAGATACAAGTAGTGTGCAGCTGCAAGCTCGATTCCAGTCCACCACCAGCGATGAAGGGCGAAGCTTCGACAATACCAGCCACTCATGCTGGCAAAACATCAGAAAAATCATCAAATGAACATTAGCCAAAGAACTAGAGATGGAAATCAACAAGCAGTATGTCAACAAGTGGTCATGAAAGCCTTAACAATTTTGCAGAACCTAAACTGTTAGTATGTGATTCATGTCCATCCAAAATGAGCAAAATTGTTTTTTTCCAGTGCAGGGCTGAAAATTCTATCAATTTCTTAAATCAAATTAGAAAAGTGTGCTTATTGATGCAACCCAATTCATGGTGACAGGTGAAGAATCGATGGATTTTCCTTCTTCCCGGGAAATAAGAACATTGGCAGCATGAAGTTCCCAGAGGCACTCATACGTGTTTCTTTTGTAGTAACGAGTACACCACATTTTGCAGAAGATAAACATCCAACTTTTCTTTTCCCTCAGAGGACTAACATCTTTGAAGGTTAGTTTGGGACTGTGAGAATCCCTGTCTCATCCACACTGTACACATTATTTGCTTTAATTTTGTACTTTGTGTAAATTGACTCTAAAAAAATCAAAAAATTTCCCAAAGGCAGCTCTATTAAACTCTTTAGCTCGAGCTAAAGATGTATGCTTTGGTGAACTTAGTCTTAATTCAGGGTGTCAGTTAACGAATCCGTATTACCAGTCTTTACACGCCATTTTTTCGGCTATGTTGAAGGTATGGTTTATGATTTTTTTTCTGCCATATCAAATGCCAGTCAGCATAGTTTGTAAATTGTCAGGCCAAAGAGTCTTTCTTCCATAAATAATACATACTCAACTATTTCCTTTTCTTGAGCTTTAGAAAACACAGCATCATAGCGAACTAATCGCTTTTCGGAATCCAGCTTAGGCATCACTACATTTTTGCGCTTTTTTTCACTCTGTAAATCAAGGTTGTTCTAGTTAGGTGCTGCAGTGTATCCCATCCATCCCTCAAGATCCACATTTGCTGCCTCTTTCATTCCTTCTCGTAACCAGCTCTGCGAAGTTGTCTTTTGCATGTAGTTCCTCAACATATCTGCAATGAAACTGTAGTTGCATTAATTTTAGGAACACACAAGTTACACATAACATTGTTTGCTGTGAGTATTAAAAAAATTAAACAAGAGGTTTTATTAATCTGAAGACAACATTTTAGATAAAACAGAAACTCACCTGAAGTCCTACTAAAAATGCCTGTTTCCTGCAGTTTTAACCTTTTGTTTGACTAGTAAAACAACTTTCGTGTTAAGTGAGAAGTAAAAAATTGGGCCAAAGAAATTTTATTTCATGTTAAATTCCATCCCAGTCTACAATAAATTTAACGAAACACTTAATATTAATAATTTGGGGTTCAAATTATTTTATAAAGTATAATGAAACATTGAACTGAGCACTTTTAACACTGTGGGGCAAAACCGACGCCCCACCATCGATTAACCGTTTTCTCCCGCAATACACAACAAAAGAAATATGGCAATTTCAGGTTCGATCAACAGCTGCTAGGCTTCGTTTACTATACAAATACAACTAAACAAACTGAATAATCATGTCCTTCAAGATGGCGGCGCATATGGATGTAGTGGCAAATCGCTCCGTGAATATCTGTAAAGTACCATCAGTGAATTGTATGCTATGTGCAAAAAAAGTGATAAAAGGTGTTAAAATATGTGTAGTGGCACATAAATGGTATCATTCTTGTTGTTTCGTGGAAGCAAATCTCGGTCAACATAGGCCTACATGTGACTGTGGAACTGAGTGCAACGGTCTTGAAACTGCATTTGAAATGTGCAACGCTGGCCTCGAAATAAGTGTGAGGGAAGAACTGCAAAGTGACTTAAGTAAAGCTAGACAATATGCAGAAATGCTGAAAAGTTTGATCGACTATATGGACCTTCCCACAGATACGCAAACAGGCAAACGAGAGTGTGTATATACTAGGCCTAAGAAAATCTCTCGACCTGTCTTAAATACCAATGTTTTTCGTGTTCCACTAATGAATAAATACGATGTTCTAAGTGCAGACAGCTCAGAATCACGGACAAAAAATCTCATTGTAACAGGTAACTGCTCGGAAAGATCTGTTGAACAAAAAAGTGCCAGCAGAAACACGTTACCATCAAATACTATTAAACGAAAAAATCGTGTGAGACCAACTTGTAATAAAACTGAACACGAGACAAAAAAGGAAACAGAGAAGAAGAAGGAAGAAATATACATATTGTCGACGAGTCATGGCAAGGGACTGGCTACAATCATTTCTGATGTGCAGTCCGAATATAAAGTGATTGGAATTTCGAAACCTGGTGCTCCTCTACGAGAAGTGCTGAAAAACAGTGAAAGTTCCGTGAAAAGCGACGTCAACTGTGTCATAATCGGAGGGGGAAACGATGTCAATAAAAATGAAAGCAGCCTTACTGTAAGAACACTGAAAGAATCGCTAGGAAAAATTTCACAGGCGAAGGTATTTGTTGTAAACATTCCCTACAGACACGACTTAACGGAAGACTCGTGTGTAAACAAAGAAATTATCGCGACAAGTCGGAAATTCAGGAATATTTGTAGCGGTTTTGTGCACACAACTTTCATTGAAGCAACGAGTTCAGTAAGAGAGCATATTACTAGACATGGACTGCACAGAAACAACCTAGGCAAGAAAGTGCTGGCCAAAGAAATTCTCCAGGTGATAAAGACACCAGGAGTGGATGCCTATGTAAAAATAGCACTACCTGCAACAGGTTTTCCGCCAATGACAACAGAAAAGAAAAGTGCACCAACAGCATATGAGGAAGAAACATCTGCAGATACACCCTACGATGAAAAAATTACAACTGTGCAAACATGTAAAGCGTCACAGTCACCAGTGGCATTATCAGTAGCGGCAGTGGAAAAGGAAGTAACAGTAGCATCAACAGCAGAAGTTTCACCAGCAACAGTAACTATAGTGCCTCTAAAAGGAGAAATGAGAATTGCAGCAGGAGAAGCAGCATCAAGTGTTACAGGTAGACGGAAAACAGCACCTCCTGTCCGTCTAAATGATTTTTTAGTGGAAGGCAGCAAGATGAAGAAGTCCACGAGATAAGTAGTGTAACAAATTTCATAACACCTCACCAAAACGTTCAATCTAAAATAAACAACAATTATGATCTTAAAATTTGCTATCTGAAAGTTCAAGGACTAATAGATGAAGAATTTATTGTAAGCAGTTTTGGACTAGATAACAAATTTGATATTTTCTGTCTGAGTGAACATTGGGTTACTGAGAGTGTACTTCCAGTTGTCAAACTAGATAACTATAGTGTAGCAAATAGTTACTGTAGAAAACTGCATATAAGAGGTGGTGTGGCAATATATATTAATCAGTCATTCAGCTGCTCGTTTTTTAAGTTGGACCTAGATTATTTATGTGAGGAACAGAACTTTGAAGCCACTGGTATAGTTATGGACAGTCTTAAGTTAGTAATAGTATCCCTTTACAGGTCACCTAAGGGTATCATCAATGTATTTCCAGAAAAATTGGACATGCTGTTAGATGTAATAAGAGGGACCAGATGGTTGCATTATGACATAGTAATTGGTGGAGATCTGAATGCAGATTTTGATATAACAACACATAAATGTACTATGACTGAGTTGAAAAACCTTCTAAGACAGTGCAATTTGCACTCAATCAATAACAGGCCCACAAGAGATAAAGCATGTCTTGACAATATTTTTGTCAACTTTAAAACTACAGAAGAAACATGTGCTGTTACAGCGTTTCCATTTTCAGATCATGACTCTGTATCTTTAAACTATACAAGTAGGTTCTGTATTGATAATAGTAATATTCCTAAGCCTGTCCCAAAAGTTATAATCACCAAGCCTGTCGCAGATGACAAAATTGTTCAGCTCTGTAAGTCCCTTGCTGAGAGAGACTGGTTCAACCAATGTCATGGTGACACAAGTTATAGTCTTAGTGCTGATTTGTCAGGGAAACTATTATTTGAGAGATTTTTTAAAACATTTCTGACACAATTTAATGACAACATCCCCATAAAGAAATGCAAATTAACTGACAAAGGCTTAACAAACAGGGCTACAAACAGACAAAATTCATGGTTCACTAAACAATTATCAAATATGAAAAACCAAGTTATGGTGTTGCACAATATATGTAGCAATCAGAAAACAGAACATGCCAGATTAGCCTATACAAAATGCAGGAATGAGTATAAAAAAGCCATCGTGGAAGCCAAAAAAGCACATAATTTCAATACCATTGATAATTCCACAAATAAGTGCAAAGCTGCATGGAAATTAATAAATGGTGCTGCTAAAGATGTGAGAAGCAAAAAAATTAATATAAGTCCCCAAAAATTCAATGATTTCTTTATTAAATCTGTTGAAAATGTAGGAAATACTATAATCAAACCTGATATCAGTTCATCAGAGTTACTTTCTAAAAATGTTTGCAGAATACCAACAGACACAGGTACGTTTATGTTCTCCGAGGTCTCACCTAGTCATGTCCTAAGCATTGTAAAACGGATGAAATCTTCAGTGTAGATATTTATGACATATCCTCTAATTTACTAAAGAAAGTAATAGACTATATTGTGTACCCCTTAACATTCTGTATAAAGAAATGAATATCTGAAGGATATTTTCCCGAAGAACTCAAAGTGGCTAGGGTAATTCCAATATATAAAAAGGGAGATATGGACTCACCTTCCAGTTACAGACCAATCCCCATAGTCCCAGCTTTTTCTAAAATACTGGAATGTGTAATTTACCAACAGCTATCTGTCTATTTTGAAAAATTAGGAATAATTAGTGAATCTCAGTATGGTGTTAGGAAAAAGTTGTCTACTGTGGATGCTATAGACTTTGTAGTCAAATACTTACATCAAGTGTTTGAGGATAAGGGCTATGCTCAACTCACATTTTGTGATCCAAGCAAAGCTTTTGACTGTGTAAAGCATAAGCCACTCCTAGAAAAACTGGAATTCTATGGCATTAGACACAACAGCCTTAAATTAATGAAATCATATCTCCAGAATCGTAAGCAAGTTGTTTGTGTAGGGGGAGAAATGTCGAGTATAGAGCAAGTCAAGGTAGGTATTCCGCAGGGATCTGTGTTGGGCCCCTTTTTGTTCCTGATAATGATAAATGATCTGCCGTCATTTATCAAGTCCACCACTGTGTTGTATGCAGATGATACAACATTTCTTCATGCTAGTGAGGATTTCAATAGCCTTAAAACTTGTGCAGAAAAGACAATTGACCAAGCATCCTATTGGTTCAAGGCAAATGGATTCCTGTTGAATGAAAACAAAACAAAGCAGATGGTCTATAGTCTTAGAGACAAGCTTCTGTCAGATGATCCAAGTTATGTCAAATTTTTGGGGGTATACATTGATGATAAATTATCTCGGGGTCAACATGTACAATATATTAGTGGTAAATTGTCAAGAGTTATTTACCTGTTAAGACGACTTATGGATTGTGTTCCTGAAAAATATGTTAGAACATCCTATTTTTCATTCTTTCAAAGTATAATAACATATGGAATTATTTTGTGGGGGAACTCTAGCTGTGTACATGACATATTAATACTGCAAAAAAAAGCTATTAGGATAATTACTGGTTCTGCATATAAGGCACACTGTAAACCATTGTTGTGTGAACAGAAAATCATGACTGTTATAAACTTGTATATATACTATGTTCTAATTTATACGAAGAAGAAATTAGCAGAAACAAAAACCAGAGAAAATGTACACAACCACAATACAAGAAGGAATAGGTGCCTCTATATTCCTTACCACAGATTGTCAAAGTCACTCAACAGCTACGAAATCATGGGGTACAAATTATTTAATAATCTTCCTCAATCTGTTCAAGAATTACCTGAACAATTATTCAAACAAACAATTCATGACTGGCTAGTCCTCCACCCATTCTATGACATAAGAGAATTTATCAACTGTAATATAATACTATAATGTTAACAAGAAACCTGTTGTTTCTTTCAAACTATTAATTGTATTTTAGTATGTATATGACGTTGTCTATTGCTGTAATGGCCGAATGACAATAAAATTATTATTATTATTATTATTATTATCATATATATTCACCAATGGTAAATCAGATTGGCGTAATAATCCTCAAAACCATAAACAAACACCGTGCAACTCGGAAAAGAAACTGCTACAAATTTTAAAAATTTGCACAATCCAAACAACGGCCAGTATGCAAAAGAAACCAAGCTCGAACACATCGTAATCACTGCCTCTTCACTAGTTCTTAACATTGCCGCCCGATAGCAGCAGCTAACGGGAAATCTTACAGCGGTCGGTTTGACCCTCTCATTCCCTTTTGCCCCACTCACCCCTACCCGTTTTGCACAAGAAAACATATTTGTGAATTGAATGTATGGCTCTCAAGATGCTAGGAGTGAGTTAAGTAATTTGTCAGTAAGCCTAAAATTGCATCATCTGTTGCAGTAATACCAGTATTTAGACAATGGTGTGGGCTCTGGTGATGCCAAGAAGGTGCAGTAGTCATATACACAAAACTGCAACACCACGAAGCATAGCAAATAATGAAAGTTTACTTATTGTGCGTTTACATTATTATGCTTACGATTAACACTGTTGGTAATTGTTGGGTATACAAGGTAGCATCAATGGCTCTAATGCATTGGACCCTTCGACCATAGATACTAATATCCATGGTCAAAGATTGGACCTCGAGCTGAACTGAGCTTAGAAGGCATAGAGATACTGACACATCATTCCATGTTAATTTATTGAACTCTGTAATATATTTCATTGATGTTAATGGCTGGCGGATGGTGGGTTGACAGTCTCTTGGCAAACTCTGACCAGGCGTTTTTAATAGGTGAGATATTCGAGAACATGCTGAGGCTTAAAGCAATTGATATTGACCTTGCTGGACAATTTAATAAACAGCAATTGATTGGGGGACCAAATGTTTTTTTGTGGACTGCGTCTGCAGTTCACTTGTGATGTACAAGCTGTGTTTGGAGGCTCAACATGGTTTACCTTGGCAGAGTTGGTAAAGCAGATGCCAGACTGAGATTCATTGGAAGAATCCTAAGGAAATGCAATCCGAAAACAAAGGAAGTAGGTTACAGTACACTTGTTCGCCCACTGCTTGAATACTTCTCAGCAGTGTGGGATTTGTACCAGATAGGGTTAATAGAAGAGATAGAGAAGATCCAACGGAGAGCAGCGCGCTTTGTTACAGGATCATTTAGTAATTGCGAAAGTGTTACGGAGATGATAGATAAACTCCAGTGGAAGACTCTGCAGGAGAAACGCTCAGTAGCTCGGTACGGGCTTTTGTTGAAGTTTTGAGAACATACCTTCACCGAGGAGTCAAGCAGTATGTTGCTCCCTCCTACGTATATCTCGCGAAGAGAACTTGAGGATAAAATCAGAGAGATTAGAGCCCACACAGAGGCATACCGACAATCCTTCTTTGCACGAACTATACAAGGCTGGAATAGAAGGGAGAACCGAAAGAGGTACTCAAGGTACCCTCCCCCACACACCAGCAGGTTGCTTGCGGAGTATGGATGTAGATGTAGGACAGCAGCCCAGCACCATCCGTAACGAGGTACATCAGGGCAGCATAGGAAACATGCAGTCTTACGTTATCTTGCTCAAAGAGAATGTCACGTACACCTTGATGACAGGGGGCAGTCACCAGACTGAATAGGTCATAAATATTACGGCTGTTGTGCAAATTACAGGTTATGCAAACCAGCATGCCAGGTTCTGGGTCCTTATGACGATAACAAATGAAATCTGTTTCTTGTCCTTAGAATCGCCATGCACAGATATGGTCCATCATGATGTTGTGCACAGAATAGAGAGTCATCTGAAATGACTGTGATGACACAGTGTGACTCCTTGCTCCACCTTGTCATTGGGGCACCACTGTTGGCGCCTCCCTCTCTACTACCACGCTGATAGTCCCTGATACTGCAGAAGTCATTGCACTATCAATGGGCACGTGTGTCTTGCTGTTTCAAGCCCATTTCCTGACTTGAGGCGCATCATGTAACAATGATCCTGCATGGCCAAGCAAACAGTATTACTGCACTCTCTGGCACTAGTCATGTGGAACCTTTGAGATCCTACATGACGTTGAGTATGGCCCTCCTGAGTCTATCAATTCCATATTCATGTGGCATACATACCACGGTGTGATGAACTGCAGTTTGTATAGGTCACAACCCAGCTGCTGCCGATTTCAGCCTTGTGATATTATATGCTTCTATTTACATGTTGTATAACACATCTTTTCACAAACAAAAGACATTCACAAGCGATTCTCCAATGAGAAACCTCCTACATAATCTTTCTTCATGTTGAAAATGTGTATGCTGTTGCTCCTACTGGCTTTGTTCAGTTACACTGAAAAGGTAACCATTTGTATATGCAGGCTTGCACTTTATGCCAGTTTGACATTTGTTACATGATGTCTTCATGGTGTTGTAATGAAGAAAAAGAAAGAAAGAATGAATTAATGAAATGATCGTGTGGCACTGTTGGCCAGGAAGCCCCATCTGGGGAAGGTCGGACGCCAGGTGTAAGTATTACTCCAGGTGACACCATATTGGGTGATTTGCGGCTTGGTGATGATGGGATGATGATGAGGACAACACAACATCCACTCCACAAGTGGAGAAAATCTCCAATCCAGCCAGGAATTGAACTCAGACCCGCTACATGGTAGGCAAACACATTATCATTCAGCTAAGCAGGCAGATGGTGGTGTAATTATAAAGGCCAATACTGAATATCAGTGACTATTATGGTCTTCAGTGGCAAGGTAGGTCTGATGTAGCTCTCCATTCAAGCTGACTGTACTCAAGCTTTGGTCTCCCTCTACAACTTTTACCCTAGACGCTTCCCCCCATTACCAAAGCAATTATTTCTTTTTGTCTCAGGGAGTCATCTGTCAACTGGTCCCTTCTTTTAGACAAAATGTCCCATAGATTTTCCTTCTATCTGGTTTCATTTAGCACCCCTTCAGTAGTTATCTCATTACTAATCTAATCTTCAGCATTCTTCTGTAACACCTCATTTCAAAGGATTCTGTTCTCTTCTTCTCTGTACTGTCTTTTGTCCAAGTTCGCTTCCTCTATAACTTTACAATCCAGACAAATTCTTTCAGAAGACTTCCTAATACTCAAATTCATGTTTAACATTACTCTTTTCCAGATAAAATTTCTTGCTATTTCTAGCCTTCATTTCATATCCTCTGTGCAGCTAGGCAAACGCGCGTGTACGAAGCTCTCGCTGAGTTAAGTGATTAATAATTAAATAATTTAGTTAATATTACATTTTAGAGTAGTGTATTTATTTCTTCTCTAGGGTATCTATTGAAGGTTTCGCTTTCCTGACCGTATTTAGATAGAAAAGGAAGTATTTCGTAAAGGCTGGTAATCGCTAGTTGTGTTTACGTTTTTTAGGCGTAAATTTTCGTTTTTGACTAGAGTTATCGCTTCAAATCCAAATTAATTCGTGTCTGTCATACAGAGTTTAGGTAGTTATAACTTTCGGAAGCAAGTTTAAAAGTTTGTTTACATAGTGTTTATTTATGTATTAGCACAGGTTACGAAACTACTATGGTCTTCTGCCAACGTATTCTTTGCTTTTACGTTACGTTTGTCTATCAAACCATGTGTGACGAATGTGGTGGTTGCTATAGAAATTTGAAAGAGGGGGTGTTCTGTGGAGACTATAAGTTATGGTTTCATTGGGGCGAATGTAACGGCGAGAAAAAGGGAAAAACTTGAAAAAGTCCAGAAATGCAAATAGTAAATCAGTTTGGCTTGCCATCTGAAGTGGAGGAAGGGCCTCATCCAGATGTAGTTGAAAGTAGGTTGAAGCAGAATATTAGCATAAAGAAAAAATACATGTCGGGATCAAACCAGAATAGGAAAAGAAGAATTCTGCTTAAAGGCAGCAGTAATGGGAAGGGTGTGGGCCAGCAGTTTCAGGAGAAATTAGGTGCGGGGTACCAGGTCACAAGTTTTGTGACACCGAGTGCTAGGCTAAGCCAGCCGACATAAAACTTAGGTCAGCTATGAAGGGACTTTGAGAAGGAAGATCAGGTAATTATAGTTGGGGGAGCAGGAAACAGCCTGGCTATGAATCCAAGATACAGTATTAGGAGTGACCTGGATAAAACAGGAGCAGAAACTGGGCACCCAAATGTGGGGTTCTTGGAGGTCTTTCAGCACCATGATCAGCCCTGGGTAAACACTGTTGTAAGGCACGTTAACACTGAGCTGAACAGGATGCTCCATACTGTGAAAAAATCTCACGTAAGTGTTGTTCCAGTTAATGCTTTTGGTAGGTGGGGATACACTACGCATGGCCTGCACCTGAACTTCTCTATTAACAGAAACTGTAAGGGGCCCACATTCACACAAGGGGTGATCCCTGTGGTTAATGGGCCCAGGCAGACAGGTTTTTTAGGTTAAATCCGACGTCCAGACAGACATCAATCAAGATAAACAGATTAAAAGAAACTTGATGTACTCTAAATACGGGCAAAGCTAAGGCAGTATCAACCTATTTCATCAAAATATCACGGGAATAA
This sequence comes from Schistocerca piceifrons, assembly GCF_021461385.2. NCBI lineage: Eukaryota > Metazoa > Arthropoda > Insecta > Orthoptera > Acrididae > Schistocerca > Schistocerca piceifrons. The sequence continues at coordinate 349,580,096 of NC_060140.1, forward strand.
AAAATAAAGTAGATGAGCTATAAGCGTGTTTAGATGATCTCAAAAATAAGAATGAGGTTGATATACTCTGTCTGTCTGAACACCATGTCACTGTGGGGATGCATAGTGTCAGTATAAATGGGTATGGTTTAACATATTACACTTGTAGATCTAGGATAGATAAAGGAGGAGTTGCCATTTTCATAAAACAAGGTTGTAAATACAAAACTGTAGAAGTAAGCAAATTTTGTGTTGGTCAGAACTTTGAGGTTTGTGCTTGTGAACATCAGCTAGATAATGTAGTATTGATATTAGCAAGAGTGTACTGATCCCTATTAGGAGACTGGGAGCTACTCATAAAAAAGTTGGACTCCCTATTATGCTATCAATCAGACAAAAAGAGGAAGTTATTAAACTGTGATGATTTCAATGTAAACTTTCTAAGTAATTCTAATTCTAATACGAAAAGTGAACTAGAAGTGTTGTTAACAACATGTAACGTAGAATCAGTGGTCAATTTCCCTGCACATATAGCCCAAGACAGTAGCACTCTAATAGATAATGTATTTGCACAGAAAGAGGATGTGAAACAAACACATGCTTTCCCTTTGGTAAATGGATTGTTAGACCATCAGATCATGATGCACAACTGATTAACTTACAAAATGTAACAGGGTGTACAGTTCAGAAACCATTAAGTAAAAGCTGCGTGGGATTAGCCGAGCGGTCTAAGGCTGGCCCCGGCGGAGGTTCGAGTCCTCCCTCGGGCACGGGTGTGTGTGTTTGTCCTTAGGATAATTTAGGTTAAGTGGTGTGCAAGCTTAGGGACTGATGACCTTAGCAGTTAAGTCCCATAAGATTTCACACCCACCCATTAAGTAAAAGTGTGTGGTTGCTCAACCTGGTATCTATAGAGCACTTCAGAGAACGTTTAAGAAATGTTAATTTGGGAGATGTACTTAATGAGCCAAATGCTAATGATAAATGCAAGATATTTCTTGATATATTTATATCCCATTTTGAACATTTTTTCGTAAAGAAAATTACTAAATGCAACACCACACACTTTTCAAAGAAACCTTAGATTACTACAGGTATTAAAGTGTCTTCAGAAAGAAAGAAAAAACTGTATGAGACAGCAAGAACTAGTAAAGATTCTGAAGTAGTTTTACACTATAAAAATTATTGTAACACACTGAGAAAAGTTGTAAGGAAATCAAGAAATATGTATGTTAGAGAAGAAATTAGCAACTCTGGCAAAAAAATCAAATCAATATGGAATGTTGTTATAAGGGAGACAGGAAAAGTAACTACTGGGGTAGATAGTATTACTATTAAAGAGAATGAGACCACCCTGACTAACAGCACACAAGTTGCTAATGTATTTAACAACCATTTATTAAGTGTAGGAGAAAAAATTGGTGAGAATAGTTCAAAAGAAACAGCCAGGCAATACATAGAAGAGTAAGTTTTGAAAAATTTTAGTCAGATTAAGTTTTATCTAATAACCTCTTGTGAAATAAGTAAAATTATGAAATCTTTGGAAAATAAATGTCCTATTGGAGTAGATGACATCTCTAATAAGGTATTAAAACAATGTGGAGCAATTACCACTGATGTTCTGAGCCACATATGTAATGCATCACTAAATCAAGGTATTTTCCCAGATAGCTTAAAATATGCCATTGTCACGCCTCTCTACAAAAAGTGGGACACCACAGATGTCAATAATTATTGGCCAGTATCCTTCCTTACAGCATTTTCAAAAATCTTCGAGAAAGTAATGTACTCAAGAGTGGTTAACCATTTCAACAGTAATGGTATACTTAGTAAATCACAGTTCAGATTTCAAAAATGCTGTTCCACTGAGACAACAATATACAATTTCACTGTCAACATAATAGAGTCTTTAAATAGTAAATTGTCACCAATAGGAATTTTCTGTGACATGTCCAAAGCATTTGATTGTGTGAACCATGACATTATGTTACAGAAATTACAATTCTATGTTATAAATGGAATAGCATAAGCGTGGTTTAAGTCATAGCTACAGAACAGGAAACAAAAAGTTTCTTTATATGGGTCAAGTGATTTAAATAATTTTGCCACTTCATCTCACTGGGTTGAAATTACATTGGGTGCTCCACAGGGTTCAATTATAAGTCCCTTTCTGCTCTTGATGTATATGAACGACCTCCCTTCTTATCTGAAACAAGAAGCTGAAGTGATACTGTTTGCTGGTAATATAAGCGTCATTATTAATCCAGTAAAAGAAACTCCAATTGAAAATGATAAAAATAATGTCTTTGGAAGAGTTATTAATTGGTTGTCTGTAAATTGGCTTGCTTTAAACTTAAAAAAAAACACAGCACATACAGTTTTCTGCTGCAAAAAGTACAGTTCCTTCAATAAATATAACACATCAACAGAAGTCAGTAGATAGGGTAGAGCACACTAAGTTTTTGGGTGTACATATAGGTGAGAATCTTAATTGGACACTTCATATTTTGGATCTTCTAAAGTGACTAGGTTCAGCAACAGAATAATTGCCAAATTTGAGGATATAGAAATTAGTAAGCTAACGTACTCTCTGATGTCAGACGGAATAACATTTGGGGTAACTCAACAATTTAGAGAAAAAGTATTTGCTGCTCAAATGAAAGTGGTTAGAATAATGTGTGGGGTTCATAGTCGCACATCTTGTAGGCATCTTTTTAAAAGATTGGGAATTCTTACAACAGATTCACAGTACATTTACTCACTAACGAAATTTGTTCTCAACAAAATGGACTAGTTTAAAAACTACAGTGACATTCATGATTATAATACCAGAAAAAAGAAAGACTTACACTATCCTTCACTCAACCTGCCTTTGGCACAGAAAGGGGTGCAATATGCTTCTATAAAAATTTTTGACAAATTACTAGATGAAATAAAATGTCTGACACACAGCAGTAATAGCTCCAAAAATAAACTGAAATCATATCTTCTTGACAACTCCTTCTATACCATAGATGAATTCTTGAATAGGAATTAATCAATCTATAAATATACTATATGCATGTTGTGCCATTTAAGGGCATGGGGCAAATAATAGAAATATTAATCTTTAACATTCTCGTGTAATATATATACATATATTAAAAAATCTTGTTTCATATTTGCATTTCTTGTGCGCTTGACACGTTCCACATCGTAACGGCTACTGTACCATGCAATTGATCAATGGAACATGCAACCAACTAACTAACTAAGTAATTGCTTCATCCATCATCAGTTATTTTACTGCCCAAATCGCAAAACTTATCTACTGCACTTAATGCCACATTTCCTAATCTGATTATTTCAGTATCACCCAGTTTCGTACTAGTACAGTACACTGTCCTTGTTTTACTTTGGATGGTGTTTGTTTTATAGCTCCCTTTAAGACACTACCAGTTCCATGAAACTGATCTTAAAGGTCTTTGCTGTCCCTGATAGAATTATGTCATTGACAAACCTTTAAAATTTTATTTCTTCTCCCAGAACTTTCCAGTGATTGGGAAGCTCATATTATGCACTTTTCTATTTCTAGAGGACACCTTAAAGTAGTCTAAAATTCAATCCATTACTTGCTAAAATGCTCTAAAGTCTAAACATTGTTAGTGCATCACATGAGCACAAAGCAAATGGTAGGTAAGATCCTGCTCTTTTTTGAGTTCACTTGGTTTCGGTAATGGACAAAAATGTAAGTTTATATTTCCCTTGGAAGTTCTTTTGGATACCCTATTTGGTTAAATATGCCCTCTGTGCTTAAATGTTTATTCTGTAAGATTTTTATCTATCTAACAAAGGGAAGGAACTTCCTCTTTCTTGAGTAATTTTTGCCATACTGTGTCCTCATATAAACAAGCAATTTATGTATAACTTCTGCTGTTTTATTTATTTATTTTTTCTAGATGCAGCTACATGCCCCATTCCTCTGTCCAACTATCGCATGAAATTGACAATTAGATTGATTTTTTCCTTATGGAATGAGTATTTCCTTCCATACTTCAACTGATAATGACTTGTTTAAAGAATTACATATTTTACACTCTATCCTTCAGTTTTTATTAATTTTAAAGAATCTCTTTTCTATGCCCCATGGCAATTGATAATGCCTCCTCACTGGGGATACTTCCTTCTCCATAATTATTAACTTGTGTTTCAGGATAACAATGACTGAAGCATCATTAAATATCAACACAAGATATGTATAACATTCATTGAGATCTGATATTGGATCAGACCATTTACTTTTGTTCTCTGGTGGTATGTGAGACCACATCCTTTATTCTCAAGTTACTACTTGGTTATGAAGAACACGAGATGAGATTACAGGTGTAACTTATTTGTAGGAACCCTACTGAGTACAGTGTGACATCATTAGATCTTATCTTGTATAGGTTTGTGACCATTGTATCCATCTGTCCATCTGTCAATAACACCAGATTGTAAGTCTCAACCAGGCTGTGAGATGTTCACATGGTCAGCCAACTGGTACCAGCATGAACTAATATCCACACGTGGTGGTATGCAGAGAAGTGGCAATAGAGCTATTTAAATGAAATGAAGCTGTGGTGTGTACCACTTGTCAATAGATGATACAGAATAAGCTAATATTTCCAAAGCAAATTATTGATATTGCATCATCATCAATTCATCATATTTTTTGTCTCTATCTAAAATGCTTGAGAGGCAACATTTAATAAAGCCTTTACCCTCATCTCGCAAATTACTACTTTCAATATTTGATCTTATGTTCTAAGTTTTATGGAGCTTGCTTGGTGGTTTTATATTCATAGCAGAGGCCACACTAGGCTTGGTTTGACTATCAACAAACAAGTGACATGCACCGGCATGGTATGCAGCTGATCACTTGCATCTTCACAACTGATGTGCCATTCAGTAAAAAGAAAATTTCTTTGAGGAAAAGCTCATGTATGGTAATCAGTCAACAACACAAGAGAGAAAAATCATTACAAATAATAGTAAAGTTTTGTCTTATGTACAGCCCATCACAAACAAAAATAATGTATACTTTCTTTAATCTTCTAAATGGTAAGTCTCTCTATATGCCCCTGCTCATAATTATAATCAAACACCCTCCATGGTGTGACTATAAGATGTGGTTTATATTGTGAGTCTCAAAATTGTGATCCTTAGCTGGGGAGTAACTGCCTCATGAGGGACAAAGTGTAATTCTGTGAGAAGTAAAGATCAAAAGGCTTTCAGAATGAGATTTTCACTCTACAGCAAAGCGTGATCTGATATGAAATTTCCTGGCAGATTAAAACTGTGTGCATCCCAAGTTCGAGTCTTGGTGTTGCACACAGTTTTAATCTGAGAAGAAGTTTCATATCAGTGCACACTCCACTGCAGAGCGAAAATCTCATTCTGGAAATATCCTGCAGGCTGCGGCTAATCCATTTCTGTGCAATACCCTTTCTTCCAGGAGTGCTAGTTCTGCAAGATATGCAGGAGAGCTTCTGTGAATTTTGGAAGGTGGGAGATGAGGTACTGGCAGAAGTAAATCTGTGAGGACAGGGCGTGAGTCATGCTTGTGTAGCTCAGATGGTAGAGCACTTGCCCGTGAAAGGCAAAGTTCCTGAGTTCGAGTCTTGGTCCAACACAAAGTTTTAACCTGCCAGAAAGTTTCATCAGAAGGCTTTTGGTTCAGTTATTAAACCACATAATTATAACTCCTTCGACACTAGTAATTATTACATAAGTAGCCAATAAATACTTAAAATTTTCAGATATTAGAATTAACATGTGATCTCTCAGCATCACCTGCTAATGTCCATATTTCAAAAATATGCCACCTTGATGAATGGCTACCAACACCAAGTGGCAGAACGGGCTACTGAGGATAAATTGCTTGATTCCAATGCTTGCTTCACAATCTGTGACATCTAGATCCTTCCCCCGACACCAGACTTTTGTAGTTACTTGTGTGTGAACTGCCCTTATGAAACATCCTTCAATACCACAATGCTCCTGACCTTAATGTCCACATCCATTAGCTTCTGTCTCATACCCTTCCCACCATCCTCCCCCCCCCCCCCATATATCCCATCAGCCTACATTTGTACTTCCTCTCCAGAACCTCTCTCTTCTGTTCTGTCTCCCCCTCTCAGCCAACTTCTCCATTTCACAGCCTCACAGATGCAACTCCCTTGCCTGTACTAGGGCAAACCCACTAATGCATCATTGCTGTCCCATCTCTCTCTCTCTCTCTCTCTCTCTCTCTCTCTGTCTCTCTCTCTCTCTCTCTCTCTCTGTGTGTGTGTGTGTGTGTGTGTGTGTGTGTGTGTGTGTGTGTGTTGGTAAAATGGCTTCATATCTAGCATTGTTGTGTTGTACAAACGGTAATAGAATAAAAAGAAGAAGAAAAGGGGCAGAAGAGATTTCACAACCGAAATCTTAGCAGAACTAAACAAGGAAAATGGTAGAGGTTTGCAGGTGTAGGATTTTCGATATTAAGTTTGTTAGCAGTGGTGGAAAGGTAGATACAAATTAATGTCATGAATATGTGTAATACTTAACAGGGTGTAATATACACACTAAAATAAAATCATGCTCACTCTTGCCCATATTTTGTTCTCAGTCACACACAAAATCACACCATCATTGCATCTGTAAAAATTCTGAGATGGTTTCTGATCTGAGACTGGAATAGAATAAGAAAAAAACACAGCTCAGGGAATGAGACTTACTGATTAGTTGCAAAAAACCTGTATGAGGCAGACAGTCTAAAAGTACACTAAAATTTACATCTTAGGAAAGCAGCTCAAACTGTAACTAAAAGCTTAATGGTCCTACAGACATTTCTCGCAAATAGTGAACAGGGCATCATCTACCCTAGTCTCTACTGTTTTATCTGAATATAAAATACAATATACCAAAAACATTGCATTGAGATCTTTACTGCAGAAACACAATTCCTTGGAGGGCTTTATCATTGAATCAGGGGAACAGGTGTTGTAATGTGTCCATGTGTTGACAAGTAACAAAGACTTCATGATATCAGCATCTACAGTTTATTGCCAGTCAGTCCTACCCACTCTTTTGCTCATTAATACAAAAGTCTTTACCTCAAAAACAAAAGGTTTCAGCATGTAAAATGGCAGGACAATGCGAAATGGCATCTACTGTACACGCCTTCTCAGCTGTCGCACCAGCCTATATGTTTCTCTGAATTTCTGTGTGCTCCAGTACTCTTCAGAATGATACCACATTCGTCTACATTCACAATCAGACAGAAGAAAGTTCTGAACATTCTGAGCTAGTTTATTTGCTGGGAAAATATATGCCATAGAGTTAAAGGTGCTCAGGAAGTTGGAACAGATGATAAATTTCAGAGTATGAATTTATTTCATTGCTGAAATGTCCTCAAGAGATCAAGTAACATCTATGTTGAATACTGTATATTTATTGTGAAAACAGCCCTTAACTGCATCCTCAGGGATATGTCTATAGTCAGCCTAATTGTCTCATGGTATTGAGGATCTTGATGTACAAAAGGCTCAGTATATCACAAAATCTGACATTTGGGTAAATCTAGTATTCAGCCCACAGAATATGCGTGTAATGAATCTATATTGAAATGAGGCTGTTCTGATACACCAAAATGTAACTTGAGACATAGCATGTTGGAATTTACTCCATCTGTTATGTTTTCTGCTCCCAAGAGCAACTAAATTTTTTCACTTTTTGATTCTATATAAAATCCAGATGCACATGTAATACATAATACACATAGAACAATGCCAGATCATTATTTGTGCCAAATCTCATTTAAACTTATACATCAGTTGTTTATATTTATATTTCTGGTTACAATAATTCAATTGGCGCCAAGCATGTCCAAGAAAAAGTTATAGTTAATTGAAGTTATGACAACAGTATATAACCGAAAAACATTTTGAGCAATTTGGCAGTATAGGAAACATTGTTACAAAACATTTGGAAGCAGAAATTCTCAACTTTCCAAGAACATGGTTTTAAAGGATCTGGAAGTAGTTAACTTATGAAATAATTAGCATTAAAAGTTCAGAACCATCAATTGCCTATTCTGCTTTAATGCCTACAAGATTCTGAACTTTGGTGACATAATTTTATTGATTTTTTTATTTAACATTTGGCACTATCTTTCACAGCATCAGATTCCAGGATATGTTTTAAGGACAGATATGGGACTTGAAGATACATAAAAATGAGTTTAATGTCAAACAGCAGGTAAGGGATCATCACACATGGAGCCCGAGTTTTAGGAATTGGTACAATTAAGGACTCATGCCTTGAAAATCTTTTCAACCTTAGCACATTCATATAAAGGTTAGGTGGCACCAAACACTGCACATGGTGCTGCTGTGTGAGGATATCTCCTTGTTTTGGTATGATGAAAAGGGCTTATACACATGTGAAACAGTGGAATACGGCCTTTGAGAATGGATATACAACATAAACTTAAGATCAAATGAGTGTGGCAGTAACCAACAATGAAAGACAGTGAATATGAACTGTGGTTAAGAGTAGTACAGACAGTGAATAGCTAGCACTGCACAGTATAAGAACAGTGAAAATAATTAGCATGAGAACTATGAATTGTTGGAACACTGACTTCAAGTATCATTAAGGAGTCCAGTGAAAGGTGAGCTCAGCTGATGACACATCTCGTCGGAGTATGGTAGCCAACTAGCATGGGACAGACCATACGTAAATATGTTTATGGCCAGGTGAGCAGACAACAAAGCTTGGGAATAGCTGCCGATGGTATACATCAAAACAACACAAGATAAAATGTTTATATCATAGAGTGTCTATTAGATTTTTGGCAGAATCAGTGATTCAAAGTTGGAAGTTGTTGAATTTTGTCAGGAATATTTTAATGAAGATATCCATTGGTTAAGAGAATATCATGAAGGAAAATCAGTATGTGAAAATCTAGTTAAAGAGATAGAAAATGAAATGAAAGAGTGGAAGGTAGGAATACTGGGAAAAGTAATGTATGAATAGGATAAGAAGTCATGAGGGGAGAAACGTAATATGGAGGAAGTAGCTTGCTGATTTTGGGAGTGGGCCAGAAACCATGATGACTCATATTTACTCCATTGTTTGCTTCTTGTACACCAAACTCCAGTGCATCACTAAGTCATTGTCTCTAAGCTTACGAAAACAGTCCCATTTGCCAGAGACCATTTCTACTACTTTCCATTGTTACTGCTCTCAAGTAGGCTACTCCAAATAACTTCATAATCAAAAAGGAGGTTGTTATTTGACCTGGGTTACTTGCCCACCACATTTCTACTGCTTAGAGGTAATGCATTTTGAAACAGGCCCATGAATTCCACACCAGAGGCTACATTGTTTGTGTGGAACAGGTGACAAACAGATTACAATGACACGATTCTCTTCCTGTTTTTCCTGTCACACAAATGTGATACGATGCCCATCAGGTATTAGCACAACCATATCACCACCAGATGGCTTCACAAAGTATGAAAAATTGTCAAAATACTTAGCAAAAATATGAGTCTGAATCCAGCTGCTACCATAGCAAGCTGCAGTTATTCTAAAACAAGAAAGTGCATCCTAATATGTGATACTGTCACTTATTTGCATACCTGTGGAATCACATATTATAAATAAGCCATATTGTGGTAAAAAACTAACCCCATAATTATGCTGCTAGAGGATGATTCATTATAGCAAATGGAAGAGTACGTAATGAGGAATATAATCATATGAATATTATTTCAACAGCTTACCAACTTCAGATATTAATATTATAAACTCAAAAAAAACTTGAAATTCAGCACTTTTAAAATCAAGAATTCTCAACAATATGCAGCTCTGTAATGGTCTTAGATTATGAGCCAAAACATTATGATCACTGCCCACCACAAGATTGTATGCTACCTGGTTGTGCTGAGGGCAAGTGATGCAGTGAGAAAAGTATATGAGTGGAGCAGAGATGAATGGGGAATCATTCTAGCAATGATAAGTGGCGCAAATGCTGAAATCTGTTGACTTATGTGACATTATCAAAAGCCAGACAGTTATAGCCCAGAGCCCTGGAAACAGGAAAGATGATCAGCTGTTTGGACACTATTGTTGTTACCACCTATGGAAAGCCAATGAATGCTGAAACCACAAGTAGGCAACAAGAAGTTGGATATCCATACTTCACCATAGAACATATGGAGCAGAGGCTTTCCCACTCTCTAAGGCAGGATAGGTGATCTGTTTTAGATCTGATGACAGAATATGGTGCTAGTGCAGGCACAAGTGTTTTGGAGCACACCATTAAGTGCACAGTGATGAACATGTTGTTCCACAGCAAATGAATTTTATATATTTGACCATGGAACAATGAAATCACATTACCTGGCCAGACGAATTCTGTTTATTGATCAACCAGGTTAACAGTCATATCCACATATGCCGTCATCCAAGTGCATGGCTGCTCAAAACATGTAGTGCGCCATGGATGCAGGCCATTGGCAGCAGTATTATATTATGGGGGACATTCACCTGGGTTTGCATGGGACCAGCAGCAGTAATCAAAGGCACCATGACAGCTGTAGACTTTTTTTTTCGAGTCATCAGTCGTCCAACTGGTTTGATGTGGCCTGCCTTGCATCCCTCTCCTGTACCAACCTCTTCATCTTAGAGTAGAATATGCAGTTTCTGTCCTCAATTATTTGCTGGATGTATTCCAATCTCTGTCCTCCTCTACAATTTTTGCCCTCTACAACTCCCTCTAGTATCGTGGGAGTTATTCCTTGATGTCTTAACAGATGTTCTGTCATCCTGTCCCTTCTCCATGTCGGTGTTTTTCACATATTCCTTCCCTCTCTGACTCTGTGCAGAACCTCCTCATCCTTTACCTTATCAGTCCACCTACTTTTCAATATTTGTCTGTAGCACCTTATCTCAAATACTTTGATTCTCTGCTGTTCTTGTTTTCCCTCAGTCCATGTTTCACTACCATACAGTGCTGTGCTCCAAACATACATCTCACAAATTTCTTCCTCAAATTAAGGTCTGTGTATGATACTAATAGACTTTTCTTGACCAGGAATGCCCTTTTTGCCAGTGCTAGTCTGCTTTTGATATGCTCCTTGCTCCATCCATCATTGATTATTTTGTTGCCTATATAGCAGAATTTCTTAACTTTATCTACTTCGTGAAAATGAATTCTACTGTTAAGTTTCTTGCTCATCTCGTTTCTGCTGTAGACTATGTGAACCTTATTAGGAACTGCCTGTAACCCTTTACGCTTGATGTATTCCTCAGCAATCATGGTATCTTCCAGCAGGATAACTTTCCATGTCACAAGGGCAGAATCATGCAGCAATGGTTTGAGGAACATGATGCTGAACTCACATTTCTGTCCCCAGTGAAACTGTTCTATGCACCATTGCTGTCTAGCACGTTTTTGCGCATTTGTCAAAGGTAGGTTGAGAAATAGATGACATGCATGTAACACACGCCATAATAAATGGCAATGGACTGTCACCCCTAATAGTGTACAATGTGTTCCACTGTTCCACTGCCAGGTCAGAGCTGATGAGGGTGCAGATTCATGCTGCAGTGCCATTCGGATGAGGTGTCTGGTTGGTGCAACCTGAGCCATCTCAGCGTGTTCTACGGCTTTATGTGAACCATTCTTCATACACCTGCTGTACTGTGAAAATATTTTGTCCCAAATAAGCAGCAATTTTCTGGATGGCTGCATCACATTCTCTCATGTCAGTAATGCACCCATTTTCAGACTCATTGGTTTGAAAGTACAGCTCACGCAGACATCTGTGAGGCATCCTGGTCCATTACATTACCTTCAGTTTATAGTGACAATGAAAGCTGCAGGCACATTTTACCAGTAGGTGGTGTTGTGCTGCAATATCAGTGTTGACCTTGAACCCACAGACTGACATGGTTCAAATGCTAATCACTTCTGAAGAACATACTAATGTGCATGTCCTATGAATATGAATGTCCTATATCTAGCCATTCAAAGTGTTCTGTTTTTTTCTTCTGAACATGAGTGTACTTATACAGCAACATTAACATCTCCTTCAGATCACATCTGGCACTGCCAGTCAAATTGTTACATATTTCATGACCATATGTTTCCATGTATAATGCTGAATTGGTATTAATTTCCAATGTTGCATTTAGTAGGTTGCACTGGTATCATAATATGTTGCTCCTATACCCCAACATTGGCATTAAGCAAGTAAAAGTGTTACCACAATTTGTGATGTAGCTGCACACACTGAGAATGCCTAATGGGGACATTTTCAATGCAGACAGTTTTATTTTGTCAGCTGTACACAGTACCCTCCACCATAAATCATACAATGGCTTGTGAAGTATGTATGTACATAGATGTGGTTGTTGATTTTTGTATCTGCTCAGTGAGACAATGTCATGAAATTGTCCTGTTAGCACAAATGTAATTCTTCTAGCTGGTAGTGGCACAGCTATGACAGCCAGGGACTGAAACCTTGAAGAGTAAAACAAACTCAGTGTGTGGTCAATATATGCGGAAGTAGTAAGTCTGAATGCATAGAAATGGGCAAGGAGAAAAATGTGAAAAGTGACCAATGCAAATGTCTTAACAAGTAGCATGCAGAATCGAGATCAGAGCATGATGTGGAGGCCAGTTCTGAGTTTGATGTCTGCATTAGAACTGATGGCCCCAATCTGTTGCCAACAGGAAGTAAAGAGGCGGGTCAGTGGTTCTGCCTGTACTGTGCTTGATGCATACTGTCTGAGGCAGCTTGCCATGCTATTCTGACATGTGACCCATGCCAGCTCATCTGGCCCCCATACTGATTTATGCTGGCAGGGATGCTAAATCCCTCCCTTCTCAGAAGGCCATGTAGTACCAAAAATGTCAGGTTTCTGTCATGACCTCTGGTGCAGAACTGGATAGAGCATGAGAATCACAGCAGCAGGTCTATCACCAAAGTAGGCTACACTGATACAACAGACTCGGTCAGAATGGTGGAAGGTGAGGACTCACCCACAGGTAAGAGGGGAAAGGAAGGTGCAGATGCCAGGTCCATGGATTCCACATTCATGGTTGCAGGAGTGACTGCTGCTGGTGCTCTATGCCACAGATGCAAGCAGTGTGGCGGAGAGCATGGTGGGGGCAGTGGTGGTTGTGCACTCTACCACATTTGGGAGCCTTTTTCCCGGTAAAGATCATAACTGACCCCATCACACAGCAGCTGTCCAGATGGTGCCATCATGGTTCCAACAGGTTATGTGTGCATCTGATTAGAATGACAAGTCAATTGCTCCATGCCGACATCTACCACAAACTAATGACGAAAACCATGGCCCATCACTATAGCACAACCGCCCTTCCTGTCTGCCAAAAGACCAGACCAAAATGGCAGCCCTGTAAGGAAAACATAGTGGGCCATGACAGTATAGGGCATCCATTCAGGGTACAACAAATCCAAGAAACCCAACAACTGGCACTCATGCAAACACTCTGCTGGGCTGCATCTGTTAAATTGTGTCACATGGTATGTTGCTATAACACTAGACATTGTAACTTCAGCCGGCCGGAGTGGCGGTGCGGTTCTAGGCGCTACAATCTGGAGCCGAGTGACCACTTTGGTTGCAGGTTCGAATCCTGCCTCAGGCATCGATGTGTGTGATGTCCTTAGGTTAGTTAGGTTTAATTAGTTCTAAGTTCTAGGTGACTGATGACCTCAGAAGTTAAATTGCATAGTGCTCAGAGCCATTTGAACCATTGTAGCTTCATGAGCTGAAGCACACATAGACTTCTTTATTTGGGTCTTGAACATTTTCTTGAAGCCTCAATCTCTGAGTTCGAAACTGGGTAAAATGGTACAGAAGCCAGATATTGGATACCAGAACAAATGCAAAGATCCTCGAACTCTTGTGACCCAAACTTCCAACTGTTACTTTATACAAGCGCCTGAGGGCAATCATTTATAGCAAAAATGTACAGATAGTTGCTGTTAACATCATGGAAAATAGTTTGGCAACATGAGGGAAATTGGACAATGCATCCACTACCAATCATGGCATGCTTCCCAAACAAGAGCTCTGGGACTGGACAAGAGGAAAACTAATGTGGTGGCGCAGCCTAGTTCTGTGCACAGGCCATGCAAGTCCAGACAAGATGATTAATATTGCAGTAGATGTGATGCCATGCCAAAGCCTTCATATGGGACATACTCCAGTGTGACAGATGCAGTAGCTGGAGTGTGCAAGGATGCAACTCCAGAGGGGTGACAACTCGACAGCTTAGCTCCTCTAAGGCAAGCATGAGAACCCCCTGGACAATGCTGCACCAGGCACCTAGTACAAAAAAATGTACACCATGCTGAATATGTTACCAAATGAGTGCACTTGGGTCATCCAATCTGGATTGCTCAAACAATTTTCTGGAAAAGTGGGTTGGCAGCTGTGGCAGCTGCCACCTCCCACACCATCAAAGGAAAATCCAGCAGTGTCTGCTGCCAAGTATCATCCAACATGAAAACAAAAGACTCATATTGATTGGTCTCCAAGTCAGGTCCCAGTGCCAACAGCACTAGTGCATCTGCACTAGCATTCTGGACGGTGGACTGGTAACAAATGTCATACAAATAGTTACTGAGAAAGAATGCTCACCACTGCTATCAATGGACAGTCCTATCTGGTAGCTTTAAATGATGACCAAATGATTAAATCAGTGGCTTGTGCTCAATGATGAATAGAAGCTTCACTCCATACAGAAAAAACATGAAATTTTTTAATACCAAAAATGACAGCCAGTGCCTCCCTTTCCTACTGTGATTAGTTGTGTTGTACCACTGAAAGCATGTTCAATGTGTACAAGATGGGCTGCTTGATGCCATTTAGGTTCTGATGTGACAGGATGGCATCTGTGCTGTGCTAGGAGATGTCAGTGGCCACAGTTAATGGTTTGTGCAAGGTAAAAGATGCCAAACAGAGAGCAGAGCACAAACACTGTCTGAGTGACTAAAATTCCATTAACAATCCACAGACCATATAGATTTAGTGCCATTTTGGTGAAGCTATTTAAGAGGATGGCAAATATGTGCAGCCTAGAGGATGACCTTAGCGAAATAAGAAATACTGCCCCAAAAAAGGTTTCTTGGTCACTGACAGATTTTTGTGGCCATAATGGGCTCATCCATAGCGATGAGACCATCTTTGTTAAGCACATGTCCCAAAAAATACACCTTTGGTGAAGAAATACGTTTTTCCTAATCACAATGAATGCTGTTCTTCAGAGGGCATTGGAAAACTGAATGCAGATTTCACACATTTTCATCTGGTATGAAGCCTATGATCCAGATGTCATCAAGGTAGTTGAAGCAACAGGGAACATCTTTAATCATATGCTCCAAATATCTCTGATAATTCCTGGGGCAGATGGAATAGCAAAGGGCAAGAAGTTAAATTGGTAAAGCCCAAAGAGGGTGTTAGCACTAACAAATGGTGAGAAGTGGCACCCATCAGAAACTGAAAGTATGAATTGCACAAGTCAATGTGGGGAAAAATACTGGCCTACTGACACTTTTACCACTAAATTCCATGGACACTGAATCTGATATGAATCTGTAATACACTGTGCATTGACTATATGTTTAAAAGTGCTGCTAAGGCATATGGTACCTTTTTGCTTTTGAATCACTACAAAAGGGGTGGTCCACTGCAACATATAGTTCCTGCTAATGCTGCAACTCAGTCTTGAACTTGTTGCTTATGGTGAAGGGAATGGGGCAGAGGCAACAAAATTTAAGTATTGTTGACAGCTTAAGGGAGACACGGGCCTCAAGATTTTCTGCCTGACCCAAGATATTGTCAAATAGTTGACCACATGACTACAGTAAAGGGTCCAAATCTTGAAATGGGACTGATTAGGGAGCAAGGAGAATTGCCCCTCCAATGGAATATATTGTTTACTATATGACATAAAGTGGCCATTGCAAACACAGAGCAGCCCAAGAGCCCACATGTGTATCTGTTAATTAGGCTGAACATTACCTCTGTGTCTACATGACACTCAATTGGCTGCCCATCCATGAGCAAAATTAGCAAAATGCGCTGCAGCAATGCTTTTGGGGGTTTGGAGACAGCCTCCAAGTCTAGAGAAACCACTGTAACATCCAATGATTATTCTGTGGTTTACTGAGAGCCAAAAACGAATCCCAAATGGCCTATTTTATTGTGTACCACACACATTGCATCTCTATGCAGGAAATTCTTTTTAAGAGGTGCCAATTAATAACTTGGGCTGGACCACTGGCTTGCCCATTGAGAGGAAATAGATTGCAGGAGGGTAATGACATCAAGAACCTGATAAAATTTGAAAAACATTATGAGTGGCAATCACCAAGAATCGACTTATTGTATCCACCAAGCCTGAGGGAAGCAAAGACAACGTATGGTACTGTGACATCTACACTCTCAAACTGTCAATATATGGTGGCTCAGTGGAATGCAAGATCACCTGGCTGACAACACAATCACTAGGGGCCATTTATCAAGCATATCTAACTTGGCCATCTGCCAATGGTTAGGAAGTACATCCTTTACTGCTGCTGTAAGCTCATGTGATTCAGAAATCTGAAAAATTTCAGCTGAAGAAGGGCCAGATAAGACCAACGCCATAGTTTGGACCTTGGTGTCACATGCTATTCAGATGATCACATTTCTAATCAGTGAGTCTGTATATGAGATAACACACTGGGGACATTCAAACCAACACCTGCGCAAGAGGCCTTGCAGGTCAGTGATCCAGACTGCTTACTACCATCTGGGGCACTTGTGGTGCTAGTTAAACTGCAACTGTGCCACCACCGCATGGCTTTGATGTGCATAACTTTATATGAGTTACTGACAGAGTTCCTGAAAGTTAATTTTCTCAGACTCGGTATAGGGCTTGAAATTTAGCAAGATTTCATACAACCCTGCACTTTTAGACAATAACAAGGCATCCCTATCAACTGGATTGGCAATATGCCTTACCTGGAAGTGGAGCAACAACTGACACAGATAGTTCTCTTACTTTTCCATAGACTCATTGAAACCAGTGAATGACACTGGGGGTGGCTAGGTAAAAGGCTTCTCTGCAAATACCTGTCCTGCCTTAGTGCTGTGTGAGAGGTGATCAGTTCCACATCTGTTACCATTGCAGCTTCCGTTGCTACTCCTGGAGGCACAACTGTTTCTGACAGTATTGCAGAAATTCCAGATCCATGTTAGCCACAAATTAACACTACAAAAAAGAAAAGCACTACCTGCATAAAAATATCCTTCACCACCATTTTTGCATCAGCCCAGCATGAAAGTGCTACAAAACCGTTCTGTTGGCACAAATGTAATTACTCTAGCTGACAGCAGCTCTACTATGGAAGGCAGGGGGCTGAACCCTGGAAAGGAAAACAAAATCAATGCTCTGGCCAGTCTACAGGGAAGAAGAGAGTCAAAACACTGTGTAGAGATGGCCATGGAGCAAAGCACAAAACACAACAAGAGCAAATGACTGAACACCTAGCATGTGAAACCAAGAGCATGGTGTGATGTAAAGGCCAAGTCCAAGATGGTCAGTATTGCCTAAGAGCTGATGAGCTTGGCCTATTGCTACCAGCAAGTAAACATCTGGGTCAATTGTTTTGGTCATACCACACTCTGTGTTTGTTGGACAGTTTGCCACACTCCATCTCATCTGTATCCTTGTTGGTATCCATTGGCAGGGGAACTAAATAGATGTTAAGTATTCTATGGTGATTTTATCTATATTTGCTTTAACAGCGTCATTTATCTCCATCCCTTATCTACTTGTTATTATACTTTTCTTTGTTTCTCCCATTTCCTGTTTTATGGCTTCCCAGACAGCATTGCATTTATTCTCTCAATATTATATTATTTTGGCTTTAAATGACTTTTTTATGCCAGTCAGCACTCTCCTATAAATGATTTTGTACCTGTGTCAGAAATTTAAGAATTGTGGCTTTCTATAACTTTTTCATGGCATTGAGGTACTTAAGGATCTGTGAGGAATTTCTAATACCTGCTGTTATCCATTTGTTTTTTATGATGTTGCTATTGATGCGGATAGTTTTGGAAATGTTTTTCCAAAGTTCAACTAACATAATTTCATAACTTAGAGAATTTCACATTTACATTGGTTTCTCTAAGTACTTCATCACACCTGATATTTTGCTAGTTCTCATGAAAAATGTTGCTTTTTGACTTCCAATCAAAATTTTTTGTAGGCCTGCAGTTTTGAGACATTTTTTCAAACTTACTTTCAATATAATTAATGGACAGAAAAAGTTTGAGAGCCAATGTCTTTTGTGACTACAATCACAGTTTTCCCTGTCTATATTTGAGATCATTATTGTCATTGTAGTTACCCTTGTGCTGGAATGTTTTGATGAATGATGATCAGAGCAGCCATTCACTACTGAATGGACATTTACACCATTGATTACCACATGTGTTTTGCTACAGATGTGTTGTCTATTAGCGTATTGCTCTCGTGTGTAATTCTGGTGGGAAAAGTAAGAAAAGAACTCAGATGTTTTGTCTATTAATGTATTGCTTTCCTGTGTAATTCTGGTGGAAAAAGTAACAAAAGAACTCATAATTGTAGAGTAACATTTTCAGGCCATTTATTTTATCTGAATCTTTTGGAAAATTAATATTAGTCTCTATAGGTTATCATTAGCTTTTCTTTTGTTTTTTAGGTGGCATGATCTTGCCTTATTTTCTGTTGGCCTTTATCCAACCAGTGCTAGGTTGCAACTGGTATGAGACTTCTCCTGTTTCACAGAGAACCAAACAAACCTGTATACACAATAGTACAATGGGGTCACCACTCCCAAAGCCATTTTAAAGCTACTGCCACTTTTCATCTTGGGAGTGATCTGTGTACCCCTTCTTCCTGCAACTAGAATACCCATATTGTCAAATGTGACAAGGTGTCCAAGTTTCTGTGCATTATGTAACTGATGCAGGATGTGGGAACCAGCTTGGCATTTATGTAGGTGGATGCAGAAAATTGCCCTAAAACCAGATCCAGCCTGGTCTGCATTTTGGCCTATATTCTGAATCTATGAGACACATTCACTTCAGAGCCAGGACACCTCCTCATGTCCTTGAAATGGATGCTTTAACATGTTCAGCTATCTGGATTAGGTGGATTATATTTTTTCTGAAAGTATTTGAAAATTTCACTGTGGAGTCTATATATTGTAATAATTACAAACAAGTTACTGTTTGAAAGTTCTTCAGGTTTTTTGCCGTATCCTAAAATTGACTCGATTAAATGTTTCAGTGATCAAACTAGTCGCCATCTTCAAGAGAATGCTCTTTCTGCTGATGAGTCCCACTGAGAACTGTTGCCAGGCTGCAAATCAACGTCCTGTCTAGGCCACTGTACTGTACACGGTGCATGCACCACCCATCACGGTTGCTGCCCTCCAAGACTGGGCAGGTGGCACGCCCTTAGTATAACACTGGCAGCAACGATATTCACACTCAGTGATGATATTTGAATACTTGGACTGGTCGCATCGAAGAACACTCTGTTTTGATGCTGGATAGTACAGGATTCCATGTCCTACTAAGAGGAAACCCATTGTCTCTCTTAATTAAATTATCCGCCAACCTAATTTCAACTGATTCTCTGTAGACACTGTTCCAAAAACTGAAAGTGTTGGCAACTATCACAGTTTTGTCAAATTTCATACCGTGTCCCTCATTTAAGAGTTTTCTGCTACTGCCGATTTTCCTGGCTGTTGTAGCCTTGTATGACAGTGATGTTCCATTCACCTGTCATGAAATGTGCAAATCGAATGGCCAATGTAAGCCTTCCCACATTGACACATTTGTATACACCAGGTTTCCTAAGCCCCAGATTATCTTTCACAGAGCTGAGTAGTGCTTCTGGGTGACACCTGCCCAGTCTTGGAGGGCAGCAACCATGATGGGCAGCGCATGCACCACGTACGGTATGGTGGCTTATATAGGACATTGATTTGCAGCCTGGCATCAGTCCTCAGTGGGACTCATCAGCAGAAGCAGCATTTCCAGCCGATGGTGACCAGTTACATAGTTGAAATATCAAATCGTGTTGATTTCAGGACTTGGAAGCAAACCTGAAGAGACTTTGAAGACTTATTACGCCAGGAAAGCCTATGAAGTCACATCAGGTGACTGTTTCAATAGCACCATTTCACAACCACAGACTTCCGATCATTGCCTAAGCAAAAGCTACTGATTTAAAAATATTTGAACTTGATGTGATTTTTAACATGGATGTAGCTCCTCTACTCTCTGTATTTTCCCCATGGAAACAGGCTGGTGATTCAAAGACCCCTATGTTTAATATTTGAATTTCTGCATTTAAAAAATTGTCTGGCAGTTATAATAACTCAGCTCCCTTTTGAAAGTCTAGACCACATAAATCGAAAAGAAGGTCATTACCTTTCTTTGTAGCCCTTTAAGATACTGATGCATCAGTTTAAGATAATTTAAATGAGTAACTTTTGTGTGTGGTACTTTATTTATTTGGATCTCTTTCAAAGCAGTCTTTCTGAATGTGTTATTTAGCTTAAAAAAGGCTAACTATAATATTTGCAATCACAAGAATTCTACACTGGTGGCAATGCCCGTCACTATATTTTCAGCTGTCAGTTCAACTAACTCTTTTTTTCCTCTTCCTTTTATGGGATAGGCCATGTCTTGTGTGTTCCCACCTTGCAATAGCAGCACTTATTAAACCCACCCAAAGTCACAATCAGCCCATGTAGTTCTTGGTTAATTCACTTGATGGTTCTGTCCATTCAGATTTGATCATACCACTGCAGAACCTCAACAGAGCTAACATTTGTATGTAAGGTTGGTTCACTTAGTTTATCCAAGCACTGCCTGTTTTCCCAACTGTCAATACTGTACTAAAGTCCCTATTCAGTGTCTCAGTATCCTCTATTAACTGCCCAAAGATATCACTTACCCATATGCTACTTGTGACCTGGTACCCTGATCCTAGTTTTTCCTGCAGCTGTTGGTCTACATTCATCCCATGACTGCTACATAGAAGTAAGACATGCCACTTAATTGCAGATGTTAATAACATGTGACAAGAAAATAGCCTGCCAGCTTCTTTCAAACTTAATAAATCATCAAAACATACATGTTGATATCAATATCCCACACAGGAATTCTTGAAAATCTTTAAAGACGTTTCTGTGCCTATATGGGGTGTTCTATTTAACCCTCAGCAGGTGAGCCATGTTTCATAGCATGAGCAAGTGCATAGCATACTTTGTAGATGTGAAAAGAATAGTGTATTTATGGTACCAAGGTGTACATGTAGGATCAAGATCATGGTTTAATATTAGTTTAAATCAACAATCATAAAATAAACATACATTATACGAGTTAAATCAATGGTTAATTAAAAAATAATAAAATAAACTTTCATTATATCACTCTGTTCCCACGTACAGGTGTTACTTTACAGTAATGACCCACTTGAAGCATTAAACAGAGCAGTCATATCAGACAACTCCTTATCTGATTAATAATTATATATCTTGTAGACAACTACCTCATTGTGGGATTGTACTGCAAGCTGGTAATCTGCATAATTTTCTTAAGTGCATTGTTAATTTTTTTTCTTACCAAATTTACTGTTTATTTTATATTATTGCTACTCACTTGGATGTATGACAACACAACTTATCATTGTGTTAGCTGAAGTAACAATGAAGGAATAGATATGGGCCTGCAATTGTAAAACAATGAAATAATGGTGCAAGACAGTGTTATTTGTTGTTGGTGCACTTTATATGTAGCTGTACACACTTGAGCATTGAACGTAAACACAAAGGCATGCTGAAAAGTAATGGCTCTAAATTTTTTATTTGAAAACTCTAAAAGCTTTTTAAATTAAACAAACATTATTAACATTCTATATCTTTATTCTTATTGTCTACATATTTATTTCTCAGTGTAGTCATCTTGGCAATGAACACATTTCTTGCAAAGACAGCACCACTTTGTTAATACTTACTGTCACTGCAGAATGTTTGACTTTGTTGACAGAGCCACAACCTCACCTCTGCTTGCACCACTTCATACCTATCAAAGTCAAGTTCTTGAAGGTGTGCTCTGAGTTTTAGAAACAGATGAAAATCAGATGGGGCAAAGTTGTGACTGTATGGAGGATGATCGTAACAATGAACACAAAGTGCCAGATTGTTGCAGATGTTGCATGTCTTGTGTGTAGCCTAGCATTGTGATGATGAAGGAAAGGACAATCCATGTGTGGACAAACTCTTCAGATTCAAAATTCAATTACAGCACTCTGTTTCTCATGAACTGACATAGTTATGTTACACATTGCCAGGTTACATGCTACAATGCGGAACCCTCTAGAGGCAGAGGGCTGCAAATATGCTGACATGAAGAATAAACATGTAGAATATTAATAATATTTATTTTATTTACAAGGCTTTAAGAGTTTTCACATAAAGAATTTGGAGGCATTACTTTTCAGCACACCCTTGTAATAAGGCTCACACTGTTGTGAATCAAATACTTAGGCATATATTTTTGTACTGTGTACAATATGTCAGTAGTCTCATATGATCCAAACAGAAATCACTTCTCATTTGCTCTTGCTTCTTGCACACAACACCACTAAAAATAAAAACTAAATTTAAATTTGTCTAGGTGAAGGTGGACCCAACATACTTTCACTAAATGCATGATATGAAAAACCAACAAAATCAAAACAATTCTTATGCAGCAGTGGATTCTTGAGTGGGTAAATGTTTTGAGAAAACATATTTGCATTCAAAACATGATCCAGCTGAGTTGGTGAGTATCATAGCAACCACATTTGTTTTACCACAGTTTGAGAAACCAATCACGATCACTCATATTGCACTGGGTAGTACTTGTAATCTTACCCTTCCACACATCACCATTATAGTTCAGATTTTCAGATCTGTGGAACATACTGTAACAAGACAAATAATACAAGGTCAAACCTACAATATTATAACACTAAACTTTAGACATAATTACAGAGGCAATGTAAATTACTAGAATTTATAAATTTTAAGTTAAGATCTATACAATCAAACCTTCAAAATCTTAAAAAGAGAAGAGAAAAATTTCAGAGCCTAAGTGTACGATGAGTGAGATGACTAAAAAAACTCACAATGATGGGTACCGACTAGCAAAAACATACTCAATCATGAGTAGCAATCAATCAGCCACATAAACCAGAGTATTTAAAGATACTTTGACTTATGAAAGAACAAAATAATGGAAAAATATTAGGGCCTAAGCTTATGATGTGGGGATCGACCTATGAATCCAAACCAGATCAGGTACACACCAGCAAAAATGTTTTGATACAAAAAAATGAATGAAGTTCATAATCATATCAGTAAGTTCAATCATATTCAAAGAGTGACTGTAAGAAGCATCTAGCCTCAATCAATGGTTGTCTTGAGCATGCGTGTGTGCATGCAAACACACACAAACACACACACACACACACACACACACACACACACACACACAAACACACACACACACACACACACACACACACACACACACACACACACACACACACAGAGTCCCAATGACCAGGGGTACCCGAAACAGAGCTAAGCATGAGTCTGTCAACAAATCAAGTTCCAATCAGATACAATATTGCTCAGGATAAATACAGGTAAACAGAGTCATAAATTAGCTTTGAATGATGACACAATCCAGTAGCCTGAGAACCAAAATCAGAGTATGAAAGCAGACACGTAGGTATCTTGGTATGTTGTCCGTTCTAGTAAATGTCTTCCACACTATTTGCTAGTTGTCTGTATAAACTAGCTTATGTACACAAAGACCTAGAAGATACACTTACAAATGATATGAAAAGAAATACATACTAATTTAAAGTTACATAATGTATTGTACTTGAAAAAACAAGCATTTTTGCTGAATAACACTGTCCTTAGCAGTCTTGGTTAACAATTCACAAATATCAGACTTAAGACACATTCCAGTCGGCAGATGCTGGAGTATGTTACCCAGCACCTGTGATCTTCTGCAAGTTGACTGGTCCAGCAGGGTACAGCCATAAAGTGTGGGGAGTGGATCTGCCCACATCTTTCAGCTTCCTCCCTAGAGTTCTCATCACACCATTCCAACAGATAAGTAAATTCCTGTCTATCATTCATATTAAATCCTAAAACATTGTTTTGTGTTCTAAATATGCTGTTCAATACCTTCTTCACATCATATGAGATATGCTCTTCTCAGTAAATTTTTAAAGGCATTTATATAGAATTTATGTCAGGCGAAATTAAAAAGTGTTCACATATGAAACATTAATAAACAGAGATAAAGGCAATAAAAATGGTCTAATAAGGTATTACACATAGATATGTTCAGATACTATTCCTAATTTTTGCAGTACAAATTATGAATATTGTCTCGTATCAAAATTGCAAAAGGATCTATTCATTTAGTCCCATGGCATATATGTACCAAATTCTAAAGCATAAATCTACTACAGAACGCAACTATACCCCCCCCCCCCCCCCCCCTAGTGTATAATAGATTTTAACTCAGTCAATAGATAAGTCAAAACTTTAGAAATCACATCATGATACATACTAAATTCCAGACAAACAAAACACAGATCTCCAGTCTTATGCATATACAGATAGACTTACACTCAGTCAATGGATAAGATAAAACTCTAGAAACTACATGTTCTTACATACTACATTTATGATAATGGAAAAAGAACAAACAAAAATTAGATACTTACAGATCATGTCTATATGCTTTCAGTTCAGTGATATTTTGTAATCCAAACAACTTCTTAAATTTAGGATACACAAGTCTGTATGCATTAGGCTGTAGATTTTCAGGAATTTCAAGTGGTCGAATATAGATATTGAAAAATTTCTGTATCTCAGATGTCAACACTTTAGATTTCTCTTTGGCTTTCACCAACAAGATCTCCTACTTCAAACTTAGAAAATCTACATTTACCATCATGTATCTGCTTTCTCCTATCCCCCTGTTTTTTCATCATCTCCCTAACACACTCTTCCTTCTCTTGCAGAGACAGAATTTTACATTGTGGAAACTCAAAATTTTCAGAAATAAAGTTAGTTGGTCCGCAAATAATGTTGTAAGCTGTTTATAGCATCCTCAAAATCACTGACATAATCTATCCAACTGGTATGTTTCTTACTACAATATGTTCTTAACAGTCTTCCAATCTGTCACATATATCTTCCTGCAGGTTTATAGGAGAATGGTACACCGAGGTTAGAATATGCCTTATTTCTGTGTGATCAACAAAATCTTCCCAAACTTCAGATGTAAACTGAGAACCATTATCAGATAAAGTTGGTTTAGGAATACCCACCTGATGAAAATATGTGTTTTCAAAATTAGAGGTGATTTGCTTACTGGTAGATTTCTTAAGAGGAAACAACTTTATGAACTTCAAAAATACACCAATCACCACAAAAACGTAACAAAATCTATTCTTAGACTTAGGTAAAGGTCCATAAACATCCACAGACCCAAGATCAAGGCTGCTGTTAGGCAGTATGTTTTGCATTTGACCTCTACTTGTTTGGTTACTTACCTTCACTCTTTGACATCTGCCACAGCTGGCAATCTTCTTCTTGACTATTCTTCCTATGTTATAAAAACAGATGTTTTCCTGAATCTTTTGTGTGCATTTGGTAGATCCAAAATGACCAAAACTCTCATGTGTATAAGAAATTAAAGTATCCATACATGGTTCCGGCCAACATAGTTTCCAGTCCTCTGAGTCAAACTTGTGTCTCCTAAATACAATAGCTTTGTGTACCTTATAATACTGTTCTGTTTTTTCTCCTCCTTTCTTACCCAACATGCTCTTACATACTACATTCATGGCAAACAAAACACTATTACATAGTCTTAAAAATCTACAGACATAGTGAATATTTTCTTGTAGACTAGGTATCATTATGCATCCATGTTGCACATTTCTTGTCCTCTACACTAAATGTTAAAAGTACTTGAGATTTTACCAATTTGTTTTACTTACCTGTAGCACCTCTTTATCTTTACACCTACAACAGGTATTTCCACAAAATTCCTAGTATACTGGACTTTGTCTATAAATTGTCCATATATAGCACAAATCAGGCTACCTGCATCAATCAAACAGTTCCCTTCCCAATGCTTAATCTTAATCTTAATGTAAGGACATCCAAAATCTAAATCATCATCTTTGATATTGGACACTTCATGCAAAAGATCACTTTGAATTTCATCAAATACTACACCTACACTGTTTTGGCAGCATTTTATCAACTTTACTGGTATCGTAGCATTACTTTGATTAGACATGCTATCAGGTTAATATTGAATACACTGAATGGATTCCACAGCACAATTGACATCACGTATTACAGAAGCAATACAGAATATATTTCTGTCAATGTTACATTTCCTACTTGGATCTTCTTTCACTTCATTCCACCAAATTGGATACAAATTTTGACTAAACATAGCTAACTTACTCCAGAATACACATTTATCTACATTATCATTAATTTGGTCCCAAAAAAATTTCAGAAAGTTTTCACCATTATTCTCTATGCTCACAGATAACTCACCTTTACTGTTTGGATCATTACTCTGCTGACATCACATGATATCTCACTTACATCATCACATACCTCACTTACCTTACCTGTATTCGCAAATAACTCTGAAACTTTATCATTCTCGAACTCCACAAAAACCTGATACTCATCATCATCATACTCTTCCAAAATTATTTCATCAATAAATAATTAACACCGCAAGTCTCATCACCATCAAAGTCACACACTTCTCTTACATTCATTTTCAATAAGCTACCAGTCTCAGACTTACCAACCACAGTCATTTCACAGCTCTTATTCACATCTACATAAAAATACCGCCTAATTCAGATCCAATATGGTCACCACCGGTTTTACATACACCAATAACACTGTTTCTTGACCAAGAGAAGAAATTATTAGTACACACTACATCAAAATTCTCATTATTCTCACATTCTGGTTTGCGATTAGTATCTACATTATTATAATTAAATACAGTATTCCAAAACTTTTGATCAAAACATAAATGAGAAATCTGATGGTCTTTCTGTTCAACTTCAGGTACCTGTGCCACATTTTAATACTGTTATTGTGGCCGGGGCGGCCGAGCGGTTCTAGGCGGTACCGTCTGGAACTGCAGGACTGTTACGGTTGCAGGTTTGAATCCTGCCTTGGGCATGGATGTGTGTGATGTCCTTAGGTTAGTTAGGTTTAAGTAGTTCTAAGTTCTAGGGGCTGATGACCTCTGTAGTTAAGTCCCATAGTGCTCATAGCCATTTGAACCATTTGAATACTGTTATTATTGTCCAATTGTAGTTGTAAATTGGGTGTTCTGGACTTGTGTTTCTGTGCCCCAGAACAGTGGGCCTTCATTGAGGTGGACTGCCACTTCCCAAATGGCCACCTCTATGATTATTTCTTCTATCAAATTTCCCATGGTTATCCCCATTATTCCTATTCTGCTGATGTTTAAAGTTTCTGTCTCTATTACCATTTGACCTTGATAGAAATTATCACTATCTCTGTTTCTGTTGTTATTACCATTGTGATCTCAATCGTTTCAATTGTTATGGTACATGCTTCTTACTACTGCCACATCCAGCCTGTCAACACATTGTAAAAATTGTTCAAGGCAACTGTCAGGTCTGTGTACTAAATCCCACTGCAACCTCTCTGGTAATCTCCTTTTTAGTGCATCAATCAATGTCATTTCTTCTAATTTCTTAAATTGATTCTTACAAAACTCTTTCAGTGTACCATCCCTACTCCTATAGAAATTCACTTTCAATTCTTCCTTGTTCAGCTTCCAACCAAAATTTATTAAAAAAACATTTTTTGAAACTTCGACGTGTTTTCTACTGAATTTATTCAAAACAGAGCTTCACCTTCAAGACATCTTTTAACAAATTTAATTTTTTGATCATCACTCATGACAGACACAAACCTCTCCATACAGTGGCATAGAAAATCCACTGGATATAAATTGTCTGATGGAAAACTTCTGATTGGAATATTGGACTACACAATACCATTGTTTGAATACAGATCGTTGTGATTGCAATTTTCCTGAACTACTGAAATGTTTTGATCTATAACATTTACATTAGTTAGCATACTGTTTTCAATATTTGTAATTTTTTGATCTAAACTACTAAAGTTCTGTTCCATTCTTTCTGCTATGGCTTTATGTTCAAATCAGACATCATCAACATTCTTTGCTTGTTGTGCAGATTGGACCACAAACTCATTTTCCAAAACAATAAATTTATTTTCTAATACATCACCTTTTTTATTCAAATTGTTTAATCCATCTGACAACCCAATTTTTAGTTCCAAAACCTGATTGCTGAGTTGGTCTATTTGGTACTTTACAGTGTACATTTTACTATTGTTTTCAGTTCGAATTTCCATTAACTGATCATTGACTGCACTAAATTCACTATTGTTGTCCATCTTTATCTCCTCCAATTTTGCTAAAATCAACTGCAAAATATCAGTTTTCACTGTTTCTTTGCTGACTACACTTCCACTTGGTTTAAACATGTCTAGGCTATGTCTTACAGCTCTCATTTCATCACCACTGCCCTCATCTCTATTCATTTTCCTATCAACCCCATGAGTCCACGAAAAATATTAATTTCACAGATAGTCTGTACTTATCTTTTTTCTTATTGATGTCCCTCATTGTAGTTGTAAAGTCCTCTTCCAATCCATCTGGTCCACCATTGTTGATATTATGTTGTCACTGTTGATCCAACTTTGTTGGGCAGTTCTGGAGTCTTCTTTCATCAAGTGACTGAAGATCATTTACATTTTAATGTAAAAATACACAAATAATTGTCCATCCTTCTTCTGTCACAGACAAAACTTTGTTATCAGCCAACAGATCACCGTTATAGTTCTGTCTCTGTCAATATATCAACAGCTTCATGAGGTGTATATACAGGGTGGTCCATTGATCATGACCAGGCCAAATACCTCACAAAATAAGCATCAAACGAAAAAACTACAAAGAACGGAACTTGTCCAACTTGAAGGGGGAAACCAGATGGCGTTATAGTTGGCCCACTAGATGGTATTGCCATAGGTCAAACTGGAATCAACTGTTTTTTTAATAGGAACCCCCATTTTTTATTACATATTTGTGTAGTATGTAAAGAAATATGAATGTTTTAGGTGGACCACTTTTTTCGTTTTGTGATAGATGGTGCTGTAATAGTCACAAACATATGGCTCACAATTTTAGATGAACAGTTGGTAAGAGGTAGGTTTTCTTAAATTAAAATACAGAATCTAGGTACAGTTGAACATTTTATTTCGGTTGTTCCAATGTGATACATGTACCTTTGTGAACTTATCATTTCTGAGAATGCATGCTGTAACTACAAAATTAATGCAATAAATGCTCAAAATGATGTCCATCAACCTCAATGCATTTGGCAATATGTGTAATGACATTCCTCTCAACAGTGAGTAGTTCGTCTTCTGTATTGTTCGGACATGCATTGACAATGTGCTGACGCATGTTGTCAGATGTTGTCGGTGGATCACAATAGCAAATATCCTTCAACTGTCCCCACAGAATGAAATCCGGGGACGTCAGATCCGGTGAACGTGTGGGCCATGGTATGGTGCTTTGACGACCAATCCACCTGTCATGAAATATGCTATTCAATACTGCTTCAACGACACACGAGCTATGTGCCAGATATCCATAATGTTGGAAGTACATTGCCATTCTGTCATGCAGTGAAACATCTTGTAGTAACATCGGTAGAACATTATGAATGAAATCAGCATATATTGCACCATTTAGATTGTCATCGATAAAATGGGGGCCAATTATCCTTCCTCCCTTAATGCTGCACCATACATTAACCTGCCAAAGTTGCTGATGTTCCACTTGTCACAGCCATCGTGGATTTTCTGTTGCCCAATAGTGCATATTATGGTGGTTTACATTACCGCTATTGGTGAATGACACTTCGTCGCTAAATAGAATATGTGCAAAAAATCTGTCATCATCCTGTAATTTCTCTTGTGCCAAGTGGCAGAACTGTACATGGTATTCAAAGTCATTGCCATGCAATTCCTGGTGCATAGAAATATGGTATGGGTGCAATCGATGTTGATGTAGCATTCTCAACACTGATGTTTTTGAGATTTGTGATTCTCCGGCAATTTGTCTGCTACTGATGTGCGGATTAGCTGTGACAGCTGCTAAACCACCTACTTGGGCATCATCATTTATTGCAGGTCATGGTTGACATTTCACATGTGGCTGAACACTTCCTGTTTCCTTAAATAATGTAACTATCCAGCGAACGGTCTGGACACTTGGATGATATCATCCAGGGTACCGAGCAGCATACATAGTACACACCCATTGGG
Source organism: Schistocerca piceifrons (assembly GCF_021461385.2). NCBI lineage: Eukaryota > Metazoa > Arthropoda > Insecta > Orthoptera > Acrididae > Schistocerca > Schistocerca piceifrons. The sequence goes on from NC_060140.1 coordinate 349,610,689, forward strand.
GATTTTGATCACAATAGCCATACATCAACATGATATCGACCTTATCCACAACTGGTAAATGGTCCATTTTAGCACGGGTAATGTATCACGAAGCAAATACCATCCGCACTGGCGGAATGTTACATGATGTTGTTGTTGTGGTCTTCAGTCCTGAGACTGGTTTGATGCAGCTCTCCATGCTACTCTATCCTGTGCAAGCTTCTTCATCTCCCAGTATCTACTGCAGCCTACATCCTTCTGAATCTGCTTAGTGTATTCATCTCTTTGTCTCCCTCTACGATTTTTATCCTCCATGCTGCCCTCCAATACTAAACTGGTGATCCGTCAATGTCTCAGAACATGTCCTACCAACCGATCCATTCTTCTAGTCAAGTTGTGCCACAAGCTCCTCTTCTCCCCAATTCTATTCAATACCTCCTCATTAGTTATGTGATCTACCCATCTAATCTTCAGCATCCTTCTGTAGCACCACATTTCAAAACCTTCTATTCTCTTCTTGTCTAAACTATTTAACGTCCACGTTTCACTTCCATACATGGCTACACTCCATACAAATACTTTCAGAAGCGACTTCCTGACATTTAAATCTATACTTGACGTTAACAAATTTTTCTTCTTCAGAAACGATTTCCTTGCCATTGCCAGTCTACATTTTATATCCTCTCTACTTCGACCATCATCAGTGATTTTGCTCCCCAAATAGCAAAACTCCTTTACTACTTTAAGTGTCTCATTTCTTAATCTAATTCCCTCACCATCACCAGACTTAATTCGACCACATTCCATTATCCTCGTCTTGCTTTTGTTGATGTTCATCTTATACCCTCCTTTTAAGACACTGTCCATTCCGTTCAGCTGCTCTTCCAAGTCCTTTGCTGTCTCTGACAGAATTACAATGTCATCGGCCAACCTCAAAGTCTTTATTTCTTCTCCATGGATTTTAATACCTACTCCGAACTTTTCTTTTGTTCCTTTATTGCTTGCTCAGTATACAGATTGAATAACATTGCGGATAGGCTACAACCCTGTCTCACTCCCTTCCCAACCACTGCTTCCGTTTCATACCCCTCGACTGTTATAACTGCCATCTGCTTTCTGTACAAATTGTAAATGGCCTTTTGCTCCCTGTATTTTACCCCTGCCACCTTCAGAATTTCAAAGAGAGTATTCCAGTCAACATTGTCAAAAGCTTTCTCCAAATCTACAAATGCTATAAACATAGGTTTGCCTTTCCCTAATCTTTCTTCTAAGATAAGTCGTAGGGTCAGTATTGCCTCACATGTTTCAACATTTCTACTGAATCCAAACTGATCTTCCCTGAGGTAGGCTTCTACCAGTTTTTCCATTCGTCTGTAAAGAATTCGCGTTAGTATTTTGCAACTGTGACTTATTAAACTGATAGTTCAGTAATTTTCACATCCGTCAACACCTGCTTTCTTTGGGATTGGAATTATTATATTCTTCTTGAAGTCTGAGGGCATTTCGCCTGTCTCATACATCTTGCTCACCAGATGGTAGAGTTTTGTCAGGACTGGCTCTCCCAAGGCTGTCAGTATTTCTAATGGAATGTTGTCTACTCCGGGGGCCTTGTTTTGGCTCAGGTCTTTCAGTGCTCTGTCAAACTCTTCATGCTGTATCGTATCTCCCATTTTGTCTCCATCTACATCCTCTTCCATTTCCATAATCTTGTCCTCAAGTACATCGCCCTTGTATAGACCTTCTATATACTCCTTCCACCTTTCTGCTTTTCCTTCTTTGCTTAGATCTGGGTTTCCATCTGAGCTCTTGATATTCATACACGTGGTTCTCTTTTCTCCAAAGGTCTCTTTAATTTTCCTGTATGCAGTATCTACCTTACCCCTCGTGAGATAAGCCTCTACATCCTTACATTTGTCCTCTAGCCATCCCTGCTTAGCCATTTTGCACTTCCTGTCGATCTCATTTTTGAGACGTTTGTATTCCTTTTTCCCTGCTTCATTTACTGCATTTTTATATTTTCTCCCTTCATCAATTAAATTCAATATTTCTTCTGTTTCCCAAGGATTTCTACTAGCCCTTGTCTTTTTACCTATTTGATCCTCTGCTGCCTTCACTATTTCATCCCTCAAAGCTACCCATTCTTCTTCTACTGTATTTCTTTCCCCCATTCCTGTCAATTGTTCCCTTATGCTCTCCCTGAAACTCTATACACCCTCTGGTTCTTTCAGTTTATCCAGGTCCCATCTCCTTAAATTCCTACCTTTTTGCAGTTTCTTCAGTTTTAATCTACAGTTCATAACCAATAGATTGTGGTCAGAATCCACATCTGCCCCTGGAAATGTCTTACAATTTAAAACCTGGTTCCTAAATCTCTGTCTTACCATTATATAATCTATCTGATACCTTTTAGTATCTCCAGGGTTCTTCCATGTATACAACCTTCTTTCATGATTCTTGAACCAAGTGTTAGCTGTGATTAATTTATGCTGTGTGCAAAATTCTACCAGGCGGCTTCCTCTTTCATTTCTTACCCCCAATCCATATTCACCTACTATGTTTCCTTCTCTCCCTTTTCCTACTCTTGAACCCAGTCACCCATGACTATTAAATTTTCGTCTCCCTTCATTACTTGAATAATTTCTTTTATCTCCTCATACATTTCATCAATTTCTTCATTATCTACAGAGCTAGTTGGCATATAAACTTGTACTACTGTAGTAGTCGTGGGCTTCGTGTCTATCTTGGCCACAATAATGTGTTCACTATGCTGTTTGTAGTAGCTTACCCGCACTCCTGCATTAATCCTATTTGACTTTGTATTTATAACCCTGTATTCACCTGAGCAAAAGTCTTGTTCCTCCTGCCACCAAACTTCACTAATTCCCACTATATCCAACTTTAACCTAGCCATTTCCCTTTTTAAATTTTCTAACCTACCTGCCCGATTAAGGGATCTGACATTCCACGCTCCAATCAGTAGAATGCCAGTTTTCTTTCTCCTGATAACAACATCCTCCTGAGTAGGCCCTGCCCGGAGATCTGAATGGGAGACTAGTTTACCTCCAGAATATTTTATCCAAGAGGACACCGTCATCATTTAACCATACAGTAAAGCTGCATGCCCTCGGGAAAAATTACGGCTGTAGTTTCCCCTTGCTTTCAGCCATTTGCAGTACCAGCACAGCAAGGCCATTTTGGTTAGTGTTACAAGGCCAGATCAGTCAATCATCCAGACTGTTGCCCCTGCAACTACTGAAAAGGCTGCTGCCCCTCTTCAGGAACCACACGTTTGTCTGGCCTCTCAACAGATACCTCTCCGTTGTGGTTGCACCTACGGTACGGCCATCTGTAATGATGAGGCACACAAACCTCCCCACCAACGGCAAGGTCCATGGTTAATTGGGGGAGGTATTACTCTTGAGTGTTGTTAAGTATAAGTGGAATTCCTACCCTAATTTCATGTTGTTGGTACCCTATCTATACCATTGGTAGATTCAGGTACACTTGTTTGTCATTTCATTTTGTTGGAGAATAGATTAGAATGGAAGTGGGAGTGTTTTGGAAAAGATCTGGATGTACAGCAGAATTCAGTTGTGTCACATGGCTTTGAAAGTGGCAGTCCTAAAATTTCCTCTGACTTTCCCCACTCAGACAACATAGTTACCTATTCTGTATGGTCAAAAACACTCTCAGCTGCATAGGATTGTTGCGGAGATTCTTTCCTCCAGACTATACAGAATGCACAGACATAATCCATGAATGGGACTACATTATGTGTGCAAGTCAACTATGCTTCACATTACAAGCTCCTTTTCTCTGAACAGTGCATATGAGTTGATTATTTCACACATAACATGAATTTTATGCAGACCACTAGAGCAAGTTCATGGTGGATGCCAAATTTTGTATAACTTGCTGGAAATTAATGAAACAAGATCTTTACAGTCTCAGATGACAAGATTACCCAAAATTAGTATCATTGAACAATATTCTGGGAAGAAAGCAAAACAAATTCCACAGAATTTAAGAATTTTCATGAAGGAGCAGATGTCCAGTTGAGAAACTTGTAGGAGACTGAGTACTGAACTGAGGTTCTGTAGGTATGGAGATTATCAAAATTATGTCTCCATGTTAATACAATATTGGTGTTAGTCTATTGTGGGTTTACACTTAGGTGGCTAGTAGCTAGGGTTTCTAGGTCAGTTCACTGTCAACACTTAATGTGATATCTACAGCTACATCTGTATTGTGCAAACAACTGTGAAGTGCTTGGCAGAGGATACAACCTTCTGTACCAGCTACTAGGAATTTTTCCCATTCCTCAGAGCACAGGAAGAGAGATTGCTTAAATTTCTCTCTGTACTGTAATTAATCTAATCATACTCTCATGATACACATGGGAGTGATACGTAGTGAGCTGTAATACATTCCTAGAGTCATCACTTCAGGCTGGTTCTTGATAATCTCTAAGTAAAATTTCTCATTATAGCTTACATCTATCTTCAATAGTCTGCCAGTTCAGTTTTTTCAGCATCTCTGTGACACTCAAACAAAGCTGTGAATGTTTGTGTTTTCTGTTCTGCATATGTTCAATGTCCCCTGTTAGTTCTGCTTGGTAAAGGTCTCACACTCACGCACTATTCTAGGATGGGTCACATGAGTGATGTGTGAATGCATTTCCCCAGTGTTCTGCCAATAAACCAAAGTCTACCACCTGCTTTACCCAAGTCTGAACTTACATAATTATTCCATTTCATATCCCTACAAAGTGTTACACCCAGGAATTTGGACAAGTTGACAGATTCCGGCTATGACCCATTTCATATTTTTTTTTCATTTTGTGAAGTGCACAGTTTTACATGTCAAGTATTTAAAGCAAGTTACCAATCTTTGAAACATTTTGAAACCTTATTGAGCTCTGAATGAATATTTGTACAGCTTGTTTCAGACAGTACTTCATTACGGAAAACAGCATCATCTGTAAAAAGTCTGAGATTACTTTTAGTATTGTCTGCAAGGTCATTAATATGCAATATGAACAGTAAATATCTCAACACACTTCCCTCAGGTGCATCCAAAGTTACTTACATCTGTCGATGACTCTCTATCCAAAATAACTTGCTGCACCCCTTATACCAAAAAATCCTCAATCCAATCACAAATTTCACTTGATACTTCATGTGGTCATTCTTTTAATAATAAGCACAGATGTACTGATTCAAATGCTTTACAGAAATCAAGAGATACTGTATCTACCTGTCTGCCTTGATCAAAAGTTTTCAGAATGTTGTGAGAGAAAAGTATGAGGTGGGTTTTGCATGACTGATGTTTTTTGGAATTCATGCTGGCTGGTATGAAGGTGGTCATTCTCTTTGAATATCTCATTATGTCTAAGCTCAGAATTGTTCTAATATTCTGTAGAAATCAGTGTCATTGATATTGGATGGTAGATTTGTGGATCAGTTCTGCTACCCTTCTTGTGAACGGGTGTTACCTGTGCTTTCTTCCAACTACTAAGCGCTGTTTTTTGTTCACAAGATTTATGACAGATTGTAGTTAAATTGGGGGTAGCAGAAAATTCAGTTTAGAATCTGATAGCAAATCTGTCAGGCCCTGGAACTTTGTTCAATTTTAATTATTTCAGCTGTTTCTCAACACCACTGACATTAGTATCTATTTTCCTTTGTAAAGGAACACGTGAAAACAGAGCTAAGTATTCCTGATTTAGCTTTGGTACCCTCAATTCTGGTTCCTGTCTCACCAGCAACTCACTGGATACTAACATTGCTGCCACTAACAGCCTTTACATGTGACCAGTATTTCTTTGAGTTTTGTTAAAGATCATTTGAGAAAATTCTGCCACAGTAGTCACTTAAGGCTCCATGCACTGCTGTCTTGACAGACAAATGTGTTTCATTCACCAGATCTCTGTCTACAGCCATATACTTTGTTGTGCACCTACTACTCAGTGGTCTCTACTTCTTTAGATGTTTCTTTACAGTGACTGATACCATAGAGCGCCCCTCCCATTATGAACTGTTGTACTGGACACATATCTATCCAGTGCATGGTCAACTAGTCTTTTAAATTTGAGCCATATTTCCCCTGTATACTCCTGTCTCGCATTAAAAGTTTCAAGTTTCTTATTGAGCTATGACAGTACTGCTTTTTTATTTAGTTTACTGACAGTCCTACTTTTTTATTTAGTTTACTGAACATATATATCCTTTGACCTGTTTTAGCTGCCCTTTGTACTTTGATAATACTTGTTGCCACAACCACTTCATGGTCACTTATACAAGCTTTGATGTGTGCATCCTCAAAGGGGGTATGTCTGTTTGTTGTTATTAGATCAAATATATTTCCGTCATGAGTGGGGCTCCAAACCATCAGTTGTTGGTAGTTTTCAGAGAAGGCATTTAGTAATGTTTCACAGGATGTCTTGTCAGTGCCACCACTGAAAAACTGTAATTTTGCCAGTTGATTGTTGGGTGAGTAAAGCCTCCCATGATGATAACAATATGATCAAGGAACTTACATAAAAGTGAACTGAGGTTTCCTCTGAAGTTTTTGGTAACATTAGGAGGTGAGATGGTGATAGACAGAAGGATGTGATGATTTTGATGTTGTTTATCTTACAGAGCCATATCCCACACAAAAATGTAAACTTACTGAGTTGGAACTAGATTATTGGATGACAAAGCACTGTCAGTAAAACAATTAAATGCTACATTATTAACTGTAGATATTTATTTCTCTTTGGAAAGTATCCATATACATTAATAAACATGTAAGGCATAGTGAGATATAAATGTGAGCCAATTAATGAAGCTAGAAAAGCAGAAATATCTTTGAGAGGAAGTAATTTGAATGGTTATTTAATAAAGTACTTTTCAGGCTATTTCAAGTATCAGTAGAGGAAAACAATACCTCTGTGTATAAATTCAGATTAATACAATTGGCATCATTAATAAAGTCATTAAAGTCACCTACAAATCCTATTAATATACGAGGGTTGTTTTTTAAGTAAGGGCCGTTTTTATTTTTAAAAAAAGATACAAATACTTTTGTAAAAAAACTTTTATTTTCTGATTCTACATACTTTTACCTATTTTTCTACATAGTTGCCTTGTTTATTTAAGCACTTGTCATACCGTACAACTAAGTTTTTAATTCCCTCTTCAAAGAATTCGGCCACCTGCTCCAACAGCCAAGAGTTCACGGGCGCTTTCACTTCATCATCGTCATTGAAGCGCTGCCCGTCAAGATGGTGTTTCAGGTACTGGAAAAGGTGAAAATCGCTAGGAGCAAGGTTGGGGCTGTATGGTGCATGGTCCAAAACCTCCCAGCCAAAAGAATCAATCAAATCCCGAGTCTTTTGAGAGGTGTGAGGCCTAGCGTTATTGTGCAGGAGCAAAACTCCTTTTGTCAGCATGCCGCACCTTTTGTTTTGAATTGCTGTGCGGAGCTTCTTAAGAGTTGCGCAGTAGGCATCTGAGTTAATTGTCATTCCTCGTGGCATAAAGTCCACTAGCAAAACACCGCGCCGGTCCCAGAACACAGTTGCCATAATCTTGCTCTTTGACAGCGTCTGTTTGGCTTTGACCTTGACGGGTGAGGTTGTGTGTCGCCATTCCATCGATTGCCGCTTGCTTTCGGGAGTGATATGCGATACCCATGTTTCATCTCCAGTGACAATTTGACTCAACATGTCATCCCCTTCTTCCTCGTAATGAATCAAAAAGTTCAATGAAGTGGCAAATCTCTTCCCTTTGTGGTTCTCTGTGAGGAGTCTGGGTACCCACCGAGAGTTTCTTAAAGTTTAGGTTTTCAGACACAATTTTGTACAAAACTGATCTTGAAACTTGTGGAAATTCCAAAGAAAGAGTGGAAATTGTGAATCTTCTGTCCTCATGAATCTTTGTTTCGACTGCAGCCACCAAATCATCAGTGATCACAGAGCGTTCTTCGTCATGGACGTTTTGATGGCCATTGTTAAACTCTCTAACCCATTGATGCACTTTACCTTCACTCATTGCGTTCAAGCCATTAACTTCTGTTAACTGACGATGAATTTCTGCAGCTGATAGGCTTCTCGCGGTCAAAAAATGTATCACTGACCGTATCTCACACGCGGCGGGCGATTCAATAATCGTAAACATTATAAAGTAGCACAGCGATGCGTACACATCAGCTACAGAGCTGCAACTTGCATTAGTGTGAATGGGAAAGGTGCCGACAAGTGGCGCGGTGGCTTGTTGCGGCGTCCGCGCGAACTACGGGACTATACGCGCAAATAGCCCTTACTTAAAGAACAACCCTCGTAGAAGTGCATCAGGTTAGATCATTGTACCATCGTTGTTTGCAATATGCATCAATGACGTAAACTTGTGCAATTATGCATTCTGCTGAATCTCCACTATTGTGATATAATCCAACATAGTATGAGTCAGAAACATGTAGATTGTTAGAACTAACCAAGATGATTTTATGTGTCACACCTGCAAATTCCACCTATTTGAGTGTCTCAGTGCTTCTTTAAGATGGTTGCACCCAAAAAAAAATTACCTAACCATCATTCATTAAATATATTTTACCAGTTTCTCACAATGCAGGCATCCCAGTACCTCACATTAGACATCAAATACCTGTCCTCTCTTCGCAATCACAACCAAGTCTCACTTATCTATTACCCTAGCTGCCCAATACATAAAACAAAAACATTCACAAACTTTTTCTCTATTATTGTTATCCATCCCTGGAACAAACTATACTGTCAGCTGCACACTGTTTGGCTATCTGTTGGATCTAAGGTAAAAGTTGAAGCACTTCTTTCTGTCAGTCTCATAGCTTTTGTATAAAAACCTGGAGGTATTTGCGAAGAAATATAGATGTTTAATGTATAATTTGTGAGTTTAGAGGTAATTTAGAAGATAAAATACTTTTTTCAGCAGAGGTATAAGAGGTAAGAGTTTTATTTACAGATAGATGCAAAAAGAAGGACAGAGAGATGTGCTGAAGAGAGCTTCTGTGGAAGGTTTGGGTACAGGTATGAAAATAAGAGAGTTATGAGGTATTTATTATGAATTGAAACAGAGTATTGAGAGTTTATGTCATGATGTACAAAGTATGATTATTGTTCCTTTGCAAAAAAGGCTGTTGAAAAGGATAAATAGCACAAAGTAGTTTAAAGCTTGCAGTGATGTATTCGTCATTGTGAATTAAAGAAAATATAGTGGAAACCTAGATGAGAAACTGGGAATGTTCATTTCAGGTACAATGAGAGTAATGAATGGATAGGTTGTTCTGGAACTTGCCATTGAGGTGACTGTGAAACAGTTAAATATGTATACGATGTTAGCCTTGAGGACAGATATCCTTTCTCCACTCTTTTGATCCATGAGTACTTCGAAAGCTATTTCAATAAAACAGTTTTGACAAACTGCCTGTTGGTGTCTGTCTCTGGCAATTCAGCCAACATTCATCTGATGAATTTTCTGACCTCTTTCCAGTATGAGTGGCTGGCATTGTCAAAGTTTCACCCTCTATTGATGGAGGTGGATTGGAGTTGAGCTCACAACTATATATACCTGCTGCGCCAATGTCCACACCGCATACTCTGCCATGCCCAATTTCTCCACCTCCTCCAACCTGCAATGTTGCTTATGTTCCGTGATCCTCGAGTTGATTGATCATCCATTCATTCCAACATAAATTTTTCCACATGTTCAGTATATACCCAATATTGCATGTGTGTCATTTTTATCCTTTGCCAATCTGAGACACTCTTTGATCTTCTTTTTTGGTTTTTAAGCAGTCTTTACCACATGTTTTCACAGTATATGGCCAATTCTGTCCATCAGTCTGGGAATGTATGGCAGAAAGTCCGTACCAGACATTTCTTTTTCTGATGTCACTTCACTGAGTTATACTTATAATATAACTTGTGGAGTACCCGTTGCTCCTTGGAACACTTTCCAGGTGTAGTATTTTGCATGTGAAGTTCTGAAGCTCACATATTCACCTTGCTCATGTTGTGAGCATATTAATCATCCTCTTTTCTGGCTCAGGTGGTGATTTGATAGTTTGTGCAAGTATCAGTCCATGTTTTATGTCATCTCTTTGTCTCTGTAGAGCTGTAGGGAACACGGAGAGGATGTTGTTTTGTGACCAGTATCCTCTTTCTAAACACAAACTGCATGCATGAGTTAACTGGGTTCTTTATTCATAAGAATAGAAAGTTTACTTGACCCAAGATATTTGTTGTGGTACAAGCTCTTCTGTATAGTCCAAGTTAGCCTCGCTGCTGGTGAAGTACAAAGCGTGCTATGTACAATATTAGGTGGCTAAGTGCTGCCTATCTCTGAGTCAGTGGCAGAGCTAACTGCTACTGCATTTCCCATGGGGCTGCAACTGATGACACTGGAACTTCCTTGGTGCGATAGACTGCATCACCTGAACAGACTCGCCCTCTGACCCGCAGCAGAGATCCTAAATACTGGTGGCTGAGAGGACATTATCAGTGCATTTCCTGTGAGTCTGTTTTGGCCTCTGCATATCATCTCGCAACCCCTTTGTCGCATGTTGTGCTGGCACCAGCTTATTCAGCACACCATGTGTGTCAGTTTACAGTACCCACTGTGTCCCAGGTTTTCACCATCCCTTGTGACCAACACATCTAGAAATGGTAGTTTTTTGTCCTTTTATACTTCCATGGTAAATTTTATGTTGGCATTGAGGCTGTTCGAGTGTCTTAGGAAGTGACTGAGCTATTCCTCAACATGGTTCCACACAATGAAGATATCATCGATGTGTCTTGTACCACACCTCAGGTTTACAAGATGAAAAGTCCAGTGCCTGTACTTTGAAATGTTCCATGAAGAAATTGGCTATCACTGGACTAAGAGGACTACCCATGTCACCACATTTCACCTGTTCATAGAAGTTGCCATTCCACGTGAACTAGCTGGTTGTGAGACATGCATGAAAGAGTTTAGTGATGTCTTGTGGGAAAATGGAACTGATGTTCTCCAGAGATTCACTTAGTGGCACTTTTGTAAAAAAAGAAACAACACCAAAACTGACCAGGATGTCATTTGATGCAAGTTTTAGTTTCTTCAGCTTCTCAATGAAATGTCCTGAGCACATTGGTTCAATTTTCCCACAAGACCTCACAAAGCTCTTTCATGCATATCTCACAATGAGTTATTTTACTTGGAATGGAAACTTCTACAAACAGCTGGAAGGTGTTGTCATGGGTAGTCCTCTTAGTCCCATGATGGCCAACTTCTTCATGGAACATTTCAAAGCACAGGCACTGGACTTGGAACCTTGTAAATCTAAGGAGTGGTACAGATAGGTCGAAGGTATCTTTGTTGTGTGGAGCCATGGTGAGGAACAGCATGGTGTCTTCCTAAGACACTTGAACAGCCTCTATGCTGACATAAAATTTATCATGGAATTAGAAAAGGACAAAAAACTACCATTTCTAGATGTGCTGGTCACTAGGGTTAGTGAAAAGCTGGGACACAGCGTGTATCAAAAACCAACACAGACCGACCAATACCTGCACAAACTATCAAATCACCACCTAAGCCACAATGTGAGCAAAATGAACATGTGAGCTGCAACACCTCAGATGCAAAATACAACACCTGGAAAGTGTTCTGAGGAGCAATGGGTACTCTGCAAGGTATATTATAACTTAGCAAAGTGACACATCAGAAAAAGAAATGTCTGGTACAGCCTTTCTGCCATACTTTTCCAGGGTGATGGACAGAATTGGCCATATACTGTAAAAACATGGTATAAATAATATTTACAAACCAACAAAGAAAATCAAAGAGTGTCTCAGATTGGCAAAGTATAAAAAGAACACACTTGCAATGTTGTATATATACTGCACAAGCAGAAAAGTTAATGTTGGAATGACTTTATGATCAATAAATGCAATAAATGCCAGGATCACAGAACATAAGCAATATTGCAGGTTGGCGTAGGTGGAGAAATCGACCATAGCAGAGCACATGCTGTGTGAGACCAACTACATAGTAAGATTCACTGACACAAAAGTTCTGGCTGTAGAAAAGAACTACCACACTCGCTTGTTCAGAGAAGCTATAGAAATACACAAACACAAAAATAAATCCAACAAGAAAGAAGGAAGCCTCAAGGTAAATGGATCCTAGCTTCCTGCGCCGCAGCGAGTGACTGTTGCGTGTAGCAAAAGGAGAAACACACCGGGATGACCATGGAGAAGCCCTTGGACTTGGCATGCCAGGTACATATAGTTTGAGGCTGTGAGCTTGGCTCCTTTTGACCACCAGCAATGGAGGGTGGAATTTTGACAGTGCCAGCCACTCGTGCTGGTGAAAGATCACAAAAATCATCAGACGATCATAGGCCGAATAACCCTAGACAGAAGCCAACACGTAGTTTGTCAACAAGTGGCCATGAAAGCCTTAACAATTTTGTAGATAGAGTTTTCTTTGCCATAATATTTTGGTCAATATTTAATGGTGAGTTTCCAAGAAGGTAATATCCAAACTGCCATCAAGTTTATAGCCATACTACTGTCACACAAGGTATATGCAGTTTAAAATTTGTCTTGAGATATGACCACATTTGAGCAGTAAGCTAGCATAAAATTAGGATTAAGAGTAATTGAAAGGCTGACAAATGACTGACTTTTTCTGAAACTTTAATATTTATGCTAATAGGGTGCGTTTCGAACATGGTGACCACCTTTCGCTTTCTATTAACTTGTGTTACACTGAGGTGACAAAAGTCTGTGGTAGAGATATGCACGTATACAGATGGCGGTAGTATCACATACAGAAGGTATAAAAGGGCATTGCATTGGTGGAGCTATCGTTAGTACTCAGGTCATTCATGTGAAAACGTTTCTGACATGATTATGGCCACACAACAGGAATTAACAGACATTGAATGAGGAATGGTAGTTGGAGCCAGATGCATAAGACATTCTGAAATCGTTGGGGAATTTGATATCCTGAGGTCCACTTTGTCAAGAGTGCATCAAGAATACCACATTTGAGGCAATACATTTCACCACAGACATCACAGTGGCTGACGACCTTCACTTAATGACTGAGAGCAGTGGTGTTTGCACAGAGTTGTCAGTGCCAACAGACAAGGAACACTGCATCAAATAACTACAGAAATCAATGTGGGACATATGAAAAATGTGTCCGGTTGGACCTTAGGACAGCGTGGCAAAATTTGGCATTAATGAGCTATGGCAGCAGACGACTGAAGCAACTGCCTTTGCTAACAGCATGATGTCGCCTGCAGTGCCTCTCCTCGGCTCATGATCTTATTGGTTGGACCCAAGGTGACCGGAAGTCCATGGCCTGGTTACATGAGTCTTCATTTCAGTTAGTAAGAGCTGATGGTAGTGTTTGAGTGTGGTGCTGATGCCACAAAGCCATGGACCCAATTTGTCAACAGGGCACTGTACAAGCTAGGGGTGCTTCTGTAATAGTTTGGGCTGTGTTTACACGAAATATACTGGGCCCTCTGGTCCAACTGAACTGATCATTGACTGGAAATGGTTATGTTTGGCTACTTGGAGACCATTTGCAGCCATTTGTGGACTTTATGCTACCAAATGATGGAATTTTTGTGAATACCAAAGCATCATATCCATGAGCCACAATTGTTTGCAATTGGTTTGAACATTATGGACAGTTCGAGTGAATGATTTAGCCAATCATTGAAAAAATATGGTACAGTTTGTGCAGAAAATTCTGCACCAGCAACATTTTTGCAATTCAGGACAGCTTTAGAGGCATTGTGGCCCAATATTTCTGTAGGCCTAGGGCATTCCAATGACTTGTTGAGTCCGTGCCACATCGAGTTCCTGCACTGTACCCAGCAAAAGGAGGTCCAACATAATGTTAGGAGATATCCCATGACTTTTATCACCTCATGTATATATGTACTTTAGTTTGATTTTGTAATTTAGTATCCCTGTATAAGTAGATATTCTGAATAGAAGAGTATCCTGTAGATTGTTTTCCTCTCCCCTCTTGTATTTATTTGTTAACTGAGATGTCTACATAATGCAAATAATATCTTAATACATATTTTGCTATATGTATGCAATGTTATGTTTTTCTATACCTCCATTGTAACTTACAATTAGATGGAAATTTCGGATTTCCCTGCATAAAATAAGTTTTTATTGCATGCAGATACTATGTTCATACTTATGTAATATGTACAAATCTCAAAATTTCCTCAAAATACCCCAAGGTATTATAAGCAGGTTTTGATTCTAACTTGGAATGTGAATGTATTAATGTAATTATATGTGTTAATTGGATGATTCCAAACCAACAACCTTCTTCCTAGTCTCCATGGCCAACTATATCCTCACCCACAATTACCTCTCCTTTGAAGGCATTACCTACAAAGAAATCCGCAGTATGGCTATGGGCATCCACATGGCACCATACTATGGTAACCTATTCATGGGCCATCTAGAGGAATCCTTCCTAAAAACCCAGAATCCTAAACCCCTAGCCTGGTTCAGATTCATTGATGACATCTTTGCTATTTGGATTAAAAGTGAGGACATCTTATTCACATTCCTCCAGAACCTCAACAACTTCTCCCCCATTTGCTTCACCTGGTCCTACTCAACCCAACAAGCCACCTTCCTAGATGTTGACCTTCACCTCAGAGATGGCTACATCAGTACCTCTGTCCATATCAAACCTACTAACCAACAGCAATACCTCCACTTCGACAGCTGCCACCCATTCCATACCAAGAAGTCCTTTCTGTACAGCCTAGCCACCCGTGGTTGTCGCATCTGCAGTGACAAGCAGTCCCTCTCAAAATATACTGTTGGTCCCACTGAAGCCTCCACTGACTGTAATTATCCTCCCATTCTTGTACAAAAACAAATCTCCCGTGCCTTATCTTTCCAGTCTCCCACCACCTCCCAAAGTCCCACAGTCCGGCCACAGAGGAGCATTCCCCTCATAGCTCAGTACCATCTGGGACTGGAGCAACTGAATTACATTCTCCACCAGGGTTTTGATTACCTCTCGTCATGCCCTGAAATGAGAAATTTCCTGCCCACTATCTTTCCCACGCCTCCAACCGTGGTATTGCCCCATCCACCGAACCTACACAGTATACTCATCCATCCTTACACAACCCCCAATCCCTTACTTCATGGCTCATACCCCTATAATAGACCTAGATGCAAGATCTGTCCCATACATCCTCCTGCCACCACCTACTCCAGTCCTGTCACTAAGGCAGAGCTACCTGTGAAACCAGTCATGTGATTTACAAGCTAAGCTGCAGCCTCTGTGCTGCATTCTATGTAGGCATGACAACCAACAAGCTGTCTGTTCGCATGAACGGCCACTGACAAACTGTGACCAAGAAACAAGTGGACCAGCCTGTTGATGAACACGCTGACAAACATGATATCCTTCATCTTTAATGACTGCTTCACAGCCTGTGCCATATGGATCCTTCCCACCAACACAGCTTTTCTGAATTGCTCAGGTGGGTACTTTCCCTACAATACATCCTACATTCCCGTAACCCTCTTGGCCTCAACGTCCTCATCCATCCAGCCCCCTCTCTGTTCCCATTCCAGCACTACACAGTCGTCATTTCACTACCGCACCCAGTCTTTTAATTTATTTTATTTCTCTCCTTTCCGTTACTTACCCCCTCTCCCCTGCACACCTTTTCTCCTGCCCTTTGTCTAAACTGCAACACTTGACTGTCCGCCACTCCCACCACACTATCCCTCCCCCTCCCGCCCAGTCACCACTCCCATCATGCACTGGTGCTGCTGTTTGCGGTGTGGTCTCAGCTCTCTGAGACTGCAGATGTGTGTGAAAGTTGAGTTTATGTGAGTGTGTGAGTGTGTGTGTGTGTGTGTGTGTGTGTGTGTGTGTGTGTGGGCGTGTGTGTATGTGTGTCTACTGCTGACAAAGGCCTTAATGGCCGAAAGCTTTAATTGTGTGAATCCTTTTATTGTGCCTATCATGACTCAGCAGCTCCTCTATTTGGCGAGTAGCATTGGTATTGTTACAATCAGATCTTGATAAGATTTCAAAGTGGTTCAAAGACTGGCAGTCAATTTGTTGTATAATCTTAGAACATATTCTGAGCTAAAACATAATGAGGTATGTTGAACAGAAAGACCTCCTCCATGCCAATCTGCATTAATTCTGAAAACATTGATCATGTGAAACTCAGCTCACACTTTTCTCACATGACACACTGAAAGCTTTGGTTGAAGGCTGTCAGGAAGAAGCAGTATTTCTTGATTTCTGAAAAGCAATTGATGCAGTCCCACACCGATGCTAGTTGTCAAAAGTATGATATTATGGGGTATCAACTGAAATTTGTGACTGAATGGAGGACATTTTGATAGAGAGGAAATACCATGTTATTTTTGGTCAAGAGTTATTGTTAGATGTAGAGGTAATTTCAGGTGTGCCTCAGGGAAGTATCTGAAAGAGGGTGCATAAACACTCAATCAGATCTTGACAAGATTTCAAAATGGTTCAAAGATTGGCAACTTGTTTTAAATGTTCAAAAATATAAAACTGTGCACTCCACAACACAGAAAAAACATAGTATCCTATGATTATAATATCAATGAATCACTGCTGGAATCGACCAACTTGTACAAATGCCTGGGTGTATCACTCGGCGGGGATATGAAATGGAATGATCACATAGGCTCAGTCATATGTAAAGCAGATGGTAGACTTCAGTTTATCAGTAGAATACTGGGAAAATGCAACCAGTCTACAAAGGAGGTTGCTTATAAATCATTCATGAAACTCGTTTTTGAAGATTGCTCAAGTGTGTGGGACCCATACCAAGTAGGAGTAACGAGGGATATTGAATATATACAGAGAAGGGCAGCAAGAATGGTCACGGGTTTGTTTGATTTGTGGAAAAGTGTCATAGACATACTAAAGGGTCTGAATTGGAAAACTCTTGAAAATAGATGTAATCTGTCCTATTACAAAGTTTCAGAAATTGGTTTTAAATGATGACTCTAGAGATGTTCTGCACAAAGTTTCAGAAATTGGTTTTAAATTATGACTCTAGAGATGTTCTGCAGTCCCCTACATATCACTCTCATACTGACCATGAGGATAAGATTAGAATAATTACTGTATGCACAGAGTCATTCAAACAATCATACCTTGCACACTCCATACTTTAATGAAATGGGAAGAAATCCCAGTAACTGGTACAATGGATGTTCCCTCTGCCATGCACTTCACAATGGTTTGCAGATGACAGATATAGATGTAGACTCACCTAACGTGTGTGAGAACCTGTGTGAGGAGGCCCCCATTCAGAACAAGCGCTTCATTGGAGATGGTGGTAATCATGGGAGGTTTTTTCTCACCCACGATCATCCTGCAGACATCTATTTAAGGATCTAGGGGTCCTCACGGTAACCTCACAGTATATATATTCACTTATGAAATTTGTTGTTAATAATCCAACCCATTTCAAAAGTAATAGCAGTGTGCATAGCTATAACACCAAGAGAAAGGATGATCTTCACTATGCAGGGTTAAATCTGACTTTGGCACAGAAAGGGGTAAATTATGCTGCCACAAAAGTCTTTGGTCACCTACCAAACAGCATCAAAAGCCTGACAGATAGCCAACTAACATTTAAAAATAAATTAAAAGAATTTCTAGATGACAACTCCTTCTACCCATTGGCTGAATTTTTAGATATAAATTAAGGGGGGGGGGAGGACTTAAACATTAGTGTCATGCAATATTTTGTGTAATGTAATATCTTGTACAGACATCTTTTATTAACCTGACATGTTCGACATCATTACAAAGTGTCGTATTCATGATCTATGGAACAAGTACTAATCTAATCTAATCTCTAATCTAATCTCATCCAATCATCTTCATTTCAGTCTATGTCTGATAAATGTAAATGGAATGAGCCTAAAAATTCAATGACTCTCTCAGCTGCACTTTGGTTTCTTGTGGTATCATGTACTGAAGAAAGTCAGTCTTTTGCTACAGTTAATCCATGTATTATTCAGAAGGGTGTTGATCCAACTGCAGGCCCTGTGGAATCCTGCTCTCACTTATGTAATGAGTCTTTGCTTCTGGAGACCAATTGTAATACTCAACCCCAAGAGTTGTTTTCAACTTTGCTTCTCCACAGATATCCTGTTCATGTTAAGGCCCATTATACAGTGAATTTTTCACATGGTTTTATTTACATATAGCTGCTTGACAGTCCAGCCAAAGGGGAAATTCAACATTATCTCTCTCATCAGGTCACCACTGTAGTCCTTTAGGTAATGAGAAAGTCTGATGCAAACTTAGAGCCTATATACTCTGTTTCTCTCACATTTGATTAAGAAGAGCTTCCATCAAAGATTAAGGCAGGCTATGGAATCATCACAGTCTGACCATACATTCTGAACCTAGTGCATGTCCTATCAAAACATGGCTAGATAAGTTACTTGTGGTAGAGATGCTCATGAGGCCTACCAGTGTCAACATTATAACCACACACTCATGTTCTGTCAAAACATAGCCAAATAAATTACATATGGTAGAGATGCTCATGAGAACAATTGCTGGCCTCCTTCTCCCCACTGTATTAATTGTAAGGGCTACCATGCTGCCTCATTCTATGAATGTCCCATGTATCTCAATGAGTGGGCTAGTCAGGAGATCTGGGTGAAGGAAAAACTACCTCACCCTGTCACTCCCAAGTTATTGGCTAGTTGGAAGCCATGCATTTTACCATCTGGCACTTATAGTGTCATTCTTGCTGTGCCTCACTCCACAAAGGACATGGCTTTGCAAACTTGTGACCTCTAGTTCAGCAATGCAGTTGTGAAATTGCCCAGTGTCATGACAGCAACTCCAACTCCTTCTCCTACAGCTGCACAATAAGCCACCAAATCTTCACCCCTCAACACAAAATCACCCTTCTATACAACCAGCAGGCTGGAAAGGACAAAAAGAACACTGCCATGAGGATTTTTTACGTCCCTCCAGCCAACAAATGTCTGACTCATCATCCGACAACTGTAAAGGCTCTAAGAGCTCGAACAAGGGCAAATGGTCTTTTCTTTCCCTGATTCAGAGATCCTCTTCGATGGTGTCACCACATGATACCCTTGCCTGGCCAACCTCCATTCTTCTGGTGCACACCACCTACCATTTTTCTGCCCTGGAGTTCACAGGTCAACCAAGGGAGACTGCTGATGTCTCCATAGTTTCCATGGAACAGGATCCTCCAACCTCTGCAACCTGTAGTAATGTGTCTTCAAAGGCTGGCACTCGGTAGCCACCAAGAAGACTGCCTTTCATTTGTTTCCTCTGCCCCATTCCCTGTCCTGTCTCTTCTCCAATGGGACATTTGTGGCATTAGAATTAACAAGGAAGAATTGTGGCTGCTCTTTAAATCGCACCGTCTGGTTGTTTTCTGGCTCCATGAAACAAAATTGCATCCTTTCAACCTGTTTGACCTCTTGTATTTTCTACCCATCCACTTTGACCTTCCCCTCAAGGATGGCATTCTATCTCATTGGGGAGTCATGTTGCTCATTTGGGAAGATGTCCAAAGCCAAACAATCTCACTGAACACACAGCTTCGAGCTGCCGCAGTCCGCATTTTCCTTCCTTGTTTCACCTTCTCTCGTCATTCGCTGTTACCAGGCTAGATTTATTCCAGCTCCCTCACCCCTTTTTGTTGCTCAGTGACTTTAATATTCACCATCTGCTCTGAGAATCTACAAGAACCTGTCCAAGAGGTTCCCTCTTGGTTGACCTTCTTAGTCATCCCAACCTCATCCGTCGTAACACTGGAGCACCGACATTCCTCTCACACTTCACGCATACCTGTTCCCATTTGGACCTCTTGTTCTGCACTGCCCAGCCTGCCCATCATCTTGAGTGGTCCATTCTCTCCAACATGTTTTCGAGCAACCATTTCTTATATGCTATCCATTTGCTGACTCCTGCTCCACCTGCGTGTAATTCCAATTGGCAGCTTTCTAAGGCCAACTAGAGGTTTTACTCCTTCCTGCTCCCTAGTGACCTTCAATGAACAACATCCCCAGTTGTGATGACCAGGTACAGTATGTAAGAGTAAGAATGTTATCCTCACCACTGCAGGTGTTCCATACCTTGTACTTCTTGTTCACTGCGCCATGTTCCCGCCCCCTGGTAGATTGAAATGTGCTGTGACATGATTCACACACAGAGATGTGTTCCCTACATTTTTAACCATCATCTTATGATGGTGAGCTATATTCATTATAAACAGTTGTGTGCACACTGTCATCACAGTCTTCAGGATAGAAAAAAGCTAACTGGATTTCCTTTACTAATTCTGTCAATAGTATTACTCCCTGTTCTGTCATGTGGAGCAACCATCATCAGCTCTGTGATACCAAGGTTCATTCCCGGATTTCTGGACTGACCACAGCAGATGATGTCAATGTGAATCCTGTTGCTATCTCCAACACCTTGGGCCAATATTTTGAGGAGATTTTGACCTCCACCCACTATCAGCATGCCCTCCTCCCTTGGAAATGAATGGAGAAGGCTCAAACGATATCCTTCTCTCAGAATCATGAATGCTACAATACTGCCTTTACTATGAGGGAGCTTGGCCATGCTCTTACCTCCTTCCTTCATCCCCATCTTCCACCCCAGAGCCAGCTGATTTTCATTTTCAGATGTTGCAGCACCTCACTCTTGCAGGCTAGCCCTTTCTCCTTTGTATGCACAATTACATTTGGTCAGATGGCATGTTTTCCAGATGCCGGCACGAAGCCACTGTCATACCAATACCTAAGCCCACTAAGGATAAACACCTACCTTCTGCCTACAGCCTCATTTCTCTCACCAGCTGAGTTTGCAAGGTGATGGCTGGCTGGTATGGTGGCTCGAGTCTTGTAATCTAATAAACACTGCACAATGTGGATGTTTGTGCACATCATTATGCAGTTGACCATCTCTACAGAAGTACCAGATTGTGGCTGTGTTTTTTGATTTGGGGAAAGCCTATGACACCTGCTGGAGGACTGGTATCCTCTGTACTCTATTCATGCACCGGCTACTATGTGTGGGTTTGGCTTTGTTGGATACATTTGTCCAGGAGAACAGGAGCATCGTCTTGTTTGCTACAGCCATAAGCCTATTATGACCATTCCCAAACAGGCATCTCCAGCTCTCTTTTCCCTCACAAGTTAGTGATCTATCACAGTTCTCCACATACTTGTCTCCTTGAGTAGTGCCTACAGCTGTGTCTTGATCATCTTTACTTGGGGAGCATTGACAGTTGCTTTCACTTTTCCACTGACAAAACTGTCTGTATGAATTTCTGGTGGTGCAATGGGTTTCTTCCACTGTCTTTACATTTTGCGCCTGTTGCTCTTCTGTTTGCTGAAACCACAAAATTTCTGGGTCTCATGCTTGACAGGAAACTTCTGTGTCCTCCCACCTGTCTTATCTGGTCACATACTGTACCTGTGGAGCATTCTCCTCTGTTTACATTGATCCCTCGTCCATTCAAAATTAGACTATAGGTGTTTTGTTTACTCATCTGCATATCCATCAACCTTATGACATCTTAACACAATCCACCATCATGGAATACCTTTGGCCACTGGTGCCTTTTACACTAGATGATTGTGAGTTTCTATGCAGAAGCTGCTGAACTACCACTGTCATACCAGTGTGGTGTCCTCCTCAGTGAACATATACCATTGGTCTTCCGTGCCCACCCACACATCCTACACCCCATTTTCGGTGACTCCCTTGACCGCTAATATAGGGTGCACCCTTTTTCTCTGTTACCTCCCACATCTACATCTACATCTACATGATTACTCTGCAATTCACATTTAAGTGCTTGGCAGAGGGTTCATCGAACCACAATCATACTATCTCTCTACCATTCCACTCCCAAACAGTGCACGGGAAAAACGAACACCTAAACCTTTCTGTTCGAGCTCTGATTTCTCTTATTTTATTTTGATGATCATTCGTAACTATGTAGGTTGGGCTCAACAAGATATTTTTGCACTCGGATGAGAAAGTTGGTGACTCAAATTTCATAAATAGATCTCGCCGAGACAAAAAACGTCTTTACTTTAATGACTTCCATCCCAACTTGCGTATCATATTTGCCACACTCTCTCCCCTATTACATGATAATACAAAACTAGCTGCCCTTTTTTGCACCCTTTCAATGTCCTCCGTCAATTCCATCTGGTAAGGATCCCACACCGCGCAGCAATATTCTAACAGAGGACGAACGAGTGTAGTGTAAGCTGTCTCTTTAGTGGACTTGTTGCATCTTCTAAGTGTCCTGCCAATGAAACGCAACCTTTAGCTCACCTTCCCCACAATATTATCTATGTGGTCTTTCCAACTGAAGTTGTTCATAATTTTAACACCCACGTACTTAGCTGAATTGACAGTCTTGAGAATTGTACTATTTATCGAGTAATCAAATTCCAACGGATTTCTTTTGGAACTCATGTGGATCACCTCACACTTTTCATTATTTAGCGTCAACTGCCACCTGCCACACAATACAGGAATCTTTTCTAAATCGCTTTGCAACTGATACTGGTCTTCAGATGACCTTACTAGACGGTAAATTACAACATCATTTGTGAACAACCTAAGAGAACTGCTCAGATTGTCACCCAGGTCATTTATATAGATCAGGAACAGCAGAGGTCTGAGGACGCTTCCCCGGGGAACACCTGATATCACTTCAATTTTACTCGATGATTTGCCGTTTATTACTATGAACTGCGACCTTCCTGACAGGAAATCACGAATCCAGTCGCACAACTGAGACAATACTCCACAGGCCCGCAGCTCGATTAGAAGTTGCTTGTGAGGAACGGTGTCAAAAGCCTTCCGGAAATCTAGAAATATGGAATCTACTTGAGATCCTCTGTTGATAGCGGCCATTACTTCGTGCAAATAAAGAGATAGCTAGCTGCATTGCACAAGAACATTGTTTTCTGAAACCATGCTGATTACGTATCAATAGATCATTCCCTTTGAGGTGATTCATAATGTTTGAATACCATATATGCTCCAAAAACCTACTGCAAACTGACGTCAGGGACATAGTTCTGTAGTTTGATGGATTACTCCTACTACCCTTCTTAAACACTGGTGCGACCTGCGCAATTTTCCAATCTGTAGGTACAGATCTATCGGTGAGCGAGTGGTTGTATATGATTGCTAGGTAGGGAGCTATTGTATCAGAGTAATCTGAAAGGAACCTAATCGGTATACAATCTGGACCTGAAGACTTGCCCGTATCAAGTGACTTGAGTTGCTTCGCAACCCCTAAGGTATCTACTTCTAGGAAACTCATGCTAGCAGCTGTTCGTGTTTCAAATTCTGGAATATTCCATTCATCTTCCCTGGTGAAGGAATTTCAGAAAACTGCATTCAATAACTCCGCTTTAGTGGCACAGTCGTCAGTAACAGTACCATCGGCACTGCGCAGCGAAGGTATTGACTGCGTCTTGCCACTTGTGTACTTTAGATACAACCAGAATTTCTTCGAATTTTTTACCAAATTTTGAAACACTGTTTCGTTGTGGAACCTATTAAAGGCGTCTCACATTGAAGTCCGTGCCAAATTTCGGGCGTCTGTAAATTTTAGCCAATCTTCGGGATTTCGCATTCTTATGAACTTCGCATGCTTTTTCTGTTGCCTCTGCAACAGCGTTCTTGTATACCATGGGGGATCAGTTCCATCTCTTACCAATTTATGAGGTATGAATCTCTCAATTGCCATTGCTACTATATCTTTGAATTTGAGCCACATCTCATCTACATTTGCATAGTCAGTTCAGAAGGAATGGAGATTGTCTCTTAGGAAGGCTTATAGTGACACTTTATCCGCTTTTTTAAATAAAATTATTTTGCGTTTGTTTCTGGTGGATTTGGAAGAAATGATATTGAGCCTAGCTATGACTTTGTGATCACTAATCCCTGTATCAGTCATGCTGCTCTCTATTAGCTCTGTATTGTTTGTGGCTAAGAGGTCAAGTGTGTTTTCGCAACCATTTACAATTTGTGTGGGTCTGTGGACTAACTGCTCCAAATAATTTTCAGAGAAAGCCATTTAGGACAATCTTGGAATATGTGTTATGCCTGCCACCGGTTTTGAACAAGTATTTTTGCCAACATATTGAGGGAAGGTTGAAGTCCCCACCAACTATAACCCTATGAGTGGGGTATTTATTTTTTACGAGACCACAATTCACTTTTGGTTACTGCACCTACCTCCCATATTCCTGAACGGTGTGAACACTTCACCACCTTGGCTTCATGTGGTGGCCCACGTTCATCTTAGATTTCATTCAGTTACCTAGGACATTAGTCTGGATTCGATCTATTGCTGTAAGTTTCTTGACTTTCGCACACAACTTAGTGATAGCACATTCGAGTACACTGAAGACTAAAACCGACCGGTGTGTCAGGTGTGCCTTCGTCATTGACACCAACCATTTTTGGTATCAGTTTCCAGAACACTGCTCCATTTTTGCAGCAGAATTCTTTGACCTCTATCAGGCCACACAGTACAGGATTTTTAATTGTGTCACATACTCCAATTCTCTCAGTACCCTTCAGAGCCTCTGTGTGCTTTACATAGTCCATTCCTTAGTGCAGAGGGTCCAAGAAAGCTTCCACATGGTTTCTGTTGAGGGAGCCATCATGATGTTCATGTGGGTTCCTGGTCACATTCGTTTGACAGGAAATTAGACTGTTGATACTGCTGCCAGGGCTGCAGTCCTCCTACCTCAGCCTGCTTGCTCTTCCATTCCTTTGGATGATCTCTATGTTGCCATCTGTTGGCAGATGTTGTCACTGCATCACCACTGGTCTTCTCTTCACTGGAACAAGCTCAAGCAAATTTAACCTCTCCCAGTACCTTGGCCAACCTCCTCTCGACCTTCTTGTCACAAGGAGCTCTTTTTAGCTAGGTTGTGTAGTGGACACTATCTTTTTAGCCATCACCATTTGTTAAGTGGTGATCTTCCACCACTCTGCTCATTGTCATCAACCTTTGATGGCTCACCATTTCTTTTCCAAATGCCACTGCTTACATTTCAGCGTATGTGTGCTGTCTGAGTTATAAGACATTTTAGCAAATGATGCATGGCTTGTCGATCACATTTTATCTTTTATCCATCACAGAAATGTGGTGAAGGACATTTAGTGCTGCTGTCTCTATGTAATGTTTTGTGGACCTTTCTCCAAGGAGAAGTCCTTCCTTTTAGCTCTCTTTCCTTCCATCTATTGGGCTTAGCATATAGTTGCTTTTAACATCTTTCACTTATTGGTGTTCTAAGGTTATGACATGGGTACATGTGGCCTCAGTTGTTTTTTCACCCTAAAAAAAGCACTACCATTCTTTTTGGAAGAAATTAATCCGAAAAAATAAAAGCTCTTGTGAGGTTAATGGAATTTCAAATAGAGTTCTGAAAAGTTGTACCAACTTAATAAGTAATGTCCTTAGTGATATATACAATGCATCACAGGCACAGGGAGTTTTTCGAGACAGGTTAAAATATGTAATTATTAAGCTACTTCATGAGAAGGCTGACAAGACAGACTTGAACAATTATCATCCAGTTTCCAAAATATTCTAAAAAATAAAGTACTTATGAGTAGTCACACACTTACGTGGAAACAAATTATTTAGGATATCACAGTTTGGGTTACAGAAAGGCTGCATGCTATTTATACATTCCCCATCAAATAGCAAAATCCTTAAACAATAGTATATTGTCAGTTGATTTTCTTTGTGATCTGTCCAAGGCCTTTGATTGTGCATACATGATGCTCTCCTCAAAAACTCAAGTTTTATGGAACTGATGACTTCAGACACAGCTGGTGTGAACCATACTTGATGAACAGATTCCATTAGATTGTACTGAATAATTCAGACAATTTTGGTAAGGTAGAAAATTTTAGGGAGTAGGATAAAATCAAACAGATTTCAATTTTGGGGTCTACTCATATTCCTTATCTATGTAAATGACCTACCACTTAATGTTCCCCAAGAAAAATTAGTACTTTTTGCAGACAAATCTAGTGTTATGATAAATTGTGAATGAAACATGCATAGAACTGGTCTAATATTATACAATTTATTATTTGTCAAACCAACTCGCTTTTAACTGTTACATCATCTTCATAAACAAAGATAAGTATGTGATGCAATGAAATTTTGTTGGGTCAAAGATTTAGTGCCTCTGTAGAGTATCTCCATTTTGAGAGATGAAAAATATTGATGTTAGAATTAGGAATAAAACAAGAGGTATTATTTCAGTGTAAATGTGATGTAAGGTTATTTAACCAAGATAAGATACGTGACACGTTACCTAATGAACTACAGACAAATTACAACAGTTGTACAGAAGAAAATAAGGAGACAATAAACTTTGGTGAAATATTTCAAAGATGTGACTAAACAAAATAACATTGTCCTCATTATGTCCGAAATTACAAATAGATAAGATATAATAATGATATTAAGAAGGTGAGTGAAGCAGCTGTGATTATGCAGAGCAATTTTTTAACACAACAAGAGAAATTATAGTAACTGAAATAAAGGAGAATGGGGCATTTAAGTAAGAGGGGTAATTTACAACATGGTCTGGATGGGATTATGAGTAATATCTGCAGTTAGAAGAGGCGAGTAAGACAAATTTATCTGGTCATGCAGTACTAAGCTTGGGTTGACAGACACGTGTTTCATAATTTCCATTAAGCACTTCATGTTTCACCTTGTAACTATGACCTTCTTTAAGCAGGTCATTTGCAATAGTAGAGTCTCCTCACTACATTCGGTTCTGTACAGCAAATATAGTCACACCAAAAAGTAGTGAGTATGGTAGAATGCTCCAAATTTTTGGGTGTACGTACTGATGAAAACTCGAACTGGAAGAAGCATGTTACTGACTTCTCAAACAATTAAATTCAGCTACTTTTCATATAATTACTAATCTTGGAAAGAAACATATCAGTCTCCTGACATATTTAGCATATTTCTATGCAATAATGTCATATGGAATAATTTCCTTTGGTAGCTTATTATTGGAAAGCAAGTACTGAGTGCACAAAAGTGAGCATTAAGAATAATATCTGGTATTCATGCATGGACGTTATGTAGGTACCTCCTCAAGGAGCAATGCATTTTGAGTGTGCCATCATAATACATATTTTCACTAATGAAATTCGTCATACATAATCTACCACAATTTGAGAAGAACAGTGATGTATATATCTACAATACTAGAGGGGAAAAGTGACCTTTATTACCCATTGTTAAAACTGTCAGTGGCTCTGTGAGGAGTTTGGTATGCAGTAATAAAAATTTTTGATCATTTGCCCAATAACACATTATATCTGACAGGAAACAAAGTAAGTTTTAAGTATAATTTAATATCATTTCTCCAGGACAACTCCGTCTATTCCACTGATGAATTTCTGATTAAAAACTGATGTCCAGTAAACTAATAAAAAATAAAAAACAGTTTTTAAGTTAGTTGCATGAGTGGGAATAAAATGATAATGTGCTCATTAATATTAATGCTAGTCATGCATACATATGCTGTAAACTAATCATTCCACATCGTTTTGATAAAAGAAGCATTCAGATGATCTATGGACATATAAGTAACTAACTTCAGCTCGTTCATGTTTCCTGTATTCTGGACAAGCATGGGAGGCAGTCATTACTGAAAAGATATGCATGAACACTTATACATACAGTATCAATATTGAAGTTCGATGTACACTTATGGCTCATTCAATGGGGGCCCAGAGATGCTTGGTTGGGCACTATGTCAAGTGTCCCATTATGCAAACATAACCACAATGTGGGTTCACCACTATGTCTCACTGCCTAGTTTTCCACAAAACATGGTGTAGATGCAGTACATCAGAGAGAAGATGGTAGAAGAACCATCACTGCTGTTATTTTGCCTACTGTGAATTACCTGAGTGTCAGTGGAGAAACTGATCACTTTTCTTGTTCCCTGAGTCTTC
The DNA here is from genome assembly GCF_021461385.2 of Schistocerca piceifrons. NCBI lineage: Eukaryota > Metazoa > Arthropoda > Insecta > Orthoptera > Acrididae > Schistocerca > Schistocerca piceifrons. The sequence continues at coordinate 349,638,786 of NC_060140.1, forward strand.
CCTTATCTGCACTTCCATTACTTTGTTGGGGTTTATGGGCTGTCAGTGTAGAATCTGGGTCTGCTCTTGGTCTGTAAATATTTATCTATCTGATATTGTCCCGTATGTATTTTACCTCTCACTTTAGTAGGACAACTTACCTACTTCTAAAGATATCTCATATTTTATTGTCAACATATTATCATTTGTTGTAGATCATGCTGATTATTTATTTGTTCTAGGTGTGTAATACCTTACAGTCATTTTACTTATTATGCTATTTTTCTGCACTTATGATACTGCATCCACTGCACAGTCATATGGAACTGACCACTCTTGATGTTCATCTTGCAATATTAATCATGGGCATTGTATTCTGATTGATTACTGTGATGTTTTGCTGTCCAAGTAACATCACCATTACTCATGTTTATTCATATTGTTTCATATATTGGCTGTTTCAACTTATCAGTACTTATTATTTGATTTTGTGACTTAGATTCCGAACTTTCAATTTTTTTGTCATTTTTACTTTCATTTTTTGTGTACCAATAGTTTTCTTTCTTGTGAAAGAATGTCTTGAGTATTTCTTGGTATTAGCAAAAAAAATTGTGCCAAATTCTTGTTTGGTTGGTTGGGAGCCATGAAAGGTGTATAAATCAGGAGAAATGGCAGTTTGTTTGAAATGTTTGCCACTATGAGTGTCTTTGGATGCCTGAAACCTGAGTGATACATACTCTTTGGCAACCAGAAATTTTATTATTAGTAGAGTGCAAATGAAGGAGTTTGTGAGTCAGCTGTGGAGAAAGTGAGTGTTGAGTTGCTGCTGAGTGAGGAGATTTGATGGCAGATGTGCCAGAGAATGAATTTTATTTGAAATGTTCCCTGAGGTTTGATTGAGGATAGAGAACTAGTTGAAGATGATTTTATAGAGACACAATACTTTCTGAAAAAGGTAATATGCAATGAGTTTTATTTGCTCCAAGCACTAGCTGAGTAATTATTACACAGGAAACATTACACTGTGTTTAACTATATCTACGTTTTGGTATTCAGAGTGAATTATCAATCATTTGTTCAGAATCTTCATTATTATTCTTTACCCTCCACCTTCGGTTATAAGTATTTCAGTAGAAAATCAAAAGCAAAATTTACATAATTTAAGTATTATTTGCATGAGATAATTTTTAAGGCATATGACAATACTATGGAAAGAACCGTAGGTCATGTTATTACAATTCACTTCTGTTTTGTTAAAAGATTCTACTACAATTTCAATACCCATTTATTCATTTGCAAATATTTCACTGATGCTTATCCTCATTGTGTGAGTGAAAAATATCTTTACTCACTGTCATGTCTTACACTACTGCATGGACAGCTAGCTGCATTTTTGAAAAGGCAACAACATTCTAATTTGCAAAAGCACCCTAAAGTAAGATAAAGAAAATAGCCATGCAGTGATTTGTTTCAGGATCACACAGTCAGAGACTTCATACCCCTGCAGTATGCAGACAGAACAGAGCTGAGCTATTCATTGCGTGGTAAGAAACAACTGTGGGGCCAAAATGAACCTTTCAAGATGAAATTAGGAACTAACAGGGCACAGTTTTAATATGTACCATTTAGCTAATTTGTGTGATTGTTTGATGAGGAAGCCACTCTGCAATTGACAACTGTTCTTTGCATTTAAATCCACTTACAAATATTCAGATTTAGTTTACATTAATTGGTGCCACACATTTGAAAGTAGTTTACATAGTTAATGTTCATGTTCAAAAGTAGAGTAGCTGAGGCTATTCTAGATAAGAGTACATAGGTAGTACTGTAATCAAAATTCAAAAGTACTTACTTTCACATTGCTAGCTAGAGGTTTTGACACAAACAGTTCCAAATTACCAAGAGAAAAAGCTTCAAGCATTAGAAAGTCTTTTTTGCAGACATGGAGTGTAGTCTTATATAGAAGTGAAATGTGGATAATCAACAGTTTAGACTAGAAGAGAGTAGAAACTTTTGCAATGTGGTGCTACAGTAGCCTCATACTTAGCAATCACATACAACCCCTCATGCAATGTAAGATACACATCAAAAGATTGTAAAGTTGCACAGGCCATACCAGTACTCAAGAGTAATCCACTGAATTACAGACCCATATCACTAATGTTGATTTACTGTAAAAGTTTGTAGCATATACTGCGTTCGAACATTATGAACTACTTTGAAGGTAGCAAATGGTCTATTGACAAACAGTCAGCACAAATTCACAAAAGATATTATTATTGTGAAACACAACTAACTCTTTCAAACTCATTCCACATGTCTAGACTTTCAGCACTTTGGCATTGTTCCTCCAAGAGACTTATACTCAAATTGCATGCCTATGGAGTGTTGCTCAACTTAAACAATTGGATCTGTGATTTCCTCTCAGAAAGGTTCTACTACATAGTATCTGATGGAAAATCATCAACTAAAACAGAAGTGATATCTGGTATTCACCAAGGAAGTGTCAGAGGTCCTCCTCTGTTCCTGATCTACACAAAAAATTTAGGAGATAATCTGAACAGCTCTCTTAGATTGTTATCAGATGATGCTGTCATTTACCATCTAGTAAGTTCATCAGAAGATCAAAACCAATTGCAAAGTGGCTTAGATGTGATATCTGAATGGTGTAAAGTTGACAATTGTCTCTTAGTAAGGAAAAGTGTGAGATCATCAACCTGAGTACAGAAAGAAATCTGCTAAATCTTGATTACACAACAAATCACACAAATTTAAAGGCTGTCAATTCAACTAAAGACGTATAAATTACGTTTCAACTGGAACAGTCTCATAGATAATGTTGTGGGGAAGGGAAATCAAAGACTACATCTAATTGGCAGAACACTTAAAAGATCCAAAAGGGCTACTGGAGAGACTGCCTACATTATGCTTGTTCATCCTCTACCCAGTGTACTGCTTGCTGTGTGGGATTCTTACCTGATAGGATTTCCAGACGGCATGAAAAAAGTTCAAAGAAGGGCTGCTCATTTTGAATTATCATGAAATAGGGGAGAAAGTGTCGCAGATATGATAAGCAAGTTGGGATGGCACTCACTACAACAAAGGCATTTTTCATAAAATCTTTTCATAAATCATATCAGTCACCGTCATTCTCCTCTGAATGTCAAATTATTTTATTGTTGCCAACCTAAATAGGGAGAAATGATCATCATAATAAAATAAGAGAAATCAAAGTTTATGCAGAACGATTTAAGTGTTCATTTTCTCCATGTGCTGTTAGAGAGTAGATTGGTAAAGAAACAGTCTGAAGATTGTTTGAAGAGTCCTCTGCACTTAAGTGTGAATTGAATGGTAGTCATGTAGATGCAGATATAGAATGCTGAAGGCTAGATGGGTAGCTCTAATAATAGATGAGGAGGTACTGTATCAAATTAGGGAAAAAAAGAAATTTGTGGCACAATTTCATATTAAAGAAGAGATTAAGTGACAGGACACATCCTGAGGCATCAATAAATAGTCAGCTTGATAATGGAAGAAAAAGGTAAAAGTTACTGAGGAGGACCTAAGAGTGACTACAGTAAGCAGGTTCAAATGGATGTGGGTTGTAGCAGTTTCTCAGAGATGAAGAAGCATGTATGGGATATACAGGCAAGGAGAGTTGTGTCAGACTAGTTTTACACTGAAAACCACAACAATAGCATACACAAAATAATTAACTTTTAACTATATATCCTTTTTGTATTACGGTGATGTCTCATTTCATTGTACAAATGATGCGTGTATAAATAAACAAATAAATAGTGGCAAGAAGCAACAATTTTAGCTACCCCACTTCATTCCACTACCATGCTACTTGAGTCACTCCTCATTTATGAATATGTCTGTGCATACCAACATTCAGAGGAAGTGGTAAAAATTGTGGTTGTAGCACCCCTACCAGTATATTTCAGGAAATGTTATTCCCATTTTGAAACAAATTGAAATGCAATTGAAGAAAATGTGGAAGGATGAGAAATCAAATTGACAGAACAAGTTAAAATTAACCTTTTTTTCAGCAGTGCTTGGCAGAACATTATAATAATGTTGAATAGGAGATACTTCCTAACCTCCTTCCAGAATTTTGCAACAAGTATCTACACAAAACAAACTGCCAACTGCCACTGAATAAATCACCAGAACCTGATGGATTACAAATATAATTTCATGGGCTATAGTAGACAATACAATAACTAGCATTGTAAATGATATTTAAGTTGAACAAAAATCCCTAACAACTTCAAACAAGGAAAAACCTGTGATGATTTCAAAGAAAAAAAGCAAACAGGAAAATAAAAGACCTCAGACCTATTACTCACATTAATAGTGATTACAATTTAGTAACTGGCAAGGCTGTTAAGGAAGGACTTTTAATAATTATCCACAATAATATAAATCTTCTTGAGGAAGACTTGCACATCCATGTACATGATGACAATAAACATTGCACAATGTATTACTGCACATCTTACATGGAATAATTTTCTAGGCTAACTAATCTTTAAGGAAGAAACTCTTCATTGCTCAGAACCATGTTTTAAAAATATTGTGTGATGGTCACCAATGTCATCTTGTAGACATTTGTTAAAAGAGGTGGACATTCTGACAACTGCATCACGGTGTATGTATTCCCTCATGGAGTTTGTTGTAAATAATCCACTACAATTCAAAAGAAGCAATGGTGTAAATAACTGATATATCAGAAGGAAAAATTATATTTATTACTCAGCATGAAGGTTGTCTGTAGCACAAAAAGGAAGCACAATGCTGCAACTAAAGTTTGATCACTTACTCAATGATATAAAATGTCTAATAGGCAGAAATGTAAAATTTGAAAGCAAACTGAAAAAGTTTCTTGTTGATAACTCCTTCTATTCTGTAGAAGAATTTCTACAAGCATCAAAAAAGTTTTGCATCACACCAGTTCCCAGAACTCCTGAAGATAGATGTTGGCTGTGGATATTGTATCACAGGCACAGTCCCTTTGACTGTTCAGAGATGTCACTAAACCTGATATTGTATCACAGACACAGTCCTTTTGACTGCTCAGAGTTGTCACTCAACCTGCCCAAAGATGTATACGACCATACATGAGCAGTGCCTATGAGTTGGAGGGGGTCTGATAGCCAATCAGTTCCTGTCATTCCACAAGGAAAGGAAGCAGGTACATGGCTCATGTTGTCTGCAGTTAAACCATGCCTAGATGGTCAATACTGCAGTTCAATTCCATCCACATTGTTACTTTGTGCCAGGAAGGGCTCTCAACAAGGCAAGTGTCAAGGTGTCTCAGAGTTAAACAAAGTGATGTTCAGACATGGAGGAGAGACAGAGAGACAGGAACTGTTGATGACATGTTTCACTCATACTGCCCAAGGGCTACTACTGCAGTGGATAACCTCTACCTACAAATTATGGCTTGGAGGAACCTTGAGAGCAATGCCACCTTGTTGAATAATGCTTTTTGTGCAGCCACAGGACATCATGTTACAACTCAAACTGTGCCCAATAGACTGCAGGATGCGCAACTTCACTCCTGGTGTCCATGGTGAGGTCCATCTTTGCAACCAAGACACCATGCAGCATGGTACAGATGGGCCCAACAACATCCTGACTGGACCAACCAGGACTGGCATCATGTTCTTTTCATTGATGAGTGTCCCATATGCTTACAACCAGACAATCGTTGGAGTCACGTGTGGTGGCAACACAGTCAGGCTGAATGCCTTAGACACACTGTCCAGTGAGTGCAGCAAGGTTTAGGTCCCCTTCTGTTTTGGGGTGACATTATGTGGGGCCAACATATACTGCTGGTGGTCAGGAAAAGTGCCATACGGCTGTACGTTATGTAAATGCCATCCTCCGATTGAAAGTGCAATGATATTGGCAGCATATTGGTGAGGCATTCATCTTCATGGACAACAATTTGTGCCCCCATCATGCACATCTTGTGAATGACTTCCTTCAGGATAATATCACTCGACTAGAGTGGTCAGTATGTTCTCCTGATATGAACCCTATCATACATGCCTAGGGCAGATTGAAAAGGGCTGTTAATGGACGACATGACCCACCAACTACTCTGAGGGATCTAAGCCGAATTGTCATCGAGGAGTGGGACAATCTGGACCAACAGTGCCTTGATGGACTTGTCGATAATATGCCATGACAAATACTGGCATGTATCTATGCAAGGGGACATGCTACTGGGTATTAGAGGTACTGGTGTGTACTGCAATCTGGACCACCACCTCTGAAAGTCTCACTGTATGGTGATACACCACGCAATGTGTGATTTTTGTGAGCAATAAAAAGTGCAGAAATGATGTTTATGTTGATATCTGTTCCAATTTTCAGTACAAGGTCCAGAACTCTCGAAACCGATGTGATGCAAAACTTTTTTTGATGTGTGTATTATTGTGTGAAAGGTGGGCAGTAGGAATTACTCAGATATGTATATTTAACAATAATAATAATAATAATAATAAGCCTTATAAACATTCAGCATGCAAAATAATTTGCAATATGAATGTAAGATAACTCACTCCACATTATTACAATTGAGCATGAAAATGATTCATGGAAAATGAAACTAATAAACTGTCTCTCAATCAGCAGCTTTAACAAGTCTGGTAGTTCTATTTGACACGGGAAAGATCCATTATAAACTGAAACATGTAAGATTTACTACACTGAGCTAAGTTATTTAGACTATTATATCATAGACAGGTAAACTAAATATTACTATAAAGGAGAAGATTAAGCATTTGCCAGAGCGTAAGTTAAACAATGTGGTTAGAAAACTGCAAATGACATAAGAAACACAAATAAAAGGCTTTACTCTATTGGATTTAGTGAAACAAGCAAATGTCACAAATGATTATTAAATGGTACTACAGTTTATAGATTCACATGTGGCAGTCTTATGGAAAATTGGCAAAAAATGAGGAGAAGTATAACACTCCCTAAGATAATCAAAAGGAGCCCACATACAATCATTTGAAGTATGGTATTCTAACCTTAGGAACATTTTCCCAAAGAACCAAAGCAACATAATAATGTGGCTAACAGAGCACTCTGTAACTTATATGGTTAGTATGAAATGAACAATTTCATTCATTTTCAGCTACATATTGAAAAGAGTATTACAAACTAATATATGTCAAGGATCGAAAGAAAACATGTTGAACATTATTTTCACTAAACGGGAATAGGATAAGCAATTGTATTAGGGAAATCTCAGGAGCTTGATAATAAGACATGGGTTTAGAATGATCACAGCCAGTTTAAGGCACAAGTGATGTGAACTGCCATTGGAGTGCTAAGCTGAGAGCAGCTCCAGAGGCACCACAACTCTAAGATTTCTATACAGGTTGTATCACCATTAGTAGTGGCTGCTTGGGGCACCAAAATAAGAGAGCACCCAAGTGCAGGATTTTTGTACTCTGTGTATCACAATTAGTAGCAAAAACTTACACAGATTAACGTATATGAGGGAAAAGGGGGTACCAAATATTATGTTGCTTATGTGGAGAAGTTGTTCTTGAATTAGTTCTGAGTACAGTGAGGACTCTGAGGGTACCATGGCTGCTACAGTGGCCATAAAGGCCCACACTCAACTCTGAAAATGGGAAAGAGGAATTTGTAAGGGCAAAGTGATAATGCAAACTGATAATGCAAACTGATAATTAACAAGAACTGAAAATTTAATATACTTCTGTGCATTTCAAATATTGTTTTGTACTTAATATTTGATTCTGTTCTAAACATTCATGTTGATAAAACCAAAGAAGATGAGTTGTCTCAAGAGACAACCATTGACAATGTTCATATAATAATAGCTTAAATCACATCACAGAGCCTAAGGCATGAAATGACTAAAAATGCAGAAAGGTCTAAAATGAAACATAACAAAAACTGCCATCTGTATGACATCAGCCACCAACACCAAGACTGAGGTCTAGAGGAAATTTTCTGGGCAGTACAAATTCTTTATATACTATTTAAAGTGCATCTTGATACCAGCTATGGTGAGCTAGATTCATCAACCTACAGAACAGTCTGTTCTAACACAGCTCTAACATGAGTTGGTAACATGGATTGGAAGATTGGGAAATCCCTTATCTTAAGTAGCAGAGTAAGAAGTACAAAACTATCTATGATAAGATAGAGCCTCCATGGTGACCAAATCAGTCTGCGAGTCTGCAGAGAGCTGCAAACTATCCAGCACTTGTTTTACTGACTGTTTTTGTCTGACAATGTGTATAACTGGGAGATCATCCTCTTGCCTAAGACAATGATTTTTACTTTGAAAATTTCTGATCCTAAAAAAATTAATAGTTTTTCACATGTTACTTAGCACCAAAGTTTTAAACATTGATTTACTAGTGTCACTAACCACTTTCCTAAACATTTTCTTGACACTGTTTAAGCACTCTGGCACATGTGTAAATTATAATTGAAATACTTATTGTCTTATATTAATACAAAATATAATCTGTAAAGCTACTGTATACAAAATGAAATCAATCAAAGTATTACATACATCCATTGCCTGCAAAGAAATGTCTACAAACAGAGAGACTGGAATATTGTTCTATCCTTCATTTTTCACTTCAGTGATTATTTTCCAAAGTGGGCATGTTACTTCAGCAAGCCTTGACACATGATGATGTGTCTCCAGATTTAAGTTTTTATGACATATCAGCTAAACACAGCTTCACAGTTTTTTGCAAATGCCTAACAAATATGAAGACATTTAGAACATATAACTGAAATGTGTCTTCTGATTAACAGCAATGAAAGAAGACCTAAAGTTAATTAAGTTTTTACACTGCTCATAAACTAGTGTTAGATTGTTTTAGGAATGTTAGATGACTTTAGATATATGCACATTGTTTCATAAACTATTGTTTGTTAGAACTGAATCTTCATTTAAAAAAGTTACTTCAGATATGCATTCTACATATTAGAGAGATGTGTCATTCACAAGGAATCCCAGCAATAGCTTTATATAATGATACTTAAATAAAATTTATTTATTGGAAATGTTCTACAGTGTTTTAATTTTCTTTCATCAATAAATGTTTCAGTTATAAATTAAGGCACACACAAAGTTAGAAATACATTACATTTTCAGTGACTGCATTTCACTCTATAGATGTTGTGAAAGCTAGTTTCCATTTGTTACTATGTATACCAGTTCTTAACTCAAAGAAAGTAAATATTTCAAGCAACTATTTAATCATGTGTTCCTGTAATCATCTTAGGTATCATTTAGTTTTTTTGTTGACTGCCAATACTGAAACATCATCTTCTGGTACAACAAGGGAATTGCATTTGCTGATGTCTTATCATTGGTTTTCTGTCCTCAAATGTTCTGCAGCTCTATCATAAAGAGAGTTTGGGAAATTAATAGTAAATTACAAAGATGAAGCAATATAGAATCTGTGTTGAAATTTTTATACATTGCTAATTTTTGGTTTAAATGTAAATACTAAACTTGTTCCCACTTTTGTAGTGATTACTGCACAATTTACAAGAATCACTGATTTCAATGCAATTGTGTTCTGTACTTACTACTATAAAAAAGTAATCTTTTTCACTAACTGCTGATTTATAGCTGCAACTGAAACAGTTTTAACAGTTTCACCAAATTTAAATTTATATTTATGTTGCTATATTTCTACAACATAATGGCCTGGTACTACACCACTGTTCCATTCTTTGCTTAAGGCAATGTTGATCCGTAGTGTTTAATGGGGCTTTGAACAGAAAATGATCTCCTAAACATTAATGTTCATTGCCAGTTGTCTGCATTACATTGAATCCATGTTGTTCATCCTACCAGTGGTGGTACTGGTCCTTGGTCCTTTGTATGTTAGTCACACACGCTGACTATTCAGCATGTAGACAAACTTGAAATTTATATGTTTCACCAAATTCTTCTAACTTACATTATTGTGTGTCTAGCTACAATCCAACATGGCAGATCTTGCACTGCTGACTGAGTACTTCTTGATAACATGAGTTATGCACCATGAAACCTATCTTATTGTCAAAATTTTACATATTATAGTCTCTTTTACAAGTACATACCTAGACCTTTTATTTTAAAGCAACTTCATGGAAGATTTCTTATGTTGGTTAACCAGAGAAGGATATGCTTCTTTCTCTGTCTGAGCTTCTTACAATGTGTTCCTCTCAATTTCTTTCATTTTATAGTGTATTTACAGTGTTTGTTTTGTTGTCTTTTATGAATAAAACAAGCAGAAATTATATAATGTGTAAACAATTAAAAATTTAATATTTGGCAAGAGCATTCTTCATGAGAGTGGATAAAAATAACCATAATTATGCCATCTGTGTTGTCTGATTAACACATTCACTACATATTTTTCTATAACTGGAAACATCTCTCAGACAAATACAAGGATTACAAACAATGACACTACCTTTGCAGCATCCTAATGATGTTGACATGACAGTTCAACAACTGTTAATTTTATCTTGAACTGTAAAAAATGCAGATTTATTAATTACAAGCATGTACTTTCTTGAATTTAATTCACAGAAGTTGCAAATATCTTGAAATAAAAATAAAAACAGAGCAAGGCAATGGTCATACCACTGACATTTAAAGTCCAAGAATGTTACACTAAAACCTTGAAAATGAGAGAAAATTTCACTGCAGTATATAAAAAGCTCTGCACATTCACCACACATTTAATCATTTCATCGAGTTTTTCACACTTGTCTAGAGATCTTTGTATGTAAATGACCAGATTTTCTCACTTGCCTCTACTCTGACCAATCTTAAGTAAACATGTTGGCACAGGTTGTAGCACAGTTATAATTAACCATACAGCCAGACAATCTCGATGTGTAGCCTAAACATACTTGAAGAAATTTTTACAGCAGCAGCATGTGTGTACGCAGAGGGAGGGGGAGAATCCCACCCACTAGGAATCATCACACTGCTTCAATAACATTTATCATCATGCTTTAAACTATTAAGAAATGTTCCCTTTATTTTAATAATCAATGTAATACTCATATCAAAATTATAATTTTTGTGAATGGGCCTATAAGTACTTTTGTGGCATTTGAAAATATCAATTATTTACAATAAACGTTAACTTGGAAGCATTTCTATCATAAATATTTCCAGTTTTCAGGCATTTAAAAAACTATTATAATTTGTGATCAAAGAAAGCTGAATGATTACTGGCATTTATCACAAGCAAAATGCCAAAGGGCTCTGTAGCTATTTTAAATATGTTTGATACTTTCAGCCCACTTTTAAGAACTGTGTTGTTGGAAATATTAGCTGAATATATAATTTCATTACTTTATCAGACAAAATTCTTCACTAGTTATTCCCATGCTACAAGTACTTTTTTGTGCATTTTTAGTTGGCTACTCATCAGTGACACATATGCATGACATTAGCCACCCTATCTTTCTTCTAATACACTTTATGCACAAGTTCAGAACTGAACCTTGATTTCATATGTTTCATTCACAAAGACAATGATAAAATGGCAATATATATCTGCAGAAGGTTCATTATTACTAAAATAATAATGTCATCTTTTTACTGCTGGCAAGCCACCTCACACTACCAGAACAGCATTGACACACCTCCAAAAGACTAAAAGAGCAAGTGTAGCTACAGCATATTTGAATCATAACTGGTGCATTATGGCAAAATTCTGTAACACTACATTTCAGCCACTTTATGTGAAAATAAACTATGACAGACACATTGGATAAACAGCACAAGCAACCACTAGGAAATGGTGGATATTTATTCACTCATTTCTCTGTAACATTCTTAATACATAACCTGACTTTCTCTTCCTTGTGGCAATATCCATGGAAGTGATGTGTTAATTAATAAGTGATAACTGATCCAGTACATTAGATTAAACAGATTTGGAATTGAGTGATTCTTATTTTTTAAAAAAATGGTTCCTTTTGCCACTGAATAGTTTCATTTCTTAGCCTAATTATTATAACATTTTAAAAATATATATTTTTAACTAACTGAAAGTTTTGCTAATGTCACATTATTAGTCTTATCCACATCAAAGAACACTAAAAAATTATTTTAAAATTAACACTAGGATGAAAAAAAAGCAATATAATGTATTCCCTAAAAAGTGAGAAAAGCTCGTGTGTTAGTGTAATGATTTTCCTAACACACAAGCAAATTACACTCTTTAAAAAATTATTTACAAACATTGGAAATTAGCACATTTACATACTTTTATATTTAGAGTACAAAGAACACTTATGTTCAACCACATATCACAGATACCTACTTTATTAACTTGCGTTCATGGTCATTCTGCAATGAAGAAAGGACTGTATCCATTTAATGGATCAAGAGTTTTTGTCTCACAGAATATTTTGATAGGAGTGGGTGCACCCCGCACCTCCCCCCCCCCCCCCTCCCCCCCCCCTTCCCCACATACACACACACACACACACACACCACACACACACACACACACACACACACACACACACACACACTTTTCTGTTGTTAGAATTGGTCACCGTAGACCAGTGTCAGCAGTTTTCAACACCAACGGGGCAAACACCATGGTTTTCTCTTTTGATGCCATTTGACAACCAGTTCACAGATCCAACTCAGAGCGCATAACAACATTGCAATTGACAATACATGAATGCACAGCTGATAACTGCCACTGCCATCTCTTAGGATACCTGTGAAATTAAAGGAGTAATAAGTATACTGGATACAGTGTTCAAATTTTTGAAGTTTATAAGTACAAATAAATATTTGATGCAAACAGTAAAGTTCTTTTTGGCTTTTGGTTATGGTTTTCTGGTTTAGTACTGTAACTATAGTTTTTGTTGATTAGAAATACTGTGTTCAAACAGGTGAGAAAATTTGTGATTAGCCATCAGTGCAACTAAAGAGGAAGAAAGGCAAATGAGTTCAAAAATATTCCCTTGTAAAATGTCTTCTGCACTGGACATGTTTACAGAAAAAGTCAATATTGTAGTTTCAAATATGTGTGGAATGCAATAAGACCATTTAAAACAAAAACTGTGGATTCTTAAGTACAAACTTTTGAGAGAAACAATAAATGCTGCTCTCAAGTGCTGATATGTGTAGGTATATTCTTCAAATCACTGGGAAATGGTGTGACTAATGGAATACATTAAGCATTCTTCATCCACAGATGTTGCATGCAAAAAGTGAGTATTTGCATGCCTATCTTCTGCTTCAAATTATTTAAAATCATTTTTCATAATTGCTACAGAAGTGACTGATATAGAGATGCAACCAAGAAAAGTTGTAGTACTTAGACCCCAACAACAAAATATTTTTAGTAAACGTTTGTGAGATTATTTCATGTCTACGAACATTTCTGTTTTTCTGTAAGTTACTATACCCTAATGTAACTTGTGATTACTCATGTTCATATTCTCTGTGCATTTTACATTTCTGCTGAAAATCCACACACATTTGTCAATTATTTCAGAAATGCAATACAAATATTCTAGACCCATGTTATCTATAAATGAACTCTACTTTTGGAATATCTTGCTAACTTAAGCATAAATACATCTATATTATTCCTTCCGGGATGAAGTGAAATTTTTAATATTAAATTACCAGACATAAATTATGTGGATTATAATTATATCAATTATCTGCATAACATTGTTTCAAAACATTCATTTACATGTATGAGGCACATTCAGAAATGTAGTCTACCAATGTTGTTTCCTTTAAAGTAGATGTATTTAGCTAGAAAATTGTGCAGATGCAACAGATCTATGATGTGACAATCAAATGCTGGTCAGATAGATCCCATCTAGTGCCGGTATTGTGAAAGCAGTGTCCAAAATGGTGTCTGTTACTTATTCTTCTGCTCCCTGTGAGCTTTGGTCAGTCCTTTTCATCTTTTGGATACAGTTTGACTACAAGATGCATTCCCCCAGCATATTACTCCATATGAGTGTATGGCATCATTGGCTGGGAGCCCCCATTCGGGGAAATTTGGCCGCCAAGTGCAAGTCATATTTCATTTGACACCACACTGGGCGACTTCCACATCAGCGATGAGGATGAAATGATAATGAAGACAACACAACACACAGTCCATGAGTTGAGAAAATCTCCAACCTGGTCGGGAATCATACACAGGCCTGGCTGCATGGGAGGCAAGCACATTACCACCCAGCTAAGCAGGCAGAAACTCACTGGAAATATGCATAGTATGCTCTTCCTGTTGTTTTTTCAAAGTTTTGTCACATGCTTATAAAAATGCAGTTTTGTAAAACACAAAAAACTTTTTCAAGTCAAATACAGGGTGGTGCACGAAATGTGTTACCATTTTGTTTTTGAACATGAACTTTATTGGGGCCAATTTTGTCCATTATTGAAGCGACCAGGAAACCTGGGTGAAATGATCCGCACGTCGAAATGCTCATGTAAAAACTCCAACACAGGCTTTGCAGTATGTAGCCTTGCTCCATCTTGCATGAACCACTGAATGTTGAAGGTCAAGGCAGTAGCTAGAAGCTGTGGAATGAAGCTATTGCAAAGCATGCTCAAATAATGCTCGCTGTTCACAGTTTCTTCAAAGAAAAAGGGTCCAATAAGTCTGTGACTGGAAATTGCTGCCCACGCTGTAATCCTCGGAGCATAGTGTTGTTGTTCATGAAGCACTTGTGGGTTCTCAGTGGCCCAAAAGTGCACATTTTGTTTGTTAATCACACCATCTAAATGAAAATGGGCCTCGTTTGAAAACCAAATGTTGTTGAAAGTTTTTTCCCTATCCTCCACCCACTAAGCAAACAGTAGTCTCCACTGCTTGTGTTCTTGAGTGAGCTTCTGTGCACAGATAATCTTGTATGGGTACATATGAAGGTCACTTTTAAGAATGTGTTGAATGGAGCGTCTGGATATTCCCAGCTGCACTGCTGCCTTTCTTCACGATTTCCCGGGACTTCTCTGTACAGCAACTCGTACCACTTCAATATTCTCCAGCGAACAAACAGGCTTAGGCTGAGGTTGCTTTGCTTCCAACACTGTTCCTTCATGTACAAATTTTATCATACAACCTGTGGATGGTCTCCTTGCAAGGGACCCATTGTGTGTTAAACTGTTGTCGAAAATGCCTCTGAGTCACAACAAGGCTTTTCGTTTCATGTAAAAGTAACACAATTGCAGATCATTGTTGTGTCGTCAGTCTTCCATTGTCAGCCATTGCTGCTTACTAGTCTCCTAGCGGCAGTATCATGAATTACACGTCATTTCATAACTCATTTGTTTTTCCAAGCTCTACTGGTACTGCTGTAGAGATCCCAGTGGGATATCTAATGTGCATCATAAATTGTGAAAGAAACAATTGGTAACACATTTTGTGTGCCATTGCTATTGTGATAGTGTTTAAACTTTTTACCATCACAAGTATAATTTACAGACTATTTGAGAACCAAAAGTGCACTTTGTTTATTTCCTTTCACTGTTAATAAGTATTGGATATTAAATATGTAAATTATTTTGATAACATCATTCCAATACATTCTTGAACAACGCAATTTATTATAAATACCAGGACTTGGCACCAAAATGAGTGCAGTCATATTTCATATTTATCTGAGTGACATATTGTGTTCTTCACTCTCTTTGTTATGCAACAGTTTCAGTATTGAAATGCTTTGGAAGTACTTTGGAATTTTGGAGGTAAGAAATGTTGTTGAGACTATGTTTTCATCTACGTAACCCAATATATTCTGAAAACAATCAATTGCTATCTTTTGCATTTGATATTAAAACAGCCTGAGGATCTCAAGAATCACCTTGAAGACAATGACTTCCACAAAAAGATTAAAAAAGATGAGTATTTTATTTTCTGCTTTGAAATGGTACTCTTCAGTATTTCCATAAATGTAAAATATCATTGTTGCTGGACTGAGGAACTGCGTGAGTATCAATGATTTAACTTACTTTATTTAAACAGCTGGTAACAGTCTCATTTCAACTGAATGTGAACTTTTGTGGGAGACCATATCTGACTGCAGTCTTTTCTAATACCTATGTTGTTCATAAAATGTTTTCAATGGTTATATCTTCTTGAAGAACAATTTTTTGTTGCCATTTGGTAAGACATGATGTAATCCATTCATTTGGAACACCTCTGATTCCCTACATTGCCAATGTATTTAGTAAAATAGCATGATGTATACAGTCAAACAGTTTGGATAGATCCAAAAATATTACAGTATGGTAGCCATTTCATTTTTGTATATAGCTTTTAGGAATGCATGCAAGTATTCATAGACTTAGACACAGTTTTTTTTCTGCATCATCAGCCTTCTGTTTGGACTGGTTTGATGTGGCACACCATGAATTCCTCTTCTGTGCCAACATCTTCATCTCAGAGCAGCACTTACAACCTACGTCCTCAATTATTTGCTGGATGTATTCCAATCTTTGCCTTCCTCTAAAATTTTTGCCCTCTACAGTTTCCTCTAGAATCATGAAAGTTATTCCCTGATATCTTAACAGATGTCCTGTTACACTGTCTCTTCTCCTTGTCAGTGTTTTCCACTATTCCTTTCCTCTCCAATTCTGCAGAGAACCTCTTCATTCATTGCCTTATAAGCCCACCTAATTTTCAACGATTGTCTGTAGACAACATCTTAAATGCTTCAATTGTTTTTTGTTTCAGTTTTCTCACAGTCCATCTTCCACTACCATACAATGCTGTGCTCCAAACGTACATTCACAGAAATTACTTCCTCAAATTAAGGTCTGTTTTTGATATTAATAGACTTCACTTGGCCAGGAATGCCTTTTCTGCCAATGCTAGTCTGCTTTTGATGTCCTCCTTCCTCCATTTATCATTTGTTATTTCGCAGCCTAGGTAACATAATTCCTTAGCTTCATCGACTTCTTGACCATCAATCCTGATGTTAAGTTCCTCTATGTAGTCATTTCTGCTACTTCTTATTACTTTAGTATTTCTTTGATTTACTCTCAGTTTACATTCCATACTCATTAGACAGTTCATTTCATTCAGCAGATCATGTAATTCTTCTTTAGTTTCTCTCAGGATAGCAAAGTCATGAGCAAATTGTATCATTGATATCTTTTCACCTCGAATTTTAATTCCTCTCCTTAACCTTTCTTTTATTTCCAGCATTGCTTCTTTGATGTACAGATTGAACAGTAGGGGTGAAAGACTACATTCCTGTCCAATATCCTTTTTAATCCAAGCACTTTGTTCTTGGTTGTCCACTCTTATTATTTTCCCTCTTGGTTCTTGTACATAATGTACATTACCCATCTCTCTCTATATATTACCCCTATTTTTCATAGAATTTTGGACATCTTGTAGCATTTTAAATTGTCAAATGCTTTTTCCAGGATAACATATCCTAAGAACATGTCTTGATCCTTTACCTTTCCTAAAGCCTAATTGATCATCATCTAACACATCCTCATTTTTTTTCCATTCTGCTCTGTAGTATTCTTTCCAGCAACTTGGATGCATGAGCCAGCTCTTGCAGCCTTTGGAATTGTGTGGATGATACTTTTCTGAAAGTCAGATGCTATGTCACCCACCAATGTGAATTTTGTTGCCACTTCCCCCAATGATTTTAGAAATTCTGATAGGATGTTATCTATTCCTTCAGCCTTATTTGATTTTAAGTCTTCTGAAGCTCTCTTAAATTTTAATTCTAATACTGGATCCTATATCTCTTCTAAATCAACTCTTTTTCTATCACATCAGACAAATCTTTCCCTGCACAGAGGCCCTGAATGCACTCTTTCCACATGCCCACTCTCTCCTCTGCATTTAACAGTAGATTTCCCATTGCACTCTTAATGTTACCACCCTTGCTTTTAATTTCACTGAACAATATTTTGACTTTCCTACAGGCTGCGTCAGTCATTCCAACAATCAATTCTTTTTTGATTCCTTTAAATTTTTCATGCAACCATTTCATTTTAGCTTCCCTGGACTTCCTCTTTATTTCATTCCTCAGTGACTTATATTTCTGTATTTCTGACTTTCCATGAACATTTTTGTACTTCCTTTTATCATCAATCAACTCAAGTATTTCTCCTGTTACCCATGGTTTCTTCACAGCTACTTTCTTTCTACCCATGTTTATGTTCCCAACTTCTGTGATTGCCCTTCTTAGAGATGTCCATTCCTCATCAACTGTACTGTCTACTGAACTGTACTGTCTACTGAGCTATTCCTTATTGCTGTATCTATGGCCTTAGAGAATTTCAAGCATATCTCGGCATTCCTTAGTACTTCCGTACCTCACTTCAGTGCCTATTGATTCTTCCTGACTAATCTCTTAAACTTCAGCCTACAGATATACAACAAGCAAACTAATACTTCTCAAGGGGCAAGAGTGTGGGTGATGTGAAAAGTGGGGGGTGGGGGTTGGCTGTCGCCACCCTCTACCTTTTAGGGAAAGTGAAAAATATAATGTAGTCAGGTGTTTTTCTTTCAAGAAAAGGACTTAAAAGTCAGTATTATGTAGGTTTTTAACAGGGTTGGAACTATAACTTCTTTATGCTTACTTACAAATCACCATTTGTCTTCCAAAATGTTACAAACAGTCCACACTCTCAGGTCTAATGATCCCCCAGCCCCCACCCCTACTTCATAAATTTACAGAATGACACCTTTCATTTCATTACATGAGGCATAATAATTTATTGTTGTAATAACAATTTATTATTATACATCACATAACAAAGTGAAGTGTGTCATTCTGTAAATTTATGAAGTTTACAGCTCTGGACGGAATGAACTTTCATGACTTACACTGTAGTTACGTGTCACACAATAAAACATGATATCAGTTGGTAAAGCCAAATACAAGTAGTATGTGAGAGGTGGAAGTTGGAAACCTCTTACTCAAATATCTGGTGAGAGAGAATGAGGATGCTGACATATTAATGGGTTACAAATGGAAGCATACAAGAAAGCTCTATAGAAGTGCTTTGAGAATGGTAGACACTTGGTGTCTAGTGGGAGACAATGAGAACACTGTAATGTTTATGGGTTACACATGGAAGCATACATGAAAGCTCTATAGAAGTGCTATGAAAGAATGGTAGACACTTGAGCCCCACAGTAAATGATATTCCTGATCATGTAATTAATGATATCAATATAATAGAGGGAAACATTCCACGTGGGAAAACTCTTTGTCTTTTAAATATGTCTGCTTGTGTCTGTATGTGTGGATGGATATGTGCGTGTGTGCGAGTGTATACCTGTCCTTTTTTCCCCCTAAGGTAAGTCTTTCCGCTCCCGGGATTGGAATGACTCCTTACCCTCTCCCTTAAAACCCACTTCCTTTCGTCTTCCCCTCTCCTTCCCTCTTTCATGATGAGGCAACAGTTTGTTGCGAAAGCTTGAATTTTGTGTGTATGTTTGTGTTTGTTTGTGTGTCTATCGACCTGCCAGCGCTTTCGTTCGGTAAGTCACCTCATCTTTGTTTTTATATATAATGCCCCAAACTCTTTGTCTTTTAAATATGTCTGCTTGTGTCTGTATGTGTGGATGGATATGTGCGTGAGTGTGAGTGTATACCTGTCCTTTTTTCCCCCTAAGGTAAGTCTTTCCGCTCCCGGGATTGGAATGACTCCTTACCCTCTCTCTTAAAACCCACTTCCTTTCGTCTTCCCCTCTCCTTCCCTCTTTCCTGATGAGGCAACAGTTTGTTGCGAAAGCTTGAATTTTGTGTGTATGTTTGTGTTTGTTTGTGTGTCTATCGACCTGCCAGCGCTTTCGTTCGGTAAGTCACCTCATCTTTGTTTTTATATATAATGCCCCAAACTCTTTGTCTTTTAAATATGTCTGCTTGTGTCTGTATGTGTGGATGGATATGTGCGTGAGTGTGAGTGTATACCTGTCCTTTTTTCCCCCTAAGGTAAGTCTTTCCGCTCCCGGGATTGGAATGACTCCTTACCCTCTCTCTTAAAACCCACTTCCTTTCGTCTTCCCCTCTCCTTCCCTCTTTCCTGATGAGGCAACAGTTTGTTGCGAAAGCTTGAATTTTGTGTGTATGTTTGTGTTTGTTTGTGTGTCTATCGACCTGCCAGCGCTTTCGTTCGGTAAGTCACCTCATCTTTGTTTCTATATATGATCATGTAATTAGTTAGTTGATGATTGTAAGCAGCTGAGAATCACCCTGACTACTGTTGAGCAACTGGAAGATGCCACATATAGTTGTGTTGGGAAGGCTACCAAGGATCATGTACCAGATATACCAAGGTACCTCAAGTTCTATCCTCTCCTATGGAAATCTACCACTATTTGTCCACTTGAGTGTGAGAGGCATGTCAATGGCTGGTCTAGACATTACGTACAGGTGAGGCAGGGTGAAGGAAAACTCAGTAAGTTACACCATCTCCCTATCTAACAAGTTCGACATCCTGCCTTTCACTGAAACTGAAAGTGAAACTGTTAGAAAATCTACTGTATCCCGTGTTAATGGGAGGCAAATGTAAAAGGTTGGGTTTGTTAATCATTCAAACATATGGTGAGCAATGGTACCTCTTAGGGAAATGGCTACAATTGATGGGAAGTAACACCAAGTGCACTCATTGAATATGCCTGAGTCCAACCGACTGAGAGTTGTGCATGGCGGAGGGAAAAATATCTGTTGTCTGGGTTCCAACATCATCAATACAGTGACCGAGCAAGATGACGCAGTGGTTAGCACACTGTACTTGTATTCAGGAGGACGATGGTTCAATCCCGCGTCCGGCCATCCTGATTTAGGTTTTTGTGATTTCCCTAAATCACTTCGGGCAAATGCCAGGATGGTTCCTTAGAAAAGGCATGGCTGATTTCCTTCTCCATCCTTCCCTAATCCGAGGTTGTGCTCCGTCTCTAACGACCTCATTGTCGATGGGACGTTAAACAGTAATCACCTCCTCCTCCTCCATCATTACAGTGCTAGCCGATAAGTCTGAGAAGAAAAGCCTTGCTCATGGAATTTCAACAAAGCTCTCAATCTGCAGTATTATCCTCAGAATTGATCATGTGCCCCTGGTTCTGACTCGAGCAAATAGCTTGGATCAGATATTTCAAAGTTTCCGGATAAGCTAGTCTGCAAGATTATTTGGGTGTGACTCAGCATCAAGGATGGATGTAAACTTGCAACTGGATATTTGTACTGACCAACAGAAACACTCCAAGATAATCAATAACTTTTGAGAAAACCTCAGTTCGCTAGCAAGTAAATTCCCCAGTCAACCCACCATCATTGGAAATTTTAATCATCCAACAGTCATATGGGATGGTTACTGATTTGTGGGTGGTGGGCAAACAAGACGTCCTGTGAAATATTACTAAATGCCTTCTCTGAAAATGATCTATAACAGGTAGTTTGGAATTCCATTCATGATGGAGGTATATTTGATCTAAGGCAACAAACAGAGCTGATCTGTTTTAGGATGTTCACTCTGAGACTTTAATCAGTGGCCATGGGGCAGTTGTAGCAACAATGGTTGCCAAGGCATAGAGGGCAGCTGAAACAGGTAGAAATATTTGAATGCTCAGCAAACTAGATAAAGAGTCAGTCATATCATATCTCAGTGATGAAACCGAAACATTTTGATCTGGGCATGACATTACAGAAGAAATGTAGCTTAAATGTAAAAGTAGTTGACCATTCACTTAATAGACATGTACCTACTAGAAAATCTGATGATGGGATGGATCCTTTATAGTATACAACAAACTTCTAAAGAAACAGTCAGTACAGAATAAAGGTGTGAAATGAAGCAGAGTGATACCAAATGAAATGTGTTTGGTTCTCAAAAGGGTATTTCCCAAATTTATTTCATCTACCACTGCAAAAATGAATGAAATATATGTTAATGGCAGTGGCATTAAGGAATGGTTGGAATTGCTAAGCAAAGATCTAGGCTCTACTTCAATTCCTAGTAGATTCTATGTAGAACTTGCAGCTGAGGTATGTTAAGACTTACAAAGATAATAGCAAACAAAACAGTCCATGTGCATTAATGAAATTTCTTCGTTGTTTGCTGTTTTAATAATGGGTGAGGACTATCATTCCTTTTCAGTCTTGTGGATTACAATACATATAAATCCAGAAATAAATGTTATGTTCATGGCAAAAGGCTTTGTTGGATACTTTACTACAAGACACACTTGCAAAATACTATATTTTGAGAGCCATAGATATCAGTGTTAAAAGCCATGTCCTTATCTGCAAAATGTCTAAGGAAATGTATGATACACTTAATGAGGTATATCAGAAGAACACAGACCAGCAAAAGACTCCATTACTTGGAGGGATTTACAACTTTGAACATGACAGGAATCTGAACATGATGTATAATATTGTTTAAGTTCAAACTCTAATATTGAGAATGAACTGCCTGAGGAAGGATATTGATGAAACAGTACTGATGACAAGGATAAAAATAAGATTGTCTGACTGATATAAACATTTTGGAAGTGCTTGAGACTTAAGTTCTAAGAAGGAGGAAACATTAAAAAACCTGAAATCAGTACTTCAGTCAGAAGAAGATAAAATGAAGAAAAGTAAAGAACAAATACTTGTTGCATTCAAAGCTGCAGCCACAATATCAGAATAAGAAAAATCATAAACCAGTGAAATGCTTTGGGTTGTAACAAAGCAGGGTTTTACACTCCTTCAGTAACTTTGTTAAGCAAGGAACTTTTATTTTTTTTTCATTTTCACTATTCAGATTACGACTACAGATTCTGTGGCCTTCAGCCTCATAGTACAGAATTCAGAAATAGTTTAAATAAGATTCCCCTAGTGAAATCTATTATTTCAGTACATTCTAATGTCTATTCTAAAAGTAATGAGCTAATTCGTTTTATTGGAAATGCATCCTATTAAAAGTTATGAACAATGACGTATATTGGACAATACATATTAAGTAAAACTCTAGTGAGCTAATAGATTGAATTCAGCTATAAGAATGCATCCAAAAGAAAGCCTAAATTTTACTGATTCCAGCAAAGTGTTTAAATTAACCTAAAGTCTATTAGTTAAATAGATATTAAGACTTGAAATCTGTAGCCTGTATGACTTTCAATTCAATTCAAAACTTTCAGTGCCTATTGTGACCAAACTACTAAATAATTCTGAGATCTGTTTCGATACCTTTATTTTTCTACATAAAATGACTCCAGTCCAAACTTTGAAAGTTCATTAATTAAGAATTAAGTAAATTTGAAAAAGTAAAAATTATGGTTCAGGAGGGCTGCCATGGTTATAAGTCGGGAATTCCCACTGCGGATGCATAAGTTAGTGCTGCGTATTTAAATTGATACAGCTCACTCATGTTATTTAAGTAATAAAACCCAATAGTTAACTTCAAAACCAATTACAAAGGATCATTTTAACCTTAGGAAATTATAAACTATATAAGGTCCGAGCTGGTGCAGTTCTCAGTTAGTTCTCAGTCAGATTCTCATGGAGCAGAAGTGTGGCAAGTTGGTTAATTTTTCCGGTCGGCACATCATCCAGCAGAAAACTGTCATTACAAAGATGAATATGATAAGATGAAGAAAGCACCAAAAATAGTTTTCCTTTCAGAATTACTTGTGACAGAAAAGCAAGAATAGAAGACTGGTAAAACAGATACCAAGATTGCTGTAGACAATGGAAGTAATGAGCACATGACACGTGAAAGAAAAATGATGTCAAATGCAAAGAGTTGTGAAGATACTAAAATTAATATTACAAAAAAGGGGGAGTGGTAATACTGACACGAAAAATATGATGAGTGTAAGAGATGGAGATACTATATTGAAGGGCAACAAATCAGAGAATGGACTATACATAATTGAAATCAGAAGTGACAGGGGAAAAAAGAGAGAGAGAGAGAGAGAGAGAGAGAGAGAGAGAGAGAGAGAGAGAGAGAGAGAGAGATTAGCAGCACAAAAAACTACATCTGAATTTCAGTTTCCTAAAGAAAATACCAGAACTGTGTGGCAAAAATTGTGTTAGAAGAGGACATGGCTTGTTGTGAAGTATGTATCATGGCAAATCAAATAACAAAATTATTCAACCCTGTGTGGTACAGAGCAACGAGATCTCTTGAGATTATACACACTGATGTAAGCTATGTGGTAAGGTAAGCCCACCAACTTATCTCAATAAAGAAAATTGTTTAACAAGTCTTGACACAAAAGATGAAACAGAAGACCACATCAATGAATATGTAGGTGAAAGTGAAGCTAATTTCAGTCTCAAGACAGAAAAAATATGATCTGACAGAGGGACAGAGTACAAAAGTACTGACTTCAAGGAATGCTGTAAAAATAAAGGTATAGCGATTGACTACACTATTTCTCCTTAACTGAATGGTAAGGCAGAAAGAACAAATCTTACTATTTGTTAAGTTCAGAACTTGGAAACAAAATCTGGGGTTATGCAGTTTTGACTGCAGCTTATCTCAAGAGCAGAAGTCCTGCTACAGCTGTTCATGTGACTCCAGTGCAAGTGTGGTGTGGCAGAAGATCAAATTTGTCAAGACTGGGCATGTTTGGATTTGTAGTGTCTATAAAATGACTTGGGTATTTAAAAAGACTGAGCGTAAGGATCAAAAGAGATGTTCTTGTAGGATATGCAGACAATGGCTGTGCCATATAAAATCCTAAGACTAGAACATTTTCTGAAGCAAGTGGTGCTGAGTTTACTCATCAATAAGGAGGCAAAATTAATGAACCAAAGAAGAAGGGATACATCTAACGGTAAAAAACAAGATTTTTAAGAAATAAAAGAAAATCCAAGAGAAGGAGAGAAGAACAAGAAGAAGAAAGAAGAGAAGAACTGGAAGAAAAACTCCAAAAGAAGATCAAAAAATGTATCAGAAGCAAAGATTTCAAACACATTTGCTAAAGAGATATGATGATAATGTCAGCCTCACATACAAGGAATGTGCTGAAAGCAAAGACAAGAAAAATTGGATAAAGGCTATAAATGAAGGAAAGAATCATTTAAGAAAAATGAAACATGGTCTCTGGTGGATAAAGAAATTGTTTATGGAAAAGAAAGAATTACATGAAAATGGGTTTCAGTATATAGGCTAGTGGAAAGTACAAATCTAGGCTAGTTCAAGGGGACGTATACAAGATCAAGCAAAACTGGATTTTATTGATGTTTTTAGTTCTGCTGCGCAAACCAATTCTGAGAGATTCCTATTTGCACTTGCTGCACAAGAAGCTTTGATAATTATGACATATGATGTCATAACAGTCTTTCTTAATGGTGATCTAAAAGAAAAAGTTTTCATGGGAGTTCCAGAGAGATACAAGAAACCTGGCAAAATTTGGCTGGTCAAAAAGGCACCACATGTTATGAAACAAGCTTCTTTGCAATGGAATAAGAAACTGGAAAAGTTTCTAAAAGTGAAAAACTCCTCCAACTGAAATTTGACTGATGGGTTTACAAATCAGACATTGAGGAGAAAATGTATTTTACAGTACATGTTGACAATGACATTCTAGTTGGAAAAGAAATATGTCAAATGAAAAACCTCCTGCTAAAACTGAAGAAAAACTTTGAGATTACAGTTGATGAAAAATCAACAATATATCTTGGATCTGAAATTAATAGAATGAAAGAAGGTATGTTTATTCATCAAGAAAAATATACTAAAGAAGTAGTGAAAAGGTAAAAAATTGAAAAATCAAAGCTTTAACAAGTCCAGTTTCAACACATGGAGAAACTGAAGAAATCAAGGTAGCAAAGTCAAATTGTCCATAGTGTGGAGTGATAAACAGTTTGTTGCAATTAGCATTTTACTTGCGTAAATGAAATGTCAGCAACATGTATAGATAATATTTTAACCATATCTAAAAACAAAGATGATGTGACTTACCAAACGAAAGCACTGGCAGGTTGATAGACACACAAACAAACACAAACATACATGCAAAATTCAAGCTTTCGCAACCAACAGTTGCTTCATCAG
The DNA here is from genome assembly GCF_021461385.2 of Schistocerca piceifrons. Classification (NCBI taxonomy): domain Eukaryota; kingdom Metazoa; phylum Arthropoda; class Insecta; order Orthoptera; family Acrididae; genus Schistocerca; species Schistocerca piceifrons. Next base: position 349,664,812 of record NC_060140.1, read on the forward strand.
GAAAGAGGGAAGGAGAGGGAAAGACAAAAGGATATGGGTTTTTGAGTCATTCCAATCCCGGGAGCGGAAAGACTTACCTTAGGGGGAAAAAAGGACAGGTATACACTCCATCTGTCCTATGGCCTTCTTCACACGTCCGTCCACATCAAACCCACCAACAAGCAACAGTACCTCCATTATGACAGCTGCCACCCATTACACATCAAACAGTCCCTTCCCTACAGCCTAGGTCTTCGTGGCAAACGAATCTGCTCCAGTCCGGAATCCCTGAACCATTACACCAACAACCTGACAACAGCTTTCGCATCCCGCAACTACCCTCCCGACCTGGTACAGAAGCAAATAACCAGAGCCACATCCTGATCCCCTCAAACCCAGAACCTCCCACAGAAGAACCCCAAAGTGCCCCACTGGTGACAGGATACTTTCCGGGACTGAATCAGACTCTGAATGTGGCTCTCCAGCAGGGATACGACTTCCTCAAATCCTGGCCTGAAATGAGATCCATCCTTCATGAAATCCTCCCCACTCCACCAAGAGTGTCTTTCCGCCATCTACCTAACCTTCGTAAGCTCTTAGTTCATCCCTATGAAATCCCCAAACCACCTTCCCTACCCTCTGGCTCCTACCCTTGTAACCGCCCGCGGTGTAAAACCTGTCCCATGCACTCTCCCACCACCACCTACTCCAGTCCTGTAAGCCGGAAGGTGTACACGATCAAAGGCAGAGCCACGTGTGAAAGCACCCACGTGATTTACCAACTGACCTGCCTACACTGTGAAGCTTTCTATGTGGGAATGACCAGCAACAAACTGTCCATTCGCATGAATGGACACAGGCAGACAGTGTTTGTTGGTAATGAGGATCACCCTGTGGCTAAACATGCCTTGGTGCACGGCCAGCACATCTTGGCACAGTGTCACACCATCCGGGTTATCTGGATACTTCCCACTAACACCAACCTGTCAGAACTCCGGAGATGGGAACTTGCCCTTCAGTATATCCTCTCTTCTCGTTATCCACCAGGCTTCAACCTCCGCTAATTTCAAGTTGCCACCGCTCATACCTCACCTGTCTTCCAACAATATCTTTGCCTCTGTACTTCTGCCTCGACTGACATCTCTGCCCAAACTCTTTGCCTTTCCAAATGTCTGCTTGTGTCTGTGTATGTGCGGATGGATATGTGTGTGTGTGCGAGTGTATACCTGTCCTTTTTTCCCCCTAAGGTAAGTCTTTCCACTCCCGGGATTGGAATGACTCAAAAACCCACATTGTTTTGTCTTTCCCTCTCCTTCCCTCTTTCCTGATGAAGCAACCGTTGGTTGCGAAAGCTTGAATTTTGTGTGTTTGTTTGTGTGTCTATCAACCTGCCAGTGCTTTCATTTGGTAAGTTACATCATCTTTGTTTTTAGGTATATTTTTCCCACGTGGAATGTTTCCCTCTATTATATTCAAAATATTTTAAGCAGTTATACTTATAATGATCATTGTGCTCTGTTTATGGAGTAACCAAAAACAGCAGAACCTTGCACCAAAAAGACCTACACCAAACGCCAGTTCAGCACAGGAAATATGAACTTAGTTCCATCATAGGTTAAACGAGGTGGAGTGGGCTATATATCATAGTATTTAATTTTGCTACTTTCTTTGAAAACTTTCTACATGTTGTATGAAACTTTCCCTTACTGTACATCATAAAAAGTATGAAATAAAGTGAAGTAGTGAAGTATATTTCTGAAGGAACAAAAGCATCTAGTACAAGAAAAAGAAAGCTACACAGGAAACTAAAACATAATAAAAGTCCTGATTTTGTTACCCAAGTAAAAAATTACAAAAATATGTTTAAAAAAGTTGTAAAGACAGCAAAAGAACTGACAAATAATAGAATTATTTTGGACACTGAAAACAACTCAAAGGCATAGGCACGTAAGTGATCAAAGTGGAAACAGGTGCCCCAGCTAGAGGCCATGATATATCTGAAATCAAGATAGAGGCCAAAACCATTGTAAGTCCTGCTCAGATTTCAGACTCATTTAGGCTAATGAATTCTTTATAAACGCAAACAAATCAAACATCAATGTACAATATTACCCAGATAAGGTAAATTTCTTTAACACCAAGCAATTTGAAGGTGAACTTTTCATTATATTCAGAAAAACTACTGAAAAGATATAGAAAAGTAAAACATCAGCAGGATGGGATGGGGTACCAATAGAAGTGTTAAAAACAATCTCTAAAATAATAGCACAGCCATTATCTACAATAGTTAACCAGTCCCTTCAAGAAGGTTATTTTCCAGAGACATTTAAGTAGGCATTAGTTAAGCCACTACTCAGAAAAGGCACAACAGAGCATGTGGGAAACTATCACTGAATCTCTCTTCTTCCATCACTATCAAAAATATTTGAATACATAGTCACAATACAAATTCAAAATTTCTTAAAAAACATTTACAGTAATCTCAAAAAATCAGTATGGATTTCAAAAAGGCAAAACCACAGTGTCTGCAATAAACCATTTTGTAGATAAAATTAGCTCCTTTCTAGAAAACTCACTGCATGCTACAGGAATTTTTGTGACCTATCAGAGGCCTTTGACAGTCTGAATACTCCTTGCTACTCCATAAACTGGAAAAATATGGAATTTGGGGCACTGTATTAGAATGGTTTAAGTCCTGCCTAAACAAGAGTGGTTATATCATCACAGTGAGAAACTTATACTTTGAAATGGAAAATCATTTCACAGGGAGTGCCCCAAGGTTCTGTCTTAGAACCCATTATGTTTCTGTTTTATATAAATGGCCAACCACTTAATTTTGAGTGTCACTCAGTTTTATTTGCAGATGACATATCTGAAATCATTGAAAGGACAAGTACTGACCAAATTTCTCAAACTTTAGAAAACACAGATACCTGGTTAAATTTAAATGGGTTAAACTCAAACATGGAAAAGACACAGTTAATGTAGTTTAAATCAAAACAAGCAAGATTTACAGGAAGCTAGCTGTGTGAAATTCCTAATGCAACTGGATAAAAAGCTATCATGGGATTCACAAATATAGTACCTTTCAAATAAATTAAATAGCCTGGCATTTTCAGTGAGGATACTGTACAATGCTACCAGTATGGACATAAGAAAAACAGTATTGAATTAGTAATAAGGTACGGAATTGTATTTTGGGTTCACTCAAACCATATGTATTTAATATTAGAACTTCATGAAACCATCATTAGAAATATGCACAACCTAGGCTGAGGAAAATCATGTTGCCCACTCCCAAAAAATCAAAGTATATCAAATGTTCCCTCAATAAACATCTATGAGCTAATTATCTTTGTACATAGTAACCCTGATTTATTTGTAGCCAATCATTTTCAACATGATTACAGCATTTATGCTGAAACTCCACAGTATAAGGGTATAAAAATTTATCAAAAAGAGAATTGCTTAATATATAATAAGAAACACTGAAAAATACCTTAAATGAAAAAATAGCACAGAAATATTACTATTCAGTAGAAGAATTCATGAAAGACAACCTGAAAATTTGTGCAGGAGAGAGCAAGTACTTAGGACTGTTAATTTATAAAAGTTGGTCATGTATTAAGAAAAAAATTAGTTGCATATTAATTACACATCTAGTGCAATATATTGTATTACAAGAAAAATAGTAAACCAATTTTAGAGTTTTGACAAGTCTCCTGTAGATTGCGTTAGTGAGTTGAAATTTTATGTTATTAGACAATAAACTTTTATTCTATCCTTGCAAAACTAGACTAGATTTGGCACATGCAATGAACTATGATAACAGATCATCGAGTGATCCAAATACTCAACATCCAAATTCTGAAGAGAACTTTAAGATATCTGAATTCAACAACAAGGAGTGCAATATTCTGCTCATGAAGAAAATGAGAAATAGAAATAATGGATTACAGTGATGCAGATTTTGCAGGTGACAGGAAAGATCAAAAAGCACAACAGCTTTTGTATTTCTGTACAACAATGGTCTGATCACTTGGTCATGCAACAATCAGTGCATTGTTGCACTATTTACTACCAAAGCAGAATACATATCTACAGATCAGTGTTACCAAGAAATGAAAGTTTTGAAGAATTTCATGGAAGAATTGCTGAATAAAGACATGAAAATTACACTTTGTGTGGACAACCAGAGTGCAATAGCAATGATCAGATCTGGTCAAATGTCAAGAAGTAAGCACATTAATGTGAAATATCATTTAATCAGTGATGAACTAAATCATGGATGATTCAACATACAATACTGTGAAACTCAAGAATAACTTGCTGACATTCTAACTAAACCTCTCCAAAGTATTGCTTTTGAAAGACAAAGATAAGTCAATGTTTGATTGAAATTAAAATCTTTTGTTTGTTTTTATTAATTCAGAGACTATGGTGAAAACTGTATTGTGAAATACCATATTATTTTGTTTAAGAGAGTGTGTTGAGATTCACAAAGATCATAGTAAACAAAATAGTCTGTGTGCATTAACGTAAGATCTTTGGTGGTTGGTGTTTATAATAATAGATGAAGATTGTCGTTCTTTTTGGTATTGTGATTTTGCGTACTCTCTTAAAATACAAATAAAAGACAATCCACAGAATTTTCCAAGTTATCGTGTCAAGATATCCCCTCAGTTAACTGTAGGCCTAAGCTGCCAGTGCTGTAGATCACTCGAACAAAATAGCGTGCCCAGTAGTCGGAACAAAGCAGGTGTCAAACCTGTCTGCAAGAAGGCTAGGTAATAGAAGTGATCCACAAAACTACCATCCAATATCCTTGACATTTGTTGTAGAATTCTAGAACATATTCTGACTTTAGGCATAATGAGGTATCTCTGTATAAACACCTCCATGTTAACTAGCACTGATTCTGAAAACATTGGTCATGCAAAATACAATTTGTGCTTTGCTCACATAATATCCTGAAAGCCATGGGTTGAGGCAGCCAGGTGGACAGAGTATTTCTTGACTTCCAAAAGGTATTTGTCTCAGTACCAGCCGTATGATTATTATTGCAAGTAGGATCGTATGGGGTATCAAGCAAATTTTGTCATTTGATTAAGGAGTAGTTGGTAGGGAGCAAGAAGCAAGTTTTCATAGATGGAGAGTCATCAATAGATGTAGAAGTAACTTACGCTGTGCGCTAGGGAAGTGTGTTGGGATCCTCGCTGTTCATGTTGTGTATTAATGACCTGGCTTGTGGACAATTTTAACAGTAACTTCAACCATTATGCAGAGGATGCAGTTAACTATAATGAAGTAGTTGCATATCTATAATGAAGTAGCTGAATAAATATTCAGTCAGAGCTTGATAATGCTTTGGTCATAAGTAAGGGAAAATGCTACAGATGAATTTCCTTAATATTAGAAGTACAGCTAAAAGCACCATAAAAACTGAGTTAGGAAACTATGCTATTGTGCAAGCTCCATCCACAAAATTTCTAGCTATATAAGAGGATGACGGGGTGGCTACTCAGGCTTGGAAAAAAAATCCCTGAGAATTCCAGGTGTAAGGAGGAATATGGTGTCAAGAAGCTCCTGATAAATTAATTGGTTTGGGGAGGGGCGGGAGCTGAGGGGAGTTTGGAGGAGGCACCATGCCACAAGCCACAATAATGACTTTCCTTTCCTCTCAGTGGAGCTACATACCACATAAGCAGTAGTTTAACAGTAGTTTTTAATCATCAGTCATGTATAAGGAATGGTATTCATAAGACTAATACACTTTGAAATATTGAGTACTATAAAATTTGTTATTTATAAAATTCAGTTTCAATGCCAGGTTAAAAGTGTTGAATTCCCTGAGATTTTATGAAATTCCCTTAGATATCCCTAATTTTTCCAGGTAAAGTGCAATGCCTTGAGAATTCCAGGTTTTCCAGAAGAATTACTGCCCTGGATGAGCTCTTGAGATGGGAGAAGCATCTATAATTTTTGAATAAAAAAATAAGTAAATGATGTTATGTGCTAAGAAGGCTTTGGGACTGCTGAAGCACTGAATCATTTCTGAGTGCCTACTACGCTTAAGTGAACAGATCGCTTAGCTATGACATGATCTTGGGAAATACAGGTATAGAGACAATGAGAGCGATGCAGGGAAATACAAGGTGTGGCACGTAAAACCAGCAGTCATACACAACGATAATGTTCCAGTGCATGCGTGTGAGCAATAAGAATGTAAAACGAGAAACGCAGTCCAAACAGTCGTGCACGAACTAACCATTTCCTCTGATGTACCGACACTACACGGAACTTTATTTTTGTAAAAGGCAGCTGCAACCATAGCCAGTGAACTTGAAACCAGTCGAGAAAAAGGTCTCGTTGTGTAAAGCTGGGTTAGTGTGAGTGTGTGATAATGCCGTATTCGTTACCCGAGAGTGCTGCCATTGTTGAACCATTCGTTCAGAGTGGATCTTTTGTGAAAACAAAGAATTGGTTTCAGGAGAAATTTCCAGGATGTTCTGTGCCAGCAAAAAGCATTATACAGGAGCTGACTGAAAAATGGTAGTGTACAGGACTGGTTCAAAATACTCACCGGAACAGACCACCACCTGGCTGCACACTTGAATTAAAGAGGCAGGTGTAGGAGATCATGACAAGAAGTCCTTGAAAGTCAACCAGGAGACTGAATCAACAGGTTTATGTGAGTGACAGAAGTTTCAGACGTGTTGTAAGGGGACTGAAGTTAAAACCGTACTCAGTAAATGTTGTGCACAAACCGAAGGAGCCTGACCTGCAGAAGAGACTGAATTTCTGTTCATGGCCGCTAAGAAATGTTGCCAGTGGTGTGTATTGGTCGACAGAAAATCTTCATGTGATCCTCCAGGTACCCTTGCATGACGAGAAGATTGGTGTTTGTTGTGCCATTTCCACCAAACGCGTTATGGGGCCCATATTCTTTGAGACGACAATGAACAGTGATGTGTATATGGGAATCCTGGAGGAATTTTATTCAAACTTGACAGAAGATGTGCATCTGTTATGTTAATGGGTCGGTTTTATGAGCCGCACCCTGTATTTAAAGAATTTAAAATAATGTCACTTTTTGGCATATACATTTATGAATGTTTGTGCTTCCTGAAAACTCATTAGGAATTTTCAACATTAAACAACCAGATTCATAACTACAGAACAAGAAACAGAAATGACACCCACAGAGACCCCCCACAAAAAAACCTTAAAAGTGTGCATTATCAATCAAAAATGCTTTATAGTGCATAGTCTGCTAAGATAAATAAAAATCGAAGAATTTCATAAATTCAAAGTAGAGCTAAAACACTTTTTAATAACTAACAGCTTTGTCTTGAAGAATATCTGAATATGAAACAACAAAATTATTTACAGATACTGATGTAAGATGATTGTAGTTCTGTATAAGATTGTAAACAACTTAGACATAAGAAATTTTATTGTAAGTAGCCCTGGCTATGAAGTGACTACATCCATAAAATGTAAATTGTTAATAGATGAATCAGTAAACTCAATTGAATTGACCTGATAAAACTTGTTGCCTATGCCTACAACGTCAGTGAGTTGCAGTTGGAAACACTCTGCATGGATAAGTACCTGGCTTTATCAATTTGTGGGGATATAATATGGAAAAATCACATAGGCCCAGTTGTAGATAAACCACACAGCACACGTTGCTTCATTGGTAGAACACTACAGAAATACAATCGTCTGCGAAGGAGATTGATTACAAAACACTCATGTGACCCATCCTAGAATATCAGACTACTTTTAAAATATTTCTCAATTATGTGGGACCTGCATTAACTAGGACTAACAGGGGATACTGAACGTGTACATAGAAGGGCAGCACAAATTGTTTCAAGTTTTTTTGATCCATGGGAATTCGTGATGGAGATGAAGAGAAAACTGAACTGTGAGACGCAAACTATTTTCAGAAAGCCTATACACGAAATTTATGCGATGAATCTAGGAACATATTACAACAGTCTACATATCGATGCCAAAGGAATCACAAAGACAAGATTTGCCTAATTACAGCTCGCGCAAAGTCGTTTAAGCAATAATTCTTCTCATACTCGATACCCTTGAGTGGATTAGGAAGAAACACTAATAGCGGGTGAAATGGGAATTAACTCTTTGACACGAACTTCATCGAGGTCCACAGAGTAGAGATGTAGATGTAGAGCAACTATCAGACATTCCAAGCGATTCGTACATTTAGATACGTGCTACTGTTGAGAAATTGTTGCAGGTAGAGGCATACTGTTTCAGCCCAATCAACTTCCTCGGGGAAAATATTGTACTTAATTTCAGTAAATTGCCACAGGCGTATTCCTTACCGACGAGTGGCCCAAGTATGACAGTGATGAGGCCGTTGATAACCATGTACAGCCCGTAGGCGGCAGGGAATCGCTCGAGGCTGCAGTATTCTGCGACGGTGAGGGACAGGTTGACGACCATGGCGCCCCTGAAGAAGCCCACGACGCCAGACATGATGGCAAGCCACGTGAACCCCGTCACTGACACGAAAGCTGTGGATGACACAACACAACAGCCCACATGAAATCACTCTCTAGGGGTGACCGAATTTAATCAGCGAAGGAATGATTAGGTAAGGTATTAAAGCACAGGAAGCATTTGAGGTAAGAAATAAGATTTCTGTAATTAGTGGTTAATTTTATTATAAATTTTATGTGTGATGCAAGGGCAAACGAGAGATCCTAAATAATTATTGATAATATACGGGGTGAGTCACGAAGGAATGCAGATATTTTAATATGTTATTCTACAAGTAAAAAAAAAAAAATGGTTCAAATGGCTCTGAGCACTATGGGACTTAACTTCTGAGGTCATCAGTCCCCTAGAACTTAGAACTACTTAAACCTAACTAACCTAAGGACATCACACACATCCATGCCCGAGGCAGGATTCGAACCTGCGACCGTAGCGGTCGTGCGGTTCCAGACTGTAGCGTCTAGAACCGCTCGGCCACCCAGGCCGGCTACAAGTAAAACTAAAGAAAACGTTCATATAATCATAGGTCTGGTTACTGAATTATGGCTAATAAAAGATTTTGCCTGAAATTTAGCAACTTCGCTAATAAGAAGCTATCTCAAAACTGTACAAGGTTAAAGTAAAGAACGATTTCCATTTATTTTGTTGTTATTGATCTGGTGAATCTAATAAAATATGTCCCAGACGTTTATCCGCAGTAGTTTTCCAGAATATCCAGAGAAGCAAAGAAGTAACTTCATAAAATTTTTAATTTATTAAATACTTGACCCAGTTTGTTTTTTAAATTCCATACAATTGCACAAAGTTTTCAACTGGGAAAAATGAGGGTAACAGCGTTAACTGAAACTGTATGAATGTGTCAGATAATCTGCTTTTGTTAACACCATAACACACATGAACTAATGCTAAACTGGAAAAAACAAAGCTCAGTGTTAAGAAAGTTGTACTCGCGTACACACAATTTCACAATATATTCACAATAAATGTTCCAAAACGTTTCCACCGAGTTCAGTGCGATTAGCTGCACGTGTATGAACAGATTTTGTTGCTCGTTTCAGTTTCACTGGGTTGTTCTTAATTACTTTTGTTGCATTCATAATGCGAGCAAGTAATGCCTCACTTGTATTGATTTTGTCCTCATAAACTAAGTCTTTTCATCCATCCCCGTACGCAAAAATCCATTGGTGTTAAATCGGGTGATCTGGGTGGCCACGACCAATCCATTTCTGGGGAAAATGTTCATTTAAATGTGTAGTAACGGCGCTGATGAAATGTGGAGGCGCACCGTCATGTTGAAAATACATTTGCAATTGCGAAGCAAGCGGAACATCTGCGTGCAAGCGGGGCATTTCTTCTTGAAGGAATTGTAAGAACGTCGCGCCAGTTACACGTCCTGGGAAAATGAATTGTCAAAAAAATGTGTCTGTTGATTATTACACACCACATATTTATGCTAAATCGCTACTGGAAATTGCGTTGCACTGTTGCATGTGGGTTTGCTTCATATCATTCGTGTGCTCGTTATGTAAATTGTTTATACCATCCCGTGTAAACTGGGCCTCATCAGTAAATAAAATGTATTTGTGTAACTGCCGATTGCTATTCAAACAGTTTCACAACTGCCAGCGAAGAACAGGATCTCCCAGATGTAAATGATGCATTTTTTGTTTATGGTAAGGATACAGATTATTGTACTTGAGTGTACGCCGTACCTTGGATTGTGAAATGCCTAATCGTTGAGAGGTACGTCGTGTACTGGTACCCGGACTACGTTGAACAGCATCCTTAATATCCTCCTCATTGTCTTCACGTATCGAGCGCCCGTACTGATTATGAACACTAGGTAGAGAACCTGTCTCCCGTAACATTCAAAGTACTCCACTAATGGTTCTTGCATTCGCAGTCCTCCGAGTTGGATAACGTACGCAATATTCGTTAACTGCAGCAGTAGCATTACCAACACATTTGCCATAAATAAACACCATATCGGCGTGTTCCTCTGTCGTACATTTGAAAGGCATCCCTATTTCATAAATAATCTACAGGCTACAATACTTACTATGTGGTTTCGGTTAAATACAGTTGTTATTATGTTCTTTCACTGAACAATATAGAAAACAAACTCGTTTCAAGGCTAGGAAACGACGGAAACAACTCACTAACGGTTGCCAACAATGACAAACGTTTTTACATTCTGCAGATACACGTTTGGGACATGTTTTATTAGATTCACCAGACCAATGTCCGGCCCCGGTAGTTGAGTGGTCATCGCGAGAGAATGTCAATCCTAAGGGCCCTGGTTCGATTCCCGGCTGGGTCGGAGATTTTCTCCACTCAGGGACTGGGTGTTGTGTTGTCCTAATCATCATCATTTCATCCCCCATCGACGCGCAAATCGCCGAAGTGGCGTCAAATCGAAAGACTTGCACCCAACGAACGCTCTACCTGACGGGAGGCCATAGTCACACGACGACCAGACCAATAATAACAAAATAAATGGAAATCGTGCTTTACTTGAACCTCGTACAGGTTTGCGATGGCTTCATATTAGCGAAGTTGCTATATTTCAGACAACGTCTTTTATTATCCATAACTAAACATTTGCGGACCTATTTTTACGTGCACTTATTTTTTAGTTTTACTTGTAGAATAACGTTTTAAAATTTTTGCATATCTTCGTTATCACCCTGTATACGTATAGAGGTATTTACCTATAATTTTTGAGTATCATTATTTCATTCAATTAGGAAGGTTATAATTTTCGCCAACATGGCGTTTTCCATTAAATGTAAACCCTTGTTGATGCTTATTCGCGCATGGATACACCAGAGAGGCGGCTTCAGCCGTTGAGAGGCAACAGTGTCGGCAACCTGACGGGTCTAAGCAGCTTTTCCGAAGTCGCGGCTGTAGGAAGTAGCACCCTTTGAACAGTCGAATTTTTCCTTTGAGTTTGGAGATTTTAAATTGCACCCTAAGCTAAAGATCGGTCTTATTTGTTGGTTCGATCCTCTACAGGCAACATGAGTCTTCTATGGTTAGTACAGGCAGCCTCTTCGCTACATGGACTAAGCTTTGGTGCCATGTTGCACCAGTTTACCAAGTACGTAAGGGCTGAGAACGTCAGGAAAGGTGCGACTTTTGTCGAATAAAACAACTTACGATCTTGTTGCTCTCTACTTTTGACAATTAGATATACCGGAATTACGGTGATAACTCGCAATTACGACTACATGCGGACCAGAAATGCCATTCTACTACCGTGTACCATCATTAGGCAAAATCTCTCTTGCTCGGCTTCAGTTATCATATTTGATTTCTGTATTAGTATATACTGACGAGCCAAAACATTACGACCACCTGCTTAACACTTGAGAGTTGGGAGGCCGCCAGCGGACACAGCAGAGATGAACAGCATATCTTTGGATCAAATACAAGTATATGATTTCAGAGACCTTTTCAAGGCTCCAAAATCTGTGCTATATACTTGAAGACTGAAGCAACAAATGCAAATTTATATAAAGGCCGGGACTCGAACCTGATTCTCCTACTCACTGCGCAGATGCGCTAACCACTACACCACCTTGGCACACTGGCTTCGCACAGTTGCACGAGCCACTCTAGCACGCCTCCCTCCCCAGTCCAAATTCTCATTCACGCCTCAGCCCACTTGATTTTCTCCCTAAATCAACAGCACAATAGAGGAACTCCAGCTGTGTTGGAATAGCACCTCAGCATCAACTGAAACGAGGGATCCTCCAGTCTAGCTTTATACATCATAGACGTTTAAGACTTAAAGAGGTCTCTAGAACCATACCATTTCATTTGATTAAAGCACCTTTGTGTGGGTTTCAGGCAGAGTCCACCGTTTCGTTCGATGCTAAAGTGCTGTTTCAATACTAATTGGAAGACTCTGCAGTGCTGCTCTAGATTAGGAGGAATGCCAAGTGAGCTAAAGTGTGCAAAACCATTGTGCCAGGGTGGCATAATGGTTAGCACATCTGGCTAGAGAGCAGGAGACCTGGTTTTGAATCCTAGCCTTGACACAAATTTTCATTCGTCGCTCCAGTCTGCACGTATACATCATATGTTTGGAAGCCGGCCGGAGTGGCCGAGCGGTTCTAGGCGCTACAGTCTGGAACCACGCGACCGCTACGGTCGCAGGTTCGAATCCTGCCTCGGGCATGGATGTGTGTGATGTCCACAGGTTAGTTAGGTTTAAGTATTTCTAAGTTCTAGGGGACTGACGACCTCAGAAGTTAAGTCCCATAGTGCTCAGAGCCATTTGAATCATATCTTTGGATAGCATGTAAAGTTGCAAAATAAAGTTCTAAACGTTGACCAAGATATTGTACCTGATTTCCTGGACAGCGGCGTCAACGCGATTAAGAAATACAAATCAAAGCACAGTGCTGCACTGAAGACTGTACTAAACATAGGAGACCCAGTGGCATTCAGCTGGCACACTTTGCCAGGCATTAACTTATGCTGTGCTTACCGGCGGCAGCTTCGTGACAGTCGATATGTTAACAGCGTCTTGGTCCTCCTTTGGAACGCAATACAGAAGCGATTCTCCGTAGCATGCATTCCACAAGTCATTGGTAGGTTTCTGGTCATATGCAGCACCAGGTGCCAGCAATTACCGTAAATTATGAGTTGGTGGTTTGTGAGCGCAGAGCTGGCGACTGACTGCGTGCCAGATGTGCTGCATCAACTCAGGTGAGTTCGGTGGCAAAAATATGAACACGGGTTCACTATAATGCTCCTCAGAGCACTGTAATATGATTCTCGCTTTGTGGTAAGGACAGTTATCCTGCTGGAAGGTGCCTTCACCGTCGGAACGACATCAAACATTAAGGGATGCAGATAGTCGACAATAATGTTCACGTAGCCCACAACTGTCATGGCACTGTCAGTTACTACCATAGGTCCCAAGGAAAGCCAGGTGAATGTCCTCCATAGCATAGTTCTACCCCCACTTTCGCGCATCATGAGACAGGGTGCATGTTTCGATCAGCCATTCACCTGGGTGACGGCTAGTCCGGACACAGTAATCGAGCTGGTGTAACAAAGATTTAGGCGACATATCGCCGTCCTTACATAGTCCAATGCCTGGCAACGTGTGCCAGCTGAATGCCACTGGATCTCCTATGTTTGGTACAGTCTACAGTGCAGCACTGTGCTTTGATTTGTATTTCTCAATTACGTTGACGCCGCTGTAAAGCAGGTGTTGACAGATGTGAAAATTACCGAACTATCAGTTTAATAAGTCACAGCTGCAAAATACTAACGCGAATTCTTTACAGACGAATGGATTGTAGACTTAGAGAAAGCTGACTGGAATACTCTCTTTCAAATTCTAAAGGTGCAGGGGTAAAATACAGGGAGCGAAAGGCTGTTTACGATTTGTACAGAAACCAGATGGCAGTTATAAGAGTCGACGGGCATGAAAGGGAAGCAGTGGATGTTATTCAAATGGTTCAAATGGCTCTGAACACTATGGGACTTAACATCTGTGGTCATCAGTCCCCTAGAACTTAGAACTACTTAAACCTAACCAACCTAAGGACATCACACACATCCATGCCCGAGGCAGGATTCGAACCTGCGACCGTAGCGGTCACGCGGTTCCAAACTGGAGCGCCTAGAACCGCACGGCCACACCGGCCGGCGCGATGTTATTCAATCTGTATATTGAGCAAGCAGTAAAGGAAACAGAAGAGAAATTCGGAGTAGGAATTAAAATCCATGGAGGAGAAATAAAAACTTTGTAATTCTGTCAGAGACAGCAAAGCAGTTGGAAGAGCAGTTGCACGGAATGGACAGTGTCCTGAAAGGAGGATATAAGATGAACATCAACAAAAGCAAAACGAGGATAATGAAGTGTAGTCGAATTAAGTCGGGTGATGCTGAGGGAATTGGATTAGGAAATAAGACACTTAAAGTAGTAAAGGAGTTTTGCTATTTGTGGAGCAAAATAACTGATGATGGTAGAAGTAGAGAGGATATAAAATGTAGACTGGCAATGGCAAGGAAAGCGTTTTCGAAGAAGAGAAATTTGATGACATCGAATATAGATTTAAGTGTCAGGAAGTCGTTTCAGTAAGTATTTGTATGGAGTGTAGCCATGTATGGAAGTGAAACGTGGACGATAAATAGTTTAGACAAGAAGAGAATAGAAGCTTTTGAAATGTGGTGTTACAGAAGAATGCTGAAGATTAGATGGGTAGATCACATAACTAATGAGGAGGTATTGCATAGAATTGGGGAGAAGAAGAGTTTGTGGCACAACTTGACAAGAAGAATGGACCGGATGGTGGGACATGTTCTGAGGCATCAAGTGATCACAAATTCAGCATTGGAGGGCAGTGTGGAGGGTAAAAATCGTAGAGGGAGACCAAGAGAGGAATACACTAAGCAGATTCAGAAGAATGTAGGCTGCAGTACGTACTGGGAGATGAAGAAGCTTGCACAGGATAGAGTAGCATGGAGAACTGCATCAAACCAGTCTCAGGACTGAAGACCACAGCAACAACAACATGGTACAATCTTGATTATCCAGTGCCCACTGGAACCGTAATTGACAGTGTCGTTGAGTCAACATGGCAATATGTAGGAGTCATCTGCTGCAGATCCCCATGCATAACAATGTGCTCTGAACGGAATGCACTGAAGTACTTGTGCCTATACCAGTACTCTGTCGTCATGTCTGTCACAGATCGCGACCTACTCTACAGTGTGGGCAGGCTCCGACCTCCATGTTCTGTCATGAGGTGCCGAAGTCCAACTTCTTGTCATCTGCTCATACGTAGTTACATCATCCTTCAAACACTTTATGTTGACAGTCAACACAGTACCTAGCGAACAGCCAGCTTCCTTCGCTGTTTCCAACCAGCTTATTCCCAGTCCGTGGCTGTAACAATTTAGTCTTCTTCAGAGTCGCTTAAGTAAGTGGATTTCCCCATTTGCGGCCAGGTAGCACAGTCACTGAGTGTAGGGAGTTAAGAAGAATGGGGTACAGCGGTCGTGCAGCTCCTCATAAGCTTGAGATGGTCTATAGAACGATGGTCTACAGTGAATGAATGGAAACGAGTGGCGTGATGTTATGAATCACCCAGCGGCGTTTGCGTAGAGTTGTCAGTGCTAACAGACAGGCAACATTTCGTGAAATAACTGCAGAAAGCAACCTGGGGCGTACGACAAAAACGTATCCGTTAGGACAGTGCCGCGAAATTTGCCTTTCTGTAACAGCACAACATTGCCTGCAGCACCTCTCCTGGGCTTGTGACCATGTCAGGTGGACTCTAGACGACTGAGAAACCGTGACCTGGTCAGACGAGTCCTGATTTCAGTTGGTAAGAGCTGAGGGTAGAGTTCGAATGTGGCGCAGACCCCACGAAGCCTTGGACACAAGTTTTCGACAAGTTTTTGTGAAAGCTAGTGGTTGCTCCATAATGGTGTAGGAAGTGTTTACATGGAATGGACTGGGTCCTCTGATCCAACTGAATCGATCATTGACTGGAAGAGGTTATGTTCGGCTACTTGGGAACCATTTGCAGTATTTATT
This sequence comes from Schistocerca piceifrons, assembly GCF_021461385.2. Lineage (NCBI taxonomy): Eukaryota > Metazoa > Arthropoda > Insecta > Orthoptera > Acrididae > Schistocerca > Schistocerca piceifrons. Next base: position 349,680,890 of record NC_060140.1, read on the forward strand.
TAATTTATTTAATCGTATGGCTAGGGCCCTCCTCTGGGCAGGATGTTCGCCGGGTGCCGGTCTTGCAATTTGACGCCACTTCGGCGACCTGCAGTCGATGAGGATGGTAGGATGATGGTGAGGACAGCACAACACACAGTCCTTTGGCGGAGAAAATTCCCCGACCCAGCCGGGAAACGAACCCGGGCTCAGAGGACTGACAATCCGCCACGCTGACCATTCAGCTACCGGGGGCGGACAGCCCATTTGCAGTTATTCATGAACTTTATGTTCCAAACAATGATGGAATTTTTATGAATGATAATGCGCCGTGTCACCGAGCCGCAATTCTGCACGATTGGTTTGAAGAACATGCTCGACAGTACGAGCGAATGACTCGGCCACCCAGATCGCTTGACGTGAATAGCATCGAACATTTAATTCAAGAGGTCAGTTCGTGCACAAAATCCTGTACCGGAAACATTTCCGCACTTTTGAACAGCTGTAGAGACAGCAAGGCTAAATATTTTTGCATGGGCTTCCATTGACTTGTTGAATCCTTGCCACGTCGACTCGCTGTACTACACTGGCCAATAGGAAGCCCGACGCGATGTTAGAAAGTAATCCATGACATTTGACACCTTAGTGTATAGTGCACTCCGTCATAAAGCAGCAGTCTGTGAAGCAGCGATCTGTCGACAATAACTACAAACTGCGAATGGATTGGCCTGCTTATAGTCCCGACGTGAACCCTATGGAACACTTTTGGGATGACCTTGAACGTCGACTTCGTTCCAGAACGCAGTGTCCAACGTCGCTACCTTTATGGTTCGGCTCTTGAGGGAGAACGGGTTCTACTCCTCCACAGACAGTCAAACATCTCATCGTAAGTGTCCCCAGAAGATCTGAAACCATTACAAATGCCAGGGGTGGACACACTCCAATTTAGCGTCCACTAACAGGTGTCTGGATACTTTGATAAGATAGGTTATTCTTTAAAGGGTAGGCTATTATTAAGCATTTTCATTGTCAACACAGTTCTCAGTCAGAGATCATTCGTAAGTACTGTTCACTTTTCACGCAGGTCAGAGGTATGTCGATGTCAGCAAGAAAAATGTCTTTTTTCTGTCATCTTGGGAAATGGATGAGCTACGCAGGATAATTTAAAATGCCTCTGATGTTTCGGAAGGTGGCTGTGCACAAACTACAACTCATTCAGAAAATAGGCATATCAGTGGATGTGTCATCTCTTCAAGTTTTTAACTCACGTTACTGGTGCTCAATGTGGGCACTGTTCGTGATGTGTCAAACGGCTGTACGATATCAAAGTCTTATTGTACACATTGCAATGCGTCACGGTCAGTTTCAGTGACCACTTTAATTAGCATTCCTTGCAACTCTTCCAAATTAAGCGGCAGTGGAGGCAGATAAACGCACTCTTTGACACAAACTGATAAGCAGAAATCACATTGAGCTAAGTCAGGTGACCGGGGGGTGGGGGGGCAATGAAGAGGAGAGTGTTGACGGGAAGCATGTCCAGTCCAACGCTTTGACACAAACTGATAAGCAGAAATCACATTGAGCTAAGTCAGGTGACCGGGGGGGTGGGGGGGCAATGAAGAGGAGAGTGTTGACGGGAAGCATGTCCAGTCCAACGCTGCGACAGTTCGACGCTGAGGCAATCACGAACGCCTGAAAGCAACTGTGCTGGAGCAACATCTTGTTACAGGATAAAATCTCCACTGTCTTGCACTAGTAGTGACATAAGTTACTGCTGCAGCTTGCCCAGGTACACGAAACCAATCGTAATTTACTCCGCAAAGAAAAATGGTCCGTGAAGTTTTGAAGAGCCCGTGGCACGAAAGACATTAACTGTAGGTGTTCCACAATTACATGCGAATTCTCTGTGCTTTAAAATAGATATTATTGTAATTCACCTTTATAGATACATGCCGCGAATCTTTGTCGCTGGAAAACAACTTCTGTGAAAGACGATCCTCTATCAGCACCCACTACAAGTCATTGCAAAAATCAGAACGAAGATCATTCTCCGGAGTAGTCAGTGCAAGCAACAACTACAATAGGATGCTCTAGACAAGTGACTGCAGTATCAGCAGTTCCCTCCTCGCACGTGCCGTCTATTTCTTCAGGTTCCTGATGAATAATAACTATACACTGTGGACCTTTTCCGCTGACACCCCCGACCAGTCTGTTTTCTCTGCACCACATAAACAGTGAGTCATATGAAATGTGTTGTACCATCTATGGGCTGTATTGTCTGTTAGAGCTTTTATCCGATATTTGTTATGAAACTGTCGCTGAACCACCGCAAGTGATTCACATTTAGCGAATTCTCACAGTTAGCGAATTCTAAGACGAAACGCACACACCGGTCTATTATGCGGCATATTCTGACGCGCCTGCTGCGTATGGTGGACTCTACAACGACGCCATGGGGCAAATCACGAATAGAAACTTAGACAGATACTCTACTCACTTATAAGTGTCTATTTTCTGTATGTCTTGCAGTTTTCTTGGAGTCAGCTTCTGAAGTCCCGGAGGTACTTACCAATAACCGTGTACCGAGGATCTGACGTGAGGGGAGGGCAGGGCGTAAGCGGGATCTTGGAATACTCGTATTATCCGCGCAGTGAAAGACGAAATAGCCCCTGGCTACACTTAATACAAATCAATGTCGATTACATGATCTAGTGAATAAAATGAAATGAGCGTATGGCATCGTTGGCCGGGAGGCCGCCTAGTGCAAGCCTTATTTTAGTCGACGCCACACGGGGCGACTTGCGCTCCGGTGATGAGGAAGAAATGATGAGGAGGACAACACAATACTGAATTGATACGACTATTTGTTAGATAGGCAGGCTAATAGTTGAGCTTTTTGGGGGGAAAAAAGTTCTGAGTCGAGCAGGAGAGTGGATCTTGAGACAGTTGCCCTTCCCTGCCAGTCACCAGGAACACCATTGCTCAAATACATTGGGAAAAACTAATCTCACAGAGTGTCAGGCGAAAAGTCTAATCGTGTTGAGTATATTATCTAAATACCACAGTGATGTCCGCCTGCTTGGATGGGTGGTAACATGCAAGTGGGCCCGGGTTCGATTCCCGGCCGTGTTGGAGATTTTTCTCCACTCGTGGAGTGGGGGTGTTGTGTTGTCCTTATTATCATTTCATCCTCATCACCGGCGCGCAAAGCTGCTTGGCCTCTGTAATAAAAAAAAAAAATTGAATGGAGGGATCAACAAACGAACTTGAACGGATGTCGTGTGGCGTCCGCAATGACCAAACACAACGATCAACAACGAACAAAACGCAAAAAAAGGAAAAAAAAATGTGGCGTAGAATGAAATCTGACTTGCACACTTGGCGGCCGAACTTCCCTGGATGGGGCCTCCGGCCAGCGATGCTGTACGCTCATTTCCATTTTTACCCAAACTGATATGAAGAATCTGCTTCTTGAATTGAATGAGAGACAGAGACGTTTCTGGTGACTAGGCATAGGTAGGACTCACAGTCTGATCGATGGGACGCTTCATCTCCGAGGTCAAGCTAGTACTGGGCCAATCGCCGTGTGAAAGCAGTACTGTCAGTAAATCAACCGACAGAATAGCAGCACAGCCAGGTTAAGTGCCGTGGGCAATTATACATTAGTGGCTCATCAGTTGAGATAGCAGATTGGACCCTGTGCAGCTCCACCTACCCGAAAATATCCGTGGCGGTAAGCGGGCCCGAGCTCGGGTCTCCTGATTGGCAGCGACGTTCAGTGACTGGTGAGCCCTGGAAGTTTGTGAGCGTACTGTCAAACCACCGGCTGTTGAAAATGCGCCATACAGAACACAGGCGAAGTACGAATCAAGGACTCCCGATTGAAAACTTATACATTGTACGCAACTCATTTGGATCCGACAAACAAATTCCATCCATGTCAACATCTGTGAATCCACAAAGTCCCAGACAAATGACAACGCCAAACAGAGCCGCTACTTCAGGTGCAATGTATGCCGAACTCATAGAAACAATATCGTGCAGATTACACCGACCCATAGGAAGACTCTGACAATGACAATTCATAATTAATGAGCGACGCAGAGGTTGAAAAATGGAGCGCACATCATCACATTAGCAACTGACCGACTGACGGCTGACTGCAAACAGACGATAAAGTGACATCTGCAGACTGCAAATAACCATAACCGTGCTAGCTTGTGACCTTGGTGAACGACATCATAGATGCCGCTCTATGCCTACAATAGGCACGTTAAACTAGATACAGGTAGAAACGAAATATAGTAACCACACACATAGGACAATACAGGGACTTAGATCAGTTAGAATAGAGTACAATAGAATAGTACGTAGGCTTACGGCAGCGGCTCACGTTAACTTAGAGATGCTTCTTTACAGTCAGCGAGTCAATCACTTTGATTAGAAATCGATACGCGACACAGAGCCGAATGGCTTGATGTGTACTACATCTTGAATGGCACCGGTTGAGGGATCTTACACATTCTATAGGGTTTTCTTTGTTTGTTTTCTTCCTTATCAGATTATCTCTATGGTATAATTACTTTTCTGGTTTCTCAGATTGACGTTATTTTTAAATTTTTATTTATTTGTTAAGGTCATAAGAACGAGGGGCTTCCAAAGGTAAGTTACAAATGTCGTCCTACGATAAGGTTCAAAACAATGCTTTTACCTGTACATATTATTTACTGTAAACTTGTTAAACCTTACGCGGTTTACGTGAGTATGGAAATAAATTTACGTGTGGAGATTGCCATGTCGCGCATGATAGCTTGTAATGTAGTATTAGACAACTAGCCTAATGAGGCATGTTATTATATGTTGTTGTTGTTGTTGTGGTCTTCAGTCCTGAGACTGGTTTGATGCAGCTCTCCATGCTACTCTATCCTGTGCAAGCTTCTTCATTTCCCAGTACCTACTGCAGCCTACATCCTTCTGAATCTGCTTAGTGTATTCATCTCTTGGTCTACCCCTACGAATTTTACCCTCCACGCTGCCCTCCAATACTAAATTGGTGATCCCTTGATGCCTCAGAACGTGTCCTACCAACCGATCCCTTCTTCTGGTCAAGTTGTGCCACAAACATCTCTTCTCCCCAATCCTATTCAATACTTCCTCATTAGTTACGTGATCTCCCCATCTAATCTTCAGCATTCTTCTGTAGCACCACATTTCGAAAGCTTCTATTCTCTTCTTGTCCAAACTATTTACTGTCCATGTTTCACTTCCATACATGGCTACACTCCATACAAATATTTTCAGAAATGACTTCCTGACACTTAAATCTATACTCGATGTTAACAAATTTCTCTTCTTCAGAAACGCTTTCCTTGCCATTGCCAGTCTACATTTTATATCGTCTCTACTTCGACCATCATCAGTTATTTTGCTCCCCAAATAGCAAAACTCCTTTAGTACTTTAAGTGTCTCACTTCCTAATCTAATACCCTCAACATCACCCGACTTAATTCGACTACATTCCATTATCCTCGTTTTGCTTTTGTTGATGTTCATCTTATATCCTCCCTCCATTCCGTTCAACTGCTCTTCCAAGTCCTTTGCTGTCTCTGACAGAATTACAATGTCATCGGCGAACCTCAAAGTTTTTATTTCTTCCCCATGGATTTTAATACCTACTCCGAATTTTTCTTTTGTTTCCTTTACTGCTTGCTCAGTATACAGATTGAATAACATCGGGGAGAGGCTACAACCCTGTCTTACTCCCTTCCCAACCACTGCTTCCCTTTCATGTCCCTCGACTCCTATAACTGCTATCTGGTTTCTGTACAAATTGTAAATAGCCTTTCGCTCCCTGTATTTTACCCCTGCCACCTTTAGAATTTGAAAGAGAGTATTCCAGTCAACATTGTCAAAAGCTTTCTCATCATAGGATATTGCTATGATGGCTATTATTATTTCAGGATCGCACATGTAATCCTAAAGCCCTCTCCCTCTACATCTACGCCTGTCTTGCCTAAAGTTCTGCGGACGGCCACGGTTAGCAGTGGCTGGTGGGAGGCTCCTCGGCTCACCTGACCGGGCGACGGCCGACGTGATGCAGCCCAGCATGTACATGTTGCGCGCGGAGAGCTTGCACAGCGCCGCCAGCCAGGGCAGCACGAGCCTGGCCACCACGTCGGTGGCCGCCGCGACAGACAGGCACGTGGCGATGTCGCCGCCCTCCAGCCCCTCCGTGTTGAGGAAGAAGGGCATCAGCGTGAAGAAGTTGGCGTCGCTCAGGAAGGAGACGGCCAGCCCCAGCGCGATGTTGACGTAGGTGGGGTCGCGCAGCAGGTCCAGCTCCAGCGCCTCGGCCGCCTTGCGCAGCCACTTCCTGGAGCGCGGCGCCGCCGGCTGGATCATGGCCTGCGTCGACGCGCGCATGTCCTCGCTTTCGTCGTCCGGTATGTCGTTCAGCAGCGATCGCTGCTGCTGGTAGAGCGCTGTCGTCGGCCTCGACAGCTGAAACGGAGCCAGTACCTCCAAGCTATCAATCAAAACATGAAAGCACGCTCTGTTGTCTACAAAAACGCCACCTCCAGTTCTTTAAAGAATCGAACTCCCATGCATAAAAGCTTCGAACGTCTGATTACCGTACAAATGAGCTAAAAAACCTTAACGATTGTAGTAGGAAAATGCTAATTATACTCCTTTTATTACACAGAGCGATAAAATTGAAGACCCACTTTCTCGAAACCCCGTAACAGCCTCTCATTGCAACGCATAGATTGTATCGCCAGAAATTTCTACACCGGGAGAGTCTTGCGGCTGCTGTATCGCCTGAGGGTTAGGCAACTACTTCAACACCCCTTGGGAGGGGTTTGCCTACATTCAGGCGATAGAATTGCTGTCGAAGTTACCGATAGGTACATTTTCAATGCGAGCAACAATGTTGCGAGGAAGGTACCGAGGGTGTTGCCATACTGGGGGGTCTCACATGGAACCTCTACCGTTTTATTCACGCACATGTTAATATTGCACTCCAGCGTAAACATTATGAAAAATCATAATACCCTTTGCTCCTTTGGATCACGTTCAAATTTCGTCGAATAGTTTTGAATGGTCCCTAATGGTTGCAACATGTACAAGAGAGCAATAATTGCGGCTACTCTGCACTCCAAATGGGTGAGATGACGTTCATTGCAGATGCAGCCTCACAGTGTCCTTAAAGGAGGGTTCAAACGTCCGAGGGAGTCAGCTGTGTTAAATGTTGTCAAGAACATCATCGTGGTGCTCATCGCACTGCGAAATGTCGATTTTCACCGAGAAATACGAGGGTTGTACAGAAAGTAAGTTCCCATCGGGCGACATGGAAACCACAGTGAAAACCAGAAACGTTTTATTTGCAACAGTTAGGTACACCTTCCACCTACTTCTCTACATAGTCGCCGCTGCAACTTCGAGTTTTGTTGTAGTGTTGTATCAACTTTCCAATATCCTCGTCATAGGAAGCAGACGCCTGTGCTTTCGTCCAGTTATCTGCACTGGTCTGCAGCTCGTTGTCTGTCGAAAAATTCTGTCTTCATAACCAGCGGTACTTGCTAGCTGAGATGAGACTCAGGGGGAGCCAATTACGGACCGTATTGTCGGTGATCAAACACTTCTCATCGGAAACGCTGCAGGAGCATCTTCATTGCCCCTGGAATGTGCGGCCGAGAATTGACATGAAGAAGGAACTGCGCGGCAGTTGTGTTATGTGGGCTGCATGACACAGGTGAAATCTCTAACTAGGCCCTCATACTTGGGGGGAGAGGCTATTCGCTACTCATCTTTACGTGCTCATTATTCACTCAGAACTGAAAAGAGCGACGCGACACGATCGACGGGCATACTAGAGACACTGTCCAACACATCTGTGCAACGCTTTACCGGATTTTCCCGGTGGTTTTCATTTCGCGACCGATCGGACCTTACTTTCTCGACAACCCTCGTATGTGTGAATGAAAGACCCAGTGAAAGGGGTGGCTTCATTGACACCCGTTATGCCATCCCCTGAGACTTTCTCGAATCGACTCTGATCGGTGGTGTGTCTGAATTGTTTTCCTCGGCCACCCATAGGAAAGTCGCGAGATTTCCAGACTTTGCGTCGCGGTTCTGATCTCCACCGCAGAGACATCAAAAGAAATGCTGAAATTTGGGTAAGAGGAGCAGTGACGACCTTCTAAGCGCGTGTCAGGTCCACGGTTGCGTTGGGCAGAATTGTGGTGAAATTTGGTGCCAGCGTGACGTCATTAACTTACCTTACAGCTCACGTGAATTTCCGAGCTGCGACTTTATTTTTTTATTTATTTCGCCGCATGTGACGACACCTCGCTGTTTGACGCGTCGCCGACCTCAAGTGTGTCGTCTCAGGGCGCCATGCTTTTGCACCTTTATAGAGGAACGCTGTAGGCTCCTTTGAGTCAAATTTCGAACTTTGGCCTATGTGTCACAATGGGAGGCAGTTACGGGGTTTCGAAAAAGTGATCCTTTAATTCTTTTGCTCTGTATAGTTTCGTATTATTCAACCAAAGACTAACTAAAAAGTTTTGAAAAGCTTTGAAATTACATGTAAAGTTTGTTTTAGTTCGCTAAATGCTCCCATTGACAGATATTGGATAACTCTGTGAGTTACGCTGTGTCGAGACATATACACAGTTCGTAATTTTAACACTTGTCTTATTGTATTAAACCTTTAACGCAAGATTATGCCTTTCTGTGAGTAGGTTAAAACAATGTTTTAATTTTTTTCATTCCGTTAGTAATGATAGGTAATGCAGAAAACCAAATTTTTATTGCCTCTGAAAACCGTACTATAGGTAACACGCGGCTGGGATCGTGCACCGAGTTCCGTGCACCACTTTAAGCATGTAATAGTACTGACAGTACTGGATGCCTACCTAACAGCTTCCTGGGGAACACAAAATTTAATTTTATGCACTACATGCAATTATTGGCCTTGTTTTAAAAATTTAAAATGCCGTCATACTCTTTAAGAGGTATAGTTTTACGTTAAAGGTTTAACACAATAAGACAAGTGTTGAAAGTTAGAAAGTTGTATACGTCTTTAGGCAGCGTAACTAATAGCGCGTAAATTATCCAGACTATATTCATCAAGTGTTTGAGAATGAGAACACTTGGCGACTTCCAACAAACATAGCACATAATTTCAACCTTTTTCTAAACTGTTTCATTACTCTGTGGGTGAATAATGTGAAACTAATGACACCAACATAATTAGGGGTTTTCATCTTCAACGATGAAGGTTTTACGTGATTAACGTCAAATATTTAACACATTAACTCATTTTTGAGGTTTTAAGTAGTTTTATACATGGAGATCGATTTTTTAAAGAACTGATGATGTGGAGGTTATTGGTGTTGTTTTAGTATAATTATTATTATTTTATTTTGGCATCTGACTTGGACTCATTCAGCTATCATCTTACATGTAAGGTTTTACACATTGGAGAGCAACGTACACATTGGATTTAATACGTTTCACACAATCATAAGCATAAAATTTCACTAGAATGATATCAGAAGTTTACCCGCTCTTCCAACAAAAATACATATAAAATGATACATGTTTTGAAGTATTTCAAGCAGCGTGGTATGGTGAGAAACGTCAGAAAACATCAACAGACGGTGACCAGACGTTGTAGGTGTCTTGTAGCGTTGTATCTGTTCATACAGCCCAGAAGATGTGGCATTCTCTTCTTCACCATATTCGCACTGTAGCGATGCACCCAGCACAACAAAATTTAGATGCTCCCTCCAACAGCCGTGGTTGAATGTGAGGCGCCTTGTGGTGTTCGTGAGTCTTCTGCAGAACCGATTTTTCTCGTGCTAGAGGTTAGGAATCAGCACCGGTTTATTTTGGCATAATTTTTGCCTTTGTGTTTGGAGGTCTCTTGCAATTCTGTGTTCAACTTTTCTCTCATTGCTGATTTCGTAAGATTTAAAAATCTGTGGCTGTTGATTCCACGTGTCCCCTCACTCCTTCATAGACGGCTGTTTTGGCTAGCTTGTCTATTGTTTTACTGTCAGGTATGCCACAGTGTGCTTTTACCCAGCACATGCTAACTTTCTGATTCCTATTTTTGATCTGTAACATCAGATTCATGATGTCATATGCTATTGGACAGTTGGACCTTCGGCTGTGCTGATGTCTTAATAGTTCAAATGCTGATCTGGAATCAGAAAGGATAACGAACTCAGAACTCAAGTGCTTCACGGGATATTAAAGGACTCGAAGAATACTCAAAAACTCTACTGTCATACGCTTGGTTTCCTTAGGGAGCTTGAATTTCATTCCAGGAAGCCAGCTGCTATGCCAATACTGGTGATGTTTTGATGAAAAATTTACCAATACGTTCATATCTGCCTGAGAAACATTGCTGTCAGTGTATGACTGCATGAGTCAATGTACGAGTACAAGGTCTCTACGACGATACGACTGAAAAAAAAATTCAAGGTTTCAGGTACACAAAACATTTATACATGGTCTAGTGCTCCTAGACAATCGTCAGACTGTAATTGACCGCCATGTACTTTTGTTTACAGGGTGCGCATAAAATCACTTGGTCCATATTTGTGCAGACGGCGCAGAAGGGAAGAGAAAATGGTGGTAATGTGGCCTTCTTTGTGAACGATACCTGTGAGTTAGGGAGGGTGTAGTTCGACAGCTGAAGCCTACACACAAATGTACGAGGTGTGTGAGAAAAATTATGAGACTAACACCAAAGCGAGGGATCTGGCAACGCTGCGTTGTTCCACTTATCTAGACGGTGTATTCATTTATTCCGGAAGCTCAATCCGAGTTTCAGCTGCGTAAGGCTATCTCGTGATTTTTGAGAGCACCGTCAGTGAAGTTGTATTTCGTTGTGTGGTACGAAAACGGAACAGTGGAATTTAGAACAACGTTATGCCATCAAGTTTTGCGTTAAACATGTGGAAACGGCGATTGTGACCTTTGAAAAGTTGAAACAAGCCTGCGGGGAACATTCCTTACCAAGAACACAAGTTTTTCGCTGGCACAAATCATTGTTGGAAGGCAGAGAATACGTTGAAGGTGAACCTCACTCAGGGAGACTTTTGGCTTCAAAATCCGACGAAAATATCGGACGTGTCGAAGATAAGACAGAAGTTTAACAATAAGAATGGTGGGAGGTCTGTCAAACAGTTTCACCGTACATCAAATTTTGGCCGAAGATTTGTACATGTGAAAGCTTTGAGACAAAATAAATAAAAAAACTTAACAACTGAGCTGAAAGGCAGTCGAAGAAATATGTGTGTTGACCTCCTTGAGAGGTTTGCTAATGAGCACGAATGTTTCAGTCCTGTGATCACAGGCAGTGAATCCTGGATTTTTGATATGATCCTGTGACAAGGCAGCAAAGTGAGGAGTGGCACATTGAGACATCCCTTCGACCGAAAAAAAGTTCGAATGATCAAATAAAAGATCAAAAGAATGCTGGTTTGCTTTTTTGACAGCGGGGGTACCTTTCATACGGAATTTGTTCCTCCAGGACTAACTTACAACCAGGTCAAGTCTCAGGAAAAGGATGAATCGAGTGAGACCGGACGTTGCAGACAAGCGGATGCTGCATCATGACGACGCACCATGTCACACGGCCACTTTTCAGTTACACTTTGATTCCCTGTAAGCCTCACATGGAGCCGAGCGTTCGTGAAGTGTTGTGGACAAGGCGACTAGTGCGACGTCACAAGTTCGTTGCAGTGGTGACGTCACAGCCAGTACCACGGCTATACACTGAGGTGACAAAATCATGGCACACCTCGTAATGTTGTGTCGGACTTCCTTTGGCAGGCGTAGTGCAGCAACTCGAATTGACGTGGACACAGCAAATCGTCTGGAGTCTCTTGGAGAAATATTGAGCCATGCTGCCTCTACAGCTCTCCATAATTGCGAAAGTGTTGCCGGTGCAGGATGTTGCGCACGAGCTGACCTCTAGATTACGTCCCATAAATGTTCTGTGAGGTTCACGTCGGGTGATCTGTGTGTCCAAATCATTCATTCTAATTGTCCAGAATGTTCTTCAAACCAGGCGCGAGTAATAGTGGCCTGCTGACATTACGTCGTTGTTTGCTAGCATGACGTTCATGAATTGTTGCAAACGATCTCCAAGTAGCCGAACATAACCTTTTCCAGCCAATGATCAGTTCAGTTGACCCAAAGAATCCAGTCAATTCCATGTAAAAACCATTATCGACCCACCACCACCTTGCACATTAAGTTGTTGACAACTTGGCTCCGTGGCTGCGCCGTACTGGAAACTTACCATCACCTCCTACCAACTGAAATCGTGGCTCATCTGACCAGGCCACGGTTTTTCAGCCATCTGACGTCCAGACGATGTGGTCACGAGCCCAGGAGAGGCGCTGCAGGCGACGTCGTGATGTTAGCAAAGGCACTCGCGTCGGTCGTATGTTGCCTTAGCCCATTAACAACAAATTTCGCCCCGCTGTCCTAACGGATAGTTCATCGTACGTATCATACTGATTTTGTGGTTATTTAACGCACTGTTGCTTGTCTGTTGGCACTGACAACTCTACGCAAACGCCGCTGCTCTCGGTCGTTGAGCGAAGGCCGTCGGCCATTGCGTTTTCCGTGGTGGGAGGTAATACCTAAAATTGGGTATTCTCGGCACACACCTGACACAGGGGTTCTCGGAATATTGAATTCCCTAACGATTCCATGAATGGAATGTCCCATTCGTCTAGTGCCAACTAGTATTCCACATTCAGTCTCTTAATTCCCGTTGCGCGGCCATAATCGCGTCAGAAATCTTTTCACAGGATTCCCCTGAGTACAAATGACACCTCCACCAATGCCCTGCTGTTTTATACCTTGCGTACGCGACACTGCTGGCATTTGTATAAATGTAAATGGCTATCTCATGATTTTTGTAGCCTCATTGTATAAGAACTACAGCAGCAACTACATGGCGGCAGGTACACTTTACGTGTCGAGCAAGCTATGTAAGTTACTCAGAACAACTATCTATTAATGCACATCCATACACACTAGGCTTCATATTTTTTTGAATCTTTATCCACTGCCGCATAGGTCGCTAAAATAACTGTTACCCCGTTGTTCAGAATTACTTTATTGGTGCGTTTCGGACATTGCCCATCACCAGAACATCAAAGATAAAAACGAAATCTTTATACAGAGTAATGGAGTCATGTGTATCAGCCATCACCAAATGAACTTAACCGAAGTTAAGTTCTAATGCGGTGGTGTCAGTTGATTGTAACGTTCATGATGATGTGCAAGTCGGTCATGGAAACGAAAATTTTGATGGCGCTAAGTAATAATAACTTTAGGCAACAAAATGAAGCTACTAAATATGCTACTGTGAAATGTTATGAGAATCTCTCACAAAAAACTGATACGATTTTTCAGAAACATAATATTAAAATTGGCTATCAAGCTGTCAACATATTGGGTTTAAAATTAGGCACAATATTGTGGAAGGGAAGAACTACTTGTAAAATATGGTGTACGAAGGATAATTTGCTACAGTATGGGGACATAGGAGGCTTCTTATTTGAGAGAGGTTTTGGGGGCATACATACTATAATGTTGTCGTTGTTAGTTTGACAATAGTACGGAGACTCTGCACTTAGCCCTGAACAGTAAGACTTCTATATGTGGGTGAGAAGTTTGAGATATTTATAGGAACTATCATACATTTATTATATTTATAGGGTTCATTATACAACTAGCTGCGCTCGCATATCAGTAGTTTTGTTGGGATGAGTGATGGAAATTAAGTAAGCTACTGAATGTGCAATAACATCAGCTGCCCTCACTTGTCTGCCTGTTTGGATAAGAGCAGCTCGTTATGCGGACTCCAGCTTCCCAAGCTGTCGCAACACAAGATGCGTCGGCATGCGCAGTGTTAGTGGCGTGCAATGCGTACAGAGGGGCATAGGCGGGAGTGCGCATCTATGCATCTTGCTACTGACGTAACTATACGTTTGACAATGTGTACATTATGCAACAAATAGTGTGGAACTATGTTTTAAACACACTGGAGATTGTAGAAGCATTGTATTCATTATCTTGAATGGTGTCGTGTGCCACATTTCAAACAAGACAAGCATTTTCACGGATGTTGTAAAGTTCAAAAATGTCAGGAGTAAGAACAAATGTGTTTCCCTAATTTGTGTAATATTCTTCGGATCAGTAAGTATACTGTACTACACAATTTATAACGTAGGCTATGTTCATCCTCAGGGTTCAACGTATCTCCAAACCCAATTTCCCTGGAATCGATTCTGCGGGTTAGTAATAATAAATTAAAACGTGGTGTATAATGCGGTAGTTTTTCATCCATCTCAGTGTTTATGATGTCATATTTGGTGTCACCGCAAGGCACCACACTTGCTGGGTAGGTGGCTTCAAATCGGCCGCGGTCCGTCAGTACACATCGGACCCGCGAGTCGCCACTGTCGACGCTAGCAGACCGAGCGCGGCCACTCGGCTTGTCTTACGAGACAAGCTAGCGCACTGGCCAGTTACAAAGCCGACTTTAATGGGAATGGTTCACTTGTTATAGCTTCAGAGATCTCATTTGCAGAGACGCTTGTCAGCAAAGCCTTCAGCTAAGTCAGTAGCTGCGACCTAGCCAGGCGCCACATACAGTTTATGCATTGACAATTGATCTATATACGTGAAGCAATCAGAATTGTAAAGAAGTATTCGCAGTTCAGTCTATAACTGCACTTGTAAATATTATTGTACAAAGGCAAGACCGACGTTCATCGCTGATGCTGAATTAAAGCTAAGTATTTAATTGTATTGCTGTCTACTAACTTTCTAATCACCCAAGATGTTCCAGATACATCCCGTCAAGTATAGTTAATTGATCCTCACGTCAGCGTACGTGATCAACGCGTGAAATTAAATGCCCACACCTCGTGATCAGACTAAGAGTCAAATTACGTGACTCAGCTGGGTCACCCTTTCTCCATGAGGCCCATTTCCTCCTCGTACATAACATCATATATCTTGAACAATGTGTCACATAATTTTGCAGGTACATTCAGTGGTATATGTGAACACTGTCTATAAAAGTGTCAGGAATATAGTTAGTAGTAAAGCAGTCATAAAACGTCAGGCTTTTTTTACTGTACGAACAGCTAAAGTTTAGGGAGCGATAACTTTCTTCCCTTTATAATTTTTTTTTTGGGTGGGGCGGGGGGGGGGGGGGGTATGGGGGGGGTGTCAGTGAGGAAAAATTTAATAAAGGTTTGCAGTTACTTATTGGATGTCACTAAGTGCTCTCGTTCTCAAATACCGGATGAATAAAATCTGGGTATTCGAGCGCAAAGGCCTACACTTTTTTTAATCCCCAGCCGCACCGATTCTATGCGTAGATGGTTCTTACTCCAGAGAGTTTCATGCCATTCACCAAGTGATACGTGTACCAAGTTTAGCTGAAAACGATCCGTTAGTTTCCGAGGAGATGTGGAACATATAGATATATACGAGTGTATACATTTTTGTAATCTGCAAGGATATAATTTTTCCCTAGCCCTGTTTCGATGAAATAAAGCCTATACGGTGCCCAGAACTATGCTCAAGCTACCTTCGAAAGCCCGACCGGTTATAGTATGAAAGCTTTCACGACCGGATGACATATCTTCTGGTAAACCTCTCAGACGTCCGACCCGTCAGTCGGCAAGACTCACCGGAGGAGAAACACCCCTCTGAAGATGTCCAGAGCAGCTCTGGACGAAACGTTAGGAGCAGAAGAGTTTCATGGACCACGACCTTACGTCCGAGCCGAGAGGTCTAATGCACGGCTTTCCGGAGCGGGAAGGGGCGCGTGGTCTCCGGCACGAATCCTTCCGGTGGACTTGTATCGAGGTCCGGTGACCCGGCCAGTTTGTGGATAGTTTTTAGGCGGTTTTCCATCTGCCTCGGCGAATGCGGGCTGGTTCCCCTTATTCCGCCTCAGATACACTATGTCGGCGATTGCTGCGCAAACAAGTTCTCCGCGTACGTGTACACCACCATTACTCTACCACGCAAACATTGGGGGTACACTGGTCTGGTGTGAGACGTTTCCTGGGGTGGGGGGGCGGGAGGGGGGGGGGGTCCACCGGGAGCCTAACTGCGCAATAACCCTGGGTTCGGTGTGGCGCGGCGGAGGGATGAAGTGGACTGCGGTAGTCGTCGTGGGGTTGTGGACCACTGTGGCTGCAGCGGGGACGGAGCCTCTCCGTCGTTTCTAGGTCTCCGGTTGACATACAACATACCTTCGAAAATAGCTTTGGAGATTATCGTATTCAAAGATGAGCAGACAGACACAACAGTTTTACAATTTGTTATTAGTATACACAATTTTCTGAGTATTGCATACAGAACAACTGATGAAAGCTGAAGGAAACATGTGGCTAAGGAAGCAGCTCACCCTGCGGCGGGAGCGCCGCTGCATGATCTGGACGATCTGCTGGTCGCTGGAGGCGGCGTCGGCGCCGGTGAGTGCGTTGTCGAAGGCGACGACGCCGCTCGCGAAGTTGGTCAACGACACGGAGGGCGGCCGCCGCGGCGCGCCCGACGCACGGCGCAGCTCCGGCTCCGCTCCCCTGCAAAGCGACGACGTGACGCAGGCGCTCAAGTGCTAGTGCCGACAGCCTCGCCACGGCAGCCACAAAGCTCCCTAAAGACGCTTGTCGCTTACCTTTTATGTCGAACTCAGTATCTGTTTACCAAGTCGATCGTAATCACTATTTGTTTCTACGACGTTCCTATTATAGAATTTTGCCATTTGGAAGACCCATATATCTCCTCAACCATAAACCTCTTGTCTGAACAGCACAGCTTAAATACTTGCTCTAATCATAGCAAAATCTTTTCTATCCCACTTCATCACTCAATCGATGTCGTCCATATTTGTGTTACATGCAGTGTTTGACAAGAGATGAAAGTGACATAAAAGGGAACTCTAGATGGCCAAGCCGCGAGTGTCCTACAGGGACCATCCGACCGCCGTGTCATCCTCAGTGGAGGATGCGGATAGGAGGGGCGTGGGGTCAGCACACCGCTC
The DNA here is from genome assembly GCF_021461385.2 of Schistocerca piceifrons. Taxonomy (NCBI): domain Eukaryota; kingdom Metazoa; phylum Arthropoda; class Insecta; order Orthoptera; family Acrididae; genus Schistocerca; species Schistocerca piceifrons. The sequence goes on from NC_060140.1 coordinate 349,697,973, forward strand.
TCCCAGTCGTTATGATGGTATTCTTGACCGAAGCCGCTACTATCCGGTCGAGTAGCTCCTCAGTTGGCATCACGAGGCTGAATGTGCCCCGAAAAATGGCAACAGCGCATGGCGGCCTGGATGGTCACCCATCCAAGTGCCGACCACGCCCGGGCCAAGCCTTTAGGAAAAAAGAAAAGGTAGCATTTTTGCCGTGAGTCGGGCGATGCATAAGCCATTCATGTTATCATTGTTCCTAGGCAGCGGTTGGAGTAGCAGAAAGAGTACAGAATAGTATTCTCAGATTCATCGGCTTCAGTCTTTTTACGGAAACATTTTTATTATAAATTTTTGCTGTGGTACATTATGTTAACTACTTAAGCCCCATCTTATTCCATTATTTGCTCCTTTGAACGTGAACTCGTTAAGCAGGTCTCGGAGTCACTCATGTCCATCTAGAAACTATTTACTGAGGTTAACGAAGGCGATGTTGGCCTGATGTACTCGACGATGCCCCTTAGCTGCACTGTCTAAAGGATCATCCTAAGAAATACCAAATTAAGATCAACATGAAGATGCCTAAATAAAGTGAAACGCGAAGTTGATAAAAAAACTAAAATTGCAACCAAAACTGTTTTCAACTAATACTACTAAATACTGGTTTGCTGATTCATGCCACAGATGGATTGGAAGAATAAGTTTTTGCGTTACTGACGCTTAAATACACCGTAATAATGGTCAATATATTGTATTTATTAATATCTTCGTAAAGACTCGCAAGCAAAGGCAAAGGAAAATCTGGGATTGCAAATGGATTTGTAAGAAAGGATTGTAATTGTAGTGTACAGGACTTCGTATTCGATTAGTCCTCGGCAGCTGCACGTGAACAGAAGGTTCCTCGTGCAAGTAAAATCGACCCATAGAGAGAAATAACGAAATCATATTCCGACAGGAGTGGATCAACAGCTATGCCCGCCAGTATTTAAGGAAATGATACGTTACGCGTTGTTTACTTCCAAACTTTGCAATGAGAGAGAACCTTTATGAAAGGAAACCAGGTTCATTTTCCCATAGAAAGTTAACCATGTAACTGTAGAAACGCGGCGTTTATAACGTGTGCCGAAACAGTTACAGCTTCCCCTGTTTTAACGATGACTATCACCTCAGCGCCGGCCGCTGTGACCGAGCGGTTCTGGGCGCTTCAGTCTGGAACGGCGCGACCGCTACAGTCGCGCGTTCGAATCCTGCCTCGAGCATGGATGTGTGTGATATCCTTAGGTTAGTTAGGTTTAAGTAGTTCTAAGTGTAGGGGACTGATGACCTCAGATGGTAAGTCCCATAGTGCTCAGAGCCATTTGAACCATCACCTCAGCACGTGTAAATCATCAACTGTGAAAAATAAAGGTATCTAATTTTGTACAAGAGGTTCTCGTGTACGCCCTACAGTTCCTTCCCTGAAACCTATTTGCAATCCTTGATTTTCCTCTGTCTTTCCTTTTCATGATTTTTATGAAAATATTAATTAATACAGTATACTGAGGATTATATCAGTTCAGTAACCGTGTAAGTAACATAAAAATCGAACATTAAAAAATATAAAATAGTTTCTTATACAGGGGCATATACCACGAACCTCAGATTACTATCTTCTACTCTTTCCTCTGCACCAACAGCTACCTCTTAACTAGGCCAACATATGTTCTCCGCGCGTCCCCCGATACACCGCAGAAACGCTACTTTTTCATAACGTTTGGCCATCTGGATTTCCCATTTTCGCCACTTTCATTTCTGGACAAGTCCTGCGTCTGGACGAAGTCACATACGGCGACTGAGCGCGGTCGCCTTGTAAGCTCTTTTCAGCAGCGGGAACAAGCTCTGGAATGATCTCCCTCAATACACGAGAAAGAGGAAAAACATACCAACCTTCAAAAGGCAGTTAATGGCATTTCTACAAAAGCAACAAATCATTCGTCTGCTTTTGATCTGTACACACCCCTTACAGCTAAATACCTGCCTTTCCCACTAAACCTCCCTCATTTCCCGCATCCCTTAGCCGAAGCAGTCAATCTAAATGACTCTCTCTTAGAACAAACTCGCTGCGGAAAAATATCACTTTTGTACGCCCATCTATACGAGCGGACTTCAAAAAGTAATTTATGGATTTTTAGCTATGTCATGTGACTTGATGTCGTTGCTGTCACAGTCGACCGAAAGATTGAAATGCACTCTATGACAGTGAATTTAAAGGGGCTGGCCGCACCGCGAGTGTCCGACGCTCGGACCTTCGAACTCGAGATCCACTGGGCGTTTCAGGTGACTCTGCATCAAGGGTGTGCTGTGACAGCCTCGATTCGGGTAAACCGTCACCGAGAGTGAGCTGTCTTGGCCATAAGCGTCTTAACGATAGGGATCAGTACAGAATATCGCGGACTGTAATTGTTCAAATGGTTCAAATAGCTCTGAGCACTATGGGACTTAACTGCCGAGGTCATCAGTCCCCTAGAACTTAGAACTACTTAAACCTAACTAACCTAAGGACAACACACACATCCATGCCCGAGGCAGGATTCGAACCTGCGACCGTAGCGGTCGCGCGGTCCCAGACTGTAGCGCCTAGAACCGCTCGGCCACTCCGTCCGGCCTGTCATTGTTGATAGACTAGCCAATTCTGTCATGCACGACATCATGCGGCGATCTGCCGCAACAGCCACAACCTTCTTCGCTATGGAGTACTTCTGATGGGACAACTGATTGGTCGATTGTTTTTTTGTTCAATCGGTTTTTTCCGTCGAATGCAACAATTGAGTGGAAGTAGTCTCTATGGCCATATTACCTACATGCTGTTTTCACTCATTCACCGGGTATGAGTGGTTTCACTCAGTGCGCGACAGCCGAAACGGTTCAAATGGCTCTGAGCACTATGGGACTTAACTGCCGAGGTCATCAGTCCCCTAGAACTTAGAACTACTTAAACCTAACTAACCTAAGGACAACACACACATCCATGCCCGAGGCACGATTGGATCCTGAGACCGTAGCGGTCACGCGGTTCCAGACTGAAGCGCCCAGAACCACACGGCCACACCGGCCGGCCGAGACAGCCGACTGAAAGAAGTTTCCATCGGTTGCTGCCATTATATGAATGTACTCACTCACTGACCGGGTTTGACTTCCAATCGAAACAACCGACTGATACAAGTGTCTGCCGTCTGAGGTCGTTATATGAATGTTTTCACTCACTCATTTGGTTTGAGCGGTTTAATTCACTGCAAGATATCCGACTGACAAATATCTGTCGGTTCCAGCCGTTATATGAATATTCTCACTCTCACCTCGAGTTTGAGTGGTTTTATTTACGTACTATTTCAACCTTTTCGGCTACTTATGAACCGTGATTAGGATTGACGACTTTTTTACAGATAAATAAAGAACGAGTATTTTATTTCAAGGGGATGTGAATAAAACGTATATTTATAATAATATTTTCAAAATGTATCTATTTACTTAGCTAAATACAAATTTTCGTACTTGTGGTATTAAATATAACTTTTTGGTTTGTTTTTAAAGTGTAATATATGATGCTGAAATATATATATATATATATATATATATATATATATATATATATATATATATATATAGGGTGGTCCATTGATCGTGACGCCGGGCCAAATATCTCACGAAATAAGCGTCAAACAAAAAATCTACAAAGAACGAAACTTGTGTAGCTTGAAGGGGGAAACCAGATGGCGCTATGATTGGCATGCTAGATGGCGCTGCCATAGGTCAAACGGATGTCAACTGCGTTTTTTAAAACAGGAACCCCAATTTTTCTTATTACATATTCGTGTAGTACGTAAAGAAATATGAATGTTTTAGTTGGACCACCTTTTTTGCTTTGAAAGAGATGGCGCTGTAATAGTCACAAACATGTGGCTCACAATTTTAGACGAACAGTTGGTAACAGGTAGGTTTTTAAAGTAAAATACAGAACGTAGGTACGGTTGAACATTTTATTTCGGTTGTTGCAATGTGATACTTGTACCTTTGTGAACTTATCATTTCTGAGAACGCATGCTGTTACAGCGTGATTACCTGTAAATACCACATTAATGCAATAAATGCTCCAAATGATGTCCGTCAACCTCTATGCATTTGGCAATACGTGTAACAACATTCCTCTCAACAACGAGTAGTTCGCCTTCCTTAACGTTCGCACATGCATTGACAATGCGCTGATGCATGTTGTCAGGCGTTGTTGGTGGATCACGATAGCAAATATCCTTCAACTTTCCCCACAGAAAGAAATCCGGGGACGTCAGATCCGGCGAACTTGCGGGCCATGGTATGGTGCTTCGACGACAAACCCACCTGTCATGAAATATGCTATTCAATACTGCTTCTACCGCATGCGAGCTATGTGCCGGACATCCATCATGTTGGAAGTACATTGCCATTCTGTCATGCAGTGAAACATCTCGTAGTAACATCGGTAGAAAATTACGTAGGAAATCAGCAACCATTGCACCATTTAGATTGCCATCGATAAAATGGGGGCCAATTATCCTTCCTCCCATAATGCCGCACTATACATTAACCCGCCAAGGTCGCTGATGTTCCACTTGTTGCAGCCATCGTGGATTTTCCGTTGCTCAATACTGCATATTATGCCGGTTTACGTTACCGCTGTTGGTGAATGACGCTTCGTCGCTAAATAGAACGCGTGCAAAAAATCGGCCATCGACCCGTAATTTCTCTTTTACCCAGTGGCAGAACTATACACGACGGTCAAAGACGTCGCCATGTAATTCCTGCTGCATAGAAATATGGTACGGGTGCAATCGATGTTGATGTAGCATTCTCAACACCAACGTTTTTGAGATTCTCGATTCTCACGCAATTTGTCTGCTACTGATGTGTGGATTAGCAGCGACAGCAGCTCAAACACCTACTTGGGCATCATCATTTGTTGCAGGTCGTGAATGACGTTTCACATATGGCTGAACGCTTCCTGTATCCTTAAATAACGTGACTATCCGCGAACGGTCCAGATACTTGGATGATGTCGTCCAGGATACCGAGCAGCATACATAGCACACGCCCGTTGGGCATTTTGATCACAATAGCCATACATCAACACGATATCGACCTTTTCCGCAATTGGTAAACGGCCATTTTAACACGGGTAGTGTATCACGAAGCAAATACCGTCCATGGCGGAATGTTACGTGATACCATGTACTTATACGTTTGTGACTATTACAGCACCATCTATCACGAAGCGAAGAAAGTGGTCCAACAAAAACATTCATATTTCTTTACGTACTGCACGAATACGTGATAAAAATGGGGGTTCCTATTTTAAAAAAACACTGTTGATATCCGTTTGACCTAAGGCAGCGCCATGTAGCAGGCCAACCATAGCGCAATCTGGTTACCCCCTGCAAACTAGACGTGTTTCGTTCTTTGTAGTTTTTTCGTTTGATGCTTATTTCGTGAGACATTTGGCCCGGTCACTATCAATGGACCATCCTGTATATACATATATATATATATATATATATATATATGAACAACCACTTTTTAACACGGTTTTATTAGGTCGGTTTTCCTGTCTAGTCGATACAAATTTTGGAGTTGATTTTGAAGTAACTTCCCCATAAGCTAGACACTTGAAACTTTCAACATAGCTGAGAATCGGATGAGAATTTAATATTAACTCGCTTTCGAGTCTGAGGTTGGCGGAGGGTATTTTGTTTTTCAGTCTGTGTGTTCGGTACAAATTTTGCAACTAATTTTAAACTAACTTCTTGAGAAGGTAAAGACATGAAACTGTCAGATTAGCTCAAAACAGGAAGACAACCCCTATACTAAATCGCTTTCTGTTCTGGTATGTGGTGGGAGAGTACTTGGTGTACTGTTGCTATTCCCCTATTTTCCTATTCCAGTCGCTAATATTTCACAGTTAAGAACGATTGCTGCTAACCTCCGTGTGGCCTTGATTTTCTCTAATTTTTACATTCATGTTCTTTTCGAAAGTTATACGTAGGAGGAATCAATATATTGTCTTAGGCAACTGAAGGGAGAACGAAATAAACCTGAAATTCACCACATGTCTCTGTTATCTCGTCAAAATGTTTTATATAAATTGTACAATTTCACACACACGAGACTAAAATGCAGAAAATAACTATTTAAATAAAAAACTTTAAAATTACACGTTTTTAAAAGGAACTAAAACGTGTTACATAATCTCTCCTAGCCCCATAAAGATTCCTAATGCCATAAAGATAGACCTGAAAATTTATGCTTGTCAGTTTTTAACAGCTATGACAATACTTCTAAGATTGAAAACCATAACCATGGGGTGCATGCTACATGTAATAGTAAGGAGTGTAGAGAGTGACTGTCGTTTATAAACTCACAGAACAGTTCATGTCATTTGAAGTGCATTCAAATTTTTAGCGACTTAGGTGAACTGTTGTTACATCAATTACCTATTGCATGCGTCCCACCATTTTCATTTTAAATTTTACCTGCATTGTCATAGCTATTAAAATTCACAAGCACAAATTTTCAGGATTATCTGTGGCTAGGACATAATATTTAATAAATTTTAGTCATTTTAAAGACGTGTTATATTAAAAAATTTTTACTTAAATAATGATTTTCAGTTTAAATTTCTTGAAGCTCTATCTCTCTCTGCCCACCGATTACCACCCAAAGTCGATTTCTTTTTCGGTAAACGCTAAGGTGACTCGAACATAAACCACATAAATACAATTTTTTGTTGTTGGTGATTGGATCAGTTGCATTTTAAGCATATATTGCCATTTGTGTGAAGTACTTCTAGAGAAAAATATTTGTCATCGTTAGTTAATATGATCTGAATTTCATTGCTTAGTGTAGTTTCATAATATGAATAATCCTTGCTGGCTGGCAAAACAGGTTCAATGTGACGGGAAATCAAACCGAGACGCTTCTCAACTTCCGAAGTCTGACATACATATACACTTCAGATAATACCTTCAAATTACTTAGTTGAATTATATTATAACGTCTTGTGCCCATGTTGAATAAGCTGAAAGAGTACGCGCTCAATGTTACCATGGTCGCAAATATATTTCAGTTAACTGGCATAGACAAAACTAATAATTTTGCAGCACTAGTTTTGAGGGCGTTCAGAGGCATTCTGGAGAGGTTTTTGTACTACTGTCTTGGGTAGACGCCGATCTTTTTCATGTTTCGGGAAATTTGACTGATTGGAAATAAAAAGAGTGTAATAAATCTTAGATAAAATCGATTAATGAGGACCGGCCCGTTGGTGGTTCCTTCGTTTTTGTCTATTAAAAACGCAGAGGCTAGCACGATTAGACGGTCTCTTATACACACATGATGTTCTAAAATGATCTTCATAACTTTGATCACGTATGTTTCAGATGTGGGAATAGGTAGAAAGGTGCTGTATGCGGCATAATGCTCACACACGCCTAAACCCGTTTTTTATACATATATTTTATTTTTACATGTTAGTTATTGTCTGACCAACCCCCCTCACCCCCGGCCCCCAGCAGTTGGCAATGTTTTTGGAACGGTTGGTACAAATCAGATCTGACACCCAGATCCTGCGGAAAACCGTTACATTTCTTTCCTTTGGGCGGGCCCTGTAGGAACTGTGAGCTCGCATCAGAGCAGCAACAGCACACGTTAACGAGGACAAGCTAGGCCGGATATGGTACGGCAACATCCCTTAGACATCCTGTGTGCTATTAGATCGCGCACACATTTATGGTGACAATCTGCCCCCCTTCGCCCACCCCACCGCCCCCTTCCCCCAACGCCCTTACTTTTTTTGTGACAGTCACAGTTTTTCTAGCTCCGTCCCGAATATTTTCAAAAGTAGTTCGGTACATCTACTTGTTCTGGATTTAACAGATTTGAAATGATTTATCCTAAGTTTGAATTCATTTCACCTCTATCAGTATGCTGGTACTGAAATGGTATTTTCCCATACAACTAATGTATGAAACAGTGACAAAACACAGTTTGTTGTAGAAACTACGAAAGCCATGTTAGTGACTATGACTTATGATGAAACTTGAGTTGAATGTTTTCATACTAAAAATACGAACATGCTGAAGAAAATTTGCAGCACTGATAAGAACAGTACGTCTGCTCGCACTCTTTCATCTTAGAAGGTACTAATAAAATATAAATTAATGGACTTTTGTGACAAATTCAAGTAATCATTTACATGTATTACATTTAATTAAGAGTTTTTTGCAGTATCAAAAAGTTGTAAAGTGTCCCAAATTTTGGTCTAAAAACATGGTCACTTTAACACGCTGAACAGAGTGGCTACGAGAATCTTACATGTGTATGAACATCACGGCGCAAACTGCAAGTTTCTAGTTTTTCCTGTTTCTGAAATATATGTGATCAAAGTCGTAAAGATAGTTTTCGAACACCCTGTATCGTTCATACTTCTTTATTGAGACAATTAGAAGCCACCGACAATCGGAATAGCGTATACCGCGAGGCCGCCTTGCCCGCCAGACAAATAAATTTTTTAAATGACATTTGCCATTTACTCATTAAGCTGTATTAAAACTGACTTAATTTATGTTCATATTTCTTACTGCAAATGAGTACTACGTTTGATCATGGGTTTCTCTCTAATGCGCTTTCATAAATGCTTGTTACTCTCGCGTGCAATTTACATCTGTTGATCGGTAGGAGGCGCGCGCCCGTTGGCATTGTCAGCACTGAAATGCAGGTGAGGAAACATTGCCCCTCTCACGACCCGCTCCCAGCGATACTTATCTTCTACAGACTGTGTGTGTCCGGGAAAATAATCCGATTTGACCCAGATGTCTGAGATTTTCAAAGTTTTTGTTAAGTGATGGCAGGACTATCCCACCGATAGGTGACCTTAATTAGTTACACGTTAAAGGCACCTGGTACAACTTAATCCACAACAGTATATGAATCAGTTTTAAATTATGAAATGAAAAATTACTCCATTTAGTACATAATTAAATTAACATGTATAATGCTTATTTTTAACTCTGACGTACCCCCTGAGATATGTCTTCACTAACCGTGGGGGTAGGGCTGCACTCTGGCTGTACAGTGTAGCACTGCTTTAGTTCAACTAATGAAGAAATTACTACAGGGTGGTTTCACTCCGAAGTGTGAATGGGTAGCTCAGTCTACTATAACCCTAAAGAGTGGTTTCAGCTGAAAGACTGAATTCATGGTTCAACCTACAGAAAAAGAACTGACTGTTTTCACTTGAAAAGAAAGAATTTAATCAACATGTAAGGTTCAAATGGCTCTGAGCACTATGGGACTCAACTGCTGAGGTCATTAGAACTTAGAACTAGTTAAACCTAACTAACCTAAGGACATCACAAACATCCATGCCCGAGGCAGGATTCGAACCTGCGACCGTAGCGGTCTTGCGGTTCCAGACTGCAGCGCCTTTAACCGCACGGCCACTTCGGCCGGCAACATGTAAGGCATACAACAGTGTCGAATGCTTTCATTCGATTGCTCCCAAAGACTGGTTTCATTCAAATGAGTCACTGAGTAGTCCAACTGACTGAATCGATTGTTTTCATTCGGTTGCACCCATAGACTAGTTTAAACCAAAAGAACAAATTAATATTTCAACCAGTATGTAAAACTACAACCGAATGAGTCGATTGTTTCCCAACAACCGAGTGAATCGATTGTTTTCATTCGGTTGTTCCCATCGCTACGGAGTACAGAAGCCACCTCTACTCGCAACAAGCCACAGAGAACGCTCGAAACATGAAGAAAGGTCATCGTGCAGTAATGAAACGTGTTTATTTCGCTGCGTGCTGATGGCAGGGAGTAAGTTTTAGAAAAACCTCGTGATTTGAAGATCCCGCTTGGTGATATGTTGCCATCTCGTATGTGTTACAGACATTGTCATGCGAGGGATCTCATTACAGATAAAATAAAGGTGGTACACTATTATTAAAAAAAAGTCAAGCTGAGTAGCGTCCAAAATAAGCATCAGAAAGACTGCATGCCGCAAAATAAAGGACATCCACTGGCGATGATGCAACCCTGGCGAAATATGCAACTAAAGCACAAATAATCTGGTTTTGCAGCGGCTGATCTTCACCAACACATTTAACTAGAAATAATGGACGAAACAGTTAAATCTCTTTTGATAAACTTTACTACAGGATGTAATACAGAAAAGGCTGGTATACTAAAACGGGGGACTCGTGCGAAACTTCCACACTTTTATAGTTTTAAATATTGACATTATTTAGAATAAGTAGAGTCGTTATGGAATAAATGTAGTGGCGGGAATGAAGCCGAAACACCCTGAAAAATGAAGTAAGCACGTTAGACCGTAGTAGCAATAGGTAAACAACAATTCAAGGCGACAATGACAAACATATTTGTCGTTCCGGACAGTATATTCGTTAGAACAGTCATCTTGCACAAGGGGCAGAGATGATGGACTAACGCTTTGTTCATGGTTATTATCTAAGATATATTTGTGATAAGATAATATTAAAAGAGAGCCTCTTATTCGTGATTAATAAGTTAGCTTCGAAAAATATAGGTATGAAGCTGAGCGTCCGTTATGCCTTTTTCCTAAGATAGTTAAAAGTCTCTTTTACGTTAAAATTTTCCGCAAGTAATATTATTGCGCAAAATCCTTATTGAATGTTAGAAGCCGGTTAATAAAACTTTCTAACAGTACCTCATTCATCCCTGAGCGATTAGTATGTGTTGAAAAAAGGTGGTGTTAATTTGAGAAATAACATATTTGGTCGAGAGAGTATAATTAATTTCAGTTTCAGAATGAGTGCCATCTACAATAAGGCGACTTACTTATGGCCTATCCAGAATCAGAGATAATAGCTGACATCATCTTAACTATTTGAAAATAAAGATGGAGAATCATATACTGGTACAGGTATACACATGGCATTATCTTTCTGAAAAGTGAGTAACAAGTGAAGATAAATTTTACGCAGTGATATTCAAATGACGCATGAAGATAAAACTCTCAACACGAAAAAAATTTAAAACAAAGAAAATTGCGTGACATGAAGATACAAGAGTAGCTTGCAAACATTCTACAAAGATATAATATCAAATATAAGGTATAAAATGAAATATAATCACCCTCACCATCAAAAATTAATTCCACTTAAATTCATGGTACATAGAGCAAAATTTATTTCACTCAGTAATAAGATTAGAAAGTGGAAATAATGGACAGCCGTATTGTAGTGATGAATGTACTGTAGTTAAGTCCCGTATTGTTAAGCTAGTTGATGAAAATTATTAATTACAATTTTTTCAATAGTCTTCTGCCTGGTTTGATTCGGCCCACCACGAATTCCTCTCCTCCGCTATCCTCTTCATTTCAGAGGAGCAGTTGCTTTGTACGCCCTCAGTTATTTACTGGATCTATCCCAATCTCTGTCTTCCTCTACAGTTTTTACGCTCTGCAGCTCCCTCTAGTACCATAAAAGCTATTCTCTGAAGTCTTAACAGATGTCCCATCATTCTGTCCCTTATTCTTGTCAGCATTTTCCATATATTTCTGTCTTCACCGATTCTGGGAAGAACTTCCTCATTCCTTACCTGATCAGTCCACTTAATTTTCAACATTCTTCTGTGGCAGTAAACCTCAAATGCTTCAATTCTATTCTATTCTGGTTTCCCCGCAGTCCATATTTCACTATCGTACTATGCTGTGCTCAAAACACACATTCTCAGAACTCTTCCTCAAATTAAGGCCAATGTTTGATAGCAATAGACTTCTCTTGGTCAAATCTTTAAAATTCTCACTCTGTGTTATACGCATGGACGCTAAAGTTGGCAACACTGTAGTCATATAGGTCATTCGTCCCCGACTACTGCAGTTGAATTCTGTCAGTGACAGCGTAAACGCGTCTGCTCTGCTAATAGTTTACACCAAGGAGGAACAGTGAGCAGTGCCAACAGCAGGCTTTCGCCACAATACCGGAACAGGGCTGTGTGACGTGAGAAAGCTTGTCGATCGAGATGTTTGAAAGTGGCCGGACGAGCAGTACACATTAAAAGGGAGCAGGACTCCCGTCAGCATGGTCCAAAAGATGCAACATGCGCAAAAGATGGCTTTCAGCGGATAGGCAAGTTATCATCGATATGGTAGCCTCTTCTTTTGAACATCAGTCACGGTTTTGTCTATCGAATCATCATCGATGGACTCAGCTTCCGATGGGTACCGAAACAATTCACTAAAGAGGAGGTCAAACGTGTTGACATCTGCCAGCACTAATTAGTCAATTTGACTTTTCCCTGGGATAGTCGCCCGTGATGAGACGTGGGTTCATCACTATGAGATAGAATAAAAACACCTCGAATCACCAAATACAAAATAATTCAAGACTTTCCATCGACGGGAAAGATTATGTTAATTATTTTCTGAGATGCAAATGGACCTGCACTGGAAGAGTACATGACAAAGGGAACGACCATCGACAAAATATTGCAGTGAATTTTTGGTAAACATGCTAGAGAAAAGCAATTCGCAGCTGATGACAAGGTGTGTTGTCAAAGATAGTATTGCTGTAGCATGAGAACGCACGCCCGCACGCGGCTACCACACAATTTAAACCATCAAGATATCGGGTTTTGAGCTGCTGGAAGACCCTCCCCGCTGATCGTATCTTGCTCCATACCTCTTTCATTTGTTTTGGTTGCTCAAGAATGTTTTGCAATGTCGTCAATTTTCCTGGGACACGAAACTGCAGAAAGCACTACGAAAGTAGCTTCGCGACCAACAGAAAGCCTTCTTTTTGCGCGGAACACGTGAGTTTGTAAGACGCTGGTCCCCCAGCGCATTAGCCGTGCGGGGTAGCCGCGCGGTCTAGGGCGCCTAGTACGCTCCGCGCGGCTCCCCCCGTCAGAGGTTCGAGTCCTCCCTCTGGCATGGGTCTGTGTGTTGTCCTTAGTGTAAGTTTAAGTTGGCTTAGGTAGTGGCTAAGCTTAGGGAACGATGACTTCTGCAGTCTGGTCCCATAAGGCCTTACCACAAATTTCCAATGCAAGGGATAAGTCCCTGCAGTCGCACTACCCTTTGTGCCCTCTGTGGCTCAGATGGAGCCGGCACGGCAGCCCAGAGTGTTCGGTCAGAGGGCTTAAAAAACTGAGTGAGCGGATCAACGAACAATCAGAACGGGTGTCATCGGCCGTCCGCCACCAACAAATTCGACGAGCAATATAGATCAAAATGAGATAAAAAAAGGTGGACAGAGCGTCTGCCATGTAAGCAGGAGACCCCGGATTCGATTCCTGTTCGGGGCACGCATTTTCAACATGTCCCCAATGATGTATATCAACGCCTGTTTGCAGCTAGGGTGTCGATTTAATCATCATTTCATTCTAGAGAAGCTACACAGTCATCAATGGTATCTGCTCTTCCGGGATCAGATACTACCTTCAAACAAAAAAAATTAATCAGAAAACTATATTTTTTCGAGGTGATCAGTAGAACTTTATTATTATAACTCGTACCTTGGAAAATCGGGTGATTCTTTTTAAAACAAAATCTCTGTAGTTCTAAGAGAGGGTAAAAATTTTAACCATGTTCGTTGTGAAATCGATCTTGCTGGAACACCCTGTAGCATGCTAGGGGCCATCTCTGGCTGTATACGGTAGTGGGATGGATACATACCCGTTGGGGATGTCCACAGGACTGTGGGCAGTGGCTGAGCCCTCCTCGTCCACCGGCATGAGTAGCAGGTGGGCTCGTGAGTCCAGCATGGACGACATGACCAGGCTGCCGCGCCGGCTCACCACGACGCGCTCGTCAAAGTCCGCACCTTGCGTGGACACCGGTGGCGTCGCACCCTGCGACACCTGCCGAAAGCCGCAGGTTGCTGTTACCTTTCGCTAAAGCCTGGCTGACATCTGTTAGCCTTATATCTTAAAATAACGTATGCAGCGTCCGTTCCTATTAGTTAATTTCATGTTCCATGGATTACGTGCACGATGAATCTTAATGATGTGGAACGAGTTATATTACATTGAGAACACAAATTAATTTGTGGTCAAGGAGAAACTTTTTCATTTTGTTTTCAAATACTACTTTGCTGTCTATCAGACATTTTATATCACTGGGCAAGTGACCAAAAATTTTTGTTGCTGCATACAGCACCCCTTTTAGTGCTAAAGACAACATTAATGTGGAATAATGAATGTCATTTTTCTTTCTGGTGCTATAATTTTGTGCAGTGGATTATTTACAACAGGCTTCATGAGGAAATAAACATTATACTGTGAAGCAGTTGACAAAATGCCCATCTCCTTAAACAGAAATCTACAAGATGATCGCGTTTGAGCATCACATATTATTATTACAGCACGTTCCTTAGCAATGAAGACTTCCTTTCTTAGAGATGAGTTACCCCAAAACATAATTCAATGTGCCATTAATGAATGAAAATTGAAATATGATTTGTTTCTCTCCAGGATTTGCTGCGATTCTGAGTTCAAATGTCGGTAAACTAAACTGTTTTAGGAGTTCCAAAACGTGCTACAGTTTATTCCTCATCTGGACACATAAGAATTTTTAAGTTTCCAACTTCTGTATTATTTCGTCACGATGTGTCACACTTATCATTGGTATAGTACTCCGAGACGTGCAGAACTCAATGTGTTGCGGCTTTTTAAAATTGAGGGTGAGACCATGCTCATAAAACCTGTCAATGATACTTTTAAGAACATTATTTACCATTTCTTCTGTTTCTGTGTGAATGCTTGGACTGATTACATCACAAGTGTCATCTGCAAAAAGAATTAACTCTGCTTGTTGTATATTCCACTGAGGATCGCTTACGTATATGAGGAATGATAGTGGATCTAAGCTGAGCCTTGCGAAACCCCAGTCCGAATAATGTCACTGGACTACATTGGGTGAATGACTGAGTACAACTTTCTTCATTATTTTAATTAGATATGACATTTTCCATTGGCTGGCTATACCATCAATCCCATAAAACTGCAAGCTGCCTAGGACAATACTGTGATTCATACAGTCATACCGAGCGAGGTGGCGCAGTGGTTAGCACACTGGACTCGCATTCGGGAAGACGACGGTTCAATCCCGCGTCCGGCCATCCTGATTTAGGTTTTCTGTGATTTCCCTAAATCGCTCCAGGCAAATGCCGGGATGGTTCCTTTGAAAGGGCACGGCCGACTTCCTTCCCCGTCCTTCCCTGATCCGATGAGACCGATGACCTCGCTGTTTGGTCTCTTCCCCCAAACAACCCCTCCCAAACAGTCATGGCATTTTACATAGGTCGCAGAAGACACCAAACGGCGCTGTTTCACTATTTAATGCTTTTAAAATGTGGTGACTAACCATGTAAATGGCATTCTCAGTAGAGCAGGTCTTCTGAAATCTAAACTGTGGTTTGCTGAGGGTAATATAGTAGCTCAGTTGAGATACTATTCTACAGTACCTCACCTCCTCATAAATTTTGGAATTTGATGTCAGCATGAAAGAGGTCGTTAGTTATTGATATATCTCCTATTACCTTTCTTAAAGTGGGTTCTAGATGCAACGCTGTAGTTAAACTTGCTAACATATTAAGAAGTCCATTGGTTCGATCTCTATTTATTCATACAATATTTTTATATATCCTTGAATTCCATTTTTACCATATTTTCTGCGTAGTTTTCTTCATTTGATTTTTAAATTGCAAGTAACCGTAAATGGTTAGATGAGCGAGACTACAGCCAGAAAACTGACATCTTTAGAGACCATAAGAAGAAAAGCAAGGAGGTGTTTAGTCTCAACATATCAAGTATTACGAATTTTGTGAGGAAACATTCTCTGGTAGTCAGCGTGGCAGCTTCGTCTTTTTAGAAACAATGTTGCCATTAAGTCCCTACTCATCATCTTCAGTCGGAGCACCTCTGCAATGTAGTGTTTTATACCTACTGGATGACAATTTACTCTATCAAGGGAGTATTGAGCAGGCTAATCGACTGCCTCCGGAAGACACGGGTAGGAGGGAAGACTGTTGAACTCTCGGTTCAAAAAAGGTAGTAGAAATTAATGTGTCTATTAGAAGATAGATGCACGAAACATACAACTTTCACCGCTATACTTTAGCGAAATACCGTGACGAGAAGCCAAGAAAATTCTAGCCCTACATAAACCAGTAAGTGGGAACAAGGCTTCTATCTAGTCACCCTTGAACAGTGTGGCGTGGCAGTACGAGTAGAACAAAACAAAAGAAAACATTTAGGTTTAAATTTCGGGTTTCGCAGGAGGATAGTACAGATGTATAGGGCGTGGACAACAATATGGAAACACCAAACACACAACACATTACCATGCCTCATACAGTGTATGAAAACCGTTGGCATTCAAAACAGCTTCCACTCGTCTCGGGAACTATAGATACAGGTCCGACATGGTTTTTAAGGGAATCTTATGCCATTCTTCCTGCAACATACTCGCAAATTCAGGTACCGATGATGGAGGTGGGTGTGATTACATACCCTACTCTCCGACGTAGACCACAAATGCTCAATAATACTGAAAACTGGTCACTGTCGTGGCCAGAGGAGATACGAAAATTCATCCTCATACTCACAGCAGCAAACCGAGACGGATCGAGCTGTGTGAACAGCGATCCTGTCGTCTTGGGACACAACATCACTAATGGGGAGCAAACACTAACGATGCGATGAACCTGATCAGCCAAAATAGTCACACAACCTTTACTAATAATGCGACCCGGTAAAGTAACCATGGAGCCTACGGAATATTACGATAAGGCTGTCCAAATCATCACCGAACCCCCGCCATGTTTCACTCTTGGGACGTAAACGAAGCCAGAAGATCGAATTGTGTGAAGAAATACTCATTCGACCAAATGACTTTCTTCCTTTGCTCCGTAGTCCAGGTTTCCTGGCATCGGAACCACGTTTTCTTTCTACGGGCATTTCCATCACAGATGGGCGGATTTGGAATTCCGGCTCACCCTGCACTTGCCAGCTTATGGAGCTCTCTTCGTGTTGTTCTGGTGCTGACAGAGTTGGCGTGTACGATATTCAGTTCTGTAGTGACTTTTGCAGCTGTCGTCTTCTTATTTTTTGTCATAATCCTCTTCACGACAGTCTGTCACGATCGCTCAACATTCACTATCATCCGCATTGTGACTTAGCGGATGAAGTTTCCCCGATTTCCATGTATCGGCACCTCTTGAAACACCAAGCCTTTCGGTTACTTTGATTGCAGAAGCATCCACCGTACGAGCGCCAACGATTTGCCCACGTTCGAATTCACTGAGCTGCGTCATAATGCACTCCCAACTACACACAACACTGTTCTGACCACAACTGACACTTGCAAAGAATTGAGGCCACTGCACAGATGCAGTTCATGGACAAATACAAGAATACCTGCAGGCTTTTCTAGTATTTGTGTTTATGTTCAAGCATGCATTTCTAGCAGTGTTTTCACAATTCTATCCATCCCTGTACCATCGTTTACACGGTGACACAGACTTCCATATGGTCGACATGCAATACATATTTCTGGCGCTGACAAGGAACTGAAAGAGTTGAAAACAAATGAGTCGGCAGGTTCGGGCGGAATACCGAACAATTTTTTAATAGATTAGTACTCGGGAATGACCTACTACTTAACTTGCATCTACCGCAAACCTCTCCTCCATCGCAATGCCCCAAGCGACAGGAAAAGTGTGCTGGTGACTTCTCTATATAAGGAGGGTAAACGAACGGATCTGCAAAATTACATACAAATATCCCTAACTTCGGTTTTCTGCAGAATCCTTGAGCATATTTGTAGTTCGAATTAAATAAATTTCCCTGAGACAGAGAACCTGTGTTTGCAAAACACCCTCGATTTAGTAAGCATCACGCGTGTGAAACTCAACTTGTCCTTTTCTCGCTCGATAGCCTGAGAACCACGAATGAAGGGCAATAGGGCAGATCTCATCTTCCTAGACTTGCGGAAAGCGTTTCACACAGTGCACCACTACAGACTGTTAACGAAGGTCCGAGCATACAGAATAGGATCTCGTATATGTGAAGGGCTTGAAGATTTCTTAAGTTAAGAGAACCGAGTTCGTTATATTGAACGGCGAGTGTTCATCAGAGACGAGGTTATCTGCAGGACAGTGCCAGGAAAGTGCGATAGAACCACTGATGATCGGTATGTACATAAACAAACGCATAGCTTGAGCTGCAATATGAGGCCAGCTGGAGTGGCCGAGCGGTTCTAGGCGCTTCAGTCTGGAACCGCGCGCCCGCTACGGTCGAATGTTCGAATCCTGCCGCGGGCATGGATGTGTGTGGTGTCCTTAGTTTAGTTAGGTTTAAGTAGTTCTAAGTTTTAGGGGACTGACGACCTCAGCTGTTAAGTCCCATAGTGCTCAGAGCCATTTGAACTAATTTTGCAATCTGCGATTGTTTAAGCTGCAGTGTACTGGAAGGTGTCGTCGATGAGTGACTGCAGGAGGATACTAAATTACTTAGATAAATATTCCATTTGGTCTGATGAATGCAAACTTGCTTCAGATGTAGAAAAATATAAGTTACTGCAGATAAGTAGGAAAAAGAAACTTGTAATGTGTAGATACAGTATTAGTGGTTTGGTAATAGATCTGCAAATAGACGCAGGCACGCCGATTAAATATGTTAGTGTAACGTTGCAAAGAGAACAAGTAAGTAATATCAGTAGTAGGGAAGGTGAATGGTCGACCTCAGTTTAATTGGCTGAATTCTGGGAGAGAGCAGCTCATCCATAATGGAGATCGAGTTTAGAATACTAGCGCGACCGATTCTGGAGTACTGCTCGAGTGTTTGTGATCCGAACCAGGTAAGATTAAAGGAAGACATCGAAGCGATTCGGAGGCGGCCTGCTTAGATTTGTTACCGGCAGGTTCGATCAACAAGCGAGGATTACTGAGATGATTCGGGAACTCGAATGGGAGTCCCCGGACGGAAGACGGCACTCTTGTCGCCGAAAGCTATTGACAAAATTTTGGGAGCTGGCGTTTAAGACTGACTGCAGTAAAGATCCTACTGTCGCCAACATACGTTTCGCTTAATGACAGTGAAAATAAAATAAGAGAAATAAAGACTTTTATGGAGGCATATTGACAGACGGTTTTCAATGTCAGAGAAACGTATATTATTTACGGAAAAATTTTAACTCAACAGTTTTCAATGGCTCGAATGAAACTTTTGTGAAAACTATCAATTACTTCAAGAAAACTTTCGGCTGTCTTCTTACGGTAACTTGAAACGTAGCAAGGTGCTGCAGCTCCGCGTTCTATAATCCTACTCCTAAAATATATTCTTTCGTTTTCTGATCTCTTTTCGTTGTTAAGTTATATATCAAGAATACCTAAAATTGCTAAACTCGTTTCCGCCCTCTGTTTCATTGAACATTCTTATTCATATATGAAGACAGTAACTGTTCTCGAAAGAACAGAATACTGTTGATGACCGTGCAGCTTTTACCTGGAAATAAATGATGACTAACTGAAATAACTGAAACCCTCAGCTGCCGACAGCTGTTGTTGATATACCTCGATGTGGACAGCTGAAAATGTGTGCCCCGACCGGGACTCGAACCCGGGATCTCCTGCTTACATGGCAGATGGATAGAGCGTCTGCCATGTAAGCAGGAGATCCTGGGTTCGACTCCCGGTCGGGGCACACATTTTCAGCTGTCCACATCGAGGTATATCAACAACACCTGTCGGCAGCTGAGGGTTTCAGTTAGTCATCATTTATTCTTATTCGTGGTACAGTCCTTAAGAGTACTGATGGTAACATTAGTTTTGGATAAAAAAATTATTTACTTTATAGTCACATACACTTCAGAATTTGACTTCGTAATTATTATTTGTTTTCGGATTGGAATACCTATTTGAAAGTCCTCATTCTCCTCTTATAAACAAACGTTTTACTTTATCCCAGAAGTTGGTATTTTAAAACACACTGCTACTCAAAATTTTCGTATTCTAGAGTATTCGAGGAGGAGGAGAAGATTAGATTTTAACGTCCCGTCGACAACGACGTCATTAGAGACGGAGTACAAGCTCAGATTAGAGAAAGATGGGGAAAGAAATCGGCCGTGCCCTTTAAAAGGAATCACCCCAGCGTTCGCCTGAAGCGATTTAGGGAGATCATGGAAGACCTAAATCAGGATGGCCGGCCGCGGGTTTTAACCGTCGTCCTCCCGAATTCGAGTCCAGTGTGCCACCTAGCTCGGTCTGCAATTTTCGAATCTTAAAATGTGATACTGTCCTAAATCCAGTGCTATAATTTTCGTATTTTTTTAACTTCCTGGCAGATAAAAACAGTGTGTCGGACTTGGACTCGAACCTGGGTGCCCTTTCTTCCAGGGGTGCTAGTCCCGTAAGATAACCGGGAGAACTTTCGTGAAGTTTTGAGGGTAGAAGAATAGGAACTGGCGGAAGTACAGCTGTATAGGCGCAGGGTGGTCCCGAGTCGTGCTCCTATAGCTCAGTCGGTAAAGCCCTTGCACGCGACAGACAAAGTTCCCAGGTTTGAGTCGCGGCCAGTGCGCTGTTTCAATTTCAAATGAGCGCACACTCTGCTGTAGATTGAAAATTCGTTCTGGAAATGTACATTTTCTGGAATGAAGTAGAAAATTTAAGTTTCCAGAAAATTTAACCTGCGGCTGGAAATCCTAGCACCCATTATAACCCCCACCTAATAAAACAGAACCTTTGTTTTTCGTAATTTAAGGATATACATACAATAGTTAAAAGAATTTAGAAATTGATGAAATGTATGACGAGATAAAAGAAATTATTCAGGTAGTGAAGGGAGACGAAAATTTAATAGTCATGGGTGACTGGAATTCGTCAGTAGGAAAAGGGAGAGAAGGAAACATAGTAGGTGAATATGGATTGGGGGGAGAAATGAAAGAGGAAGCCGCCTTGTAGAATTTTGCACAGAGCATAACTTAATCATAGCTAACACTTGGTTCAAGAATCATGAAAGAAGGTTGTATACCTGGAAGAATCCTGGAGATACTAAAAGGTATCAGATAGATTACATAATGGTAAGACAGAGATTTAGGAGCCAGGTTTTAAATTGTAAGACATTTCCAGGGGCAGATGTGGATTCTGACCACAATCTGTTGGTTATGAACTGCAGATTGAAACTGAAGAAACTGCAAAAAGGCGGGAATTTAAGGAGATGGGACCTGGATAAACTGAAAGAACCAGAGGGTGTATAGAGTTTCAGGGAGAGCATAAGGGAACAATTGACAGGAATGGGGGAAAGAAATACTGTAGAAGAAGAATGGGTAGCTCTGAGGGATGAAGTAGTGAAGGCAGCAGAGGCTCAAGTAGGTAAAAAGACGAGGGCTAATAGAAATCCTTGGGTAACAGAAGAAATATTGAATTTAATTGATGAAAGGAGAAAATATAAAAATGCAGTAAATGAAGCAGGCAAAAAGGAATACAAACGTCTCAAAAATGAGATCGACAGGAAGTGCAAAATGGCTAAGCAGGGATGGCTAGAGGACAAATGTAAGGATGTAGAGGCTTGTCTCACTAGGGGTAAGATAGATACTGCCTACAGGAAAATTAAAGAGACCTTTGGAGAGAAGAGAACCACTTGTATGAATATCAACAGCTCAGATGGCAATCCAGTTCTAAGCAAAGAAGGGAAGGCAGAAAGGTGGAAGGAGTATATAGAGGGTTTATACAAGGGCGATGTACTTGAGGACAATATTATGGAAATGGAAGAGGATGTAGATGAAGATGAAATGGGAGATATGATACTGCGTGAAGAGTTTGACAGAGCACTGAAAGACCTGAATCGAAACAAGGCCCCGGGAGTAGACAACATTCCATTAGAACTACTGATGGCCTTGGGAGAGCCAGTCATGACAAAACTCTACCATCTGGTGAGCAAGATGTATAAGACAGGCGAAATACCCACAGACTTCAAGAAGAATATAATAATTCCAATCCCAAAGAAAGCAGGTGTTGACAGATGTGAAAATTACCGAACTATCAGTTTAATAAGTCACAGCTGCAAAATACTAACGCGAATTCTTTACAGACGAATGGAAAAACTGGTAGAAGCGGACCTCGGCGAAGATCAGTTTGGATTCCGTAGAAATGTTGGAACACGTGAGGCAATACTAACCTTACGACTTATCTTAGGAGAAAGGTTAAGAAAAGGCAAACCTACGTTTATAGCATTTGTAGACTTAGAGAAAGATTTTGAAAACGTTAACTGGAATACTCTCTTTCAAATTCTGAAGGTGGCAGGGGTAAAATATAGGGAGCGAAAGGCTATTTACAATTTGTACAGAAACCAGATGGCAGTTATAAGAGTCGAGGGGCATGAAAGGGAAGCAGTGGTTGGGAAAGGAGTGAGACAGGGTTGTAGACTCTCCCCGATGTTATTCAATCTGTATATTGAGCAAGCAGTAAAGGAAACAAAAGAAAAATTCGGAGTAGGTATTAAAATTCATGGAGAAGAAGTAAAAACTTTGAGGTTCGCCGATGACATTGTAATTCTGTCAGAGACAGCAAAGGACTTGGAAGAGCAGTTGAACGGAATGGACAGTGTCTTGAAAGGAGGATATAAGATGAACATCAACAAAAGCAAAACGAGGATAATGGAATGTAGTCAAATTAAATCGGGTGATGCTGAGGGAATTAGATTAGGAAATGAGACACTTAAAGTAGTAAAGGAGTTTTGCTATTTAGGGAGCAAAATCACTGATGATGGTCGAAGTAGAGAGGATATAAAATGTAGACTGGCAATGGCAAGGAAATCGTTTCTGAAGAAGAGAAATTTGTTAACATCGAGTATAGATTTAAGTGTCAGGAAGTCGTTTCAGAAAGTATTTGTATGGAGTGTAGCCCTGTATGGAAGGGAATCATGGACGATAACCAGTTTGGACAAGAAGAGAATAGAAGCTTTCGAAATATGGTGCTACAGAAGAATGCTGAAGATAAGGTGGGTAGGTCACGTAACTAATGATGAGGTATTGAATAGGATTGGGGAGAAGAGAAGTTTGTGGCACAACTTGACTAGAAGAAGGGATCGGTTGGTAGGACATGTTTTGAGGCATCAAGGGATCACAAATTTAGCATTGGAGGGCAGCGTGGAGGGTAGAAATCGTGGAGGGAGACCAAGAGATCAATACACTAAGCAGATTCAGAAGGATGTAGGTTGCAGTAGGTACTGGGAGATGAAGAAGCTTGCACAGGATAGAGTGGCATGGAGAGCTGCATCAAACCAGTCTCAGGACTGAAGACCACAACAACAACAGTTAAAAGAACAGCGTTCATGCATAACCTTACCATTACCAACGGGTGGGAGGGTCAGGGGGGAGGGTTTCGTACCTTCACTGACTCAATATTCGTATGTTGTATCTACGTTCTGATGTGTGAACTTGTTCATTACTGCATTTACAATTGAGTGATTGCGGAACTTTTTAGTTAAGATTCATTTTTTTGATATTTATTCTCCACGGGCCTTCCAAGCCCCCCCCCCCCCCCCCCAACCCCTGCCCCCTGGCTCCGTCGTAATTTTTTATTTAATAAAATTGCAGCCAAATATACATATACAGTTACTTTGCTTAAAATTTTACATTTACATTTTACATTTTTGCATATTCATTTATAGATTTCACTCTTTTACTGCTCAATTCTATGTGATATCGTTCACAGGTTTCGTTACACAGTTCACACACACATGTTGTGGTTGGATCGTGGTAAGTTTTGTTTTTGCAAATTGGTTGATGAAAGCTGTGAATAGAAAAGCTAGTTACTACATGTCGCCGTTCGAAGTTTGGTGCTGTCCATGAGCGGTTCGTCATTGCTTCGGTGCGATAGAACTCCGGCCATACTTTCTCTTGTTTATGCTCCATGATCTTCAGTTGATTTCTGGATGCCCTGGTGTGTGGCATCATATATCGAAGTTTGATGTCTTCAATTAGGAATGTCTCCCTCGCTAACAGGTACACTAGTCTAGATCTTGTCTTTGAGAGATCTAGTGCTCTTTTTAGATAAGTGTTTCTAGATTTTTTTCTGTCAGGTGGTCTCATATAACCTCCATCCCATAGGCCAGGATTGGAAAGATTTTTGCTTTGAATAATTCCATGGCCGTTTCTAGACCGAGTAGGCGGATGCCTTTGATGTCCTTTATTGCTATTATTGCTTGGGATGCTCGATCTGTTGTATGTTTTGTGAAGCATTTGGTTGTTGGTTGCAATGTCACCCCTAGGTATTTAAAGTCTGTTGAGATTTTTATTTTTTGTCCTCTGATGTTGATTTCCGCATTCTTGGGTGTTTTGCCTCCTTTTCTGAAAATCACCATTTCTATCTTTGGCTCCGGCGGTAATACCAAGGAAAAATTTCAGGCGCTTGAGACATTGGTTTTAATTATTTGAAACGAAATGAGGTTTTGCATTGAAATTTCCAAACATATTTTTATGAAGTAGACCGGTTTTATTTTCATTTTTTCTGCTGCTGTTGAACAAGTAACATGAATGGACAACGTTTGGGTGACAGGTCTGTTGAAAGAGTGGTTAAAGAAGTCTTGAACGAATCACATTTAAATGAAAGTGAAGTGGATGATGTTGTGGAAGAAATTGGAACTGATTCACCGTCCGAGAATTATGCTCGCTTGTAGGATAGGCAACTTTCAAGGGTAGTAATATGGGCCAAAACAAAAAAAAAGTGGGATCTAAAATGTGTACCTAAAGAGCTAAGAGAACTTGTTAATCTTTTATACTGTATAATACATATTTTCTACTGTAAGCTCTTTGGTTTCCTTTTGGAAGAGGTAGTACGGAAAAAAACAACAAAAAACTCTAGTAAATATTTCTAAAGTGCGTGCCTCAAGAACCATGGTACTTCAGTAGAAGAGATGTGATTCACAGCATCAAAGATGTACAAGTGCTTATAGCTCTTTCAGTATGCGTTTTATAGCATATGTTTACTAGATCTCTTTTCTTGTTTTGGTCTACACTACCACCTCCGAACGTTGCCTCCCCTTCAGTCTTAGCAACAACAGTGCCGGTAAAAGTTTTCCACTGTCAGAGGCATTAGAAAGATTTCACTTATAACTTCTACTCGGTTGTTTCCAGACCAGGGTCCCTTGCCTCAAATTGATGAATTTGCCTTTACCCATCATCCATGAAAGTTTGTAACATCATCACGGAATCACCCTGCAGATTACGTCCACTACGCGTTACATGTGTCAACATCGTCAGCTGTATGTCCTCCTGATTTAGTCCGTGTATTACACTAGTAGCGCGTGTCTGGCAGTGTGAGGTACCTGGGCGCGCCCGTTGGGCACTGCGCGTCCGCAGGCGAGGTCGTCCTCCTCGGCGGGCACCACGTGCATCGACAGCCGCTGCTCCTCCACCGTGACCGGCCGCGTCTTCAGCTCGTGCATCGGCCCGCCTGCAGAACACACCAAACACGTCACTCTGTGTACAACAGTCCAAGTGAATTGTTTTCCCTGCAAAAGAGGTATCCAGTACTAAAGTATTTCAGGCAATCATACATTATTTGAGAAGGTTGCAAGCATGACTTTCGCCTGTACACTTATTTTTCTGCACAAAGAGCTTGTTAGAGAATGTACAAAGTAATGAAAGAGCATTTCAAACGCACATGAGTGCAACACACAGCATTTGCTATAAATTCATAATCTAATTAATTAGAAAAACCGCCCCATTGGAGAGCTCTTCTGTCATGACTGCGAATGGAGGGGTAGCTATAAAGATTTAATTATCACCTCGAAATATTCAAGCCTCGGCCATGAAACTCAGTGATGGTGTTAGTCCTTCTCTCTATATATTCAGCCATCAACTGACACATTTCTTACCACCAATGAGTGACTCAGAGAAGATCTTACTTGTAAAAGTCTGCAATTTGACTGTTCAGGAAACATGAATACTTTTGGAGCGAAAGGAATGGAAAGGAAACGAGATAGGAAAAAGATAAGAAGGAAATAATGACTTCTAGCCGCTCAGTGCACTGTGACAATTGAACAGAGAGAGTTGAAAATTTGTGCCGATCTGAAACTCGAACCCAGATGATCCGCTTTCCAAGAACGGTTGCCTTATCTGGCCACGCTTTCGGTCAGAGACAGATTCCCAACTTCCCATCTACTCCCGCCCGTTAACTCACTACTCGCAGCTTTCTGATTCCCAGAGGAGTTCGGACGTTGGTCGTGCCTCGACACTAAAAACTTTTTCATTGAACAGAGGTCGCGCCCATACAGTTACAGATATTAGTAACATCTTTTCCGTTGGATGTGTCTAACGGAACAAACGTCACTCATATCTATAATTGTGCAGGAAATGCTTCACCTCTGGAATCACCTCGTCGTCATTTTGCAAATTCTTCATGGAAAGCATAGACGATGAAGTCACTGGGTGACATCTCAGCAGTGGGGGGCTTGGCGAGGAAAACTTTGATAGCCCGAAGAGGCAGCCCGTGTGTGACGATGTGTAGACTCAGCTGAGGAATTGTCGTGGAGCAAAAATAAACAAATAAATAAAGCTGTAGTCTCATCAAGAGATGTCGCTAGTATGCTCCTATAAGCGTACTAGCATGTAAGTCCCAAAATGTAGTCACCAATACCTTGCCCATTAGTGGTTGAGTCTTCACTCTTCATCTGTTTCAGCGTTGGTGAATCCACAAGTTTCCATTGATCCCTTTGCTCCTTTGCCTCGGTATCGTAACGATACACCCAACACTCGTCCATGATGATAATGCCGCTAAAGAAATCTGGATTAGCCTGGAAAATGTATGCTGATGCTTGGGTTCGGTAGGCTTTTTCAACATGTGAGAGCAGTAGCAGATATCAGTCCACGACGTCGTTTCTCATGTTCAAAGTGTCGTTCATGATATTGGTATCTGATCTATGGCTGACTTTCAGTTTATTCACTAACACATCGATTTTGATACGCCGGTTATAGAGCACAAAAGGTTCCACTTATCTTGTGATTCCTGATTCTCAGAATTGTTTGACCACACTAGAAACATCCACGTCAGAAAAATACTGTGTCGAGAGGGAGGGAGGGGGCTTGGGGGGGGAGGAGTGATGGTGCAATGTGTTTCCATACGCTTCCAGCATTTCAGCGTTGTTCCCTTTCAGCTGCAGAAAACGTATTTCCATGCGGTACTCTACTTTATGAATAGCGTGCGCAATTTTGTTTTGGATCCCCTAGCGGCGTGCTGCGGTACTATGGCGAGGGGATTTTATCGTGTATCAGAACTAGCGTAATCTACCTTCAGACAGACAAGAAACTGATATAATACAGTACAGCGTGTAACGTGATCTGGTGGTCGTGAGATACGTACTTAGCGTCAGCGTGACAGTAGGTTGTAGGATGATCAAGACAAACATGGTAAAAGCGTTTGATAATAGTTACATCGTCGATGTCCGACACATACAACATTCCGTTGCGCTTCGTTGTCGTACGTGCCGAGCATTAGGAACGCACCATAATTACAATGACAACGGTAAATCGCCGTCGCTACAGTCTGCTATCAGGGCAACAACGACAGTAGTCGCCACCGATCCCTGCCGGTTATAATAGTGGACAGAAAGGCCACTGTGCAGTAAGTGACTTGTGAATTCAGTCGTGGACGACAATAACTATTGAACAGCCACTCTATCTATAATAAATTCTTCCCCACTCCTCGCCTTCCCCACTATGGGATAGAAGCCTCCTCCATACTCGTTCACCTCTGGTCACCTCTCGTCAAAAGTCATTGCGATTAGCACTGGCGTACGAATACCGCCTCTTGACAATCAAGGCACTGAAGAAATAACGAGCTGCGGTACAGGTTCAAACTTTCCCGTGGCTGTGTACAACTATCACGAAAATCTCAACTTCCGATTCATTTCTTCTGACAACAGGGCGCCATTTAGATAGGCGGCGAAGTATTATCCCATGGGGATCGTTTACATGGAATGGGATTGGGATTCTGCGACCGTAGTACTAGGGAAAGATACAGGAACTTACTAGTGGTTTTTTTTTTCGGGGCGTAGTAGAGTCCAGGCGCTAGCGGCTGCTATATGCTAGTCGCAAGATATCATTAATTCGTTTGAACTGGAATGTTTATGCTGCAATAAGAAATAGAACATACCACATGTTTTACATTCATTCGTAGATTGTTGATATACAAGGCGTCCCAGACCTGTTGGAACCAAATTATGAAGATGACACAAGGGCCAACATTGAGAATTTTGACGTTAACTAACTAATGGTCAGAAATGAACAGGCGCAACTCGTGCTTTCATAATGCGGAAGGTTGCGACGTATAGCGACAGGAAATATGGTCCAGGGCTCAATAAAAGATTTACGGATTGTGTTTCCTATCCTTTTCAAACTCAACTACTAAATAAAAACAAAGCTAAATTCAACATAAACTCTATAGGCAGTAAGTTTACAGGCCGACGTCATGTTACTTGATACTTTAACGCAACAAACTATACTAAAAATGACGCGTTTTGGAGGGATCTTGTTTCACTTAAACTGCATATTTTTGTAATATGCAAGTATAAAGAGGGAAACCACCAAATACCGCACTATAACTTGAATGTTTTTCGTATTTTCAGTTCTGAACTTGAGATGCTTAACCCTTTTCACGTTGATGAGTTTACGTTTATGACTTCAGGCTACGACGAAAAGCCGATTATGTCTTATTTGTCAAGGTAATTCCAGCAATGTGGTTGCGGTAGGCAGTTGTTACTTAA
Source organism: Schistocerca piceifrons (assembly GCF_021461385.2). NCBI lineage: Eukaryota > Metazoa > Arthropoda > Insecta > Orthoptera > Acrididae > Schistocerca > Schistocerca piceifrons. The sequence continues at coordinate 349,726,764 of NC_060140.1, forward strand.
TACAGCATAAGAATATAGCCCCACATGGCTTAACATTACCATTTTCACTATGGTGGTAATGTCACTTTTCTTGTGAACTTATCGCATGTAATTGCTGAGCTAATGATTATAATCATTTTCAGCTGTGTCAGTGATAACTACCCTGCTATGTTATCTGATATATCTACCTGTATTATTTTTTAATACCCTGGATGATATTTTTTCATTATTTTTCTTGTAAATCTGAATATGGCCTAATCTGGCCAAAACGATTCATAACAATAAAACAGACTGTACTTCATCTGAGGAATGTTTTTGATAATGTTATGCCGTCTTTGGTCACAATGTTTCCTTTTATTGTTTAAATCGAACATTTCCGAGCTACAACTTCTACTTCAATGACTACACTGACGTTTTTCAGTGTTACAACCAATTCAGTAATGTAGCAACATTCAAGGCAACACTGACGCTAGGACTTGTTTTAGAAGACAGCGTGAAGAGAGGTACACCTACGTTTACAGCATTTACGGATTTAGAGAAAGCTTTTGACAATGGCGACTGAAATACACTTTTGGAAATTCTGAAAGCACTAGTGATAAAATACACTCCTGGAAATGAAAAAAGAACACATTGACACCGGTGTGTCAGACCCGCCATACTTGCTCCGGACACTGCGAGAGGGCTGTACAAGCAATGATCACACACACGGCACAGCGGACACACCAGGAACCGCGGTGTTGGCCGTCGAATGGCGCTAGCTGCGCAGCATTTGTGCACCGCCGCCGTCAGTGTCAGCCAGTTTGCCGTGGCATACGGAGCTCCATCGCAGTCTTTAACACTGGTAGCATGCCGCGACAGCGTGGACGTGAACCGTATGTGCAGTTGACGGACTTTGAGCGAGGGCGTATAGTGGGCATGCGGGAGGCCGGGTGGACGTACCGCCGAATTGCTCAACACGTGGGGCGTGAGGTCTCCACAGTACATCGATGTTGTCGCCAGTGGTCGGCGGAAGGTGCACGTGCCCGTCGACCTGGGACCGGACCGCAGCGACGCACGGATGCACGCCAAGACCGTAGGATCCTACGCAGTGCCGTAGGGGACCGCACCGCCACTTCCCAGCAAATTAGGGACACTGTTGCTCCTGGGGTATCGGCGAGGACCATTCGCAACCGTCTCCATGAAGCTGGGCTACGGTCCCGCACACCGTTAGGCCGTCTTCCGCTCACGCCCCAACATCGTGCAGCCCGCCTCCAGTGGTGTCGCGACAGGCGTGAATGGAGGGACGAATGGAGACGTCTCGTCTTCAGCGATGAGAGTCGCTTCTGCGTTGCTGCCAATGATGGTCGTATGCGTGTTTGGCGCCGTGCAGGTGAGCGCCACAATCAGGACTGCATACGACCGAGGCACACAGGGCCAACACCCGGCATCATGGTGTGGGGAGCGATCTCCTACACTGGCCGTACACCACTGGTGATCGTCGAGGGGACACTGAATAGTGCACGGTACATCCAAACCGTCATCGAACCCATCGTTCTACCATTCCTAGACCGGCAAGGGAACTTTCTGTTCCAACAGGACAATGCACGTCCGCATGTATCCCGTGCCACCCAACGTGCTCTAGAAGGTGTAAGTCAACTACCCTGGCCAGCAAGATCTCCGGATCTGTCCCCCATTGAGCATGTTTGGGACTAGATGAAGCGTCGTCTCACGCGGTCTGCACGTCCAGCACGAACGCCGGTCCAACTGAGGCGCCAGGTGGAAATGGCATGGCAAGCCGTTCCACAGGACTACATCCAGCATCTCTACGATCGTCTCCATGGGAGAATAGCAGCCTGCATTGCTGCGAAAGGTGGATATACACTGTACTAGTGCCGACATTGTGCATGCTCTGTTGCCTGTGTCTATGTGCCTGTGGTTCTGTCAGTGTGATCATGTGATGTATCTGACCCCAGGAATGTGTCAATAAAGTTTCCCCTTCCTGGGACAATGAATTCACGGTGTTCTTATTTCAATTTCCAGGAGTGTACAAATAGCGAAAGGTTATCTAAAGGTCGTAGAAGCTGCAGCTGCAGCTGTAAGAGTCGAAAGGCATGAATTGGAAGCTATAAACGAGAAGAGAATGAGAGAGCGGTGTAGCCTTTCCCAGATGTTATTCACCCTGCACAGTGGGTAAGCAGAGCAAGAAACGAATGAGAAATTTGGAGGCGGAATTAATGTTCAGGGAGCAGGAATAAAAACTTTGCTGTTTGTCGATGGCATTGCATTTCTGCCGCCAGAAGCAAAGAACTTAGAAGAAGAACTGAACGAATTGGATAGTGTCTTGAAAAGAGGTTACAAGATGAATGTCAACAAAAGTAAATCAAGGTTAGTGAAATGTAATCGATTTACATCAGGTGATACTGGCGGAATTACCTCAGGAAATGAGACACTATAAAAAGTAGATGACTTTTCTATTTGGGGTGGAAGCCGAGCGGAACTAGCCGAGCGGTCTGAGGCGCTGCAGTCATGGACTGTGCGGCTCGTCCCGGAGGAGGTTCGAGTCCTCCCTCGGGGATGGGTGTGTGTGTTTGTCCTTAGGATAATTTAGGTTAAGTAGTGTCTCACCTTAGGGACTGATGACCTTAGCAGTTAAGTCCCATAAGATTTCCCACACATTCTTTTTTTTTTGGGTGGAAAACAACAAAATGGGCGAAATACAAAGTATATAAAATTAAAACCAGTAATAGGACGAAAAGCGTTTTTGAAAAAGATAAAGACGTTAATGTCTTTTATTTTATATTTGTATCTATATTTATATCAGTGTATGTCTGTACGTGTACGTCGGTCTACCTACTGTTCTATCTACCTTCTTCTTCTTCTATAGTCTATAAACTGAAGCCTCTCGCTGCAGTTTCTGTCTGTATGTTCGGGCTATTCTCAGGAGCTACTGTAGGGATTTTAATGTAGTTTTCACTAATATAAAGGCTTATCCACAGGAAAGTTTCTGAATATAGCTTATAAATATTTCGTGTAAATTGGTTGAACTATGATGAATTGGTATTAGCCACTATAAAAGCGGTGCCATGGATATCTAGTGACGAATGGTAGAACTGCTTGGAATCAACCACAGGAGACAGGCATAATTTGGCCCGACTGCAGAGCCTGCCCAATGCAAGTTACCGCTACTGGAGGCGCAGCGCAAACTACCAGAAAGTTTCAAAACGACCTGCAAAGAAGGACATATCAGGTATTAAGCTCATAATAACACATTTTTTTGGTATAAAGTTAAAGGCAAGGGGTGTGAGGGAAATGTGGTAGAAAGACACAGAGATTAACAGTGGCAGAACTCCTTGCAGTCATTCACAGGTGTTAGGCTGGAGCGCAAGGCTGGTGTGAGCTACTCATCTGAGGAGGTTGGCACAAGCTACCCATAACCGTAAGGCTGTCCGAATATAGCACCAGGCCGGCATAAGATATTGTTACCTGGAATGTGGCGCGAGCTACTGCAGACTTCCTCTAGTTGAATATGAACATGAGTGTCACAAACTGTTTCCTGAAGCCATTTGTATGGAGTGTAGTCTTGTAAAGAAGTCTAAAAATAACAAGCTCATACAAGGAGAGAATAGAAGCTTTTGAAATGTGGTACTACAGAAGAATGTTGAAACTCAGATGAAATAATTAATGAGGAGGTACTGATTCGAATTAAAGAAGAAATAAATATGTGAGAGAACATGACTGGAAGAAGAGATGGGTTAGTGGAGTATATCTTGAGGCACCAAGCAATCACCAGTTTGCTAAGGGGGGGAAGTGTGGGGAGGGGACTGGAGTAAAAATTGTAGGGGGAGAGAAGGAAGCAACACAGTAAGCATGTTCAGTGGATGCATGATGCAGCAGCTATGTAGAGATGAAGAGGTCTGCACAAAACAGACCAGTGTGGAGAGGTGCATCAAACCTGTCATGGGTCTGACGAGCACAACAACAAGTAGTTTACAAATTCATGGTTCACACGTGTTGCTCAGTCAAGACTAGACAGATGTGACAGAAGTAATGGGATACCTCCTAATATCATGTCGGACCACTTCCGGCGTGGAGCAGCTCGACGTGGCATGGGCTCGACAAGTCGTTGGAAGTCCACAGCAGAAATACTGAGCCGTGTTGCCTTTATAGCCGTCTGTAATTGCGAAAGTGTTGCCAGTGCAGGGTTTTGTGCACAAACTGACCTCTCGGTAGTGTCCCATAAATGTTCGATACGACTGGTATGGGGCGATCTGAGTGACGAAATCATTCGTTTGAATTGTTCAGAATGTTCTTCAAACCAGTCGCGAACAACTGTGGAGGAGAGACATAGCCCGTTATAATTCATAACAATTCCATCGTTGTTTAGCTGCAAACGGTCTCCAAGTACCCGAACATAACGATTTGCATTCAACAACGGGTTCAGGTGGAGCAGAGGACTCAGTCCACGGTCCACACCGTTATGGAGCCATCACGAGTTTGCACAGTGCCTTGTTAAAAACTTGGGTCGATGGCTTCGTGGGGTCTGCGCTACACTTGAACCCTACCATCAGCTCTTACCAATTGAAATCAGGTTTCACGTGACCAGCTCACTGTTTTCCAGTCGTCTAGAGTCCAAACGATGTGGTCACGAGCCCAGGAGAGACGTCACAGGCGATGCCGTACTGTTAGAAAAGGCACTCTCGTCGGTCGTCTACTGCCATAGCCCATTAACACCAAATTTCGCCGCACTGTCCTATCTGATACGTTCGTCGTGCGTCCGATATTGATTTTTGAGATTATTTCAAGCAGTGTTGCTTGTCTGTTAACACTGACAACTCTACGCAAATGCCGCTGTTCTCGGCCGTTAAGTGAACGCCGTCGGGCCACTACGTTTTCCGTGTGAGAGATAATGCCTGAAATTTGGAATAGTCGGCACACTCTTCACACGTGGATCGCGGGATATTGAAATCGCTAACGATTTCCGAAATAGGATGTCCCACGCATCCAGCTCCAAGTACACTACTGGCCATTAAAATTGCTACACCACGAAGATGACGTGCTACCGACGCGAAATTTAACCGACAGGAAGAAGATGCTGTGGTATGTAAATGATTAGCTTTTCAGAGCATTCACACAAGGTTGGCGCCGGTGGCGACACCTACAACGTGGTGACATGAGGAAAGTTTTCAACCGATTTCTCATACACAAACAGCAGTTGACCGGCGTTGCCTGGTGAAACGCTGTTATGATGCCTCGTGTAAGAAGAGCAAATGCGTACCATCACGTTTCCGACTTTGCTAAAGGTCGGATTGTAGCCTATCGTGATTGCGGTTTATCGTATCGCGACATTGCTGCTCGCGTTGGTCGAGATCCAATGACTGTTAGCGGAACATGGAATTGGTGGGTTCAGGAGGGTAATACGGAACGCCATGCTGGATCCCATCAACCTCGTAACCCTAGCAGTCGAGATAACAGGCATCTTATTCGCATGGTTGTAACGGATCTCGATCCCTGAGTCAACAGATGGGAACGTTTGCAAGACAACAACCATCTGCACGAACAGTTCGACGACGTTTGCAATAGTATGGACTATCAGCTCGGAGACCATGGCTGCGGTTATCCTCGACGCTGCATCACAGACAGGAGCGCCAGCGATGGTGTACTCAACGACGAACCTGGGTGCACGAATGGCAAAACGTCATTTTTTCGGATGAATCCAGGTTCTGTTTACAGCATCGTGATGGTCGCATCCGTGTTTGGCGACATCGCGATGAATGCAAATTGGAAGCGTGTATTCGTCATCGCCATACTGGCGTATGACCCGGCGTGATGGTATGGGGTGCCATTGGTTACACGTCTCGGTCACCTCTTGTTCGCATTGACGGCACTTTGAACAGTGGACGTTACATTTGAGATGTGTTACGACCCGTGGCTCTACCCATCATTCGATCCCTGCGAAATCCTACATTTCAGCAGGATAATGCACAACCGCATGTTGCAGGTCCTGTACGGGCGTTTCTGGATACAGAAAATGTTCGACTACTGCCCTGGCCAGCACATTCTCCAGACCTCTCATCAATTGGAAACGTCTGGTCAATGGTGGCCGAGCAACTGGCTCGTCACAATACGCCAGTCACTACTGTTGATGAACTGTGGTATCGTGTTGAAGCTGCATGGGCAGCTGTACCTGTACACGCCATCCAAGCTCTGCTTGACTCAATGCCCAGGCGTATCATGACCGTTATTACGGCCAGAGATGGTTTTTATGGGTACTGATTTCTCAGGATCTATGCACCGAAATTGCGTGAAAATGTAATCACATGTCAGTTCTAGTATAATACATTTGTCCAACGAATACCCGTTTATCATCTGAATTTCTTCTTGCTGTAGCATTTTTAATGTCCAGTAGTGTACCATTCGTTCAAAGTGTGTTAATTTCTGTAGCGTCGGAAATCTTTTCACCCGAATCATCTGAGTACAAATGACAGCTCCGCCAATGCATTCCCCTTTTGTACCTTGCGTAAGGAATAGTACCGCACATTTCATGACTCTTGTCGCCTCAGTGTTCTTTCCCTTTCCTTGAAGTGCCTTTAGGGTCACGTAACACCTGAAACGTCCATTTCCGACCAAGTTTGCAACTCTCTACCACCTGCACGGTATAGATCCTAATAGTTTGGGACTCCAGTTGAAAGAGCGTTGCTGGTAGGTGTCGAGTGCTGACCGTTGGCGAGGCGTCCGTTGGCGCTGTGGGGCCGCGGCGCCGGCGGCCTGCGCTGATGCCAGCGCACCGGCTGGTACAGCACGGCACCCACCACCGAGTGCAGCCCGATGCCGCCCAGCACCAGCATGGCGCCGCGGAAGCCGTAGCTGTGGAGCAGCGCCTGCACCACGGGCGGCGCGCCGATGAAGCCCAGCCCCACGCACGCCTGGCACAGGCCCATGGCCAGCCCGCGGCGCTCCAGGAAGTACGAGTTGAACGCCAGGTACGACGCCGGCACCACCAGCCCCAGGCCCACTCCTGCAACAACCGAAACACCGTGTCGGTCCGTGGTTTAGGAACCAACTAAAGCATTTCTAAAAACTAATATGTTGTTGTTGTGGTCTTCAGTCCTGAGACTGGTTTGATGCAGCTCTCCATGCTACTCTATCCTGTGCAAGCTTTTTCATCTCCCAGTACCTACTGCAACCTACATCCTTCTGAATCTGCTTAGTGTATTCATCTCTTGGTCTCCCTCTACGATTTTTACCCTCCACGCTGTCCTCCAATACTAAATTGGTGATCCCTTGATGCCTCAGAACATGTCCTACCAACCGATCCCTTCTTCTGGTCAAGTTGTGCCACAAACTTCTCTTCTCCCCAATCCTATTCAATACTTCCTCATTAGTTATGTGATCTACCCATCTAATCTTCAGCATTCTTCTGTAGCACCACATTTCGAAAGCTTCTATTCTCTTCTTGTCCAAACTATTTATCGTCCATGTTTCACTTCCATACATGGCTACACTCCATACGAATACTTTCAGAAATGACTTCCTGACACTTAAATCAATACTGGATGTTAACAAATTTCTCTTCTTCAGAAATGCTTTCCTTGCCATTGCCAGCCTACATTTTATATCCTCTCTACTTCGACCATCATCAGTTATTTTGCTCCCCAAATAGCAAAACTCCTTTACTACTTTAAGTGCCTCATTTCCTAATCTAATTCCCTCAGCATCACCCGACTTAATTAGACTACATTCCATTATCCTTGTTTTGCTTTTGTTGATGTTCATCTTATATCCTCCTTTCAAGACACTGTCCATTCCATTCAACTGCTCTTCCAAGTCCTTTGCTGTCTCTGACAGAATTACAATGTCATCGGCGAACCTCAAAGTTTTTATTTCTTCTCCATGAATTTTAATACCTACTCCGAATTTTTCTTTTGTTTCCTTTACTGCTTGCTCAATATACAGATTGAACAACATCGGGGAGAGGCTACAACCCTGTCTTACTCCCTTCCCAACAACTGCTTCCCTTTCATGTCCCTCGACTCTTATAACTGCCATCTGGTTTCTGTACAAATTGTAAATAGCCTTTCGCTCCCTGTATTTTACCCCTGCCACCTTTAGAATTTGAAAGAGAGTATTCCAGTCAACATTGTCAAAAGCTTTCTCTAAGTCTACAAATGCTAGAAACGTAGGTTTGCCTTTCCTTAATCTTTCTGAAAAAAGTACATCCTTCTACATGCTTCCACGTCACTCAAGATTCATAGCTGCAACAGCGCACATGGAGTACATGAAATGATTACATTTACAGATCAATAGCACAAGCCGTTCTGAGGTACCAGGTATCGACCCGAAATCGTGCAGACGGCGAATAGCGTCGCGTTATTCCACGCCTGTGAGCCGTAGTTGTGTCCGACTCTTCGAAAAGCGCGCCAGGCGGAGTGCTTTCGCTTTGCGTCTAGTGTTTGCGGTGGCGCTTTCGGTTTGGTGCGCTGTTTAGATCGGTACCGCCCTCTGGCGGTAGGTGGAGCAAGTGTACGGTAGCGTGACGATCGAGGAGGACGTACTGGGCCGTGACCGAGAGAGGAGGTGGCGCGAGCGGGGCCCTGCTGTTAGGGGTCGTCAACTTCTCGCCACGTGCTTTGGCCGAACTCTTGCCTGTCAGGGGCTACGTCTCCCTTACCAGCATGTACGTGGCTTATGAAGCTTAGATGCCGTGGTGCAGGAGATCAACGCGTAGGACCGTATCTCTTCTTATCGTCCGTTGAAAGCACTGGCAGCGGTTGGCTCTGACGAGCATCTGGAAGTGCGACGTGTTCCCGGCGCTGGGGTGGAGTGTAAGAAGTTGAGTACTGTTTTTATGTAACAGAGTTTGTTATATATAAGTATATGTATAAGAGAAGGTTTTCAAGTTCTAGCGAAGAGTATGAGTTCCTTCACCAGTGGTTTTGTTGGGGTCGTCCCACCACAGTTTTCGTTTGCCTGTCCGTGGGAATGTGTTAATTGCTTCTTGCTCGGGCCGTTTTCGTTCACACCTCGGTTGGGTGATTTACGGTCGGTGTCGCGGGTCTCTGTGGTTCGGAGTCTGTGCGGGCAATGCCATTGCTACATCTTCTGGTTTTGAGTAACTCGGGGAGGTGGCGGCTTGTAATGGAAGTTTTGGGGCTGATCTGCTATGGCCCTGTAGACCACCAGTAACTATTCCGCCTATTGTGATTTGGGCCCGTTTACACCTGTCATTATCTCACCGAGCTAAGAATTTTTTTTTGGGGAGCTGCCTTTAATGTGGATGTTTGTGTGCTGGCTTATTCACATTTATCTTGAAACAAATATAAGTTACGTAACTGGCGAGAGAGAATTATTTTTACTTAGTACAAGATAGCTACTTAAAGTTTTATTTTAAATTGTTCCCTTATTGATATAACTAGTTTAAAATGTTCTTATTGTTAACGTCTAACCTTGCAACATCCCTTAGATAGAGCTATTTTTAAGAGTTTTTTAACTGTGTGTGTGTGTGTGTGTGTGTGTGTGTGTGTGTGTGTGTGTGTCAAGCTAAAATCTCATTATTGGCAAGTTGTTAATGTCATAAGTGGTAATCTCCTTTTCATAATGAAAATTGTCAAGCTATCTGAAATTGTTTTTGAAATTGTTTTTTTAATAAAAAATGCCAGACTTAAAAAAATATTATTAAGTGTTTTAAAATAAAAAGGTATCTTTAGCAGTGTGTGTTGTTTCACCAGCACCTCCTGGCCCCTACTTCCACGATAACGTTTCGGAATAACATGTGTACTTGAGTTGCCGGCGTCTAGTGGCCGAGCGGTTCTAGGCGCCTCAGTCTGGAATCACGCGACCGCTACGGTCGCAGGTTCGAATCCTGCCTCGGGCATAGTGTGTGATGTCCTAGGTTTAAGTAGTTCTAAGTTCTAGGGGACTGATGACCTGAGATGTTAAGTCCCATAGTGCTCAGAGCCATTTGAACCATTTTGTGTACTTGAGTTGTTACTAGTGAACCGCCCTAAGTGACGGTTCAGCCTGCTCGACCTATTCACGTAGTTCTGTAAGAGTTGTTGGTTGACGAGTCACATGAGTCACTTCTCGTCCCATCTTATCCCATACATGCTCGATTGGAGTTAAGTCTGCAGATCGCGCTGGCCTAGGAACTTGCTGCAAGTCCTGCAGAGTATGTTGCGTTTCGCAGGCAGTGAGTAGGTGGGCATTATACTGTTGGAAAGACGCATCACCCTCGTGTTGTGAAAACGGTAATGAACGGGTCTGACAACATTCTACACATACCGAGCGCTGGTTAGCGTCCCCTCCAGAAACACCAAAGGTGAACGGGAGCTGTAGCTTATCGCACCCCAGGCAATTAGGGCTGGGGCGTGGCCAGTGTGTCTTAGACGAATGCACTTTACGGAACAGAGCTCACCAGGTCTGTGTCGTACGCACAAATGACGATCACTTGCATGCAGGCAGGATCTGCTCTCATCGCTGAAAACTACGGAGCACCATTCCAAGTGATCCTCTGACGCCACCAGTCGAGCCGTGCACGTCGATGCGGTGGCGTGAGTGGAAGACGGAAAACATGTGCGTGCCAGTCGTCCCACTGCTAATAATCGGTTCACAGAAGTTCGTGTTGACGTGTCTCGACTCACAAGCCCTCTTGTCTGTGCTGTGGTAGCTGCACGATGTTCCATTGCCGCCCTTACATTACGACTACCCTGGGGGACGACTGTGCCGCGTGGTCGCCCAGTACCTCGTCTACAGGCGTGAGAATGTTCACGTGACCGCTGGTACCAGCATCGTCGCACAACTGGTGCACCTTGTCCAGCTTATGTGACAGTTCTCCGAAAGCACCATCCCACCACTCGGAAGGCCACTATTTTACTCCCTTTAAACTCGCTCGGTTGGTGGCAGGAAGGCCGACCGCGCTCCGTGGCAAGGTTGCCTGCTTGCTTCACGCGTTTGCATCACATTGAGCCGCCTGGCCATGAGTATTTCCTTTTAAAGGGTAGACACAGATGGCGCCCTGGCAGCTATGCTACTACACTATATATTGGTGGATAATGTTCAAACCATTATCAGTACATGTAATATCCTCCAGGCGGTATATGCCGTTGTCGTTACAGGTGTACTAAATTTTTTCCACCGTTTATTTATGTGTGAGGGAAATTGTTGTCAGTTGTGGTCTTAATGTGTTCTCCAGAGTATTGAACTGACGTAAAGTTCTTGATTTTCTAGCAAAATTTTCCCGCTAATCTCTAATTCATTGAACACTAACAACCGTATATATACATTCAGTCCATACACACTACCAACAAAACTTCAACAAGCTCCTTTTCCTGACAGTGATATCTCTCCCGATATTTATCCATTCTGTCAGTTCCAACTCTTTCCTCCTATCCACCCCACATTAGAGCTCTTCGATTCTAACTTTCCCTATTTCTTTCCTATTTGTACCATGGGCTGGGGTCACACACCCAGTTCCCTATTCCATTTCTATCTCCAATCATCACCCCTTCCACCTAACTTCATCTCCTCAGTTGCAACACATCAGCAATGTTTACTTCCTCATCCTATCTACAGGGCATCTAACCTCATTCATAGAACTCAGAGTTGATGATGACTCCAGTTGAAACGTCCCCTTTGAAGAATTATACATGACTGTGCCTAAACTGACACACAATATTTTTTTTAGCGCAACGCAATCTGACTTTCAATAATCCCTACAAAAGAATGGCCCTGACTATCATTAACCTATACCTTTCACAAATCACTTACCTCACAAAAATCTTCGTTACTCGAACTACTGCAATACGGCGAGCGCCACTACTGCCAGCTAAATAAAAGATTCAAACTACTGAAGGCACTAACTACTGATAGGGATAGTTAGCAAATGAAAGATATTAATAGAGAACAAACAATGCATTTACCTTAATATCATCATATATATATATATAGCAGTTCATGACAAATTTCAAAACTCCGCCATCTCTCTCTCGACATCCACCACTGCTGGCGGCTCACCTCCAACTGCGCAACGCTACGCGCTGTTCACATCCAGCTGCCGCTGCCCAACACTACAATGGCAGACAACAATGCAAACTAGCCACAGAATGCACACAGCACAGCCAGTGATTTTTATACAAAGGTGGCGTTACCAATAAAAAAACCTAAACAGCCTACTTACACAGTTAATTCTAACTTCGTTGAACTATCAAACCTGTAAATGTATTATAAATTCATTACACTTTATAAAGTGGATCTGCAGTGATGTTCTTTAAGTTTGTATTAATCACATGATTGATTCCTTTACCTGCTATACTATGCAAAGTTTTTCTTTGAATGTCACAATGTTTAATGTTTAATATTTTTACATTTATGAAAAGAAAGTATAGAAGTACTGGCTTTAAAAACTGCACCATATTCATGTCCTACGTACAGAGTAACCACAATTTAATTTTACCTCAAATTTCTCAATTTCATGGAATGTGCATTATTGTTTTTAAGGTTTTCTCCTTTCTGTGCCACATTTTCATGTTTCTGATTTTTTACTGCTATTTTGTATAAAATTATTCACTTTTATCCTCCTACACAAGAAAATTATGTTTTAATAATTCTGAAAGCATATGTAACTGTCTCTTCTTTTCAGTTATATTGTTTCTTTTTTATGTATTTTAAACTCATTTACTGCGAGAGGGATGAAACAACAATAAAGAGAAAAAAAAGCCACCGGGTTAAGTTTATCGAAATTGTGCTACATCTCACTTCGCCTGACCGTGACGGGAGTGACGCTCATCCACACGTCACGTCATTTCCAATAGTTCACACGGGTGGGGATCCGAGTATCTATTATTAATTTTTGATAGCGGAGAAGTGAATTCATTTTCCTAACAACAGAATCGTGTCTTCATCGAAACTGCGTTCACAGGATTTAGTATACTACACTCCTGGAAATGGAAAAAAGAACACATTGACACCGGTGTGTCAGACCCACCATACTTGCTCCGGACACTGCGAGAGGGCTGTACAAGCAATGATCACACGCACGGCACAGCGGACACACCAGGAACCGCGGTGTTGGCCGTCGAATGGCGCTAGCTGCGCAGCATTTGTGCACCGCCGCCGTCAGTGTCAGCCAGTTTGCCGTGGCATACGGAGCTCCATCGCAGTCTTTAACACTGGTAGCATGCCGCGACAGCGTGGACGTGAACCGTATGTGCAGTTGACGGACTTTGAGCGAGGGCGTATAGTGGGCATGCGGGAGGCCGGGTGGACGTACCGCCGAATTGCTCAACACGTGGGGCGTGAGGTCTCCACAGTACATCGATGTTGTCGCCAGTGGTCGGCGGAAGGTGCACGTGCCCGTCGACCTGGGACCGGACCGCAGCGACGCACGGATGCACGCCAAGACCGTAGGATCCTACGCAGTGCCGTAGGGGACCGCACCGCCACTTCCCAGCAAATTAGGGACACTGTTGCTCCTGGGGTATCGGCGAGGACCATTCGCAACCGTCTCCATGAAGCTGGGCTACGGTCCCGCACACCGTTAGGCCGTCTTCCGCTCACGCCCCAACATCGTGCAGCCCGCCTCCAGTGGTGTCGCGACAGGCGTGAATGGAGGGACGAATGGAGACGTGTCGTCTTCAACGATGAGAGTCGCTTCTGCCTTGGTGCCAATGATGGTCGTATGCGTGTTTGGCGCCGTGCAGGTGAGCGCCACAATCAGGACTGCATACGACCGAGGCACACAGGGCCAACATCCGGCATCATGGTGTGGGGAGCGATCTCCTACACTGGCCGTACACCACTGGTGATCGTCGAGGGGACACTGAATAGTGCACGGTACATCCAAACCGTCATCGAACCCATCGTTCTACCATTCCTAGACCGGCAAGGGAACTTGCTGTTCCAACAGGACAATGCACGTCCGCATGTATCCCGTGCCACCCAACGTGCTCTAGAAGGTGTACGTCAACTACCCTGGCCAGCTAGATCTCCGGATCTGTCCCCCATTGAGCATGTTTGGGACTGGATGAAGCGTCGTCTCACGCGGTCTGCACGTCCAGCACGAACGCTGGTCCAACTGAGGCGCCAGGTGGAAATGGCATGGCAAGCCGTTCCACAGGACTACATCCAGCATCTCTACGATCGTCTCCATGGGAGAGTAGCAGCCTGAATTGCTGCGAAAGGTGGATATACACTGTACTAGTGCCGACATTGTGCATGCTCTGTTGCCTGTGTCTATGTGCCTGTGGTTCTGTCAGTGTGATCATGTGATGTATCGGACCCCAGGAATGTGTCAATAAAGTTTTCCCCTCCTGGGACAATGAATTCACGGTGTTCTTATTTCAATTTCCAGGAGTGTAGTTGTAAATGATAATTCCTGTCTTTAGCAACTGTAATAAAAGTCTTATTAAGACCAGACGCGTTTCGCTTTATTTTAAAGCATCTTCAGGTGGTCTGTCTAACAATATGGTTTTTTCTTGCAGTTTTGTTTGTTGTGATCATTACAATTGACTCTTGTCTGAATGTCTTACGTTTGTATTCGTCCGAAAAAAGTCAGTGAAAGTGACCACTGGCAGGTGTGCGGAATTTTTAATGCCAGCACACGAGTAATGTCAAAAGCAAACTGCACAGGTACAAGAGTCTTGTAGGTAAGATCATTACAGCAGCATCTGGAGTCAATGGGATATGACAACACAAATGCTTACTGATAGCATATCTATCTGAAACAGTGTTTATCAAGGTCGTGCAAACGTATTATTAATAATCTATTTTCTGACTACCTAAATTTTTATCTTTTCACCTCTACATAGATACTAGTGACTCTTTTCCACATGTCACGCTTTTTGTTCAGTTCGTTCTCCATCGTGAAAATGTTCCGCATAATATTTTTTTAACGATCTGTTCTTTCTAATTCTCTTTCATTTTGTATGTTTTCGACATACATTGCGCTCAGAAAGGGAAACAAATTTGAACGTTACAAAGAGTTTGTGTGCTGTATTGTATGTTTCCAACATAAACACCATGGCGATTGCGACATCTGTCGTAAAGGGTTACCCAGTTACCTCTTTCTTCTGCAGCGCTGTACTGTCTACTTCCAACATAATTACCATGGCGATTGAAACATCAATCGTAATCGGGTATCCAGTTACCACGTTCCTCTACAGTTACGCCTATTGGTCGGGCCATGTCATAAGCGTGTGAAAACTTTGTACGGCGAGTAAAACAAGTTGTTCAAGACGGCCGTAGATTTACAATTTATGAAAACACTAGCGACTTATAGGAAATGTTCAAGATATCATTCCACGGCATTTGGACAGAGGCTGTTTTATACATAAACTTTTTGCTAGGTCAGTACCCAGAATGATGACTGGCAACCAAATGCCTCGGGCAAATGGGGTCGGCGTTGATATTTCCGTTGCATTAAGAGGAAATAAAAGGAAAGTTAAGATTTAACGACCCGTTGCCGACTAGTTCATTAAGTATTTACAGACACAGTACAAGCTCGAATAGTACAGAGACAGAGAAGGCTCTTTTAAAGGAAAACCTTGTCGAACGAAGATTTGAAAGCTGTTGCACCCATATCCATCCCAGTGCTTTACAAACACGACGATGAGAATTTATCCAACAAAACTGTGACAGGCGTAGAAACACGGGTATTTTAAGAGAGAAGTAAAAATCTCATCCACAATAGTGGACACTCACTGACTCCCCAAACAAGGCGAAATAGTTCGTGCAAACATTCAGTAGTAAAACGTTTATAACAACAGCCTTTTTAGACAAAAAAGATACTTTTATTGTTGACTTTATGCCGCCAGAGGCAACGATCAATGAAGCTGTGTGCTATGACGTAATGCGAAAGTTACGAAGATCCATTCAAATCAAAGGACGAGGCATGCGGTTGACAGGTGTCGTTCTGATACGCAACAACGTTCGATCAGATGTGTTGCATTAACTTAACAACTTCAAGGGGCGAAATAGGAAGTGACTGCCCAACTACATACGTTACGTATTTGGTAAAAAGCGACTTTCACCTTTTTCCTGAGATAAACAAGTGGTTGGTCAGACGACGCTGCAGCTCCAATGAGGAACACGTGGGCTCTGTTACGACATGAGTTGACAAATAGGCGGGACACTGGTTGTGGATGGTATATGATAGCTCATTCATGGTCACAAAGAACATTTCAAAAACTGTGTTAGTTACGTTGAAAATAGTTATTGCGTTCAGGGGATAGCAACGAAGACAGGCCACTTGAAATGTACACAGAACAATTAAGCATATGGAGGGGCGGTTTTCACTAACAAGGGAAAATTTACAAATGTTAATAACGATTTTGATGAAACTTGACGAGTGTGCAGAAGGGACGAAATAGTGCAACACGCATTTTTGTTTGTTTGTACCCAATTTCACTCTTAAGGGGTAAAACACACTCCGAAAGGTAATTTGGCATTGTAGGTTTAGAGGGGGTATCTCCGAAACAACGATATAGAAAAAAATGTTTTTAATATAAAAGTTAATATGTTCTTTAAAACTGCTATGATCAACTTTTGTAATATCGAAATTTTTCAAAATACCCCACCACCATTAATTTATTTTGAAAATGGGAAACTTTTGTTACAACATAAATTAAAGAAGCTTTCAAGTCACATTCATCCCTGTGTAATAAAGCTGGTTTTTGAAATACCAGTTTTGGAAAACAAGCTGTACGCGTATGTGCTATCGGAATATTTTCATAATACCTAATTAATATTTCAAACTTCATTACTATTCTAATTATTTATTTTACTCATATTTGTTACATGTTTTTAGTTTTTATTTTACGTTTTACATTCACGCCTTTTTTTATTAGTTTACTGTTTCACAGACGCGTATTTTGTTAACGGAAAGAAATAAGCAATTCATTATTACTATAGAAAATAATTGTAATAAAGTTAATCTGTAAGGAAATGCTTAAAACATGACTTCTTTTTTACACCACACTCATAAAATGAAGTTTCCTCGCGTAATATACATGGCAGAGAAGCCAGTATAAAACAGTAGGATTTCAGGCTGGCACAGGTGATCCTCTATATATTGTCATTTGTGTCACCCATATTACAGTATATTGGTAAGCCTTTGCGAAGAGAATCGATTATGTACTAGTGACTGCAGGTTGATTGTACTACTTCTCAAGCGGAGACTGGCATCATAATCATTCAACAGAACTACGTCTGAAAGTCTACTCACAAAGTTCTTCCAACATCGAAAGCCTTGTACGTCCCACGGGTGGACCTATACTGTCGAGCTCTTTGGGGCCGTCACATGAACAAATTCCTTGTTCTCAGGTACGATTCTCAAAAATAGTGGTCGTAAAACGGAGCCCTGCGGGTCTCATGCAGCCCGAATCAAGTTTTCGTGTGGCCCGCGGTTCTCAGCCGCATTCTGAACTAATATGCATCTAGCAACTAATGGCAGAGCCTAGAAACGTCAACTAACATTAAGAGCTCCTGAAGAGTGTGTTTTTCTTCCCCAGTAACAAACAAAACCACTTACAGAGACAGTAACATTCTAAGATGTTATTAATTTTCATTAACGTTCGTGAATTCGACTGTGAGCTAGGACAAGTTTGCCGTTTACCTCAGGAGCAGAGTCGTATGCAGCGCAGCCACTGCGGTGTTAATAGCAGTGAGAGGAGAAACATTTTATTCTTTGTATTCCAGTGGTGACAACTCACGAGTCTGCTCAACTCGCACCGATCAGTTGCTAAGGTATAAATTTCAAACGGAAGTAAGTGGATTCGAAAATGTGCATCATAGAGACTGGTATCTTCGAATGTGGTTCATTTTTGTTGCAAGTAACATGAAATGAAATTAAGACTGTTGTAATACAACGCAATGACTCGAAAAAATGAAATTCTAAATATTTAGTAAACATTAGTTATAGTATCTCAGATTACAGCTACTGTTATTAATAACTATAACGTATTAATGTATACAGATTACTATCTACTGACTCATCATCGCCCAGCCAAAACCGCTAAGGATAGAAACTCGAAATTTGGAGAGGGTGTTGATCTTATACTATAGGCACCATTTAAAAAGGGATTTTTCGACATTCTAACCCTAAAGGGTGAAATAGGGATTGACAGGTTTCCTAAAAATATGTCGTTGTTAAGGCAATTTCGAAGCTAGGACTACGAAACTGGTATTTGATTTCTCATTCAGAAACGAAAAAAATGGAAATCCGAGTTTCAAGGGAATGAAATAGGGGATGAAAAATTTTATGAAAATGTTTCATAATGAAAGGGCCCAGGATAAGAATGAGCTAAGTTCAATTTTATAAATTTTGCAGAACATTAATATTCCTATTTATATCTTTTCTTGATCTTATGATCTTATAGTTATGTAACGATATACACAATTAGAAACCTTAAGAAATATTTTGTAAAAATATAACAATATTATATCATATTTATCCAAACTTACGATGCTACATAAAAATTTGAGTAAGGGTAACTTATTCATTGAAAGAAGTTCCTCAGTCCATGGCTTCATGGTAGCACAAGCATTGCTTATTCCTTCAGTACTTGAAGTAAGAATCAAACTATATTTAAAAATAAAAAAGAAATGGTTCAAATGGTTCTGAGCACTATGCGACTTAACTTCTGAGCTCATCAGTCGCCTAGAACTTAGAACTAATTAAACCTAACTAACCTAAGGATATCACACACATCAATGCCCGAGGCAGGATTCGAGCCTGCGACCGTAGCGGTCGCTCGGCTCCAGACTGTAGCGCTTAGAACCGCACGGCCACTCCAGCCGGCTTTAAAAATCAGTTCAAGATGGGCTATTCTGATTGTGAAAACTTCAAGCAGCAGGAAAACTGCCATAATATTCTAGTGTTTCTGTCCCACAGAAATCTTCCAAAATCTATAGATCCAGGTATTTCTCATGAGAGAATGGGTTAGTCTGAAAATATAAAGTAGAAGATTTTATAATTTGAAATTATATCATAGTAAAAAAATTAACCAGATTTGGAGATTATCTTAGAGTCTTAGCGGTCTAAGACAACTCAGGCAGATCAAACTCTAGGCCATTGGATCCTTCAGCTGGATGAACCGATTTCAGAGCAGCACTCTCCCTTGCTCCATTGTAAGTCATTCTGAGCCTTTTTACAAGCCCTGGGTGGGTTTTGTCTACGAGGAGTTCCTTAAGTGGACGTGTAGTAAAAGGATACTTCACGTGTACAAGGGCTTCAGATATGCTGTTGATTGGCGAAAAGTTTCAGATGTAGCTACAACAACCCCAAATGGTGAAGCTTTTGATCGAGCTGACATGAACACCTCCGTCCAATCTTTGGGAGCTTCCTTGTTTACAAGTCCCATGTTTTTATCGCATTCCAAATAAAAATGTCCTCTTATTCGAAAAGTTCCTTTCACAGTGTCAAACCTTTTCTCTTCTGTAACTAAACTGTGCAAAAATCGAATAAGCGTAATTCTCATTCTGACCAGATCGTGAATCACAAAATATGTCCAGATATTTCACAGCAATGCCAAGGTAATTCTAACAAAACGTATGAATCATTGAGGAGACGTCATCATTACCGGTTTTCTCAACACATTCGAGGTACAGGAAAAATGTACTGTTTGCACTTGATAAACAGTGTATGTTGAAAGCACACATAGACAATTGCCGTTTACACTACGCAACGTTAGTTGTAATGTTAGTCAGAGGCAGATTGTTTCCAAACTTCATACACATGCCTTCCTTTTCCATGGTCTTTGGACTTTCCTCCTTAGCTTTTTCTTCCTCTCACAAAATGTGCTGGCTTGCAATTTGTGATAATCGTGTAAAGTTTTCAAATTCTTCAATTTTTTTCAATATCTTTTACTTCTGCTACTTCGGTGCACTTTTTTTCCACTTCCAGGCATTTCATGTTGGCTGTATATTCGTTACGGATGCGCTTATATCCAAAGGAAATATTGAAGTTCGTATTAAATATGTGTGTGTATGTTTCATAAGAGGCCTTAACTGTTGAGTAAGCCTCTTTGAATAAATTGAACATTTCACTTATACCTACTACCTCTGCGAAGTATACTTTACTTGATTCTTTTAACGCATAATGACTGTTTCTACTCGGAAAGAAGCAATATGTTGCTTAATGGTATTAACTGTTTCATCAATCTTTATGACTGGATGTAGTGAGTTGAGGTTAGTCAAGAATGCCTTTAAGGTGACAAAGACCCTACTATCACGTAATAGGTCTACGAGCAGCTGGATGTCCTTTTTCCGATATTGCAGAAAGACATCGCAAGAAAGTAGTCATTGTACATAATTGCTGCGAGCGTTAATCACGGGAATGTGCAATCGTAAGAAGGCCAGGCTCTGGACGGCTACGTGACACTAACGAGACTGAAGACCGTCGTGTACAGTATATGGCTCTGCCGCATCCTACTGCAGCTGCAGCAGCAGTTTGAGCCACAGTTGGCACCACAGTGACACAAAGAATTGGTACAAATCAGTTTCTTCAAGAACCGATTCTAGTCAGATGTCCTGCAGTGCGCATTCCACTGACTCCAAACCACAAACATTTGCGAATTCAGTGGTGTCAAGTGAGAACTCATTGGAGGGCAGGGTGGAGGTCTGTTGTGTTTTCTGATGAAAGCCAGTTTTGCCTCAGTGCTAGTGAAGGATGTGTGTTGATTAGAATGAGACCAGTTGGGGTCCTGCAACCAACCTGTCTGTGTGTTAGACACACTGGACCTACACCTGAAGTTATGGCCTGGGGTAGGATTTAGTATGACAGTAAGAGCGCTCTCGTGGTTATCCCACGCAGCCTGATTGCAAATTAGGGCGTCAACCTGGTGATTAGACCTATTATGCTGCCGTTCATGAACAGCATTACAGAGGGTGTCTCCCAACAGGATAACGCTCGGCTGCAAACTGCTGTTGTAAGCCATCATGCTCTACAGAGTGTCGACATGTTGCCTTACCCAGCTCGATCAGGCATGCTTGCGTTCGAAATTCTGGCGAGTACACCGTCTGTTAGTGTACAAGCATTTCACACTCGCAATGGCTTATCTCATATTTAAATTAACCTGAGACCTTGCAACATTAATCAGTTAGAGATGTTACCCAGAAATGCCATTACTCTACATTAATTATTTCTTGGTGCAGCGATTTTTTTCATCAGTGTATTTCTGTAGCTCAAGGAGATTCTTCTACATTTTCATCTACATACATACTCCGCACTCCACCATACGGTGCGTGGCGGAGGGTTCCTCGTACCACAATTAGCATCTTCTCTCCCTGTTCCACTCCCAAACAGAACGACGGAAAAATGACTGCCTATATGCCTCTGTGCGAGCCCTAATCTCTCTTATCCTATCTTTGTGGTCTTTCCGCGAAATATAAGTCGGCAGCAGTAAAATTGTACTGCAGTCAGCCTCAAATGCTGGTTCTCTAAATTTCCTCAGTAGCAATTCACGAAAAGAACACCTATTTTCCTCCAGAGACTCCCACCCGAGTTCCCGAAGCATTTCTGTAACACTCGCGTGATGATCAAACCTACCAGTAACAAATCTAGCAGCCCGCCTCTGAATTGCTTCTATATCCTCCTTCAATCCGATCTGATAGGGACCCCAAACGCTCGAGCAGTATTCAAGAATAGGTCGTATTATTGTTTTATAAGCGGTCTCCTTTACAGATGAACCACATCTTTCCAAAATTCTACCAATGAACCGAAGACGACTATCCGCCTTCCCAACAACTGCCATTACATGCTTGTCCCACTTCATATCGCTCTGCAATGTTACGTCCAAATATTTTATCGACGTGACTGTGTCAAGTGCTACACTACTAATGGAGTATTCAAACATTACGGGATTCTTTTTCCTATTCATCTGCATTAATTTACATTTATCTATATTTAGAGTTAGCTGCCATTCTTTACACTAATCACAAATCCTGTCCAAGTCATCTTGTATCCTCCTACAGCACTCAACGACGACACCTTCCCGCACACCACAGCATCATCAGCAAACAGCCGCACATTGCTATCCACCCTATCCAAAAGATCATTTATGTAGATAGAAAACAACAGCGGACTTACCACACTTCCCTGGGGCACTCCAGATGATACCCTCACCTCCGATGAATACTCACCGTCGAGGACAACGTACTGGGTTGTATTACTTAAGAAGTCTTCGAGCCACTCACATACTTGGGAACCAACCCCATATCCTCGCACCTTAGTTAGGAGTCTGCAGTGGGGCACCGAGTCAAACGCTTTCCGGAAGTCAAGGAATATGGCATCCGTCTGATACCCTTCATCCATGGTTCCCAAGATAGCATGTGAAAAAAGGGCGAGTTGCGTTTCGCAGGAGCAATGCTTTCTAAAGCCGTGCTGCTGCATGAACAGAAACTTCTCAAGGAAATTCATTATATTCGAACTGAGAATATGTTCGAGAATCCTGCAACAAACCGATGTAAGTAAGCGTAGGCTACGGTAGTTTTCTCAGTAGCTTTGATCAATATCGTACCAGCGTTACCTATGTGTTAGGTGTGTTGCATACTTACTAGGCTTCTTAAGTAGGGCTCCACAAAATCAATACAAAAAGTCTTCTATTAAAGCTGTTATATGTATAAAGCAAAGTGTATATGCCTATGTGTATATCCTGAATCTCCTCCCTAAACTCTGAGTGGATTTCAACCGATTTTGGTACAGAATGGGCAAGCCTCAAGAGTATCAGCATTGTGTGGTTTATGATCTCCAAGCTCCAGTGGTAGTGGCGATAATGACAAATTCTTTTTTGCCACCTCTGGCGTATATGCTGACCTGAATGACAGGCATGTTGTCTGGGAACTGTATCGATCTACCAAATCAGCCCGCTTTGCAGGACAATCAAGATGCAGGGACAATATACGGTTTTCTGGACCCTGACGTATTTGTTACTGTACATGACACGCATAGTGGAGTAGTATTGTCTTACTTTATTGAACTAATGCATGGGCTACAAGAGCTGATGAGCATGGCTGGAGGTCGATTGAGATTTATAGAGCAGTTATAGACTTAGGGGAGGAGGAACTGGACAGGGAGAGTGGAGGAGCAGACAGAGAGACATAGAAGTGGGGAGGAGGAAATGGTGGATAGGGTTGGAAGCATGAGGTCGTCAGACAGAGAAAGGAAGAGGTGGCTACAGAGAGAGAGGAAGGAAGAGATATGTTCAGTATAAGCGTAAAAAGCGTACGCAAGCGAATCTGCTCGGAAAAGGCTAGTAAAACAAAAAAATCCAACCTTTGTGATAATATACACAACCAGCCCACAAAATGAACAATTTACAATAACCAGTCATCAAATGCGAAACAATTTCTACACTAAAAGTCAAGATGACCTTCAGACTTAACTAGGATCATGACATACAACTACACAATGGTCTACTACTACTACTACCACTACTCTCACCATACTGTTACCACAAAAATCTACACACAACTCTCAATCAAACTATCTAACTGTATATCACAATACATTCTTACACAGCGACACAAACAACTGATTATTCACGTAGAGCAAAAAAATGGTTCAAATGGCTCTGAGCACTATGGGACTCAACTGCTGAGGTCATTAGTCCCCTAGAACTTAGAACTAGTTAAACCTAACTGACCTAAGGACATCACAAACATCCATCCCCTAGGCAGGATTCGAACCTGCGACCGTAGCGGTCTTGCGGTTCCAGACTGCAGCGCCTTTAACCGCACGGCCACTTCGGCCGACCACGTAGAGCAAGTAACAAGGTGCATTCACTTCAGTCACTCTCAGACAGTAGTTTAAACGAAACACGTTAGTATTAATATCATTAATCGCGCTCGCAGTATGTAATTAACAGGCAGATCTGCTCTAGATCACAGAGCACGTAACTGTACTCCTGTGTGTCATCAGTAAACAACAGGAACTTGTTACACAACAACCACAGAGTTTCGAGCAGGATTTGTTGCCAATAAACCCGCCTAATGGACCACTCTTATACCACGCACTACACTATATCAACCACAAAACCATCACTGTGAAACCGTTAGTTGGAAAAGACTCAAGTAGTTTTCCTCTTGATATGCAGAATCCCTTTCTCCACTTCGGGATCTGTCTGACAGGGAAAAGACACCAACGCTCCACCAGGCTGTTGTGTCCTTAAAGCGGCCATAATCGGCGTAGACCTTAGTGACGTCTAGCTGATGGTACCGCAGCACACAAGTTTCTCGATGCCCTCGCTGTTGGTTCTGCACAGAAATCGCTCGTTCGTCTCCGTGCAGCAAGTGACTCCAACACCTTCAGACTGTATGGAGACCTTAGTCGCCGCGCTAATCTGGCTTTGACGACGCGCCTCAGGCTGTCCACATCACCGACGGCGCTGTCTTCTAGGAGACGGTGGGTCCTCTTGCTGCAGCTGGTTGCACAGTCAACTGGCCGTACTTGCTACCAGACAGGTCACAGTGGCGCACGCGACAGTCACATTCCACGCCGTCCAGGCTTCCGTGGCTTCATCGCGACGCTCTGCTCAAAACGATTGCCTGGAGGCGGGGAAAACAACCGTGCCGTTAGACACGGCACGAGGGAAAACCGCAGCTCAATGTATTCATCGTTTTGGATGTACACTGTGCAACAAAAAACGGCCCTAGGCTACCGCTGACTATAGTAAGTAAGCGTGGGCTAATGTAGTTTTCTCAGTAGCTTTGATTAGTAAATATCGTACCCGCGTTACCTGCACGTTAGGTGTGTTGCATACTTATTGGGCTTTATCTCATGTTGATCGCTTTGTTTGCGTATGCGATAAGTTTCTTACTAAATTCTCTTAGAAACCGGAAGTAGAGAACCGAATGCGAATATATCAACGCCCCATAATCTACGGAACATTTTTGCTCTCATAGTTATTCTCATCGCTACTACTTAAAAATAAACAGTTTTTATAGCAAAATTGAAATTATTGTTTAATTCAGGTTTTATTCGAAAATTGTTGATTTGTAACGTGGAACAGAGGCAATGTCCTAGTAAAAATACAAAAATATACTGATTTATCATACAGAGCTAAAGAAACACAATCTCTTCAAAAAAAGGTAAAATTAAAACAAAATCGAAAAGAAAAGTATCAAATATCGATTCAATACTACGTCGAGCTTATATAAAATATATTTCAGTTATTTCCAAACAACTTTCGAACTTATTAGTTACAACAGGAAACTTTTTGTCCCGATGAAGATAGTTCTGTTAATTACAAGATAATAACGATAATTACATAGATTTTTTTGTGTTTGTGCCTCTCAACTGTACTTGCATCAAAAGTGTTTTGGTTACATAAATGCGCAGAAGTTACGCGAGCAGCCAATATATATATATATATATATTTTTGCTTATAAAATGCAATTTTTTGTGGATATAACTACATGGAAATGAGCGGAGAAACTCCCCGACCCAGCCGGGAATCGAACCCGGGCCGGTAGGACGGCAATCCGTCACGCTGACCACTCAGCTATCGGGGCGGACGATATAAGTACATAATGGACTAACAGTGAATGATGCGCGGTTCTAATCATGCGCAAAACAGATAAACAGAAAAAACAAAGAGAAGTCGTCGGTTTCCAATTTCTCACTCACACGTTCATATTTCTTCCTCTGCTAATGCTGCTAGTACTACCCGTATCCTGCCATTTACTACGTCATTTATGTACTGTACCAAAACTACCGATCTGCAGTTTTGGTAGAGCGCAACTCTAAACACAATTGAAGAATCATATTTTCGGAACCTCGCAATTATCTTCCATTGCGACGCATAAGTTTGAAATCTGGCTTAAAGGTGCCTACAATCTTTCTCTGTAATGGCACAAAAGCGTAGTGTCCAGCGACGTCATCCGGCGACGCTCCATACAGCAAGGTGTCGACATATGCGAAAAAAAGGCCAGAGCTCATGAGTTTATGCGATGTGTAAGGTGGGTTAATGATGTCATACTGGCACCAAATTCCACCACAACCCACCCCAACGCCACCGTGGATATATCACACGATGGGAAGGTCGTCACACTCCATCTCACACACATTTCACACCATCTTTTGACGCATCTCGATAGAGGTCAGAACACCGACGCTGAGCGTTGAAATTACGCGGTCTTCTTACGGGTGGCCGAGGAAAATATTTAAGACACACTGCTGCTCAAAACCGACTCAAAAAGGCCTCAGGGGTGGTAAAAGGGCGTCAATGAAATTATCCTTTCCTCTGAGGCATTGATTTCCATACATTTCGCGGTCAGAAACGACAGTTTGCAGTGCGATGAGCAACAGGCGACGTTCTTGACAATCTTTGACACTTATGACACCTCCAGACGTTTCAACCCTTCTCAGAATTTTATGGGCCTGCAACCACTTGGAAGTGCACTGCAACAACAATTTTTGCTTTCGTCTACACATGGAACCTCCACGGACCGTGCAAACCCATTCGACAAAATCTGTATGTGATTTGAAGGACAAATGCGCACTTATGCTAAAAGCAAAACAAGGACAATGGAGCGCAATCAGACAGCGCAGGTGAAATATTATGAGAAAATGTTACCGTAAAAGGTGTTGACTAGCTTTGATATTCGGGCAACAAAGTAACTGAAAGTAAAGCAGAAGTAAAAAGGACATACAATTTAAACTGGAAGTAGCTAGAAAATCTTTCCTGATAAGGAGAAATATGTTAAAATGTGTTGAAAAGTCTTTCCTGAAGGTATTCGTTTGGAGTGTAAGTTTACACTGACAAACAACAGTCATGAAGAGAATAGTAGCATAATGGTGAAGAGGAATGCTGAAGATTTAATGCACAGATCGAGTTTTATTTATTTATTTATCAATTTATTTCTGGTCTTCCACCTGATTTGATGTGGCATACCACGGCTTCGTCTGTTGTGCCAATTTCGTCCTCTCACAGTAGCACCTACACCATATGTCTTGAATTATTTGTTCCGTAGTTATATTATAATTTTATGCAGAGGACCTGGATTAGATTCACGCTACTGCAAGGGATTTTTGTTTTGTTTGCAGGATTGTAACGTTGTGCACTCTACCTCGTGACGCAACTGAGAAGCTATTTGAGTGAGAAGTAGCAGCTCCAAGGTATAGCAAGCGGACAACAGCTGAGAGAAGATCGTGCTAAACCTGTGCCCTCCCCCCCCCCCCCCCCCCCCACCACACCTAGAGGTGTAAAACTACTGTAGGCTACCGTAAACTGTCGTAAGTAAGTGCAGACTATGGTAATTTTCTTAGTAACTTCGGTCAGGTGAACTTTTACCTGCATTACCTGCACATTAGAAGTGTTGCATGACTGTCAGGCGTCGTTACCTCATAACGATCGCTTTCTTTGCATACGTGATCAGTGTCTTCCTTGATTCCCCTAAAAACCAGAAACGGTGTGCCGTCTAGAAACTGAGTAAGGATGTACTGTATGAAGGACCAGGCAACCTAGAGAACATTTTGTTCCACACAGTTATCCTCTGGTGTTTTACTTAAAACTAACAAGTATTTATAGCGAAATTGAAATTTTCAATGTTTAATTCAGATTTTATTTGAAAATTGTTGATTTGTAAAATGAAAGATAGGGATGTTGTGGTAAAAATAAAGAAAACAATGTAATGTTGTCATATAGCTCTAAAAATGCCATGTTCTCAACAAAAATGTAAAACAAATGAAACCGCAAAACAAAAATATATCAAACATCGCTTCAAAACGTTTCTGTTATTCATAAAAAACTTTCGTGTTTATAAACATTAACAGGAATCTCATGCCTAAGATCAGAATGAAGAACGTTCTACTGAGCACGAAATAACAATAATTATATATATTTAAGTTTGCATATGTATACTCTACGCATCTGCATCAAAAGCAATTTCTTTGGTAATATAAAAGCGCAGAAACTATGCGATCAACTAATTTTTATTACTTATAAAATTCAGTCCACATACTGTAAGAAATTAAGATACTCAATGAACTAACCTGAATGATGTGTGGTACTAATTATGCGTAAAACAAACAACCAAATAAACAAAAAGGCTAAGAGAAGTCGTCGGCTTCCAGTTTCTCTTTTACATATTCGTTTACGTTTCTTTCCATACTAGTGGTACCAATACTACCGGTAGTCCTATGATGTACTACGTCATTTATGTAGTTCACCAAAACTATCGAACCGTGTGTTAGCTAGAGCACAACTCTATCCATAGTGCATCCCAATGCCGCCATCTGCAGAGGATGACACGGGGATGGGTCCGTCCCGATCGGACCATTTGGGCCAATACGCTGAGCTCTGACTTGATATTCTAATCACACGACATATTGTCCTGTCCCTTTTTGTAGTTGGTGAATTCCCTATGTTTCTTTCCTCGCCGTTTCTACTATTAGCCTCCTCTATTCTTATCTTATCTGCCCGTCTAATTTTCTGAATCCTTTTACAACACTAAACATTTTCTTCTTTTCAGGCTAACTAATAAAGAAGTATTGAATCGTGCTGCGAAGAAGGCTTATTGGTGTAACTTAACAGAAATGTGGCATGGGTTGGCAGGACACTTCCAGAGGCAGCGAGAATTAGTTAATAGGGTAATGGAGAGAAGTGTGTGTGTTTGTTTTGCATGTGATCTGTATGGAGCATTCTTCCGGGTAAGTGCTATCATTGTACATTAAAATAATTGAATGTGATTTTAGAAGAGATTGCTACATACAGCTCAAAATATTCTTCGTGTGCATTTATTTAAATAATTGGTTGTTTGTAATTCATTCGGTACTTAATTTCATTCTTAGCGATATTAAGGTAATTTGGACTATTAGTTTCTTATTTCAGGACAATTTTTAGTATCTCGTTTTCGTTTGTAGATATGGATTTACCTGTTATGATGAACCTGGATGATTTGAGAGAGGCTATGGGCATGGACATGTTGCCCATGATTTGTTTTTTACAAATGTGTGGTCTCGTTGGCGAGTATGTTCGATGTCGTGAGTGCGGCGAACATATGTGCCTCACAAGTGTATCTCGTCGCAGTACTCACGACTTATTCGTATGGCTATGCAGCAAAGATCGGTTATGGAGGTCCATTAGACGAGGGACATGATTCGAAAAATCTAAGCTCGCCTTGAGAGACATTATGAAACCACGTACTGTTGGTGTTTGAGATATCCTGTGTGGCTGCGTGTCCATGAATGTCGTCTGAGTAAGCGTACAGTTGTGGATTGGTACTCTTTTTGTTGACAAGTTTGTGGGGAATACATGAAATATAGGGAGCAGTTGGGAGGGGCGGGGGGCGGGTGTTATGGTTGAAATTGACGAGTCGCATTTTGGCAAAAGGAAGTACAACAGGGGGGAATCTCCGGTGGTTCAAAAATGGCTCTGAGCACTATGGGACTCAACTGCTGTGGTCATCAGTCCCCTAGAACTTAGAACTACTTAAACCTAACTAACCTAAGGACATCACACACATCCATGCCCGAGGCAGGATTCTAACCTGCGACCGTAGCAGTCGCGCGGTTCCGGACTGAAGCGCCTAGAACCGCATGGCCACCGCGGCCGGCAGTTAATCACAATATTGAGTTCAGATAATTATCCACAGGGGTTTGCACAAATAGCGTAGAGGGTTATTGGTCAACTGTGAAATCTCTTGTAGGGGAAGGGGAAACGCTGGATTTCCACACCTCAAAGTCACTTAGACGAATATTCATGGAGGTGCAGTATTCCCCAAACATATTGCCCGTTTAAATGTTTTGTTAAACGTGTTGGGCAGATGTACCGTTCGAAATATGTTAGCTAATTTCACATTAGAGGGGGGGGGGGTGGTTGTATGTGAGTGTCTGTGTGTGTGTTCATATGTTCATAATGTTTTGTTTGTTGTGTATGTGGGTATGTGATTTTTGTTGATGTCTTTCTAGGCGAGCTTCGGTTCTTTTAAGAAGTTGCCGTGAGGTAAGTTCAGTTTCCCATTTTGTTTTCTTTTGCTGCATTTGAGTATTTTGACGTATTTCAATGCTGTATTACACCATTACGTATGTTTTCGTGTACTCCAGTACGTAATAGAAATTTCGCAGCTGTTGTTCTTCTTTCGTTTCCCAGCACTAGCATCAGTACGATTTTTTCGAATCTGTACTAGCAATATTACAGGCGAAACGCCCGACGCAACTGAAATTTGTATCCCGTCCTCCAGTTCACCTTTACATTGACACTACCTATTCGAAAAGAACGACATACGTAACATTGATGAGATTTACCTATATATATTAACTGGAGAGCAGGATACAAACGTTGTGTATAGCTATATAGCTCAACTAAAGAATGGGATACTATTGTCACTGGCTGCGATCAAAACTATAACTTTCAGTCGATACTATTTGCATCGAAGGCGAAAAACAATTATACCCCATAGTGAAGTACGTGATAGAAATTGTGTGTGTGTGTGGCGTCTTATTGCCTCTTTGCGTAGTTCAACTGAGGCACAGGTTGCATATGTAACATACGTCCATTTCCATGTTTTCGTTAGCAGTGTACATGTATATAGGTCAACAAAAGTATGGAATACAAATATTATGTGCGTAGCTCCTCCTGCTATCGTTAGTACAACTGTCTACGTAAGAGCATAGTATTAGTGGTAGCGGAAGCGAAAGAAACAACACATGTAAAATTTGAATCCCGTGCTTCAGTTGACCCATATATATATATATATATATATATATATATATATATATATATATATATATATATATATATATATATATATGCTACAAATACTTCCATCCATTTTTCCCCTTCATTTTCCACAGAAATAATACGACACAAACACGCGATATCCTTAACGTAAAAATACTACTTGCCTTGATATATGTCAACTATATTTTTCGTCCCTCGCATTCCTTTGTTTCTGAACAGTCGTGTCAGCTCTTTCATCTGTGTAATAAATACTCTCTGGCCAACTCTGACGTCATCGGTCAAAACCGACGGGTTGTATCCCCTGCTTTACTAGACCTCAATTTTGCGCGGTAGCGTAGTCCATTTTTTTCTCAACAGATCTTGGCACGTGTTTTCCAGCAGATGACAGTGCAGCAATAAATGAACTAAGATTGTCGTTTGAGCAACGCAAGTCCGTACTGAAGTGGTACTGGAAACGCGAAAACATGATGGAGTGCAACAGCAATGGTGTAATGTATACGGAACTAGGCCACCGACACTTGTAACAGTATCATATTCGGGATAAATTTGAAGCCGACGGTATTGTTCACGGTGTGCATAAAAAAAGGTCTGGCGTGTGCAAATGAAAGATTTTTCCTACACCAAGATGGCGCGCTCAGATCACAACCACAGAGATGTCAGAGTCTACTTGGGTGAAAATCTGCCTGGACGAGGGATAGACGGAAAAGAAGCTGTCGAGTACCCACCACGGTCTTCAGACCTTATACCTCCTGACTTCTGCCTATGGGAGACCTTGGAAAATGAAGTTTATCAACAGAAGCCAGCTACACCGAAGGAGCTACAAGGAACCGTTGAGGTGTCATACGCGTCTGTCACACCAGCAACACTGACAGCTGTAGTTCAATCAACAGTCCAGCGGCATCGGCGTTTGGCTGCTAATGTGGGTCGCTTTGAACACATAAACTTCACGTCGTGTAAGAATTTTAACGGTATGTCATTTTGTTCCATTAATATTGACTATCAGAGAGTGTCTACATTTTTCTGGACCCATCTGTATAAAACTATAGACCCAGTTTTAATTAAAGCAAACCAATGTTATGAATGTCTCATTTAATAAAAGATACATTTTCTCACAGACAGAAACTAGAACAATAGATTTTATCTCATGGAAAATATAAAAGATATACACTGGAGAGAGACTTGCCTGCGATGATGCTGTAGGTGATGACGATGTGCGCCATGCTGCGGGCGAACACGGTGAGCATGACGCCGACCGTGAACATGAGTCCGCCGATGACGGAGACCATCCGGTACGTCATGGAGCGTAGCAGGCGGTTCGTCACCAGGCCTGCGGGCAGATGCAACGGTACTGGACATGTCGTAATGTTACAGTTCAAAAATATGGCGCGTAATTCATACACTCCCTGAAAAAAGTTGACATACACAGAAGGCACGGATGTCAAAATAACTTCATACACGTACACACCGTAAGTGGGTAGGTAAATGATAAGAGTTGCAATTCCCTGTGACAGGTAGAAGGGCCATCAAAGTGCATTAGGGCTCGTATTTAGCGTTGTAACTAAGCAGGGTATATGAGGGTCGTGGACAGCGTTAGATGTCGTGTGATCACTGCGAACGACACGGAGGTGCCGAATACTCCTGTGAGACGCCGCTATCAGCACCAGACGGAGCTTGAAAGGGGCCCCATTGTGGGTCCCTATTAGGCTGTTTGTTCGAATCGTGCAATATCCAGATTTGGAGGGCATTCGGACGCGTCAGTGGCTGGATGTTGGACTGCGTGGAATGTACGGGCAGTCACAGACACCATCAAGGTTCTGGTCGACAGCATCTGACAACCACGAGAGAGGGACACCGTGTTGTGCAGCCCCTTCACACCTGTGGTTGCCATCCGAAAATAAATAATAGACTCCTTGCAATTTCTGTGTCATCCTGCACCATTAGTCGAAGAATAGCAGCAGACGGACTAGGGAATTACCATCCCATGTGTAGACTGCCATTAACTTCACAATAGGAATGCGGCTGCGTTTGCGATAGTCCCATAACCAGAACACATGGACGGCAGATGGTTGGCGTCACATTGTGTCCAGCAATGAATTGCGGTTCTGCACTACCTCACATGACATCGTCGGCGAGCGTAACGGTGATCTGATGAGATGTCCCATTCTCCAATTTTTTGGAGAGGCACAAGTCTGTTACTCCTGTGTTGGAAACCATCAGCCCTCAGGTATCACCTCAGGTCACGGACGTTAGCTATTGAGGGGGCCCTGACGGGACAACGGTAAGCTACAGACATTTTGCGTCCTCACCTTTTACGTCTGATGCGACAGTATTCTGATGCCATTTTTCAACAGGCCAGTCCTCGTCCACACACAAAAGTACGTCTATCTTTGATCTGTCTGCGTGGGACAGAGGTACTCTCATATCCAGCAAGATCATCTCGGACGTCAATTCCACTCCATCCCATTGCCAGTATGCTTGATGTCAATGACCAGTTACAACAGTTGTGAGCCACTTTGCCTCAGGAGAGAAACCTTTCACAATGTAATCAGTGCATCATCTAGATCAGCTGCAACATTGTACTACAAAGTGAGCTGTTTTGCCAAATCGTCTGAAAACAAGATTCGATTCTGTAATCACTGAAATAACATACGCTCTCAACCTGCGTAGTTTCATTTCATTTCCTCCTCCACGGCCGCGCGAGGTAGTCGTGAGGTCTTGGGCGCCTTGTCACGGTTCGCGCGGCTCCCCCCGTCGGACGTTCGAGTTCTCCCTCGGGCGTAGGTGTGTGTGTTGTCCTTAGGGTAAGTTAGTTTAATTTAGATGAAGTAGTGTGCAAGCTTAGGGACCGATGACCTCAGTAGCTTTGTCCCATAGAACTTACCACAAATTTCCAATTTTTCTCCTCCACTTCTGGGTGTCTCATTTATTCGTGAGCCAGTGTATATACAGGAAGGTGTAATTTGATTTGGATGAGAAACGCTTTGCAGTAGCAATTATCTCGTCACTTGCCTGGAATACCTTAGGTAAATCATGGAAAACCAAAATCAAGAAGGCCAGATGCAGTTTAGAGGTCTCCAAGGCCGGCCAATTTAAAACAGCGCAATCTCATAACGTAGAAAGCTAGTCCAACACTGTTCATTCACTCTCATCAACATTGACTGATTACACTACACTCAGAATACACAGACTATTTTCTGACATTAGTACCACGACAATGATGTCTGATTTCAGTTGTGTGTACCGTAACTTCCAGTTTACGTGGCTAAATAACTGAGTGAGCATCGTCCTCTAATGAGTGAGATGTTCGTCTCGAAAAGCAGATAAGATATTAGCATCCATTGCAGAGTTTTGATATGTGATTTTTCAGGAACAAAAACAGCGTGAAAATGTGTTGCGAAGTGACAGATCTACCTTAACCTTATTATTGTTTCCGAGTACTTGTGTTTCACGTGTTATCCATCTCCTACTTTGCGTTATCAAAAAATGGTTCAAATGGTTCTGAGCACTATGGGACTCAACTTCTGAGGTTATTAGTCCCCTAGAACTTAGAACCAGTTAAACCTAGCTAACCTAAGGACATCACACACATCCATGCCCGAGGCAGGATTCGAACCTGCACCCGTAGCTTTGCGTTATCCTTCACAGCACTGAGTGTGTGGTCAATAGGTACTTCTTAACTATATTTTTAAATAGTTTGATTTTAGTAATCTTTTTAATCTCCTTAGATAATTTATTGTACAAATTTATTAGGAGAAAATGCTACTTTGAGTTTATGTAATTTCTTTATTCCTAAATGCAAGTTCGGTCTAGACCTTGTTTCACACTCACAGGCAGAGCTGTTTGTGTGGTAATTATCAGCGTTATTTTTGACGTGCATAACTGAATCGTAAACAACTCACGTGCTGTACTTAAGCATTTTGGACATATCTTGACAATGGGAACAGATACTATCGTTATTATGACTATTTTCTGTAGTTTGAAAACTACACTGCCAAGTCACATTAACGTGACCATCTGTGAAAAGCGTGAATAACTACCTTTTGCCTCGAGAGACTTGCAGAAAGAGAGTCAATGAGGTTGTGTAAGGTACCGACAGGGGTGTGCAGCCATGCCGACTCCATTGCCGTGGCCGGCTGCGCTAGGTTACTCGTTTGAGGATCCATGACGCGAACAACACAATCGAGATGGTCTGACAGATTATCGATTGGGTTTAAATTCGATGAGTTTGGTGGCCGGGATGCACGGTAAACTCGTCCTGGTGACCTTTGAATCACACAAGTACACTGCGAGCTGCGTGACACGTTGCATTGCCTTGCTGGTAGATGCTATCGTGCCAAGGAAAAAGAAACTGCATGTAGGGGTGGACATGGTCCCGAAGGGTAGATGCATGCTTTTGTTTATCCATTGTGCCTTCCACACTGACGATATCACCAAGGGAAACCCACGGAAACATTTCCCAGACCATAACGCTCCGTCTTCATTACAGGCTGTTTGCTTTCAGACATTTTGCGACGTACACGCCAAAGGCCATCTGTCCGATGGAAAATAAAACTTGATTCACCAGAAAAGGCGACCTTTCGCCATTCAGTGGATGTCCAATTGCCGTATTTGCACGCAAATTCTAGCCTTCCTCGTCGATGAACAATAGCCGGCATGGGTGCATGAACCAGGTGCCTGCTGTGGAGGTCCATTGCAGCATCTTTCGTTGAACGGTTGTTGATTACACACTTGGCCCGAAAGCCAATGATCATGCCCTTTTGGATGTCAGATAAATCGGTCCACTTCAGCGTTACGAAAAAGACTGCACTGTTTTCTGCTTCCGGCCGACACGCTTTATATACACTCCACTGCTAGTGCTATCACCTGCCATCTGTGATGTTGAACAGAGGCGATGGACAGTTTACTGTGACTGGACTGTGTGTATTCAAATTTGTGCATTTGTTCTTAAAAAATATTCCGTATTTAATTATAACACGTTGTTGACGCTGCGTTTGTTCATACAGTTTGCAAATCGCACCATCAGTCGAATGTACAAAAATGTCACCAAACACTGAAAACTACTGATCTGAATGGCTACTCAGCTGGAATCTGTTGCTTAAATTGTGGATGCTTCTAAATCCGGTTTTTCCATTTCCAGAAACGGCTTTTTCATTGCTTTTGGCCTCCCAGATCACCAGATATCACACCTAGCGATTTTTTTTTTTCTGTGGGGGTACATAAAAGACAGATTCCTTGTCCCACCTACAGTAACCAGTCTTCACGAGCTGGAAATCGAATGGTTGAACCTGTCGATTCCATAAACAGGGATCTGGAATGAAGTGGACTAGCATTTCGATGTTTCTCGAGCAACGCACGATGCTCATGTCGAGTGCATGGCATAGTGTCTATTCGAATATAAAACTTTGGTTAAAACAACAGTCCAGATTGCAATAACATTTGTTTCTTATGACCGGTTTCAGCTTACGTTAGAGCCATCCTCTTCGGCCCTCTTTGCCTGGTGCTGGTGCCTCCCCGGTTTTTCACGTGACACCAGGATGATTCACAGTACAAACTGTACGATTTGTAGAATCGTGTAAAAAGTCATAGAGAGCTCAAGAAATACGAATGTGGCTTTAACGTAAGCCAAAACCGGTCATAATAAACAAAATTTATTGCAATCTTGACTACTGTTTTCATCAAAGTTAGCACCAGTTCGCTGCACTCCACAGACAATGTTGTCTAAATTTATGATGAAACTTTGAACCGACCTCTATCCAATGACATGTGCAGTTTGTTTCTATCATTCATAGTTTGTAATAAACAAGTGAAACCTAATCTTTTTTTAAATCAACCTGTGTTTTTCGAGGAGACAATTAAAACTGTTCCTCGTATCCAGGCAGAACGGATTCAAGTCCTTGCTCCTATGTCCATCTTGTGTTTTCTTGGTTTCACCAAGACATTTATGGGTTCTTTAACAAGGCCACAACCGATTTCCTCCCATAAGCTGTTTCTTCTTATCTAGCACTACATGTATAATGACCTGGATTTTGCTGCGATATCAGACACTTACCCCTCTATGTTTCGACTAGACGGACGGTAATTTCCTGAGGAGCCAGTGTAGTGGAAATATGTTAGTAAGAAATTGCTGTAAGGTATTGTCAAAAAAAAAGTGTGTGAAATCTTATGGGACTTAACTGCTAAGGTCATCAGTCCCTAAGCTTATACACTACTTAACCTAAATTATCCTAAGGACAAACACATACACCCATGCCCGAGGGCGGACTCGAACCTCCGCCGGGGCCAGCCGCAGATATTGTCGAAGTGGTAAATTAACACGATGAAAAGATAGAACGGAAATCACAGTGGAAAAGCAAAATGAACCGGTCTGTACTGCAAACCTCTGCCAGTGGTTCCATGGTGGGTAGTGAGGTGTCTGCTTGCAATATGCAGCAGACTGGACGACTTACCGGTGAAGTTGACTGCGGCGGACAGCATGTTCATGATGAGCGTGGCGCCCGTGGACTGCGCACCCAGCTGCTGCAGCACCCCGTCAAACAGCAGACCGAACGAGCCGTACTGGCCCGTCGTCGAGATCTGCAAAGGCATGGGTCGTCTGTCAGTATAGAAGACGTCACTGCTCCTGTATAGTAAATGTTGTTAAAGGTGGATGCAGTGAGACTCTCCATACTGAAAATCAGCGAGTTATTTACATGAAGCTCTAGAGCTCATCACAGGATAGTCATTCATAGCATTCCATGGAATCTCTACAGAATACTACATAATGAGTTTTGCTTCATGGAGGACTCTAGTCATGTAGAAGTTTTTGAAATAAGTTTCTGCCATTCGACAGTAGATTTGTATTCCTTTATTTCACACAATCATGATTTGCCTCTGTAGCCATTCTCACGTGTAATTTGGAATCTCAAACATTACCCGACCCTCCTAAATGATATATATTCTTAGTACATATATATAGTTAAGGCTCACCGGCCACTTGACCATCTTCTTCTTCTGTGCGAATGCCGAATGCACAAACAGTGCCCGAACTCTTACGGGAATCGGCAACGCGCCGCGAGTAGTGAGTATAATGGGCAGGGGCACTACGAATGTAGTGCAGGCCAATACACTGAGAATGTGGGTTTCGCGGGAGGCGCGACAGTGATAAATCCCTGCAGTCGCGCCATTTTCTGTGTCCTCGGTGGCTCAGATGGATAGAGCGTCTGCCATGTAAGCAGGAGACCCCGGGTTCGAGTCCCGGTCGGGACCCACATTTTCATCTGTCCCCGTTGACGTATGTCCACGCCTGTAAGCAACTAAGGGTGTTCATTTCATTGTAATTGCCTCCTAAATGACATAAAATCGAATAAGTAAGACGAGGCAAATTTTACGTCGACGATGACATGTTATTTAGGCAGGTTGTACAGTTTTTTGAGATTCGAAGTTGCAGATGAGAATGGTTAGAAAGCCGAAATTACGATTGTGTGAAATAAATGAATACAAATCTACAGTCAAATGCCAAAAATTTCTTGAAAAATCTTCCTAATAATGTTCATTACTACATATGGTCCAATAAAAAACGCTTAGGTTGTTTCATCAGTGGTTGCCCTCATTCCAGTAACATATTTTATAGTTTTTTAATTTCAGAATACAAACGCAAAAGTCTCCAGTCGCTGCTAAGATATATTCTGTCATTTATCGTTTCTTCGAACTTGGGAAATGGTTTGTCAATATGAAAAACGCCAAGTTTCACAATGGTCACTGGTCCACGTTAAAGGCTAGGTCTGGCTGTGATTGTCTGGATACATCAGTTCTAAGGTCAGAATGACACAGGACCATAACTCGCAACACGCTGTGGTGTTTTGTCCAATTTTTGGGTTACAGACAGCTTCACTCATCTTCGTTATTTCCTAAATTTGTGGGAGACTCTTTGAAATGAATTATTCATACTAAAATTTAAAAAGATAACAGGTGTTAACGATGATAACCCTGTTGCCGCTACCTTGAGAAACCGGCACATTATATTTCAGAACAATTTTTCTTGCATGATATTCGATCGTGAGGGACTCGGTATAGTCCTTAAGTCATACACTGTCTCATCAAAAGTATCTGTACACCTGTATATAATGCGAAATTGACCGCTAGATGTCACGAGTGGCGGTCGCGCTAATATACACTACTGGCCATTAAAATTGCTACACCACGAAGATAACATGCTACAGACGCGAAATTAAACCGACAGGAAGATGCTGTGATATGCAAATGATTAGCTTTTCAGAGCATTCACACAAGGTTGGCGCCGGTGGCGACACCTACAACGTGCTGACAAGAGGAAAGTTTCCAACCGATTTCTCATACACAAACAGCAGTTGACCGGCGTTGCCTGATGAAACGTTGTTGTGATGCCTCGTCTAAGGAGGAGAAATGCGTACCATCATGTTTCCGACTTTTATAAAGGTCGGATTGTAGCCTATCGCGATTGCGGTTTATCGTATCGCGACATTGCTGCTCGAGTTGGTCGAGATCCAATGACTGTTAGCAAAATATGGAATCGGTGGGTTCAGGAGGGTAATACGGAACGCCGTGCCGGATCCCAACGGTCTCGTATCACTAGCAATCGGGATGACAGGCATCTTATCCGCATGGTTGTAACGGGTCGTGCAACCACGTCTCGATCCCTGAGCCAACAGATGGGGACGTTTGCAAAACAACAACCATCTGCACGAACAGTTCGACGACGTTTCCAGCAGCATGGACTATCAGCTCGGAGACCATGACTGCGATTGCCGTCGACGCTGCATCACAGACAGTAGCGCCTGCGATGGTGTACTCAACGACGAACCTGGGTGCACGAATGGCAAAACGTCATTTTTCGGATGAATCCAGGTTCTGTTTACAGCATCATTATGGTCACATCCGAGTTTGGCGACATCGCGGTGAACGCACATTGGAAGTGTGTACTCGTCATCGCCATACTGGCGTATCACCTGGCGTGATGGTATGGGGTGCCATTGGTTACACGTCTCGGTCACCTCTTGTTCGCATTGACGGCACTTTGAACAGTGGACGTTACACTTCAGATGTGTTACGACCCGTGGCTCTACCCTTGATTCGATCCCTGCAAAACCCTACATTTCAGCAGCATAATGCACGACCGCATGTTGCAGGTGCTGTTTGGGCCTTTCCTGATAATGTTCGACTGCTGCCCTGGCCAGCACATTCTTCAGATCTCTCAGCGATTGAAAACGACTGGTTAATGGTGGCCGAGCAAGTGGCTCGTCACAATACGCCAGTCACTACTCTTTATGAACTGTGGTATCGTGTTGAAGCTGCATGGCCAGCTGTATCTGTACACGCCATTCAAGCTCTGTTTGACTCAATGCCCAGGCGTATCAAGGCCGTTATTACGGCCAGAGGTGGCTGTTCTGGATACTGATTTCTCAGGATCTATCCACACAAATTGCGTGAAAATGTAATCACATGTCAGTTCTAGTATAATATATTTTGTGGTGTCACCGCCAGACACCACACTTGCTAGGTGGTAGTTTAAATCGGCCGCGGTCCATTTAGTACATGTCGGACCCGCGTGTCGCCACTGTGTGATCGCAGACCTAGCGCCACCACAAGGCAGGTCTCGTGATACGAACAAGCACTCGCCCCAGTTGTACGGACGACCTAGCTAGCGACTAGATGTACGAAGCCTTTCTCTCTCATTAGCCGAGAGACAGAATAGCCTTCAGCTAAGCTAATGGCTACGAACTAGCAAGTCGCCATTAGCCTTACAGTGATTGTAATTAAAGTCTCCTGTATATAGTCAAGAGCGATGTACCCTATGATTGATTAAAGATAAGTATTAATCCAGCTACATACTTTTCTTCATAGCATTAATTACGTAGCCTGTTCCAGACTTGACGCCCGTCGGCGTGTGTGTACGCGTGCCTATCCTACCGGCTACCTCAAGTGGCGTAACAGTCTTGTTACGTCACAACATATTTGTCCAATGAATAGCCGTTTATCATCTGCATATCTTCTTGGTGTAGCTATATTAATGGCCAGTAGTGTAAAAATAGGCAAGGAGCGTTGTGTTTTAACTAAAGAAGCAAGAACAACAGAATGGATCTGTCAGGATAGCTCAGTGACTTCTAACGTCCAATGATAACTGGATGTCACATGAATGCCAAATCAGTAAGGGACTTTTCAACTGTCCTAACCTGCCCAAATCAACTGTTGACAATGTGATTGTGTAGTGAAAACGCGAAGTAACAACCACAGCTAAACCAAGACCAGGCAGACCTCATGTACTGATGAACAAGCAACGTCGAGCGCTGCGGTGGGAGGTTGTAAGAAATGGCATGCAGTAAGTGCAAGTAATAACTCGTGAGTACCAGAGTGCTTCCAGCGTTCCAGCCACCACAGCGACTTTGCGTAGGGAGTTAAAAGCAATGGGGCACACAGCTCCTCTTAAGACACACATTTCAGCAGTCTGTGCTAAGCGACCCTTAAGGTGGTGTAAAAAGAGACGCCACAGGACAATGCATGACGGGGAACGAGTAGTTTGATCAATCACGCAATGTCCTGTGGCAATCAGATGGAAGTATTCGTGTTTGTCGAACCCGTGGGCAATGTTGCCTGCCATCATTTGTAGTGCCAACGGCGAAATACAGAGAAGGTGATGCTACTGCTACGGTAGGGGAGTGCTTTTTGTAGTTAGGACCTAGACCACTCAGTGTGCTTAAGAGAAGTCTAAATCTGGAAGGATCTGGGCAGTTTTTGCGGCACTGTGTACTGCATGAAGTAGAAGAACAGTTTGAAGGCGATTTTTACACTACAATCTATAACGTCATAAAGCAATGATCTGTGGAAAATAACATTTCTGAAAAGGCCGGGCCTGGCCTGGATCCCGACTGAGCCCAATACAACACCTTTGGGCTGAGTCAGAATGTCGATTTCGCTCCAGACTCCAAAGTCCAGCGCTACTACCTTCCCTCGGTGTGGGGGTTGCCATTCCTCCACAGACGTTGAGACATTTAACGGAAATTGAATTCAGCAAAGATGAATTTGTTACCAAGGTAAATGATGTATTCATTCCATATTCATGTCTGCTAACAGGTATCTGGATGCTTTTGGTCGCATAGTGTGTTATTTGTAGTATGTTCGTTTTCCACTGAGTCGATAACAGTTTCTCTTGCAGTTCATAGGTACAAATAGTGATTTTTTGGTTTAATTTAGGACACCAGTGTATTTACTCACCACTTTTTTCATGCATTTTGTTTCAAGTCATTCACAGAACTTTAAAGAAAAGCATTTGTCTGTTTTCCCTTGGCTCTGAGTTCATTGCAATATTTCATTATCCTGTTTCGAATTCTCGACATTCAAACGACGTCGTGTCTTCACCTTCCTCTGTCAGTGTGAGATAGCTAGGGACCATGTTAAGTCCCGTAATGGCTGCATCCTCTGCCTGTTTTTCCTGTACATTTGGCTTCAGCTGATGAATATGTTGATTACTATGTTGAGTTTGTCCCAGAGCTCTGGTCATTATATGGCAGGGTGTTACTCAATTTCTGCCTTAGATGCAACAAGCTTTCCACTTACATCTACCACATTATGCCGGGTTCCATTTATTAATCAGTATTCCGCTGCTTTCCAGTGCACGTTTAGGTCTGTCGTTTGCTACCTAGGACTATCAGGTCTTTAGTTGGTATTGTCTTGTATGCCCCACTTAGTCACAGAAGCACTCGTATTTACATTCTACGCAGAGTCGTTTCAGTTTTACAACGTTTGGGTGTATGGTGGTTATCTCTTAATCAGCTGGTCATGAGTGTATATCGCAATGTACTTTTCCACTGTAGATTTCGTTTAATACATCTATCAGCAGCGCAGCTCGGTCGTAATAGCTTTTAGGACAATGCTTGCCATGTATGTTTTCTTCTC
This sequence comes from Schistocerca piceifrons, assembly GCF_021461385.2. Lineage (NCBI taxonomy): Eukaryota > Metazoa > Arthropoda > Insecta > Orthoptera > Acrididae > Schistocerca > Schistocerca piceifrons. Next base: position 349,769,300 of record NC_060140.1, read on the forward strand.
TTGATGATTATATTTCACTCTAAATGTTCTATTCGTTACATTACCTGGATCACAGTATCTTTCAGTTTGGTAGAGGATAAGTTTTGGTAGGCGAAAACGACCGTGAACAACTTGTTGATAAAAGGAGTTGCTATCGATTATTAACAGCGGTCAGACGGAATAGAGGGCAGCAAACCATTCACTAGTTCGGTATTGGGCAACAAAAACTCGTGAGCTGCCAAACTATCCAGAACGACCTTTCCTCTAAGGGATGCAAAAGCCTTGTTAATGGACTATGTTTCTTAGGATTATTTTAAAGCACTACTGTACTTGTTTTTACGCAGTGACGGAAATCCTTGAATACTTTGACTTATTCTCTTTTTTAAAACCTACTTGAAGGTATTACATTTAAATGGAATACATCTGCAGGTATTATAAGATACATGCTTATCTTTTAATTCAAAACGTATCCTAAAAGCACGTGAATACGTCCTATTATCTGTTTCATACGTCGTGCTCTATAGCAGAGATGATCCGTATACAGCATTATACGCAAATATTTTTTCCAACAACAAAACATATGCTCAAGAAAGCTACAATCCCGATATGACATTAGTTCAGCACATCTTTGTATAAACTATAGCAATTGTAATGACAGATGCGGAAGTTTCTCAAAATGTTGATGATGAACTGACAGAAAATCATAGAGGTCACAGTTACTCAAACACGTATTTACACTAATCTCCACACTTGCTTGTGTTGTTCTCTTGACTGCATGAAATATGCAACCAGAGTTCAGAGTTTATTGTTTAAGATAATGGATATAAAAGACATGGTGAATGCCTTTAAGTTCTTCGTCACATATCTTACTGTCCGATAAAACCATAGAGGTTACTGCAAGTGATTCATAATCTAGTAACTTAATTGTCAGTCATAAGGTATCAACTATTCGGAAATGTATAGCTTCAGTAATACATTATGTTTGAGGTAACGTATTGATGAGATACAGAATCGACGTATGCGCTTTATAAACGGGAAGCAATGTGAAAGCGGTGATTAAATTACCATGTGTTTAAGTCCACGGTGACAGGTCAAGCAGCGCAATGATAATTTTCTAGTGAGGACGAAGCACAGGGGATAAAAAATATACGATTATCAAAACAAATCAAAAAATTTAAAAGAATGGCTTGTTACTATTAGCTTTTTTACTTTTTAATTACCAGCGATTCCAAGCAATCAGTATGAGGGCGTGCTGAACAGTAATTCCACAGAACTTTTTCTGTGAACACTCTTAAAACTGAACAAACGTTACTAACATTCCACATCTGCATACTTCACCCCTGCATATATGCAGCCTTCTGCAACTGGAGGTCTCCACATTGTCGTCTGTAACATGGCTGTGTGTAGCGTAACTATGTCTGTGCGTGAGAAACACCGTGCTGTAATAGATTTTCGCATTCGGAGAGTTCATCAGCATCCCTCTCTTTCAGCATGATAACGCCTGAACACCCACGAGGGCAGCAACGGCTGCAGCAATCCGCTTCCCTTCACTGTCATCCATCTTCCTGCTTGTAGTCCCGACTTGATCCCACCCGATTTCCATTAGTTTCTAAAACTTAAAGAACACCCTCGAGGACTTCACCTTGTTAGTGATGAAGCGCTGCAAGCAGAGGTGCTACTGTGACTATGTCAACAATCAAACATTCTACAGTGACGATATCGCTCGGAGAAATGAGTTTCGTCGTCAGGGTGACTATGTTCAGAAATAAATATGTTCACATGAAGAACAAAGATGTAGAATGTGAATAAAATTTTTTATTTAAAAAGCTTTAAGAGATTTCACGTTAAAAAAATCGGAGGCGTTATTTTTCAGCACGCCCTCGTACCAACCATTAGAGGAACTGGAAATATTTTCTTATCTGTTGTGTACGAGTGGCCGTCCCCTGGTGAGTAACCTCAGCAGAGACAGTTTACGTTGTTTGCTGAACTGTTTGCGTTATAAGAAACTGAAGCTGTGCCTTTAGCTTGCAAATTTTACTGAGACGTCTATTTATCAGGTGACTTAAAGTAACAGTGGTGTTCAATGCCACATTGACACAAAGAGTCTTGTCTCGGAAATATTAGTGCACAATATTGTTTGCAGGTACGACAACTCTGTCAACGTTGACATATCTGCGTATTTCCATTGCTGAAATTGTGCTTTATTGTAGCCACGCCGGATTAGCCGAGCGGTCTCAGGCGCTGCAGTCATGGACTGTGCGGCTGGTCCCAGCGGAGGTTCGAGTCCTCCCTCGGGCAGGTGTGTGTGTGTGTGTGTGTGTGTGTGTGTGTTTGTCCTTTGGATAATTTAGGTTAAGTAGTGTGTAAGCTTAACTTAGCAGTTAAGTCCCATAAGATTTCACACACATTTGAACATTTGCTTTCTTGTAGCTCTAGTCTTCTGATTTCTTGTAATCGTGCAGTAACTCCAGCGTCTAACGAGCACTCAATTCAGTCGTATTGAAATTTTCTCTGACAACTGTCGTATCAGAACAACTCTTTAGGTAATTACGACTATCTTCCTCGCAGTCGTCCAAAGTTTTACACATATATCACACGGGCGCACCACGGGCACCAAGTCTGTTCCTTATCCTATTTTTAAAACCTGCTTGATGATGTCATACGTAACTGGAATACACCAAAGATATTGCAATACACACACTCAACTATTCGAAACTTTCTTAACAGGTTGAAACAAGGTACGGTAAATTATAACATAAGAAAATAATTAAGATATGCTTTTCGTATCAAAAAATTGGATTATTGTTATTACAAAGAACCGCATGCACTCTCACATGGAGATAAACCACATGTTTTCTCAATGTTCTTCATCTGAATTCTCCGGGGTGTCATAGCTATCCATATTTCATCTCAATAATAATTTACGCGTTGCATACAGTTCAACACTCCTCAAATCACTACGTAGAGCTTGGCAAAGGATAGCTTTTGTTGTATCATCCAATGCCTGACAAAAAAGAGTGAAGCACCGACAAAGTACGGTCGGACCACAGCGTAACTTCGTTATCGGCGGATATGTACATGATTAGACATGCAGTTCGCTATGACAGGAGGCGCGCCACCAGCGAGCATTAGTTGAGTTTTGTTACCAGTTCGAGAGGGATTTGTAAAGGACGTGAATAGCTTCGCGTGATGAGTGATTACCGTGAAGGACACGGAGATGCCGTGCGCCCTTGTGATACAGCATTATCAGCACCTGACGGCGTTTGAAAATTTCGCCCTTCTGGGCCTTCATTTTGTCAGCTGGTCAAATCGTGTAGTATCCATATTTGTGGGGCATTAGGATGTCACAGCGATCCGACGTTTACGTTTCGGTCGAGCACGTCTGACCACGACAAAAGAAGGACGGCGTACTGCGCATCGCGGCTGTCTTAAACCGTTCATACGTGCACCTGCCATTCGAGAACAAGTAATCTTGCAATGGACTCCGTGAAAAATTTTTATCATCTCTCACCACTGGTTGGAGACTGGCAGCACTAGGATAAGGAAACAACTGTCCCACACGTCGGTTGCTGTTGACACCACAACACAAAGGCCTGCGCTTGGAGTGGAGTCGTGATCAGGAAGCATGGCTGTTGCTTAATGGCATTGTAAAGCACTCATCGGGGAATCGCAGTTCTGCCCTACCCTGGATGACAATCGTCTTGCGATTACTGCGACGACATGGGGAAAGAGATCCCATTCTCTTGTTACTTTAGAGAGGTACAACGGTGCTACTCCTAGCGTCATAGTGTGGCCATCAGGTATAATTTCAGGCCACGCCTGATAGTGACTGAAGGAACTATGACGGCACAATAGTAATTCACAGACATCCTGTGTCGTCATGCGGTACTTCTCATATGACAGTATCGTGGTGTCATTTTTCAACAGGATAATGTTCGCCCACGCATGGCACCTGTCTCTCTCAACTGTCTGGGCTATTTTGGGCTTCTCCCATGGCCAGCAAGACCTTCAGATCTGTCTCCCATAGAACAAGTGTGAATCCAGCTCGGACATCAACTCCGTCCCAGTGTCAGTATCAGGACATCAAGGACAGTTACGACAATTGTGGGCCAGTATGCCTCACGACAGTATACAACAGCTTTGTTACACCCTTCCCAAACGAATCAATCCACGCACCCAGGGCAGAGTGGGTGTAAAGTCATACTGATAACTGGGCTCACGGAATTAACGTCACATCCCCTCTGAATCCTTGAAGTTTCATTTCGTTTCCTCCTCCTCTTATGTGTACTTCACTTTTTTGTCGTGCATTATATATATTGAGCGTTAATAATCGTCTCACACTTCCCACAGGAAAAACTGAAATTACGTTTCTGGCGACTAAAACTGCGACGCTATAAAGGATAACAAATAACGAAGTCTTATTTATTGTGCGTATATATTATAGTGGGAAGAATACATTATTAAATTTTTAGGTGATTTGGAGGGGGGGGGGGGGGGGGGGAAACATCCTAAATTCAGTACACGGCTTTGCCACATCTGGAGGTTACAACACCACTAACCCTGCTGGGAATAAACTTGGAAGGCAGATATGAGTACGTCACTTTACGCTGATTTGTCTCTGTTAGAATTCATCAGTCACAGTGACTGAAGAGTGATAATTGCGTCTGTCGCTTGACAACCCAAGACCAAATGTTTTCAGTGATTGAGAGATGGCGAGAACGTGCTAGCCATGGCACTAATCGAACATTCTCTGTATCAATGTAGGCCAGGACAGCACGGGCAACAGGGGCTCTTCTTTTATCTTGTTGAAAGGAAACGTCACAGAGACCTCGACCACAATACAGAGCCACCATACCTAACACGTTTTAAATGTAGAAGTTTCTGTCCAAACCACTGGACATGCAAACTAGAGGTTCTCAAGCTGTGCTCTCAACGGCAACCCGTATTATCAAACCAGTTGCTAGATCCATATGAAAATGACGAATGCGATATGACAACATCCTTTCCCTATGGAGCATCCACATATGAATACGTCAATTGTGATGATGTATGCAGAACCGGAACTCATCTGAAACGACGGTGTGGTACCACTCCTGGTTTGGTGTTGGCGTTCGAAATGCCACTGTCGATGCACCTCTCTCTGCTGCCACGTCAAGGGAAACCACAGCAATGGTTACGTCAATGACAATGCATGGTATTCAGACATTGTTGCCGTTTCTGTTTGGATACTTGTCTTGCTACAGACGATTCCCCGTCTCTTGCCATGATCCTGCACAGGCGAGCTAACATTACGTCTGTCCTCTTGCCGGGAAGGAGGGAAGGAGGGGGGGGGGGGAGGGGGCGTGTAGCATTGATATCCTGCACTGTGCTGAGTATGGCCCTCCTGAGTCCATTTATTCCATATTGGTGTGACAGTCATCGTAGCAATATGTGAGCAGCAGTATCATGGAACGATAAATCAATCTCGATAGGCCTCTATCCCTTCACTGTCGAATTCTGATGCGTGTTGACATCTCTCTTTCTTTTATGAGGTACGACAAAATGTTCTCTCAAATGACCATCATTAAGATGTGAAAATCCCTCTGCGTATTTTTTCCTTGTATATGGTGATTCATCTGCCCCTATCTATGTGTTTTATGCAACCTAAGACTCCTTCAAAACGTATGCATGAGATTTTCATGAATTCTTGCCCCGTACATACAGACTGTTAGACCTGTAAAAAGAAATGAACAGGACATTGTTGTAGGAATTTTAATGTAACTAAATTTTGTTCTGAGTTATGTTTTCGCTGGAGGCAACAATTGCCGAATAACACAAGAAAAACGAGTTTTAAAGTCACTTTTGTGACATTAAATTTTCTACAAAAAGGTCCTGTTCATTTTTTCTGTAGGACTAATAGTTCGAAAGTGGCGAGCAAGAGAACATGAAAAATCTCGTGTATGATATCTGAAGGTGTTGTGGGTTGCACAAAACCCATAGGCTGGGGCAGCTGGACCACTTTGTATATAGAACTTAGATGGCATTGCTCCTACGTACTTTGTGAGGTTAACCTGAAAAGCTAATCATTTACATAGCCAAGCATGCCAAGTCGATACTTGTTGCATGCCCTCTTAACAGTGTTGCAGTTTTAATGGCCAGCTGTGTACTTCTGCATCTACGAGTGATTAACCTTCTAAGATTAGGTACTATGTTCGGCACATCAACAACTTTTCGTTTCAGACATGAATTTTTTCCCTTATCACTCGTTTATGTGGTACTGACCCTAAAGCTTTTCGAAAGTCAAGAAAACTGAATCCAACTGGTTACCTCTACTATGATACTTACTATACCGTTTGTAAAAAGTACTAATTGGTATTCTATTGTTAGTGTTTTCGGAATGAATCTAGTTGTTTTGGAGAATGTTATTATGGTTGAACTCAGTTTATGTTGAAAAAAAAAAATTAAAAATGGCTCTAAGCACTATGGGACTTAACTGCTGAGGTCATCAGTCCCCTAGAACTTAGAACTACTTAAACCTAACTAACCTAAGGACGTCACACACATCCATGCCCGAGGCAGGGTTCGAACCTGCGATCGTAGTGGTCGCGCGGTTTCAGACTGTAGTGCCTAGAACCGCTCGGCCACTCCAGCCGGCCCGTTTATGTTCCAGAAACGGATTTTAGGAGTCAGTTCTTTCTATTCCTTGGACATAAATGTGATTACTGTTCTTTTCAAATTAACTGGAACAGTTCCATGATCTAAGGATGTATGTTAAATTTTTGTTATGAGTGGACCTAATTCACATTATTTTAAGCACATGACAGAAAACCAGTTAAACCTCAGGGCCATATTTTGTTGTAGTGATTTCATCTGCTTTCCAACACTATTAGTATTACTAACTGCTGACAAGTGCAATCTAGTTGCTTCTATGCAAGACATTCAGATACGCACTACGAGCTGATTACTGAATGATCAATGTGTTCGATACTGTACAGGTACAGATTCCCATACTGTAGCTGTTTTGTTCCAGGTAATTCATAATATTTAAACTCAGATTTTGCTCTAGGAATGTGCTACAGTAGGTGAGAGCAATGTATGCTGAAAGTACTATGAAGTAGTTCTTCTTCCTTTTTGTAAAAGGGTATCATTTGTGCTATTTCTCAATCAAGGGTCTATGTATCCGGTCAACAGATCTATTCTAGATTATAATCAAAACTGGAGCCAACTAACTCGCAAATTCCACATAGAACACGATAGGTACTCCATTTGACCATGGGTTTTCCTTGAATTTTTTCACATTAAGCTGCTTTTCACCACTGCTTGTACTGCTCACTGTGCCAATCATTTCAGCATCAGTGTGGCTGGTGAACGATAGTACCTTCATTTGATATTCCTTTATGAGAAATTATTTGAAGAAATAATAAAATATTTCGACGTTTTCTTTGCTTTTTTTTGCTTTCTGTCTCGCTCAAAAGTGTCTAGACACTGATTTTGGTGTCATTCACAACCCTATTGCAATGGAACAAAGGCAGTTCAAGCACAGCCTGCAGTGTTGCCACATTACCTGTCCTCTTCCACCTCTCTTACCTACTCTCTATTCCTTCCTTTTCCCCCTCTCCCATTCCCTATCCCTCCCACATCCCCTTAGTTCCAAGGCCAATTGAATGTGGTGTAACTGGTGGAAATTCGAAAATGTGACAGGAGGAATTATCCTGTTGGCTGAGGGTACTAGCCCACTCTGCATGATGGCCAGTTTTAATCAAGTTGTTGGATCTAGTACAGCTGACAGAATTATGTCACAACCAAACATAGTGGATTCAAAATGGCAGAAGGTCACCAAGATGTAAAATGTTGCATGGGTCTGCTCAAGATCGTCCCTATGATGTTCAGTGTAGAAATAAGGCAGGAAATTGGAAAATACATATACAGTATATTAGGAACGTTTCTGCTATGTATACAGCAGTATTACATTAGAAGAACACCATAGATATTGTCAGCACTGTGCTAAATATAAGATGGAGGATACTAACATTTAATGGCATAATATAACTTTTTAGCGTTGTTAATCATAGTGCACATACTTTTAGAAACGTAAATTCTGTAAGGAATTTATGTAGGGCATGTGTATACCAACATTGCACTAAAAACATCCAATATGTCACACATAAGACACCATTAAATTACACTGTTGAGGTGGATAGCCAGACTACACTGATATCACACGATTTCACATTTAACAATTACCACAGGTGCTTATTTATGAGGTCACCCCACAGCACCCAGTGTAGTAGGAAGGAACCAATTACAACATCATTATTACAAACAATCACAACGACCAGCAAGTGTGAGCCCTGTGTCATACTGTGCTGTATCAGCTTGATACAGCCGCCACCACTGGCTTCTACCAAGCACCTTCTGTGAAGTGAGAATTGCATCAGAATCCCTGCTGACGCCCAACATCCTCTTGCTGCATCTTCTTGCTGCACCTTAGGGGGAGGGAGAGGTAGGGCTGATGGGGAGGAGAGGGAGTGGGAGGGTGAAAGAGATCTGGTAACAGTGGAGGTTGTGCTTGTACATGCTTTGTTCCGTTAGAGAAAATTTTTTACGATTTTCTGAAAGAGCTATGATAAAATTTGGGTATGTTAGTCATTGAATGCTTCCTGCTTTGACTTTCAATTAACATCTGCCTATCTGCGGATTTACGCCTCCTTTTGTAGATATTGTGCAATAGATGCTCTTCTTAGCATGCTTTCTGATATTGTCTCAGACTTTTAGCAGCTATCTACAAAGAATTACTAACTGAAAATGAAGTCTTCTTGAATATTGTGATAGAATATTCTAAACTTTCATGTGGTGTGAAAACTGACAACTTTCTTCAAATCTTCAGAAATGTAAAATTACAAAAACGCAAAAATTTAGTGTCTTATTTGTAAAATAACTTTTTTTCACCTGCAGTCACATTTATTTTTTTCCAGCGTCTATTAGTGCGACATGTTTCATTACTTCGATGCTATTATCAGATGAATAACTCATATTTATACATCAATTATTAATTAAAGTTTGCCATAAAATGCTAAAAGGTTGTTTGCTGTGTGTGACAGTGGGGTTATATCCCAAGATAATGTTGCCCCACCCTGAAAGGATAATATATGTTAGTGTGCACCATTCTGAGTGTCGTATAATTAAAATGATCTCAGCGATATTTTTACTTACACGTAATGTGAAAACATCCATATGTGGCACACAAAGCGAAAGATCTGGGCCGGACGGTGTGGCCGAGCGGTTCTAGGCGCTTCCATCTGGAACCTCGCAACCGCTACGGTCGCAGGTGTGAATCCTGCCTAGGGCATGCACGCGTGTGATGTCCTTAGGTTAGTTAGGTTTAAGTAGTTCTAAGTTCTAGGGGACTGATGACCCCATATGTTAAGTCCCATAGTGCTCAGAGCCATTTGAACCATTTTTTTGAAAGAGCTGGCAACCATCAGTCCACAGTTTCTCATACAGTTCTGTATAGAGAAGTGGCTAGATGCTTCAACTGCTAATAAACACACTAAGAGTGCAGACATTTGTTGTACAAGCACACTAGTGACCCGCCTCGGCTTTGCGCGGCTAGCATTAAGTATCTACAACTGGATGACTTGTCTGAGACTTTCGTAATTTTGTTTATGAGCTACTGCGTAGAGATATGATTAAAAACCAGGGAACAATGTTACTTACTGCATATTAACTCTAAAGTCTAGTACTGATCGTATTTGTGTAGAAAGTCTAACAAAACATGTTGCACTTAGCTTCCAGAAGAAGCCCTTACCCTATTGTTTATATATTAACTGTGCCCCTGCAGTTATTTTTATGTATATCAAATATTTCTTTGTATACTATATTGATAAGCTCTTCAGGATGAGGTGCAAAAAGGAACAGATTACATTATGGATGTCAGACGTGGCAGGGCCAAGCGCAGCTGACTAAGCGAAAAACGTAGACTAATTCTAGCAATTTTGAGCGCCTGACCCTGTGCTTTCTAAATTGTCATGCCAAAGGCGAGTTTAATGGAGGACGCGAGTCGTTTGAACCGGAAAGGTAGATCTATGCGTATCATTGGTATTCGACGTATAAAAACAGTCGGTTGGTATTTTGAACTCGACCAAAACATGTTTGAGGTTGGTTATTCGGTGTCTTGTTCCTTTGGAAAGTCGAGGTGTGTTTAAATTTTTCAAAAAGATAAATAAATAAATAACGAGGCCACCTACTTTTAGTATTAATTTATATAGCAGAATTTCAGGCAGCTTTAATGAATTCAAAAATTCAGTAAGGTAACGTGCTGCTTTCTTCAACAGAGTAATAAATTTGCAATGGAGCTTCAAACGTGGTCAGAATGAAATCCTTTATTTTATTTTGCTCATTTGAAGGTGGCAATCTAGCCCTTTTCTGAAATCGGTCAAATGTCTTAGTTGACACGTTGTTCATATCTGGATATAAGTTTGCACTTAATCTCGAGACATTTATTACAAAAAAAAATTATTAATACTTATTTTACTCTTTTTTTGCTTTCTGTCCACCATTTCCTATTTTGAGCAAGCTATTAGCAAAATGTATATTATCTTGCCCAGATGATTTAATCTATTATATGGCGTCATGGATATTATCTTTTCCAAGATGACTTCGTCTGCCCTCATCCGTCTTGAGATTGCTTGAAAGATTTGGAGGAGGTCTCCAGAGAACAAGATGATGGAGCTGTCCATAGGGATATTGTTGTTACGCAAATCTCGCGTTATTCTATATAACGCTCTACCGCATGTTTCATAGGACATCGAATACTTATCCCAAAATGCAATGACGCATCAGTTTACCAGTATTACTTTGCTGAGAAACATTACAGATGCTGTACCTGTCGTCGCCGTACAATTCATGGGGAGTTTGAATGTAGAATGAGCAGTTCGGTCGCCTTCTGAAAGTGTGGCAGCAATGCCAGACGATGCTACAGCCAGGGCAACTTTTCCACCAGTTCAGACTTTTCCAAGTACTTAATTAATTTTAAATGTCTTTCCAGTGCCTCCAGGCGTATCTAAAAAGCCTTTTGCCTTTCGTTGATGGTTCACTGATGACATTATCAGAGCTTAAACATTCTTTTGTTCGTGAAAGCGAAAACCATTTTGAACGGTCTGTAAAGATCGATAATGATCGTTTCTCGCAAATACTCCGTATTCGTTGCTGTGCTTATACTACGCAAAACAATTAAACAGTCACTTTTTCGAAATTCCGTATTTGTTTGCTAATGCGACCCAGAATCTCAAAATTTGGCTCAAAGGTGCCTACCTCCTTCCTCTGTAATGGTACCAAAGCGTGACACCCTGAGACCTCACCCTTCGGCCCGGCAACGTTTCAACCAGGGGTCGACACATGCGAGAAAGAGGCCAGAGCACAGCAGTCTAAGTGAGGTGTAACGTGGGTTAATGATGTCACATTGACACCAAATTTCACCATACTTCCGCCCAACACCACAGTGGACGCGTCATGCACTGGAAGGTCGTCACACCCCCCTCCTAACCTATATATCATCCCTTCTATTGATACCTCTACAATAGATGTCAGAACTGCGATGCCCAACGTTGAGATTACGCGACTTTCTCATGGGATGACCGTGGAAAACATATCAGACACACTGCCGCTCAGTATTGATATGAAGAACCCTCAGGTGGTTGTATAAAAGGCATCAATGGGTACACCCCTGCCCTTGGGGCGTTGATCCCACACCTTTCGCGGTCGAAAGTGACAGGTACCATTCGGATGAGAAACAGGATGATGTCCATAACGTTTGACACTGATGACACCCCTTGATCGATTCAACTCTTCTCTAAGCGGATCGTGGACTGCAATCCCACTGAATATGATTGCAGTGCTTTGGAATGTAGTGCGATCGCGATTTTTGCTCTGGTGTACAGGATGAAACAACTAGGGATCGCTTAAAACCAATCAGCGAAATTTGAACGTGATCCTCGGTCCTTCTCTGTTTCGCGTCCTCCTGTGGCGCGTGCTTATTGGAGGGGGGCAAACATGTGTCCCCCCAAGAGCCACGTCCAGGCCCCCCCACCCCTCCCCCCGCTCCCCACCACTTCGGCGACACTATCTCTGACCTTAACTGGTCACTTCCAAAATGCAGTAATACTGAGAGTGGTAGTCACTGATTACTAGGCATCAGCGTCACAGGCATTTCTTTAGACATAGCTAGTGAAATGCACTCGAATTAATTCAGAAAATGAGACAGTAAAAGTAGTAAATGAGTTTCCATATTCGGCCATCAAAATAACTGATTGTGGCTGAGTTAGAAGGTATATAAAATGAAGTTACAAGTAACGCATTACTGAAACTAAGAAATTTGTGAACATATAATATGAATTTAAGTGTTAGTGTGTTAGTAATACTTTCTCTAGTTGAGTGTAGTCTCGTGAGGAAGTGAAACGTCAGTGATAAATAGTTTGGACAAGAGGAGAAGAGAAACTTTAGAAATGTTGTGCTGCAGTAGAACTCTGAAGATTAGGTGAGTGGGTCAAATAACTTATGAGGAAGTACTGAACTGAAGTGAGGAGAAAAATAAGTTGTAGCACACCTTAACTAAAATTAGGGATCGTTTAATAGCACACATCTTGAGTCGTCAAGCAATCAATCGTCAGTTTCGTAAGAGAAGGAAATGGGAATGGTAATTCAAAGGGAAATTAAGGCTTGACAAAGGTTACAAAATTCAGACGGATGAAAGCCTGCAATAGCTATGCAAAGATTTGGAGGACTGCACAGGATAAACCAGCGCGGAGAGCTGGAACAAGACCAGAACAGAAAGAAGTTCATGTGAACCAACTTTGGGCAGTACGAATGGCGAAACGATTGTTTGTTACAGGTACGAGCGTCATATAAATGCTGAAAAACCGAAAGTGACGCACACTTGAAGACAGAAGTCAAGTACCTCGCTAAAACCTACTTGCACAGTTTCAAGAGTCAGTATTAAGTATGGAAACTAGGATTCTACCGTAGCATCCAATGTATCGCTTCTGCAGAAACCGTGAAGACAAGATTATACTATATGCAGCGCACACATAGGCAAATCCATCCTACGCTCCATAGGTGAACGGAAAAGGAAGCTCTCCTGAATTTGGTGCATTGGCAAATGCACTTCACAGTGGTTTACAGAATATGAATATAAATGAGGGTGTTTGAATTTCACACACAATGAGTTATGTATGTTAACAAAATAATGGCAACTGTGGAACCTTACATGAAGGAAATATATGAACATTTTTCTGGACACTACAGGATCGATAGTTAGAAAAGTTTCATCAGATTTTGCAACGATACTTAGCTGACAACTCACATATTATCTATGTGAATCGATAATTCAGTTTCAGAGTGCAGTTTATTCTCGTACCGCTCGGAGCAAAACAATTACACTAAAGAAGAGACTGCCAAGGAGTGCACGGAATTAAAAGGCCGTATCATACAAACTGGTGGCGGAAGAAAAGAGAAGAAATTAGATAACTAAAAACAGTGAGCCTAAGCAAATATGCAGCATACCACAATTCCGACGCACTACGTGCGGACCTCCTTACGTAAGTGTGCGGCTCACCTCGGCGGCAGACAGACCCGCAATGACAGGGGCTCACCCGTCACCCGCCCCACCTGACAGCAGACAAATAGCCGGAAACGGCCGTGTGACAGCCTCTTCGGCAGCAGCATCCCGGAGGCGCTATCCACGTCTAAAGCACGAGCGGCCGTCCAACATGGAGTGTGCTGCATCGTGCTTACATACACTGCCGGAAAAAGATCGCAACACCAGGAAGGAGTTGTGCGACATAAACTAAAGTTGGTAGACGTGTTTCTACATCTGAAATATGATGTCAATTCAACTTTCACACCAGTTGTATAAGAGAGGCGCAAGTGGCTTCATTACGGGGATGTAAATAATGTCTGCTTTAAACAGACGCAGTAACGGTCGTGAGCTTTAGCTACCCTTGAGATTGGACATGGTGAGTTGGTGTCTACATGTACATCTACATGATTACTCTGCAATTCACATTTAAGTGCTTGGCAGAGGGTTCATCGAACCACAATCATACTATCTCTCTACCATTCCACTCCCGAACAGCGCGCGGGAAAAACGAACATCTACACCTTTCTTCTCGAACTCTGATTTCTCTTATTTTATTTTGATGACCATTCCTACCTATGTAGGTTGGGCTCAACAAAATATTTTCGCATTCGGAAGAGAAAGTTGGTGACTGAAATTTCGTAAATAGATCTCGCCGCGACGAAAAACGTCTTTGCTTTAATGACTTCCATCCCAACTAGCGTATCATATCTGCCACACTTTCTCCCATATTACGTAATAATACAAAACGAGCTGCCCTTTTTTGCACCCTTTCGATGTCCTCCATCAATCCCACCTGGTAAGGGTCCCATACCGCGCAGCAATATTCTGACGGAGGACGAACGAGTGTAGTGTAAGCTGTCTCTTTAGTGGACTTGTTGCATCTTCTAAGTGTCCTGCCAATGAAACGCAACCGTTGGCTCGCCTTCCCCACAATATTATCTGTGTGGTCTTTCCAACTGAAGTTGTTCGAAATTTTAACACCCAGGTACTTAGTTGAATTGACAGCCTTGAAAATTGTACTATTTATCGAGTAATCGAATTCCAACGGATTTCTTTTGGAACTCATGTGGATCACCTCACACTTTTCGTTATTTAGCGTCAACTGCCACCTGCCACACCATACAGGAATCTTTTCTAAATCGCTTTGCAACTGATACTGGTCTTCGGATGACCTTACTAGACGGTAAATTACAGCATCATCTGCGAACAACCTAAGAGAACTGCTCAGACTGTCACCCAGGTCATTTATATAGATCAGGAACAGCAGAGGTCCCGGGACGCTTCCCTGTCAACAACGCCTGTAACGCGACAAAGACGTCACTGAGTTTGAACGAGGTCGCGTAATAGGGCTACGACAAGCTGGATGTTCCTTCTGCCATAATGTACAAATACTTGGTTGGAATGTAGCCACTGTACATGATTGCTGGGAGTGGTGGTCACGAGAATGTGCGATCTCAAGAAAACCGCGCTCCGGATGGTCGCGAGAAACTACCGAAAGGGAAGACCATCGTATTCGGCTTATGGTTCTGGTGCATCGCACTGCATCTGCAACAGAAATTTGAACAGCATTTGGTACCAACTGTTACAAGCCGGTTGCTACATGGCCAGCTCCGAGTCAGACGCTCTTTACCGTACATTCCGCAGATCTTAAACCACCGCCATTTACGACTTCAGTGGTGTCAAGCGACAGCTGATGGAGGGCGGGGTGGTGGTCTGTTGTGTCTTCTGATGAAAACTGGTTCTGCCTCGCTGCCAGCGACGTCCATGTGTTGGTTAGTAGCAGGCCAGATGAGGACCTGTAACCAGCCTATCTGTGTGTCAGACATACTGGATCTACAACTGGAGATATGGTCTGGGGTGCGATTACGTATGAAAGCAGGAGCATCTCGTGGTTGTCTTACGAACCCTGACTGGAAGTTTGTGAGTCAGTCTGGTGATTCGAACTGCAGTCATTAGTAAACAGCATTCTTGGGATGTTTTCCAACAGGATAACGCTCACCCACAAACCGCTGTTGTAGCCAAACATGCTCTACGGTGCATCGACATGTTGTCTTGGCCTGCTCGATCACTAGATCTGTCTCCAATTGGGCATATATGGGACGTCATCAGACGACAACTCCAGCGTCACCCACACCAGCCTTTGCCGTCCCTGTACTGACCTACCAAGTGCAACAGGCATGGAACTCCGTCCCACATACTGACATCCGGCAGCTCTACAAAACAAGGCATGCACGTTTGCACGCTTGCATCCAAGATTCTGGCTGTCACAGTGGTCATTAATCCACCAATATTTGACATTTGCAATGGTCTACCACGCACTTACATTAACTTGTGATCTTGCAATGTTTATCACTTACATATTTTATCTAGACAAAAGTATTCTCGAAATTTCATTACTCTACATTAATTATTGTTTGCTATTACGATTTTTTTCGTCATTCTGTTTACGAAGTTGTTTTTCATACTTTGAGACTCGTTCTCAGCAGTAGCCTTCTTTAAGGGGTGGACAAAAATGTGTAAACACTACAAAAACGACACATTACCATCCGTAATAAGGTGTAGGTAGCACGTTAGCATTCAAAACGGCTTCCAATTATCTCGGAATGGGTAAATATGGGTGCTGTATGGTTTTCAAAGGAATCTTATACCATTCTTCCTGATGGATGTGAAAAGCAATCACACATCCTCCTCTCTAAAGTAGACTACAAAGGCTCAACAATACTGAGATCTGGCTACTGATTAAGAACCATGTGCCACAGTTTATAATCTCCAGTGGACCACATAATTGGTGGTGATTTCAATTCAAGTATTGTCTTTGAAAAAAAGTGTCATTTCTGCTGCTCTCATTACGCTTTTCTTTGAGTTACCGTCTATACTATGCTGCAGCACTTCTATCTGTGGATGTTCCAAATTTCATTGAGTTACGTTACTTGACAGTGACACATAATGACAAACTTACTTTCGTCCTTAAGTTTTGCCCAAGTGTTATATGATAATTCCGTGTTCGATTGCTCTGGATGGTTTCTTCGAGATATTTTACGGTAGTTACTGTTTCCAGTGATATCTTCGCCTATTTCCTCGACGAGTTAAGTATGCCATACAAACCATTAGAGTCAAAATTATGTACATAGTAGTAAGGAAGTAAGGAATTAAAGGTCCACAATGAATTTGTGTATTTTGAGGCTTTCACGGTCACTTCTTGGTGTGTTGCCCGTTGACGCTGGGTTCTGGGACTCGGGCGACGATCGTTTACTGGTTTTTATGACGTTTCGCCAGCACAAGTTGTTAGCAGTGTCAAAGATTAACCCTTCATGCTGTACCACCATCAGTGGAAGATAAAGATTAACAATTGTAAAAGAAACCAAAGAGAAGTTTGGAAAGGAAAGTAAAGTTCAGGGCGAAGAAATAAGGACTTCGTTGTTTGACAATGATGTTTTAATTCTGGAAGAGACTGCAATCTATCTGGAAGATCAGCTGAAGGAATAGACAGAGCCTTGAAAAGAATTTCTAACATGTTTATCAATGAAAGTAAAACACAGGCAATAGAATGTACTCTAATTAAATCATGCGATGCTGACAGAATTGAATCAGGAAATGAGAAACTGAAAGTAATAGATAAATTGTACTATTTGAACAGGAAAATAAGTAACAGAGGCAGAAGCAGAGAGAATATGAAAAAGAGACTGGTAACAGCAAGAAAAGTATATCTGACAAAGAGGAATTTGTTGACTTGGGATGCAGGGAGTCTTTCCAGAAGGTATTTGTATGTAGTTTTGTCTTGTACAGAAGTAAAATGTGGGCGATTAGCAGTTGAGACAAGAAGAGAATAGAAAGTTTTGAAATGTGATACTAAAGAAGAACATTGAAAATTAATCTGGCAGATCGTACTATTAATAAAGAGATACTGAATCTAACTGAGGGAAGAAGAAATCTGTGGTACAACTTGATTAAAAGAATAGATCGTATGATAAGAGACATATCTGAGGCATCAAGGAATCGTGATGTAGGTGATTGAAGGAAGTATAGGAGGTAAAAGTTATAGAGAGAGACTACGCTAGAATACAGTACGGAGATTCAAATTGAAATTAATTGCAGTAGCCGTTCAAAGATGAAGAGCCTTACAACGGATAAACCAGCATGAAGACATGTATCAAACCAGTCTTCGGACTAACAATAACAAAAACAACAAGGCTTAGATCTTATGGCAACAACTTAAGCTCATTGCAACTGTTCAGAGTCATGACGAACAGTCAACTTACGTAATCCATTGACTGAAATAGATTCCAGATCGAGGATCATTTATCCCCTCCCCCCACCCCGATTGCTGACTCACGTTTTTTATGATGTAGGAGAAATTATTGCTCTGCTAGCATTCTGCACACTGCAGTCTTCGAATTTCACTCGCAAGTTGATTGTGTTTATCCAAAACTTCTCCTTCACGATCCAAACGCATCTACTGAAATTCTACTCTGTAGACTGTTCTTTCTTGAGAATCTTGGTCAGCCTTCGGCGGCTTGAAGGATCGATCAATCCACATTTTATGTCTAAGGCAATGCATTTCACGATCCAAACGCATCTACTGAAATTCTACTCTGTAGACTGTTCTTTCTTGAGAATCTTGGTCAGCCTTCGGCGGCTTGACGGATCGATCAATCCACATTTTATGTCTAAGGCAATGCATTTCATCCTCATAGCAGAACGCCTTTTACGAAAATTTTCTCTGTACATTCCTTTGATTTCTTGGTCAGAAAACCTGCTGCACGCATTCATTATATTCACTACTGCAAGTTCCTGTAACGAGTTATACTCCGTCTACAACAGCCAGTCGTGAACTGGAAAACGGTGGTTAACTCCGCCGTGGACACATCACAGACCGTTGTGTTTCGAGGTGGCGCCAATCATTCAATTCTCCACGCCAGCTGAAATATTAATTTAAGTTCTCTGGTTTCTGATCTCAAACATTCAGTTTAGAATGCAGTAACGTCTTATGATATTGACTGTAAATGATTGGGATGCCAGGAATGAGAAATTTAATTTAGTTATAAGACCACACAAACAAGTTATCAGTTTAGAGAGAAAAAAATCGTAATTTGTTCAATTATTTATCTGTCAAGATTAGGGTCTTTGGGAATCGTGATTATCTGTCAGATTGGGTCAGTTCATAGTAATTGGCGGAAAGTCATAGAGAGAAACAAAGTGATATCTGGAGTCCCCAGAGAAGTGTTCTAACCCGCTGCTGTTCTTAATTTACGTCAACGATTTTGCAAATGATCTGAGTAGACCTCTTGTAATGTTTGCATACGATGCTGACACTTAAATCTAATAAGTTAGCCAAAAGATCAATACGAATTGCAAAATACGTTGAAGTGCAGTTATGGTGTATCAAGCTCTTCCGCTGCGCATGACTGCTGGCAGCTTCTGTCCGTTGCTTGTACCCAATATTGAGATAGTGTATGGTAGCCAATATGAATCGCCGACTCTAATGATTCGTTTCGGCGTAAGATACAATTTCACGAGATCATTACTTCTGTTTTAGGAATGGAGAGTTCGAGATTGACAATTACTGATATGGCTTTTATTGATTATAAGATTGGCTACTGATTTTCGGAATACGACGGGATTTCTTGGGATATAATTTCGTATTCCAATGCAGTTGCTGTAATTTGCAGGTCCAGGTAGTGCAATAGTGTATCAATCGTGGTTTCATTGAAAAAAAAAACCATGTTCTGCACGAAGTGTTCGTGGTCAATGAAGCTTGCAGCCCGGGAAGATGGAAGCGATGGCGTCGGTGGTTGTGCAAACGAGCTTCTCATATTTGAGTCGGTCATTGCAGGAAGATCATGAGTCAACTTTTTACAAACATGAGATTTAGATTGAAACTTGGATTAGCACATACAAGGAGGGCAGTGCCAAACATCAAATGGGTTAAGTTTGACAAACTGTAAATGTCCGTTTAGTGGTTCACTTCAGAAGGTTCAAAAAATTTGCAGTAAAGTTAATGAAATTTCTGAACTCAGTGAAAGGGAAAATTTACTTGTAAAAGCATAATATTTTTAACATACATAATTTGAAAAGAAAGGACTCACAGTTTTTCGGTTACAGTGAAGACGAAACCAATAAAGTTGGAAATGAAGTTGTAACACTATTATCGATATTACCAATAATTCTCTTATCTAATTTCTTTGACTGTTTTTACCTAATATGAGTTCTGTATAATCATTCTCTTTGATGTAACATCCATGTAAATTTTTTATTCAATATTTATGATAACTTATGCAATAGTAATTAATCTATGGATGTAATTTGAAAAGTAATGTGCTGTAAAAGAATGGAAAAGTTAAAACTTTACTTGTAATACTGGTTCATGCATAGATCGTGTAGGTTTATAATCTTGTAAAACATGGAGGGAAGCCCCTCTGCAAGGAAACTGGCTTGACAGCAACAAAAAAGGTGATATGGCGGTAGAACTGCAAACAGTGCGCTTCTAGTGAACCAGACGAGAAGAGAAGAACTGCAGCACTATATAATATACCCTCGGATGTGGACGTAATTTGGTTTATTATTCATGGCATACTTTGGCTGGCTCTGTACTACAAAATCCGACTCTAGAAAGAGAATTTTCAGAGCTAGTTACACAGCAAGAGCCATGGATACTTTTTCCATCGTTTATGAATAGCACAGTAGACCGACACTGCCACCACCTTCACCTCAAATTACCAGTTGAGTACTACATAACTTCATGGACCAGTTATGCGGTTTCTTTTTCGACAATAAGTTTGTATTCTGTAAACTTTGTGTCGAGCACCCGTATTTTATCCTTAGTCATTTATCTAGACAGAATCCTATCACAAGTGCTACTACATTTTCCAGTATCCTATTTTATTGATCTGAAAAGTCATTTCATTAAATTTTCACTAAGGCTGATAAACTTCGTGGAATAGTAAATTTTACAATTATTCAGTGAGCATAAGTTTTGAAATCCTGCACGCAATTTTCATAAAAAGACAGCTAAAATTTCGTCAATGTACAATTACTAAAAAAAGATTTAAAGTATTCAATTTAAAGATTCTTCTTATTGAAATACCAGTGTTTATTATTTCATTTATTATACAGTTAACAGTGTTTCTAACATTATGTTGTATCTCAGCCTAGCTCCGATTCCAATGATAGACAAGTTTCTGGGTCCCCATGTTAATAGTTGAGCCATATATGAATTTCATTTTACAATAACAGTACGCAAGAAGTACAGTTTTTATTCCTGTAACTTGTGTGTACTACAGGAAGCAAATAGCCACAACTATTCAAATTACAATAGATTCCGGTATCATATGTCCCCTCTGAGTTAAACAGTATAAGGAAAGTGTGTGCTCCTTGAGTATGCAAATAAAAATCAGTACAAAAGATAAAACTAATTGAAAACTGTTTCAGTGGTAGTAATTTCCAGTAACCAAACTGACAATGTACCCCATGCCCAAGTTAGTAGTGCCCCACCATTAGTAATAATTTGCCTATAATATCATTAGTTTCCTACTGTAACATACATACAGCAAGCGTTACTCAGAGTCGAGTTGTTGCCTAAACATATTAATACTCCTGTGCAGTTCATGTCAAACCATTGATACATTGCTTCCTAAATTGCGCTATTGTCTTGTATCTTTATAGCATAAAAGAATTTCAGAATCAAGTGAAGTCCGTCGTAACAGTTAACTTGCTTTATGTACAGTGCCTGTACTCGGCACAACTTGCCTAGTCAGACTGGCGACCGTTTCCACCCACGTAATTTAAGTTTACTTTCTTACTAATAAAACCTCCGTTCGATTCCTGTTTGTTTTGTTAATGTTTCCTCTCAATAGGATTTTTTCAGCAGCAAAAAACAATCTGATACCTTTCCATTACACACAGTCACGGTCACAAAATATAAATACTTTCACATGAGTGTATTGATAATTTAATAGTAGGGGATAGTGTAATAAAGTTCGCTCATTTCTATACTATTATCTCCAGAAACACATTCCAAAAGATGTGAATGAGCTTCACCTGTTCTCCAACGGGTATGTCGGTCAGATTAACAGAATTACACATTTTTGTGTAACATTTATATAACTGGGATACTTAAGGCGATGAAACATTACTTACCTATACAAGGCCATAGTTTTTTTCCCAAATGACATGGAAGGGACTATAAGGAAGAGGGTGAGCTATCATAACGGGACCTACAAACTTGGAGAGTATGAATGATGTAAAAGGAAAAAATTAAGTTCACAGTGGAAACTTGGCAATGATACGATATTTGCATTTAAAAATTGGAGGCATGTCTATTTTAAAAAGTCTTTCCGCTCTGAAACAAGTGCGGGAAAATTTACTAAGAAACATAACGTTGCTTTTTGTCCTTGTAAATGGATCAGACTGAATGTGATGCGCATTATCATGCGCAAGTGAAAAACAGAGCAGTTCATTGATGGTGCTGGAACATATGTATATCGTCTCTAAGCTTCTCTCAGGAGTCTGTACTTCCCAGAGTAGTTGCATGACAAAAAAAACAAGATATATTGAAAGTGAAAAGGTATATTTCAGCTATGTGGAATTTTATGAGGAATTGCAAGAATGGCCAATAACATGGGGATTAAAGAATCACGATGGCGATCAGGAAGATTAACATTTTTATTACGTTTTGCTTCACCATTGTTATAACAAGCACAGCTACAGTTCGGAATAGAAATAAAATAGTTAGAGTCTCATTTGAGTTGCATTTATCATATTTGCCAATTGTATAACAAAATAACCTTGTTTTTCCAAAGATAGCAATCATTCAGTGCAACGAATAGTTGTTCATTGCAAAAAAATTTGTAAGTCAGCAGTTTTTAAATTTACTTTTATATTACACTATACGTTACAATACAAAAATACACAAAGCCACTCAGTAATTGAAGACTCAATAACCACTGGTATAGAAATAACAACAAATACACAGATGGTCTATGGAACATTTTGCTTTTGTGACTAACGACCTTTTCGAAAAGACTAATTCATTTGTCGAAATATTATTCGACATAAAGGTTGATTTGCAGGAAGCAGACTAACTACGGGAAACGTATTAAAAATAATTCATTAGTAGGCGCAAAACTGTAATACGACTTTTATTGCAGTTGCATTTATCAAATCATACTATCGTTGACTGGAGCAGCTCTAGTTGCAAAGCTTCTGCTGTTCACTTTGTGAAGAATTACGCCATACTTGGAGGTGTTGGTTGTATTGTAGGGATCGATGAATTGATGTCTGGCAAGAGAAAGTTTGCAAGAGGTGATAATCATATTTCCGGAAAATGGGAAGTAATTCTATGAAGTTGTTGGGAAGAGAACAAAAAGTGTTCTTCCAAAAGTGAGGAAAAAGATGTGTTACCTGGCAGAACAGGAATATCACGTTTGCTTCCGATCACACAAGTGATTTTCTCAAGAAGATTTCGTGTCCTTAACCGTGAACAGTTTTTATTCTTGCACATACTATCTAAAGCACGAGGTCGGCTACAGAGAGTTCTCTGCATGTAACAAATCAGTGAAAAAAAGTTTAATTGTTATTTGTTTCAATACAAGTGGATAAGGAAGTGGAGTCAGAAAAGTGATTTATTTATGAAGTTCATGGAAGCTGTTTCCAAAATTTACAAGTCTGAAGAAAGTTTAAATTTTTGTTCTGTATTGATCTTTTCGGTTACAACTTCCATTGCAGTGACAACTTTCTAGGCTAAACCTAAGTACTAGTACTGAAGGAAAATTGCTAACAGTAATTGAGGTATGAAGTAGCAGCTATAGCAAGCTATGTACAAACAAGTGTCTCCAACTAATTGAAGTAACACCCATTTTGGTACATTGGTACATATGCAAACTAATACAAAAGATAGCGTAGGTTTTGACAAACTGATCTGTACCATTGCCCAAGGTCTAGTTTAGGTTTAAATTTTCAATTTGATTGTGAGTTTCTGAAGCCAAGGAACGTGTCTGAAGGTAAGCTAACTGCGGTGATCGTCTGATCTGTACCGTAGCCCGAGGTTAAGGTTAGGTTCAGATGTTGGTGGTGAGCTGCCAAAGCCAACGAATGTGACGAGAAAAACGGACCGAGGTTACGGGCTTACCTGTAGCGTTACTTTAAAACGGAGGTTCCCAACCTTTCTTATACGATTACCCCTGAGCGCAACCAGACGATAGCTAGTACCCCTGCCCTGCCCCCTCCCCCACATTATCAGCAACTTCAGCACTTAACTAAACTGTAGAATGAAATACTTTTCATGGAACACTTTTATTTTTAAAATAATAAAAGATGAGAAAGATGTATGATACTTTGTGTGTGTGTGTTAGAATAAAGATGAAGCAATTTACGGTTCATCGTAAGTGCTAACAACAATTCTTTCTCTGGTAAGAAAGCAAACTATCCACAGTGGGGGTAGACACTTGCTACGAAACATTTTCCCTGCATTACTCCTCTCCATTATGAAATTTGGTTGGCCTGCTCACTGCGACCCTATTTAAAACCAAGCAGCCTTATCTAGTTACTGCTGCGTCGTGCTGTCAAGTAATTCATTTATCAGTTTACAAGCGAGTGATGAAACAATTTCTGGACGACTGCAGGCACTATATACAACTCTACAACTTGGAGAAGATATTTTCTTGAGATATTTAGTATTTGTTACTTATATGTCTCACTTTTATCATCAGCAATCTACGGGCAAAGCACAACATATGTGTGTAGTGAGTGGACTATGTGAGGAACCTGTAACCTCCACCGGATTAATCTACTAACTGAGAAAAAGTAATTACTGATAATGTATATAATTAACATTAGAGTCATTCGAAATTGTGATAATAATAACAATCTATTGAAAATAATTTAATTTCGTGACTGAAACAGATTCATATCGTTTAGTTTTTACGCCTCACAAAATTTCATTTTACCCCTCAGGGGGTAATTACCACCAGGTTGGGGACCACTGCGTTAGAATGTGTGTGTGGTTGCTGTATCTCAACAATCACATTTCCAGTGATATAGTCAAAAGCGTCGTATGGTTTTTTCATAACGTTCCTATTCTAGAGGTGGTGATTAGCCAGGAACCTAAGAATATAGTTTAAAATTGAGGAATAAGGTTTGATATGAAAGAGTTATGTACAGCTGTATAACATTACACCGCCATGAAATTTAAAATACACCCTAATGATGGTGTTGATCCAACGCCATTTCCTCGTTGGTTGCGCCATCTTTTCTAATCGGTCAACACTACCAGTTTGCTTCTGCCATCAGAAATGGTTCAAATGGTTCCAAGCACTATGAGACTTAACATTTGAGGTCATCACTCCCCTAGACTTAGAACCACTTAAACCTAACTAACCTAAGGACATCACACATATCCATGCCCGAGGCAGGATTCGAACCTGCGACCGTAGCAGCCGCGTGATTCCGGACTGAAGCACCTAGAACCGCTCGGCCACAAAGGTCCGGCATTTCTGCCAGCCCGTAGTTCACTTATTTGTGTTATAACATAACTATATGGGGATTCGCGTGATTTTCATAAGTAAATGCACTTCCGGTCTACGTTTTAGTATCCTATATCTACATTGAAGAGCCAAAGAAACAGGTGCACCTGCCTAATATCGTGTAGGGTCCCCGCGAGCACGCAGAAGTGCAGCAACACGACGTGGCATGGACTCGACTAATGTCTGAAGTAATGCTGCAGGGAATTTACACCCCATGAATCCTGCAGTACTATCCATGAATCAGTAAGAGTACTATGGGGTTGAGATCTCTTCTGAACATCATGTTGCAAGGCATCCCAGTCATGCTCAATAATGTTCATGTCTGTGGAGTTCGGCAGCCAGCGGAAGTGTTTAAAGTTAGTAGGGCATTCCTGGAATCACTCTGTAGAAATTCTGGATGAATGGGGTGTTGCACTGTGTTGTTGGAATTGCCCAAGTCCGTCGGAATGCACAGTGCCATGAATGGATGGAGATAATCAGACAGGATGCTTGCGTACGTGTCACCTGTCAGAGTCGTGTCCAGACGTATTAGGAGTCCCATATCACTCCAACTGCACACGCCCCACACCATTACAAAGTCTCCACCAGCTTGAACACTCTTCTGCGGAGACCATGAATTCATGAGGTTGTCTCCATACCCGTACACGTCCATCCGCTCGTTGCAATCTCAAACGAGACTCGTCTGACCGGGCCCATATCGATTATGTTTCGTTGAATCGTTCGCACGCTGGCACTTGATGGCCCAGCATTGAAATCTGTAGCAATTTGTAGAAGGGTTCCACTTCTGTCACGTTGAACGATTCTCGTCAGTCGGCGTTGATCCCGTTCTTGTAGGATCGTTTTCCGGCCGCGGCGATGTCGGAGATTTAGTGTTTTACCGGATTGCTGATATTCACGGTACAATTGTGAAATGGTCGTACGGGAAAATCCTCACTTCATCGCTACCTCGGTGATGCTGTGTCCCATCGCTTGTGCGCCGACTATAACACCACGTTCAAACTCACTTAAATTTTGATAACCTGCCATTGTAGCAGCGGCAACCTATCTTTCATCTACGTCAGACACTTGTTGTCTTATATAGGCGTTGCGACCGCAGCGCCGTATTCTGCCTGTTTACATATCTGTGTATTTGAATACGCTTGCCTATACCAGTTTGTTTGGGGCTTCAGTGTATATTATTAAAACACTATCGCAATTCCCGACACCAGTTGCAGCCCAGGGGTCAACAGATATGCTATTTTCAATAATCCGAGTAATTGCTGACCGAGTTTAAAAATTGGAAATACTCTCAAATTTACTCATTACGAAATACCGTCTTATACCAAAAATTTAACACAGTATGTCAGGCATTACGGGTACAAACTGTGTATTTGTCTTTGAGACAGTGTAACAGACGGCGCGCAAAGACACGGACTTGTTTGGTCGAGTATTTGAAAATGAGATAACTTAGCGACATCCAACAAAGTGTACAAATAATTTCAAACCTTTAACTTTTTCTCGGTGACAGCCCACACAAAATGACAGAAGGAAGAAAGTTCATCGGTTACAGCATTTTCGCTGTTCATACATCGTATTTCATCGTCAGGCATGACATTTTTTTTTATTACTACTTTACTCCTAACTCTATTCGCATCACAGTTTGTAGAAAGATTCCAAATGTACCACTGAATGGACCTGAAAAATTGTGTCATTGTACGACACATAGTTCAGGAAACATGACGTCGTAAACAATAAGAAGTGTGCTTACTAGCCTTTGCTTAAAATGGAGGGCAAATTACGCACTTTATATTCATCCAGTGTTTCACAATGGGAGCACTTACCGACTTCCAACAAACTTAAGACATAATTTCAAAACTCTTCTGAACTGTATCTCGCTTACATGCTAGAGGTCCTATATCCTAACACATGAATTCATTTGTAAAGCAATCAGACGTCTGAAGCTGTTTTGTACTTGTTCATGGGATTTATTCCTTTGAAGAATAGGTAGTTTACTGGTATGTTTCTAATGTATACCACCCTCTTTTAATTACCTATGTATATGTTCCGAGGTATTATGAGTTATTATGTTATCATGTTGACACTGAGAACCATGTTTTCCCCGAATCTGTGAACGTTTGGGAAAACGTGGCTAGAGTGATACCTAGGAGCACAATTTTAGCTGCTGTAATTGAAACATTTATAACATTGCCTCTAACAAATATTTCGTTCTTTATTGCATGTTAAGATATCTGACACTGTGGTTAGAATGATACCAAAGAACGAAGTTTAAATTGCTAGACTGAAATGAGTGGCAATAGCATTTACAAACGCTTCTGAGAAACATTTTGCTGTTTTTTCGAGTGATAACATTCGCCATTTCTGTTGTTGCAAATATTTCGGTACATCAACTCTGCCCATTATTCATTGTACAATTACCAACTGCAGCACGCTACGGTAGACCCAGGTTCACTGTAACTGAAATTATATTTATTTATACAAACTATCTACATTCTGGAAACATCCCCCAGGCTGTGGCTAAGCCATGTCTCCGCAATATCCTTTCTTTCAGGAGTGCTAGTTCTGCATGGTTCGCAGGAAAGCTTCTGTAAAGTTTGGAAGGTAGGAGACGAGGTACTGGCAGAAGTAAAGTACCGGTCGTGAGTCGTGCTTCGGTAGCTCAGTTGGTAGAGCACTTGCCCGCGAAAGGCAAAGGTCCCGAGTTCGAGTCTCGGTCGGGCACACAGTTTTAATCTGCCAGGAAGTTTTAAACTATCTACATGGTGCGAAAAGTGGCAGGTGACCCTGAACGACAATTATTACCATTTTCGTTCTGCGTAAAATCATGAAAATTTAAAAGTTGTTGATTTAACTGAATGCTTGGGATTAAACTTAGTAACAACTTAAATAGGACCCATCATATAGAAAATGTTGTCGGGAATACAAAAATACATAATGCTACACAGACATTGAAGACTCTATAACCACTGATATCGAAGACGAACCAAAGGCTTTATTGATCAATACTTAGAAAAAATGTTCTTAAAAGACTGCCTACGCTACTCTTGTCCGTCCTCATCTGGAGGATTACTGCAAAGTAAGCGGTTCTCGCCAGATACTATTGATGGAGAGCACTGAATAAATTCAAGGGCAGCTCGTTTTATATTATGCCAAAACAGGAGAGTGAGTGTAACTGACATGAAAAGCGTGTCATTAAACCAAAACCGTTTCTCGTTGCGGTGAGATATTTTCATGAAATTTCAATCGCCAACTTCGATCTCTGAATTCGGAAATACTTTGTTGATTTCTACCTTCGTAGGGGAAAAGAAATGTGATAAAATAAAAGAAATCAGAGCTTGCTAGGAAAAATTTAGGTATTCATTTTTTGCATGTACTACCCGCACTTGAAACTCTCAATAAATAGTCTGAAAGTAGTTCTACACACCCTCTTGCAAGCACTTGAATGTGTATTGCAGTGCAGTCAAGTAGATGCTGATGTGTCAGTAGTTCCTTGTGGTGGCATTTTCGTAGGAGCTATGTAGGAATTTGCAGCCCATTGCAACTTGTGTAGATGTTCGTTTTAATGTAGTCACAATGGGAGAGTTTAATACTAGAGCCTGTGACGCTGAAGATGTGTCTACTTTTTCCCTGTCGCCCTCTCTCCCCCGGGAATGGGATTTCGATATGCCATCTGTCTGGGTCTACTGTTATCCCATGTGAAGTTGCGTATTCGTTTTCGTAATGTTCTCGAATCGTGAATGTGTCCAATTAATGTTTAATTTCCGTAAGGATGAACGAAGATTAAACATGTGATATTAGAAACTATTAGTAAAAATATTTCATGGCTCTTTGATCACTAACGGTTAATTTTTTTTACTAAAAACAGTCTTGACAGCTAAAATAATTTATTTTTAACTTAAAAAGTTACCGCCTTCGATCTGTGTGAGATCATCTCAGACCAGTTACTCCATGATGAGTGTTGGTAGAAGTGACACGGAGCAGAAACCGCTCTGGGAAGGAGCGAAGATCAACTTCAACAGAAGTTCTACAGAAGTTGATCTTCGCGCCTTCCCAGAGAAGTTTCTGCTCCGTGTCACTTCTACCAACCCTCATCAAAGAATAACAGGTCTGAAGATGGTCTCACATAGATCGAAACCGGTCACTTTTAAGTTAAAAATAAATTTTGAGCGGTCAAAGCTGTTTTTAATTAAAACTATTTAATAGTGCTTGCTACGCTGTTGTTTATATCAACAATATTTCAATTTTTTTTTCTAAATTCCATGTGTCTCGGGATGATCTTATTAGGCGTACTACGAAGCTGTTTCGCAATGCCGCCATATCACGTTTTATTACAATGTAGATTCTGCAATACGATGAAATGCAGTTGGAAAACTAAAAAATACCAGTAGCTATCCATAGTTTTTTTTTAAAGAATTGCACAAGACGAGCTGTAATACTTGTCGAAAACAAGCAACATGTCCTTGCCTTTATTTCTTCAAAGATTTATGCTAAGGTGATTTCAGATGTTGAACGTAAATTGTTAACATGCATTCGTATCAAGTGTATAAAACCCACAGTATGTTTGAACAGTATCTATCTGTACTATCGATCAGATGGCATTCTAAATCTACAGCACGCTTGTAGTCAGTCATGACACGTGACGATGTATGCTGGCGACAACAAATTCTGTTGTAAGCAGTCTGAAGCCTCACCTGATAGTCATGCCTACTCTATGGAGACTGCTGATAATAAGACAACACCAATTTGGTAGTAACTCTGGATAAAAAACAGTTTGAATCAGCGAAATTTCATAGTAGAGCATACGCGACAAATTGTACCGTAAATTCAATTAATTTCGTAGTCATCTGCAATAAATTACATGTCTCACAAGTCAGAGATCAAATTGTACTCCGTAGCTCTACCGGAGTACGGCAATCGTTTTCTTAATTTCGTTTGTCTACATTTTAAGTATTAATTGAGGCACTGAAAGTCTCCAACCTGTTGCCTTTTCGTCATCATTCAGCTTCATGTAACGAAGCATTTGCTTTTTACTTGTAATTTTCAAATAATAATACTGATATTTAAATACATTTTGTGGTGTCACCGCCAGACACCACACTTGCTAGGTGGTAGTTTAAATCGGCCGCGGTCCATTTAGTACATGTGGGACCCGCGTGTCGCCACTGTGTGATCGCAGACCTAGCGCCACCACAAGGCAGGTCTCGTGATACGAACAAGCACTCGCCCCAGTTGTACGGACGACCTAGCTAGCGACTAGATGTACGAAGCCTTTCTCTCTCATTAGCCGAGAGACAGAATAGCCTTCAGCTAAGTTAATGGCTACGAACTAGCAATGCGCCATTAGCCTTACAGTGATTGTAATTAAAGTCTCCTGTGTATAGTCAAGAGAGATGTACCACAATGATTGATTAAAGATAAGTATTAATCCAGCTACGTACTTTTCTTCATAGCATTAATTACGCAGCCTGTTCCAGTACTTCACGCCCGTCTGCGTTAGTCTAGCGTGCATTTTCAGCCATCTCTATCTACAAGGTGTTGGCCCAGCTGCCGACACATCACATTTGTACTTTTATTTAGTAGCCATCTAGTATAAATCCCTTTATTGACGATGTATTCAGAATTTATTTACGTTGGGATGTGATTGCTTTGGAGACGTGTCGATTTCGCGCAATCAGCTCACTATTAAATGCACATCAATGCTTTTTACAAGTAAAGCCTTAAATGTGGGAGTCTCATTACGAACTCTGATTTTTTCATTTTGTGTTACGCAAATTATTTGATGCATTACTCTTCACAACTTCACGGTCCGCCGTCATCAAGCTTTTCTGCTGCCAAATGACGTCTCTGCACTTGTCGCTAAAAGCAATCTAAAAAATGCAGGTAGGGGAGCCATTTTCGGCTAAGTAGGAGTTGTGTAACTACTTAATATTTCAAATCAGATCATTAATATTCCTTAAATATGCTCTTGCTGTGGTCACTGTGATATATCTCGCTTCAGAACAATTAGCCTTCGGAAGAATTAAGTACAACCATTTCACCTTTTTTAAAGGAATTCTCTGATCCGTAGGAGCCATATGAAAATATGGCAATCGTTATTTAACTCACTGCTACAATGAGTGGCTTGGTATTATTGTATAAATTTGCTGCGTTTAAATAACAGAGTAAGTAGATAATCATTATGAAACTCGGTAAGAAACAGTACGCCAATTTTTTAGTTCAAATGAAATAATTTAGTTGTGTGGTGACCCATTGACTTCTATTATCAAATGTCGCATTTTATTTGGCCCTAATCATATCTTAAGTTTAGTAATAGCAGGTACTATGCCCTCACTGCGTATGAGGTATTACTTTTAACATTGTCAACTCGTGTCATCACAACCGTACGCCTGAAGGACTCTACCGAGTGGAAGTGGTAACGTTTCATCTGAAAAATATACGACCAGCGCAAAATGGTTCAAATGGCTCTGAGCACTATGGGGCTTAACTACTGTGGTCATCAGTCCCCTAGAACTTAGAAATACTTAAACCTAACTAACCTAAGGACATCGCACACATCCATACCCGAGGCAGGATTCGAACCTGCGACCGTAGCAGTCGCGCGGTTCCGGACTGCGCGCCTAGAACCGCTAGACCACCGCGGCCGGCACGACCAGCGCACCTAGCTATTTTGTCTTGGTAGGAAGTATAGAACACTGATATGGATTGGTGTTACTGAGTGTAAAAATCAAAGAGAAGGCGTAATTAAGTAGTAAAAATTTACCCCAGTCTGGAAGACTCAAAAGCTTAGGGAAGTCTACCGGTTTATAAAGCAATCATTTTCAGCTTACTACTACTACTCGTCGAGTGGTAACAATTCGTTGGCTAAATCAGCGATGTCAACATGAATATACGAGCGTCACCTAGCCACGAAATAATCTTTTCTGTAGTTCAGGTAACGCCATATGATCTACTTGTACTATTGGCTTTGTAACATTACTGGAGAATTTGTTTCTCCAGCTCGTTTCTTTATCGAAAGATTTTATTTACCCGTGGTGTTCACTATCTAAACAATATCTGCCACATTTATTTTTGTACAGAAGGTTAATGAAGAAGCAGTCATCGCTAACGACTTCAGTGCAATCAAACTGTTTGGTCGTTGTGCTTTATTTGTATGTGTTTTAAAGATCAAAACACATACTTTATGTAAGTAAGAGTATCACCCTTATGGGAGTGATGTCGTAAGCTCCAGTCCTCTTCTATGATTCTAAGTGAGGCGTTAATCACGTCAACTGTAACTGAGCAGAAAATCTGGGCTTAATTTCACTCTGCCGGTAGGCAGTGAAATCTCGTGCTTGGAGGCATAGTCATCACCGGAAGCTAAAACACTAGTTCTCACTTTTAGCAGGACGTAACTGATCACAGGGGACAGAATTGCCGCTAATGTGGCGAATTGTAAACTGCCATTTTACAACGTCACTATTAGTCTTACTTCTATATTTTTTGGAATGCAGATTGTGCTAACAGACCGATCTGAAGCAGAGCCCAAGGTCTAAGTTATGTTGAAATGTAATTGTTTGGTTATGAGTTGGTGAAGCTACAGCTTTGCAGAAAGACAACAAGTTACACGACCCAAATAAATGTAAGCGGACACCCCTATGAAATGAGGAACTGACCTCTAGATGTCATTAATGGCGGAGAGTGTCGGGGTATCAGTAGAGCCAGGACGTATATTTGTCACTGGATATCACATGAGCAACAAATCCATCGGGGATATCTCAGTCATTGTTACGTGCCCAAGTCGATTCTTGAAGATGTGACTGTGAAATGGAAACGCGAAGGAACACCACAAATCTACCAGCACACCAGCTAGCACAATGACTGTGTCTATGGCATTAAAAACAATGGGGCACAACGCTCGAGCAGCTCCTCATATGCCGCTCATTTCTGTAGTCAGTGCTGAGCGACGCTTGAAGTGATACAGAGAACGAAGCCATTGGACAAGGAATGACTGGTAAAAGTGGTTCGGAGAAACAAACCACGCTATATCCCGCACGGAATCCGATGGAAATTTCCGGATTTGTCGAATTCCTGGAGAACATTAGTCATGTGTAGTTCCAACAGTGAAGCACGAAGGAGATGGTGTTGGCATGGGGGTGTTCTTCGTTGTTAGTTTGTGGTCTCTTTATTTCGCTTAGGAAAACGCTTAATGCTGACGGATATGTGCACATTTTAAAACATTATGTACCGGGTACAGTAGGGAAACATTTGATGATTGTATCAGCATTACAATGCACCCTGTCAAAGCAGCGTCTCTGATACAATGGTTTATGGACTATATAATTCCTAAAATGGGCTGGCCAGAATCCGGACCTAAACCTACTGTGTAGGCTTAATATCACCCTGCCATTAGGCAGTGAAATCTCGTGCTTGGAGGTACAGACACCACCGGAAGCTAAAGCACAGAAGGTCGAGCTCACTGCAGACCTTACCATACATCGGCACGATCCACTATGGTTTCGGCTCTTGAGGAAGAATGTGTTGCCTTTCCTCCACAGACATCCAGACACCTTACTGAAAGCGTCCGCAAACGAATTCAAGCTGTCAATAAAGGCGAATGGTGGGCACACGTGCTATTAATGTTCGCTATTAGGTGTCCGGATATTTTCGATAATATGGTGTATTTTGTGAAGTGAACGTTGTAGTGGGAGGATGATTTATAGCATGGCCCGAGGTCTAGCTTAGATTGGACCTTAACTGTTAGACTGCGAGTTAATAAAGCGACCGAATTCGCATAACGAATCTTGTTGTGTGAACGGATTCGTAGCCCAAAGTTTAGGTTAAATTGGGTTGGAAGTTCACTTTTTGTTCGTGAGTTGGCGGATAGTAGTACAGTCCCCACCCCAATCGACCTCCGAATGAGATTAAGTAACAAAAATGGTTCAA
Source organism: Schistocerca piceifrons (assembly GCF_021461385.2). Taxonomy (NCBI): domain Eukaryota; kingdom Metazoa; phylum Arthropoda; class Insecta; order Orthoptera; family Acrididae; genus Schistocerca; species Schistocerca piceifrons. The sequence continues at coordinate 349,803,332 of NC_060140.1, forward strand.
ATGGCTCTGAGCACTATGGGACTCAACTCCTGAGGTCATTAGTCCCCTAGAACTTAGAACTAGTTAAACCTAACTAACCTAAGGACATCACAAACATCCATGCCCGAGGCAGGATTCGAACCTGCGACTGTAGCGGTCTTGCGGTTCCAGACCGCAGCGCCTTTAACCGCACTGCCACTTCGGCCGGCGATTAAGTAACAGCCCATAGCTCATTCACTAGTACGACTGCATCTGGGGCTCACTGAGATAAATGGATGATAGATGATCGCTAGATTTATGTGAATCGACGGCTCCTGATCGATAGTAACTGCTTATGTTAATCAAAATATTAACTGCAGCGTGCTCTGCGTCTTAGTCTCGATTTTACTTACACAGTTGAAGAGCAGTATTTCAATCGTTGACCGATTCCATAACTCAAAGATGGGTGAGAATAGCAACACAAATTCTACTATTGGACTGGTCATGGAAAAGAATTTGTGAACACGGGAAACCTGATAAAAACTACGACCCTGTGTCATCAAATGTGGGCCATATTTTTCCTATGCCCTGGTCTGGTTTAAAGCCCAAGCAACTCAAACGGTCGCTTTGGGTGCCAAGCTGAGAGGATACCAAAGGCTACTAAGTGCAAAATTTGTATGCAGGGTGTATCACATTTAGCTGCGAAAACCGACACTGATGAAATTAAACGATAGTAGGAGGGAAAAAGTGAAATTGAACATGGGTCTGCAAACGATTCGATTGCGAGAAAATTGCGGTTACGACTCGCCCTTGACTTATCCCTATTCTCTAATTTCTCCCTTTGTCGGTGGACGTTAAAGGAATATTTTCGTATTCGGAGGAGAATGTGGGAGATTAAAATTTCATTAAAAGATCTTGCCGCATCGAAAACGGCTTTTCTGTTTATGATTGCCACCCCATATCGCTTACCACATCCGTGTCACTCTGACCCCTATTTCGCGGTAGTACAGAACGACCTGCCATTCCTTGAACTTTTCGATTAAATCCTCATCTAGCTGGACAAAAATGTCTCGGAAGGTCTACCTCAACGAGGAATTAATACTACCACAGCACGTTACATGTTATGTCTACAGCTCTATCTACACGATTAATTTACAATTTTCACTTAAGAGCCTGGCGGGTGGCTCATAGAACGACTTTCACACCATTTCTCTGCTGTTCCACTCTCGATCAGTGCGAGGGATAAACGAACACTTAAAACTTCCCCTGTGAGCTCAGAGACTTCTCATTTTATTACGACGATCATTTCTCTCTTTGTAGATGGGCGTTATAAAAATATTTTCATATTTGGAGGACAAAGCTGGAGAGTGCAATTTTGCGAAAATATCTCGCCGCATCAAAAAACGTTTTTTCTTTAATAATTGCCACCCCAACTCCCGTATCTAATCCGTGACACACTCTCCTTAATTCGCGATAGTGCAAAAGAACTCCCCTTCTTTGAACTTTTTTGATGTACTCTGCCAGTCGTATCTGGTAAGAATCCCATATCGCACAGCAATATTCAATGAGAAGACGGACAAGCGAAGTGTAGACAGTCTGTTTAGTGGATTTCTTGCATCTTTTAAGTGTTCTATCAATAAAATATAGTCTCTTGTTCACCTTCCCCACAACATTATCTATGTGATCGTTCCATTCTAAGTTGTTCGTAAATGCTAGCCCTACATACGTAGTTGAATTGACAGTCTTTAAATTTGTGTTATTCACAATGTAACCGTAATTTAAGGGATTCCTTTTAGAACTCATGTGGATAACCACACACCTTTCAATAATTACAGTCAGTTGCCACTTTTCGCATCATACAGATATCTTGTCTAGATTCTGCAATCGGTTTTGATCTTATGATGACTTTAGTAGACGGTAAACGACAGCGTCATATGCAAACAATCTAAGAGAGCTGTTCTAATTGTCTCCTAAACCATTTATACAGATTAGAGGAGCAGGGGGCTACAACACTTCCTTGCGGAGCGTCAGATATCACTTCTGACCACTCTATGACTTTCCGTCAATTACTATTAACTGTGACCTTACTGACAGGAAATCACGAGTCCAGTTGCACAATTGATATGATACTCCTTAGGCACGGCATTTGAACGGAAGCCGCTAGTGAGATCTCCAGTATCCCTTTTAGGAATTCAGAAGTTTAGAACTATGGGATCAGTTTGTGATATTATGTCGATAGCGCCCATTACTTCATGAAAACATATAACAATTTGAGTTCCACAAGAAAATATATTTTCCGAATCCTTTCTGACTGTGGGCGAATATATCATTGTCTTCGAGGTAATGTATAATGTTCAAAGACAGTACATGTTCCAAAATCCTACCGCAAATCGACGTCAGTGATAGGGGACTGTAATTCAACGGATTACTCCTATTGCCTGTCTTGATTGTTGGTATGACCTGTGCAACTTTCCAGCCTCCAGGTACGGACCATTGGTCGAGAGAGTGGTTGTACAAGATTGACACGCTTGTAGTTATTTTATCAGAATACTCTGAAAGCAATGTAATCCCTATACAATCTGGAACGGAATACTTGTCCTTATTAAGTGATTTGAGTTGCTTCGCTACACCGAGTATGTTTAGCCATGTTACTGTTGTTGGCATTAGTTCTTGTTTCGAATTCTGGAATATTTACTTCGCCTTCTTTGGTGAAGGAATTTCGGAAAATCGTATTTAGTAACTCCGCTTTAGTAGCACTGACTTCTGTAACATTACCGTCGCTACTGTGTAGTGAAGGTATTGATTATGTCTTGCAGCTAGTGTGCTTTACATACGATCAGAATCTGTTTGGATATCCTGCCAGATTTCTAGGCAGAATTTTATTATGGAAACTAATAAAAGCATCTCGCATTGAAGTTCGCACTAAGTTTCAGGGTTTGGTAAAACATCGACAATGTTGTAGATTTCAGGATATTTTAAACTTGGCATGCTTTTTTCCTTGATTCTGACCTGACCTGACCCTGGGGTATCAAGCTATATTTGGAATAAACCTCTCTATTGGCGTCGACACTATTTCTTTGGATGTGAGCCACATCAGGTCTACCTGCATATATGAGGGCTTGCTGTGAAGTAATTCCTCCGAATCGTTTATGTGAGACTTCTTTTCAATAAAAAAACTTTGCCAACATTATACATCTTTATTCTCGATGTCTAAATATTTGTTTCGCAACATAATCACCTTGTGATCAAGACATTTCTCCGGAAGAGAGACCAGTTTGTTGATACCGTCATTGTAGAATGTCTGATTTTGTTGACGGAGCTCCAACATCATCTCTGCCTGCGCCACTTCATCACTATCAAAGTCAAGTCCTCGAAGGTATTCTTTAAGTTTTGAAAACGGATGAAAAACAGATGGGGCAAGTTGGGACTATATGGAGCGCTCATGTGTGGTCTTGCATTGTCATGCTGAAGGAGCGGGTGTTCCGTGTGTAGACGAACTCTCTGAATTCGTGCTTTCTATTTTCTGAGGGTCTCTCACGCACCGACTGAGCTACATTACACACTGTCACGTAACACTCTACAATTTGGAGCCTCCTAGCCCTTTCAGACCTGGATTTTTTCTGGAGGAAGGAAAATTTTTCCCTATATGTTAATGCTCTTATGTGATTTTTTAATGATTTTAGGCGCAAAATATACACAAAAATATGTACCCATTTTCAAACCATACTTTGTACACTTGGTTTCATTCTGTGGACTAAAATAACTAATTATGAAATTTTCTGTACTGTAATAAAAAGCAAAATAATCATTCAACAATTACCATGCAAAATAACAATAAGAATATTAAATTATACGGTGGAATATAGCCAACCAACCATATACGTGTATTCTGGTGGTTTAGAGCTGCTGCGCACTGTATATTGACTTGCTGATATTTTCATAGTGCTAGCGGCATACGGTTGCAAAATGTCAGCGAAGCGGGAAAGTCGACCGAGTAATATGCGTGACACTAATACCTCAACCGATATTGAGAACAGAATAAAAATTCGGAGGTGTTACTTTTCAGCACGACCTCGTAGTCAGTTCGGAAGGAATATAAACTGTGTCTTAGGAAGCCATTAAGCAAATTTTCGTCTGCTTTTTTGAATAGATATATTTTACGTTTATTTGAGGTGGGTTTGAATGTTACGGAATTCAGTTTCACTACAGCGACCTCATTATCACTAATACCTACATACGTCACGATGCTCCCTGTTCGCTGAGGTCATCGGTCCCTAGATTTACACACTACTTAAACTAACTTATGCTAAGAACAACAAACACACCCATGCCCGAGGGAGGACTCCAACCTCCGGCGGGAGGGGCCGCGCGATTAGTGACATGGCACTTCTAACAGCGCGACCGCTCCGCGCGGCCTGCTCGAAATTATTTGTTGTCGAAGAGATCAAGTAAGTTTTCGCAACCATTTACATTTCGAGTGGACTCTTGAACTAAATGCTGAAAATATTTTTTGGAGTAAGCAGCAGTGCAATTTCGGGCAGTGATTTATGTCTACTACTGGCTTTGAACATGTATTCTCGCCAACATATCGACATATTGACACACTGATGTCACCTCTAACTCCAATTGTATGGATGGCTTACCTACTAGAGACGATACTCAAGCTTTCTTTGAACCTTACAGTAACTGTATCATCTGAATCAGGGGGTCGTGAAAGGAACCAATTATCGGTTTATTCCGGTTGTCAAGTGTAGCTTCACCATACAGTAACTCAAAGAAAACGTGTGTTTCAATTTCGCTACGAGATAAACTACTTATGACAACAACAAGCATACCACTACGCTATTGATTCATGCTATTACATTGCTCTGTGTCCACTTGTCTATCACCTTTATGAAATTACTCTGTACTTGAATTGTCTTCACAACTACGAACCAATTGATCAAAATTTGATTGAAAAAAGAATGTATCCACTGCATATTATCGAACAATAAATGTCCAGGAAAGAAAGAAAATGAAAAACAAATTAATGTGATGAAAGACTTTTTTTCATCGCCTTCTATAAACAGCGAAAAAATTTTAAGGTGCTATTGCTTCAAACAGAAATACTGTGGGCTTAGGTGATTACCTCCCTACAGCTACAACTGTCTTCAAATTTTGGTGCATATAAGAGCTTATATTACTTACATATTGGCGAACTTACATTCTTGTTTCAAAAATGAAAAAAATACGAATTTCATGTGAAAAAATGAGGCTTGTTATTGCGATTATTTACTATTACAACCAGTAGATACGTTATTAATTAAAGAGTAATATGATCTTTAAGAAATGACGAGTGCATTGCAGTCACTACTGTCTGGCTCCAGAATGTCCAGCCGTCCCTACTGTAAAGCTGTCACGAAAACGCTGATTCGTGAAAATGCTGCAAGCAGGGTACCCCAAAGTATCTGCAAGCAAATGTCTTGCTTCATAAAAATGTGGATTTCCTCCTGTACCACATGCATCATGTCACGCTTCGTGTAAGTTAAACATTATAACGTCAATCTTAAAATGTTTTTACAAAGAGCACTAGGAAAGCGAGGTAATGTCTAAAAGAACGGGAGAGGCTGCGTTCAATAGATCGCCGCTTGTATGTAAAAGTTTTCTAGGACTGGCTTTTCTAGGACCGCCCCTGTGTATGTTAGCTCTCGCCCTTGAATCGTTGACTGTTTTAAAACTAACTGTAAATGCGGACTGTTGTTTCATTAGCAAATATTCCGCTGTGTACAACGAATCAAAACGTTCCTGCTACTAAATTATGTCGTAAGAATAACAGTATTTTTTGTTATGGTGCATGTCTTATAAACTTTACGATTAGGAAATGGAACACTTTCGTATAAGCGTGACGCTTATCGGATGCAATTCTGAACCTGATCCCTCCTTTTTACGTATTCGTACATCTTAATCTGTTGCCAACTGCTATCCTGTATTTCACATACTGTACTTTCACTTTTCCGTTATATGTTACGGTAAGTGTTATGATTTGAAGTAATAGATATATTTCTTGTTTACAGTTTATTATTAAATCTCTGTATTACGTATCTACTATTTGAGATCGCTTCGAAGTTGTACTTAAAATTTAGAAACAACAAGTTGTAGGAATATAACAAATTGAATGTAAATGCTTAGGAATGGGAATGATAAAAGGTACTTTTAATGCGTGCACTACAATTTTACTAAGTACCTGGTGTTTTACTGATATTGTTTTCGAAACAATAGAGAGTGGTGTGTTACGTCTGGTACTTGCCTGGCTGCGAGTAATGATTTAATTATGTTTAACAACGGACAAAAACACTAAATTTTTTGAATTATACAGTAAATTACTCACTGTAAGCAACTCCTATACGTTAGAGCCGGTCGTACTTATATACGTCACTTTCAAATATGATGAGTTTCTTTACAACAATCATGCCAGTACGATAGTTCTTATTCCTTTTGTATTACTGTCTAGTCAAAACAAGATATGAAATCAGCTACCAAATAGACAAGGACACGTAAATGAATGACTTGCAAGTTGAGAACGAAGATATTCCTGCGTCCAAAGTACTTCGGGGAGACGATGCAGAGTATTATTATCTGTCGTGAACTTTTCGAAAGAGTTTCGCAACAAAGGCGGCCGCTAATGTATAAACCGGTTGCGAGCTAAGTGGAAAATCGGAGCATTCCTCGATGAGCTAATGGGCTCAGCAACCTGTAGAAACGTCCATTATAGTGGATGATATTTTGCTGTTTTCCGGGTTGTGAAATACGCAAAACTCTCACATCCGTGTCAACTGTATATGTATCTCAAGGGTAATACTGTATGCAAGACATCTATAGTCGGCATAGTTCTCCTATGTACCGATTGTTTGAGTGCCTAATGTGTCTCGGGGAAACTGGGAAACCCACTACCGTATGACATCCTGGGAAATCTTGCTAGAGCTAATGAATCACCTAAACCGATCTGCTTCAAGTGGTTATCGAACAACATCGACATAATGCTTGATCTGTTTGACTATGGGCTTCTAATGGCAGTAGATAACAGCGCCCAGGCTACTTAATGTGTTCATTGACTTACGGAAGAGTGTTAGATACAGTTCTGCACTGTCGCTTAGCGATTAAAATACAAGCTTACGGAACATCGGACAAACTTCGTGACTGGATTAAGGAATTCCTATCAGAAAGGAAATTATAGCGAAATGAAAAATACTTGTAGAGGATCGGCGCTTAGCGCAGGGGCTGGCAGGTTACGCTCAACGTAAGGTGTAAAGACTCATTATTTTACGATTACGTTACGGGCGATATATTACTGCGTATGGTAACAATAGTAATACGTTATATGATTGCGTGGTATCTGTTCTTTCGGACACGTTCCGAAAGAACAGACGCCACGGAGAATCAGCAGCTGTGAAACATATATAAATTAAAGGGCTGCTGTCAGCTGCTGCGGCACATTATGCGGATTCAGCGGGGACGAGTAAAGGTGCACAGGACCGGATTCGAACCTCTGATCTCCAGCTTCCTAGGAAGATGCCTTAACCATTGCGCCATCCGGAGCACAGTGGTAACTGTGCGCATTATCTCGGCGCGGTTCGCGGCCGATCTACACTCCTATCGCGAACATGGAGTCAATGGACAGGGACTGCAGATAGGTGGCGCTCGGTGGGAGAGTAGATCGACTGTGAGGTGTCCGAGATAGTGCTCACCGCTTTGTCCCGTATGACGGAGTGGTTGACGCAGCTGCATAGTAAACAGGAGATCCTGAGTTCGAATCCCGGTCCGGTACACATTTTCACTCGTCGCCGCTGATCCCGCGTAATGTCCCGCTGTAGTTGACTGCAGTGATCCACTTTAATTTAGATATAATCGTAATACGTCCAGAGAGACCTGAAGTGGAACGTGCACATGAAACTTGGTATAGAAAAAGCAGGTTCCAGGCTGAGATTCATTAGAAGAACTCCATAACGTTTTAATTTACAGACGAAAGAATTGGCTTGCCAAGCTCTCGATAGACTGATATTTAACTATTGTTCAACAGTCTGAGACCATTATCAGGTACGATTAATAACAGAGATACAGATGATCCAAGGAAGGTCAGTGATTTTCGTTGCGGGCTCGTTTGCGAAACATCATGGAGATGATCGTGAAACTAAATGGCAGACTCCGAAAACAGTTTAAACAATTGCGTGGCATATTATACGAGGCTTGACCTGACTGGGAGAGAGCTCGTGCATTAATTTTTTCACATAGAACCATGAACGCACTTGACGAAAAATTACAATTTTGTTTTGGGCAGCTGAACGTATTCTCGACCTGTGGTTTTCAAACTTTGGTGGTCCATGGCCACCTTGACCTGGACATAAACATCTGCGGCTCTTTTCGCACACGACATTCGAAAAAGAGTTCAAATGTATGTGAATTCCTAAGGGAGCAAACTGCTGAGGCCATCGGTCCCTAGACTTACACACTACTTAAACTAACATACGCTAAGGACAACACACACACCCATGCCCGAAGGAGGCCTCGAACCTCCAGCGAGAGAGGCCGAGCAGTCCGTGACATGGTGCCTCAAACCGCCCGGCCACTCAGCGCGGCTACTCGACATTCCGCTCGAAGTATGGGGTAAATGAACTTACGAGGGTAATCCCAAAAGTAAGGTGGCCTATTTTTTATAAGTACGAAACTCTGTTTGTGTGGCAGTTGGTCACACTGTTATGAAGAGTGCTTCATGCGCTCTGTGTAAACATGCGCACGCCGCGCTGAGGAGCTCAGTCTTGGCTTGGCAGCCGTTAAGAATGGAGCTTCCGTTGAATGTTACCGCCAAGTGCGAACTGCGCGCAGTTATTCGATTTCTGAGCGCAAAGGGCACTGCGCCGATTGAAATCCATGGCCAATTGAAGGAAGTGTATGGTGAGTCGTGCATTTATGTCAAAAATGTTCGTAAGTGGTTTAGAGAGTTTGCAGATGGTCAAACCGAAATTCACGACGAACAAGGGAGCGGGAGACCGTCAGTTTCGGAGGAGACAGTGTTGAAGGTTGAGAGAAGCATGCGTGAAGATCGGCGGATCACCCTGTATGATCTCTGCACGTTGGTTCCTGGGGTTTCCCGAAGCACCGCTCACGGAATTTTAACGGAAACATTGAACTACCGGAAGGTGTGCGCAAGATGGGTGCCCCGCATGCTGAGTGAGGACCACATGCAGCAACGAGTTGATGCTTCCAGCGCATTTCTTCACCACCTTGCAGCCGAACAGGACAACTTTCTGGACTCGATTGTCACGGGTGACGAAACCTGGGCATAACAATTTACACCTGAGACCAAGCAACAATCACGCCATTGGCGGCATCCTTCTTCGCCAAAGCTGCGGGAATTCAAACAAACACAGTCTGCCGGTAAAGTCATGACAACCGTTTTTTGGGATCGGAAAGGGGTATTGTTGTCTACATTATGCCCACTGGGACCACAATTAACGCTGACAGGTACTGTGAGACTCTGAAAAAACTCAAATGGGCAATTCAGAACGGGTGAAGAAAAATGTTAAAATGTGTGTGAAATCTTATGGGACTTAACTGCTAAGGTCATCAGTCCCTAAGCTTACACACTACTTAACCTAAATTATCCTAGGGATATACACACACACCCATGCCCGAGAGAGGACTCGAACCTCTGCCGAGACCAGCCGAACCGGAGAAGAGGAATGTTAAGCAAGGGCGTACACATTCTCCACGACAACGCTCTCGCACACATCGCTCGGCAAACCGTTGCTCTCCTGCAACAGTTTCAGTGGAACACAGTCTCCCACCCACCATATAGTCCTGACTTGGCGCTCAGTGACTATCACCTGTTCCCTAAGTTAAAAGAACATTTGGCCGGAAAGCGATTCAGCTCTGACGACGTGATGAAAGAAAAGGTTCATAACTTTCTGAACAGCATAGCGGCGAGCTGATATGACATAGGCCTACAAAAACTGCCACAGCGTCTACAAAAATGCATCGACATAAATGGTGATTATGTCGAAAAATAGCTAAATGTTCAAGCTGTAAACTGATGTAAAGCATTGTAGAAATAAAGAGCTGTATGTGCTTATAAAAAAAATAGGAGACTTCTGGGATTACCCTCGTAAGTTCCGAAAGAAATGAATGAAAGTAGTTATTCTTTATTAACTGTTAACATAACACATGTTCATCAAACTCTGATGTTGTTATACTTCATTCGTGCACGAAAATCGATGGAACTTGCTTCTTCTTCATTAGTCTTCCACATCTCTGCACAAGACTGCGACTCGTTTCTCTTTCTGCACATCATTCGCGGTATATATTACATATTGATGACTGTCATTGCTGAAAAACCTTCCTCACATAGGTAGGTTGTTGCAAAAGTATCAAAACTCGTCAGGCCTTGTTACCTATTTGCGGACACTGATTCATCAAGCTTCAAAACTCAGGCAGTGATGGGGAAACGAACTTCGATTTCAGTGTGAAGTAACATCTGAAGTAACATCAGTGAACTGCTCTTCTTCCTTAACGGCAAGCGTTTATGGAGGTTCTGTATTGAAGGGATCGTTGCTCCAATTGTGTTGATGAACTTCTTCTTTAAACTACCTCAGAATGAAACAACTTAGTTCAGTTAAATGATATAAAAACACTCGCAATTCTGCGCTCAGCTGAAAGTCATTGTCTTCTAAAGCCGCGTGTAGAACAGGGAAACGTACATCTTTATCTTGCAGCTTCTTGAATCCACAACAGTAGTTTCTTTCTGAAGGTCGAAATTTTCTCTGACATTTATAGGATGCTGGCGTCATTACCTTGAAGGGATACTTTCAATAATTGAGTTTTCCAAAGATGTCACAAAGCTACGCCAATAAAAAACAAAGTCACAGCTAGGAACTCAACTGTTTCTCTTGAAAATGTTAAGAATACAGTTCACTGCTAAGTTCATGCACCCTTTTCAAGACATTCACACTAGAAAGACAAATAGACTTTAATAAAATAGGGAAATATGCTGAGACCCATATCAGTGCACACCTGTTGAAAACGTCTGGACGTACACTAAGGTGACAAACGTCAAGGAATGCGTCTTAATACCGTGTCGCACCTTCTTTTGCCTGAAGTCGTGCAGTAGTTAGACGTGGCATGGAGTCAACAAGTCGGTGGGAGTCACTTGCATAAATATTGAGCCATGCTGCCACTATAGCCATTCACAATTACGGATGTGTTAACAGTGCAGGATTTCTTGCACGAAATGGCCTCTCGATTATGTCCCATAAATGTTTAATGGGTTTCATGTCGGGTGGACAAATCACCCACTCGAAATCTCCGGGATGTTATTCAAACAAATCGCCAACAATTGCGGCCCAGTGACACGGCACTCTGCCATCCATAAATATTCCATCGTTGTTTGGAAACATGAAGTTCACGAATGGGTGCAAAAGGTCTACAAGCAGCCGAACACAATCATTTACAGTCAATTATCGGTTTAGTTCTATGTGAACACCGTTCACACCTTATGGAAGCTCCATCAGCTTGCACACTGCCTTGTTGACAACTTTTGTCCATGGATTCGCGGGGTCAGTGCCACACTCGAAACCTATCAGCTCTTACCATCTCAGATCGGGACTCATCTGATCAGGCCACGGTTTTCCAATCGTCTACGGTCCAACATATAAGTTCACGAGCCCAGGAGGCACGGGAGTCAGTCGTCTGTTGCCATAGCCCATTAACACCCAATTTCGTCGCAGTGTACTAAGGTAAGGCGTACGTCGCACTTTGAATTCTGCTGTTCCTTCACGTAGTGTTGCTTGTCTGTTAGCACTGACAATTCTTCGCATACGCCGCTGCTCTCGGTCGTTCAGTGACGGCCATTGGTCAATGTGTCGTCTGTGGTGAGAGATAATGGCTGAAATGTGGTATTCCCAGCATACTCTTGCTACAGAGGATCTCGGACTATTGAATTCCTAACTATTTCCGAAACTGAATGTCTCATGCGTCCAGCTCCACATACCATTCCGCTTTCAAAGTTTGTTAATTCCCGTCGTGAGGCCATAATCATGTCAGTAATGTTTTCACTAGAATCACATGGTTAAAATTGACAACTCCGCCAACGCACTGGCCTTTTATATGTTATGCATATAACACTGCCGCCATCTGTATATGTGCATAACACTATCCAATGACTTTTGTCACCTCAGTGTAAGTAACCGACTTTTAATGAAGTTTAGAACTTAGATTACTGATTAAAGAATCTCATGAAGGGCAGGACTCATCCTAATTGATGCCCATGCTTGCAGTGAATAAAACAGCGTGTCTAAATAGCGTGAGGAGCCTCGTTATGAATTATAGCTTGCATTCTGGCGTAACAGCAAGCCATGTTATGTTTTCCATCTTACAAATACCTATACAATTTACCCGATTAATGTTGTTTTTTTCTATAAAATGGTGTAGTATTTCAAAGAGGTGTGTTACTTTTGACCCAAAATTTATTTTACTTCAGGAAAGAAGATCTTCTATGAATTTGTTCTCGTGTAGGGGAACTCAGGCCTGAACGGGATACTTAATGTTTAATAATTTGTATAAAATAAGGAACCACAAGGAAACACTTCTTAAAGTTATAAAAAAACACCTTGTAGTGTCACCTAATGTACCTTATTTTAAAATTACTTAAAACGATACATTTTGCACTTTTTACAATTTTTTAAAGAAAGTCTTGCATATTTCCCGTTCCACCCCACCCACGGGGCAGAATGGGATAAGGTTATTTTTTGTTAAATTATTGCATAAACGTTGAATTTGAATTACGAATACCGTATTAAACTATGACAAAATGTTGTATAAAAGGCAATTCAGACTGAGGAATGTGTAATTTAAACAATTAAAAAGTCATTCTTCAATATAAGAAAGTATTTTACCGTCACTCTGAAAAATGTACAATGCTTAATAACCACCAAACCACTGACTACTAGTCCTTTCGACAATTGTCACAAACCAATATTTCCTCTTCATCTTCAATGTCTATGCCAACACAAGAATTGTGTGCCCACTTGAAACACCTCTGGCATGCCACCCAGCCCTCATTAGAAACGGAGTAGAAGTCCCCACAGTAGAGACACTCAGCATCCTCTCCCCCTGATACTCTCTTCTCCATCATCTTCTTCCTTCTATTTTTCTTAAGGTCTTTGATGTCCTCTGTTTTGGTTTTTTTGGGTGTACAGTTTGATATTTTTGCCTTAAGTTGGATTGCAACTGACGTCTCTGTCCTGACATTGTTCATATTTGTGCACCCTCCTCCTTTCTGTAGGCCTACTTTACGTGCGACAGCATTCGGCAGTTCCTTCTTATAAGGAGAATCTGTTAATACGACGGTTTTTCCTTTTCATCTTGTAGTCCGCCGAGTAAATTGGCAAATTAGTAGGATTGGAATGACAGCCTCGGGCGATATCTGGAAAGCTGAGTTGTTCGGCGGACATAGCTGGTTCGGAGAGCCGGGCATCCATGAACATCCAGGCTGGGGGTCAATGAATGAGTCTTGATCAGTGTTAGTCGTAGGCCTATTAGTGGCAGGTTCAGTAGACACTGGAGAGCCTGTAATCAATGTGTTACATTGTCCATCTGTAGAGTTTTTAATCGGACTTCCGCAGTTTTCGAACTGAATATCTGTTGGCGCTGATGGGAGGTAGTCTGCGTCTGAAAACACATTCAGGTCAGACGGCCATATTCCAGTTCTCTTAAAGTCGTTGCAGCACGTAAAAACGCGGTCCAAAACAGCGATGATATTGGGAAAAGAGTGACAACATTTCCTGGATGGCTCCATAGCCATTTTTTTTATCTCTTCACTGTAATAACAACTCAGGGGTTTGAAAAACGTTACGTCCAGGGGTTGTAATTTATGTGAAGTGTGTGGCGGTAAACAAAGGAGGACTGCACCATTGTCTCTAGCCATATCAAGCAGCTACAGGTTTTTAGTGTGATCTGAATGTCCATCAACAATTAGAAGCACAGGTGATTCTTTCGTGGCCTTAGAAAATCCCACAAACTTTCTAAACCATACTAGAAATAATTCGCTAGTGATCCACTCCAAGCGGTGAACTTCAGACTAGCCTCCTGGAGGCAATCCAAGCTCAAATTCTTGTTTCTTCTTCTTCCTTGGAAAGATAAGCATGGTTGGAATGTATAACCCAGATGCAAACATGCTGATGACCGCTGTAACGGTCTCTCCACGTTCTGAAGATGTTATCGGTTCTACTTGCCTTTTTCTACATCTACATCTACATCTACATTTATACTCCGCAAGCCACCCAACGGTGTGTGGCGGAGGGCACTTTACGTGCCATTGTCATTACCTCCCTTTTCTGTTCCAGTCGCGTATGGTTCGCGGGAAGAACGACTCTCTGAAAGCCTCCGTGCGCGCTCGAATCTCTCTAATTTTACATTCGTGATCTCATCGGGAGGTATAAGTAGGGGGAAGCAATATATTCGATACCTCATCCAGAAACGCACCCTCTCAAAACCTGGCGAGCAAGCTATACCGCGATGCAGAGCGCCTCTCTTGCAGAGTCTGCCACTTGAGTTTGCTAAACATCTCCGTAACGCTATCTCGGTTGCCAAATAACCCTGTGACGAAAAGCGCCGCTCTTCTTTGGATCTTCTCTATCTCCTCCGTCAACCCGATCTGATACGGATCCCACACTGATGAGCAATACTGAAGTATAGGTCGAACGAGTGTTTTGTAAGCCACCTCCTTTGTTGATGGACTACATTTTCTAAGGACTCTCCCAATGAATCTCAACCTGGTACCCGCCTTACCAACTATTAATTTTATATGATCATTCCACTTCAGATCGTTCCGCCCGCATACTCCCAGATATTTTACAGAAGTTACAGAAGTAACTGCTACCAGTGTTTGTTCTGCTATCATATAATCATACAGCAAAGGGTCCTTCTTTCTATATATTCGCACTAATGTGATTCGACGGCTCCTGAGCAATAATAAATGTTTATGTTAACTATTACCTACAGAGTTGCTCTGGGTCTAAGTCATCGTATCGATTTTACTTAGAGTGTTGAACAGCGGCATTACAGCCGCTGGCCGATTCCATAACACCAAGATGTGTCGGAATAGCAATACAAAGTCTAACGTTGGATTGCTCATGAAAAAGAATTTGTGAACACAGGAAACGTGACAAAAACTGCGACCGTGTGTCACCAAACGTTCGCCACATTTTTCCTACGTTCAGGGCTGGTTAAAGCCCAAGAGACTCATCGGCAGCTTGGGGCACCAAGCTGAGATGGGCACCTTCCATCATGTGTCGTGCCAACACTACCATTTTATGTTTCGTCTGTTGAGACAGAACAGTGTGCACAGGCATTCAAACACCTCATTGAAAGTGTCACCAGCAGACCTGAAGCCATCATAAAGGCGAAGCGTGGACGCTCATCTATATCTACATCTGCGTGATTACTCTGCTATTCACAATAAAGTACCTGGCACAGGCTTTAATGGACCACCTTCATGCTGTCTCTCTACCGTTCCACTCTCGAACGGCTCGCGGGAAAAACGAGCACTTAAATTTTTTCCGTGCGAGCCCTGATTTCTCTTATTTTATCGTGATCATCATTTCTCCCTATGTAGGTGGGTGCCAACAGACTGTTTTCGCAATCGGAGGAGAAAACTGGTGGTTGAAATTTCATGAGAAGATCCCGACGCAACGAAAATCGCCTATGTTTAATGATTGCCACTCCAATTCACGTATCATGTCTGCGACACTATCTCATCTATTTCGCGATAATACAAAACAAGTGCCCTTCTTTGTACTTTTTCGAAGTCATCCGTCAATCCCACCTGATGCGGATCCCACACCGCACAGCAATACTCTAGAACAGGCGGACAAGCGTAGTGTAAGCAATCTCTTTGGTAGAGCTGTTGCACCTTCTAAATGTTCTGCCAATGAATCGCAGTCTTTGGTTTGCTCTACCCGCAATTTATCTGTGTGATCGTTCCAATTTAGGTTATTTGTAATTGTAATCCCTAAGTATTTAGTTGAGTTAACAGCCCTCAGATTTGTGTGACTTATCGCGTAATCGAAATTTAGCTGATTTCTTTTAGTACTCATGTGAATAACTTCACACTTTTCTTTGTTCAGGGTCAATTTCCACTTTTCGCACCATACAGATATCTTATCTAAATCATTTTGCAAGTCGTTTTGATCATCTGATGACTTTACAAGACGGTAAATGACAGCATCATCTGCAAACAATCTAAGACAGCTACTCAGATTGTCTCCTATGTCATCAATATAGATCAGGAGCAATAGAGGGCCTATAACACTTCCTTGGGGGACGCCGGGTATTACTTCTGTGTTACTACAAACTGTGACCTTTCTGACAGGAAATCACGAATCCAGTCGCACAACTGAGGCGATACTCTGTAGGCACGTAGTTTGGTTAGAAGACGCTTGTGAGGAACGGTGTCGAAAGCCTTCTGGAAACCTAAAAATGTGGAATCAATCTGACATCCCCTGTCGATAGCACTTATTACTTCACGAGTATAAAGAGCTAGTTGTGTTTCACAAGAACGATATTTTCTGAAACCGTGCTGACTATGTGTCAACAAATCGTTTTCTTCGAGGTACTTCATAATGTTCAAATACAATATATGTTCCAAAACCCTACTGCAAATCGACGTTCGTGATATAGGCCTGTAATTCATCCCTTTTTGGGTATTGGTGTGACTTGAGCAATTTTCCAGTCTTGAGGTACGGATCTTTCTGTGAGTGAGTGGTTTTATATAACTGCTAAATGTGGAGCTATTTTATCAGCATACTCTGAGACGAACCTGACTGGTATAAAATCTGGACCGGAGGCCTTGCCTTTATTAAGTGATTTAAGCTGCTTCGTTACTCCGAGGATATCTACTTCTGTGTTTCTCATCTTGTCAGTTGTTCTTGATTGGAATTCAGGAATATTTACTTCGTCTTCTATGGTGAAGGAGTTTCGGAAAACCGTGTTTAATAACTCTGATTTAGTGGCACTGTCATCAGTGACTTTACCGTTGATATCGCGCAGTGAATGTATTGATTGCGTCTTGCCACTGTATGTATGTATGTATGCATGACCAGAATCTCTTTGGGTTTTCCGCCAGATTTCGAAACAGAATTTCGTTGTGGAAATTATTAAAAGCATCTCGCACTGAAGTAGGGGCTATATTCCAAACTTCTGTTAAACTTTGCCAATCTTGGGGATTTTGCGTTCTTTTAAATTTGGCATGCTAATTTCGTTGCTTCTACAATAACGATCTGACCCGTTTAGTGTACAAGGGGGAATCAGTACCATTACTTATTAATTTATGTAGTAGTGTCCAGCAGAGGTGCCCGGATGCTTTAGATGAGACAGTGTATAGGGTGAGCGCTGCGACAGCAGGCGACGTGAAGGCGGGCACATACCAGCATGAGCGCCATGCCCGCGGCGACGGCCCAGCCCCAGCCGCCCTCCGGGGGCAGCGGGTGGTCGGCCGGCGTCCCGCGCCGCTCCCGGGCCCGCGCCTGCGTCCCCATCTCTCCTCAGTCACCGCTGCCTTCTGCAAACAACAACACCAAGCGTAAGTTAAATTCATTTGTACTGCTTTTTCAATCCTCAACATACAAAGTCTAAGTGGTCAGCGTTGTTTGTCAAGACGGGGTCTTGTGGTAACCCCAATTTTTTTTTTCTTAATACGAGAGACATTTCATAAATAATGCACACTAATTTTTTTTTGCTTGCACTTTTTTTTCAATATCTCTTCACACTCCTTCAGTATAGTCACCCTGCTTCTCTATGACTGAATCCCAAAGTCTCGAAAGCTCTATTACTCCATCCATGACACCATTTGTATTCATACACTGATGAGCCAAAACGTTATGACCACTAAAAGTCAAATAAAAACAGTCTCCATCGCGTTTCCCGATTTTTTTATTTGATATCTACCAGTTTCGGCCGTTTCCTCAGACCATCACGAGACTTTTGACAGCCCGCAATATCGCATATTCAGTATAGAGAGATGGCTGAGCAACGCCTGCAATACAAGCTACAATAATTAAAAAGTACGATGTTATACCCATTGTGGCTCCTGGTAGCAGGAGACAGAGCGAGATCCTTAGAAGTAAGGTTGCCGCTGCTGGATCAGGCAACTCTGGACGAGATTATACAGGGCGTATCATAATTAATGGCGTACACGCATACAGTTGAAAGTACACGATACTAGAAGCAAACAAGTGCGAGTAAACATAGGGTCAAAAATGCATACCTTAAGAGCTATGAGCAATTTTTCATCTTCAATACTGTGAAACAAATCTCTTCTCCTGCAAGTTCTTTGCTTTTCATATTTTGGGAAGTGGTAGTATGGACCAAAATAAGAAAAAAGTGTCCAGCAAACATGTGCTCTAAAACGCGTACCTTAAAAGTTACGAGCACTTGATCATTAGAAGAGTTATGTTAGTTATGTTTCAAAGTAAAAAAAAAAAAAAAAAGTGAATGTTGTATGACTAGGGCCTCCCTTTGGCTAGATCGTTCGCCGGTGCAAGTCTTTCGATATGACGCCACTTCGGCGACTTGCGCGTCGACGGGGAGGAAATGATGATCATTAGGACAACACAACACCCTGTTCCTGAGCGGAGAAAAATCTCCGACCAAGTCGGGAATCGAACCCGTGCCCGTGGGATATTAACATTCCGTCGCGGTGACCCCTCAGCTACCGGGGGCGGACTGTCCCAAAGCAGCAAAGATGAACAAGTGCTCATAGCTCTTAGCTCTTAAGGAATGCACTTTAGAGGACATGTTTACGGGCCTTTTTATCTTGTTTTGGTCCATACTACCAGTTCCCAAATATGGAAAGCAAAGAACTTGCAGTAGAAGAGATTTGTTTCACAGTATAAAAGACAAAAAATTGCGCGTAGCTCTTGATATATGCATTTTCGACCCTATGTTTACTGAGACTTTTTGGCTTCTAGTATCGTGTACTTTTAACTGTATGCGATTACGACATTAATTATAATACGCCCTGTATAATATAAGCTCCGCCCACTGCCTACAGCATTACATCACTAATGACCAATCATGCGTGACATTTACTACATTGCTTCGTTTAGTCCAATTTAAAAGAAAAAATAGATACAACAATAAATATATACATTACATGTAAAAAATTTTACGTGTCTGATGCTCTCATAGTTGATTTAAGTAAAAGAAACATAATGACATGCATGCTATAATCGCTATTGTGTGCAGACTACCACCTGTGGGCATTTTTATGTACTCGCTGCAGCAGAGACAGCTGTATTTGGTTGCTGTAGCAATGACTTGCCAGTACTCATAGTTGCACTACAGCGAGGCCCCTCACAGATACCATGGCAGTGGGCGGAACGTTGATTCAGAAGTGACAACCTTACTTCTAAAGATCTCGCTCCGTCTGCCACCACCAGCAAACAGAATGGGTATAACATCGTACATTTTAATTATTGTACCTTATATTTTAGATGTTGTTCAGCCATCCCTCTATACTGAATATACTGTATTGCGGGCGGAAATGGCCGAAACCGGTAACAATCGAATAAAAAAATCTGGAAACGCGAGGGAGATGCTTAGCTGCGCGAGCATGCGTGATCTGGGTACATTGTTTTGTTGTGAGAGTTTGTTGTGTGGAGCACGTGTAGCTCGTGTGTAAGGCGGAATTCAGTTTTTTATTGTGTGTGTGAATTCCTAAGGGACCAAACTGCTGACGTCATCGGTCCATAGACTTACTACTTAAACTAACTTAAACTATCTTATGCTAAGAAGTACACACACACACATGCTTGAGGGAGAACTCGAACCTCCGACGGGAGGGGCCGAGCAATCCAGGTTTTTATTCTGAGATTAGTTAGTGGACCAGTAAAATAAGGAGCCTGCTTCTTCTACTGTTAGCAATAATTCGTGTTCAAGCATTGGGCTGTATTTCAATTGTGTGCTGTAGTTTCTTGTGTGTAATTCGCTGTAGTCAAGGATTTGGCTTATGTTGCTGTAGCGGCTATTGTAATAAATCTGCCGGCTGCTGTGGCCAAGTGGTTCTAGGCGCTGCAGTCCGGAACCACGCGGCTGCTACGGTCGCAGGTTCGAACCTTGCCTCGGGGATGGATATGTGTGACGACCTTAGGTTAGTTAGGTTTAAGTAGTTCTAAGTCCAGGGGACTGATGGCCTCAGATGTTAAGTCCCTTAGTGCTTAGAGCCATTTGAACCATTTTGTAATAAACCTGTGCCTGGTTATGTTATAAAGGGAAAATAAATTTAAATTAACTGTACGTTTTGAGAATTGCTGTGCAAGACGAAATTACGAACACCCTTTATGTATTCTTGTTTTTGCTGTGTTATTGTTTCTGACAAATACTGACTTTAGTATGTTATAACGACTTAACTGTAACTTGCCTACAAGTTGATCATAGCTTCAGGAATATGTATAACAAATTTTAGCCTTCCTCATGACCTTTCAGGACTTATAACAGCTCCTAACGTACTAAGGTCACCAATTCTAGGCACCCTACCTTGTCATCAAACCTGATAAGCAGACGCATATGCGCAAATCGATTCCGTGACATGGCAGAAGCAAAAACTGCACGACGAATATTTTTGTCTGTTGTCCATATTTCAGAAATTGATTCCTTTCGGCAGCGAAGAACTGCAACACTCAGTATCACACCAAAACATGCTGTCAGTTTGACAGATTCTGCCTATGTCAAAATTCACATTCTGATCAGTGTAGCATCGTCATTGTGATGGTGATCACCACCCGACGTATCAACACTGATATAGATGCGTATTGTACCTACAATTTGGTCATCAAAGAACTTGTCGAAATCTTCGGACATTGTGGCTGCAAGATCACTTGCGTGCGTTGGTTTGGGAGATGCTTATTCAGTCTTTTTTTTAATTGACGATAATGATTCACTGCGGACAATGAAATTGTCCGTTTTCGTCCTGACTTTGCAATAAACACATTTCTTCATCGGAGTCTCCATCAAAACTTTCGCTGCCAGTGTCTTCTTCTGAATTTATTTCAAGGTTATTTTACTATTCTGACGCATCTCGACGTAGAATAAAGTCATCATCAGGTTCGCCCAAGACATCTTCCATGTCACTGAGATCACAATCATCCACCATCCGAATTATGTCATCATCGAAGATTTGCTTGAGGGCCATTCTCGAAAATTTATGCGTTCACATTATGAAAAATTAAAAAAAGAACGTTAATCATCAAAATATATACCGTAGTATATTAAGCCGTGCCCTGCTAGGAGTCAAAGTATGTTTTCATTTTTATATACTACATATATTTTTTAACAAACGCATCATGGATCTAATTATACAGTATAAACAGGGCGATAATTACTGAACTATATAAAAAACGTAAATTAGTTACAAACTACGGCATGCACACTCTTTACTGAGCATGTAAACGTCACTATACACATTATGATTTAGGTTATGACATGTTCCATATGCCTTCTATCATTGCGGATGATGTGGTGCAGACGAATAGCGAAATTCTGCATGACCCTCTGAAGCGTCTGAACATCGATGCTGTCGATGACCTCCTGAACGGCTGTTTTCAGCTCAGCAATGGTTTGAGGTTACTGCTGTACCCATTGTCTTTAATACAGCCCCACAAAAATGAGACGCATGTGTTCAGGTCCGGAGAATATGGCGGCCAAACGAGGCGCTTACCAGTGGCCTCTGGGTACCCCAGAGCCAGAGTTCGGTCCCTATAGTGTTCCTCCAGGAAATCGAACAATCTCCTGTTCCGATGAGGTCGAGCTCCGTCTTGCATGAACCACATCTTTTCGAAATCAGGGTCACTGTGGATAATGGGGATGAAATAATCTTCCAAAACCTTCGCGTACCGTTCGGTAGTCACCGTGCCATCAACAAATATCACACTGATTATTCCGCGACTGGACAATGCACACCACACAATCACCCGTTGAGGATGAAGAGACTTCCCGATCGCGAAAAGCGGGTTCTCAGTCCCCCAAATGCGCCAGTTTCGGTTATTGATAAATCCTTCCAAATGAAAGTGGGCTTCGTCCCCAACCTAAACCATGCATGCGCATACTAATTCCCATCATCCCCCGCGGCCAACCGTGTACTTTGAACGTCCTGACACAATCCGTCCAGAAGTTATGATGATTTTATTTCACATAGTTCAATAATTGTCACCCTTTATCTTAAACAGACGCAGAACACATATAAAAAATCAAGAATAAATTGGTTCATAGAGTTGTAGCAGAATCACCAAACATCGCACCTTAGTGTCCGTAAAAGACCACACTTGGTATGGTAAGGGTTAAGGCAGTAGTTAGAAGAGCTGACCTGTCCGTATAGTTTAATACGCAGCGCTCTTTCTTGACCGTTAGTGAAGTGAGCCAGATACAGGTCGAAACCGTGCCACTGGTCGTTGATAAGCCGGCCAGCCTGTGTGTGGTTTTTAGGTGGTTCCCCATGTTGTTCGAACCTAATACCGGGCTGGACCCCTACCGCTTTCAAGAGCGTATTGTATGCAGACAGTTAAAACACGATAACACACAGACCAAACTAGTTATGTATCTACAAATATTTACAAGGCTACAGGGACATGTGACAGACGTCTTTCGACCCGTAAATTAACGTACTACTGTGGCGACAGAAAGGACGTCTGCTCACAAAGTTATGAGTAATATCAAGTAGATCAGCAACGAAAACAGTGGACACCAAACAGCGGCATAATCGCTATAAAAGATGTAATAATTATAATAACTTGGATAAAAAAATAACGTTCTTATATTTTCATATAGCATACTGCACTGAATTGCTTGCAATTTTCTTCGCTATGTGATCACAAATATCTGCCATTGCCAGAAAGAATTCCTACTTTCTTTAACGTTTTCTATCTCAGGCATCGGCACCGTATGTCTGAATACAGACACCCAAGTAACACGACCTGAAATGAGGAGCTTCCACCTACGGATACTTATCGGCAACTACAGTCGCAGTCACGAAAGTAGACGGCTCGAGGTCGCTCCTTACGAATCACCCCACCCCACCTCTGGCCCTTCATCTTGCCGTGTCGGGTACTGGCTGGTCTGTTATCACAATTCGCTATTTCTGCTTTACATACACTCCTGGAAATTGAAATAAGAACACCGTGAATTCATTGTCCCAGGAAGGGGAAACTTCATTGACACATTCCTGGGGTCAGATACATCACATGATCACACTGACAGAACCACAGGCACATAGACACAGGCAACAGAGCATGCACAATGTCAGCACTAGTACAGTGTATATCCACCTTTCGCAGCAATGCAGGCTGCTATTCTCCCATGGAGACGATCGTAGAGATGCTGGATGTAGTCCTGTGGAACGGCTTGCCATGCCATTTCCACCTGGCGCCTCAGTTGGACCAGCGTTCGTGCTGGACGTGCAGACCGCGTGAGACGACGCTTCATCCAGTCCCAAACATGCTCAATGGGGGACAGATCCGGAGATCTTGCTGGCCAGGGTAGTTGACTTACACCTTCTAGAGCACGTTGGGTGGCACGGGATACATGCGGACGTGCGTTGTCCTGTTGGAACAGCAAGTTCCCTTGCCGGTCTAGGAATGGTAGAACGATGGGTTCGATGACGGTTTGGATGTACCGTGCACTATTCAGTGTCCCCTCGACGATCACCAGTGGTGTACGGCCAGTGTAGGAGATCGCTCCCCACACCATGATGCCGGGTGTTGGCCCTGTGTGCCTCGGTCGTATGCAGTCCTGATTGTGGCGCTCACCTGCACGGCGCCAAACACGCATACGACCATCATTGGCAGCAAGGCAGAAGCGACTCTCATCGCTGAAGACGACACGTCTCCATTCGTCCCTCCATTCACGCCTGTCGCGACGCCACTGGAGGCGGGCTGCACGATGTTGGGGCGTGAGCGGAAGACGGCCTAACGGCGTGCGGGACCGTAGCCCAGCTTCATGGAGACGGTTGCGAATGGTCCTCGCCGATACCCCAGGAGCAACAGTGTCCCTAATTTGCTGGGAAGTGGCGGTGCGGTCCCCTACGGCACTGCGTAGGATCCTACGGTCTTGGCGTGCATCCGTGCGTCGCTGCGGTCCGGTCCCAGGTCGACGGGCACGTGCACCTTCCGCCGACCACTGGCGACAACATCGATGTACTGTGGAGACCTCACGCCCCACGTGTTGAGCAATTCGGCGGTACGTCCACCCGGCCTCCCGCATGCCCACTATACGCCCTCGCTCAAAGTCCGTCAACTGCACATACGGTTCACGTTCACGCTGTCGCGGCATGCTACCAGTGTTAAAGACTGCGATGGAGCTCCGTATGCCACGGCAAACTGGCTGACACTGACGGCGGTGGTGCACAAATGCTGCGCAGCTAGCGCCATTCGACGGCCAACACCGCGATTCCTGGTGTGTCCGCTGTGCCGTGCGTGTGACCATTGCTTGTACAGCCCTCTCGCAGTGTCCGGAGCAAGTATGGTGGGTCTGACACACCGGTGTCAATGTGTTCTTTTTTCCATTTCCAGGAGTGTATATTTATGAGTGGTGAAGAAGAGAAATTTTCGTACAGAAGATAGTCGTTAACCCACATTGTATCGGTGTGTACCAGGACTAAATGGATACTGTAAAACAGAATATACAGGGTGATTTTTTCCACCGTGTGTAAGCTCCAGGGATTTATCCATGAGAGGGTACGGAACATAAAAGGTCTAATGAACTTGTGTCCGGAAATGCATGTTTTCCATTCTAGAGACCATTTGTTCAATTGTACATTGTTACAGAGACTGCGGTCTAATACACACTGTACCGTGCAGCCACAGTTACAGTGCGTGTTGAAAATGGTTTCCATGTGCCTCAACGCATGCGTCTGCGCGCCGTAGTATGTTCTGTCTCACACGTTCACATCGGCCAGGTTGCATCCGAACAGTGTTCCAGTGTCTCAACATCTGGAATGGGCCCTGCATCACGATGCTTTTGAGATGGCCCTATAACCAGAAATCGCACGGGTTGAGATCCGGTGAACCAGCAGGCCACGCAGCATGACCCTCTTGTCCCATCCATCTGCTAGGGAAGACACGATTGAGATGCGTCCGGACGTTAACGGCGAAGTGGCAGGAGCACCACCATGTAGAAGCCACATAACCCTACGAATCATCAAAGGTAATTCTTCCAGCAGGGGAGGCACAGTCACCCACAAGAGACGCCCATAGTTCCAGCCTGTTAGGCGACGTGGAAGTAAGGCTGGTTCCAAAATACGATCGCCAATTATACCGGCCCACACATTGCGCCTGCACCGATGCTGACGATTCGCTGTCACCGTACCATGGAGGTTCTGTATACTATCCCAAACTTGAATGTCATGTAAGTTGAACGTACTACTCCGCCTAAAGGTGGCCTCATCTGTGAATAGAATGGATGACACGAATCCCGTAATCGTGGTTGTCTGGTGAAGAAACCAGTGAAAAAACTGCTGCCGATGTGGAAAGTCTGTCGCTAGTAAGCCCTGCACACTCTGTAACTGATAAGGGTAGTAACAATTATCATGGAGAATGTTCTACAGGATCGTCTGGCTTATCCTATACTGGCGGGCCAACTGCCTGGTACTGACACGGTGGTCACCTTCCACAGTGTTAATCACATTTTCCTCCAAGCCTGGAGTCCAAACATTTCGGTTATGTACTTCATAATTCATATAGAAAGTAGGGCTACATCATCATAAAAAAACCTTACTTACATGGGAACTTTCTCAAGTGTCAATATACGATCTTGATGAAACTAGGCGGGTGTTTGGGGGCATAGCTAGTGCAATAGGTATATTTTTATTTGTGCCCAGTTTCACTTTTAAGTGGTAAAACACACACCAAATGTAATTTGACATTTTAGGTTAAAAAGGAAATTTTCGAAACGATGATATGTAAAAAAATGTTTTTGGTGTTAAAGTTGATATGTATTTAATATTCTTGAAAGCTGTATAATCAGCTTTCGTAATTATTTGAAATTTTGCAAAATACCCCACCGCCTTAATTAACTCAGAAAAATGAAAACTTCTGTTACAACATAAACTAAAAAATCTTTCAAGCCACGTACATTCCTGTGTAATAAAGCTTGTGTCTGAAATACCATTTTCAAAAATAAACTGTATATAATGTGGTATCAACATTTTTAAAATTACCTAATTAAAATAACTAAACATTCATTACTATTCTACTTATTTCTTTTACAAACATTTTTTATTTTTGAACTATTATTTTACGTTTTTTAATGATTTTTGTTTGTTACTCAATTTACCATTTCACATACTTATATTTTATTAACTGAAAATAAGTTACTCATTATTAAGATAGAAAATAATCACAATAATGATAACCTGTAAAGAAATGCTTAAAACGTAAGTTTTTACGCCATGCATACAAAGAGAAAGAAATTTCATTTTGTCATATACATGGCGGAGAAGGAAGAACAAAACTCAGCAGGATATCAAACTGTCACGGGTGATCCTCTAAATATCCTGATTTGCATGAGGCATATTTCAGTACACTGGTAAGCCTTGGCGAAGAGAATTGATTATGTACTAGTGACTGCAGCTGGATTGTATTGTTGCTGGAGTGGAGATCGTCATCATAAGCATTCAACAGAAATAGGTCTGAAAGCCTTCTCACAAAGTTCTTCCATCATGGAAAGCCGGATACGTTCCACGGCTCTGTTTGTACCATCAAGGCCTTTGGCATCACCAGGTGTTCCTTGTGCTCGGGTACGACGCACAAAAAAAATTTTTTTATCGCATTGATCACCCGCCTTTTCATAGTTTTAAAGGAAACTGATGGTGCCTTTGGACCGAGAATTCTAGAATTTATTTTTGAAGCCCGAAACGTCCTTGTGGCAGCATTGTAATCTGGTAGGCAAACGTCTGACAAGTCCAAATGATATTTGAAAGATGTTTCCTTTCCAAGTGAGAGAGTATTCTCTGTGTTATTGTTAGATTTTTGCGGTGGCCATTTTGAAAGAAACGTTAAGAAGATCGTACCTAAGGACAAGAAACTTGTCCACATGGGCTCTACGGCACAGGTACAGCCTTGAAACGTATACAGCAGTTTATGTTGGAAGAACTTTGTGAAGTCAATCTACACTATAGAAAAAATATAATCTGCAGTCACTAGTAAGTAATAAATTCTTTTCCCCAAGCGTACCAATGTACTGAAATATGGCTGATACAAATCGGTATATATGGAGGATCCTCCGTGACAGTTTGAAATTCTGCTGAACTCTGTTCTATATTTTCTTCTCCGTAGTGTATATTACAGGAAGAAATTTCGTTCATTTTCTGTGCATAGTTTATTTTCTATTTTAATAATGAGTTAGTTATTATTTTCAATTAATAAAATATCCGTACGTGAAACGGTAAACTAAAAATCAGAAAATCCATGAATATAAAATGTAAAATAAAAGTTTAAAACATAAAATAAATGTAGGCTACATAAATAATTGGAATAGCAATGAAAGTTTTGACATTTTAATTAGGTATGTTGAAAAAAATTCGACAGCGCATTCTGTACGGCTTATTTTCCAAAACTGATGTTTCAGAAACCAGTCTTATTACATAGGGATGTAAGTACCTTGAAAGCTTCTTTAATTTATGTTGTAACTAAAGCTTTCATTTTTCAAAATTTGTTTAAAGTTGTGGGCTTTATTGATAAATTTCAAATTATTACAAAAGTTAATTTTACAGTTTTCAAGGACAGTCAACTTCAATATGCAAAATATTATTTAATTATTATCGTTTCTAAGATATTCCCTGTGAATTA
This sequence comes from Schistocerca piceifrons, assembly GCF_021461385.2. Taxonomy (NCBI): domain Eukaryota; kingdom Metazoa; phylum Arthropoda; class Insecta; order Orthoptera; family Acrididae; genus Schistocerca; species Schistocerca piceifrons. The sequence goes on from NC_060140.1 coordinate 349,831,153, forward strand.
CTTTTCGGAGTGTGTTTCACCACTTAAAAGTGAAAATTACGTACAAACAAAAGCACAAAAATACGTATTGCGCTATTTTGCACCCTAAGCGTCCGCCAAGTTTCATCAAGATCGTTTACAGACACTTCGGAATCATCCCTTGTTGGACTGCTGTCCTGGTTACACAAGGCATAAAAATTGAAAATTCTGATCTATTTTTTGTATCGTATTTATAGAATACAATGAAAATAAATAAAGACTATAGTCATATGTTAGGAAAGTGTCACTGACAAAACAAGAGCGGTCGTGAATGGAAAGGAAGACAGTAAGCCACACAACTTCAAAATAAATTAATGACCCGTTCCATGAAGTTAAGGAAGAATGTTACATAGAACCCGAAATCTTAAAATGCGTGCCACATTAAAATCATCACCCACCAAAAGAGAAATTCTGTAATCAAATAATGTAACTGTTGTCATCCAGTCAGACTGTATTTATTTATTTTCTAATATTCGTCGATCATAGAAGGAATCATAAAATAATTCAGACGTCTAGGTTAGAATTTTTTAAAATAAGTAACATATAAATTAAAATTGAGAAAACGAAATACCTGCAACAGTATATACTAATAAAAAAACACAACATCTTCTAAAGTTCTGAACTACTACCCGGAATTCCTGTATACAGTAAAGGAGTGTGTCACGAGGAAGACTTTCAATGTAGACTTTATAATCTGGGGTACGTCTAGGGCTTTTCAGTTCTGCAGGAAAGCTACAAAATAGGATGCACCGTTCTCAACAGCAACAGTTGAGGAAGTGGTTTCCAGAATAAAGTTAAATGACACAAGCCATTCGTACTAGTTCACCCTATTATTGGTAAAGTATATCTGGAGAGGAATTAGAAATAACGCAGAAACAAGGTTAGAAGTGGTACTCCCTTGGTTTGTTAAACTGCATCATGTTAGTCCTCTCAGACAGCCATTCACTGCACCATTAAAGAAGAATCCTGTGCCTCAACACTGAAGGCATAGTAAGAACGAGGACAGTACACTCGCATCGCTTTTCGACGAGGATTCGTCAGTTACTACATTTCGAACTTCATTAACTGAATTTCAATTCTTCTCACAAAGACCAATTATACTTGCACGTAAGTCATTTTCCTACACGTGTAAATAATACACTAAAACTTTTGCCACGCAAACTCCAGAGTGCGACTCTTTCTTTACTGACACTGAGAAACTGCACACCACACGTCATTATAGAAGCAGACCTGAAATTCTATAATACGTCATAAACACGAACACGATGCCCGTTTGGTCACGTACCGTGTATGCGTCGTAGGACGGAAAGTTGATTTAGCTGACTTTTGGGTGCGGAACGTTCTAGAACGCCTGTGCCGCATGGACAGACAGTGTGGAGTCCCTGGGCAAGAACACCAGACGTTGCCGAGCGTCCACTGTAGCATATAACGCTCTCCGGTTCCCCTTTATTCCTTGTTGGACACAGGCCATTGTAGTCCTTTCAGAAGCAACTCGCGGCTTTCATGCCTGAAGTGTTTGTCATTCATTTCCATCGACGGAAATGTGCTGTGCGCTTATATCGAGAGTATCGATCGATCATCGCTCTTCAACGGCTGTCAACTCTGACGCAAGGAAGTCACACTGTCATTACTGTGCCGCTATAGCACAGGCTGATTCAGGCAGAATGTGAATAACGTTACGAATATGTTACCACAGAGAATAAAAGAAATGTACCGTTCTTAAAGCCCAACATACTGAAACGTCGTGTCTTTTATCAAACGGTTGTCGGCTTGCAATTTCCCTCAAGTTGATGGAATATCAACACGACGCTGCACTTCCTCCTGTGGTTTATACACGCTTTTATTAGCTTCACGTTTGTCTTCATCGTTCAAAAACTTTAATCAACACTTACTCCATTTCCTGTTACCCGATTAGACTGAAATAATGAAGGCATTGTTTGAAAAACCAGATATGTGTACATTTAGCCTAAAATCAGTTTTTACTACCACTAAACAGTTTGAAGCCGGCCGTGGTGGCCAAGCGGTTAAAGGCGCTACAGTCTGGAACCGCGCGGCCGCTACGGTCGCAGGTTCGAATCCTGCCTCGGGCATGGATGTGTGTGATGTCCTTAGGTTAGTTAGGTTTAAGTAGTTCTAAGTTCTAGGGGACTGATGACCTTAGAAGTTAAGTCCCATAGTGCTCAGAGCCAGCCAAACAGTTTGAATATAACAGTGGTATGGTACAAACAGGAACATTTATTTCAGTTTATCGCACTTAAGAGTTAGGGCAGCTTATGAACAGTTTCCAGTTCCAGTAACAGTTACTTCTACCTGTACTATGAGATTTGGGAGGCGAAGGTCCAAGTGAAATGATTAATAGTCTGCACGATCTCATTAACAACATACTTGGCAAAAACGTAGAAAATTTGCATAGCCTATATGTACTAAGAGCTGCAATGAGGAAAATGTTCAAAGGCCATTTCAAAACAATAACTCAAGCATTTCTTGTCCTATGTCACATGTATTTAATTTGTGATCGCAGCTTTGAGTTAGCTCAAAAAGAAAGCACAACGACTTTGTTAACCCTCCACAGATTTGACTTTTATTAGGGTATCCATTTTTTAAAAAATTTTCAAACGCCTCATAACATTCGGTTACCAATAAAGTGCAAACATTTGTAGTTTATTTAATTATTTGTTTATTTATTTGATATCAAATTCGTAAAACAAACTCGTCTCGTGCAAAAGAAAGAGAGAGAAGGAGACAAGTCAATTAAAAAGATGTCAGTAACTATCCTACTGAGGCCTTGTTTAGTTACAACGTGTTGGTGACTTAAATAAAGCTTGGGGAAATAAAGAGACCGATTACATTTTTCTTCCATCTTGTGGACAGATTTTTTGTGTCTCACTCGAAATTATGTCAACGCGACATATCTGGTTATTGCACCAATGCCTTCAGTTTTGTTTGCGTTTGAGACCAGATTGCAGTACAAAATTATCCTTCAATAAAGCATAAATTTAAGGGATTGGCTCCAAAATGATGCGCTAACTCTAACAATTCTTTTAGCTTTCACTTAAAAGCAATATTTCATCGTTTTCGGAGGAACGTTCACATGTTTCTGAGCATTACAAATAAGTACTTTCTTTTTAAAAAGATGTCAGTAACTATCCTATTGAGGCCTTGTTTAGTTACAACGTGTTGGTGACTTAAATAAAGCTTGGGGAAATAAGAGACCGATTACATTTTTCTTACAAATCTTGTCCTTAGTAATGCTGCATTGCTATTTCAAAAATACATTTTATGAGTGCATCAGCAGCAATTATGAATCATAAAAACGCCCCCCTCCCCCTAGAAGACCTTTTCGCCCCTACCACGCATCATTAGCAGTGAGTGACTGCTGAAAAATTAAGTTTTTACTTTTATTCAAGATGGGTGTGTTACTAGTAATGTAGATAGTAACTTAATGATGGATGATGCACCATTAACTAGACTCTTGTACCCACTGATGTTGTTGTTATTGTTAGTGTTTGGTTGTTTCTTCCTTTTCGAAACCCTGTCCCCCTATGTGTCTACAGCATTTTGTATAATGCGTTCAGTACATTGAAAATTCTCTGTATAAGAGTTGTTTTCAACTTCTTACGAACACAATACGAATTGTAGCCATTACAGCCCATGTTCAACATAGTGCGTTTCACAGAGGACATAGCACAGTGCTTACAGTTCTACAGTGCTATAGGTGATACACGTTCGCCACTCCGTACCCTCTACATTGAGATCATTAGACACGGAGTACAGGCTCGGACTGACTCTAAGACGAGGAACGAAATCGGCCACACCTTTTCCCTTTTAGGAAAATCACGGACAAACAAATCTGGACGGCTGGACATAGATTCGAACCGCCGTTCTACCGAACGCAAATCTACTGCGCTGATCACTGCACCACCTCGCTCTGTAGATTATTAGAAGCAAAGCACTGGTTTCGTTTCTACAGCCTTTCATTTGGCTGAATCTTGTAATGTGACATATATTTTTCTTTGTAAGTAGCACGTGCCTAAATACAATAAGCCACACCATCCCAGAAACATTCTGACTCTTATGAATGGTGGGCTCTATGTGGTTTCCAACTCGTGCAGCGACCGTAAACCATAAAATTAGCAAATATGCAGCAACCAGTCGCAATATCATGTTTTATTTTTCACTTTTGCAAATCGATTTTAACTTATTAACAGCCATCATCGGTGCTTTGACCTCTGCTTAAGACAATATTACTACTCAGGGCACATATTGGTAATTCTGACTCTTTCAATGTTTGCCGTTTAAGGCACTCACAGTAATTATAAGTCATGTAGAATAAATAGAGATTTGAACACGATTCAGCGAGGATTGGGTCAATAAATGATGTCATCAGAAAACTGTTAAGTTGCAATGAAGGAGTTCAAAAGTCTTGTGGTACATAACGATTTTTCAGCTAATAGTGCATAATAACAGAACTGTTACAGTGAACGTTTCTTTTTTTATTGAAGTAAAGCGATTCAACGTCCCACGTCAGACGAATGTTAGTGTCGAATAATCAATAATCAATAAAAACAATATCAATCGCCGCTGTACAGGTTTCTTTCTAGGCAACCAGTTTCGACGTTATACTATGTCATCTTCAGGTCTAAACTTCTCCAATCCAGTAACCTTTGTGTTAGAAATATAACAGTGACTTTAACTGGTCTCGTGATAGCTTTTACGGGCATACGTGCTTGCTGGGCAATGGAGATTGGCATTGTTTTTATTGAACATTAGACAGCCGTACTCCCATACTGCACTAGAAGATGGAGTTACATTCATTGAATGTTAGTGTCAGATCGCCAGCAGAAAAGGAGCTGATGACCGACGAGACGCTTGCTGAAAGCATCAAGACCAGGTTAATTTATCCATGGCTTCGCTGTCCAATACTAGCACGTCCGATAAAGGACATCTATTCCACAGGTCATGTACTCGAACCATGAAAAACGTTGTTGTTAGATTTCGCAGCGCTAATGTACCTCTGAGAAAGACAGAGAGGGAAGAGAGAGAGAGAGAGAGAGAGAGAGAGAGAGAGAGAGAGGAGAGCGATTACACAAGGTCAACGTACTTCAGTAAACCGACATTTAGCGTCAATTTGCACCTAGCGCATTCAGGCACCTTCAGGCTCTCGGACTCTACGAGTGAGCAAACAAGAAGACGCCTAAACACTGAGCGTGAGTGACGACAGAGAGTGCGGCGGAGGGGAATATGAGGTTCGATGGACGCTGACATCGTGAGTACCTTGCAGTTAGCGCCTCCTAACATTCTGTGTCTTGTGTTAACATTTACCCTCGTCTTGCGCGTTCAGTGTTGATGACACATTGGCTTCATAGAGAAAGCGTTCGATTGCTTTCACAGAAGATACAGGTTTATTCTCAAATGCCTTTCTGTAGTAGTTTATTTATTTTAGTAGTAGGTACTCTCTTTCAGCCATGGAATACTTCTTCTTCACTTCTTCAGTTGTGAAGTGTAAGGCAGAGTATGCACTTTATCATCTACCATCTTAGTTGTTATTTGATACTGTAAATCGGAAGACAGGCGATCTGTTATATCAAAATGTGTGAATAAAAATGGTACGTCAAGTTTGATATAACTTCTTTATTGCTTACCAGTTTCAGTTCATTGTCGATCCATATTCAGATCAGTAAAAAATATTATTTCATTCAGTGTGTATCAGACACCAGGCACTACATAATATGACAATCTGTTGAGCTGTATATCTCCTGTCGTGGTTACATATCATACAATATTAACCATGTAGGTTTCCATTGCTCATATTACCACACTTGTGTTTAAATGCATGGTGACTGACAGTTGCAACTACCATACAGTCCATAAGTGGATGTAAATGTGGCATATCACTAGCAAAGCTGCAGGAACAGGGAAGTACCTGTATTACGGTTGTCAGAGAACTGACTCTCGAAGTACATCTTTATGTTTGCTATAACTCCATGAGCATATGACGTCAGCTCAAAAAAGAAGTTCATTTCCCCAGCTTTCTCTGAGTGTCAATGATCGATACTGCATTGACACACCAGCATACCACAATGGGAATTCATGATGTAAGTCACATATTAATATAGCAGACCAAGCAACTTTTACTGAATGCTGAAATACACATCCGAATGAAATAGATATATGATACAGTTTTCAATATGGTCACCAAGTTTCTGTAAAACTTCTACCAAGCGTCCAATTTCTCGACGATTTGAGAACCGCTGTATGAATGTCCTTGTAAAATCAGAGGTTAGTGTGAATCAGTTCCTTGACTGCCTAGGCTTTGTAATCTGTGGGCGTTATGAATGGCCTTTCTTCCCGGTCAGCATAACCCACATCTACGGGGCCTTGGTAAAATTGTTGGCACCATTTCGCTGTGTCTGGACACGACGTTGCATATAGTCCAGATGTCGCCAGAATTTTACAGTGGATCTGTATGCAATTTAGTTGTTTTGCCCACAAGAATCGTACTGTCCTGCATATTTCAGTTTAGGAGTACTTTTCCAGTTGCAGTGTCATTTCACTCCCAGACTGTGAATTACCTGTTAACCATACTCCTGCGGAAGAGTGTCTGCAGTAAACTCAGAAAATGTACTCTCTTCTGACAATGCGCCACTGTTGTAGGGAAATGGTCTCAGTGTGGAAGGACATCTGTAGCATACTTTTTGAAGTCACTTCGTACATTGGGATTAAATTGAAAGAACGATTTATTGGTCTGTCTTTCTTCTTGCTTCAAATCACACACCAATAAAGTGCATAGATACCTACGAGCTGTTTCGACTGTTTTTATAATCCGTTCGTCGAATGTGGTCGATGAACTCTGAAACTTACTTGGCACTATTTTTGACGAGTGGGCTGTGTGCCGTTAGAGACTGTACCGTCTTCCTCACATTCGTCGTGATCAACAACACAAACATGATACTACACGCACTGACGATATCCATTTTCAAGGAGTTAAGCTGATAAAATCCTTAAAGAAAAAGAAAGTTTTCAGTTAGACGATTGAACTTACTCTCCGTCGGGCTCAGAGTGCAAATATTTCCGTAGTACCACCAAAAAATCTCTACGATGCATTGCACAGGGGCTGACACCTGTGTTCAATAAATGTGAACGGACATTGTGCCTGATGACTCATCATATAACGCAGTACTGGCCTGCTACGGCATATAGCTTCTAAATACGTATACCGAACCGATGATCAAAAGAATAAGCATATGAAACAAATTAGTTTGATCAGTCTTAGCATTATTAAATCAGCAAAAGTGAGTTGTTCATTTCATCAGATGCCTGTGTAGTGTAAAAACTATACCAGATGTTGAGTTATCGATTGCCATTTCTTTACCAGTGCCCATACAGCCCTGTTGTAGAATCCAGATTTCTGAGGTTCTAGCTTAGTTGATGTTGCTGTTTTTCTCCCTTATCCTTGGCCGTTGTTTGAATTCCAATGAAACTGTGGACAGGACGCCCTACTGATTCTCTCCCAACGCTGTCAAAGAATAAAACAGCCTCACAGAAGTTTAAGACCATCAAACCCAAAAATAAGTTATAAGCAAATAAAAAGTCGCAATGGAAGACACACCACCAAAGAACGCCTTAGTGGGTGCCTATGAGCTGAGAGAGAACTGATACATTTCTCGAAGTGGTTTAATGAAACTGAAAGCCGGATCACACTAATTACGAGGATTAGTCGGAAAGTAAGACTGAAGCGGTCGCGAAATGGAAGCCACCACGAAAATCCGACGAAGCTTTGTAGAGATGTGCTAGGCAATGTCTCTAGTGTGCCTTCGATCGCGTCACATCGCTCTTTTCAGTTCTGAATGCACAGTGAGGACACAAAGCTAATTATGGGCGCTTGGTGAGAGATTTCATCTGATTTCGTGCAACCCCACATAACGCAGTGTCATGCATTTCCATGTTCATAACAATTCTCGGCCCCACTCTGCAGCGGCAGATAAGGATGCTCTTGCAGCGTTTTCGATGGGAAGTGTTTATCACCCACCATATAGCCCGCTCTCTCTGATTTTCATCTCTGTTCACATGAACCGCTGGCTGTGAAGACAACATTTTGGAACAGACGACGAGCTGCAGACCGGCTTAGAGAAGTGGCATAAAGCACAAGTGGCTACCTTCTATGACGACTGTCATAAGATAAATGTCTAAGTTGGAGCGGCGACTATGTAAGGTATTACATGTATGGTGTAGCTAACTGTTGGAAATAAAACATCTTTAATTTTCACCGTGGTGTCCATTTCGCGACTGATCGGATCTTGCATCCCGATTAACCCTCGTACTTAAAATAGGCATGAATCCTCTGTCTCGGTTAATCGTATTATCTTCCACTATAATCTCGATTTCCTCATCTATTACACTGTCTCAGAAGTTCCGCTCCGGAGCTGTGTTGACGGTATCTTTGTATTACATTTCAAGCTTACAGGTACGGCAGGGCTGAACGATAGTTGATCAAGTTGGCCGTTTGAGTCTGGTGCAACGCTTTTGTTATTTGCAGTTTTCTTCAACAGTCCTTATATTCTGTCCAAAAGAGTATAAATCCTGCCACACTTGCACGATGTACACACGGTACGAAGGGTATTCTTTTGGGTTTTCTTGTCTCTACTTATGATTTTTTATGGATATGTCTTTTTTTAAAATTTCTATAAGACTGTTTTATTCTTTAATGGTGTCCGGAAACAAGCGCTTGGTTTGCGCGCAGCGTGTCCTTTGAGTAGTTTGGGTGGAGTCCAAATAGCGACCAACGAAATATGTTCTTGACCCTTGTAGAAGAAGTCGTCGAAATACCGTGAAAGGAAAATGACGCTATTAAGTCGGCTGACAGCCCAGAAGCTTAGAAATGATACAGTTTCCCGAGAAAGCCTGAAAGGTCACAAGTGAATGAAGTTGTGTGCGACTCACTTTCTTGAAAGCGTGGGTCCTTCGTCAGTGGTTCGCCGCCTCACGTGTATAACAGCTGGCCTGCGTGCACGTGTTGGCGCAGCCCGGCTGCGTCCCTGTCTTCCTTGACGTCAGCCTCACCTGTGCCTGACCCTTCACTGAAGCTAAGGCCGGCGCTGGCGAGCCAAGGACAAGACTCTTTTTCTTCACCCCCGGCAATTTAAGCGCGTGACATAGGCAATAAATCCGGTCCACGGTCCACATCTTTGTGTTTCCTTCTCAGTCGCACACAGTGACACTAAAAATAAACCTCGAAACTAGCTAATGCATTGTGCGAAGAATATAAACAAGACTTCACAGCTCGCGTGGTATTGGCGCAAAGTATTAGAGTGTATTTTAATTTTATGCGCCTCCTCTTGTGTAAGCGTCTATGTGTTTGGGTGAAGCGGAAAAATAATGAAAAACACTGATTAGCACAGGAATGCTATACTTCAGATACCTACGCAGTGTTTCCTTACGTCTTTACACATTTCATTCATTTAAATAATTCCTAAAGAAATGTGAACCTCTTAATTGAGAATCCTGTGTGTTATTTCATTGGACCATGGTTCTATTGTTTGAGCGTAACGGTTGTTACAAAAGTATTGTTAATCGATAACTGCTGGCCGCGGTGGTCTCGCGGTTAAGGCGCTCAGTCCGGAACCGCGCGACTGCTACGGTCGCAGGTTCGAATCCTGCCTCGGCCATGGATGTGTGTGATGTCCTTAGGTTAGTTAGGTTTAAGTAGTTCTAAGTTCTAGGGGACTGATGACCACAGAAGTTAAGTCCCGTAGTGCTCAGAGCCATTTGAACCATTTAATCGATAACTTATTCTTCCTCCCCCCCCCTGTTCCCTCCCCTCCACAGCGTCCTCAATGCCCACTATGCTCTATCGTTGAGTCATACAAGGAGATTACCGTTAAATACCTGCAGAATCCTTGTTTGAGACTGTTCGGTCTGACCACATGTACGATCGAAGCTATTTTCAGTTTCAGTCTTCCTCCGGCACATGATTTAAACTTATCAAATCACTTCAAGTGTGTGTTGGATGGCACTTTTTATTGTACTCTATGTTCTCGTTTAATTCTCGGACTGGACGACGGAAGAATGACTGTTTCATCTCTGTACGAGCTGTTACTAACACAATTTTACGGGCACGGTCTCTGCGGGATCCATGTGTAGGAGCTAATTAATATTCTTGTCACTGTTCTGTATGCTGATTTTTGCAATTTTCTAAGCAGGTACTCGTGATATATGTACAGGTTCCTTCTACGACTGTCCGTTAGGAAAAATTTCCATACGTTTCTGTTATACTATCCCGAAAGCCAACCGTTCATCGGACCAGGCTTTACGTTTCTATTCCTCCATGGTCCAGTCACGATGTTTTTGTGACCACTGCAATCGTAAACGACACTGTCGTTGGGTCAACATGGGAATACACAGGGGTCGTCCACTGCGAAGCCCTGTGTTCAGCAATGTGCGCTGGATGAACTGTTCCTAACACTTGTGCATGAACCGTCTTTGGTGGGCCAGAAATCAGAAATGTTTAATGCTCTTGTGCTGGAACAAGAAGCGACATGGAAGGCAAACAGGAACACGAAAAGATTCTAGCAGAAATTGTGTTCAACAGAAAAAGAATGGTATAACACAGAAACGAATATTCCTACATGCTTCTTAAGTGCTTCAAACTCTCTCCCTATTCTATCATTTTCGATGCAGACAGGGATTTGCTCCCATGTGCTTCTGCTTGCCCGGCGTAGCATTTTGGGAGTGGTCATTCTCGAAATTGTCATTCTCCCGGATATCGACATTTCAAGACCGGGAGCTAAGACACACAGCACAGTCATCTGTCATCATAAACTTACAGCGAGCCGCAAGTGATGGAAATGCTGCATGTAACTGTTCTAACAAATCATGTTGCGTATTCATTTAATGATCACTTAATTCATTGATGCTCCCGGATCGAAATGAATGGTAACTTTCTTTCGTCATGTTCTGGGAATGTTCATCTTGTTCATCTCCGCTGACGATTCCTTGTCGATTTTACTGGTGAAATGAAATGTCGTGTGACTAGGGCCTCACGTCGGGTAGACCGTTCACCGGGTGGAAGTCTTTCGATTTGAATTTAAGTGTTCAGTGACTTCAGTTATCGTTGTCAAATTTCTTGGGACTTCCAATGCGTGGTGGATCTGTCACAGACCCAATTGGAAATGACTTTCTTTCCTGTTTCTAAATATTACCCTCCGTTGGAGCTTCATTCCTGAAGCGATTAAAAACGTTTTCCCTAATTCCGTCATAAGTCTCACCCGTTCGCTCCTTTTCATGCACTCACGCGCTAAGAAAACGTTCTGCATTCGTGAATCTGCTTGTATCTGCCAGTGCAATACAAATGCTTGCAACAGTGTCACCCTGGTAGAAAACCAGAACACGATCACCTATCTTAGCATACGACAGAACCACAATCGAAACAATACGATTATATAGTGTTCTTTTTCATTGAATGATCCCATCACGACGACCTCTGTGGACGAGCGGTTCTAGGCGCTTCCGTCCGGAACCTCCCTGTTGCTACGGTCGCAGGTTCGAATCCTGCCTCGGGCATGGATGTGTGTGTTGTCCTTAGGTTAGTTAGGGTTAAGTAGTTCTAAGTTCTAGGGGACTGATGACTTCATATGTTGAGTCCCATAGTGCTCAGAGCCATTTGAACCATTACACTTGAACCATTTGATCCCAGCGTTGTTGTAATTTGAGAGACTTCTACCAAGAGACAGACGTAGTACGGGCGGGGAACACCATTTTCAACCTAGAATACACTTTCAGGTCAACTTAACTGCCAAACTATGTTTTAAGTTACTTGAAAGCTTTAAGATCGTGTCTTCTGTCACACCACACCCATTGTTGTCGCGTCTGTCATATACTGCCGCCTATCTTGCTTTAAAGAGTGGACAAATGTCCAAAATACACCTTCAGTGATAAAGCACGGACGTCCAATACCTTGTAGACTACTCATGTTTTCGCTTGAACCACTTATCACAGACGATGATGACAGCAGCATCAGAACAGCCGCGCATCTTCGCCATTTCCGAAATGCTCGTTCCCAGGCGCGCTGTAATCTACCCTTTATCAGAGTCACTTGTGTTAATGGATTATTTGCGATCCGTATTGCCGCTACAATGATCCCCATTCGTCTCAGATCCTATATACCTTTATTTATCGCGTCAAGTGCTCATGTCGCCACCAGACTGTAGGCTGTGGCCATAATGGTTTGGCCCATCAACCCAAATTGGCCACGTCCTCTCAGGCCGGACGTTTTAACAGAGAGAAGCTGCTTGTTTGTATGTCTTTCAAATGGATGAACTTGGATACCTCATCACCATACACTGAGGTGACAAATGTGTCGAGATACCTCCTAACATCGAATTGGACCTCCTTCTTTCCGGCGTTGTGCAGCAACTCGACGTGGCATGAACTCAACATGTCGCTGGAAGTGCCCTGCAGAAATTTTGAACTGTGTAGTCTTGCATAGCTGCGAAAGAGTTGCCGGTGCACCTCTAGATTACGTGCCATAAATGTTCGATGAGATTCATGCCGGGTGGTCTGGTTGGCTAATCGATCGCTTGAATTTTCCAGAATGTTCTTCAAACCAACTGCGAACACTTGTGGCCCGGTGACATTGTGCACTGTCATCCATAAAAATTCAGATGTTGTTTGGGAATGAATGGCTGGAAATGGCCTCCAGGTAACCTAAAATAGCAATTTGCAGTCAATGATAGGTTCAGTTAGACCAGAGGATCCAGTATACTTAGCCCATACCCTTTATGGAGCCACCAACGGCTTGCGTAATGCGTTGTTGACAACTTGGGTCCATGGCTTCGTGGGATCTGCGCTGCTCTTGAAGCCTGCCACCAGCTCTTACCAAATCAAACAGGGACTCATCTGATAAAGCCATTCAGTATCCAACCGATACGGCCACGAGCCCAGAATAGGCGTTGCAGGAAACGTCGTGCTGTTAGCGAAGGCACTCGCGTCGGTCGTCTGCTGCCACAGCCTACTAACGGCAAATTTCGCAGCAGTGCCCTAACGGACACGTTCGTCGTACGTCTCACATTGATTCCACTGCATTGTCCGTGGCGAGGGGTAACGCCTGAAGTTTGGTATTCTCGGCAGACTCTTGATGCTTTGGATCTCGGAACAAACGAATTGGCGCAGAGGTTAGCACACTGGATTCGTATTCGGGAGGACGACGGTTCAAACCCGCGTCCGTGCATCCAGATCTTGGTTTATCGTGATTTCCCTAAATCGCTCTAGGGAAATGCCGGCATGGTTCCTTTGAAAGGACACAGTGGATTTCCTTCCCCATCTACATCTACATCCATACTCCGCAAGCCACCTGACGGTGTGTGGCGGAGGGTACCTTGAGTACCTCTATCGGTTGTCCCTTCTATTCCAGTATTGTTCGTGGAAAGAAGGATTGTCGGTATGCCTCTGTGTGGGCTCTAATCTCTGATTTTATCCTCATGGTCTCTTCGCGAGATATACGTAGGAGGAAGCAATATACTGCTTGACTCCTCGGTGAAGGTATGTTCTCGAAACTTCAACAAAAGCCCGTACCGAGCTACTGAGCGTCTCTGTTGCAGAGTCTTCCACTGGAGTTTATCTGTCATCTCCGTAACGCTTTCGTGATTACTAAATGATCCTGTAACGAAGCGCGCTGCTCTCCGTTGGATCTTCTCTATCTCTTCTATGAACCCTATCTGGTACGGATCCCACACTGCTGAGCAGTATTCAAGCAGTGGGCGAACAAGCGTACTGTAACCTACTTCCTTTGTTTTCGGATTGCATTTCCTTAGGATTCTTCCAATGAATCTCAGTCTGGCATCTGCTTTACCGGCGATCAACTTTATATGATGATTCCATTGTAAATCACTCCTAATGCGTACTCCCAGATAATTTATGGAATTAACTGCTTCCAGTTGCTGACCTGCTATATTGTAGCTAAATGATAGGAGGTCTTTCTTTCTATGTATTCGCAGCACATTACACTTCTCTACATTGAGATTCAATTACCATTCCCTGCACCATGTGTTAATTCGCTGCAGATCCTCCTGCATTTCAATACAATTTTCCATTGTTACAACCTCTAGATATACGACAATATCATCAGCAAAAAGTCTCAGTGAACTTCCGATGTCATCCAAAAGGTCATTTATGTATATTGTGAATAGCAACGGTCCTTCGACACTCCCCTGCGGCACACCTGAAATCACTCTTACTTCGGAAGACTTCTCTCCATTGAGAATGACATGCTGCGTTCTGTTATCTAGGAACTCTTCAATCCAATCACACAATTGGTCTGATAGTCCATATGCTCTTACTTTGTTCATTAAACGACTGTAGGGAACTGTATCGAACGCCTTGCGGAAGTCCAGAAACACGGCATCTACCTGGGAACCCGCGTCTATGGCCCTCTGAGTCTCGTGGACGAATAGCGCAAGCTGGGTTTCACACGATCGTCTTTTTCAATACCCATGCTGATTCCTACAGAGTAGATTTCTAGTCTCCAGAAAAGTCATTATACTCGAACATAATACGTGTTCCAAAATTCTACAACTGATCGACATTAGAGATATAGGTCTATAGTTCTGCACATCTGTTCGACGTCCCTTCTTGAAAACGGGGATGACCTGTGCCTTTTTCCAATCCTTTGGAATGCTACGCTCTTCTAGAGACCTACGGTACACCGCTGCAAGAAGGGCGGCAAGTTCCTTCGCGTACTCTCATCTTTGACACAACCGGACCTTGTGCTCCGTCTCTAATCAGCTCGGTGTCGACTGGACATTAAACCCAATCTCCCTTCCTTCTTCCTTCGGAATACTGAACCCCCAAACGATTTCCGAAATGGAATGTCCCATGCAGGTAGTTCCAACTGTCATTCCGTGTTCAAAGTCTGTTAATTCCTGTCGTGCACCCATAATGACGTCGGGAACCTTTTTACAAGAGTCACCTGAATCCGAATGGCATCCACGCCACTGCACTGCTCTTTTATACCTCGTGTACGCGGTACTAGCGCCTTATGTATGTATCCCATGACTTTTGTCACCTCTGTGTAAATTCATTGCTTTTGGAGGTCTATTGCCAAAGAAATATTTTGTCCAAAGTTGATGATTTATAAGGAGGCGTCACAATAATTTTCAACAGTTAAGTAACTGGCAAATGATTTCCAACGTGGTCACAGTTCTCTAGAAGACGATCCACGTGAAAGATGTTCCAAAACTGCAACAGCAGAAGGAAGTTCGAGAAGGAGCAGAACATGGAATTTGAGGGTCAGCACTCCAATGTTCACGAAATACCTGACAGTATAGACATGTCGGAGCAATACGCTCAGTTTTACTTGAATAATTGACTATGGCAACGCTTTGTGAATCTCAGTGGCTTATCTGTTGAAATCTGATCAAAAGCTAACGCGGAAACAAACTTCTCGGCATCGTTTTGAGAGTCTGAAGGAGATTCAGCCTCTCCAATTTGTCACTGCCAGAAATCAATATAAATAAAGCACTGCCTGGAAGTTCTTAGCTTTGTACTAAAATAAGCGATATCGATTTTATTTGGTGGAAGAAGTTATGTTTGGAAATTTTCCGATATAAAATGTGTTTTCTCTTTAATGATTTCCTTGCAGGGATAAACAAGAAACTGCCAAATACTATGCACATTATACAAGTGTACAAAGAAAGATACCTGAGAAGGGACCTCGATTGCATCAGGATTCCTATAGGACAATGCATCTACTTACAAAGATGTTACAGCAACGGGGAAAAATATGCAGCATCAATGGAATAAATGGCAGGTTTCTGATCACGTCTGAAGAAACTGTGTGGGGTCACTTAAGGTCCATTATACTGATGTATACTGTCTAGCAGTCAGAAGAAAATGTTATTTACGTTCTTTGCATATTTACCGCACATGTGCAACATCGTTTCCAAATAAACTGCATGTTCCAAACTTACTAAGTCAATGTCATGATAAATGCGTAACTCATAGCTACGAGCACCACGTAAAATATTTCGAATAATATAGAAAGGAGTGTACCGTAACAGCACTGGTTTGTACTTGATGCTCATGTTGTGAAGATCGGCTGGAGAGAAAAACACACAGACAGAGATGACGTCCTTCTTTCCTTTTTTCCTATCGAGACCACGTCAAGAGAAGTTCACGGCAGTTGTCACAGAAGACTGCTTCCGCAGTTGCCAGAGGACATCTGTTTAAAAGTAGAATAGCGTCGTGAGTTTCAGCGAATAGGAAAAAGAAATGGATGTTTTGTTGCTCGAAACAGTCTTCGTTTACTGTCTCCTGTTTTCGCATTATTGATGTGATTTGCTTCCTGCTTAGTTCGACAAGGAATTTACGTACCCTCTTTAACAACGTATTGCGTTTATTTGAATACATTCGAAGTAATGATATTGATAATACACTGGCGTGCAAAATTTAAAGACTAAAGTAACTTTTGTGCGATGTGTCACGGTCAAGTAACGTAGTTCGATACAACTTCGACCATGCATAGAACTGCTACATTACAGCACAGAACTGAAGGTAACTGAAAGAAGCATGCAACGAGAAGAACAGAAATCACATTTTTATTCACTGACGATAATTACTATGAAATCGCCACAATTTGTTATGGTCCCACTAAAAAAGGCGGTACATGGCTCTTGACAGTGTGTGTGACCACCACTCCTCTTCATCACTGTAGTACCTTATTCGATCCCCATGTCAGTGGGTTTGTTCCGACTGCAAGTGTGGCTCTAGTGCTTCTGAGCTCCTTTTACAATAAACGATTGCGTGAATTTGTGAAAAAAACAGCATTCTGTGATCTGTTTTGAAACATTCTGGAAGTTTTTTTTCGGAAAATACTAGCAAATGACGTCATATTGCTTGTAGTCACGTATGACTGCGTAAGGTGGTTCCAGGATCGTGCTAACAGTAGAATGTTAATACATTTATAAGAGTCGAGGGACATGAAAGGGAAGCAGTGGTTGGGAAGGGAGTGAGACAGGGTTGTAGCCTCTTTCCGATGTTATTCAATCTGTATATTGAGCAAGCAGTGAAGGAAACAAAAGAAAAATTCGGAGTAGGTATTGAAATCCATGGAGAAGAAATAAATATTTTGAGGTTTGCCGATGACATTGTAATTCTGTCAGAGACAGCAAAGGACTTGGAAGAGCAGTTGAACGGAATGGACAGTGTCTTGAAAGGAGGATATAAGATGAACATAAAAGCAAAACGAGGATAATGGAATGTAGTCGAATTAAATCGGGTGATGCTGAGGGAATTAGATTAGGAAATGAGACACTTAAAGTAATAAAGGAGTTTTGCTATTTGGGGAGCAAAATAACTGATGATGGTCGAAGAAGAGAGGATATAAAATGTAGACTGGCAATGGCAAGGAAAACGTTTCTGAAGAAGAGAAATTTGTTAACATCGAGTATAGATTTAAGTGTCAGGAAGTCGTTTCTGAAAGTATTTGTGTGGAGTGTAGCCATGTATAGAAGTGAAACATGGACGATAAATAGTTTGGACAAGATGAGAATAGAAGCTTTCGAAACTTGGTGCTACAGAAGAATGCTGATGATTAGGTGGGTAGATCACATAACTAATGAGGAGGTATTGAATAGAATTGGAGAGAAGAAGAGTTTGTGGCACAACTTGACAAGAAGTAGGGACCGGTTGGTAGGACATGTTCTGATGCATCAAGGGATCACAAATTTAGGATTGGAGAGCAGCGTGGAGGGTAAAAATTGAAGAGAGAGACCAAGGGATGAATACACTAAGCAGATTCAGAAGGATGTTGGTTGCAGTAAGTACTGGGAGATGAAGAAGCTTGCACAGGATAGAGTAGCATGGAGAGCTGCATCAAACCAGTCTCAGGACTGAAGACCACAACAACAACAACATAGGCGTTGTTTGCTGATAATTCTGATACTGTCATGAACTGACAGCTTCTCTCGTTTGCTCACAGAATGAGAAGCTTGTCAGCTGTTAAAAATGTGTAGAAATTGTCAGTTTAAATTTCTGAGAATGTTCGTCTGAAGTACAGCTTTGTATGATAGTGAAACATGAAACTGTGAGAAAACTGGAACAGAAGCTTTTGAGATGTGGTGCTACAGACGAATGTTGATGGATGAATGTTGGTGGACTGATTAGGTAAGGAATGAGGAGGTTCTGCGCAGAATTGGAGACGAAAGGAATGTGTGGAAAACCCTGATAAGGAGAAGGGACAGGATGTTAGGACAACTGTTAAGACATGAGGGGATGACTTCCATGGTACTAGAGGGAGTTATAGAGGGCAAAAACTGTAGAGAAAGACAGAGATTGGAATACGTCCTGCAAGTAAGTGAGGACGTAGGTTGTAAGTGCTATTCTGAGATGAGGAGGTCAGCACAGGAGAGGAATTCGCGGCGGTACGCATCAAACCAGTCAGAAAACTCATGAACTCATGAAGAAAAAAAAAATTTACGTTACATCTTCTTTTAAATTGATACAGAGGATGGGGAAACACTCGCTTCCAAATGAGCTTTAGTTTCGAAATTCAGTAAATCTGCTGCAAACAGAAATAGTGCCGTCTCCGTAAGGAATGGAAGTTTCGGCCAGTAACGCTGCAGCTTTCGTAGAACGCGGATCCACAGGAATGCGCAGCCGCAAAACAAACCCACGCTGTTCGACTTGACGTATTCTCGAAGATTTCCTAAGCTTGATGTGAGTGCAAAAAGTATCGTTTCAAGTGGAGTGTAGGTGTTACACTTCATTTTGGCATTCAAACGCATGTCCCAAGAATGATTCAGCCTTAAGGTCACCGGGCCAGACTGTATGTGATTATTTCTTGTATGGGTTTATAAAAGACTCTGTTTATGTGCGTCCGTTATCAACAGCAGTGAATAAACTGAGACACCGCATAACAGCAGCTGTGGAAGCTGTAACTCAAGATATGCTCGGTGCAGTGCCGGAACAATTTGAATACCGCATTGAAATATGCCGCGCGCCTCAAGGGGGGCATATTGAACACCTATGAAGACGTATGGGAAAAAACGTTTTGAGTTCCCCGTTCACCAAAAAACAAAATTCATTGCATATGTTTATTGGTTTCAGAAATACACACGTGTCAAATCGGGTGATTCTTTTTGATAATACCTGTATTTTATTTCTCAGTTGAAGGAAAACGCCAAATCAAATGAGTCTACAGATTTGTAGAGATCTTAATTGAACGGACACTTGTGATGGAGCGAAGAAAAGTTGTTGAGAGATAGTTATAATCCTCGAAAGACAGTTTGTATATAGCTATTAGCTTGACAAGAAGCATCAGACTCTTAGAGTGGACTGCCACATGAAGGATCGCAATAGTGACGATCGGCGACCACTTTGGTATGATATACAGACAAAGAAGAAGAAGAAGAAGAAGAAGGCGCTGTCTCAGATGTACCTACTATAGACGAATATTTAAGTTTATACCTGGAAGTCTACCTGCTCGATACCATAAACATCTCTTTACGCCAAGAGCTCTTTCATTAGAAAAAATAGCAACCTTCCAATGGGGAGGCAGATGTCTTATGTGCACAGAGTTACAGCTTACAATGAAACTCCGCAGTGTTTATCGTCGCTGATTGATCAAAAAGATACGTTGCTACAAGGGAAACTTTTTCATTCTAAGGTTAATGCGAAAATCAGTATATTACTGACTACTTTTTTGTAACGGAAGACGGAAATCGTTCCTGTAGAAAAGCGTACGCTGTAAATGCATCCGGAGAGACGTTATTAGTGCGCTCTCCTCTGCTGCTTACATGTTTAGCGCATTAGTGGGAAGTAAGGTCGCGCGATGAAAAGTAAAACTTGTGGTGGGTGTCAGAGGTACACTGGTAATTTACGTCTTTAACTAGTAATTGCGAGAAAGAGTGAACAACGTTTTTCTTGAGTGTGTGACGGTTATGTCCTTGTCTACGGCGTGTTTGCGTCTAGCCTGTCAGTCATTTTCTTTGCTCTTGGAATGACTTTAAACGTCTCAAGCCAGCAACAGTGTAGCTATTAGCCGACTAAACCGAAGGTCTACACAGTTTTTTCAGGACGCATTGGTGTCAGATGAATGAATATTAAAACAGTACAGTACTGGATGAAAATCAAATAACTTAATTTTATTAAATGCCGTAAGTGTTCTTTTCCGTGACTGTAGTACATTCGACAAATAGAAAACAGACCAACAACCTTCATCGAAAAATCGTAGTTTTATTTCAATACGCGATACATTTCGAACCTTGGCGGCTCATGTTCAGGTTCTTGATCAGTCTACCTCATTTCTCGGATTTAGGTTACTACTAGTCCGTTTCCAGTAGTGATTATATTGTTCAAATGGTTCAAATGGCTCTGAGCACTATGGGACTTAACATCTGAGGTCATCAGTACCCTAAAACGTAGAACTACTTACTCCTAACTAACCAAAGGACATCACACACATCCATACCCGAGGCAGGATTCGAACCTGCGACCGTAGCAGTCGCGCGGTTCCGGACTGAAGCGCCTAGAACCGCTCTGCCACAGCGGCTGGCGATTATATAGTTTTAAAGCACGGCATGAGTAGACATATTTATACGTTTACACACACTTTTCACCTCACATTATATTATTCGTCTCAGATTATATTAGTAAATAAAATTCAGACACACTTGTTTGAATTTGTTTGCAAATGTGCAATAACATGAAAAGTGTGTGTGTGTATTTAAATATGCCGTGAGAATAAAAGTGGTTATATGTGGATAATGATGTTGCTCTTACCGTGCTTAAAAGCTGTGTAAAAGCTACTGGAAACAGATCGGTAGTAACCTGATTCAAGAAATGATGTAGACTAATCAAGCAGTTGAAGATGAGTCCCCAGGACTTTAAATCCATAGCGTCTCAAAATAAAAATCACGATTTTTACGAAAATCATATTCCAAGTTAGTCCTAAACAAAGGGCTAGGGTCAATGCACAGATAGAAAATCGATGGTAAAGCATTATAAACGACTATGTGAATTATGAAGAATGGATGGGAAATATGGATAAGGAATTCTGAAAAGTTTGATTGCTCTGTGCTTTTGACGAGCAGGACACACACGTACAAGTTATATGTCTGCCAGGTGGAAACTCCTGCTGTCGCAATCACCACACGCGGTATTGCTGGTCGGGCAATGACTTCCTTTACGTCACGCGAACCAAGAACAATACTTGTTAATAACTCTTTGTCCTTGAGGCCACTGAACCAAGGCTGTGAAGTATTCTGATACACTAGAGTTGGTATACACGCTACTTGTTCACTCTTTGTCTGAACACAAATTGACGCACAAATAATAAAAAATCCACAACCGAAACGGTACTCGAATCCAGCGCATCCACTTTCGAAGGCAGCAACGATATGTCCAGACCCTGGACGTTGATAACTGCCATCTGAACGCAAGAAGAAGTATCCGTCAGACAAAGATATGCAGAGTGTCTCACCCAACTCACCAGCTGCGAGAGCCTCGCTAATTTTGCTGTGACAAGAAAATGGTTCAGACAAAGGGCGTTTGGGTTTAGAAGGCCCATCTGCTTACGCTACACGAAATCGCTTGATTGAGATGTTACAAAAAATTAAGGCGATCAACAGTATTAAAAAAAATTGGGACAATAGTACTCCTTGCACCAGAACTCTTTCTGCCAATAAATCACGGAGTAAAAGAAAAGTTGCATTGCGAGGTTTTGTGCAGTTGTTCCAGCCATTTGAACTTAATGGAGCTCATCCCTGAAGTTCGTACGATTTCCCACTATAAATAGCGGTGCCGGTGGAAGCGACGCCTTATGTATATCGCCACTCTTAACGAAAATCATTTGTTGAACTGTGGTAATACATGTACTAGAAACCTGAAATTGTTTACAAAAGATATTTCTTATTAAATGTTGTATGCTAGTAAAACTGAAATGCCTGGTTCAACAGAGCCAAACAAATAGAAAACTTGTTCCAATCTACATTGAAGGCTGAAGTATGCGATCTACAGTCGTTTATTGTTTGTCATTTACTTTTTTGCGCTGAAGACTGTTGTATTCAGTTGCTAACGCTAATTGCACTCTGTGACACTCTAAGATTCTTGATGCCAATCATATACGCTCTAGGACAAAAGTACCACGTACCACGAAAGAATTATCCGAATGGGACGGAATTCGGTGGATGTGATGTACATGTAAAAATAAAAGAGTGATTACAATTTCAGAATAAATTGGATGATGTATTCAGGAGAAAGGACTTCACAAAATGAGCAAATAAATAAATCATTGGTCGACTTCTGGCGCTTATGCAAGCAGTTATTCGGCTTAGCACTGACAGAGTTGTTGGATGTCCTCCTGAGGGATATCGTGCCAAATTATGCCCAATTGGTGGGTTAGATCGTCAAAATTCCAAGCTGTTGAAGAGCTCTGCCCATAATGCTCCAAATATTATCAATTTGGGAGAGATCCGAATACACTGCTGGCCAAGGCAGGATTTGAGAAGAGCAAAGACAAGCAGCAGCAACTCTCGTCGTGTGCGGGCGGGCCTCAGTTTGGTGCAACGTAAGGACGGCCTGGAATCTCACTGATTGGAGTAGAATTGTCGTCAGTGTTGAGGCCAGCTTCGCACTGAGCCCCGACGACCAGCGAAGATGTGTCTGGAGACGCCACAGATAGTAGAGGGATACAAGCCTAACTGTCACCAGCCATACGGCCTGATAACCAGGTGTGATGGTCCGGCGTCTTCGTTGATCCATTATGGCCACCAAGAACTGATGCAGGACGATTGATTCACAGATCCAGTTATATGGCTCCTTCCATGTATAGCGATTTTACGACTATGACGAGTGGGGCCTGAAGATGGCATTAATTTAATGCCGAAACTGGTAGCACATAGAAGTTCACAAAATAAAATAAATTTCTACAATACATATGGCTGTTGGTAAATTATTGCATCAAGAAGATCATCTGCAGCACGTCAATATATTCTACGCCCCATTTTGTTGCCCTTCATGGAAAGTCACCCTGGGCTTATATTTCAGCAAGATAATGTCCGTCCGCGCACGGTGAGAGAGTTTCTACTCTTTGTCTTCGTGCCTGCCAAACCCCACCTTGTCCAACACGGTCGTGGGATCTCTCCCCAATTGGAGCATTATGGGTAGAGAACTCCAATCAGTTTGGGATTTTGACGATTTAACGCGCCAGTTGGACAGAAATTGACACGACACCCCCGAGGAAGACATCCAACAACTATCTCAATCACTTTCAAGCTGAATTACTGCTTGCTTAAGGACCGGAGGTGAACCAGCTTGTTATTGACTTGCTGAATTTTTGAAGCTGATTCTCTTGAATAAATCATCAAATTTTTCTAAAACTGTAATGAATTATTTGTCTGTACATGTGTATCACATGTACCGAGTTCCGTTCTATTTGCACAATACCTTTATGCAAATTGCTTCGTGGTGCATCGTATTTTTTGGCTTAAAGTGTATAAAATAACCTAAACATTATTTATAAGAGTTCCTTATAGCCGGCCAGTGTGGCTGAGCGGTTCTAGGCGCTACGTTTTGGAACCGTGTGACCGCTACGGTCGCAGGTTTGAATCCTGCCTCGGGCATGGGTGTGTGTGATGTCCTTAGGTTAGTTAGGTTTAAGTAGTTCTAAGTTCTAGGAGACTAATGACCTCAGATGTTAAGACTCATAGTGCTCAGCTCCATTTGAGCCATTTGAACCTGTTCCTTCGAAGATATTATTCAGTCGAGTAGGAGAAGTTACCCCAGAGAAATCTCTTTAAATCAGTCTAAAAATAACACTTGATATACAAACAGTCGCTCATCTTCTGTGAGCTGATCCACATACCGATTAAACAGTTTCTTGTCATACCAGTAAGCACTAACAGTTTAGTGAAAGAATTGTGTTACGATGCGGACATCAGACATCGCGCACCAAACGCCAGTCCTGAAATTATACAACAGCTCTTCAAAGTACAGATGATGATTTTCTGATGCATAGTGGCGCATGTTCTGTGAGTTCACACACAGAAAACCACTAGACCTCGTCTGTAGAAATGAAAAACCGGTGATCCAAAACTCTTGACTCCACTTCACTCAAAAACCACTACCAGAACTCAACATTTAGTCACGTTTTCCAGCGTTTTATGAGATGGACAGTTCTCCTGTTCATTTAAGAAGGGCCAGTGCTACGTCAGTCGTATATATATATTTCCGGGAAAGTTATATTTTGCCCATCTGTAATACAGGGTCAAGACGAATGGCCCTGGTTCGAGTCCTGGTACTGCCAAAAGTTATTCTTGGTGGTAGGACTGGTACAGGTTGCAATTACCCTCATGATGCCAATCGGGAAGCTATTTGATTGTGAAGCAGCGGCTCGAAGTTCCGGAAACTTAGGTAGATTACAACCTTAATTGTGACGCCGGATACCAAAAATTAATGAACAAACATCGTGCAATTACGATTTGGGTGCATATGATTACTGGTGTATGTGATTTTAAAAAATTAACTAATTTTCAATGCATATTTACAATCGCTAATGAGTTACGCAAACGGGCTTTGAGGAATCTCAACATACAGTGACAGTATTTTCAGAATACAGTAGTATGTTATGACAATTATATTTAGTGTTAATTCTAGAACATCCTCCATAAACCTGCTCAAAATACACCCCACTATACGAGATGTTTGACTATTACAGGTAGAAAAGAAAGGGGCGAGTAGTTGACAATGAAACAAGCAGATGTTTCCAATAAACATAAGTCCGGAAACCAACGGTTCCCCCGAGCGAACTGTTCCCAAGTGCAGTCATGCCATCGTCACAGCGCTGTTAATGTCTGAAGCTGCGTTGGATGATTTTCCTTACGGTGGAAGGAAGCGACAAATCACTTTCCAATGAAATGTAGTAAAGGACAACCTTTGCCCAAGGAGCGGGTACTAAACGTAATTACGTACATGGAAGATCATCCGCAGCATAGTAAAAAACATTTATGAACAGTTTTCGAATAAGTCCACAGTAGTATGAAAGTGTAGTGCATATGAAAAACTACGGATGTAGAACGGAGGACAAGGCACACTTGTTACAAAAACTGGTGCTTACGCATTCGAAGAATGCTCGATGCAATTTATCGATGCAATTTACAGGATGTGCATGACAGTGACCTATTACGTGATACACATCACAATTGTCGAGCGAGATAGATACAGCGATTTCAAGGGAAACTGTGGATGGTTGCATATCTTCAAACAGTGGAACAGAATTGGAAGACGTAAGACATCGAAATTTCAAACAAAGCGTCAACTTGACGATTGAAAGTAAACAGGCCCGAAGACCTGTAGATGCGTTAAAGACCTGTAGATGAGTTAAACAAACTTATCCCATCGTTCAGTAAGGAACTTGTTTTCAACTCCAGCCAGTCGGAATTTGAAGAGGAAATACACATGAAAGGAACCCTGGAAGTTATACGTACCAAGAGAATTGTATCAAGATCAACTAACGTCAATGCCTTAACGCGCTCGTATACAATTGTACCGACTGATAATCTGGGTGGTAAATTGGCCGGAAGTTTGTTTATTGTGCTACGAGAAAGTGGATGTCTCCGTCCTCTACGATTGTTTCTTGTGTGCGTGATCTTGCCAGGCCAGTAGGGAATATTTACGTCACAGCAATCAAGAGTGGGAAAATTGGCGTAAGAGAACTACAACTATGGTGTGCGTACTGCTTTTGGCCAATAGTTGGTCAAAAGAGCTTGTTTTTTCTTGATTCCATGTTTGCGTATGAGATCATACTCCTTTAGAGCGTACTACCCATCCTGAAAAGTATGTGACGTTGAAGTTCATTCCACCTTGAACCACTTGTGAAATTCAGCCAGTTTCACGATAGGCTCCGCGACACACTGTTTCGCATTCGGTTGCATTCCGTCAAATTCCATCAGTTATTATCACCCCGTCACGCCAACATGATTCTATACGCATTTCTTAAGTGTGAACATCTAGCTAAAGCTGAACGTCATGCACTGTTTGTATCTCCCAAGGAGTTCGCCTTCGATCTCGATGGTGCAGACCTTTGTGATCACTATGGCGCGCCGTTCTTCATTAGTTGTTTATGGTGGAAGTTAGTGGTTTGTTTTGAACATTTTTTAAACGTCTAGGTTGTCCATTTTGTGGAGTGTAGTACATTCATTCCACAGAAGGTTGATCTCTGCACCTCTACCTCTCTGTCACCCTCCTGATGTACATAGTGAGTCATTAGCAGCAAAAATATTTGTCATAATTGTTAACACAACACTTTCAAATGAGCCTTACTAAATATTAAACTTGCGACCTCGGACTCAAGGGATCCTATGAATAAAACCATGAAAAGAATCATTAGTTAAATAACTCAGTACGTACGAAGTTTGATAATTTTACTATTGATTTTATCATAACCACTTTATCATTCATTTTTAAAATATTTGATGACACTTAAAAATTCCTTTGAAGATTTACTATGAAGCTGAATTTTGTCAGCCTTATTTCCGGAGTTTTCTTGGAAAATCTGCCCACTAACCATATGTTGAAACCTTTACTATGCGCTGCTGATAGAATCTGTGATCTGCACTGGTTAGACTGACCGAGAGAGAGATCCCTTTGCAAGAAATCAGATATGGAAATAATTCTATTGTGCAATGGATTGAACAATATGACTGGAATGGGGCTCATAAATGAGTTCCATGTGTCTGTTCTCACAAAAAGTGTGGTGTCACCGCCAGACACCACACTTGCTAGGTGGTAGCCTTTAAATCGGCCGCGGTCCTTTAGTATACGTCGGACCCGCGTGTCGCCACTGTCAGTGATTGCAGACCGAGCGCCGCCAAACGGCAGGTCTAGAGAGACTTCCTAGCACTCGCCCCAGTTGTACAGCAGACTTTGCTAGCGATGGTTCACTGACAAATTACGCTCTCATTTGCCGAGACGATAGTTAGCATAGCCTTCAGCTACGTCATTTGCTACGACCTAGCAAGGCGCCATTATCATTTGCTATTTATCTTGTGATACATGTACCGTCAGACCGATGTTCACCAATTGATTAAAGTTAAGTATTCCAATGGCTACGTACTATTTTTGCTACTATAAGACGTTGACCTGTTCCAGACCTCAAGCCAGCCTGCATGAGCTTAAATGTGTGCCTTTCGGCTACCTCTCATAGTGACTTGGCTGTTGCCAAGTCACAACAACTTGGCGACGAGCTAAATCGCGTTTGTACCAAAACTGTTGCTCTGATTTACTTGTGTCATGGCTTCACCACCATCTCCAGATGTACTGTCCGAATTTTATCGCTTACAGAATCAGCAGACGCAGGCCTTATTGGATGCCCTTGGACAGCTCGTCCAGGGTCAACGTGCAATGCAAAACGATGCGGCAGCCGCCGCTCCACCGCTACCGCAGCCACAACACGCAGTTGCACAAACTTTTCGTCCTTTTGACTCGGCACTGGAAAGCTGGACGGAGTGGTCACGCCAATTTGGATTCCATCTCGCCGCCTACAGAATTCAAGGTAATGAGCGGCTGCTTTTTCTCCTTTCCGCCGTAGGCGTCCAGACGTACCGTGTGATAGTGAAGTTATTTCCCCGATGCGATGTAGCAACTCTGTCCTACGACGAAATTTTGTCTGCATTAGATGCATATTTCAAAGAATCAGTCAATGTAGTGGCCAAACGGTATACGTTCTTTCGTACAAAACATACGGCCGGTCTGACTAATAGGGAGTGGGTTGCAACTTTGCAAGGCCTTACTAGGGATTGTGCTTTTGAGTGTGAATGTGGACTCCCTTATTCAGATACTATGGTATGTGATGCTATTGCACAGAACGTTTCTGATGTTCGTATAAGGGAACAGATTTTTAAACTAGTCAATCCCTCCATTCAACAAGTGATAGACATATTGGATTGGTAGGACACACTTGACTTTGCTCAGGAATCATTTGAAACTTCACCAGTCGTGTGTCACATTAACCGGCCCGCCGGGCGCGCTGCACGGAACAGTAAACAGCCGTCGCGCCCGTCGGCGCAGCTGCCGCAAAGCTCTCCGCCACGAGTGCCGCGCCAGTATGCAAATGCAGTGCTAAAATCATGCCCGCGGTGTGCTACTAGACATTCACGTGAGAATTGCCCGTCACGCCAGGCTATTTGCTTTTTCTGTAATAAAAAAGGACATGTTCAAAGTGTTTGCCAGAAAAAGCTCAGAACTGACACTCACAACCATTCCAGGCCCTTTGCTTCGCGCCGGAATCGGAACCGAACCCAGAATACTCAGGCTCGTGAACCTTCGCCCATGGAAATTCATGTAGTTCATTCCACTCCACCCAGTGCCACTCTATCTAACAGTGACTGTGTTCGTCCCACAAATAGTGTGCGTCTACGTCGCCGGAAATCACGTCAAGTCGCAAATGATTCTGTACCAGTGTCAGTTCACGTTGCACGAGACAGTCGCTCTTGTCGTCAGCAGGACAATAAACTTTTTGTAGACTTGGACATTAATGGCAACGTGATTCCATTCCAGCTCGATACCTGTGTTCGGACAGTGCAGCCTTCTTGCAACATACGAGGGACAAACAAAACTTGTGTCATTGTACGCCCTGCGTTCTTCTTCTGCAGTGAACTTGTTTGGTTTAGATTTATTTCAGTTGTTTAACTTGTCTATAGTCAATCAGGTCCTATCAGTGAACCCGACTGTGCCTTCAGACAGTGTTTCTCGTCTATGTGAAGAGTTTGCAGACATTTTTGCACCAGGCCTTGCTGCGCTAAGGACTATAAAGCACATTTGGAACTGAAAGTAAACGCGCAACCGAAATTTTTCAGAGCGCGCAATGTTCCCCACGCATTGCGTGATGAGGTCGCAAGAACATTACACGATTTGGAATCACAAGGTGTAATTGAACGTGTGCAGGCTTCTCTCTGGGCATCGCCGTTAGTAATTTTGCAAAAGCCTTCCGGAAAATTGAGACTTTGTGTGGACTTCAAGGCAACAGTGAATCCACAACTAGTGACTGCAACTTTTCCTTCACCCCGCCCGGAAGATCTTTTTGACAAACTGTACCCGGGTAAATATTTTTCGAAGTTGGACCTAGCGGATGCGTACTTGCAAATACCGGTGGACGAAGAATCCCAGCGCGTTTTGGTGGTTAACACGCATCTTGGTTTGTACCGATTCAAACGACTGCCATTCGGGTGTGCATCCGCCCCTGCATTGTTTCAGCAATATCTACAAACTGTTTGTGCGTCGGTCCCTACTGCAGCAAACTATCTGGACGATATTGTGATCTCTGGAAAGACGGCAGAAGAACATTTAGCCAATCTCAGAACATTATTTCAGGTCTTGCGACAAAATGGTCTTCGCTTGCGGAAGGACAAATGTGTGTTTTTTGCTCGTGACTTACCCTATCTGGGCCATGTACTCAATGCCCAAGGCATACATCCGAGTCCAGAGCACCTCCGTGCCATACAAGACTTGCCTTCGCCGCAGAATTTGAAGCAGCTACAGAGTGTGCTGAGAAAAATCAATTATTATCGTCGCTATGTGCGCCACGCCTCTTCCATTTCAGCTCCGCTTCATCGCTTACGCCGTAAAGGTGTTCCGTTCGTCTCGACGACGGAATGCGAAAGCGCCTTTCGCCAGTTGAAATCGGCGTTGCTTTCCAATACTTGCCTTACGCCATTCGATCCCCGGAAGCCGCTTTTGTTGATGGTGGTGGATGCATCGGATTTCGGGATCGGTGCTGCGCTTGCGCACAAAGATGGATCGCACGATCGCCCTATTGCCTTTGCGTCAAAATTGCTCTCGTCTGCGCAAAGAAATTATTCACAGATCGAGAAAGAAGCTTTGGCTCTCGTATTTGGTGTTACTAAGTTTCATGATTTCTTGTATGGTTGTCACTTTACCATCATCACGGACCACAAAACTTTGACATCCCTCCACGTACAGCGCAGAAATTCATTCGCTGGTCTATTTTCCTCTCGCAGTACCGCTACGATATCTTGTATCGGTCCACTGCTAAGCACGGAAACGCTGATGCGTTGTCCCGTTTGCCTGTTGCTGACGATAGAGCATTCGATTCCTCCGAACTTGCTTGCATGTTCATTGATGCGGAAACCGATGACGTGGTCGAATCGTTTCCCATTGATTTTCGTCGTGTAGCTACAGCCACGGCTGCTGACTCTGTCCTTGCTACCGTTCTGCGTTTTGTTGCTACGCAATGGCCCTTGTCAAAGTCACGGATCGAGGATCCGTTGGTTCGCCGATTTTTTGCTCACAAGGAGAAACTTTTTGTACGACGTGGTGTTTTGCTGTTGCGTTCTAATAATGATCAGTCCAGGGTCCTCTGTCTTACGGCTTCTCCACCAAGGACATTGGGGTATAGTGAGAACGAAACAACTTGCTCGCCAGCACTGTACTTGGTTCGGAATCGATGCTGCGATTACGAATATGTGCTCTTCTTGCATAGCGTGTGCCGAACAACAATCCGCACCACCACGGAAATTCTTTGCATGGCCGAAAGCCACTTCCCCTTGGCAACGCTTACACATCGATTTTGCTGGTCCATGCTGGAATGCTCGATGGTTGGTTGTGGTAGATTCATTCAGTAATTTTCCTTTTGTTGTCCGGATGTCTTCCACGACGTCATCTGCCACCATCGAAGCGTTATCCACTATCTTTTGCATTGAAGGTCTTCCGCAGACTATTGTTTCCGACAATGGCCCACAATTCATGTCCGCAGAATTTCAGTCATTCTGCAAGGCCAATGGTATTCAACATCTGACGTCCTCGCCGTTTTCGCCGCAGTCAAACGGTGCCGCTGAACGTTTGGTCAGGACTTTCAATTCACAGATGTTGAAGTTGAAAGAGTCTCATTCTCGGGAGGACGCGTTATTGCTCTTTTTGTCCACGTATCGCTCTCAGCCCCGAGATGGTCGCTCGCCGGCTGAGTTGTTTCACGGTCGCCCTCATCGACCCTTGATGTCTTTGCTACATCCGCCGCATCAGGTTCCTGTGCAGCGGCAGACACCTGCTTTTGCCCCAGGCGACGTTGTCTACTATCGTAACTATCGAGGTTCACGGCGTTGGCTCGCAGGGCGCATTCTTCGCTGCCTCGGCCGCGCTATGTATCTGGCTTTCGGGGCCTCTGGTGAGGTGCGTCGGCATCTCAATCAGCCGCGCCTCTGTCGTCGCACGGGATCTGCCGCTCCCCGTCTGCTTTCAGCGGCGGTACCGTCCGGTCAGCGCCCTGGGGACCCATCTACTGGCTCGCCTCAGCCCCAGGTGTTACCGACGCTGCCTTCCATTTTGCCCCATGGCGACGCGCCGCCGCCTGTTCTCCCGCTGGCGACGCACGCAGTGGACGCGTCGCTGCAACCGCCGGGCGCCTCCCTGGGTCACGCGCTGCCGATCGCTTTCCGTGACCAGTTGTCCTCCGACATGGAACTCTTGCCGGCTCCGGACCACATGGCGTCTTCGCCCGTCGGGTGCCCCGACCCGATGGAGGTCGACCCTTCGGCCCCTCCTGTCTCTCTGCGGGCGCATACACCGCATGTTGGCGTGCACCCTGGACTAGGTTTTCTGGCGTTTCCTAGCTCCCCTCGGACCGAATGGCAGGGTGCGGGTGGCACAGCCTCGCCTGTTGTTAGGCTCCCCACCTCGTCGCATACGTCAACATGGGGTCCTCTCCACGGCGGGCGGAAGCCTTATGCCACAACCGTCCGCCGATTTGCGGGAAAGGGACGTGGTGTCACCGCCAGACACCACACTTGCTAGGTGGTAGCCTTTAAATCGGCCGCGGTCCTTTAGTATACGTCGGACCCGCGTGTCGCCACTGTCAGTGATTGCAGACCGAGCGCCGCCGAACGACAGGTCTAGAGAGACTTCCTAGCACTCGCCCCAGTTGTACAGCCGACTTTGCTAGCGATGGTTCACTGACAAATTGCGCTCTCATTTGCCGAGACGATAGTTAGCATAGCCTTCAGCTACGTCATTTGCTACGACCTAGCAAGGCGCCATTATCATTTGCTATTTATCTTGTGATGCATGTACCGTCAGACCGATGTTCACCAATTGATTAAAGTTAAGTATTCCAATGGCTACGTACTATTTTTGCTACTATAAGACGTTGACCTGTTCCAGACCTCAAGCCAGCCTGCGTGAGCTTAAACGCGTGCCTTTCGGCTTCCTCTCATAGTGACTTGGCTGTCTTGCCAAGTCACAACAAAAAGCATTAAAGGTTTATTAATTAGAAGAGGTCATGCAACTACTGAATTAAAAACCTTGGCCAAATTTGTGTGCAATTTATTGCAATTACTCTTCGCGGATACTTGCGTAAACAAGAAAACAATAATTATACACTAATATTACTCACGAAATACAAAGTAAAAGGAACTACTAACTATCAACACTGAAAAAAAATATGAACTGGAGCTGGGTTCATCTGACAAAGCGCGCAAGGTACAGGTGAGATGGGAGTGATCATTCTCGAAAAAGCTTGGATGCAGATGGTTTCACAGTGATTGCCCGATCGTGGTAGAACGACGAATGAAACACACATGCAAATGATAAAGCCTGCTCAGTCACGAATGAGGTCGGGAAGACGGTTCGCCTAGTGCAAGTTTTTCGGTATGACGCCACTTCGACGACTTGCGCGTCGATGGGGATGAAATGATGATGATTAGGAAACACAACACCCAGTCCCTGAGCGGAGAAAATCTCCGACCCAACCGGGAATCGAACCCGGGCCCTTAGAATTGACAGTCTGTCACGCTGACCACTCAGCTACCGGGGGCGGGCACGAATGAGGTGTTAAATGACGAGACCTGCTCAACTTTGAAAGAAACGCACTAAAAAACGTGTACCTGCACTCTTTCCTGGATAGTCTGTGCTGCAAGATATTCTTACCACAATTGACGAGACGGAGAGCGAAGTTGTGAATTTGGCGAGGCCTGCTGCCAAAACCTACTCATCAGCCTCAGAGTAACAAGCTGTCTATCAAAACAGCAAATTAGCCTTCTGCCGTATAACCAAAGTCAGGTGTTCTCTTCCTCCTCTCGAATCCAAAGCCATCTGCCCATGTCTCCAAAAGCCGAGCGTCCCAAAAATTCTATCTTTATTTTCTGCTCTGTACGAAATCCGTGCAAAAGATACTTCACCAATGAGAAGGCTGCGCCAAACAATGGCCAGCGATATTTCTTAAAACAGTGGTCCAACACCTCTCCTAGCAAATATTTTATAAATTATTCAGTGGGCTACCATCTGCTTATAGAACTTTGAGAAAACTCACTTAGAAACTCCCATTTCTCGGATATCTTTTAATGTCGCCCAATGAGCTGTTTTCCTGCATATCAAATGTCTAGGAAACGGCGTCCTATACCTCTTCTTACAGATATCCTTTTAGATCACCAATTGACCTACCTTCGCGACTCGAGTGAGAGCGAAAAAATTTTTAACAATCCACAGATGAATGTCTCTCGACCAACCTGGTACCCTCCAGGTTTCTAAGAAAGGCTTTACAGGCGAAAACAATATTCCAACAAGTCTTTCTTCGAGCAGAGAGGCTGACTTCCAAAGCAGCACGTTTGCTTTTACTGGGATTTCTAGCCAGAGTCCCGTACTTCACAGTTTGTAGGTCACAGTTGTGGAATCTTCATCACATGTGCCCAGCCAGCGCCAGAGCGGACAATAAGGTACCCACAAACTTCTACCTGGCCGTCAATAGCCGAGTCGTCATCCCCTGCTCCAAGTAGCCTAAACTTTAGATGTTGGCTGTTCTACTCAGGGAGGTCTGGGGACTGGTCACCAGCTGCCCTATCCCCTCCAGCAGTGTAGCTCATCCAAGGTTCTGCCAGTGTTGTACAACACAACAGATATGGGACATGCAATTAATGTATAGATAGATAGAAATTAAGACGAAAATCATCCATATTATCAGCATCAGAGATTCATCAGTCGGTAGATACGTGATACGCATCGTGACAAACTGAATCAATAGCAATGATATAGTCCACCACTTGACTGACGCGTCTCAAAGTCAGTTATTAAATGTGGCAGTATTGAGACTGTCTTTGATCAGCTCATGAAGGAACAGACACTGTTTTGACGATTCACAGATGTTGTAAGTATTATAAACTGGACTCACAATTTGGGAATACATATTGACATCAACTGTATTCTTTATTAATGACAACATGAAATTTTGTCAGACTGGAACCAAAACCCGTATTTCCCTCTTGTGGCGATTGGTCGCCTTATCCGCTTCGCCTGTGTCTGCACACAGACCCAACCCTCCATTTCATGTTGTCCGTACGATAATAATAAAAATTTGACTCTCTCTGTGTGAGAATCCCAAAGTGCGAGCATTTGGGAAACGGACAACATGGCATACGGAAATCTCAATCTGTTCAGGAGGCGTGCACGAATAGAAAAACTGGATACGGCGACCATTCGCGATATCCAGGAAATCCGATATCTGATCGTGGTTCAGCACAAGTTTTCGTGTTTCATTAATAAAATATAGCCAGCCGGTGTGGCCGATCGGTTCTAGGCGCTACAGTCCGGAGCTGCACGACTGCTGCGGTCGCAGGTTCGAATCCTGCCTCGGGCATGGATGTGTGTGATGTCCTTAGGTTAGTTAGGTTTAAGTAGTTCTAAGTTCTAGGGGACTGATGAACTCACCAGTTAAGTCCCATAGTGCTCTGTCATCATCTGTTATACTTCATGCTCAGTAGAGACTTATTTTGATTTTTCATGATAATTTGATTTCATTCGAGCCATGGAAAGGAGCATTTAATCTGCATTTAATCTGTTTGCAAAGGTGACTATGACTGTGTTCCGGAATACACGATAGTTTTATCTATTTCACAAATCCTTCCATTCTTCAATTCCTTCCTAATTTAGAACTGCTTTAATTTATATTTATGTTATTCATCCTGATATTAGACGTCATGGTGGCCTGATAAATCATTAACTACGAAAATTCCACTACAACTTTGCAGTGTCGACGCATCTATAAAAATGTTTTAAATGGTAGTGTTGCTGATTTCCATAACTCTTGTTGCAATTTGCTTGAAGGGAATTAAGATATAATAACCTGATAATAAGTTCAGAGCAGTGCAGGGAACATCGAATCGAACAAAGCTTTCCCGATAACCATGGATCCAAAATACACTTGGGGCGATACGGCCATAAAACGACAGCCAATCATCGACGAGTGTGCAGACGTTTGCCCAGTAAGCGCGAAGGTTTCTAACAATGTGCTATCGTTAGACTAACCCGTTGGTGTGTTGTGGTGAATTGGTTGTGCTCTGCTGCACGTGCCATATGCTGTACCGAACCAGAGTCACCATGAATAAAGATGGGGTAGGTGACACTCACAGTGCTTGTGGACGCGAAAAGATTGTCTAGTGAATATCTCATAGATGGAAAGCTACCAGCAATCTTCACCTCTAGCAGTGCGGGTCAACGTTCGAGAGATACGGACATGTTTGTATTCGAAAATGTATATACAATATTGTCTGTAACGTCATTAATATACAACATGAAGAGAAAAGAGCAAAAAAATGCTCCACTATGGCACTACATCTGTTGATGATTGTCGGTTGAGGAGGCATCGATAGATGTATAACTAACATCGGACGTGCCCCAGGAACGTGTGTTGGGACTCTTGCTGTTCGTGTTATACATTAATGACCATACAGTAATGTACTACAGTCCCCTAAATATCCCCCCTGTAGGGATCATGACGGGATTAGATTAATTACAACATGCACAGTGGCATTTAAACAATTACTCTCCCTGTGCTCCATGCGCGAATGTAATGAGAAGAATGATGGTTACCATGCACTTCACAGTAGTTCGCAGAGTATTCATGCATATATAGGAACGTGACGGTGAAGAACAGTGAGGACTATGGAATTTGAGGAAAACATCGTCTGGCATCTCGATACAAATTCATTCAGCAACAGAGCAACAGTTCATTATCTCAACGTGACTCATCAGCTTGTCTGCGATGGCACAAAGGAAAACTTATAACATCCACCAAAAGATCCAGACTTTGAAAGTAGATCATCCAAGGGCGTGAATTTTCCCTACTTCATCCTCCTTACGGATGAAGCTATTTTTCCTAAATAAGCAATTTGTAACACTCACAACGAACACAATGGGCGTATGAACATCTCCATTGCGCTCAAAAACTTTGTCAGCAGGAAAGGTTTTCGGCGAATGTTTGGGGAGAAGTTGCTGCTGCCCTTACTGTTATAAGACGTTCCTCTTCACATAGACCAATGTCGAAGTATTTTATTCCAACAGGATGGATCTTTGCAACATTCCACTGTGGCAGTCAGACCATGTTTGAATACATGTTGGAGCACTGTTGGGTTGGGCATCATGAACTGCGAGAGTGGACTGCCAGGTTCCTTGATTTTGTGTTTTTTTATGAGAAGCTGCATAAATCAGACACCAGTCAATACTCTTGAAGAGTGGCCAGAAAACATTTTTGAGGCCATGAAAATACGCGGCTAGCCCTGCAAGTAATGCACCGCATTTTTGTCTTCAACAGTTCTTTATTGAACATAATGATAATTACGCGCGCGAAAGAATGGTGCTTTATCTACCCACCCTATTTCTCCGGGTAATCTGCATCCCGTTCCAAGGCCTTCCTCCAGCGCGAAACAAGGGCGTGTATGCCCTGTCTGTACCAATCCTTGTTCTGGTGGCGGAGCCAGTGCTTCACTGCGTGAACTTCCTTTGCTGCTTGACAGATGCAGCGCCAACTGCCGAGTCACAATGTGTCTGTCTTCGTGAATGACATCATCAGCTCGCTGCAAAAAGTCAGGTGTGACAGCCGTGGATAGTCTCCCCGACCGCTGCAAACCCGTGGAGCTCCGCCGAACCGTCCTCTCATGACCTGAGCCTCCGTGTCCAGCGACTAACTGTGCTTCTGTCGACAGCAGATGCTCCATAGACTTTGCACAAGTTTTTGTGAATATTCCGCAAAATTTCCTTCTCTGCAGTGATAAATTCAATGACGGCACGTTGCTTGTAACGTACATCACCTACAGACGTCATTTTGAAACTGTCCTTCAGCTACGCTATCTGTCGGAAGTGACGGAAACCTGGCGCGCTCACTCACGAGGCTTCAAATAATACATCCGTAACGTTTCGTATCCGTAGCATTGTTTTCGGCTCAAGAAAAATGCCGTGGATTACATTCTGGGCAATCCTCGTATTTCGCAACATGTCAGGAATGTTTGAGAGGATGCACCCGTTATTTCTTTTGCAATGTTGGCTGGGTTGCGATGATGGATAACGCAAACTTCGAGTATTTGCTCTAAAATGTGATTTTGGGAATAAGAAGTGCTTAAATTTAATTCAAGTCGTCCCTCGTACTCCATCCAGATCTAATTCCTAGTAACTGAGTGCTAACTATATCCATATTTTTTGAAGATTCCTATACCAATGGTCAAATAATGTTCGGATACATGATGTGCTGATTGCAGTTCAAGAGAACAATCAAATTACCTGATGTTATTTGTCAACCTTCCTACATTTTGGCATATTAAGTATACTTCAACATTATTTTTATTTTAAAATGTTTCAGCATCAGAGGTTTCAGTTATATTTGCTTCATTTCATACTGGTAGCCTGAAATGTGAATCTGCACATTGAAAGGGGCTGCTCTCACACCACTCACATTTACAGACAAAAAATTGATATAATTTTAAAAATGAATGATATATTCAAGAAGAAGAGCTTCACAAATTGAGCAAGTCAGTAATGCGTTGGTGCACCACTGACCCTTATGCAAGCAGTTATCCGCCTTGGTATTGACTGATAGATTTTTTGGATTTCGTAGAGAGGCATATCGCGCCAAATTCTGACATAGGGATACACCCATGAGTGACATTGTCCCGCCTTTCCGCCCCCCCCCCCCTTTCCCTCTTTCTTGTAGATTGAGACATCAACCCATCAACTTTCTTTCCCCAGTCCCATCTGAGACGTAATCCTTACCTCTTAAAGTTCGTATGACAACAGCATAAGGATAAACGAATCCTATGTTCGACTCTTGGACTGACAGAAGCAGTCGATCTAACTCCAACCATGTTGAGTTGGCTCACAGAGCTGTTCATTTGACTCTGACCGTAGTGCCTGAAGACGGAGATAATTTAAATATTTGCATGGTTCGTTGCTGAAGTTATTTTCACAAGATCGCTCTTTTTGGCAGCTCTGATTCCAGTCAGCGCTCTTCTCTACTTCACTCATTATTACAAAAGGATCCAATTTTCGAAAATCTTTGCGCAAATAATCTATAAGAAACTTAAAGTAATGAGCCGAAACATTATGAAAAATACCTATCGCGAATCTGAATGCCACCTAGTTGGTGATGCGAGCAAGTAGCTCGATGAGGACACTACACTCTAATTATTTTAAAAATAAAAAAAAAAACGACGCATCACGAAGGAATTATCCGAACCAGACGGAAATTGGTAGATGTAATGTACATGTATAGATAAACAAATAATTACAATTTTAGGAAAATAGAATTGTTGGCCTACCTCTGACCTTATGCAGTCATTTGGTTTGGCATTGCTTGATAAAGTTGTCCAATTGGCTCTTGAGGAATATCGTGCCAAATTTTGTCCAATTGGCGCATTAGATCGTCAAAATCTCGAATTGGTTGGAAAACCCTTCCCATAGAATTGTTAAATGTCCTCTTGATGGATATCATACCAAATTCTGCCACCTCAGACCGTTACGCATGGTTGTCGGACCATGCTGCAGGCGACAGTCGAGGTGGTATCCAACCTCTGTCTGGGGTGTCTCCAGACATGTTTTCGCTGGTCGTCGGGGCTCTACTCCAGTCAATGAGAATCCAGGCCGAAGACGTGTCTGGAGACGCCCTGAACAGTGGTGGGATACCAACTTGACTGTCTCTCGGCATACAGCCTGACAACCAGGAGCGATGGTCTGGGGTGCCATTTCTTTTCATAGCAAGACCACTTCGGTTATCATCCGTGACACCCTTACAGGACAGCGGTACGTTGATGATATTCTACGCCCAGATCTGTTGGCCTTCATGGTCAGCCATCCTGGATTTACATTTCAGAAAGATAATGCCTTCCCATACAAGGCGAAAGTATGTACTGCTTGTCTTCGTGCTTGCCAAACACTACCTTGACCAGCAACGTCGCCGGATCTCTTTCAAACTGAGAACATTTGGAGCATAATGGGCAGGGTCCTCCAGCCAATTCGGGATTTTGACGATCTAATGCGCCAATTGGACAGAATTTGGCACGATTTGTCTCTTGAAGACATCTAAAAAATCTGTCAGTCAATACCAAGGCGAATTACTGCTTGCATATGGGCCAGTGGTGCACCAACGTATTACTGACTTGCTCAGTTTGTGAATGTCTTCTTCTTGAATATATCATTCATTTTTTTAAAAAAATTATAGTAATGTTTTTGTCAGTAGATGTACATCAACCAATTTCCGTCCCATATCGATAATTCCTTCGTGGTGCGTCGTTTTCTTGGGTGTATATGAGTTGAGCAGGGACGAATGACGAATTATTGCGCCGCTACAGGATGAAAATGGAGAAATACACTGATACAAGCGACTCTTACAAAGGGCAGTTTGATATGGCCCAGCGCCTGGGGGCTAGAGTCTCGCAAACTGTGAAGCTGGTCGTCAGCGTGCTACTGTCCTGACTACCTTCGGAAATTGGTCGAGAGACGGTGAAACCATGAGTAGGAGACAAGGTGTTTCTGTCTACACCTGATCATAGAATGTGGAGCTCGGAGCTTCGCCCGTACTGTACAGTAGGGTAGTTGGCGATCTGAGGCAGATATGACGGCAAGGGACAATTCTGAAGCAGGCACAAATGTTTCCAAGCACACATTCATCGAATATTATTGAACATGGGGCTCCGCAGCAGAAGACGGTTCAAATAGCTCTAAGCACTATGGGACTTAACATTTGAGGTCGAACTACTTAAACCTAACTAACCTTAGGACATCACACACATCCATACCCGAGGCAGGATTCGAACCTGCGACCGCAGCAGAAGACTTCTAATACTAGTTCCCATGTTGATCCAAAGACGTCCTGAGTTACATTTGTAGTGGGAGCGAAATCGTCGAGTCTAGAAAGTGGATCAATTGAAACATGTCTCTTAATCGGAAGAATTAGGTTTATTTTTACATCAAGGCGATGGTCACGTCCAGAAACCGCGTCGTATAAGCGAAACATACTCCGCGCACCCTCACAGGATAGTGGGATATTAATATTTGGTGGAAACTTTAGTAATCGAAAGCACCGTGACAGCTTAGCTTAGCTATGTTTTGTGCCAGTTACAAAGATCTCGGATACTGTTCTCTTCCTGTAGTTCCAGTTGCCTGCTACCACTATATATACATATTACCTCTCTTTCCTCTGGACCTTTCCACTGCTTTCCTAGCACTGTCATGGTCTGCATTAAGGACGCTACGTGTTCCATCTTTAACCCCTTTCGTGCAGAGACACTAATATACCTTGGAAGAGTCTCACATACATCACCATTTCTTACACCACTACATTACGCGTATCATCTATCAAACAAACGCACTCCATCGCATCAGAACAACAGCACTCCATCCCAGAACTTACTTTCGCAAGGCAGCTCAAACGCTTCACACTCGCATTTGTTTACAAACAATATAAGACATAAGTAAAACTCTAATGAAAATAAATTGTTGTACAGTACAGTCAACACTCATATATTGCATTTTACAGTTATTTAGCAACAAGATGAATAAAAGGCGGTTCAAACTTACACATTTCTGAAACGCCAAATTATAAGCCTACAAATGGTAATATATGGATGGAAATTCAAACAGTGTCATCTTTTAAATATTTCGGCACGTTGTCTCTTCTAGTACAGTAGGTATACCGCGTCCTTTACTTGTAGAGGCTGTTTTTATGTGCTCGACAAGTAAAATAAGCGATAAAATTTCTACAAGCTGTGTGTTTCGTTCTTTATCATGCCAAAACAAAACAAAAGATAGCACTGAACTTCCATCAGAATTTCAGTAAGGAAAACATCATTGTTATCAGCGTAAAAAACTGTTCCACTAGACATGTGGCACGTGAGACACGCATCATGCATCTACCTGTGACTGCCACATACTGACCACCATCACTTGAGGTGGTCACTTAACCAGTAGCTCGTGACGTCACTGCTCGAGCGCCAGTGACAAGGTGAATCGTAAGTCAGTTATTAATTCATTTACTGAAGGCCAATTTCATGTGTGATCAAGCGATTTGCAATGTAAAAGGGAGCCTCTCAGAAAATGTCGGTTCTGTATGCAGGCGAATCAAGTTTATAAGATAGTTATTGAAACTGCTTACAACAAAAAATATCAGGAAACACGAATGAAATGTATCACAGTATCACGAAAATAGAAACTGCATCAAATGTCATCATCATCATCCACATCAAACAACGGCATTTGATCTGTGTGAAAGATTGTGAAATGAACGTTCGTCTAAGCAACGAATTATCCACTGTTTTCATTTGTGTATATTAATTAAAATGTTGTCTTGTGTGTGAACGTACGAGGCTTGTTCGAAAGTAAGGTCCATTCGCTGGCGAAATGGAAACCATAAGGCAAATCAGAAATGTTTTATTACAGTTAGTTACAACTTCCTGCTACTTCTCTACGTAGTCGTCACTCCGACTTTGACATTTGTCATAGCGTTGTTCCAACTTTCCTGTACCCTCGTCGTAGAAGGCAGCCGCCTGTGCTTTTCGTCAATGCTCTACGCTGGTCTACAGCTCGTTGTCTGTGCCAAAATGTTGTCTTCATAACCAGAGGTTCATGTGAGCAGAGATGAAACTCGGGGGAGCCCTTTACGGGCTGTATTGTAGAAGACCGAAAAATGCCCATCGAAAACGCTGCAGGAACATCTGTATTGCCCCTGCAGAGTACAGCCGAGAATTGTCACGAAGAATGAAATTCTTGGCAGTTATGTTATGTGGGCTGCTTGGCACCAGGCGACATCTAGACCAGGTCTTCTTTTTTGGAGGGAGACACTATCGTTCATGCATCTTTATGGGCTGTCTGTGTGGTCGGAACTGAAAAGAGCGACGTGACGCGATCGACAGGCATACCAGAGTCACTGTCTAATATGATTGTATCGTTGCAAAGTTTCATCGGATTTTCTCTGTGATTTCTATTTCTGGGCCGATCGGGGCTTACTTTCAGAACAGCCCTAGTAGATGTTTGAATAGAGATATTTTGACTTCCTGCTCGATTCATATGGTTAAATTATTTCAATAATCTGTTACAAAAAAAAGTATCTAAAATGGAATGGTGCAG
Organism: Schistocerca piceifrons; assembly: GCF_021461385.2. Taxonomy (NCBI): domain Eukaryota; kingdom Metazoa; phylum Arthropoda; class Insecta; order Orthoptera; family Acrididae; genus Schistocerca; species Schistocerca piceifrons. The sequence continues at coordinate 349,873,549 of NC_060140.1, forward strand.
TGGTTTCATTGTCATGTTACATCACTGTGAATGGGCAGTGATTCAGACTGCCACTAAATGTTAAGAACGTTATGTTTAATTTCTAAGGAGAAGAAAATAAAAGGCCAAAAGTTGAATCATATGAAGATACTGAGCAAATAAACATGTGTTACGTAATTTATCTGGAAAGAGACAGGAAATTTGAGGCAATTTTATCTTGAAATCACAAGGTACATTATGTTTCATCATTATAAACAAAAAAGTTAAGTTCATGGAACAAGGAACTTTAGCTCATAAGCAAACTGTCAGAAAACGATAAAGTGTCTGCTGTTTATCTCTGACTGCAGGGGAGAATGAATTCATGACGCTTGTGTCGAAATTGGGAGATGTTCAAGTAATCGACAATTTGAAGTACGCTGTGGCACTAATAATATGGTGTAGAAGGCAGGGTGGCAGTTATGGTGAACGATGTGTTCGGTGGAACGTAGGGATTTCCTGGAAAGCAATTGGTCAGTATTGCCGGCGCACCGCGTTTCTGGTGTGAGCGCTGGCAGTCGGCATTCTCCGTGCAGAATGATGCGACTGTCGATGTACAGCGATGAACCAGCCTACTCCTGCCCTAGCTGTATTTGTTCGCGCAGTAGCCGGGTGCCTCCCGAAACTTTGGCGCCATTCGGTGAAGGCCACTGGTAGGAACGCCTTCATCACAGGATTTAGCTGGGTATCGAGTCAACTCCTTCTTCGGGTACCTTTGACGAGGCCTTTAAGAGACCGGTTCTGCTTCCTTATGCTTATAGTCAGCGTCATTTTTATGTTCTCCAGAGACTTGTTTCCGTTGTCTGATGTTGGTTGCGTCTAAAGCAGCTTGGCGCTGGCCTTCCGCTTCGTTTCTCACTCTTTCTTTTTTTTTTTTGTTTTCAGGTGTGCAGCGCTCCCCCATCTTCAGTTTAATATGATTTCCAATGGCTTTTGGCACGTGCTCAACTCTCTCCCGAAGGCAAATTGGCTTATGCCTAGAGTAATTGTTATTAAAAAAAATTTTGGGCGGCCCAATGCAAGTAAAGTGCAGACTGTTGTTTTGGTGATATAATTTTAAGGCCTAGAGGCCTCTGCCCAAGTCATGTTTTGTCACTATGTTGGTCTTAAGAAAAAAGGTCCGTTTTATTTAGTTGCACTGACTTGTTTCTTGCGGGAAGTAAGTTTCTTTTCCCCTCACATACAACAACAAAAGGTTCAAATGGCTCTGAGGACTATGGGACTTAACATCTGAGGTCATCAGTCCCCTAGAACTTAGAACTTCTTAAACCTAACTAACCTAAGGACATCACACACATCCATGCCCGAGGCAGGACTCGAACCTGCGACCGTAGCGGTCGAGCGGTTCCAGACTGAAGCGCCTAGAACCGATCGGCCTACAACAACAACCTTTAAGACAAATAACTGAAATATTTTTTATGATGCTTAAAAGACGCTTGCCTCTGTTAAGTTATATATAAAACTGTGTTAAAAACAATTTCATGACAGCTCTGAGGACAATTGAAGCTCTTGGGAATATCTGGTTTGGCCATTACGCTAATAAAAGGTCATTTTTATACGTTGGGTTGTGAATATTAGCTTGAAGGCTGCTTCTGTATTCTTTTAAGATAGTAGTGACATTTTTTAAAGAAGACACTAATAACTTTTTTCCCTTGGCCGGTAGCAATTCCAGCTTTGAATGTGTACCTCCCTCTAAACTGTTAACTTTGAGTAGCATCGCGAGGCGAGTTAACATTCAGTGGAGCTTTACTCTTAACTTAATATTAGTTACTAGATTTCCTGTAAAGGCGGAGTAAAGGCTTTGGTTTTATTTCACCTGTTTACTGCTTAAGAAAGCCTTGCCGTACATTTTTTAGTGCACTACGTATTTTATCTCAGCTTGCTGGCGTCGCAGGGCTGAGTCCCGACGTCTACGTCATTGTCTTTTGTGTCGTCTGTGGGTTTGTGCCCTGACCTGACGTGGGGACGCTCTATTACTCCATTGTAATTTTCAGGTTACGTTGTGCCTCAACATGACTTTCAGTGTAAGTTATTAATATTTAATGTTTTGATAAATGGTAATTATTTAAGGAACGCCCAAATTGTTTCACTTCTGGTATTTGAAGTTTAATGCATTTTGTCAAGAGTTAGAGCTCAAATTTAATGTTTAATGTGTTTTTGAAGTTTAGCCTTGTACCTCATTGCCGTTCGAGCCAAAGAAATTATTGTTGGTTGATAAATTATTTTAATGGGAAGTTGGTAACAAATGATGTTCAATAGTTCTCCCCAGCCCTTCCCCTACGACCTGTTGGTTGGTGTTCTAAAGTAAAAGCGTTTGTTGCCTGTATGAGTCGCTTTCGCATAGAGACGAACCGGCGACCGGGAGTTGTTGTAAGTTTGTGTACAGACGAGAGCGAGGCCAGTGGCGAAATTCCGGCAGGGTCGTCCACCAGGACGTGCTCTGTGTGAAGGAGCAGCCAGCAGGCCGCCCGCAGCCGTTTGTGCGTCGTCACCGCCGTGTCACCGCGCGGCCACGCAGCCCGGGTACAGTGCAACACCGCCAGGTCATATCCAGCGCGACGTACGGCCGCGGCACATCTTCGGGCGTCAGTTTGATCTGATTTCCATTAAGCAATAGGGGAGAAACAAGACAGTCTGTGTAGACTGACGTATAGACCATCAGCAGATTTTTATCCATATTCACATACATAATCCTGCAAGTCACCTTCGTCACCTTCCGAGGTGTAACGGAGGGTACGTGTGACGCCACTATCCTTTTCTCCCCTCCTCCGATTTCTCGTTCCACTCGTTAGTGCAGCGCGGGAAGAATGAGTGCCGGTACATCTCTGAATCAGCTCCAATTTATCTGATTTTCTCGATGATGTCATCCCACTAGACCTGTGTGAGAGAAAGAAGTACGTAGATCGACCCGTCTTCGAACGTACACTCTCGTAACCCCAACAGCAAAACACTCGGTGGTACACTACGCGGCTTTCGTAACGTCTGCTACTTGAGTTTGGTGAGTACCGCTGTAACGCTGTGGCGCTTACTGAGCAGTACCGCGACAAAACGAGCCGTTGGATTTTCTCTCTTGTATCTATTTATTTTCTAACTTGGTAAGGGATCGAGATAATCGAGAGTTGGTACAACGAGTGTTTGAAGCCCCTTCTTTCGCGGATGAATTCCAGTTCCCTATGATTTTCCATTGATTTCCAGCCTGCTATCTACGCTCTTGAAGCTATGTACTTTAGGTCGTACAAATGGTTACTACTAAATGTTTTATTGCTTGTAGCGATTTGTTGCCGATACCATAATTTAAGAGTTGTGGGTAGATTTGCCCTCTACCTAAACTACGGTGTGGTATCGATAGTAACGATGCCACATAGTTTCTCAAGTTGGCACTACGAGAAACACAGACGACAGCGCCCTCTAGCCGGTTCTGTCGAGGTCTACGAGCTCCGCGACTATTTCAGCTGAATTCATCAGGTGCAGCCAGCCAGGAAACTTCGCTTCAGGTTTGCTCTACCGACGGCGGGGCAACGACATGATTGTTATTATTATTATTTGTATGCCTTACCGCCGTCGGTAGAGCAAACCTGAAGCGAAGTTTCCTGGGTGGCTGCACCTGATGAAATCGGCTGCAGCAGTCGCGGAGCTCGACAGCACCGGCTAGAGGGCGCTGTCGTCTGTGTCTCTCGTAGTGCCAACTTGAGAAACTATGTGCCATCGTTACTAGCGATACCACAACGGTTCCATAGTTTTGTACATAAATGACGCAGTACATGGTATGACTACCATTTGTATTGGTGGCAAAGGTAGCGAAAGAAACAGAAATGAATGTGTGACAGAGAAACTGGAAACCGACGACTTCTCTTTGTTTTCTTGTTTGTTTTGCACATAATTAGAACTGCATATTGTTCAGTGTCACTCTAGTAAGTAGTTTATTTCCTTAAAAAATATAAACTGCATTTATAGGTAATAAAAATTAGTTGATAGCGTAGCTTCCGCGTTTTTATGCAAATAAAGCAATTACTTTTGATGCAAGTGTAGTTTACCTGCAAAAACGTAAAAGAAGCTATATAAGTACCGTAATTTTATACTCAATAGAACTTTCTTCATCGTGTTCAAAGGTAAGAGTTTCTTTTATTATTGATAAGTGCACAAGCTATTTACGAATAACAGAAACATGTTTGATGTAAGCTGGATGAAGTATTGAAGCAATGTTTGATAGGTTTTTGTACTGCGATATTTTATTTCGCCTTTTTTACGAAATTACATTTTCTATCGCTATATAATAAATACTTTTTTAAATTTTATTTTTAGTACAATATCCCTCTGTTCCACTCTACAGATAATTTTTTAATAAAACCAGAATTAAATATTGAAAATTTCAGTTTTGCTATACATATTGTTTGTTTTTAAGTAACAGAAAGGAGGAAAATTAATTACGTAGAACAAAAACGTTTCATAAATTCCATAAATTACATGGAACTTTAAGGTTCGCCGATGGCATTGTAATTCTGTCAGAGACAGCAGAGGACTCGGAAGACCAGTTGAACGGAATGGACAGTGTCTTGAAAGGAGGCAACAAAAGCAAAACGAGGATAATGGAATGTAGTCAAATTAAGTCGGGTGATGCTGAGGGAATTAGATTACGGAATGAGACACTTAAAGTAGTAAAGGAGTTTTGCTATTTGGGGAGCAAAATAACTGATGATGGTCGAAGTAGAGAGGGTATAAAATGTAGACCGGCAATAGCAAGGAAAGCGTTTCTGAAGAAGAGGAATTTGTTAACATCGAATATAGATTTAAGTGTCAGGAAGTCGTTTCTGAAAGTATTTGTATGCAGTGTAGCCATACATGGAAGTGAAACATGGACGATAAATAGTTTGGACAAGAAGAGAATAGAAGCTTTCGAAATGTGGTGCTACAGAAGAATTCTGAAGATTAGATGGATAGATCACTCCTCTCCTCCCCAATCCTATTCAGGAGATGCTGAATAGGATTGGGGAGGAGAGGAGTTTGTGGCACAACTTGACTAGAAGAAGAGATCGATTGGTAGAACATGTTCTGAGGCATCAAGGGCTCACTAATTTAGTATTGGAGGGCAGCGTGGAGGGTAAAAATCGTAGAGGGAGACCAAGAGATGATTACACTAAGCAGATTCAGAAGGATGTAGGCTGCAGTACGTACTGGCAGATGAAGAAGCTTGCACAGGATAGAGTAGCATGGAGAGCTGCATCAAACCAGTCTCAGTACTGAAGACCACAACAACAACAACAACAACAACAACATGGCCCTGGCCCTTTAAATATCATTATACAAACGTTCCGTAAGTTACTCACTCCATTATATAACCTCATTCAGTTTCTATACGATTCACCGCTGCCGGTTGCTATGTAACCTAATAAAGGACTGATCATATAAGCAAACAAGGCGATCAAACTGAGGTAGCACCCGATAGATATGGAACACACCTCATGTACAGGTAACGCGGTTTCGATCGTAACAGACCGAAGCTACTAGGAAAACGGCCGCAGTCTGCGTTGACTTAGGTCCAAAGTAGCCTACGGTAATCTTACAACCCTACTGGAGCATATTTTCACCTAATTGTTGGAATTACGTTAATTTACACTCCAGGGTCAATTGCACCAATCTTCAATCATATGTAGTCTTCTGATGTTGCAGCCTTGCTGTGGAGAGCATCGTCCAAGGATAGCACCATACAGTCTTCCACTTTATGCTGTGGAGTGTAGATCATCAATGTATGGGGCACAATGTTTATAAGCTCAGATATTTCTATTCGTGACTGGTATGGTGTAGTGAACAACATTACATCAATATTTACATCATTTTCATACTAATACTTATAGCTATTAGAAGTCTTATGTTTCTAAGTTGGTCAGTACCTCCAAGCACATGTGGCAAGAGCAAGTCATCAATGATTTTTTTGCCCTGGGCAGCAGGTCAGGTGTTACAGTGTGGACGCCTAGATGCAAAACGGTTGATCTATACTGGCAGCAGTAATTTACTTAGTGGTTCAGCTACCGTGCATAAAACATCAGGTAGTAAATTGTGTGACTTTTTGCAGGAATACTGTTGGACACAGATGGAAAACAACCAACAAGCTGATGTGTGTTTATATTAAGGTTCCTCATACAACAATATTTGCACTTGTACTCATTACACTCTGCGTACTGTAAAAAGTAACTCCATTTTAACACTCCGTAGGGGTGATTCGGATATTACCTTTACCTCAGTCGAATTGGCTTTGCTATGCGTGACGTGTTGAGATCAGTCTCGAAGGACGTACAACAACCAGTCACAAAACTGCTCCATCGCTTCGTAAACTCGTATTTTTGTGTAAATTGAAGGTGGTGGGGGGAGAAAGGAACTGATGATATCAGCTGCATCGCAAATTTATGCGGAATCAGAGGCGACGAGTGAAAATGTGTGCCAGACCAGGACTTGAACCCGGGATATCTTGCTCACTAGGCAGTTGCTTTAACCAACTAGGCGATTGCGTTCATCACTGCACCACCCAGCCACAATGCGTGAAATGTCTCAGCACGCTCCTCGGCCAACCTACTTTCCCACCTAGTGTCACCACTTATCAGCACTCCACATCCATGTCCTCCTTGCTCTCTAATTTTTGATTCCTGCTGGAGGAGGTACGTAAATGTGCATCTGGACTGAAGGCTATGTATTTATTGCCCATTGAGGCGTACGAATTATATGAATGCGTGAAGTCTGTTCTTTGTGACGTATCCGAAAGATCATACGCCATGTATTCATATAAGCTCGTACTTAGTTCGCTAACGCGAATTCGGAACTGAATTGAATGCCTTCCGTAAGTCAAGAAACATGGAATGAACTTGTTCGCCTTTGTTATGGTGCTGTGGAGCTCATCAACGAACAGAGCGAGTTTAGTTTCACAAGATCTCTGTTTGCGGAAAGCATCCTGATTTTTATAAAGGACCTTCTCGTTCTCCATAACGCATCAGACAAGATCAATAATTCTGGAATAGATTCACGTCAGCGATATAGGCATGACATTACATTCGCCTCTTCGTCTATCGTTCTTCAAAACGAAAATGACCTGCACTTGCTTGCCTTCCCTGCTCCAGCGGTCTGCAACAAATTGTCGATAAAAGGAGAGAAAATTATTTCGTATAATGCCTGTAGAATCCCACAAGTTTCTCATCCGGTGCAGATGCCCTTCCAGTGTTGAGCAGTTTCGGATGATTTTCTGTTGCGTGAGGACTTATCTCAGCACCTGCCATTCCTGCGTTTGTGTAATGATTAAAAGTAAGGACCATATTATGATCTTCCATGGTGAATCAGTTCCTGAAAATCCTTGAGTACTACGCTTTACTCTCTGTCATCTTCCGTTTCGGTGTCACTGGGCGACTGATTAGATAGTTTGAAACCGCATTTCTAGACTTACTTCATAGGAAATTCTTAAAATGTTTTTCATACTGCACCAGAAAATCACACAAAGAGATTAGTCTAGCTTAACATAGATACTTTGCGTCATCTTTCTCTCATATTCTCCTCTTCGCATGCCCCCGCCCGTTCCCCTGCAATACTCTCCTTTCGTAGACTTCGTGATACTGATACGCATAACAAATGTGTACTACCGTTGATACTACAGCATTTATTCGCATTTAAATCGTAAATTTGTTTTTATGACATTATAAATGGTGTACGTACGTGCAGAATTAACCTTCCAAATCAGCCACTCACTCTCACCCTATAAGTAACCTCAAATCTTCAACCTGTCAGTACTTCTAGCATTACTAAAATTTCTCAGATTCTCCTCCATAATAGGCTTATCTATCACCTCTGGGACAAATCGTGCACTATTTCTAGTTTCACTGTAGTTTGATTGCATGCTGATGGACCGATTCTGTCAAAATAGTCTTACTGAAAACTGAAACCTGTCAGAATTCTAGGAAATACGAAATTTAACCAGGAAAATTTTCTACAAGTAAAAGCATTAAAATCGCTCTTTCTGACTTCTGAACAGATAGGTGCCTGGGAAATTATAAATATGGATTGATATGTAACATGTCAACATCTTAGTTTCTAGCAAATGCCCTAAATGATTCTAAAGCAAAATTTTTTTGTACCGATATGACTAAAAGCCCTAAGAAAGTTTGGTCGTATATAAAATCAGTAAGCAGATCGGAATTACTTATTCAGTTGATCAGTGAACCTACTGGTACCCACAGAGAGAAGACCAACATACTGAATTCGGCCTCCTGACATTATTTCACCATGCAAGGTCATAATACGATCATTTTATTTCTTTCCATCTTCACACGAACTTAGAAATGGCAGATACTGAGGTAAAGGATCTGTCAACAGTGAAAAGCCTTCAGTCCCGGATGAGGTACTTCTGCGCAGGCTATGTGTTGCGAACTTCTTCTCCTTGTGGTAGAAGTTTATTGCTGGGGGAGCAAAGGATACCATACCACACACAATTAAAAAAAAAGTGAGCAGATGCTTCCCATTTACAAGAAGGGTCAAAGGTCAAAGGAGAATTGCACAAAATTATATGGTGCATCACTGACCTGACGTAAATATGTGGTAGAGCTATACAACAGTCTTAATGCTTACTTGTTTCACGTGTTTGGAGACTGAAAATCTCCTCAATAAAAACCACAATTGATTCTGTAAACAGTGTTCCTGCGGTACACATCTCTCTATGTTCGGCCAGGCGATCCAGAACGCAGTAGGTATGGTCCCCCAGGCTGAACATATATATACGTGTAACGTATTACGAACAAACAGGCGATGAGTTCTATTACTGTTCGAATACTCTATCGACAACAAATCGCGAGCAACAGTAACAAGCGTAAAACAACTAGAAGTAGCCGCCCGGAGTGACAAAGTGGAATGGCCACATAAAACTAATATTATGGAACAAGCAGAGGCCAGGCTAAAGCCGTTTGCGTGCATGTCAATGTTAACTGCCTCGTCCCGTGTACAGACTGGATATCCAACGTCAAGAGAGACAGTGCCGTCGCCACATGGGACAAGGTTCTTAACGTGATTTTGCGCTCTCAGGGCTCTCCGGCGGCAGCTGTCTGCTTTATTTGGCTGCCAACCAATACAGTTTTTTCACGAAAATGGACGTCTATAAAATTCCTGCTTTAGCTTTATTAAAATGCACATTTCCTCCCTTGTCCATATGCTAGTTACATTGTTCTCTCTGCGGTATGCATCAATAAAAACGTCAATATCCGTGAACATGTAATAAGACAAAAAAAAGATGCATGTCCAGTCAGTAAGGATATAGCTTATAAAAGTTCACCAAATTGTACAAACTCACTTCTAGCAGAGTACGCACTTATATTTACCTAACTTCAATTACAAAGAATATTCCAATTAATTTCGTAAGAAAGTCCCTCGACCTTTTTGAAAACTGAAGGTGAAAAAAAAAAATAGCATCAGATACAGCATGACTTTAACTCTTCAGTGACTGAAGCTCTGCTCCACAATACAGCACCTCTACTCACTACACTATGCCGTAGCTTGGCAATTAGGAAATTCGTACTTTATGTTACAGTCTTTTATAGGCTTTGATCGTCGAAACATTATTAATCTACATTTAATTATAACAAATCCTAACAAGAACTATACGTTTTTCATGACGCCTTAAAACGACTTTATCTCCTAATACGTGAGTTACTATCTTGTTATAATAACTAAATACAAAAATTCTTGAACCACTAATATGGCGCTTTCTGTCGTTTTGTTACAACAGATCGTACTCATAACGATTCCTTCTCGAGAACTGAATATGCTGGTGCTTAGAGACAGCATATATTCATGGGGTGTAAGGTATAACATAAAACCCACTTCTACTGAGCATAACAAGTATAATATGGCGTTTTACGTAAACTGGAGGGGAAGAAAGAAGACGAAAGGGAAGGAGCTGCACCGGAACTTTATGCGGAATCGGCAGTGACGAGTGTTAAAGTGTGCCGGCCCTGGACTTGGGATCACCTGCTTACTTGGCAGTTGTGTCAGCCACTGTGCGATTCGCGCACAGCGTTTATCGCAGATGCACGCACTATCTCGGAAGCTCCCCAGCTGACCCACATTCACACCTAGAGCCATCTATCCGCACTTACCGACCATGTCTTCCATGCTTGTGCATCCACATTGTAGGTTGTGGATTCATTGCGCACAGAGCTGACTCAATTACCTGACTGTGTGGTGTCTGTTCTTTCAGTCATATCGGAAAAAAACAGAAGCCACACATTCATACAAAATGGCGACTTGCTATCTGCGGGCCACACATATTTTGCTTGTGACGTAGGGAGCGTTCTCACTTCCTATTGGTTCCACTTTGTGTGGCCCGTTGCCAAAACTTATTCTGTTTCGAGAGACGAAGTGGCTTCTCAGTTTGAAATAGCAGGAAGTGACGTCACAAAACTCGTAGAGCGCCTCATCAACGTTAGGTACCTCATCCTGTGTGTCGACGACTTAAGACTGACTGCGAAAAATGTTAAGCAAATATACTGACTCACGAAAGTAATGACTTACAGGATACTTGTTCTACAGAGTTTTCAGTATTTTCTCAGTTGCGTCGCACCATCCTGGCTTTAGATTAATAGAAAAGATCCAGCGAAGAGTAGCAAATTTCGACACAGCACCAGTTCGTCTGTTGTTCGAAATTTATATTGAAGAAGTATTAAAGAGTTCTAGATGTAAATGTAGTCCTATTTGAATGTCAATGCCTGATGATAATTGTCGAAGACAGTGACAACTCTACCTACATTCTAAGGAAGCTGTCTGATGTATATGACAGCGAGTTTAAAAACAGACTAAACAATAGAAAACAGACTAAAATGTAGTGGGCAGTCAAAGTTCCCTCATTTAGATGCTGTGGATCATCTGTTAAATATGTAACTGTAACTGTACCTGCGAATGGTAAAAGCGTAGAGGATATTAACAAGGAGATTAGCCTGGGGAAATGTGTTACAGATATTTAAAATAAATCCTCTGGAGTAAGATCACAACTGAAATTATATTGTATACAAAACGATGTAGAATGCATATGTATATATAGGTCAGAAGTTTGGGAAATAAAAGAGAGAGAAAAAGATCAGCTGCCACCCATGGAATTGGTTATTGGATTACTGAATACGAAGTGTTAGAATCTCACGATCAGATCATACCAGAATTGAAGAAATCAGCAAAAAAATAGGAATGTACGATAAAATTATGCAAGGTCCTGAAAGGAAGCTTACTGCGCTACGGGTAGTTACAACGAATGGATGATAAAATACGGCGGAAGAAGATATGGTAGTTAATCACAGGGCTAAAAAGGAAACGAGGCTGAGTGCCTGGAAGATGGTATACATTCATGGAAGCTACGGACTCTAGAAATCTGCAACAGGGGGACTACCAGTGACCTAGTGATTGATTTCCGAGTACAGAAGTATTGCTATCAGGCGTAGTTAGCACATCGTATTCAATGATCGAGACTTCTTGCGTACAGGGAAGTATGAAGTGTAAATCTAATGTTTTTACCGGCAATAGGCATGTGAAACTACTTCCGCAAATAGGAATTAACTATCAGACGCTGTTGCTGTTTCAATCTGATTTCTTGTTGAACAGAACACATAATATTAATCGCGTATCAAAAAAGATAAGAATAGGGACGACGCCCGTCCGGTAGGCCGTGCGGTCTAACGCCCGGCTTTCCGGGCGGGGAGGAGCGCCTGGTCCCCGGCACGAATCCGCCCGGCGGATTAGTGTCGAGGTCCGGTGAGCCGGCCAGTCTGTGGATGGTTTTTAGGCCGTTTTCCATCTGCCTTGGAGAATGCGGGCTGGTTCCCCTTATTCCACCTCAGTTACACTATGTCGGCGATTGCTGCGCAAACAAGTTCTCCACGTATGCGTGCGTCACAATTACTCTACCACGCAAACATAGGGGTTACACTCGTCTGGGGGTCCACCGGTGGCCGAACCGCACAATAACCCTGGGTTCGGTGTCGGGCGGCGGAGGGGTGAAGTGGACTGCGGTAGTCGTCGTGGGGTTGTGGACCACTGCGGCTGCGGCGGGAACGCAGCCTCTCCGTAGTTTCTAGGTCCCCGGTTAACACACAATACAATACAATACAATACAATAGGGACAACACTCTATATGTTAGCTACTCGACTAACTGATAACTAGGGGCTAGGCGTGGAATTCACCGTATTATTGAAAAATTTTTGTTAACAAATGGATATGTTCGAACAATTTGATTCTACAATCCTTATTCCTCCACTGGATGCAAGAACATTAATCCATTATGGTTGACCATCAAATGAGCAGCTGTTCATGCATGGAACTGAATACTCTGTCACTTATGGTACTATAACCTTAAAATCCTTAGCTCTTATTTTGAAGCCACAAACGTGACAGATCAAAACCTGTTGGACAAAACTAAAATATTGTGACAACTCAGACTAGTGATTACAAATTTAATTTAGTTATACTACCTGACGCGGCCATTCTCTAGTCTTTAGTGGTACCGCTTAATATTTCGAACTCATCCATAAGAATATGAATTTTAATTTCAAATCTGACCAGCAACGGAAATATCTGAGGTGCTACGGATAATTACTGTAGCCACTTTATCTTTCACGTACAAAACAAAGCAAAATCAGATTTTTTAACACATATAAGTGAAAAATGTGGCTGCTGTAACAGTGCCATTAAGGAACACGTCTAGGGCACTCACTGCCAAACATTTATGTGAGTCTAAGAAAAGAAGCGCTTACTGAGCTTTACACTTTCTTGCCACGGCCTATTTCTTTTATTTTTGTTTTGAATTTGAGCATAAGACAGACAGTACGCCATAAAAGGTGTCCAGAAGAAATGTTTCTGCTCTATCTGACATTGTTCTCGGGTATTCTGAAAACGAAGGGTCCGTAGCCGCGGCTGATTTCCGCTTATTTCACTAACGAAAGCGTTCCACTAATATTGACATTACGCTGTCGTCATGTTTCGGTTATAGCCGTATGAAAATAAGCCGCGAGTGTGGCTCCAGACGAGGAAGGAGGAAACTGCTGCGCCGAAATTTGAAGCGCTTTTACTGACGTGCACAGAAGCCCTGCCAGTCAGGCTCAGTAGCTGCTGGGTCAGCGCGGAAGATTGCTAACCAAAGGGACCCAGGTTCGAGATTTTTCTCCGCACGGGGACTGGGTGTTGCGTTGTCCTTATCTCCGCACCGTCGTAACTGACACAAAAATCGCCCGGATGGTGTCACATGACAAGCCTAAGCCTATGTAACCAGGGCACGGCTTGGCCCTAATGAATGTTCTGAATTGTAGAAACACATTGTAGTACTTTCCACTGTTGAGATGGCTGTAATGGCACTCCTCGAAGGCCAATAAAAAATAAAAAAAGAAAGATGACCATTGACTGATACAATACAAGGCAGTCATTTAATTTTTTTTTCATAATGTGGGGCCACGGTCATAATATATTTCTTTAAAGTCAGTACCGCCATTAGACTGTTTTTTATTTGCAGTGTTACATTTACTCGATCATGATTTCGGCTTTAAAGTGCCATTATCAAGTGTTTTAATGTTATTCACTGACTAAGATGGCATACTGTCGTATTTAAAATACACTATTAGACACGAAGTCCATGCCTACTACAGTAGTACAAGTTTATTTGCCACCTAGCTCCGCAGATGACGAAGAGACTGATGAAATGTATGATGAGATAAAAGGAATCATTCAGGTAGTGTAGGGAGACGAAAATTTAATAGTCATGGGTGACTGGAATTCGAGAGTAGGAAAAGCGAGAAGCAAACATAGTAGGTGAACATGGATTGAGGGTAAGAAATGAAAGAGGAAGCCGTCTGGTAGAATTTTGCACAGAGCATAACTTAATCATAGCTAACACTTGGTTCAAGATCATGAAAGAAGGTTGTATACATGGAAGAATCCTGGAGATACTAGAAGGTTCAAAAATGGTTCAAATGGCTCTGAGCTCTATGGGACTTAACTGCTCTGTTCATCAGTCTCCTAGAACTTAGAACTACTTAAACCTAACTAACCTAAGGACATAACACACATTCATGCCAGAGGCAGGATTCGAACCTGCGACCGTAGCAGTCGCGCGGTTCCAGACTGTAGCGCCTAGAACCACATGGCCACTCCGGTTGTTCATACTAGAAGGTATCAGATAGATTATATAATGGTAAGACAGAGATTTAGGAACCAGGTTTTAAATTGTAAGACATTTCCATGGGCAGATGTGGACTCTGATCACAATCTATTGGTTATGAACTGTAGATTAAAACTGAATAAACTGCAAAAACGTATGATTTAAGGAGATGGGACATGGATAAACTGACTAAACCAGAAGTTGTACAGAGTTTCAGGGAGAGCATAAGGGAAAAATTGACAGGAGTGGGGGAAAGAAATACAGTAGAAGAAGAATGGGTAGCTCAGAGGGATGAAGTAATGAAGGCAGCAGAGGATCAAGTAGGTAAAAAGACGAGGGTTAGTAGAAATCATTGGGTAACAGAAGAAATATTGAATTTAATTGATGAAAGGAGAAAATATAAAAATGCAGTAAATGAAGCAGGCAAAAAGGAATACAAACGTCTCAAAAATGAGATAGACAGGAAGTGCAAAATGGCTAAGCAGGGATTGCTAGAGGACAAATGTAAGGATGTAGAGGCTTATCTCACTAGGGGAAAGATAGATACTGCCTACAGGAAAATTAAGGAGACCTTTGAAGAAAAGAGAGCCACTTGTATGAATATCAAGAGCTCAGATGGAAACCCAGTTCTAAGCAAAGAAGGGAAAGCAGAAAGGTGGAAGGAATATATAGAGGATCTATATAAGGGCGACGTACTTGAGGACAATGTTCTGGAAATGGAAGAGAATGTAGATGAAGACGAAATGGGAGATCAATACTGCGTGAAGAGTTTGACAGAGCACTGAAAGACCTGAGTCGAAACAAGGCCCCGGGAGTAGACAACATTCCATTAGAACTATTGACGGCCTTGGGAGAGCCAGTCCTGACAAAACTCTACCATCTGGTGAGCAAGTTGTATAAGACAGGCGAAATACCCTCAGACTTCAAGAAGAATATAATAATTCCATCCCAAAGAAATCAGGTGTTGACAGATGTGAAAATTACCGAACTATCAGTTTAATAAGTCACAGTTGCAAAATACTAACGCGAATTCTTTACAGACGAATGGAAATTCTGGTAGAAGCCAGCCTCGGGGAAGAGCAGTTTGGATTTCGTTGGAACACATGAGGCAATACTGAACTTATGACTTATCTTAGAAGAAAGATTAAGGAAAGGCACGCCTACGTTTCTAGCATTTGTGGACTTAGAGAAAGCTTTTGACAATGTTGACTGGAATACTCTCTTTCAAATTCTAAAGGCGGCATGGGTAAAATACAGAGAGTGAAAGGCTATTTACAATTTGTACAGAAAGCAGATGGCAGTGATAAGAGTCGAGGGGCACGAAAGGGAAGTAGTAGTTGGGAAGGGAGTGAGACAGGATTGTAGCATCTCTCCGATGTTATTCAATCTGTATATTGAGCAAGCAGTAAAGGAAACAAATGAAAAATTCGGAATAGGTATTAAAATCTATGGAGAAGAAATAAAAACTTTGAGGTTCGCCGATGACATTGTAATTCCGTCAGAGGCAGCAAAGGACTTGGAAGAGCAGCTGAACGGAATGGACGTTGTCTTGAAAGGAGGATACAGGATGAACATCGTCAAAAGCAAAATGAGGATAATGGAATGTAATTTTATTAAATCAGGCGATGCTAAGGGAGTTTGTAAATGAGTTACTTAAAGTAGTAGATGAGTTTTGGTATTTAGGGAGCAAAATAACTAATGATGGTCAAAGTAGAGGAGATATAAAATGTAAACTGGCAATGGCAAGGAAAGCGTTTCTGAAGGGCAGAAATTTGTAAACATCGAATATAGATTTAAGTGTCAAGAAGTCGTTTCTGAAAGTTTTTGTGTGCAGTGTAGCCATGTATGCAAGTGAAACATGGATGATAAATAGTTTGTACAAGAAGAGAATAGAGGCTTCCGAAATGTGATGC
This sequence comes from Schistocerca piceifrons, assembly GCF_021461385.2. Lineage (NCBI taxonomy): Eukaryota > Metazoa > Arthropoda > Insecta > Orthoptera > Acrididae > Schistocerca > Schistocerca piceifrons. The sequence continues at coordinate 349,889,636 of NC_060140.1, forward strand.
TACAGAAGAATGCTGAAGAGTAGATGGGTAGATCACATGACTAATGAGGAGGTATTGAACAGGATTGGGGAGAAGAGAAGTTTGTGGCACAACTTGACTAGAAGAAGGGATCGGTTGGTAGGACATGTTCTGAGGCATCAAGGGCTCGCCAATTTAGCATTGGAGGGCAGCGCGGAAGGTAAAAATCGTTGAGGGAGACCTAGAGATGAATACACTAAGCAGATTCAGAAGGATGTAGGTTGCAGTAGTTACTTGGAAATGAAGAAGCTTGCACAAGATAGAGTAGCATGAAGAGCTGCATCAAACCAGTCTCAGAACTGAAGACCACAACAACAACAATTAGACACATTGTCTGAGGGTCAATAGTTCTGGGAAAAGCCTATTGCTTAGTTTTATCACTGAGCATACCATCTTGACTGAATGACCAGTGATGGTATGATTCAGCCAAGATGTTATACTCAGTGATAAAACTATGCTGTATGCTTTTACCAGAAATATTGACCCTCAGAAAATGTGTCTAATAGTGTATTTTAAATACAACAGTATGCCATCTTAGGCACTGAATAACATTAAAACACTTGATAACGACACTTTAAAGCCGAAATCATGATCGTGTAAATGTAACACTGCAAATAAAAAGCAGTCTAATGGCGGTACTGACTTAAAAAAAGACAAGGTAGTCACTTTGCTAATTATGGAAGAGGTCCTTCTCCATGTTTCATGTCAACTATTAATACCATTTCTTGTGAACTAAGCAAAGTTAGTGTTGATATCCATCTAACCAGTTGTGTGCCTGCCGCTGTGACCGAGCGGTTCTAGGCGCTTCAGTCCGGAACCGCGCTGCTGCTACGGTCGCAGATTCAAATCCTGCCTCGGACATGGATATGTGTGATGTCCTTAGTTAGGTTTAAGTAGTTCTACGTTTAGGGGACTGTTGACCTCAGATGTTAAGTCCCATAGTGCTTAGAGGCATTTGAACCATCTTACAAAAAAAAAAAAAAAATTCGCTCTCTTGAGGAATCGCGGACCCTTACTTTCCGCTTACCTGGCGATCTTCTAATCGCGTCATTTATTCATATACAAAGAATGTTGCGTCCCGTCCATGTTGCCACTTTAATGTCATCATGCAGGTAGTTTACACGATTTCTTACTATTGATTGTAAGTATAATTCGACAAAAATTGTAGCGAGCTGATGGTACGGTACGACTGTGGCGCAGACCCTATGAAGCCACGGACCCAATTTCTTAATAAGGCACAGTGAAAGCTGGTGATGGCTCCGTAACGGTGTGGGCTGTGTTTACACGGAATGGGCTGGGTCCTCTAGTTATGTTCAGTTGCTTGAAGACCATTTATTCATGGACTTCATCTTCCAAAAAAAAAAAAAAAAACAAAAAAAAATTATGGAATTTTTATGTTTGCCACCGGGCCATGTCACCGGTCACAGTTTTTCACGACTGGTGTGAAGAACAATCTGGACAATTCATGGGAATGATTTGGCCACCTTTATGGCCCGACATGAATCCTATCGAACATGTATCGGTCATAATCGAGAGGTCAATTTGTGCACAGAATTTTTCACCTGCAACGCTTTCGGAATTAAGGACGACTGTAGAGGCAGCGTGACTCAATATTTCTGCAGGGGAGCTCCAATGACTTGTTGAGTCCACGCCACGTGGAGCTGCTGCACTACGCCGCGCAAAAGGAGGTCCGTCACGATATTACCTCAATGTGTAATTAATGTCTTATTTTAATCGTGATAATTGAAAGATCTTAATTTTGTACAATTGTGTTCCGTAAAGCGTAAGAATTTTAAGGAGTCGTGGTCCAGAACCAGCAGTTTCTAGAAATAAAACGATTATGACGTTGCGGGAACGTGACCCGGTGACGAAAGTATAAAAGAGCAGCAAAGCGTAAAGGAAGATCATTTATCGACGGTATGGGTAGGAAATGGGGAAATCCACTGACATAAGCTAGCTAAAGCACAAGAACAACAGTGAGGTTAAGACATGTAGTTGTTGAGTCAGTGATGTCAACCTAAGGAAAAGAAAAAGAAAATTCCCTTTACTTACTGTCTTGTCCACATAACTGAATGATACGCATTCACGTCAGGTTTTCTACACCTTTTTAATTTATACAGTGCCTTTTAATGTAAATAGTACGATCGATAACACTGCAGGCATGATGCCTTCATTCGCCAATGAGGTCGGTCTTGGCGCCACCGGGCCCCAACGGTGGCCTTTGGGTCGGTAAACAAGGCGTTGTGTGGCGCCAGATGGGCGCCCCTTCGAACGAGCGGCTAACTGCGATGCACAGCCCGCGGGCCATGGTCCGGAACCGCTAATTTGCGACCAGACGCCAAAGGGTGAGCAAGACCTTAGCGCGCTCGTTAGGTAGCAGGGCCGCTAATGACTTCCAAACTGACTTTCCAAGTCGCGCGCTCTGACTGCTGTAACTTGGCTGTTTATTGGTGTGTGCGGTGACTGCCGACAGTGAAATACGCACTTAGTGCGCCGAGGTTAATTCTACAGACAATCGCAGCTTCGCATTACGGGAGGCTGGTAGCTCATGAGCAGTAATGTTCAGCTTGTACTCGTGGAATGACAAAAGGAAGACAAGAAGTAATTAAACTTTCGCTACTTGAGAGCGCCACATGAAAAACAAGTGATCGTAGTACAATGAAACTTTGTGGAACATTTGTAAGGACATGCGAAAAGAAATAACGATGAAGCCATTGAAAATAACACATTTTCATTTCCACATGTTTGGGTAATATCTATTAACTGCCTTCTTTTTTATCGCATCAGTGTAGAAACGTTGCTCAATGTGACGGTCGATTGCATCCACGATAGCCTGGAACCGCGCCAGAGACAACATTTCACTACTGTTCGCAGCAATGTTCACCTATCGTAACACACCTCGCGCTCTTTTTGAAGATCGCACATTGCCTCCCTCGTTCTCAGACATGACAACAATAGCTTCATTATCAATTTGTCGCGCAACTGATCCGAAGCATCTCCAAAATCGCGAGTTAAGGGGAGTAGAACGTCAAACGGATTTGGAGCAGGAGAGGCACCATAGAACATTTTAATTTCCACTGACTATACTTTTACAAATAAATTCATAAAACTTTGTCAGTATGACCGGGAAGGATTACGGATTCACACTCAAGTTAAAAACATAGTAAAATAAATTTTTGTTAAATGTGAAATTTCATCAGTTTTCACTTACAATTGGCTGCATTTGTTGCTATAGGTACACTTTTCATCCTAAGTAAGAGAGATTCTTAGATGAATTTTGCACAGCATACAAACCACGCTTACAGGCGTATGAAACTTTAGAATTTTCCAGATCTATTAAAAACTGTGGTAAACATTGAGATAATTAACTATAAAATTTGAGTTTTTTTCTAAACATGAAGTTTAAAATGTAACAGTTCATTCATTTTTTCATAAATTAAATAAATTCCTGAGTTTCATGCACCTGTAAGTACGGTTTGTATGCTGTGCAAAAATGATGAAATTTCACATATAAAAAAATTGTTTTGTTATTCTTTTGAACTTCCACTGCTATGAGTGTGAATCACGAATCCTTCATGTTCATGCTGACAAAGTCTTATGAATTTCCAGAATGAGATTTTCACTCTGCAGCGGAGTGTGCGCTGATATGAAACTTCCTGGCAGATTAAAACTGTGTGCCCGACCGAGACTCGAACTCGGGACCTTTGCCTTTCGCGGGCAAGTGCTCTACCATCTGAGCTACCGAAGCACGACTCACGCCCGGTCCTCACAGCTTTACTTCTGCCAGTATCTCGTCTCCTACCTTCCAAACTTTACAGAAGCTCTCCTGCAAAGGTCCCGAGTTCGCGTCTCGGTCGGGCACACAGTTTTCTTATGAATTTATTTGTAAAAGTACAGACGGTGGAAATTAAAACGTCCTTTGATGCCTCTCCTGCACCAAGTCGGCCCGTTTGACGTCCTACCTCCATTAATTGAAATTTCCGAAGCATGTTCTTCACACACGTTGCAGATGCCTATGTCCTACGTGGCTTCACCAGCATCATCACTTAACGGCAAGTCACAACACTAACACGACAATCAACGCAAATCCGAACATCATTCCTATAAAGTCAAGTACCCAAACAATAAATAGTTTTCCGTGTACACTGGATCAAGTAGCCAAAGTTTAATTATTGTAAATGCAAGGGAAATAAATATCAACAGCGTGGTTCGCAGATAACGCAGACTTAGAAGATCTGTTAAGAGAGATCTACAACATAAAAATAAACATCGCAAAATATGCATGTCGTAACTGCGTAGAAATTAACAAAAATATTAGTAGATAGGAAAAGATGTAGGACAATATTAGACCAGTGGAATAGCTGACGACTTAAAAAGGAATCGTCTAGCGACCAGAACGTGGTTTTCCATAAGGCCTGTTCCACACTGCTGGAACTCATAGATAAAATTTTACATAAGGACGTGTGCCTGGTATGAATCGTTGCTTCAAGGAAGAAAGAAATTACATTTTTGATCCCCTTACTGATATCGCTGTTCCTTTGGTAGTTCTTCGGTATAGAAGCCTGGTGATAATGAGTACCTGCATGATACAATTGTTATTTACTAACAGACATACCTGGCATTGCCAGGGTATTCACTTTGCCAAATTAGAAACGAAAACAAAAAAATTACTGTGTTTGTTGCGTGATATCAAAAAAATTCATTTCCATATATTCGTGAAAACATCTTAAATTATTAAAAAGTCGTAGAAAGATCCGGAAGACTTTTTGTACGCTGGGCGGAGCTACTTTGCGCGTATAAAAAACTCTCTAGACTTTTGTTTTCGCCTACAATTGTTTGCAGTTCCAAGCTGAAAACTGTCAAAAGCGCTGCCAGGTGTCAGAGATTTCCGTGAGTTGACTAGAGCGTAGAAGTGTCTTAGTAGTAAAGAATAAACGTATTAAAACCTCATTCATGATGCGAAACTTTTCACGCACCGCAGTGTTTATGGCGTCATATCTGTTGAACTATGTGTCGTTGAACTATGTGTCGTAGAAAGATATACGTCTGTAGGTACAACAGCGGCACATGTTGATACTTTTTGCGAGATATGTTGCGAACAGAGTTAGTAGCAAAGAATTAACAAATTTAAATGTTGTGCACAACGCGGGAGTTTTTCACGCATATCATTCTTTGCGAAGTCATGTCTCCTCAACTATGATGGGCAGGTCGTTCTTACCCCCATAGCGATTGTTACATGAAAGTAAACGATATGTGATACTACGTTTGGTTGAAATCAGTCCAGTAGTTTAGGAGGAGATGTGAAATACACACACATTCACACTCCCATTTTTGTAAAATGTATGGATTATTAATTATCCATTGTATAAAAGCCGTTTCATGAATCGATCGCATCTCCACGATACACTGTGGAGAAAAAAAAAAAAGATGATCACCTTGGATGAGGCTGACCACAAGATTCACCGTAGTGATTCCTTTTCGAATTTTTGTTTTGTGTATACACGAGGAGTACACAGTATTGCCAAACGAAGACCTGGATGCATAGGTTATGCGTGCAGCAGATAGAATTCGTCATACACCAGGCATTTTGGACAGATATAACAAAGATACGATTTGTGCTCTGCAAATTCCGACCGCGTGACCGCTACGGTCGCAGGTTCGAATCCTGCCTCGGGCATGGATGTGTGCGACGTCCTTAGGTTAATTAGGTTTCAGTAGTTCTAAGTTCTAGGGGACTGATGACCTCAGAAGTTAAGTCCCATAGCGCTCAGAGCCCTATTTTTTTTTTTTTTTTTTTTTGCAAATTTCGTTTATTTCGTTTGATCCGTCGAGCAGTATCTGTAGTTAACTACGTAACAAACATCAATATTAATGGAAGTGATAAACCGGAGAATCTATTTCTTTTCCCTACTGCATGGAAATTAGTCTTTTCCGGGCCGAAATACGTTCACATGTAACACTTCATCTACCAGTACCAAGCCCCCAACTTCTAGAAGTATGTAAGAAGAATTGTGGGATACCCTGTGTTAACATTTCTTGACGACTAATTGCGTGTCAAAATGGCTCTGAATACTATGGGACTGAATATCTGAGGTCATCAGTCCCCTAGAACTTATGACTAAGTAAACCTAGCTAACCTAAGGACATCATCGACATCTGAGGTCATCAGTCCCCTAGAACTTAGGATTAAGTAAACATGACTAACCTAAGGACATCATCGACATCTGAGGTCATCAGTCCCCTAGAACTTAGGACTAAGTAAACCTAACTAACCTAAGGACATCATCCACATCCATGCCCGAGGCAGGATTCGAACCTGCTACCATAGCAGTCGCCCAGTTCCGGACTGAAGCGCCTAGAACCGCTCGACCACAGCAGCCGGCACTACGTGCCGATGAAGAGGTTATCTTTCCCTCATCTTTGAAAACCTGTACAGAAATTAAGAAAAAAGTAGAATATCTCCGTTCGCATTGGATATTCATCTAAATCGCGATCAATAATGAACAACTGTATGTCAGACGGTACCCATTGTGAAGACTGTACTTGGTCTTATTATTCAACATGGTACATTTAACACTCTCGTCTTGGCAGGCCTTCATTGTTGTGGTTTGCCATATGCTTTGCATCTATGAATCTGAATTACGTGACAGATGTGTAGCTCTACACAAGGGCGCTCACATCCGGGAGCAAGGCGTGGCCGCAACTCCCCCTCCCCCGCTAATGCCACCACCCAATAGTCGTGAAAGGAAAACATACAGCGTGGTCCGGTGTTTGTCTTTCAAGAAAACAATTTAAAAGTTAGTGTTGCACAGGTTTCTAACAGAGTCGGAACTGAATCTTCCTCATGGCTACTTACATGAAGTCGTCATTCATCTTCCAAAATATTAAAAATACTGTACTCCATATCATAAAGTCTAGCGAATCACCCCACTACAAACTGTCGTACGGTTGGCCTTGGCTCTATACTGTGGGTGACTGTGATGACTTTTGTAGCACGGTAGGGTGAGTTTATAATGTTACCAAGAGGGAAAAAGTATAGAATAAAATGAAAAGCTTCAAGTAGGTCACCGAGAGGAAGTTTACTACCGGTGGACAAATCACTATCAATAGTGTCTCACACCCTAGTTTCTTTCGATCCACCTACCAAACAACAGAACTCATTATACCTAATAATTTTTCAAACATCAATTTCATGAATTGTGTGTCATCGGGCGTACAGAAGTTTTGTTTCTGTCACCCTCAGAAACATAATCGAATAAGACCGATAATTATTTCTATTTATTCAGTATCCACATAATCACTTCGCGTGAGGTCGAACATAAATTAACACGTTTCATAACAAAAAGATTTTTTAAGACCTGAAGAAGTCAGTTGTTTTAAATAAAGAAATGTTTGGGTGATCTTGCCATTGGAATGTTTTTGGCAAGTAAAACAGATCTCTCTGTCTTCTCAAAATGAGAAAATTCAATCCTATTCATTGTAAGCACAAACATCTCGCCCTCTCCCTCTCCCTCCCCCCCCCCTCCTCTCTCTCTCTCTCTCTCTCTCTCTCTCTCTCTCTCTCTCTCTCTGTCTCCGTCTTGCACTCGCGCACGGACAGGTGTTTCTCATAAAGTCTAGTATTGTCTTCGATACCAAAATCTTGCTACAATGCTGTCGGAAGTCTCAAGGTCACAAATAAACATATTGAAAGTTTTTCTGCTGTCAAATGCCTACAGCAATCCAGCAATCACTTCGGTATTTTATTTCATGCTGTTTACGTTCACTGAAATTCTTGTAAACACGTTAGGGAATCGATACCAATAAAGAACTTTCTCACCGCAGTTAACTGTCATCGCTCTCAGTTCTCTTGGTTACCAGTTGTTTCGATTGTCAGTTTCCTAGTTGTAATGATAACAAGGTGACATCCCATTACCGTAGTCCCGAAGAAGTTCGACATTCCTAGGTCCACTGTATTAAGTATGTATTGTGATTACGTAGTGGGAGGCACTGTCATGCGCAAACGATGTGGCAGCGCCGTCGTCTGGAGCTTAATAAACATGATTAGCAGAGTCTGACTGCAACTTTCGCGCTAAAAAGCAACGCGTATCGGCTAAGATGGCTTTGAGGCCTGTGGCTCCGGACCAACTGTACTACTTTCTATAGCTCCTCTTTAATGATCAGCAAGAAGATCCAACAGAATCCGTTTGTCAGGAGACTACATTCTACGAATTTGCTACATCATAACTGTCTTCAGGAGAAGCAGTAACGTGTCATGTGATGTGGACTTCATATCGGGTCATCGAATAAAAATTACTCGTTCTTATAGACACAACAGGTTTGAACGAGATCTCGAGCTTTCGATGATTTGCTTCGTCGTCATTGTCAGCATCTGAGAGTCATAACTGAATATGTAACAGTCTTTTGTATCTAAGAGTCAGCCGTATTACATGATGGTGACACCACGCAAGGGTTCAGAAGTTAGCATGTGCTACCACGCATGATTTTTCGTAGCCGCCATTCATCACCGAGCGACTGTTTCCATGCACCACTAAGGTTATAGCCATTCTCGCGGTGAAAGTTATTGCATGAACTGGGTTCAATGGATTACTGATAACAGAATTTCAGTAGGTCAGTCCATGGAATGATTTTTGTCTCATGAAACATAATTCTCTACCTGTCGCAAGAATCTGCTAGGATCTCGATATTTAATATGGCAGCTATATTCTGCGCTGTAGATATGGAGTGCTCAATACAAGTGTACCCACACTCACAGGACTGTTACAGAATCCAAGGTTCCTGAGACCAAGACTGTCTTTACCGAGTATGCTCTCCTAGTCTTCTTCGGCTGTCTAAAAATATGAGGGTGTGCTGAAAAGTAATGTCTCCGAAATTTTTATTTAAAAAATCAAACCATTTTAAACGTCATTAACACTGTATACTTCTATTCTCCGTGTCAACATGTTTGGGGCCCTCTGGCGACAGAGGACTCGGAGCTGTTGTGTGTAACATGGCAGTGTGTAACGCAACTCTGAAGTGTGTGAGAAACAGCCTGCTGAAATCGAGTTTCAAATTAGAAGAGTTCATCCATACATGTAGCACCTTCTCCTTCTGCATGGTAATGCCAGACTATTTACGACCGCTACGACATTTGCAACATTCCGACACCTTGGTTTCGCTGCCGTCGATCACCTTCCGTATAATCCCGACTTGGCTCCATCCGGTTTTCATCTGTTTCCAGTCTTAAGGAACACCTTCGAGAACTTTACTTTGATAGCAATGAAACGGTGCAAGCAGAGGTGAGGTTGTGGCTCCGTCAACAAAGTCAAACATTCTACAGTAATAGTATCAACAAACCGGTCTTTCATTGAGGGAAATGTGTTCATCGCCACGGTGACTATGTTGAGAAATAAAAATATGTAGTCAAGAAGAATAAAGACGCAGAATGTTAATAACATTTCTTTTATTTAAAAAGCTTTAAGCAATGTCAGATGAAAAATTCTTTCAGCACGTCCTCGTATGTTGAACAATTTTTAAGCTCAGAACCTGCTTGGTTTTTTCTTTTTTCTCTAAATGTCGCTCCGCAGAGAAGGATGAGCGAATAGGATATTCTTGTTATTGTTGGTGTTTCTTTTGCTTAGCGAACTCTGATCTAACGTCCAGTCTTTCGTATTCGTTATTTCGTAATACATTAAAGATGTCTAATTCTGGAATCCAAGTGACCCTAGTCTGAATCGCTTTTAGTTCTATTTCTCAGCGTCAGTAATCCTCTTTATTCTAGTAAAGATGACGGAAGTTTTACCCAGAGACATGTAAGTCAATGCAACAAAGTACTAAGTGGCAGTGCATCTGCAGTCTTTGCGGTGTTTGGAAGCTGGTCCTCAATGATGGGACGCTACACATTTGAACGGCTGCCAGACTGTTGAAATAATTTTAGAAGTAAACAATATTGAGGAGTCACTCGTAATAGTTCAGCGGAACATGGGGATAGAAGTTCGGTGTTTGATGTATGCCTCTCGAGGATTCTGATCTGGAGATATGAATTGAGGAGACGGTGGGTGCAACAGCGGAACGAAGTTACTAGCAAGTCAAAGCGGTCATAACCAGGCGACCTCGTGCACGTTTATCAAATCTTGTAAGTTTATAGGGCAGATCTTATAGAGAGACAAACACATTTTCCTCTTACTGGAGAACACACATCGATTAACATTTATGCAAAACCAGAAACTATCTGTAGTGAGCACGATACTATCAAGTATGTTATTCGTGTCCGTGTCACCCTTCGACTCAACTTTTAACTTGTAGGCTTCCTTACCTTTAAAACACAAGACTAAAAAATCAGAGTAGGAACATAAATGAGTAGGAAAGAGTGAGTATTTCTTACTTTGGCGCTGTGAACGCAGAAACGGTGTTGGGGCGGGTACTGATATACGTCTTTCTGTGTAATAGATCTTTTATTTCCCACTTTAGTAATATACTAGAGTTCTTGCTAGTTGTCGTGATTTTCTGTGTTTACAGTGTACCCTAAATTTTTGGCATCAACATTAAAAAGATGGTATAGGATTTTAAAACGTGTACTTCGAGACAAGGACCTAGTTGTCGGAAAGCATTAGTTAGATTTTTATTAACATGAACAACCAAAATTTTGGAGCAATTACGTCCTCTCATAGCAAGCGTTCAGAGTGATGACTGGTAATCTCAGTGCATGATTTACATTGATGAAAAGGACTTCTGGTCAGTAAATCAGTTGCCTGCACACGTTGTTCGTAATAAGAGAGTAACTAGTACTCTCTATACTATATCCTTTGAAAAATGCATTTGAAGGACAATAGGTCGCGTCCCTGCTAACGAATTTTTTCGTATACCATCCAACACAATTCTCTCAAATGCAGCTGAGTGAAAAATCCTTTGCTTTTTATTATTTTATTTTATTTTTTTATTCGCTAGGATTTACGAGTAAGACTCACCAGGATAGACGCACGTGTCAGTACTCGGCTTCTGGGATTCGGGGAGGCGCTTTGGCCCTGAACCGAATCAGTCCTTCCCATTACACAGGCCAACGATGGAAAAATTTTTTGCTGAAAATACCTTATTCTTATGTCTTTTATGGTGGGAAACCCAAATATGATACTTAAAAAACTGCATCATCCACCATTTCTTCACATTTTACAGTAAAATTTATTAAATTAAGCGATTTTTTAAAGAATTTAACAGATTTTATATGGTTAAAATAATTTAAAAAGGAGGTGTAATGAATGTAGATGACGTTGGTAACACTTCTGAAAAACATTTTCTGACAAAAATGTGTCGATTCTAATTTTGTGTTAACAGATGGTGTTTTGTTTACTGTCAACCTAACCTCACTTTCCCATTACCTGTACATGTGCTCAATACAATGTCTAATCGTGGTTGTTAAAACTCTGCTGACAGTTTTTGTTGCATTTGTGGTGAATTTGTGATAAAAAAACACCAAAGAAAAATTGAAGACTTTGTGAAAAAGGTTTATCTATCATACTTTGGATCTCAACTTGATGATCAAGATAAATCTTGGACGCCACATAAGTTATGTTACGTGTGTGTTGAAGATCTGAGAAAATGTTCCAAAAAGGAGAAAAAAAAGCCTTTAGATTTGCTGTTCCTGTGATATGGAGGGAGCCAAGAAATCATTCCAATGATTACTACTTCTTCAGTGTTGATATTACTGGTCATAATTCAAAAAACAAGAGGGTAATAAGCTATCCTAATCTCTCGTGCGCCATCCGACTGTAGGGCACGGTGTAGATTTTCCAGTTCCTGAACCACCAGATGATTTAAATTCTATTCCAAAAGAAGTGTTTTCTGATGTACAATGTGATTTAGATGAAACAGACGATGAATTACACTATAATACAGAAAGTATAGAGCCCTAAAAGGTTTACTCCGACCGAGCTTAACGATTTGCTCAGGGATCTGGGCTTAACGAAAGAAAAAGCTGAATTGTATGGCTCTAGGTTAAAAGAAAAGAACTTACTGGCAGTTGGAACCAGCATATACGTGTATAGAAAGAGAGAGCAGCAATTTTCCAAGTTTTTTTTAACAAGAAGGCGATTTAGTGTCCAACTCAGACATTCCCAGTCTGATGAATGAGTTTGATATTGAATACAAAAAGGAAGAATGGAGGCTGTTTATTGATTTATCCAAAACTAGTTTAAAGGTTCTTTCATTACACAATGGAAACATGTATGCATGTATACCTGTTGGACATTCTGTACATATGAAAGAAAGCAATGAAAACCTAGAAATAGTGTTAAATAAAATAGGCTATTCTGCACATGGTTGGATGATATGTGGTGATCTAAAAATAACATACATGCTCCTTGGTCAGCAAGGTGGCTTTACCAAATTTCCATGTTTCTTGTAAGAATGGGACAGTAGGGCTAAGGATCAACACTGGTGCAGAAAGAACTGGCCTGTGAGGATGTCTTTAAAACCTGGTGAGAAGAACATTCTACGCAAAAACATTGTAGATGCGAAAAACGTACTCCTACCACCTCTACATATGAAGTTAGGCCTAATTAGTTTGTAAAGGCTTTGCCTAAAGATGGTCCATGTTTTAAGTATCTCTGCCAAAATTTTCCATACCTTCCAGAATCTAAACTAAAAGAAGACGTCATTGTCGGACCTGGCTTTAGAAAATTGATGTTTGATGTTAACTTTGAGTTCACAATGACCTTAAATGAGAAAGAAGCATGCGTATCATTCAAGCAAGTCGTTCTTAGGATATGAAAACGACCCAGAATTTGTTTCTATTTTAGCTACAATGTTAAAGAAGTTTAAAACTTTAGGATGTTTAATGAGCCTGTAAGTTCACTTTTTGAACCGTCACCTTGATTACTTCTCAGGCTATATGGGGGATGTTAGTTAGGAGGAAGGAGAACGTTGTCACCAGGACATTAAAGTGATGGAAAAGCGATACCAAGGCCACTGGAACACCAACATGACGGGGGACTACCGTTGGTCACTTCACCGAGAAGTTCAGCAAGCGACTCATCGTAGAAAAAGCTACACAAGATGCTTCAAAGAAAAAAGAGAAAGAAAATACAAATCAATTCCAGCTGACAAGTGAAACCTCTATTAACACATATCATTGTTTTAAGTAGTTTACTGTAAATACAAACCATGCTTATGTTGTAACAAACTGTTTCATTAATTTCCTCGTTTACCGTACAGCACAGGAATTTGATAGTATATAATAAAAATTATATTGCTCGGAAACTATGGGTGATGCAGAAAAATTATGGCTAGATTTGGATTCAGCTCATAAAAATCTATAAAGATCAGCTATCAAAGTAAAAAAAGTTATCAAAAAAATTTTTCGTTTGTCTATGTTACCAATGAGCCTGGAAGTGGTTTTTAGGCGGTTTCTCACTGCGATTAGGTGAATACCGGACTCATAACAACGTCCTGCCTCAGTTATACGATTCGCAAACATTTCTAAAACATTCACACACTTTCACATGGCACAACACTACACACAGACAAATGGATACACAAATTCCCTCCAAGACGTGAAGGAAGGCTACCTTGTTACCCTCTAAAACTAACATTGCCAGATCTATTAATTAACTTGTCGACAACGTGAAGATGCGGAATAAGGCCAGTAAAAAAATCTGGGATTTACGGACACTGTATCTTTCTGCATGATGAAATGTATTCATGTCTGCTTGTAATACTCTGTCTCTGACAAATAACCATAATCTATAAACAGCGATTAACTTCGCTGTCAACACATCACTGACAATTCTGTATTGTTTACACATACTTGCATGAAACGAGACGCTCGTTCATGACTTGATATATAAGTTGCCTGCCACTATTTCTGTTCCTCAAAATACAGTACTTTGTTTTGGATCCATTGCTGCCTGTATTTTAATGACTGCCATGTCGTGAGCGACCGTAAATACCTCCTCATAAATGCGTCACAGAAAGGGTAAAAGGATGGATAGGAAACGAGATGACACAAGAAATTAAATATAGGAGAGTGGTCAGACATGGTTGTTATCTTTCATCTATCCAGTTTTGTATATTAGGACTTCCATTAATGGACGTTAACAAGAGGTGTGTCCACTGTTCGGCTTCTTGATTTCTTAGTCTCTGCTTGGGACGCTTTGAATGTGGTGTCTGTACGTCTTTGGAAGAATGACAGCCCATTCTTCCACAAGAGCCGAAACGAGAGAAGGCAGCAATATTCCACCCTGTGGTCTGGAGGTAAGTCGTCGTTCTAGCTCACCCCAAAAATGTTCCATTAGATTCAGTTTCAGGTTCTGGGCAGGCTAGACCGTTCAAGAATGCTTTTGTCTACGGACCTTTGGGTCACAGATACTTCCTTACGACAGGCCGTTGACACGAACAGTTATTGCCTTCGAACTGTCCCTGAACTACACGCTATACACAATGCTGTAAAATGTTTTCATATCCTTCCACGTATAATGCTTTCTTAAGCTCAATAACAGGCCACACCCTTCTTTTGTCATCAGTCTTCTGACTTGTTTGATACGGCCCGCCACGAATTCCTCTCGTGTGTTAACCTTATCACTTCAGAGTAGCAATTGCAACATACTCCCTCAATAATTTGCTAAAGACGAAAAAAATTCCGACAACGCACCAACTTCTAATGTGTACTTCACTCTTGTCCCTATACTTGATGGCAGGTAATGTTTTGCTGGCATTTGCCAAATCCAAATCCTTCCGTCAGATTGCCACAGCATGTAGCGTTATTCTTCACTCCAAATCACTCATCGACTGTCCAGTGATATCGCTATTTAAGCTACCTAAAGCGTCGCTTAGCATTGCCTACAGAAATGTGTGGGTTCCGAGCTGCACCTAGACCATTGTATCCCATTCTTTTCAACTCTCCGTCCACAATCACTGTGCTTGCTACCACACTACTGACAGCACTCTGGAGCTCGTGAGTTATTCCTTTCACTGAGTCCACGCGCTTTTTTTTCCGACCACGCTCCAGCCGGCCGCAGTGGCTGAGAGGTTCTAGGCGCTACAGTCTGGAACCGCGTGACCGCTACGGTCGCAGGTTCGAATCCTGCCTCGGGCATGGATGTGTGTGACGTTCTTAGGTTAGTTAGGTTTAAATAGTTCTAAGTTCTAGGGGACTGATGACCTCAAAAGTTAAGTCCCATAGTGCTCAGGGCCATTTGAACCATTTGAACCTCGCTCCGCAATGGTAAACGGTTCCTGTCTGTCGGAACATGAGATCTTCTTAGTCGTGGTGTAGCTGCGGTTGTTTCTCCGCGTTTCCACTTCGTAGCCAAATCATCAGCATCGACTTGGACAACTTCATACGGGTTGAAATGTCCCTGATGGATTAGTTACTAAGGTGCCATTCAGTGACTGGTCTACGTTGAAAGTCAGTGAGCTCTGGTGACTGACCCATTCTGCAGTTACAGCTCTTCTACAGACAGCACAATACTTCCCGGGGCTTTTATAGTGGCGGGAGCGCCTCTCGTAATGTGTAGTGATCCATTTTGCGTTACACAGGGGTATCTGGATAGGTCTGATCAGATAGTGTACTTATATGGCTTGCTTCAAAACTGCTTCCAGTAAAAGTATTGTGCAACAGTAGGAGGGGAGCTAATATAATGTTTAAGATTTGCTGATGACATCGTATTACTGAATTAAAATGAAGGGACAATTATGAATATTTCAGAACGAAGTTTTCACTCTGCAGCGGAGTGTACTCATATGAAACTTCCTTGCAGATTGAGACTGTGTGCCGAACTGAGACGCGAAAAAGGGATCTCTGCCTTTCTCGGTACGGCACAAAGTATTAATCCCCCAGTAAGTTTCATTTACGAAAATATTAAAAGAACTGAACACCAGCTGTGAGGAACAGGTAATGAAGATGAAAGTGAATAAGGCTATCATAAGACTTTTACAACGCAACTAAGGGAAAAAATTAGAGGCAGTACGGCTCTCTATTTCTGCAGGGGACCTCCAATGATTTGTTGAGTCCACGCCACATCGGGTTACGGCACTACGCCGGACAAAAAGAGGTCCGACACGAAAACGATATTATGAGGAACCTTATGACTTGTTCATTTCAGTGTATTCCATTATGTGACTTGTTGTTAGCGGTATTGAGTCATTCAGAAAAAAACGGTGTCAGTCTTTCAGTGGATGTCTTGGACAATATTTCCTTAATAAATCTACAGAAATGTGTGCACTGTTCGACGGGTTTAATTGTCAACAGGCTTACAGAAGAACTGAAAAAATTAAGTGCTAAATAAGTATTCAAATCCGAGTTCAAAGCTTTCCTTGTTTCACACACGTTCTATTCTGTACAAGAGTCCCTCAGTGTAATTGAGACCGTACTATGTAATGTGTTATTTACTCGTATTCTTTCTCTTTTTCCGTGCTTTTTTGTTACTTTAATTCTTCGTTTATAAAGTCTGTAATCAGCATACTGTAAATTATTTGTAGTGGCTTGTTTCATGAACAAGTAACTTTGGCTCGCATGGACCAACGGACGTGATAAAGAAGTATTTATATAGCCAGTATAACCTTGACATTGATGGCCTGGAATCTTGCATCTGTCATCTAATGAAGAGAAGAGACTGACGAGAAATGACAATCAATATTCGACAGAACCTACTTGTGATGATTGTAGCGTGCATTCCCATTGTATCATGGGGTTTTGAAGTGACTGGCGACCCAGTAATCTAAATTAATACTTACAAAATCCAAGCAAGTGGTTTTGTTAGACATGGGCATGGAGGTGGGAGGTGTAGTGGTTGGTTGCAATAGCCCAGTCTAGCAGTTAGTATGACTAATTCAAAACACGACGGTGACTTATCGCTAGCGGTAGCAGACAGTGCGTAGAGATGGTAAGTCATAGGCGACTAGTGCAAAAACTGACGACTGGATTCGAACAAGAGTTGCACCCTGTAAATCTACGGTAGTTTGGTAAATGACGTAGTGAATGGTATGATTACCGGTACCATTGCTGGCACTGGTATGGAAAGAAACATAAGTGAATGAGTAACAAGCCACGCGGGATTAGCCGAGCGGTCTGGGGCGCTGCAGTCATGGACTGTGTGGCTGGTCCCAGCGGAGGTTCGAGTCCTCCCTCGGGCATGGGTGTGTGTGTGTTTGTCCTTAGGATAATTAAGTTAATTGGTGTGTAAGCTTAGGGACTGATGACCTTAGCAGTTAAGTCCTATAAGATTTCACACGCATTTGAACATTTGAGTAACAGAAAGTGGCAGTCGACGACTTGTCTTTGTTTTTTGTTTATTTGTTTTACATATAATTAAAAGACACATCGTTCAGTGTCAGTCTGTTGTGTATTTTATATCCTTACAAAACACAAATTGCATTTTGTAAGTGATAAAAAATTGTTGTTCGCGTAATTTCTCCACTTTTATGCAACCAAAGCAATTACTTTTGATGCAAGTGCAGTTTACGCGACCAAACATAAAAAATCCCTATAATTATTGTTGTTATTTTGTTCTCACTAGAACGTTCTTCAATATAATTAGAGGCAAGAGTTTCTTGTTATTATAAATAAGTTCAAAAGTTGTTCACAATAACAGAAACATGTTTTACATAAGTTCGACGAAGTACTGAAGCGTTGTTTGATACGTTTTTGTTTTGCGTTTGTTTTTAATTGTATCTTTTTTGGGGGGGAAATTGCGTGTTCTGGGTGCTATATGATAAATTACTTTTTTAACTTTTACTACATATCCCTCTAATTTATGTTACAAATTAACATTTTTAGAATAAAACCTGAATTTAAAATATTGGTATCTTTAGTTTCGCTATACTTTTATTTTTAAGTACCAGAGCAGAGGATAACTATGTAGAACAAAATAGTTCCTTGGTCCACGCAGCGCTGTATATATGCCCACTCAGTTTCTAGAAGGTTCACCCTGCCGTTTCTTGGAGAATCTATTGAGATACTTCTAATTGCGTTCGTAAACAGAACGATCGCAATAAGATAACGCCCAATAGGTATGCAACACAACTAGCATACTGGTAACGTGGTAACGATCTAAACTGACTAAAGCTAGTAGAAAAACTACGGCCGTATACGGTTACTTATGATAGCGGTAGCATATGGTACTTTTACGACTCTGATTTAAATTTTATGCTCACAAAAAGCTAAAAGGCTCCATATTGCTTGGTTATATCATTGTCAAACACCGTAATCCCTAACAACCATAGTCCCAAACTACAAATCTGAGTGTAGCTGTGGGTAACAGCAGTTGAGGGAAATCCAGTGCCACCGTAAAGTGTTCACAAGCGACAGCTGAAAGTACACATGGACTCCGTTCGCAGCGTAGTGGGTGGGCGGCTGGGCGTTTCGAAGCTTCCGTAACCTGCGAGCTCCCTAACGTAAGTTGCACCCTTTCGAGAATGACCTACTTGAAATAGCTACGTTAACTGTCAATGATGTTCAGAAATAAATATGGAAGAAAATTGCATAGGGCTCAGTGTATTCAGTCTTTTAATGTGTTGATAAAAGCATCAAAGATATTCCATTTTCTCCAAAACAAAGTTTCAGCTGCCAAATAGCAGATTTGCACATACACGTATAGCACTGCTTTTAATTACCAATGCTCAGTTTCTCACCACTTTGTTATAACACATCGTACCAAAAACGAAGTGTCTTTTATTTACATATCTTTAATACGCCGCTACCTTCAAATAGTACATTTGCATAGCTGGAAGGGTCTAATGCAAAAACTACAAAATATACAGAATTCTGCACTCCAGTAGCGCGTCTTCTCTGTTCAATCTATAACGTAGAACCTGAACTTTCATAACATCGATGCACGTTACGTAGCGCGTTATGAATATCCGGCTGTGTTTATTCGAGTGTCACGCTACTAAACGTTCGGTAACGAAACGTAATATGTTCTTACGTCAAATATAACTTTCTGTTCCGTACCCAAGTTCGCGTCCATCTCGCGTGTGTGGGACGTCTTAGGAAATTTACAACAATCATGAATACGATCATTTATCGCAACCTGCACACCGCACCCTAGTGTGACACTGAAGCCGTAGGGAACTAGATGGGAGTGGTTAGGTGATGGACCAACCAACATGTGTATACTTAAACAGTAGCTTATTATCAAAAAAACAGTTGAACACTTCACATTTATTAAAATACACAATTTAATAGTGGTAGCATTGATGAATAGTAAATAAGGCAATCAAGTCCAGGACCCACCATGTCAATAAATACCAATTCTTAAAATCCATGAGCGCAAGATGATAATTTAAACAACAGATCGTAGACAGTTGGCGGACACGAAATAGAATCCCCTTCCTTTTCTTATGAAAATAATTTAAAGTACTAGCAGTTACAGCACGTATTATTAATTGACATTCGACGTTTCTCGGTAACAGACGATTACAGGTCAAGAACTTCAACTGATCAAACAATTAACCACATCCAGCAACAGCGCCAACCGCTTAAGGCCCAATGATAAATGCCTATCAAGGCGAAGCCCTTTGAAGTAATGAAATTTTCCATACATGTTTCATTGAGCTACAAGATGTCTCACTCCTAAAGACCAGCTTACAGCAACACTGTCCACTCTTAAGTGAACAAAATTTCACTACTCAAAACAACATTTAAGACAGATACGGGATAGCGGAATCAACGATTGGTGACTGAGGAAACAAATTTTAGAATGGGCGAAGGTGGTTTAGGATTTACGATAAATTTAGTTAAGAACACAACATGCCCATTAGAAATTATTTTAAAGCACGTTAAGCTTAGGTACGAACATATCTCCACGGGTAGACCGGCTATCAGGCTTATAAATACAGTGAGCGTTACGCACATTGGCCAGTCGAAAACACTAGGTACGGGGCGTGAAGTTCTCGAGACTTGCGCAGCAAATTGCCTAGAATATAAAGGGTGTTGCATACGGGGGAACCAAACTTATACGGTACTAAAAGCCGCCTCTAGACGGTTTTGCTTAGACTTATTTATGCAGGATTTAGAAGCAGTCAGCTGCAGTAAATCATAAAGGCAACTATAAATATACACTGATCAGCCAGAACATTATGACCATCTATCTAATTGCCGGTGTATCTACGTTTGCCACGGATAGCAGCGGCGGCGCGTCGTAGCATGGAAGCAATATGACCTAATTCCCATAAATTCCGGCGAAGGGGTTAGCTCTGACGCTAAGTTTATCACATCCCAGATCGGATTCAGATCTGGCGAGTTTGGAGGCCAGCACAACAATTGAAACTCGCCACTGTGTTCCTCGAATCATTACAGCACACTCCTGGCCTTGTGACATTCCTCATTATCTTGCTGAAAAATGCCACAGTCGTCGGGAAACACGATCGTCATGAAGGGCTGTAGATAGTCTGCAACCATATACCTTGGTCGTCGTGGTGCCTTGCATGTGCTCCACTAGGTTCATGGGTGCTCACGTGTATGTTCCCCAGAGAATAATGGAGCCGCAGCCTGCAGTACAGGTGTGTCAAGGAGCTATTCCCCTGGAAGACGACAGGTTCGGACCCTGCCATCGGCATGATGAAGTAAGCATCGGGATCCATCAGACTATGCAATGCTTTACCACTGCATCAACGTCCAGTGCCGATGGTCACGTGCCCATTTCAGTCGTAGTTGCCGATGTCGTGGTGTTGACATTCGCAAATGCTTGTGCCGTCGGCTGCGAGGACCCGTAGTTAGGAATGTTCGATTCACTATGTGTTCAGACACACTTGTACTCTGTCCAGTATAAAAGTCTGATGTTAGTCCGCCACAGTTTGCCGTGTGCACTATTTTACTAGTCTGCTCATCCTACGACGTCCGACATCTGTAATGAAGCGTGGCTGCCTAACCCCCCGATGACTGGACGTACTTTCAGCCTGATTTTGCCACTGTTGATGACACTCACCAAAGCACTCTTAGAACACTCGACAAGCCGTACACTTTGCAAAATGCACATGCTGAGCTTCTGGACCATCACAATCTGCCTTCTCTAGTGGCTAGCGTTGCTGCCTCTGGATCACGGGGTCCCGGGTTCGATTCCCGGCCGGATTGGGGATTTTCTCTGCCTGGGGATTGGGTTTTCGTGTTGTCCTCATCATTCCATCCTCATCATTATTCGAGACAGTGGCTAGATTGGATTTTGAAAAAAAATTGGACTGCGAAAAAATTGGGACTTAGTTGGGGCGTTAATGACCGCGCAGCTGAGCGCCCCAAACCAACCATCATCATCATCACTATCTGCCTTCGATCAAACTCATACAGACCGCGTTTCCTCCCCATTCTACACACGAATAGCACGCTCACTCATACTAAATGCACCTACGTATGTCTGACTAGCAGCCATTCCTCGCCAGGTGACGCTGCTGTCGCCTTGACGAGTCCAGAAAAGACTCGGTCAAATGTTTTGTCAAATCATTTGTCGAAAAGTAGGAAATAAAGTAGATTAGAGTAACAGTTGGCATGCATCTGAATGATGATCGACGTCTTGTACAGTAAATGAGGTGCATCAAATGTTTCTCTAATCTATCTTGTTTCTTACTTTGAGAGAATACATTTCACAAAATATCTGCCCGATTTTTAAACTTTTTTCCTACACATTTGAAGTAAACTAAATTTTTTGACATTTCGAGGAAGTTGCCATTAATCATACTAAATAGGAATTCTGATCAAGTCATGATCAGTTATCCCACACTCACTCAACGACGACGCTTTCTTGTACACTACAGCATCGTCAGCATATAGTCTCATGGCGCCTGCATCCTGAGAGGCAGTACATCTCATGAGATCACCGATTTTGCAACACAATTAGTTATATATATTCAAAGGCGTTTCAAACAGTAGCCACCTCACGAGGTGTGCTAAAAGGTAATGCTGCTAAAAGGTTCTGCTTGTATCCTGGGACCATTGTTTCTTTCACCGGCGAAAAAAAAAAAAAATCCACGCAAGAAGTAGTTGTGTGAAATAGAAGAAAGTTGGTAAGCCTGTTTCTACATCTGAAAGATGATATCTATGCAGATGTCGTTCCAGTCGCATAAGAGTGGCTCCAGTAGAGCCACTATGCTGGTGCAAATCAGGTTTCCTTTAAATAAAAACCGTAACGATTATGAGGGTTAGTTATCTTTGAGATTGGACGTTGTGAATTGATGTTGGTCAAGAATGCATTTAAGTCGACAAAGACGCCATTATCAACACCTCATTGGGTTTAAATAAGCTCGTGTAATAGTGTTATGAGAAGATGTATGTTCCTTCTACGATAATGCAGAGAGCCACTGTACATGATTGCTGGCAGCGGTGGTCACGGGAATGTGCTGTCGCAAAAAGACCGGGCTCCGAACAGCCACTTGGCACTACCGAGAGGTATGGCTCTGGCGCATTATACTGCGTCTGCAACGGCAATTTGAGCAGTAGTTGGCACCACAGTGACTCAGAAAACTGTTACGAAATGGTTACTTCAAGAAAAGCTCCAAGACAGACGCCTTGCAGTGTGCATTACAAGGCTCCCAAACAACAGCCGTTTGCGAGTTCAATGGTGCAAGCGAGAGCTCATTGAAGGGCGTAGTGGAAGATCTTTTGTGTTTTACGATGAAAGCCGGTTCTCCCTCGGTACCAGTGGTGGCCGTGTGTTGGTTAGAAGAAGCTCAGTTGAGAGCCTGCAACGAACCTGTCTGTAGCGTAGACACAATGGACGTCCATCTGGAATTATGGTCTGGGTTGCGATTTCGTATGATAGGAGGAGCACTCTCATAACCATCCCACACACCCCGAGTGCAAATCTGTACATCAGTCTGTTGATTCGACCTGTTATGCTGACATTTACGAACAGCATTCCATGGAGTGCTTTCCAACAGGATAACGTTCAACCACATATCGCTGTTGCAACCCAAGATGCTCTACAGAGTGTCAACATTTTTGCCTAGGCCTACTCGATCACCAGATACGTCTCCAGTCGAGCTTGTATGGAACATCATTGGAAGACAACTCCAGCGTCATCTACACGCAGCATCAGACGTCCCTATACCAACCGATCAAGTGCAACAGGCATGGACTCCATCGCATAAACTGACATGTGGCACCTGTACAACAGAATGCAAGCACTTTTGCATGCTTGTATTCAACATTCTGGCCGTTACACCGGTTATTACTGTACCAGCTTTTCATATTTGAAAAGGCCTATCTCGCGCTTGCATTAACCTGTGATCTTGGAACGTTAACCATTTAAATATTTTGCCAAGACAAATGTATTTCCGAAATTTTATTACTTTGCTTCAATTATTTCTTGCTGTTAAGAGTCTTTCGTCAGTGTATTCCGTCGTAGAGCGTACAGTTTCTCATTCGAATGTCGAATGTCGAATGTCGAATGTCGAAAGGGCCAGATACGGCCGCGCCCTGGTCACTTGCTGACTCTGCGTGCTACATTTGGAGTAACAGAAGGTTAGCTGTCTTACCGAGAACCCAGAGTTCCTCAGCCTGTGGTGACGAAGTGCCCGGGGCGAAGTGGCCCAGCGCGGCAGCGAGTCGTCCCGCCGCTGCGCGCCTGGTTGGCGACTCGTCGCGTACTGTCAGCGGCGCTATTAGTCACGGGGCAGCGGTGAGCGATCGCGTGCGTACGCGCCACGCGGACTCGTCTCAGGTAGGCGGCAGCGGCGGCGGCGGGCGGCCACAGCTGTGGGTCGCGCGCGCGGCCACTGGCCCCTCTCCTCTCCCTCACATCCGTCTTCGCCGTCTTGTCACTGCCGTGGGAGGCGCGTGGCACCCACGTGGGGCCCCTTGAGCCATCCTCACATGGGGCCTGAAAGCGGGCGTGTACGCAAAACTAATCGAGTTTTGTGCCGTCAGAACGTGGAATTTCACACTGAGGATTATTCCCGAGCATGAATGCAGAATCAGATTTCTGCTTCGTAGAGAGGAACATGGCCAGTGAGATGCAAGATCGCTTTCTACGTCACGAGCGGAGCTTAGGAGACGCGACGCCGGACTATGTCGTGTAGTGCTGAAGCCCGTTTTTGTTGTTTTTTAGATTACGCTTGCGTGCTTTGGATATGTGCTTAGCACCATGTCCCTTCGAATCTTTCGAAAACGCAACTGAGCGAGGTGGCACAATATTTAGAACACTGGACACGCTTTCTATAGGACGTCTGTTCAAACCCGCGCCCTGCTGTCGTGATTTAGGTTTTCCGTGATTTCCCTAAATCGCCTCAGGCAAATGTTTCCTTTGAAAGGGCAAGGCCGACTTCCTTCTCCATCTTTCCCTAATCCGATGGGACCGATGACGTCCCTGTTTGGTCCGCTCACCCCAAATGAACCGACCACCCAATCGAACGCACGTCGTATTTACTAATAGTTAAACGCTTTTCGAACTTTAACTTGTGCGCCATCAAAGTGCCCCTTTTTCGAGATTTATCTTACATCTTACATGCTGTTACTATACACTATCTGGTCAAAGGTGTCCGTACACGTATTGATGGATATTAGTATGATCAGAGTCTGTCCATCACCTTTATGAGGGCTTGAACTCTGCTGGGGACGCTTTCAATTTGGTGTCTGATTGTCTGTGAAGGAATGACAGTCCATTCTTTCTCAAGAACCGAAAGCAAAGAAGGTAGTGATGCCGGGCGCTGGGGCCAGGAGCGAAGTAAATGTGTTAATTCATCTAGAAGAGTTCTATCGGGTTCATCTAGGGACTCCTGGCAGGACAGTCCAGTTCAATAATGTTCTTGCCCACAAACTATTGCCCCACAGGTGCTTTTTTATGACAGAGTAAACTGTCACGTTGGTAAAAACAACGTACGCTGTACACGTATCTATCCACATAAAGCGTTTTCTTACATTCAGTAAGAGGACCACACCCAAACCACGTGAACTGCCCCATCCTCTAACATAACCTCCTCCACACTTCGCTATTGGCACTACACATGACTGCTGCTAAAGGATCTCCAGGAATTTGCCAAACCGTAAGCCTTCCATCGGATTAACATAAGCCGATCAGGTTAAATAAATAAATAAATAAATAAAATAAATATAGCGTGATTCATCACTCCATTTCAATAATCCATTATCCAGCGCCGTCGCTCTTCACGCAACTCGACAATCGTTTAGCGTTGACGACAGAAATGGTGATTTATGAGGAGCTGCCTGACCACTGTGTCCCATTCTTTTTAACTTCCCAAGCAATCATTGTGCTGGCTGGGCTGCTGGTGGTGAATTGGGCATCACATACGGCTTCCGGATACTTTTCGTCAAGTAGTGTGCGAGGAATGCTCATATCGTACGCGCCAGCACACTGAAGATCTCTGACAAAGCCGTCGCTTTTGATACAATTTGTTATAACAACACGGTAGGAAACAATATTGGTGATTAAATGTTTTTCAGCTTATAACCTGTATTACAGTAAAGTACGCCGTTGCAGGATTTACCAAAATCGCGTGGTTTTCTGAGCATTTTACAGTTATGAAATGTCAGACAGTGCCAAATCGGAGGTTAAACACTTCAGGGCATCGGAACATCAAACTGGTAACTGCAGCGTAGTGGGGAGAAATGTGGAGTAGAATAGTGAAAGATCAATAGTTCGTAACCTATTTTCAGCAAGTATTTTTTAATTGATCTTTGTTTTCTACAAGACTCTCTTATTAATTTGGTAGAAGTACGATCTGGAACGAGGAGAATTCTATAAGTAATGCAACACTTTTTTTCTGAAAGCGGGTTGGTTATATTGAGGACTCCAACACACCATAGTATTCCCAACTCTTTTGGCAACAAAACCTCATTTTTCAATATAATCTTCGTTCAAATCGGTGGCCTTACGCCACCTTACTGGGAGGGCCTATGTGCCTACAAGGCACCGCTCTACTGGTTGACGTCGGAGCCAACTTCTTGCTGCATCAACAACCTTCCCATTACACACGTGGAGCGCACCTGTGTTCGGCCAAACGGATAGGAGGTGCGAGATACGGGCTGTAGGGTGGATGAGGAAGGACAGTCCAATGGAGTTCTGTGAACTCCTCTCGTGTGTGCAGCCTTGTGTGAGGCCCAACGTCGTCGTCGTCCGCATTTTTATGGCGACGAACAACCGGAAGTCGTTTCTTCAATTTCCTAATGATAGAACAAACACGTCAGTCACTGGGATCTGCGGCCTATCGGCATGTGGGAGACAGGACAGGTTTGCGCAACCTTGTTGCGGTGATTATAGATCCCTCGTCCTACGACTCACCATGCTTTTGTTCACCGCCAGGCCTCCTTAGACCTTTTGCGAGCGCCTACGAATATCTGCGATACTCTGTTTGTCTGTCAAAAGAAACTCAGTGGAGGCTTTCGTCATAGAATCCACCTCAGTTCCAGAAGTCATTTTGAAGGCTACGTATAGTGCTGCCACCTACCGGAACTTCATGAAACTACAGGGGCCGAAGCGAGAGTATTCCACAACGTCCCATAGCAAAGTTCGAATTTTTTCAACCGAAAATGGCTGAGAAAAGAATGTGTTGTATTACCTTTTGAACGCTTGTGGTATATGTGACTTTGTTCGATTTTGTAAACATGTCGTCTACGTCACAGTATGAGGCCGCAGTTCAGTATGTTTGTTATATACAGACAGAAAAACGCCAGTATATCGACTTTTTAATGGGCACATTGAAAGAGGAGCAGTGTTTGTACATTGTTAAGAGTAAAAATTACAGCAAAACATAGTCGAACCGAGGCGTTTTCAAGTGTATTTGAAAAGATAGAATCGGTAGGACGGACTCAAACGAAATGCCTCAGCGAATGTTGAAATATGTATTGCATTTTGTTGTTCAATCGATCTACGAGTACACAATCGTCTTCGCACTTCACTTTGCTCATCTGTGATGGTCGCTGACAGAGCTAAAGCCATCCTCACACGGAAACTGTAAGCGAACGTGGACGAGGAGATGGTGACGTCAGAGCGTGGCATTCCACGTTCCACTAGACTGCGAGGCATCAAATGAAGAATCTGGCATGAAAGATTTTCCATCGTGTAAAGGAAAAGAGATGCGGCATCGGTGTTAAGTCATAAGCACGATATAGGAGACCTAATATTGTACGGAGTTAAACAACATATATGGTAAATTTTTTATTATAGAATACGTGGCATGAATATAAACTGTTTCAAAGCATACGATTTGTTACCATAAAATAACGGGAATCTTACAACTTGAATGCTACGAAACTATACCGTCAGCACAATGATCTATAAAAAGGGCGTCCTTTTGTCATAGGCAGATATCAATAATAACATTTGGAGATACAGCAGTTGCTGTATTGACTTCGTACTGTAGTTGATAGCGTCGTAAAGTTTTAGGAGAAACATTGCGGGTTCGTGTGTTTTTTATTTATTTATGTATTTTTTCACCTTCTGTTCTCTAAAAGGCACTAAAAGACTTTTAATTAAATCCATATATTTATGCAATAGTCGATGTCGTTTACTACAAATGATGCCCTTTATGTATGTAATTTCCTGGTTTGAAGGCAGATGCGTTAACCACTGCACCATCCGGGACATAATGTCATCGCAACTGCGCGGTCTATCTCCGCACGCCTCACGGCCGACCCACACTCCCACCGAGAGCCATCTGTCCTCAGTCACTGTCCAGTTCCTCCATGCTCGCTACTTTGAGATGCCTGCAGGAGGTCGGACGTATTTGTGCATCCGCACTGAAGAAGGTCTATCCATTGTCCATCAAGACGTATCATCATATGAATGCGTACCCACAGTGGAGCATCGGATGTTCGTCGTGGAAAGTTACTTGGAAAAAGTACTTTCAGTTGTTTGCTGAGAAGTTTAACAGTGTCAAAGTGCCAGTACAGAGTGCCAAGCAACGCTTAGTCCGAAAATGGTGTTATACAGGATCTGTTTTGAACGTGTCAAAAATGGGTCAAATGGCTCTGAGCACTATGGGACTTATCTTCTGAGGTCATCAGTCCCCTAGAACTTAGAACTACTTAAACCTAACTAACCTAAGGACATCACATACATCCATGGCGGAGGCAGGATTCGAACCTGTGACCGTAGCGGTTACGTGGTTCCAGACTGTAGCACCTAGAACCACTCGGCCACCCCGGCTGGATGAACATGTCAAAAACATTCTGAAACATGCCCGCACACCAGAAAATGTTGCAGTTCACCAGAAAATGCTCCGAGTCATACTAAAACAACCCGACGTCTGTCGCAAGAGACCAGCGTATCATGTCGACCTTGGACCTGCACACCGAGTGTCTGTTGTTCGTAGGTTAAATCCAGAAGATGCTCCTCAGCGCTTCCAGTTCTGTGAGCGGCTGTTCAATGAGGTAACAATGACTGGCTTTGACATGGCTCTGTTCTTTATGCCATATGAGGCCTGGTTTCTCCTGAGTCAACTCACATAATCACAGTTTCTCGGCATGATCAGAAAGTTCGGGTTGGTGTGCAGTGTCTGCACGCCCTATTATTGGTCCCATCTTCTTTCATCAGACACCGACTTCGGATTTTACATTGGCAACATTTTGAAATGTTCAAAAAAATGTGTGTCAAATCCTATGGGACTCAACTGCTAAGGACATCAGTCCCTAATCTTACACACTACTGAACCTAAATTATCCTAAGGACAAACACACACACCCATGCCCGAGGGAAGACTCACACCTCCTCCGGGACCACCCACACATTCCATGCCTGAACCCCCTCAGACCGCTCGGCTAATCCCGCGCGGCATTTTAAAATCATTTGTGGCAGCGTCAACGGAGGAGGAAAACACCTACAGTTACTTCCAACAGGATTTAGCAACTGCACATACAACCGGCCGAAACTTGAAGCACAGTTACACAATCGGCAACCCTTACAGAGTTGTTAGCACAGGTCAGTCTGCCCGCGGCCCTAGCTGGCCACCCAGGTCACCTGATTTGACAGTGTGCGATTACTTTGCATAGGAGGCCTCAAGTCTGACGTGTACCGCAACAGCCCTCACAGTCTCCAAAAACTGCAGAAAAACATTTCGGGTGAGACTGCAGCAATTCCAGCAACCAGCTTCTATCTGCCTTCAGCAACTTGCTGATCAGGGCCCAAAAGTGCCAAGAGATGAATGGTGGCCAACTTCAACATCTTATATACTCAAATTAGTACTGTATTTCCTTTCTTCTGCTGTACCTGGAAGCCTGTTCTCCAGGCCACATTCATTTACCACAACTTGTTTGTGTTTTATCGGTATAAATCTTGTTCAGTGATGGTGAGCAGCTTCCAAAAAATCTCTTCTTGAATTTTAATGACATTACGAAACGAATCGCGATCTTGAAACCTGTGTGAAATACACTGATGTGACAAAAGTCATGGGGTGCCTCTAATATCATGTCGGACCTCTTTTTGCCCGGCGTACCGCAGCAACTCGACATGCCATGGACTCAACAAGTCGTTGGAAGTCCCCTGCAGAAATAGTAAGCCAGGCTGCCTATATAGCCGTCCATAATTGCGAAGGATTCCCAATGCATGATTTTGTAAACAAAATGACCTCTCTATTATATCTCATAGGTATTCGATGGGATTCATATCGGACGATCTGCATGGCCGAATCATTTGCTCCAATTCTGTCGAATGTTCTTCATACCAACAGCCAACAATTATGGCTCGGTGACATGGCGCATTATTGTCCATAAAACTTCCATCGTTGTTTGGGAACTTGAAGGCCATTACCGGTTGCAAATTGTCTCCAAGTAATCGAATATAATCATTTACAGTCAATAATCGCTTCAATTGGACCAGAAGTCCCAGGCCATATCATGTAAACACAGCCCACACCGTTATGGAGACACGAACAGCCTGCACAGTGACTTGTTCGCAACTTGCGTCCGTGGCTTCGTGGGTCTACGCCCCACTGGAAACCTGGCTTCTGCTCTTGCCAAATGAAATCGGAACTCATCTGACCATTCAAAGGTTTTCCCGTCCTCTAGGGTCCAACCGAAATGGTCACTAGCTCAGGGGAAGCGCTGCGGGCGATGTCCTGCTGTTAGCAGAGGCAGTTTCGTCGATCGTCTGCTGCCATGTCCCATTAGACAAATTTCGCCGCACTGTCCGAACGAATACGTTCTCTGAACTTCCCACATTGATTTCTGCGGCTATTTCATGCACTGTCGCTTGTATTTTAGGACTAACAACTGTTCGCAAACGCTGCTGCTCTCGGTCGTAAAGTGAAACCCGTCTGTTGCTGCGTTGTCTGTGGTGAGAGGTAATGCCTGAAATTTGGTATTCTCGGCACACTCGTAACACTGTGGATTTCGGAATATTGAATTCTCTAATGATTTTCGAAATAGAATATCCCAGTCGTCTAGCTCCGTCTACCAATTTGCATTCAGAGTCTGTCAATTCCTGTCGTGCGACCAAAATCACGTAGGAAACCGTTACACACGAATCACCTGAGTACAAATGACAGATACGCGAGCCAGCTGCTCTTTTATTCTTTCTCCATGCGATGCTAATCCCATCTGCAGATGTACACACTACTATACCATGACTTTTCACCTCAGTGTATGTTGCTTCAGGGTGATAGTAGTTAATATAGCACCGAGAATGTGGATATTATACGTGCGTAATCTGACATTAGATACTATACTTTAACTGCAATTTACAACAGAAAATAAGATGGAGAGTCAGCTGAGTTAGTGAATAAATTTCGCTAGTATCTATCTCAGATCGCTGTACAGCATCATGTGGTGTTTCTCTACCGGCAATTCGCTGTTCAGGCCATCGACGAATCCAAAATCTTTTTCGTGAGTTTCTCCACTCTGCTTCGATGTCACTAACAGAGTTAACGCTAATCTTTTAAACGCGTCCATTTTCGTAAAGACTCTGTGCGATTTGCGCATTGGTGCAGCCAAGAACTGTCGCTGAAGGTCGCTGGGTTCGCGAATCACGATGACGAGCAAGTTTTGTGTGATGTAGCAGACCGATGCAGCAACTGCAACACACACCACGTCCGGTGTGCTTCGCGATGAGAAACTTGTCTCATGTGAGGACGGTTTAACCTAGCTTTTTTACACCCGTCCATTTTTGTTAACAAACTTTGTGTTTTGTGCGCCAGACATAATTGGGAATTATCGCTAGAGAGCACTGCGGTTACAAAACACGTTGAGGAATACGTACTGTGTGATGTACCAGTTCGTTTCCGAGCTTGCGCCAACCACGTTGAATACCACGTTCAGCGTGCTCCACGACGAAAAGCACGTCCCATGTTAAGATGGTTTCAATCTGTGGCTGTGGAATCGGCGTGCACAATACTCTATTCAAAATAATTTTAGATATGAAATTTCGATAGGCCCACGTAAAGACGCCGATCATACGCTAATTAGCCAGAATAACAGCGGCGAAGCGTCGTGGCCTGGAAGCAATGAGACTCTGGTAGGTCGCTGGTGGTATTTGACAACGCATCTTCACATACAAGTCACTTAATTCTCGTAAATTCAGGGGAGGGAGGCGATCAGCTCTGACTACACGTTCAGTCATATCCCAGATGTGAACCATCGGGTTCAGATCTGGCGAGTTGGGGAGGGAGGAGGGGGGGGGGGCAGCAAATCAATTGGAACTCGGCACTGTGTTCTTCGAACTACTCCATCACTCTCCTGGCCTTGTGACATGGCGCATTATCTTGATGAAGATCGCTATTGCCGCTGAGAAATATGATCATCATGAAGAGGTCTACGTGATCCACAAGCAGTATACTATTATCCTTAACCGTCATGGTGCCTCGCACGTGGCCGACCGGTGTGGCCGAGTGATTCTAGGCGCTTCAGTCTGGAACCGCGCGACCGCTACGGTCGCAGGTTCGAATCCTGCCTCGAGCATGGATGTATGTGATGTTCTTAGGTTAGTTAGGTTTAAGTAGTTCTAAGTTCTAGGGGGCTCATGACCTCAGATGTTAAGTCCCATAGTGCTCAGAGCCATTTGAACCATTTTTTGCCCCGCACGAGCTCCATTGGACCCACGGATGCCCAAGCGAATCACCCCCAGAGCGTAATGGAGCCGTCACCAGGCTGTATCCGTCCCACAGGGTAGGTGTCAAGGAGCTATTCCCCTGGAAGATTTCGGATTCGCACCCTCCCATCGGCATGGTGAAGAAGGTATCGGGATTCAGCAGACCATGTAACGCTCTGCCACTGTGCCAATGTCCAGTGTCAATGGTCACCTTGCTCATTTGAGTCGTAGTTGCCGATGTCGTGGTGTTAACATTGGCAAATGCATGGGTCGACGGCTGCAGGGCCAGTCGTTAGGAGTGTTCGGTGCAATGTGCGTTCAGACACACTTGTACTCTGCCCAGCATTAAAGTCTAATGTTAGTTCTGCCACAGTTCGCTGCCTGTCCTGCTTTGGCAGTCTGCCCAGCCTACGACGTCCGTGTCAAAAACGTCTGAAGGTGTTTTCACCTTTGTTTCGCCTCGCATGGAAGCCACTCACCACAGCACACTTCGATCACCTGACAACTGCACAGTTTTCGAAACGCTCGTGCCGAACCTCCAGGCCATCACAATCTTCCCTCGGTCAGATTCAGATAGATCGCGCACCTGTTCCTTTTTACACACGGACAGCACCCTCACTGATACTATATGCACCGTGCGTGTGTTTGGGTAGTATTAGTTCCTCATGGGGTACGCCGCTATCGCCTGGACGGGTTTATGTCGAAAGCAGGTCAGTGGTCATTATGTTATGGCTGATCAGTGTAGTTATCACATCTCGCACACGGCACATGCGTAGTCTAAAATTTCATTCAACTCGTTCAAACTCGAAAACTATTCAGACTACAAAAATGTTACTATTATCGTAGTGTTCTTTACGCCAGCACTCCGCTTTCATTTTACTTCCGTTCATGGTAACAAGTTTTTCAGATAATTTACAGAAAGTTTACGAAAATCCATTTCCTGACAACGATAGCGAATTTTCGATAAGCGAAAATTTTTTATGTTAATGAAGTTTGGTGTTCATATTATGCGAAAGATATCTTAAGAATAAATCATATTTTTTTCTGCTGCGAACTGGAACTGTGTAGGAGATCTCTAAGACATTTTAATTCACAAAGGGTCTCTAGAAAGTAAGTCCCAATCGTCCGCTAAACGGAAACCGCTGTGAAATTCAGTGATGTTTTATTTGCTACAACTAGCTACATCCTCCAGCAATTTTCTTACATAACCGCCACTCCGACTGAGTCATCTATCGTAGCGTTGTGTCATCTTACCAATACCTTCGTCATAGAAGGCAACTATCTGCGCTTTCCAGCAATTCTCTACGCTGGTATGCAGCTCGATGTCTGTGCCTGAATGTTGTCTTCATAGCGACCGGTTCATGTGAGCAGAAATGATAATCAGAAGGAGCCACGTCCGTGTGTGATCAAACACTTCCCATAGAAAACGCTGCAGGAGCTTCCTCATTGCCTCTCCAGTGTGCGGGGGAGAATTGTCACGAAAGAGGAAATGCATAACAGTTACGTTGCATGAAACGAGAATTCTCTCAGCAGGCAACCGTACTTGGCGGGAGACACTGCTTTCCAGACACCTTAACGCACTCAGTGTACGCTAAGAACTGAAAAGAGCGGCGTGACGCGGTCGGCAGGAATACTAGAGACGCTGCCCAACATGTATTTGCAAAAATTCATTGATTTTTGTCTGTGGTTTCCATTTCGCAAGCGATGGGAACTTAATTTCTGGACACCTCTCGTAAATATGACGCAAAATTCCCCTATCAGCTGTTTAGCCGATCCCCCTTTGGGTTTTATGCGAGAAAGAGATCACCAGCTTTACAATTGATCTGTTACTACTTTTTCTGATCAGCCATACGTATATGTTCCTTCTCCATCAACATCTTATGGCTAGATTAATGTCCACATTGAGGCCCCATGTTGTGGAGAACTGGAAAGAATGATGTGGCACTGTCTCGAAAAAGGTCTTCTTCTTCAAAGATGATAATTTTCTTCAAAAATGATAATTTACTTTTCTGCAATGTAACCATCAATATGATGTATCACATCATTAGCAAAGAAAAAAAATCTATTCTGACAATCCACTTATCGATAGAACGGTTTTTCCGTAGCTTCCAGGTTCAATTTCCTTGAGACAGAGAAGTTGCTGTCCATGCATCAGCACGGCTTTGCATCCACATCTACATCTACATTTATTCTTCGCAAGCCACCCAACTATGTGTGGCGGAGGGCACATTACGAGCCACTGTCATTACCTCCGTTTTCTGTTCCAGTAGCGTATGGTTCGCGAGAAGAACGACTGTCTGAAAACCTCCGTGCCCGCTCGAATCTCTATAATTTTACATTCGTGATCTCCTCGGGAGGTATAAGTAGGGGGAAGCAATATATTCGATACCTCATCCAGAAACGCACCCTCTCGAAACCTGGCGAGCAAGCTACACCGCGATGCAGAGCGCCTCTCTTGCAGAGTCTGCCACTTGAGTTTGCTAAACATCTCCGTAACGCTATCACGGTTACCAAATAACCCTGTGACGAAACGCGCCGCTCTTCTATGGATCTTCTCTATCTCCTCCATCAACCCCATCTGGTACGGATCCCACACTGATGAGCAATACTCAAGTATAGGTCGAACGAGTGTTTTGTAAGCCACCTCCTTTGTTGATGGACTACATTTTCTAAGGATTCTCCCAATGAATCTTAACCTGGCACCCGCCTTACCAACAATTAACTTTATATGATCATTCCACTTCAAATCGTTCCGCACGCATACTCCCAGATATTTTACAGAAGTAACTGCTACCAGTGTTTGTTCCGCTATCATATAATCATACAATAAAGGATCCTTCTTTCTATATATTCGCAATACATTACATTTATCTATGTTAAGGGTCAGTTGCCACTCCCTGCACCAAGTGCCTATCCGCTGCAGATCTTCCTGCATTTCGCTACAATTTTCTAATGCTGCAACTTCTCTGTATACTACAGCATCATCCGCGAAAAGCCGCATGGAACTTCCGACACTATCTACTAGGTCATTTATGTATATTGTGAAAAGCAATGGTCCCATAACACTTCTCTGTGGCACGCCAGAGGTTACCTTAACGTCTGTAGACGTCTCTCCATTGACAACAACATGCTGTGTTCTGTTTGCTAAAAACTCTTCAATCCAGCCACACAACTGGTCTGATATTCCGTAGGCTCTTACTTTGTTTATCAGGCGACAGTGCGGAACTGTATCGAACGCCTTCCGGAAGTCAAAGAAAATAGCATCTACCTGGGAGCCTGTATCTAATATTTTCTGGGTCTCATGAACAAATAAAGCGAGTTGGGTCTCACACGATCGCTGTTTCCGGAATCCATGTTGATTCCTACAGAGTAGATTCTGGGTTTCCAAAAACGACATGATACGCGAGCAAAAAACATGTTCTAAAATTCTACAACAGATCGACGTCAGAGATATAGGTCTATAGTTTTGTGCATCTGCTCGACGACCCTTCTTGAAGACTTGGACTACCTGTGTTGTTTTCCAATCATTTGGAACCTTCCGTTCCTCTAGAGACTTGCGGTACACGGCTGTTAGAAGGGGGGCAAGTTCTTTCGCGAACTCTGTGTAGAATCGAATTGGTATTCCGTCAGGTCCAGTGGACTTTCCTCTGTTGAGTGATTCCAGTTGCTTTTCTATTCCTTGGACACTTATTTCGATGTCAGCCATTTTTTCGTTTGTGCGAGGATTTAGAGAAGGAACTGCAGTGCGGTCTTCCTCTGTGGAACAGCTTTGGAAAAAGGTGTTTAGTATTTCAGCTTTACGCGTGTCATCCTCTGTTTCAATGCAATCATCATCCCGGAGTGTCTGGATATGCTGTTTCGAGCCACTTACTGATTTAACGTAAGACCAGAACTTCCTAGGATTTTCTGTCAAGTCGGTACATAGAATTTTACTTTCGAATTCACTGAACGCTTCACGCATAGCCCTCCTTACGCTAACTTTGACATCGTTTAGCTTCTGTTTGTCTGAGAGGTTTTGGCTGCGTTTAAACTTGGAGTGAAGCTCTCTTTGCTTTCGCAGTAGTTTCCTAACTTTGTTGTTGAACCACGGTGGGTTTTTCCCGTCCCTCACAGTTTTACTCGGCACGTACCTGTCTGAAACGCATTTTACGATTCCCTTGAACTTTTTCCATAAACACTCAACATTGTCAGTGTCGGAACAGAAATTTTCATTTTGATCTGTTAGGTAGTCTGAAATCTCCCTTCTATTACTCTTGCTAAACAGATAGACCTTCCTCCCTTTTTTTATATTCCTATTAACTTCCATATTCAGGGATGCTGCAACGGCCTTATGATCTCTGATTCCCTGTTCTGCACATACAGAGTCGAAAAGTTCGGGTCTGTTTGTTATCAGTAGGTCCAAGATGTTATCTCCACGAGTCTGTTCTCTGTTTAATTGCACGAGGTAATTTTCGGATAGTGCACTCAGTATAATGTCACTCGGGTGGTCGGTAAAAGGAGCCAACTGTTAACCTAGCTCGGTTATTGAGTGTAACCTCCACCCATAATAATTCACAGGCACTATCCACTTCTACTTCACTACAGGATAAACTACTACTAACAGCGACAAACACGCCACCACCGGTTGCATGCAATCTATCCTTTCTAAACACCGTCTGTGCCTTTGTAAAAATTTCGGCAGAATTTATCTCTGGCTTCAGCCAGCTTTCTGTACCTATAACGATTTCAGCTTCGGTGCTTTCTATCAGCGCTTGAAGTTCCGGTACTTTATCAATGCAGTTTCAACAGTTTACAATTACAATACCGATTGCTGCTTGGTCCCCGCATGTCCTGACTTTGCCCCGCACCCTTTGAGGCTGTTGCCCTTTCTGTACTAGCCCGAGGCCATCTAACCTAAAAAACCGCCCAGTCCACGCCACACAACCCCTGCTACCCGTGTAGCCACTTGCTACGTGTAGTGGACTCCTGACCTGTCCAGCGGAACCCGAAACCCCACCACCCTATGGCGCAAGTCGAGGAATCTGCAGCCCACACGGCCGCAGAACCTTCTCAGCCTCTGATTCAGACCCTCCACTCGGCTCTGTACCAAAGGTCCGCAGGCAGTCCTGACGACGATGCTGCAGATGGTGAGCTCTGCTTTCATCCCGCTAGCGAGACTGGCAGCCTTCACCAAATAAGATAGCCGCCGGAAGTCAGAGAGGATTTCCTCCGATCCATAGCGACACACATCATTGGTGCCGACATGAGCGACCACCTGCAGATGGGTGCACCCTGTACCCTTCATGGCATCCGGAAGGACCCTTTCCACATCTGGAATGACTCCCACCGGTATGCACACGGAGTGCACATAGGTTTTCTTCTCCTCTCTTGCTGCCATATCCCTAAGGGGCCCCATTACGCGCCTGACGTTGGAGCTCCCAACTACCATTAAGCCCACCCTCTGCGACCGCCCGGATCTTGCAGACTGAAGGGCAACCTCTGGAACAGGACAAGCAGCCATGTCCGGCCGAAGATCAGTATCAGCCTGAGACAGAGCCTGAAACCGGTTCGTCAGACAAACTGGAGAGGCCTTCCGTTCAGCCCTTCGGAATGTCTTTCGCCTCCAGCACACCTCGAGACGACCTCCAACTCTACCACAGGTGAGGGATCAGCCTCAATATGGGCAGTATCCTGGGCAGCCACAGTCGTAGTCCGATCGGGAGATGCGTGGGACGAG
The DNA here is from genome assembly GCF_021461385.2 of Schistocerca piceifrons. Taxonomy (NCBI): domain Eukaryota; kingdom Metazoa; phylum Arthropoda; class Insecta; order Orthoptera; family Acrididae; genus Schistocerca; species Schistocerca piceifrons. The sequence goes on from NC_060140.1 coordinate 349,927,307, forward strand.
CTGGCCGTCCCCGACAAACCCCCATCCGGACCCCCACAGTGATGCCCATTGGCAACAGTCTCAAGCTGTGTGACCGAAGCCAACACTGCCTGAAGCTGGGAGCGAAGGGATGCCAACTCAGCCTGCATCCGAACACAGCAGTTGCAGTCCCTATCCATGCTAAAAACTATTGTGCAAAGAACGTCTGAACTAATCTACAGAGAGCACAAATAATTCGACACAAAATTTAAACGGTTATTAAAATACAAGATTGCCTAATAGATGCAGTAATGCTGCTACTAGCGCACTGCTGACACACTGCTCGGCGGCGGAAGGAGACTACGCGATTTTACACTATTCAGGTACTAAAACGCGATACTACACTCTCAAGTACTATAATACGCCCGAAATTTATGAATTAAACAATGCAAGTACCAAAAACACGCAAAGAAATTAAGAATTAAACTATGTAACAAATAAGTGAGCTAGGAGTATACGACTTTCTGCTGGCAGCTGCTTATCCAACGGCGGCAGGGAGCTTTAGAAAGCATTGCTCCTGCGAAACGCAACTCGCCCTTTTTTCACATGATATCTTGCGAAACATGGATGAAGGGTATCAGACGGATGCCATATTCCTTGACTTCCGGAAAGCGTTTGATTGGTGCCCCACTGCAGACTCCTAACTAAGGTACGAGCATATGGGATTGGTTCCCAAATATGTGAGTGGCTCGAAGACTTCTTACGTAATAGAACCCAGTACGTTGTCCTCGATGGTGAGTGTTCATCGGAGGTGAGGGTATCATCTGGAGTGCCCCAGGGAAGTGTGGTAGGTCCGCTGTTGTTTTCTATCTACATAAATGATCTTTTGGATAGGGTGGATAGCAATGTGCGGCTGTTTGCTATTGATGCTTTGGTGTACGGGAAGGTGTCGTCGTTGAGTGACTGTAGGAGGATACAAGATGACTTGGACACGATTTGTGATTGGTGTAAAGAATGACAGCTAACTCTAAATATACATAAATGTAAATTAATGCAGATGAATAGGAAAAGAATCCCGTAATGTTTGAATACTCCATTAGTAGTGTAGCGCTTGACACAGTCACGTCGATTAAATACTTGGGTGTAACATTGCAGAGCGATATGAAGTGGGACAAGCATTTAATGGCAGTTGTGGGGAAGGCGGATAGTCGTCTTCGGTTCATTGGTAAAATTTTGGGAAGATGTGGTTCATCTGGTTAGGAGACCGCTTATAAAACACTAATACGACCGATTCTTGAGTACTGCTCGAGCGTTTGGGATCCCTATCAGGTCGGATTGAGGGAGGACATAGAAGCAATTCAGAGGCGTGCTGCTAGATTTGTTACTGGTAGGTTTGATCACCACGAGAGTGTTACTGAAATGCTTCAGGAAGTCGGGTGGGAGGCTCTAGAGGAAAGGAGGCGTTCTTTTCGTGAAACGCTACTGAGGAAATTTAGAGAACCAGCGTTTGAGGCTGACTGCAGTACAATTTTACTGCCGCCAACTTATATTTCGCGGAAACACCCGACAGATGAGATAAGAGAGATTAGGGATCTTACAGAGGCATATAGGCAGTCATTTTTCCCTCGTTCTGTTTGGGAGTGGGACAGGGAGGGAAGATGCTAGTTGTGGTACGAGGTACCCTCCGCCACGCACCGTATGGTGGATTGCGGAGTATGTATGTAGATGTAGATTCTCTAGCTTCCTCTTCTTTCTCGAATATTTTCGTAACAATCGTCACAACGGTATTTTTATTTCTATTCAAAGCTGCAGCAGGTCTTTCAAAAAATGGTTCAAATGGCTCTGAGCACTATGGGACTTAACTGCTGTGGTCATTAGTCCCCCAGAATTAGAACTACTTAAACCTAACTAACCTAAGGACATCACACACATCCATGCCAGAGGCAGGATTCGAACCTGCGACCGTAGCGGTCAGCCAGGTCTGTCACTCATATTATTAATGGAGATAAATGGGCCTCCACTCCTTTTCCTCGACTGTAGGCCTGTAACACATGAAATATATCTCTCGACTTACACACATCGGTTCCCTGATCAAGAGAACGACCACGAGTATTTCCGCTGATAACAGTTGATGATCTTGGCAGCAGTATAGATTGCCTTACTGTCCACCGAAACTGGTGTTATAGTAACTACCACTGTCATGGAGACGGACAACTACGTGGTTCCCACAGACCAACACACTCATTAATGCGTCTGATTTATGAGTGATCCCGTTGTTGTCAAAAATGTATTCATGCCACACTTCTTGGTAGACAGTTTATAAAGAAATTAGCGAATCAACTGAGTTCCTGCTCTTAATGACGTCCGGTTCCCAATGGCGCAAAAATCCTGCCAACCAGACATCGCACATCCGTATCTCACGACTATGAGGTTCTGCATTGAAGTCCTGCGAAAGTGACGCGTATATTATATCTTAAAGAGAAGTTTCCGAAGGCGCTACTATGTAACTCGGACGTTAACGATCTCGCACCAACACCAAACACGATAGCTGCCATTTACGCTGATGACACAGCAATCCCTGCGCCGCTCTGAAATACATCGTAAATTACCTCACGCCTATAGATAGCACTGGAGACGGGCGGAGGTGTGAAACCTCCGCTCTAGCAACAACTCTCACGAAAGACAAAGAAAAGAAATCGAATCATCACAGCAGACGCTTTGACCTACGTCAGCATCTAGAAATGTAATCCATAAACCACTCGACAATGTTAGAAGGTAACTAATACTGAACAATATGTCTCTTATCTGTAACAAAGCACTTCGCACTGTGGTTCTGCTACAGAGTCTAGCAGTTTTAGGACTGAAGATAGATGTTACATTCTCTTGGAAGCACTAATCGAGTATCTTGTTTCGAAAAGGAAACTCGCTATCTTGTCTGTTAGAATCATCTGCAATGCCAAAGAAATGCTAAAATTTGTTTATTTTGCTCATTTTCACTCCATTTTATCCTGTTAAGCCAGATACTGGTCGGTTCCGTTCATTGGGAAAGAATATTTTAACCAAGTAAAGGGCGGTCACAACAATTTGCAATGCAACTTTTCTGACTTTGTGGAAGCATTCATCGAATACCTCGCAATTATAACTATGGAACACCTGTACATACAGCCCCTTTTGGAATTAGTTCTTAACTGGCTGACAAATCTGGTATTCATTTTGCCAATTTTCTATTAGAAGCGAAATCTTATATGTACTCGTGCAGTAGGCTCGGCGTGAGATAATCCCTGGCAGTTTCCGTATGGTGGACGCACCTGCTTCGCGTGTCTACAACGCGATTTGGTAAACGTCTCTATTTCATCTCCTTTTTCACCGCTCTGTAGAGGGCTGTTGTTTTCGCCTACCGCCGTTTGCGCTTCGCAGTTGGAAGCTGTCAAGAGCTCTGACAGCTGTCAGGGATTTTCTTAATTTGACTCGACTCTAGGACTGTCCTAGTGGTAAAGACTAAATGTATTAAAGCCTCATGTATTATGCGGAAATTTTCACACATGCCAATATTTATGACGTCGTGCCTTCTGATCTACATTTGTCATACAATGATATAATTTTGTTGGTACATTCAGTGGAATATGTGGATATTGCCTGCAAAAGGTGTAGAGAAATAGATTTACTAGCAAAAAAAATAATAAAATTATACGCTATGCACATCGCAGTGGTTTTTCATGTATCTCAGTGTTTATGACGCCATATCTCCTGAACTCTGTATGGCTACCATGATATAATTTTGTTGGTGTATTTAGCGGCGTATGTGGACTGACTGCGAAATGTATTGTGAAAAGAGTTAGTAGCACAGAAGTAATAAATTTAAACCTCAAGCATGATGCGGCAGTTTTCAAGCACCTTGCTGTACATGACGTCATACACTTTGATAGGTAGGTGGTTCTTAAACTCACAACGATTATTGTCTGAAAGTAAGGAATGTTCGTACAATGTTTGGTTGAAATCGGTCCAATCGTTGAGGAGTACATGTTGAACATTGGTACACAAATACATTAATCCATTTTTATAGCATATATGGATATCATGGATGCAGTCAATGTTCAAAAATGGTTCAAATGGCTCTGAGCACTATGGGACTCAACATCTATAGTCATCAGTCCCCCAGAACTTAGAACTACTTAAACCCAACTAGCCTAAGGACAGCACACAACACCCAGCCATCACGAGGCAGAGAAAATCCCTAACCCCGCCGGGAATCGAACCCGGGAACCCGGGCTTGGGAAGCGAGAACGCTACCGCACGACCACGAGATGCGGGCATGCAGTCAAGGGAACTACGGCATTCACTCTATGAACAATAAATAAAAAACGATTTTAACCGGGAGTTGGAACATCATGGAGCAATTTCAGTCAAACTAGGCACATAAACAATTTGCAATGTGCAAAAAAATACTGTGGAATGTGGTGGATGTGGTATTATTAGGAATTTTACCTCACCATCTTTCAGCCCTTTGCTCGCAGTTACCACCGCCATCACGTAAGTGCTCGTCTTCGGCTATGAAAATAAGTAACCAGTTGAAAAAAATACATACCTACAAAAAGAACGGAGTATCACATCTAACGATTCTCATTTAAATTCGTTAAGTGTCTCTGAAGCAATGTCACATTGAATAATTCGACTGGTTACACCTTAGCAGCACACGTCTGAATTTCTGAAATTTTAGTATTAAGATTCCAAGAACTCGAGCAATAGGGCGAGCGAAATGTCTCACAGGCATTCTGTGTGGCCTCTGCTTTTCAGATGCGCTGCGCTTGTCCAGAGTTCCTCTTGAGGTGAAAGTCTTCTATTTGGTCTGTCAGAAAATTATTTTGTATCTTCGCTCCATTTTCCTCATTGATGCTTTACAACTGGAGACATGATCGTCTCTCTAAGGACTCCAGAGTAAAGGGATTTAAGAGTGCAGTCAAGCAATACGTACTACCGTAAGCACACAGCTGTTAGTAACACTGATAGAGAATAGCTACGGTCACGCTAAGCACATTCATGCAGTGGGACTGACACAGTTAAGCAGGACATGTGTAGGCTTATAATCTATGGCTTACAGCTCCAGAAACTTTATTTAGGGCAAACTTAGGGCGTCATGGTTACTTACATCATCCGAAAATGTGTTTCTATCAACGCACACACACACACACACACACACACACACACACACACACACACACACACACACACACACACACAGAGAGAGAGAGAGAGAGAGAGAGAGACAGAGAGAGAGAGAGAGAGAGAGAGAGCATTTTCACCTTAAAATGATTATCGAGTCATTTTCTTGTTGAATGGGTGCTGTTTTCTTTTAATATCGTTACAGGATAGTGCGTTGAGGAAATGTGAACGTACACTGCATGTCTTTGTGAGGAGTTCAGGGACCTGCCTTTATACTGCTCTGTATGAATCACACCCGCGGAAGCTTGGAGTCTGTCCAATAGTGGGCGCCGGTTCACGGAATGAGAAAGTCTTCTCACCGTCTGCGCTGTGACAATATCTGAGTCCCAGATCTGGGTATCACAGAAACACGGAGAGATGTCAGTGTTTCGCGGAGGCCGAAGTCAGTACTACGTTAACGAGCCCTTTCTTCAGAAAGCAACGCTCTGGAATGAGCAACAGGACAGGGCTAGATCTGATTTCTCCTGCGAACGAGGAGCCCGCTTTCACGAGTATTTGATTACTCAGATAATTCACAGTACGACTAGCAATTCGTGCCGTCATGTACATCGACTTTGTTTAGTGACTAAGGAATCTAATACTATTGGAATAACATACAAATATAGCTGTGGCAGGAAGAAAGTAGTTGCTGTGATTGAGGCGGTTTGCTTGGACGGAACTACTATACAGCCTCATCACAGGACCAAACATGTTAAGGCAAACTGAGGCAAGACAACGCAAACTAGCTACAATTTACAATAATTTATTAAGAGAAAATACACATTATGTATGTTAAATGTGAAGACGATGGGTAGGAATGTTGTTTAAAGTTAATTAGCGCTGATCTAACTTTGAACACTGATATAGTCCTGAATCCAGTAAACCATGACTAACATAATTACTAGAATGTTCAGATGGGCTCTGGGTGGCGAGTGGAGTCATGCTTCTGTTTACATCCGAGAGCAGCGGATGGCTGTTGACTTGGAAACCACACTGACTGAAATAAAAATCGCAATACCGTAGAGTAACGTAACTTCGAGAATATGTTTATCTAGGAAATACATTTAGTCATTAACTTTTGCAAGATCACAGGTTAAAGAAAGCGTAAGATTAGTCATTGCAGATGTGAAATTGTGGTGAATTAATAATTATTAATAACCGGTGTGATCGCCAGAATATTAAATGCAAGAATGTAGACGTTCATGGATTGTACAGGCGCCGGATATTAGTTGTGGGATGGAGTTCCATGCCTGTTGCACTTGGTCGGTCAGTACAGGGACGGTTAACGCTTTTTGCCGATGACGCCGGAGTTGTCGTTCGACAGGCCAAAGCAATATATCTACACTCTGCAGAGAATGTTGTGTTACAAGAGCGGTAGTGGACGAGCATTATCCTTTTGGAAAACATCTCCTGAGATGCTGTTAATGAATGACAGCACAACAGGTCGAATCCTCATAGTGACACAAAATTTGCAGTCTTGGTGCATGGGATAACACCGAGAGTGCTCCTTCCGTCGCATGAAATAGCTCTCCAGGCCATAGCTCTCGGTGTGGTTCTAGTACGTCTAGCACGCAGACTTGTTGCCTGCAGATCCTAAACTGGCATCTTTCTAAGCAACACACAGTCATCACTGCCATAGAGGCACAACCAGCTCTCTATTGACACCACAGAACTCGCAAACGGCGGTGGTTTGGGGTCCGTGTAATGTATACTGCAGGGCGTTTGTCTCAGAGTTCTCCTAGAAGCAACTCAGTAACCGTTCGTTGTGCCACTGCTATGTCAACTGCTGCTCAAATTTCTGTTGAAGATGTAGTACGATGCGGCAGAACCATACGCCCAATACGACGGTCTTCATTTTGAGTCGTGTTACGTGTTACGCTTGTTCTTCTGGCGACCGTACATTCCCCTGGCCACCGCTGTCAACAATCATGCACACATTCCTGTCAAGTCCTTCTGCAGTATCGCAGAAGCAACAGGCAGCTTCTCGTAGCCATATTACATGACCTCGTTCAAACTCAGTGAGGTGTCTCTATGACACTTTAAAGATATCATTGACTAACATCAAGTCACCAAATCCAATCTCAAAGGTAACTAACGCCCACGACCGTTATAGCGTGTATTTAAAGCAAACCAAGTTTACGTCCTCATATTGGCGCTCCTAGTCAGTCTTATGTAAGTGGTGCGAAGTCTGAATAGACATAATCTTTCAGATGTAGAAAGACGCCTAGTAACTGAAACCTGGTAGTCAAGGGAAGGCAGGATTTGGTTACTATTGTGGACGGGGCTGTAATCAGTTACTATTAGTTACATACAATTTATTTTAAACCAGTAATTCCAGACTCAACAATAAATAAAAACACCACACGTTATTAATGAAAGAATAAACAACTGTGTAAATAGTAGTGTTTTCAGTGAGTTACAATTTAGCAAATCACAGCAGATAATGTTTTAAAGCAAGCCACTCTGATCTGGACAGAAGGCCCTACAAGACAGGAATGGCAATAAATTATGAATTGTTTAAAACTCGCTGCAATTTACAACTTACAGGTATTGAAATATTAAAGGTAAGACCCCACAAACACACCAGAAGGCGTCAGACGCATCACTACGAGAAGCAACACGAACCCAGGACACTGGAGAATCGCAAGATATCACAATGGTGGAGGATTGTGTACTTGGATTGAAATGCACTCGTCTTAAAGCCTGCAGGATCCGGTTTACGACGAGATCGTGCATCCTCGTGACCACGGCCCTTCCATCCGTTAGTCCATGCATGCTGTCAGCGGTTCCGGCGTGTTCTGGCATTGCGCTGACCTGGCTCCTCCTGAGTCCCCAACCGAACTGGCCCACTCACACGACCCGGAGAAACAACGACGACGCCCCAAAGATAGGGCAACAGTTATTACATATCGATAACCACCGCTGTTGCCACTAGCGGACAGTCAACGCTTGCGAAGCCGAGTGGCGCCCGTCAACACGAGAAGAAGACAAACAACCGCAACCATGCCAACTAAACGATACCGTCTGGCCTCCAACAGAGGGCGGAAACCTACGAACAGCATCAACGGGAGCCGCAGCACGGTTCAGTAACTTTTCTTGTCGCACAGCTTCTTTTTGATATTGTGATTTTTTTCCGTTAGTGTATTTGTGTGACATAAGGCAGAAGCATAGCATAGTCGATGTGCTGTGTGTCCTCTACGGCGTCTGACCAGAACTATGCTATTCCTCGGTAGAGGCTGGCCTTTGCACGTGGCTGCGTACCATATATTCTGGCGTGCACAGCAGACACTGCAACAGCAAGCAGCAAATCATATCTCGTTATCCTGTTTCGAATTTCATGTGGTTACTTGAATCAGTTAAGGCTGGACTCAGGATTATCGCTTTCAAACGGGCAGAGCCGATCGTTTAGCTCATTCTTTTGCACTTACGAGTCTTCTCGGTGAAGCGCTAAGGCAGTCGCACAGTCTGCCACGAAATATTTACAATCCGATTGTAAGAAAACTATTTGGTGGGAAAAATTGATTCTTTCGAATCTTACAAACTCATATCTTCGATCTATAAAGGTCTGATTTCTTATCGTTATTCGTCTCAGTTAGTGTGCTGCGCGAAATTAAATGGCTGCACTAAGTTTTGAAGAATTTGGAAGAGGTAAACACGCATTGCGTTTACTTTCCGTATAGCTCATTTCACATCTTGTGTATCTGCGTGCGAAGCATAGCTAACACAGTGAAGTTGTATTCATAGTCGAGAGGACAATGATTTCTCTCTTAGTTCTTGAGATCTTGGGTTGAACAGGTGGCAGAGGAGTCGCACATGGTGAGCCCAATTCTGTCCCTGAGCACCAGCAATCGTGGTTGTAAAAATCCTCGAATTTCATTAACTGTCAAGATGTCGAAGCTAGGTTTTTTTGCAAATGATGGCATGTGAAGAGGCAAGTATTCTGTCGTATGATTAACATTTGAAATGTTTTGGTCAAATGTTTGAGTCGATGGGAGTGGCCTTTTGGTTTGTATGTTGATAGCAAAACATAGAGTGGGAAATTTACAAATGGGGTATCAAACTGACCAGTGTGACGTCTAGTTTTGTAATAAATATTTAATCTCTTGAAAGTAATCAGGGAAATCAGGATAAACTTACTGAGTTGACGGAATACTGAAACATTTCACGAATAGTTGCTGCTAGCTGTGTAAATTAAGTATCAAAATGTTCATCCCGTCAAGGCCTAGCCGCTTTCGGCATACAAAGATACATTGGTGTTATATTTAACAATCAAAAGGCTTCCTTCGCATGAACTACTAAATTTAGGACATTTTGAGAACAGAAGACTGTAGGATGAAAATGAAGTGTCAATAACAATATGCTTTCTGAATAAAAATTGAAAATAAAATAAAAGTGACAAAAATCGTAAAGTGTTTTGTGAAATGATTTGTCTAAAGGTAAGAATTACAACAGATTACAGAAACATTTGATGTGCATGAAAATTTTCTGTAATATATTTTATTTCTTAGTTTCAGACAAATCACTTCTCAAAACGTTTGATCTCTTTTTCCAAAAAAAAATTTATGCTATATTTATGAAGAATAATTAGATTGACTGAAGAACCTGACATTAACTTTGATTGATGTTGTAAGTAATCAAGTGTGAGTAAAATTTCTTGGTTATTCAATATTTTTTATTGGGAATTTAATGTACGTGATAGCGGGTGGCTATTAAAGTGCAGCTACTCACATAGATCCAATGTCATCTATAATTATTGCATGGGAGCGAAATTTGGTAGATATTCTAATGCGTTAATGTGTAAACTATTAACACTGGGAAAAATTGGTTCCAATATTGGCCACCAGGTGAAAATGTGGCGATGTGAATGCAAGAAAGATGCACAGAAACGTTTCTGTATGTAATGGATTATGAATGGGACGTCGGCAGAAAAGGTCAAACAAATGAGAAAGGCATAATGTATATTTTGTTACAGACTGACGCTTACACAACTTGTTCAATATGAGCAAGAAAGACATCGACGAGATGCTGCATCCATAAAACGACGTGATCAACAGCGGCTCACAGCAGTTCCGGTGGAATTTGAGAAATGCGTTTCTCTACAATGATTTCAGATCTGGTAGACACGAGAAGTTTCCCAGGTAAATGCGTTCTTTTAGATATCTCCAGAGCCAAAAGTCACTTGGGTTCAGATCTGATACTCCTGCTGGCCACGCATTTGGAAAACCTCTGGAGATAACACGTTCGTGGAAGGTTGCATTAAGCTGTTCCTTCATTGTGCGAGCGAAAAGAGATGTTGCAGCATCTTGCATGAAAACAGTGCTTTCCACACGGTTACGCCCTTCCAAAACAAGAATCACATGCTGTACAAAGAGGTCTCGATAACGTACAGACATTACGGTGCACCTGAAAGGCTCTCTTGGTGTATTCCCTTCGTTGAAGAACGGACCGAGAATAAAGGTGAGTGTGGATCCATACCACACAGTCACATATGGCGATAGTGTCTCTTCCTCTTCCTGCTATAATATCAAGCTCATCCGTGTTTTCGAATTTCGTTATCATCTTCTTTAACCCATTAAAGACATAGAGCCTCTCCTCGAGCTTGCAGTCGGCGATACTCTCTCAGTAAAGCACTGTAATTGCTGCCATTCACATACAACAGTTTCACTAACAGCACAGGCTTTCTCTTCCCGATGGCCATACTGTTCACTCATTTTATGGCTTGTCAAATGACGGCGTGGATGTCATACCGTCATAGAAGCAGTTCGCGGCGCCAGGTGCGTAAATCGGTTCCGCATTAATCCATTATCATATCTACCAAGTTTCACTGCCTTACGAAAATCACAAGCCACACTGGACCTCTGTTAACAGCGCGCATTAATTACAACCACCCGGTATATTTAGAAGGGTTTCAATACAGTTGAAGACAAATTACTTTGGCAAGGCTTTATAATATACGTTGAGATGCATTTTGTAGCGTATAGATAAAAATTAGTACATTCTATAGATGATAGGACTGTAGGTGACTCAGTCAAAACGTGTGAAGTATCCAAGTCCAAACGCGGGACGAAAAACAAGTCAGATTCCTAGTCAAAGACGCTACCACTAAACCCTGTACTCCGTGATACTAGGGCCAATCGTTCTTCTGTACTTACAATAGTCAGTCATTCTTTCGTACTCATAGACTGTTGCAAGTTCATCGTCACGTACGAAACACTAGTCATTAACTGATAGACAAGACAGTCAAACGTATCTGTGCTCATTCTCGTATATTCGAAGAATGTGGCTGGTGACCTTAGTAATTGATGATACAAACGATAAACTTCTCCATAAGGTTACTCCCTTCGTATATTTCATATACAGTGCTCCTGTACCCAAAGTAAAACTAATTTTGTTGCCTTATTCCCGAGTTACAATATTCTACGGTTTTTCGCTACAATTTTTTAGAAACAGTTATTCGGCTCTTGTACCCATCTTGTATTGCGGGAGCTTGCCGTTCACACTCGGGACACCCGAGGATGGACGTATGATGGATGGATATGATGGTCTGGGGGCACAACATCGAGGTCTTCAGCATCCGCGCGATAACAGTTCGAGACGAGCGTCGGGAAAATACACAAAACAGGAGGGTAAAACAGCACGGTAATCAAAAGTAGCAAAATGTGGAAAACTATGTGTGTACCCATACAGAAGCACGAAACGAAGTACTAAATTATGCCAACATTAATACATCAGCTAAACAGGTGGAAAGTGGTAGGAATTAAAACAATATAGTAGCTGGACGTGGCTGGCTGATCGCAAGAATAAAAAAGAGATGAGCCAGTCACTGTGCAACACACTAAAATCTCCAGCCTAAAAGCTTAGGCCAGACCTCAGACACATCACAAAACTTTAAAATTTTCGTTACACTCTTCTCATCATCAGCTAAGTTAGAGAGCAGATCTCCACCGATATTTGCTTCTGCCCTTGCATCACGGTATAAAATGCTCTCTGTCAAAATATGGCGTACAGAGACTTGCACGCCACAAGCATCACCAAACAAGGGATCCTCACACCGTAGTAAGAAGTCATGTGTAAGAGGGCAGTTCCCAATGGAAAAACATGTGAGGGCCAATTCATGACGGCCGTTGTGGCCGAGCGGTTCTAGGTGCTTCAGTCCGGAACCGCGCTGCTGCTACCGTCGCAGGTTCGAATCCTGCCTCGGGCATGGATGTGTGTGATATTCTTAGGTTAGTTAGGTTTACGGAGTTCTAAGTCTAGGTGAGTGATGGCCTCAGATGTTAAGTCCCACAGTGCTCAGAGCCATTTGAACCAAACCATTTTGAGCCACTTCATCCCGCCTGAGCAACCGGCAGAAGCGGGATAGTTGACATCATCAACCACAGCTTATTGTCCGTCACCGACAGCCGTTCCTCATCCCACAACTGCATGAACTTCTTATGTAGTGCAGATGTGACAGCCTGCAGGGGAACAGGACACTGTGCCTTACCTTGTGCTCTGCAGGCCTCCTTGGGAGCCTTTTCGGCCTGTTCATTTCCCCGTATCCCCATATGCCCTGGCACCCAGCAGGATCACACCTGCTTTCCCTGCCGTTGCAGCACATATGGTTGATCATATATCTGCTTGGCCAACATCTGGGACAGGTTCTGTAGCTATTGTAAGGCACTAAGGGATTCGGCGCAGACGAGAAACCGTTTGTCCTGAATACGACACATCTGCTCCATTGCCTTCTGGATCGCGCGGAGCTCCTATGAGAAAACGGCCTACTCATCACGGAGGCGAAGACCTGGTGCCGTGGTCGGGAAACATTATAGAGCAGCGAAGAGAATTCCCTTGTTTGGATCCATCAGTGTAAACTACTGTGAAACCGTGATGCATGCCTAAAACGTTAAAAAAACAGATAGAAACGTAAAATCTGGCACAATATCTTTCTTAAAATTGGTCAAGTCCAAAATATGTCTGGGCCTCCCGAGGAGCCAAGATGTAAATATGCTCCAACCGACATGTAAGGCATTAAGTTTGGCCACACCCCCCTCTAAAAGGCAATCCTTTGTGCGAATTAAATAAGGCCTCGTTGCCCGTTGCCGGTTACAAAACAGCCTCGACAATGGAATCCGAGCAATGGTATGGTACGCAGATGGGTATGGTGGGGTCAGTGTTTTATGTGTCTGATGTACCGTAAACAGCCATCATCTGCGGTGGATCATTTTAGTAATATGATCCACCCATACATCGACGTGGACACAATGTTGAAAGTGGGCTAGATGTATAATGTGTCCAGTGGGCACACAGTTTTAATGTGGCAGGAAGTTTCATATCAGCGCACACTCCGCTGCAGAGTGAAAATCTCTATATGATTTCATCGATTTTTGTACTCTCACTGAAAGCAGTCATAGCAGAGATGGCTGTATTGGTTACCACGGCAATGGCCGATATGCCAGACTGGAAGGGCGCTGGACAGGGTATCGCTGGAGCGCAAATATCGATATCGACGTATGTGGGCGAGACATATATGAGGGAAATTAATACGCTGTTCGACTCTTCCCAGAACGTACTCCCTCGTAAGTTCGATAGTAAAACTCCCCAAGATGCATAACGCCTCTATTGTAGAATCTGACAGCGGAATTCATTGAGCATCTCAGTAACGCTCCCACACCGTCTAAATGACACCGTGACGAAACGCGCCCCTCTTTGGTGAATCTTCTCTCTCTCTCTCTCTCTCTCTCTCTCTCCCTCTCTCTCTCTCTCTCTCTCTCTCTCTCTCTCTCTCTCTCTCTCTTCCATTAATCCTACCTTGTCAAGGTCCCAGACTGATGATCAATACTCAAGAATCAGTCGAACAAATGTTTCTTATGTCACTTTTTTGGTCCTTTCCGTAAGATTCTTCCTATGAACCTCCGTCTGGCATCTTCTTTTCCTTCTGTTTGATTTATATGGTCATTCCATTTAAGGTCTTTCCAAATGGCTACTCCTACATATACCGCTGTACAAAAGTTAAGAGTGAAAGTAACTTTCGCATGATATGACACTGCAAAGTAATGTAACTCGATGAAACTTGAACCATACATGGAATGAACTGGTTTGGTGTACGCAATGGGACGAACAGAAATGAGACCTTTATTCAAAGACAGTAATTACAATGAAGTCACTGATTATTGCTGATCCTCTGTGAATTACAAAAGGCGGGAGATGGCTCAAGTAATAGCCAACAGGTAGGGAGCTTCAGTATACATGCGGAGCAGCATGGTTTCTTATCGTACAGGACAGTACTGTGCATACCTAAGTCACAAGGAGAGCTCATCACGTACATTTAACGTAAAAGAGGAACTACGTCTGCTGACACGAAGGAGAGGACGTCACTGAACTAATCTTCTTCCCAGTAGAAATGACTAAGTAAATCGTTGTTCTAGAAAGGTGCTCCTCACATGAAAGGGCTCCAACTGTGGAGCCCCTGGTTCGAACCTACCAGGACTACTTTTAACCTTCAATGAAGGTTCTATTCAGTGGCTTCTGTCCTGTAGGCGGGAGCTTTCATTTTCAGTAATGGTTGCACACGGACGTTCTAACTGAAAACGTGAACGGTGAATCTGTTTAATCATAAACATCTCTGCCGTTGGAGAAATTACGTGGTCGAGCCTGCTTCAGACTCACGTTGGTGTCATACAGCAAAAGAAACGGACCGTTGTAAAAATGTTTGCATTGTAGTGTGGGACCTTGGCGAGTAAATAACGCCCGCCTGCACGGAGATAAGGACGAGAAAGAGGCGTGGCGCGTTCATTGTCAGCAGACGTACTCGTGCTCGCTAGCCTAACTCGTGTAGGCAGTCATCTAAATGTGAATGTCACTGAGAGGAAAACACTGACAAGAATCTTCTAATGTGAGGCCTTACACTGCGACCTGACTCAGAGCTTCGGTATGTTGGATTATCGTTCGGACAGGTCAACTAGTACGAACACAGCAGCCACAGGAAGCAGATTTACAACGATCTCTTTGCTGTTAAGTGAACATCTCATTCTGGAAACAATCTCTAAGTCGCGGGTAAGCCCTTCTCTGCGACTTCAGTGGTTCCCAGGTTTGCAAGCTGTGTGACAGAGCATGACGTCGAAGTGGAAAAGGAAGAGGAGCTGGCAGACTGAGCCGTCTCATTACGCGAGAGCATCGCCTGTGAAAAGTAGGAGTGGGAATTCTAATCTCGCTTTCAAATCCACTGGCAAATCTCTCAGTTTCCGCATCATATTTTGTTGGTCTAGGGGTAGCGTCTTTGATCCATAGTCAAAACGTCTTCGGTCCCGGGTTCGATCCCTGCCACTGCCTAAATTTTGATAAATAATCAGCATTGGCGGCCGAAGACTTCCGGCACAAGAAGTCAGTCTCATTGTGCCAATGGCCTTGTCAAAGAGGGTGGAGAAGCGGATAGAGGTTCAGGGCACTCTCTTGTCCTAGGGGTGGGAAATTGCCCCTAAAGGCGGAAGAATCAGCAATGATCAACGACATGAGGATGCAGAAGGCAATGGAAACCACTGCATTAAAGACACGTAACGTGTATGCACAGGACATGTGGCCTGTAATTGAAGAAGTATCATGATGATCTCTCCATTGGCAAAAGATTCCGGAATAGTCCCCCATTCGGATCTCGGGGAGGGGACGGCCAAGGGGGAGGTTACCATGAGAAAAAGATTGAATAATCAACGAAAGGATAACGTTCTACGAGTCGGGGCGTGGAATGTCAGAAGCTTGAACGTGGTAGGGAAACTAGAAAATCTGAAAAGGGAAATGCAAAGACTCAATCTAGATATAGTAGGGGTCAGTGAAGTGAAGTGGAAGGAAGACAAGGATTTCTGGTCAGATGAGTATCGGGTAATATCAACAGCAGCAGAAAATGGTATAACAGGTGTAGGATTCGTTATGAATAGGAAGGTAGGGCAGAGGGTGTGTTACTGTGAACAGTTCAGTGGCCGGTCGAAGTGGCCGCGCGGTTCTGGCGCTGCAGTCTGGAACCGCGAGACCTCTACGGTCGCGGGTTCGAATCCTGCCTCGGGCATGGATGTGTGTGATGTCCTTAGGTTAGTTAGGTTTAACTAGTTCTAAGTTCTAGGGGACTAATGACCTCAGCAGTTGAGTCCCATAGTGCTCAGAGCCATTTGAACCATTTTTGAACAATTCAGTGACCGGGTTGTTCTAATCAGAATCGACAGCAGACCAACACCGACAACGATAGTTCAGGTATACATGCCGACGTCGCAAGCTGAAGATGAAGAGATAGAGAAAATGTATGAGGATATTGAAAGGGTAATGCAGTATGTAAAGGGGGACGAAAATCTAATAGTCATGGGCGACTGGAATGCAGTTGTAGGGGAAGGAGTAGAAGAAAAGGTTACAGGAGAACATGGGCTTGGGACAAGGAATGAAAGAGGAGAAAGACTAATTGAGTTCTGTAACAAGTTTCAGCTAGTAATAGCGAATACCCTGTTCAAGAATCACAAGAGGAGGAGGTACACTTGGGAAAGGCAGGGAGATACGGGAAGATTTCAATTAGATTACTTCATGGTCAGACAGAGATTCCGAAATCAGATACAGGATTGTAAGGCGTACCCAGGAGCAGATATAGACTCAGTTCACAATATAGTAGTGATGAAGAGGAGGCTGAAGTTCAAGACATTAGTCAGGAAGAATCAATACGCAAAGAAGTGGGATACGGAAGTACTAAGGAATGACGAGATACGTTTGAAGTTCTCTAACGCTATAGATACATCAATAAGGAATAGCGCAGTAGGCAGTACAGTTGAAGAGGAATGGACATCTCTAAAAAGGACCATCACAGAAGTTGGGAAGGAAAACATAGGTACAAAGAAGGTAGCTGCGAAGAAACCATGGGTAACAGAAGAAATACTTCAGTTGATTGATGAAATGAGGAAGTACAAACATGTTCCGGGGAAATCAGGAATACAGAAATACAAGTCGCTGAGGAATGAAATAAATAGGAAGTGCAGGAAAGCTAAGACGAAATGGCAGCAGGAAAAATGTGAAGACATCGAAAAAAATATGATTGTCGGAAGGACAGACTCAGCATACAGGAAAGTCAAAACAACCTCTGGTGACATTAAAAGCAACGGTGGTAACATTAAGAGTGCAACGGGAATTCCACTGTTAAATGCAGAGGAGAGAGCAGATAGGTGGAAAGAATAAACTGAAAGCCTCTATGAGGGTGAAGATTTGTCTGATGTGGTAGAAGAAGAAACAGGAGTCGATTTAGAATAGATAGGGGATCAAGTATTAGAATCGGAATTTAAAAGAGCTTTGGAGGACTTAAGGTCAAATAAGGCAGAAGGGATAGATAACATTCCATCAGAATTTCTAAAATCATTGGGGGAAGTGGTAACAAAACGTCTAGTCACGTTGGTGTGTAGGATATATGAGTCTGGCGACATACCATCTGACTTTCGGAAAAGCATCATCCACACAATTCCGAAGACGGCAAGAGCTGACAAGTGCGAGAATTATCGCACAATCAACTTAACAGCTCATGCATCGAAGCTGCTTACAAGAATAATATACAGAAGAATGGAAAAGAAAATTGAGAATGCGCTAGGTGACGATCAGTTTGGCTTTAGGAAAAGTAAAGGGACGAGAGAGGCAATTCTGACGTTACGGCTAATAATGGAAGCAAGGCTAAAGAAAAATCAAGACACTTTCGTAGGATTTGTCGACCTGGAAAAAGCGTTCGACAATATAAAATGGTGCAAGCTGTTCGAGATTCTGAAAAAAGTAGGGGTAAGCCATAGGGAGAGACGGGTCATATACAATATGTACAACAACCAAAAGGGAATAATAAGAGTGGACGATCAAGAACGAAGTGCTCGTTTTAAGAAGGGTGTAAGACAAGGCTGTAGCCTTTCGCCCCTACTCTTCAATCTGTACATCGAGGAAGCAATGATGGAAATAAAAGAAAGGTTCAGGAGTGGAATTAAAATACAAGGTGAAAGGATATCAATGATACTATTCGCTGATGACATTGCTATCCTGAGTGAAAGTGAAGAAGAATTAAATGATCTGCTGAACGGAATGAACAGTCTAATGAGTACACGGTATGGTTTGAGAGTAAATCAGAGAAAGACGAAGGTAATGAGAAGTAGCAGAAATGAGAACAGCGAGAAACTTAACATCAGGATTGATGGTCACGAAGTCAATGAAGTTAAGGAATTCTGCTACCTAGGCAGTAAAATAACCAATGACGGACGGAGCAAGGAGGACATCAAAAGCACACTCGCTATGGCAAAAAAGGCATTTCTGGCCAAGAGAAGTCTACTAATATCAAATACCGGCCTTAATTTGAGGAAGAAATTTCTGAGGATATACGTCTGGAGTACAGCATTGTATGGTAGTGAAACATGGACTGTGGGAAAACCGGAACAGAAGAGAATCGAAGCATTTGAGATGTGGTGCTATAGACGAATGTTGAAAATTAGGTGGATTGATAAGGTAAGGAATGAGGAGGTTCTACGCAGAATCGGAGAGGAAAGGAATATGTGGAAAACACTAATAAGGAGAAGGGACAGGATGATATGACATCTGCTAAGACATGAGGGAATGACTTCCATGGTACTAGAGGGAGCTGTAGAGGGCAAAAACTGTAGAGGAAGACAGAGATTGGAATACGTCAAGCAAATAATTGAGGACGTAGGCTGCAAGTGCTACTCTGAGATGAAGAGGTTAGCACAGGAAAGGAATTCGTGGCGGGCCGCATCAAACCAGTCAGTAAACTGATGACAAAAAAAAAAGTGTAATGGTCATCTGAATAATGGGAACCTTTCTTTCTTAATTGAAATTAGCTTAGAAACATCAGTATTTTTACGCGAAATGAACTGTTTCCAAATTCGAGTTCCGGTCCACCGCGCAGTCTAAATTTCTCAGGAAGTTTCAGGATTAACTGTGTTTTATACAGAAATGTTATGGTACGAAGTACTTCTTAACTATCGCACACTGGAAAACCATACAATCCACTCTTTGTTTAACAGTGTGGGAAGTTCAAATAGCATTGTAGAACAAGTAAACTAAAATCAACCGAAGTCTTACGGTACGCAAGACACCGTTCCATGCAGCCAGTTCAGAATAAAAGGACTGCGATGAGGAACTCCAAAAATATTTTACGACTGGCTAGTTTTTTCACGCACACACTGTTAACCACATGGTGAATTATATGTTTTTCAGTAGTTTTATCAGGGAGTCTGAATGTAAAACACTATGAATTCGACGCACATTCCCGATATAATATCAGCTGTCGGTAAATCAAATATTCGGGAAGCTTTGAGGTAGTTTTGAATTTGATGCCAGACAAGAAATATTTCTTAGCTGAAAAGTATGCTACCCAAAAAAGTGTAGATGCCTCTGTTTTGGAAAGTAGCATGGCTGTGACTGGTAGAAAAGGAACATTGTTGCAGTGCTCCTGTAGTTTGGTGTTACGGTGAATGAAGCCTGCTGCTTGCATAATGTTTATTATTTATTCTTCCCTGCAACTGTGCAGCCGTTTGTGTGGCATTTTCTAACTCTGAATAAGTGGAAATTGCTGGAGTGCAGTTAGAGAAGGCGCATGTAGGACAAGAAGCTTCTAGGTTATCATGGTATACATGGTTCTGAGCACAGTACATTTCGGGATGGAGATGTTTTATCCACACCCCAGACCAATCAGGATAAAAATGGCGCCAGTAATATCTATGTATGTATATACATACAAACATTAATTTTAAAAGGTAAATATAGTCAGAAGAGTCAACGTTCAGCTAATTTGCAGCATTTTTTTTCAAAAAAGAATTACATTCATGGATCAGTGCGCTTAAGTCGACAGGTGCAGCGTATGAAACACGAGTTAATCAATGGATATAACATCAAGTTTCAAGATAAGACTATCACGATTCACACCTATAAGCCTATTGAAGAGTGGCTGACCAACTTTCATATGAACGGTGAGCAGTTTTACAAGTCGCGTCTATTGTCTCTTCTGGGTCACTTGTGATCTTAGTACGGCTAACATAATGACAGTGTTAATTATCCATTCTGTGATTACACGAACTCCTACGGTTTATCCTTGTCGATAGTCGATTAAATCTCTGGTTTGAGTCACGTGCACTATCTGATCAAAAGCATTATGACAGGTATTAATGGACATTGTATGTACATTCTTCGCCTTTATATCGGCTTGAACTCTACTGGAGACGCTGTCAGTGAGATGTACAAATGTCTGTGGAATAACGGCAGCCCATTCTTCCTCATGAGCTGGAACATGATGAGGTAGTGGTGTTTGACGCTCAGATATGGAGCGAAGTCGGCGATCTATCGGGTTCAGGTCGGGACTCTGGGTAGTCCAGTCCATTTCAGGAATGTTATTAACGGTAAACCATTGACTCACAGATATTGCTTTTTGTCAGGGCGCATTGTCATGCTTATGCAAGCATCGTCTACGAACTGTTCTTCTACAGGACACAACTCTGTAAAATTGTTCATTTTCTTCAGCATGTAGGGTTTTCTTTAGTGCAATAAGTGTACCACAACCTAATCATGAAAAATTTCCTCATACCGTAAAACTGCCTCCTTCGTCCCTCGCACTTAGCATTACAGATGATGGTAGGCAACGTTCTCTGGGCATTCACCAAACCCGAACCCTTCCATCATCTTGCCACAGAGTATAGTGTGATCCATCACCCCACATCACTCGTTTCCAGTCGTCCACTGTCCAGTGACTTCGCCGTTTACACGTCGCTGAGGACTGACTGCAGAAATGTGAGGCGTATGATGAGCTGATTCATCATTGTGGCCCATTCTTTTCAACTTCTTACGTACAGACACGGCGCTAGCTGGACAATTGATACCAGTTTGAAACTCATGAGTGATCCACTGCACCGATTTCACGTTTTACAACCACCCTCCGTAATGCTTGACGATCCATGTCCGTTAGTGCACGAGGTCTGCCTTGGCATTGTTTACCTGTGGTTGTTCCTTCGTGTTTCCTGTTCACAATGACATCACCAACAGTCGACATGGGTGGCTTTAAAAGGTTAATATCCAATGAGTAGTCCACGTTCGAACTCAATTAAATCTTCTGAGCGACTCATTCTACTATCGCAGCTTCTCTACCTTCTTTTATACTGATGCGTCAGCTTCTCACGACATGGGGTGGTCAATTTTGCTCTACCTGGGGTCTCCAAGCATTTTTCATCAGACTGTGTATTTGGCCATCAGTACACGAGAGAAACTGCTACAGGATGACAATTGTTGAACTATACGAAATAAAATCGTCAAAACTTCTGAACAGTTTGCGTTGGGACGTACAAACTGCAGGTTTGTCCGCGGGACATGATGAGAATTAATATGTGCATTGTTGTTTGGTTAAGCGACGAAGTTCACTTTCATTTGGATGGGTTCGACAATACGCAAAATTGGCGCATTTGGCGACTGAGAATCCGCATTTCGCAGTCGAGAAGCCTCTTCACCCTCAGCAGGTGACTGTGTGGTGTGCAATGTCCAGTAACGAATTAATCGGTGCGTTTTTCCTTGGTGACACGGTGACTACCGATCGGTACGTGAAGGGTTTGGAAGATTATTTCATCCCCATTAGCCAGATTGACTCTGATTTCGACAAGATGTGGTTCATGGAAGGCAGAGCTCGACCCCATCGAAGCAGGAGAGTGTTTGATGTTCTGGAGGAGCACTTTGGGGAACGCATCCTGGCTCTGGGCACCAAGAGGCCACTGACAAAGGCCTTGATTGGCCGCCATTTTCTCAGGATCTGAACATCTACGACTGCTCTTTGTGGGGCTATATTAAAAACAAGTTGTACAGCAATAACCCCATAACCATTGCCAGCTGAAAACAGCCATTCAGGAGGTCATCGACAGCATAGATGTTCCGACACTTCAGCGCGTCATGCACAACTTCGCTATTCGTCTGCGCCACATCATCGCCAATGATGGCAGGCATATCGAACGTGTCGTAACCTAAATCCGAATATCTGTAGTGACGTTCACATGTTGAATAATATGTGTGCACACCGTAGTTCGTCCGCAGCTCGTCGTCTAGTGACTAGCGTTGTTGGCTTTGGGTTCGATTTCCAGCTGGGTTGGGGATCTTCTCTGCTCTGGGACTGGGTGTTTGTGTTGTCCTCATCATTTCATCATCATTGTCATTATAATCATCATTCGTGACAGTGGCTAGATTGGAATGTGTAAAAAAATGGACCGTGTAAAAATTGGGAGTTTGTACCGACACTGATGACTGCGCAGTTGAGCGCCCCACAAACCAAACATGATCCTCAAACGCCGTAGTTCAATAATTGGCACCATGTAAGTGAATTAAAGACTCACGTCACATAACTAGCCAGTCAGCGCTCGAGTTACGTGAATGGTCACTTTTATGAGTTCATAAAGATATATTCTTCGACAACACAAGGTATTGAATTTATTGCAATAATTATTTACATTTCCAAATGAAATCGTAAGTAGAAATGCCTGTGAGTTTCTTGCCATGCCTGAATAGAAGCTAGAGAATGCCATTCTTCAAAAATGGCTCTGAGCACTATGGGACTCAACATCTTAGGTCATAAGTCCCCTAGAACTTAGAACTACTTAAACCTAACTAACCTAAGGACATCACACACACCCATGCCCGAGGCAGGATTCGAACCTGCGACCGTAGCAGTCCCGCGGTTCCGGACTGCAGCGCCAGAACCGCACGGCCACCGCGGCCGGCGAATGCCATTCTTAACCACTGTTGTGAAGGCGTAGCTTTTGCAAGTAGTGAAGATAACTAAAATCACCAGGCAACTGCATATAGTTGCAGTACCGTTGTTAGGTGATCAAGGTAATTTTTCTTTTTGTTTCTGCTGATAGTTTTCGACTCAGCCGTTTCCATGCTGGAATTCCGTGCGTCTGACTGAGACAAACACACTATGTGGTAAAAAGTATCCGAACACCACCCAAAACATGCGTTTTTCATATCAGGTGCGTTTTGCTGCCATCTACTGCCAGCTACTCCATATCAGCGACCTCAGTAGCCATTAGACATCGTGAAAGGGTAGAATGGGCACTCCACGGAACTCGCGGACTTCGAACGTGTTCAGACGATTGGGTGTCATTTGTGTCACACGTCTGTACGAGAGATTTCCACACTCCTAAACACCCCTAGGTCCACTGTTTCCGATGTAATAATGAAGTGACAACGTGAAGGGACACGTACCGCACAAAAGCTCACAGGCCGACCTCGTCTGTTAACTGACAGAGACCGCCAACAGTTGAAGAGGGTCGTAATATGTAACAGGCAGACATCTATCCAGACCATCACACAGGAATTCCAAGATGCATCAGAATCCACTGCAAGTACTGTGAGAGTTAGGCGGGAGGTGAGAAAACTAGGATTTCATGGTCTGCTCATAAGCCACACATCACGCCGTTAAATGCCAGACGACGCTTCGCTTGGTGTAAGGAGCGTAAACATTTAACAGTGAAAAAACGTTGTGTGGATTGATGAATCAAGGTACGCGATGTGGTAATCCAATGGCAGGGTGTGGGTATGGCGATTACCCGGTGAACGTCATCTGCCAGCGTGTGTAGTGCCAACAGTAAAATTCGGAGGTGGTGGTGTTACGGTGTGGTCGTGTTTTTCGTCGAAGGGGCTTGCACCACTTGTTGTTTTGCGTGACACTATCGCAGCACAGACCTGAATTGAAGTTTCAAGCACCTTCTTGCTACCCATTGTTGAAGAGCAATTCGGAGATGGCGATTGCATCTTTCAACACGATCGAGCACCTGTTCATAATGCACGGCCTGTGGCGGAGTGGTTATACAACAATAACATCCCTGAAATGGACTGGCCTGCACAGAGTCCTGACCTTAATCCTATAGAACACCTTTGGGATGTTTTGGAATGCCGACTTGGTGCCAGGTCTCACCGACCGATATCGATACTTCTCCTCAGTGCAGCACTCAGTGAAGAATGAGCTGCCATTCCCCAAGAAACCTTCCAGCACCTGATTTAAGGAATCTTGCGAGAATGGAAGCTGTCAGCAATGCTAAGGGTGGGCCAACACCATATTGAATTTCAGCATTGCCGATGGAGGGCGCCACGAACTTTTAAGTCATTTCAGCCAGGTGTCCGGACACTTTTAATCACATAGTGTACATCTCTTCATCAGTCCTGAAAACTTGTACCATCTTGTCAAAAATCCCCTGTTTGGAGTATGTCCGATGTGTGTATACGGACTAAATTCCGTAATAATGCACACATTGTTAAAGATACTGAAATAGTTTTTTCATTAGGCGATACCGAGTTAAAGTAATAGTAATTTTTAGTATAGCTAAGTACACAAATCGAAAATATGGTTCTTGTGAAAGACAACTGCCTCTTTATTCACACGAAATTATGAGTGATATCAACAAGGGATCTCAAATTTATTCCATTATGGAGCTATAGAAGGCTTATAACACAATTCCTTGGAAGCGGTTTTTATACAAGTTGCATGCCTACGGGGTATCGTCGCAATTGTGCGACTGGATTAGTGATTTATAATCAGAAAGGTTACAGTTCGTAGCAACTGACAGAAAGTAATCGTGTAAAACGAAAGAAAAAGAAATCTCTGGTATTCCCCAAAGAAGTGTTATAGGCCCTCTGATGGTCCTTATCTATATAAATGACTTAGGAGACAATCTGAGCAATCCTCTTGAACTATTTGCAGATGATTCTGTAGTTTACTGGCTATCAGCACTTTCATAAAAGGAATCTGTTAAGTTTCAATTGCGCGATAAATTACTCAAATTTAAAGTCTGTCAATCAAAGTAAATACCTACGGATTACAGTTAAGAAAAGTTAAACTGGAATTAGTACACAGAAAATGTGGTGAGGAAGGCGAACCGAAGGCAGAACACTTGCAAGATGTAAAAATGTCTGCTAAGGAGACTGCTTACGTTAAGCTTCTACGTCCTCTTCTGGAATATTGCTGCACTGTGTGGGTTCCTATCCAGTTGGGGCTGACAGAGGACATTGAAAAATTTCAAAGAAGGACAGCTCATTTTGTACTATCCGCGAAAAAGCGGAGAGAGGGTCACGGATATGATGCACGGGTAAGGGTGGCAGTCATTCTTCAAAGGCATTTTTCGTTGGGCCGAAATGTTTCATAAATCTTAAATCACCAACTATTTGCTACGAATCGTTGACTCCCACTTACAGAGAGAAAAATGTACATCGCAATGAAATAACGGAAATCAGAGCTTTCATGGAAAGACATAAACGTTCGTTTACCCACGTGGCACTCGAGAGTGGAACGGTAGAAAAAGATTCTAAAAGTGATTCGATCAACTGTCTGTCAAAATATTATGTGCGAACTGCACAGTAGTCATGTACATTTATTAAGACCATTAGATAATTCTGGGAAATAATATTACATTGATGAATAATGCCTGCTAAAGATTCTAGTAAAAAACTTGACAGTAACAGATCTGAAATACAAATATTTATCTCAGTATCTGACATCAAAATGTACTTTCAGCCCCTTTATATGTTTGTATCGTACCAATGTACGTAAAGTGTGTTTTGCCAGCATCACTGGCTTTAACTCTCATTATATCTCAGGGCAGTTTTTCTGGGGTTTTTATTCGATAGTTGACAAACCTTGTATCGTAGTGCTTCTCGTTCCAAGAGCCATCTTATTGCGCTCAAATAAGTCTTATAATGAGAAAGAAGCAAGTTTGCTTAAATATAATGGTTTATATAAAAGTTACGGGTGTTATATATGATCTTGTTTCAGAAATTTGTAAATTGGGTCAGTTGTGCCCACATTATGTGGATTAGGCTTTATAACAGAATTTTACTCGAACTGCAGTTCGCCACTGTATTTGATAGGAAAGAGAAAAAGAAGGGAAAAAAAATCTCATCTCTGCGGAATTTAAAGTGGCTCTCTAAAAATGTAGGGAAAAAGAATATTTCATTAAAAACAAATTGCAGAAATCAGGGCAGATGAGTATTAAATAATACTTCGATAAACATTTGGATAGAAGTTATTATTAATTAATTTACGTCATGCATGAAGTGTCTAATGACTTACTGGTCGCGGGCACACTTACCTGCTGCGACATGATCAAATGGAGAAGACAAGAAATACTCCAGAACGTAAAGAGACATGGAATCACTATTCTTGACAACGTATCATCCGACAGAAAATGTGAATATAAGCACCAATGAATGTTTTACGATTCCTGGTTGTCATTCTCCACTGGTGACACTGTGAGGAGCACACGATATAGAATGTTGCTGCAACTACGCACGCATTCACATCATTCTGATACTAACGTGCGCGTATCGGGAGGACCGAATCCATATTTGACAGGCGTGAGCAGGAACTATCGATTTCATTGCCGTGCTCTCCTCTCCCGCGTAATACCACAACGATAAGCTGGCCGATAAGAAGGCCGTCCTCCTGGGGTCAACGACTCTTCACGCGACACATGTTTGTCTCCCAAATGGCGACGTGTGAGCGTAAAGTATTTTAATCGCTGCTACTTTCTTCCTTACACTTCTTATTATACCGTGAGTAAAGGTGACGTCGTTGACGGCTTTGTTGATCAACAAACAAGACAACAGAGTCGCAAATACTTCATTTTTTGTTTAGTTTCGCTGTAGAAGGTGTAATAAAGCTCAGCACTCTTCTACTAGACCCGTTTCTGGCAAAAAGGAACATCTGAGAGACAAGTTTCCTATCTACAATAAAGGGAAAGCTTAAGTATGTAATTCCACCAACGAACCTCTGTTTTCCCCTATATTCTCATGTTTTTATTTATTTTCCTTATTTATGCTATGTTGCTTTATCTTCGACAATTTTATCTTATAATAATGTAACTAATTTGTGGAGTGAAACAAGTGGTGAATGAGTCAGTTGCAGTTGCCAATACATTACTTGTTCTCCGTGTAGTTCATAACTGCAATTGATAGGTATCCGTTTTTAAATAAGCTTGTTAATGCACTGAATCTTATATACGATAATTCTGTTATTAACAGACATTAGCTTTTTCACTAGTTTCTCTTGTCGATGCTTTGTTTTACACGATTAAGGTAAATATAACTTCGAACCCATTAGTAATCTGACCTTAAAAATCAGTCCTGCCGCTGATCATTTAGCGTAATAACCGCAACTCATAATTTATTTGACTCAAATTGTGATGTATATCCTTCGTCTAGTGTGATATCTTAGAGCAGCTGTATCCCAACTGCCGCTTCTTTTGTCCGAGACAATCATCTTTCGTTTCTGGACATCATGCAAGGTCAAGTTATACACTACACAGGGTGATTTTTCTAGATGACTGCAAAATGCAGGAAACGATCCAAGAGAAAATAAGGATTAAAGAAGGTAATATGTTTATTTGGCCGGAAATGATTTTCAATGAGGGTACTTCCATTTTAATTTGGAGATAAAAGATCTTTGACAGTTAGCCCGACATCAGCACGAGGTAGGTGGCCCGCCAGCATGGATAAGACAGGCGATCTTGTGGAACATTCTCCACAACTGTCACTGTCCGTATGACGTACAACCCGTGCAGGCCTTATTACTCACAGAATTGCCTCCGCAGCGACGGTTGTGTTGCTGGCTCGTCGCATAGGCCATCGCCGTGCTAGGATTGTTGTCATCCTTCCTATTCATAGATGAAGCTACATCTACGATGGGAGGTATCATCAACTTTCACAACACCAGCTGTGCGCTTTGGAGAATCCCCATGGCATGGTGGGAGTGATCTATCAGTACCAGTTCATAGTGCAGTCAGAGCATTTCCATTCCCCGGGTGTGCTCTGGTGTATGTTTTCAGACATGGAAACCTGTAGTGTCAAAGATCTATTATCACCATCCTCCCGCCCCTCACCCCTTTGGAACGCATTTCCGGTCCACATGTCCTTTTCTTCGCCTGAAGTTATCGCCATTCAGTAAAGTCACCCGGTATATTCGGAGGCGTTAACACCCTGTATTCCGAATTGCAGCTTTTTCTGGGGATAAACGAGTGAGTTCTTAAAATAAGCACCACCTTCCGCATTTTATACTTGTATTAATAAAATCGTTCATATTTTATTGTTGTAGAAAAATGTATAGATGAATCTCTATCATTTGGTTGACGAAATCGCCATTTTCCTGGGGACATCGAACGTCATCCAGTGACGTCAAGTCAATATAGAACGAAATGCCACAATTTGAAAGATAGGGAAGGAAAGTATAGTTACACAGATTGATTCCGTGATTATGTTAAAACTGTCAGGGATGATGAAGAATGGTAAATGCCTCAGTTTCAGGTTAGGAACTCTCTTCCGGAAACTACCGAGTCGAAAAGTATAAGCCTTAGCCTCGCTCAGCGGTCAAACTAGGGACACCAACTTCCGAACCCTGATCATGATGTACAGAATACAATTATGCTTTTTTATTCCAGCCTCTGATCACAAATGAATTCTTTAGACGATCACCGGTTTCAGTCTGTAATGACCATCCTCAGACCTTTTTACACCATGTCCTAAAGTGATACGGCCATAATGGCATCGTCAAAACATATAAATATAATCAGCATAGCATCGTCACGTAGATTTAAAATATGGCGTAGAATAGGTCACATCATCCACATAGTGACTGAATAATCACTATGTAGACGATGTGGCCTATTCTACACTATATTTTAAATCTACGTGACGATGCTATGCTGATTATATTTATATGTTTTGACGATGCCATTATGGGTGTATCACTTTAGGACATGGTGTGAAAAGGTCTGAGGATGGTCATTACAGACTGAAACCGGTCATCGTCTAAAGAATTCATTTGTGATCAGAGACTGGAATAAAAAAGCATTTTACAGTATTGGATCACTCTTTGTGTACGCGATTATGTCGCAGTTGGTGAATACAATTATCCCTTGCAATACCAATGGGCAGAGTGGTACTTAATGCTCGCCTGTTGAAAATATCGTAATATGGTCAGTTAATTTATATTTCAAAGTTCTGAAAAAAATTTAATTAATTCTTTTGCCAGGTTCTATAAATGTTTTAAATTTTTTAGTCAAATATAACCAAAATTTTAAGTCTTAGTAGGAATAATATCGCAGGCAGTGAGAATTCTTGCCGGGAGATGCTCTTTGGTCTCGACCAGCGTCTCGTACACAAGACTTTTCACATGGCCCCACAAGGAGAACTAAAGGGGGGAGAATCAGATGAATGCCTAACCACTTTTCACGGAATGTCTGTCACAGCTGGAGCTTATTTGAACGTAATAAGATGGCTCTTGAAACGAGAAGCACTGTGATACAATGTTTGTCAAATGTCGAATAAAAACCTCAGAAAAACTGCCCTGAGATTTGATGAGAAATAAAACCAGTGATGCTGGCAAAAGGCAGTTTACGTACAGTGTTACTATACAAACAGATAAAGGGGCTGAAAGTACATTTTGATGTCAGACTTTGAGATAAATATTTGTATTTCAGAGCTATTACTGACAAGTATTTTATTAGAATCATTAACAGGCGTTATTCATCAATGTAATATTATTTTCCAGAATTATGTAATGGTCTTAATAAATGTGCATGACTACTCTGCAGTTCGCACATAATATTTTGACAGACAGTTGATCGAACCACTTTTAGAATCTTTTTCCAGCTGTACGAATCCTCAGTCAAATGTGAGGAGAGGCTCAGCCATTTTGTAACCACAGCCGTTAATGAATATTAAGTGGTATATTTTCGAAGAACCGGAGTAGAACGATAAACACTGTATACACTGGTACATTTAGGCAGGGATGGAGAAGAAACGGTCTGCCCATAAGTTACTGATATTGGGCGTTGATGTTTTTCTCAATTGTAGCGAGAGGATTCTCATCGGCCCAGACATGACTATCGCGACTGTTTAGCATTCCGTGTCTGGTGAAACAGGCATCATCCGTGAAAAGTACAAACGCAGGAAAGGGAGAATCGACTGCAAGGCGCTGCAAGAGCCATTGGCTGAACACAGTGCGAGGTCCGAGGCCAACAGGAATGAGAGGTTGCATTTTCTGTGGATAGCAGGCGTGTAGCTGCATTTCCCGCAATACCTGCCACACAGTACTCTGCGAAAGATTCGTTCTACGTGCAGCTTATCGAGTACTGATTGCAGGCGCCTCATCCACTCAAGCAAGCACTACATGTTCTAAGTCGACACTCTATGTAGCAATTGTAGCAATTGCCCTATTACATTTAATCGTTGGAACTGTTTTGGAAACATGGTGTGGGCCGGGTGTCTGCTACGCAGACAGTTGGTCCTATACAACCTTTCCGCTTCTCTGCTGCTTACATTTGCTCCTTCATACACGTAAATCATGTCTGCAAGTTCCAAAACCGGGTAAAACTCTATTCGGTTAGGGCTGATCGACGTAAACGCAGGCTTGAATCTAACACAGGACAGACGTTATGCACCAGGATTGCTCATGTCAGTACACAGGGCGCCATCTGCGTAGGATTAGCATCGCACAACTAAAGCTGTCAAGTCTGCCTGAAAATAGGTAGTTGCGTTGTAAGGCAAGAGGCAATCTACCACTTGCAAACCGTAAGGAAGAGTGTCGTAATTTTTACCCAAGAAAATTATTGTGACAAATCTTATATGCAAAAGTGTGCTTTAATTGTTGAATGTCGGCCAGTGTGATTACGAAAGCGATCTTCGACAATATTTTGAAAATTTTAGAATGATTCGGACTGACTATGCGGGCGGATTTGCCACTCTAGCTGAGACACCAATCAATCACTTTAAGTCTGAAACAAAACAGCAATAAACAGCGGTGCATGGGAGCTGGTATCACTGAACTAAACCCAACGAAGTCGATTTCGTCGGGTAGAAAGATTATGGCTAGTGTTTTCTTGGATGCAAAGTTATTCCTATTATTACCTTGTAAAGGGTAAAAGAATAACACATTGATAAACCCCACGACTTGTAGCTAAATGGATGGGAAAATACACGAGAAACGTACTGGATTAAAAAAGAAGTAATTTAAGCTAATGCAACAGCACACGAAATTACTTTACCAACAGGATAACAGAAGGATTTGAAGTTCGAGTTTTCGGAACGTCCACGATATTCAGCAAATTTGTCACCAACTGATTCCATTTATTCCCAAATCTAAAAGGAATTTTTTGCTGGAAGATACTTGGAATGCAATGAACAGGCAACGGCAGCCGTAGTTGATGTAATGCGTCCCTTCTATCAAGTAGCCATAAATCCTTGGCAGTCCTGCATAACGCCTAAAGATTTCTTACAGATCCTACCACAAGGCAACCATAAATTCGTTGTCTGCCAACATTACTTCCTCGATACCCACCAAATCACACGACATTACGGTGCCGCGAATAATCGTACAGCTTCTACATTCCTCGTTCTTTATTTGTGCTTATAGTGTGAACAAATAACCAAACATTATGAGGGGCACTACATGCACCAAAACATACGCAGAAGTAACCTTTTGGAGCAAACTAAACTGGAATGATTATATAAAAGTATTTCTAGGAGAATCAGATGACAAGCTTAGATTGACTGGAAGAATCTTAAAGAAATCCAACTCAGCCACGAATTATGTCGTTCACGAATCACCTATTAGAGCTATTCCTAAGTATTCCTCATCAGTCTATGGACCTAAAGCGGCTGGATTAAGAGAAAAGACAGAGCTCCAACGAAGAGCAGTTTGTTTCGTCACAGGATAGTTTGGTACGCGAGAGAGCATTACAATGCTGCTCAGCAAACTCGCGCCTTTTATTAATAGAACAGTGATTATGATATTGGAAGTATCCTCTGCCACACACCGCGGGTTGGCTTCCGCAGACGTAGATGCAGATGAACAATGTTACCCTTTATGCATCATCCATAAGCTAGTATCACATAATGCTCCATTAGTAAAAGTCGATGTAGACCTAAAAATATACAAATTAATGACGCTACGGTGCTAAATATTTCTCGAACAGTGTAAATTAAAAGTAAAATACAAAATTATGTCTCAATGTCTACTGTAGAGAATTACCCCAACTGCAAAAGGAAGTACAGGCAGCTGTCAGTGTGATTTCAGAAGGAATAGATCAACTATAGATCAGCGTTTTACTCTCAGACGTGTAACCGAGAAAGGTTGGGAATACAACGTTTACATTCATATGACTTCAAAAAAGCTGGTGACAGCATATGTGAGGGCACAGTCGCCATTGTGTTGAAAGAGTTTCAGTTTACACAAAACGTACCTAGTGCAGATGTGTTTAAAGGGAAAAGATCAGTGCAGCAATCTCGGATCATTTTGAAGTAACAACTCGCCTTAGATAAGGAGACGCATTATCTCGTATAACTTTAAATTTAATTGTAGAAGAGATAATCAGAGAACACAGAAAGTTCAACTCCGCTGCAAAAAATTGGATGGTCTATGTAAATAAAAATGTAAATATTTGTTTGTGCAAAACGTTAAGTCTCCGAAAGTTCTTCACCGTTTGCTTTTTGCTTTGAAATTTTGACGCGACATTTTATACCTACTGGAGAGCCATGTTATAGTACATGACGGCGAAACTCTGTTACCAAAAATCTCGAAACTTTCTTGACCGATTTACCCCATATTTGTACATGATACTCTAATGAACATTTGGATGGACATAGGCTATACAGCAAAAATCTCGAGAACGTTTTGACTAATTTACTTGAATTTTTTACGTGATACTCTAATAAATATTCATATGGACATACGCTATAAATTTTTTTAAACAACGTTGTGCTTTGCTGTGAATATGTACGGGTTTATTTTCTTTCTCGCAATCAGTTTTATCTAAAGTAGTAGGGCATTTGAACCATTACAAAAAGGCAAAGGTCCCGAGTTCGAGTCACGGTCCGGCGCACAGTTTTAATCTGCCAGAAAGTTTCATATCAGCGCACAATCCGCGGCAGAGTGAAAATCTCATTGTAGAAAAACTGTTTCTTCCGCATATACCCTTTCTCATTATACAGAGTGATGTGAGAAAGTTTACGAATTGACATGGCACATCGGGCATACAAGGATCAGTTATCACATAGGAACCAGGAGTCCCAAAGACCATCTGGGGCTACTAAATGGCGTTGCAGTTATTTAGTCACATGCTACAAATGGACGGCCACTACAGGAGTTGCTTAAATTTTTGTCCACGCGCATTGAGACACACCTAACATCAGCCCTGCGTTGAACGGCGCACCCTCTCACAGATACCTGGTGCACCTCGAAGATGTCCTGCTGCCGCAACATTCTGCCCACTAGGTCCTACGGCGATGTAACAGGTGTTCCATACACAAGGCCCTTCAGATACCTCACAGGAAAAAATCGATTGGGGACAGAGCGAGTGATAGCAGTCGCCGTGCGATGGACCCACCATTACCAATCAAGCGGACGGGGAAGCTTGCCTGCAAACATGCCCTCTTTTGTCTGCTGAAATCGCAGGTACTCCGTCGTGCTGAAATCGAAAGCGTCGGAGAATAGGCATAGGAACATCAGTCAGCACGTCCAGCGGAGGGATCTGAAGTACGGGCAGTAGGAACTTCCTCTGTGTTCAATAGGTGTATCCGCCTCTCTTTTTCCAAATCTAATCATTCCCAGTGGAGAGATTTTCGGGTCCAATGACAGACTATCGTAGGCACAGCTGGATGTGTTTTCTTTCTTACAGAACTACTTCTCAGGTGCCGATTCTACTTACGGGAAAAAGTTGGTCAACATGTGTTAATATGCAAATTGAAAAAATGGTTCAAATGGCTCTGAGCACTATGGGACTTAACTGCTGTGGTCATCAGTCCCCTAGAACTTAGAACTACTTAAACCTAACTAACCTAAGGACATCACACAAATCCATGCCCGAGGCAGGATTCGAACCT
This sequence comes from Schistocerca piceifrons, assembly GCF_021461385.2. Classification (NCBI taxonomy): domain Eukaryota; kingdom Metazoa; phylum Arthropoda; class Insecta; order Orthoptera; family Acrididae; genus Schistocerca; species Schistocerca piceifrons. Next base: position 349,961,351 of record NC_060140.1, read on the forward strand.
GCGACCGTAGCGGTCGCGCGTTTCCAGACTGTAGCGCCTAGAAGCGCTTGGCCACTCCGGCCGGCCTGCAAATTGAAAATGGGTGTTTGTTGTCAATCACTATAAGCCTATTTTGTCTTTTAAGCAATTATCAGGAGGTGGCCGCAACTACAGAGACTGCAAGTAACATTCGGTCACAACACCATTCCTAGCAGCAGGTTTTTTATCTCCACATACAGATTTAACAACAAATTAAAACTCAGCAAATGTGAAAAACATTCCCATATTAAATTAAGACAATGGCATATAATTTCTTAAGTAACATAATAAATTCTTAAATAATATTTCACAGCTTAATATTGTAGAATTATTAACTGTTTTTGGAAACAAAATTGGTATTGGCAATCGGTTGTCTGTGGGATGACGCGTCTGCTGTATAATTGCTTCTACAGGCACCTGTAAGCTATTAGCGTTTTTTGTGCTGTACCCATGCCAAATTACTTACCATTCTTCCTTTAGCTTCCTTTTCAAGCATTATTTCGAACTGATTGCAGTTCTGCTGATCCTTCTATTGAATTCGTCACTGTTTACTCAATGTGTTGTCTACCTATGCCGAATTAGTTACCATTCTTCCTTTAGCTTCCTTTTCAAGCTTTCTTTCGAACTGATTGCAGTTCTCCTGTTCCTTCTATCGAATTCGTCACTGTTTACTCAATGTGTTGAAGATCTGGTAAGTGAGGTGGTCTTAATGCCTTTTGGACGGCTACAAGGAACGCATGCTTTTGGAAGGTGCGCTCGATCAGTATCTCGCAAAAGATTAATGCCGATCTAATCCCCAGCTCTTCCGCACTTCAGTGAAATTTACCTTCAAGAAGTTGATATAACTCTCCATGTCTAACATGCTACCAATGAAAGTAGTCTCTCCCATGCCAGATGGTGAAATAGGGCACCCGCTTCCACACACCCCCCCCCCCCCCCCCTCACTGCCATAACGTATTTTGCAGTAGGCTGCAAATGTTTATCTCGTAATTCGTCGTTTGGCTCTCCCCTCACCTGAATTTTTCTGTCTTCAGCAAACATAATATCATTCCGCCACTGGCCCTTTGAAAATAGAGCTGCGTAGCGATGTAGTCGCGTATACAAACAGTGAACCAATACTGTCAAATGTTTTCTATTCCAGTCTTTTATCACAATATCAATTCTTTAGACGGTGACGGGTTTCTATGATAGTTATCTGTTTTAAAAGTCTGCAACATGTATTTTACCTAATGTGTTTTTAGCAGATTCTGTTTTTTGCGTAAATAATGACTACATCTAAGCCCACAGGAGCGACATCTAGGGAGGATGTAGGCAAACAGATGACTGTGTGGACGATGTGGCCTATTTCACACCTTATTTCAGATACATGTGACGATGCTGTGTTGATTATATTTATATGTTTTGACGATGCCATTATGGTCTTAGCACTTTAGGAAATGGTGTAAAAAGGAACGTTTTACTGTATTTTATCTGTGCATTTCCCTGGTTGTATGATAGTATATTGTGATACGTATTGCTGTATTATGTTGAAAGACACACTGCTCACTAGGTGTATATATTTGTGTATTGTGGATCTGAGGATGGTCATTGCGGACTGAAACCGGTCATTGTCTAAAGAATTGATATTGTGAATAAAAAACATTGGAGAGCTACTTACGTCGTTTCACTTAGGTTACGTATCGTTTTTTGTCATTTTCCCGACATATTCTTCTTTCCCGATAACATCCCAAACGGTTAATTAAACTAGTTGCTTACTACATTCTAGCTGTATCTGGACTGCAGTTTTATGTGCACCTAGTCGAGGATTTCGCTCCATATTTCTCATGCTTACTCTCCTTTCTCTTTCATGTAGCTCCCTTGGCTGCGCTTTTTCAGCGACAGATTCTATGCGACTTTCCTTCGCAAGTAGTGTTATTGTATCCCCAACTTCTGGGTCTGTTGTCCAACTTAGAATTATCCCTGACTGCGAAACTCCACACAGTGAAAAGTGTTACATCTATACTACGCTAGCCACCTTGCGGTGTGTGAAAGAGGTTACTTCGCGAACCACTGTCATTCCTCCCCTTTCCCGTTCCAGTCCCGAATAGTTCGAGGGAAAAACAGCGTCGGTAAACCTCTGCGTGGACTCGAGTCTCTCTCATTTTATCTTCACGATCATTCCGCTAGTTATACGTTGACTATTCTAGGAGCCTACACTCTCGGAACTTCAACAACAAACCACACCATTATCCAGAACGCTGTTTGCACATCGTTTTAGTTCCCTTCCTGACCATTATGACATTGTAAACACTGCGTCAGGACGGAACAATAACAAGTCCGCGCATAGAGAGATAAAACCCGCAACATACTTTGCGAAACGTGCATTTGTACGACGGAACTGTTACGTGACCAAATATGAAAGATTTTTTCTTTTACAACGCTTCCAAGCTATTGTCGCCGGCCGCTGTGACTGAGCGCTTCTAGGCGCTCCAGTCCGGAACCGCGCTGCTGCTACGGTCGCAGGTTCGAATCCTGACTCGGGTATGGATGTGTGTGATGTCCTTAGGTTAGTTAGGTGTAAGTAGTTCTAAGTCTAGGGGACGGATGACCTCAGATGTTAAGTCCCATAGTGCTTAGAGCCATTTGAACCATTTGAACCAAGCTATTTTCAAAAACATGTATATTAACATTTTACAGTCTTCAGTTATGCTTTTTTTTTTAATCTCCCTCACTACTCTAGAGAGTCGGTTTCAATGCTGCCAAAAGTCAAGGCATGGCACTGTTCAAGCGCCGTCCACCAGCGGTCACCAATGTTGTGCTCACTAGGCATCCGATTGAGGGGACCAAATCCTCGAAGTCTAAGATGGAAGGACTACATTTTTCGTGCTCATAAGCGAACAATGCAGCAGCTTGGCGGGCTGTATTCACCTCCCAGTCAGAGGTCTTCCCCGTCAGTCAACTGTGGTCTCTATACGAGTCGAGTATTTGGTTCGTCATGAACTATTGCAGTAATGTATTGGAAATTGCAGCTCCTAGCCACATAAAGCGCCTACAGGCCTTCCAGAACATAATCCTGCGCTGAGTGTTTTATGTCCCCTACAACATGCCACCACGTTACCTCTATGCCGTGACTGCAGAGCCCTATATCCTTGAAAAATGAGAACTTGTGGAGATAATACTCTACACCAAGTCCTCCAACTAGGAAGGAGGAACGACGACCCCGGCGCTACTTCATCGGTAGGCAGCGCCCTCTGACGTTGTATTAATTAGATCAGACACGCATCCAGGACGAAACCAAACACACGAGAAGCCGAGCCATGTATCTCTAGACTACAGCAGGCTAGACCCTAGGGCTGAGACTACGTTAAGCTCGGCGTGGATTTACTGTCCCGACCGGAAGAAGCGTGCCTGCTGCTTTCTCGCTACTGATCCGGAATATTTTTGTGTTCATTTCATCCATAATCTCTCAACAGGGAGGAGATCTAACGGCCCGTTGATGATGAGGTCATTAGAGACGGAGAACTAGCTCGGATTAGGGAAGGACAGGGAACGAAATCGGCCGTGCCCTTTCAAAGAATCCATCCTGGCATTTGTCTGATGCGATTTACGGAAATCACGGGAAACCTAAATCAGGATGTTCGGACGCGGATTTGAACCGTCGTCCTTCCGCACGCGAGTCGAGTGTGCGAACCACAGCGCCACCCCGCTCAGTGTAATCACTCGACAGACGTCGAAAATGATTAAAGACAGTGTCTGACCGAAAGTTAATGACAGTTCATGTAAACGTTGTTGGCAGCCCCAGTGGAATAGCAGTTGTAACGTTCAGCAGGAGCGTTGGCAGAGAGGCAGTGGTCCGTCGCATCGCCTACCTGCTGCCCGGAGTGTCAGACACTGCGCCGGCCTAGCGCGGCACGCCGCACGCATCGCCGCCTTCTGCCGCCGCAGGAGGTCTCCACTCGCCGGCCGCGGCAGCCACTCCAGTGCTGTCCCGCTGCGCTCGTCTTCCTCCACGTCTGCAGACCCGCACGGCACCGACGCACACTCACTCCTGCTGCGCGCTCTGCCCCTGCCGGCCGCCGCCTTTCGACAATATTACGTAACACAGGTTGGCAGCCCTGTGTGAGGCCCCCACCTCAGACGCGCTAATCGTAGCGACGCGTAGCGAAACGGCGAAATTCGCGGACGGTTGGCGACACTGGTAGGCATCCCGGTTGTGGACCATTGCTTCACTGCGTGGGTGGACGCGTCTCAGGATGGGCGGCTACCAACGACGCAATCGAAGAAGCCTTCTTTTAGCTACTACAGTTGCGCTCTACCAAAACTACGTTTCGGTAGTTTTCATACAGTATATAAATGACATGGTAAGTAGTAGGACTACCGATACTGCTGGCAGCACTGGTAGGGAAAGAAACACACTTGGATGTGTGAGAGAGAAACTGGGAGATAACGATTCCTGTTTTCTTTTTGGTAACAACCCATATCGTTCAATATTAGCCCACTGACTAGTTTATGTCTTTAAAATATAGTAATTGCACTTTATAGGTAATAAAAATTATTTGATCGCGTAACTATTGTGTTTTTATGTAACCAAGGCAATTATAAAAAATGGTTCAAATGGCTCTGAGCACTATGGGACTTAACATCTGAGGTCATCAGTCGCCTAGAACTTAGAACTAATTAAACCTAACTAACCTAAGGACATCACACACATCCATGCCCGAGGCAGGATTCGAACCTGCGACCGTAGCGGTCACGCGGTTCCAGACTGAAGCGCATTTAACGGCACGGCCACACCGGCCGGAGGCAATTACATTTGATGCACGTGCAGTGTACATGCACAAACATAAAATAATCTATATAATTATCGTTGTTTTTTGTACAAAATACGTTCTTCATCATGATCAAAGGAAAGAAAAATGTTAAAATGTGTGTGACATCTTATGGGACTTAACTGCTAAGGTCATCAGTCCCTAAGCTTAGACACTACTTAACCTAAATTATCCTAAGGACAAACAGACATACCCATGCCCGAGGGAGCACTCGAACCTCCGCCGGGATCAGCTGCACAGTCCATGACTGCAGCGCCTCAGACCGCTCGGCTAATCCCGCGCGGCCAAAGGAAAGACTTTCCTGTTATTATTAATAAGTGCCAAAGTTGTTATGAGTAACAGAAACATATTTATGTAATCTCGACGAAGTAGTGAAGAGATGTTTGATATGTTTTTGTTCTACTTTTTTTTTATTTTAAGTTTCTTGAGGAATCTACGTTTCTAGCAATATATGATAGAACTCTACTTTTAATTTATATTTTTATTTTTAATAAAACATACTCCTATTCCAAGTTACAAATCAACAATTTCCGAATAAAAACAAGATTAAACATTACCAATTTCAATTTTGCTATAAACACTATATATTTTTAAGATAATTATGTAGGACAAAAATGTTCTGTTTGTTACACCATCCTTTATATGTACTTACTCATTTTGTAAACAGTTACCCGGTGTCAGTTTCTAAGGGAACGTAGTAACAGACTAATCGTATATGCAAACAAGGTGACAGAAATGAAGTAACGTCCGTGAGGTATGCATACACCTAATGTACAAGTAAGGTAGTTACGATCTTAAGTCACTAAAGCTACTAGCAAGACTACCGTAGTCTACACTGACTTACGACTGTCTCTCGTGGCAGAAAAAGGTCGTCACGGACCGTTAACCTTTGTATTTTTGCCTGTGGCGATGGTTGAGAGGCGAAGTCTACAAAGAAATAGTAAACAGAAAGACGAACTGACAGTTAGAAACGAGAATAATGCTGCCCTCAAAATAGAGCGCCAAATTGGCTTCAAAATAAGCACACATGACGTTATCAAGAGAATTTGTGGTACCATTGAAGACGCAGGTGAAATTTATGAAAACGAACTTTGAAGTTTATCATTTGCCTTTGCTTAACATGTTCTAAGAGTTTTTGTATCGCTTCAACCCTAATAGCTGCGTCTTCAACCGCAATAGCTGCGCTCCGTAACCAACAAAAATTGGGCCCATATTATATGAAATATTCGAATCAGCCTGTAGTACCACCTCCTGAAATATTTACTATTTTTTCTTGAAACGCCTCATATATACGTGCATAGGCAGATGTCAAATAATACGTATAATGCATTACTTAGTGCCTCTTTTACGTTATTTCGCCTGATCTGATTAGGGCCATCATGTCCTCTCAGACCCAGGGTTTCACACGTACAGTACCTTTCTTACATCATAGTTACCGGTACCTAAGAAATAACAATTTTAAAATGACAGATAGTATTAAAATGATTTGAGTGTCAGAAGTGGCAATGTGAGTAAATAATATTGACTATGTACTCGTACATCTACATCTACATGGTTACCCTGCAATTAACACTTAAGTGCCTGGAGACGGCTCATCGAACCATTTTCATAGTACTTCTCTACCATTCCACTCTCGAATGGCGCGTAGGAAAGAGGAATCTTTCCGTTCGAGCTCTGATTTCTCTTAGTTTATTATGATGATCATTTCCCCCTACATAGGTGGGTGTCAACAAAATATTTTAGCATTCGGACGAGAAAGTTGGTGATTGAAATTTCGTAAATAGACCTTGCAGCAAAGAAAACCGCCTTTGTTTCAGTGACTGCCACCCCAACTCGTGTATCATATCAGTGACACTCTCTCCCCTATTGCGCGATGACACGAAACAGGATGCCCTTCTTTGCACTTTTTCGATGTCCTCCGTCAATCCTACCTGGTAAGGATCCCACACCGCTCAGCAATATTCCAGCAGAGGACGAACAAGTGTAATGTAGGCTGCCTCTTTAGTGGGTTTGTCGCATCTTCTAAGTGTTCTGCCAACAAAGCGCAGTCTTTGTTTCGCCTTCCCCACAATATTATCTATCTTTCTAATTTAAGTTGCTCGTAATTGTAATTCCTAGGTATTTAGTCGAGTAGACATCCCTTAGATTTGTGCGATTTATCGTATAACCAAAATTTATCGGATTTCTTTTAGTACCCATGTGGATGACCTCGCACTTTTCTTTGTTTAGTGCCAACTGCCACTTTTCGCACCATACAGAAATTCTCACTAGATCACTTTGTAATTGGAATTGATCGTCTGATGATTTTAGTAGACGGTAAATTACAGCATCATCTGCAAACAATCCAAGGGGCTGCTCAGATTATCACCTAGATCATTTATGTAAATCAGGAACAGCAGAGGGATTATGACGCTACCTTGCGGAACGCCCCATATCACTTCTGTTTTACTCGATGATGTAGCGCCTATCACTACGAACTGTAACCGCTCTGAGAGGATATCATGAGTCCAGTCACGCAACTCAGACGATACTCCATATGCAAGCAATTTTATAAATAGTTGCTTGTGAGGAACGGTATCCAAAGCCTTTTGGAAATCTAGGAGTATGGAATAGATCTGAGATCCCTTGCCGACAGCACTCATTACTTCATGGGAATAAGAACGATATTTTCTGAATCCGTATTGGTTATGTATCAATAAGACGTTTTCTTCAAGGTGATTCATAGTGTTCGAGTACAGTATGTGCTCCAAAATCCTACTGCAAATTGAGGTCAGTGATATGGGTCTGTAATTCAATGGGTTACTCCTATTTCCTTTCTTGAATATTGTTGTGACCTATGCAACTTTCCAGTCTTTAGGAACGGACCTTTCGTCAAGTGAGCGGTTGTATATGATTGCTAAGAAAGGCGCTATTGTGTCTGCATTCTCTGAAAGGAACCTGATTGGTATACCAACTGGACCGGAAGACTTGCCTTTCTTAAGTGCAACAATTGGCAAATCATTGAACCAGTTGTGAAAAGGTGTAAAATTCGAATAGACGGCAGATTTCCAAACAGGATCCGAGACAAAACTATACTGACATCAGATCCAATACTAACATTCCCAGATTTCGAAAATAATTCATACTTTCATGTGATGCTAGTAGCAGTGCACTGGGATGTGCTCTCAATCAAAATTTGGACAGTAAATAACATCCTGTGGCTTATGCATCTAGACAACTTAGCAAGGGAGAATAGTATTCCCCGGCCAAAAAGGAGATGCTAGCCGTGATTTACGGAATTACATATTTTCCGCTCTTACGTTTTTGGTAAAAATTCAAATTAGTAATAGACCAGGTCTCACTAAAATGGTTGACAGGGTTAAAGGATCCTTCTAGCAGATTAATGAGGTGGGCGGTCAAACTGAGTGAATTCAGTTGTGAAGGATTTCATAAACCAGCAAAGAAGTATGCAGATGCTGACACACTGAGCAGAAAAATTGGATACTGCAAACAACAGGTAGACGTGTAGTTGAATGGCAGAAGGCACAGCAAATGACATAGAAGGTCAGGCATTTAAACTGAAGCCACAGTTTGTGACACATGATCGCTTACTCTGCAGATCGACAAAGTGCGGACCATGTGTGGTCGCTCCATCAGAATTCAGGGAAGAAGTCTTGCAACAAGCACATGACTACATGTTAGCAGGTCGTGGCAGTCACAGAACTTCAGTTAGGAAGGTCTCCAAAAATTTTTGGTGGAAAATTAGGAAACGTGATGTGGCAGCGTAACTTGTGCTTGTCTCGATCATTGCCACCGGAAATTTACATTTCCAACACTTCCACAAGGAAACAAATCATATCGAATTCTGTTTGACGTCTTAGGTCCATTTAATAGAACTCCTGCAAGCAAAAATTACATATTAACGGTAACAGATCACCTTTCCCAGTACCTGGAAATGTTAGAAATCCCATACCAACAAGCTAACATATTAGCATAAGCGTTAGGAAATAATTCGATCTTCTAGATCGGAGTACCAAATAGCACAATAACAGACCAAGCTACAAATTTGATATCAGATCTAATGATTCATTTTTGTTGTTTGTCTCATATTCGTAAGTTAAGAACAGGTCCTTTGCATGCCCAAGCAAATATACGAACAGAATGTTAAGCCGTTATGTTAACAGCCAACTCAATGACTGAGACCCATACCTAGCATTCATAATTTCGGCGTACAATTGTAAAGTTCACACCAGTACCAATCTTCCACCGTAAGAGGTGGATATGCCAGAAATATGTCCTGCCTTTTAGACATGATAAAAATCTAAGCTTGGAGTTAACATCTAGCCAGTAACAGGATTCGCCAAACGATTATATGTAGCTTTTCAAAGAGTAAAATAAGCCCGTACAAAAGATGTAGGACGTCAGGGCCACATATACGGAAACTACCACAATACTAAGCACGTCAATGGGTATTATTAACCAAACAGTATACATCAAAAAGCGAAAACAAATAGCTCTTTACTAAGTACCACAGCCCATAACAGATCATTGAAATGATTTCACCGCTAAGTGCTGTGTTACAGTTGCCGACAAAAACATCTCTTGTTCACATAAGCAGGGTTAAACTATTCAAAGGAGGTGACGGTCCCCTACCACAAATTCCATCACTTTTACCATTTTGGAAAAAGCGTCCAAAAACGCTAGGAAACAGTATATACCGACGATGAAAAGCTACACAATATACCTTACTTACTCAGATCCCGGAATAAGACTTTTTGTATTGTTTTAGAGTTTGCTGTACATTCGTTATCTTTAAGAGTTGTTACGTTTTCAGTGGCGTAGCATGTATGATAGAGTTCAGATGTTTTTTAATGCGCAGGGTAGAGTTTAATTGTTTTTTTTTTAAGTGTATACATATTTTAGGTAAAGGATAGGATTTGATAAACGTTCCTTTCTCTTAGGCGGTATACCGCTGTGGACATACAGGAAGCTTATCGTAGTCTTGAATGCATGAATGCCTAATACTAGTGTTTTACTGTTCACCCTTAGCCGATGAAACGGGGAACTCTTAACAAATGGATCCAAATACAAATGTTAGAAGCTTACGACCTCATGCCATTAATGCAACTACAAAACTGTGTAAGAAATAATATTACGATTTGTCCAGCCAGAGCGATACAGTCTAACGTACAGGCATGTGGAGTACTGTTGCTATTAGCGAAAACGGAATAGTGCCAAAGGAAGTACTAGCCCCACAACCATATTTCCAGAGAGGGGGGATTCATTGGATTTATTCAGTTTTCGCACCGGATGTTGTCACTGTAAACTGTTAGTAAAATGTAAAACCCTTGTGCATGACCAAAGTAGAACTACGAAATTGTGGTACATTAATGATTGTTACAACTTGTGATACAGTTGGAGCAGAATTTCGTCTTCCAGCTATTGTCACGAGTACGACCACGATCCACTTCGCGCAACCAGTATTGTATTGGATGGAAAAACCGTTGGAAGTTCTACCACCACAAAACCTAACATTCCTCAACAATACCATACACACTAAGACCATCAGTCACTAGACGAGCTTATAGCGTCATAAAAAGGCCGGATTTCGGCAGAACAAATGTTCCAGCGTATTCATCACTGTATACACAAGCAGCGGTATAACATCACGACCATAATCATTTCCACAATCAGTCCTGCTATGGTTCTACTAACAGTTTGTGGATTCTACTTTTTCTTGAGGGATAAAACTAGCCACCCTCCAGAATCGCCAATCCGTGAGGTAGTTGTAAGGTGACTAAACAGGGGCAATAATAAGTAAAAAAAATGCAATGTAGAGTGAGATTGTAAACTTGTGTTAGATCAGAATTCAAGAGAGATAACATAGGATTAAGAAGGATTAAGAACACACCATAAACTTTGTGTATAACCTTTTCAAACGTTTCATTAATCATTTCCTTCAGGCCTTTGTCCATTTCAGCGTAGGGTCGGCCTTGTTACTATGGAATGGGGCAATGTTAGAGAGTGGCCAGATGCTCTTCCTGTCACCTCCCCATACCCTCCGGGACGGAATGAGTCCACCCCAGCTGTCTGCATCTAGTGTAAGCCATGAAATAGTGTAAACGTCTTCAGATGTCTGCGAGTCGTGTAACTGAGGCGGGACGTGGAGACCAGCCCGGTATTCACCTAGCGGGATGTGGAAAACCGCCTAAAAATCACATCTAGGCTGGCTGGCACACCAGCCCTTGTTAATTCACCTGGCGGATTCGATCCGGGGCCAGCGCGCCTACCCGAGTCCAGGAAGCAGCGCATTAGTGTTCTCGGCTAACCTGGCTAGTATCCTTTTAAAACGTTTAATTAATGGAAAATTGTACAGTGTAGTTACCTATGCAGCGTTCATTTCATGAGGTTGTTTATAAGAAATGCGGAACGAATTTTTTGAAGAAGAGGCCACTGATACACCGTAGAAATGTACCATGGACAAAAGTAGAACTTTCTCAAAGTCGTCTCCTGCCAGCACCAAGCTAAAGAAAGCCATGCCAACGTCCCATGTCACAATCAAAACGAGAAACAGGCGGAAAGTCGACATTGCGGAAAGCAGAAGAAACCCAGGAGATACCGCCTCATACCCACGAGCAAGAGACCGGAATTGTGTACTCAGAAACATGGCCTCAGCGAAGAGAAACAACACGCCAATCCAACAGGACAGCTTGATATCACAAGAGAGAGTAAAAGTTTCACAAGAACACTTTAAGCCTGCTCATACTACGGAAAGGTGACATACTGAAGCTCTGAAAGCTGTTCTTGCGAAATAAAAGTGTACTGAATACCACTGACAAGCCCAGCAAAGAAGGCCACTTTTGGTCATCAGTAGCCAGGCACAATATCGTTGCCTCAGACATGCAAGCTTCTGAACCTTGCTAGCCTTTATATTGCTGTACATTAGGTAAGAGGTTGACCCTGTGAAGGGGCTGCTACCATTCGGCAAGATGACTTCCGCCTACGAGACTGCTACCTGTCTGGTTTGCTGTAATCAGTCGCTGTGGGCTCCCGAGCTTACGATTGACGAGAAGACTTCGAGACTCCTGCCTCCAGCTTGCTAAGTCGAACTGAAGGTGCTTGGCGCACTGTCCACCTGTCAAAGTATTCGGGAGGCTCACTAACCGCTGCTGCCCCTGACCGGTACCTCTAAGTAGTCATCGATATCCTCGGCCTTCCGTGGTGGAAAGGCTATGCTGTTGCTCACCTCCAAAGCACGCAGATCTGCTGAGAATTTACCAAGGCACACCCATTCCATTTGTATGAGAGTGCTCCGGTAATACGCAGTCGCTGTCTTGGGCAGCAACACCTGCTGTATGGGCTACGCCGGCAGCCAGTGAGGCTTGCCGCTCACCCGAGTCTGTGTTTATGTGAGCCGGGCCCCGCGGGACGACGTCCTCCACCGATTGCTAAGACAGCGTCAGCGCATTGCAAGGCTGTGCTGCACTGTCATTGCCTTGGGCGCCGTCGCGGAGAAGAATACACGACTGTAGTAAAGTGTAATGCTAATGTTGCATCATTAGCGTCCAGTGCGACCGGCCTGCTCCACTGCACTCGTGCTCGTCAGCCTGACAACATTAGGGGACTCAATCCAGGCCGCTACAGTATTGTTATACTTGTACAACAGAGTTTGTAGTTTATCACAGAAATTTATGGGTCCTCTCTTCCTCCCTCTTCAGGTGCATAAGCTGCAGAGACAGTCAAGTTTTCTGTCTCCTCCCTGACAGTGAAAACTATAATTCTGTCATTTATATAATTGTATCCCATAATTCTATTTTCATATCTTTTATGCACGTAAATGGCAACCCGTCCTTCTTCCTGTGTTTCTGTGCCAGTGTACAGAGTCAAATGTTATCCTACATGAATGTTACCATGTGCCTTCTCCTTTATTTCTACTATGGAAGCTATATCTACCATGGCCTCCTTTAAAATTCCTGGTCGCTCTTCCTCTTTTTTTTGCTAATCCTTTGACGTTCCAAGCTGTATTTGCAATTCACCTATTCTCAACCTTTCTTATTGCTGGGTTCATCATTGGTACATCTGACTCTGATCCAGATTTGTCTCGGGGGTTAGCAATAATTGGGGAGGGGAGATTCAGTTGATTGCCTTGCAAGGGCTGCTCATTTGTAGTGGGGTGGGTCTGCCACTTTGCTGCCTTTCCAACCTGCCCGACTTTCTTTTAAGGGTTTAATACCCTGTGGAGTTTGGTTTCCCCATGCTTAAGAGCCCCAATAATTTTTATTGAACACTAGACGTGATAAGAAAAGAGGAGATGGTAAGAACAGGCTTACAATAGGAAAAGAGATCAATAGGCTTGCCTATCTGGCTTGGGCGACCCTTCCGCTAAGCAGGGAGAATTTTAAGAAAAAGTAGATTATTTACAAAGGGGACCGCTATTAGAAAACTTATGCGATCCGTTCTTGAGTACTACTCGAGTGTTTGGGATCTACACTGCTACGGGCTGGGTTCTAACTTCCGTTACCCATCTACATCTGCTTCAGATCTTAGTTCGACCTAATAGACCACGTTTGGGGTTTCAGTGCAGAAATTTCAGTCCATCCCCAGCACTCTGTGATGACAGATACTGATACAGACGATGATAAGCACCGTTAAAGAAATTTCAACTATTTATCTAACAAACAAAGACCACCTAACTCAAGCTTGGGTGCAGTTTCTTTAAGTTTGTAAGAAAAGTCAGGCAACAGGGATTCTCTTAGGTAGTAATAAACCACTCCATCTGTTTTTACTCCTTTATTGTTAGATCACTACCGGTTTCGCGGCACTAAAAGCCACATCTTCAGATGAACATAAAGCTCTGACCTCGCACCCAACATTCGTCGTCTGTCAGAACAAAATGCATGACAATAATTGTTGGTTACAAAGTTCCGAGCTTTTTAGCACCAATATTTTAGTTATATATTCATCTGAAGACGTAGCTTTTGGTGCACCGAACACAGTAGTTATCTAAAAATAAAAGACTACATACAGCTGAAACAGATTATTAATACCCAATATGATTAATCACGGTTGTGTTTTCCCTACCTACAAGGCTGTCTGCTTTTGCGATTCCAATAACTTGTGTAAAAAGGTTTAAATTTCAATTAATTATTCTTCATTGCCTCTGACATAGGATTTAAATGGCTATCAAGTCCGCATTTGGGCTCAAAACTATTATAATTGCAAGTTCACTATTCTTTTAATAAAAGTCACCACGTGAAATGCAGGCAGCATTTTACAAATCTGACCTGAATAATTTCTACGTGATACACAGCGAATGACAGCTATTCGCGAGTTACCACATCCAATCGTTTTGTGGTTAGCTTAAAAGGAACTGCACCCCATAATACTCCGAGAATGTTCCTCAAACACGTCACAGAGTTATCGTAGGACAAGAAACTTCACACAAAAATAACTTCCAGACTAAATCACTTAAAATTCCCTGAACCAGTAGCTTCATATTCCTGGTATAAAAATCAGCAGAACGAATGATTTTCTTCATTTTAGGTGAAAATTGTGTGGCATGTTTCACGTGTTCTGTACAAGACGACGGTTCCAGAGTGACTCTTCCAGACACTAAACTGCAGCACCAGTCTCACATTAAGCGCGGAATGTCAGTCCATTTAACACCTAACTTTTCTTCTAGCTGCTCTTATACAAAAGCTTGCACACTGGACGTACGTCATGTGAACTCATGATTGCACAATAGTTCTCCCACATACACATTTACATAGTTTTCAATAAAATAAAAAATATCCATTCTTTATGTATGGTCTCCCTATTCTCTCTCTTTCCACATCACTCACAACAATAAAACATAATTAAATAATACTTCTGAGGAGGATTACTTTTATGTCATAATGGTGTTGTAACAAAAGGAAAGAAATGTATATAAAAACAATTCATGGGATCTGTTCTTTGTAATTATAGTTTCACATGAGATCATAAGCGAATACATTAATATTTCTAGCTCAGCTTTGCAGTATCATAAAAATTATTATGGGATTTAGATAAAATTTTACATCTCTGAAGATAATGAACTGAGATTTTAACAGCATCTATGTATACCGATACAAGATGGTATATGGAGTAAGAAAACTATGTACTAAGATTTAATATTATTCCTTTATATTCCTATGGGACGTGTATAATGCATCGATCGCACGCCAAGCCGGTCAGTTGCCCCAGCGCTCAGCGTCAGCTGTGGGGATGTGAGACCAAAAATCTACTCTCCCTCCCTGTTACATCGCAAGACGTTGGCAATAAATACTCTAACATTGCATACTGCACTGCAGAAAGTAAAGACTCGGAGTAATCTGCTTCGTCATATCCGCCATGTAGGATTAAAGGAAGACACTGGAAAGCAATTCAGATCTGTGCTGCTAGATTTGTTACCAGCATGTTCGATCAATAAGTCAGTATCACGGAGATACTTCGTGAACTGAAAAAGGAATTGCTAGAGGGAAGATGGCCTTCTTTTCGCGAAGGACTTTTGAGGATATTTATAGAATCAGCATTTACAGCTGACTGCAGATCGCTTCAACTATCGCCAACGCACATTTCGTGTAAAGATTGTGATGACAAGGTAAGAAGGTATGGAGGTATATGGACAGTCGTTTTCCCCCGCTCCATTTGCAAGTAGAACAGGAATGACTCGCAGTGTTATAAGGTACCCTCCTCCATATACCACGCAGTGGCTTGCGGAATATGTATGGAGACGTACAGGATGCCGACAAATTCCAGTTTCTCACTGTAATAACCAACATAAACACTAAATTTAAATAAATAACACGAACAACAGTTCAGTTCGTTAGAGGAGTTTTCTTGAGGTACAAACTATTACCTGTCCAAAGTGTTAGTCTGTGCACCGTCATTAACATGGCAAAGGATATAACGACGCCATGGTGTGTGCGGAATTTGTCAGAGCACTGCTGGTGTAAGCTGAATGAAAATTTGTCGCACAAAATCTTTCAGGTTGACAGTGGTACCGTAATGGTTTAGTGAAACGGTACCCGTAATGAACCTCCTTAACGATTATCACTTTTGATGAGATTTCGACTTCGTTGTAGCCTAGCCACCATGAATCTGAGATCTCACTATATGTGACACCCGTTATGGAGATTCATAACGAGTATCGTTTGACTAAGCCGTTATGGTACCACTGACGACCGAAACATTCTGTGCGACAAACTTTCATTCAGCTTACACCAGCAATGCTCCGACAAATGTCGCACACAACATTGCGGCGTCTGATCCTTTGCCATGTGAATGACGGTGTACAGACAAGTTATGGTTTATATCTCAAGAAAATTATTCTAAAGAACTCTTTTGCTTGTTATTCATTTAGGTTTAGTAGTTTATATTGGTTATTACAGGAGGTAAGGGGACTTTGTGACCACAGTGTTGATTTAAGCTACTTCCGGTACAGCTCTTTTGATTGCGAGCAAGGGGACGTCATCGGAAGTACGAGCAGTGAGACGTTAATGCAGTGTTCCCTGAAGAGAGACGAATGGGAATCATTCTAGCTACGATACGGGTCGCAAGTGGGGAAATCCACTGACATAAGCAAGTGAATAAGTGCAGGTTTTTGTGGCCTAGCGCCTGGAAAGAGCAACTAGTAAACGGTTAAGCTTGTCGCCGTTGTCGTGCTGCTCTCCTGAACATCTGTGAAAAGTGGCTAAAAGGCTGTGAAGCAACGAGTAGGTGATAAGGTCTGAGCACGTCTCATCACAAAACGTGGAGGTCGCAGGCGTCCCTGATCTGTAAGACAGGATAGGCTGTGATGTGGCAGTTACGATTGCAGTAGACACGACGTCGTCGAGACTCGACAGTTATCAACGGAAACGTAACGTCTGGTCGGATGAATCATGTTTTTTTCATTACACAAGGTCGATGGTCACGTCTAGATGTGTCTTCATCCGGGCGAACAGTTGCTCGAAACACGCATCTGAGGAAAGACTCAGTTCAGTGGGAACAGTATTATACAGTGCGGTAGGTTCACCTGGGCATCCGCGGGACCTTTGGTGGTAATCCAAGGCAGCAGGAAGCAGTACGCTAGATGAACACCGTTGCGGACCACATGCACCCCTACATAATCGATATCTTCTCTGATAACTGTTCTTCTTACACTGCTGAACTCGTGCTGCAGTGGCTTAAGGAGCGTGGTAGTGACGTCGATATCTTGGCCACTAAATTTCACCTGATTTGCACCAGAGGCAATAGTTTTGGGACGTCATCATCGCACTTAAAAATTGCCGTCCCGTAATTATTTGTGGCAGTCTGGTACAACATCCTTCCAGAAACCTACCAAGGACTTTTCGCATACATGGCATGCAGAATCGCGACAGTATTGTTTTCCAAAGGTGGACCAATGCACTTTTTAACAGATTCTTGTACTGTTTGTAACATATCATTTAAGGTCTGTATCTGTGAGCTTGTCAAATGGCTGTTGGGTCCGAGAGTGTTAGTATCTGCCAGTATCTGGCGGAAGGACGTATTCTCCAAGCTAGACAACCTGGAGGTGACGGTCCTGAATAGATAATGGAGAGAACCTATATGTTTAGCTTTAGGTTTACGATTTCCAGTAACAGCTGGTGTTTCAAGACAACCACCACAAAGTTTTCTAAGAGTCCTGGCAGAAAGTACCACCTTAGAGAACGTCTACTCTTGGAAGCAACAAATAGCCAATGAAAGTGTGATACCTGAGTTTCTGCTGGCGTATACAACTTTCAAATAGTTTCCGGGAATTCAGCCAGGTAACACTTTCAGCGACCGCCGATATTTCGGCGGGAGAACACCCCGCCATTTTCAAGGCAAACTGCAACGGACAGGCGGCGTGCATGCAAATTTAAAACCTCGGTTCTCGGAATGAAGCAGGAAAGATAACACACACACTGAACACTAGTGCCACTAAGGAAGACCAAAGTCAGAGCTATCGATAGTGAGACTATGAATTCGCAGGTGAGGTAGCATTGACTCTGTCCCTCTGTTTTTTGATAAGGGAGGGAGCCGGATTCCAAACAGAGCTGAAACAGAAACCTCCATCCCTGTTAACGAGGTTGCTCGCTAATTTAATCTCAACTGCCTCCGTAATAACACCGTGCCAATAGCTAGCCCTGCATGCCAATATCTCGGTGTTATTATATAACATAGGGTGACCAGTATCCAAGCAATGTTCGGCAATAGCAGATCTATTTGGCTGCTGTAATCGTGTGTACCGTTTATGCTCAGTACATCGGTCCTCCACGGTCCTGATAGTTTGACCAATATATGCCATGCCGCAGCTACAAGGAATATGATATACACCCGCCTTACGCAGTCCAAGATCATCCTTAACGGAACTCAAAAGTGCTCTAATTTTAGATGGAGGTCGGAAAACACATTTCACATCGTATTTCCGTAAAATACGACCGATCTTGTTGGACGTGTTCCCTACGTAAGGCAAAAAGGCAGTAGACTTAGGTGTCGACTCAGAATTATCATCAATCACCCGATGTACAGTTTGTTCAATCTGTCTATCACTATAACCATTTTGACGAAATGTAACTTCAAGATGGGACAGCTCAGCTGGCAAAAATCTCAGCGTCAGAAACGACATGTGCCCTGTGTACCAAGGTACGAAGTACCTCTTCACGCTGAGCCGGATGGTGACAACTATTAGCCAGTAAGTACAAGTCGGTGTGAGTACATTTTCCTGGAGACTGCATGACCCAATGATCCATCATCCTTCCTACCCAGGACTATTCAAAACCATTCGACGAAATTAGAGCGTGATCCTAAGTAGAAAATGTACTGATGCTTTTTCAACTGTCTTGTTTTCCGCCCTCCGGCAGCGTGATCACGTGTGAGAGCAACATTTATCGTGTGCGTGAATAAAAAGCCAAAGAGCTCATTTGAGACCTTCCCACCCCCTGCCCGGCTAGGCAACCTCTCTGACTCCTGAGGTTTGCCTACCTTAAGGGCCTAGAGTAGCCACCAGGCTGAAATGGAGTGGAAATTTCTTACATCTGTAAGAAGCTCAACATAGGTGCATCTGTGGCACCGATGGTATTGCCGAAGTGGGGGGTCTTAGTGGAATCAAGTATCGTTTTATTCATACATTCTGATGTTGCGCTCCCGCGTAATCACGGAGGGTGGAAAACAGGAGGGTCGAAAAAGAATAAGTGCCCTTTGCTGTTTCTGATCACGTTCAGATTTTGTCGAATGGTTTTGAGCGCTTGCTAGGGGCTCCAATCTGTGAACAAGAGCAAAAATTGCGGTCACGCTGCACTCCAGAGGGGTGCGATCACGTTCCATGGGCATGCAAGCTCACAAAGACCATGGAAAAGGGCTGATATGTCAGAGGGTGTCAGGAATGTTACAGGTTGTCAAGAACATATTTATGTTGCTCAGCGTAATGCGAACAGTCGTTTTCCATCGCGAAATGTGTAGGAGCAACGCCCCAACGGAACGGTTGTCCACTGGCGCCCTTTATGCCACCTCCAAAGGCTTTTTCGTGTCGATACTGAGCGGCGGTAGTTTAGAAATGTTTTCCTCGGCCTCCTGTAAGAAACTCCCGTAATTTAAACGCTGAGAATCGCTGTTCTGACTTCCATCGCAGAGACATTAAAAGAAGGGGTGAAATGTAGGTAAGAGGGCCTGTGACGACCTTCTCGTCGTGTGAGACGTCCACGGTGGCGTTGGGTAGAAATGTGGTGAAATTTGATGCCATTGTGACGTCATTAACCCGCTTGAAAGCTCATATGAACTTTCGAGCTGTGGCCTTTTCTTCGCATATGTCGACACCTTGGTGTTGGAAGCGTCACCGAGCCGGAATGTGACGTGGCAGGACGCCATGACCTTGCACCATTGCAGAAGAAGGTTGTACGTAGTTTTGAGCAAAATTTCAAACTTATGAGTCGCAGTTGGAAGCAATTACGCAATTTCGAAAAAGTGATCGTTTAATTTTGTTGTGGAGTGGAAACATGTACGTCGAGCTTACGTTTTTAAACGACAATTGAGAGATATGTATACCTGATCTCTACAAGCACCAACCAGCTTTGTTCCATCGCGTTACAAATGTGTTCTGGGTCTCTTTAAATATAATTATGTATAGTTACGTCTCTCACCGAAAAATATGCAGCTGTATAACGTTTCAATTCGGTATTGTACCCGTCTGCTCGTCCGCTGGATACTTTTTCCACCAGACCCAATACCTGTGGAATGAGATATTCTTTAGCTTGGGGGGTGACGGGGCGATCTCTCCCTAATCTTCCCAACTGGGTTGCGACTGGAGCCTGCATATTTCTCTTAAACGTTTACGGTTTGCCACGACTTGTGGTGTTTCATTTACATCTACGTTTACATATACACTACGCAAGTCGCCATATGTTACATGGCGGAGGGTACCTTTTATAACTACTAGTCGTTTTCATTCCTGTCCCACTCCCAAACACAGCGAGGGAAAAATATCTGCTTGTATGCTCCGTACGAGCCCTAATGTCTTTTATCTTCGTGGTCGTCACATGCAATGTGTATTGGCGGCAGCAGGCAGCTTTAAATGACAGTTCTCTAAATTTTCTCACTAGTCTTCCCTGAAAAAAATGTCGACTTCCCTCTCGTGATTCCCATTTGAGTTCTCGAACATATTCGCAATACTTCGTGTCGTTCGAAACTACTGGTTACAAACCTAGTAGCCCACCTCTGAACTGTTCGATGTCTTCCTGTTATCTGATGTGGTGTTGATCCCAAATATCGAACAGAATTCAAGAATGGGTCGCACTGGTGTTGCATACGTGGACTCCTTTGCTGATGAACTTTACTTTCCTAAAATTCTCCCAGTTAGCCTAGGTCACTATTTCATATCGTGTTGCAACGTGATACCTAGCTATTTCATTGACGTGACTGTGTTTTCGAATTTTATGCGAATGATTTTCCTACTCATCTGCCTTAGCTTGCATTTTTCTACATTAGTGTCAGCTGCCATTCGTCACATCAAATGGGAATTTTACGTAGGTCATCTTGTACCTTCCTAGAGTCACTCAACAACTACATCTTCTCGCTCATCACTGCGTCATTAGCAAACAGCCTCAAAATGACGCTCCCTGTACGTCAGATCATCTATGTACATCTCTATACATAAACTTGAAATTTGAAGAAGTTGTGGATCTTATGCTGTAGACGTCATTTAAGCAGGGATGTTTCGAAATTCCAACCCTAAGGGAGTGAAGTAGAGGGTAAAGAGTTTCTTTTTTTTTTTTTTATAAAAAAAGGCGTTATTAAGGAAATTTTGAAGCTAGACCTACGAAAATTGGTATTTGGTTTCTCGATCAGAAATAAAGAAATACATGTTTCAGCATTTTCGGAAATTTAACACTACGAGGGTGAAACAGTGGATGAAAGCTTATTTTGAAAGTATATCATTATTAAAGAAATACTAAAGTATTTTTAAAGCTACATCTATTAACATGGTTATATACTTTTCTCGGTTACAAATAAAACAACATGTGTTTCAGTGTTTTAGGAAATTGAACTCTGAGGGGATGAAATAAGGATGAGAGTTTTACGAAAACATTTTATTATGAAAGCATTTCTAAAGCTAAAACTATGAAAATTGAAATTTTGCTTCTCCGTTAGAAATAAAAAACTACGTGTTTCACTGTTTTTGGAAATTCAACTCCTAGAGGGTGAAATAGGGTCAGACTGATTCACTGACTCATCATTGCCCTGCCCAAAACGCTATAGATCTGAAGTTTGTAAAGAGTGTGAAACTTACACAGAAGACACCGTTTAAGAAGGGATTGTCCGAAGTTCCACTCCGTTAGGAGTGGAAGGGGGTATGAAACGCTTTATGAAAGTATGTTGCTTTTAAGAGAATTCTGAAGCTAAAACTACGAAAACTGGTTTTTCGTATCTCAGTCAGGAAATAAAAAATATATGTTTCAGCATTTTTGTGAATTCAAGCACTAGTGGATGAAAGTATTTTTTTTTTTGAAAAAAATAATTACTAAAGAAATTTTAAAGGATTTTTAAGACTACATCTATGACAACTGGTATATGTCTTCTCACATGATATTAAAAAAGTAAGTGTTGCAGCGTTTCTGGAAATTCAACATTTAAGAGAGTGCAGTAGGGGATGAAAATTTTTAAGGAAATATTTCGGTGCATTAAAAAAATTTTAAAGTGACATTGATGAAGATTATGCTTATTTGTCCTTAATAGCGTTAAAAGCTTAGAAGGTGTTGCAATTTGGGAACAACATCAAAATTAGATTAAAAGAAAACAAAACATATCTCTGCAAGCAATACAGTTTAGGCGAGTGGTGAAGCAGCAGGCGCTAAGCTAGTAGAGAATAAGTGCGGCCCGGTCACACTACCTGATGCACTTCTGATGATACCCGTGTCCCTGATGGACAATCGCCGTCAAGGAGAGTGTACTTAATCCATGGTTCGCAAGATACCATGTGAGAGAAGGGAAAGCTGAGTTCTGCACAAGCGATTCTCTCTAAAACGATGCTGATTTCTGGACTGAAGCTTTTCCGTCTGAAGGAAATTTATTACATGTGAACTGAGAATATGTTCAAGAATTTTGCAGAAAACCGGCTTAACGTCAATGGTCTGTAATTTTCCGAATTCATTCTTCTACCCTTCTTATATAAACGAGTCACCCGTGCTTTTTTCTCGTTGCTTGGGACTTCGCGCTTGGCGAGAGATTTTTCCGACAGCTGTGCTGAAAAATCTGTAAAATGTCTGCAAGAAGGCAGCACCTTACAGAAGCTCTATTAGCGGAATCACAGAATGGCTAATGAAACAACCTAAACCCTCCTCTTGATTTTGGTTGCCTGGAATGCCTAAATATTAAATAACTTCGTGAAGCCGTTTTGGAGCTCGTGAAATTATGGAGCCGGGTGACACGAGGCTAGTACTGTGCTCTCTGGGCGGATACAGTGTTGCGGTCATTATTTTGGACAGTTGGTAGTAAGTGATCAGTGAAGTTTCTAAAGATTTCTCGACTGCGCTCTCGTACGCTGGCATTGGTGCTGGCTCAGTCGTTTGCCTGTCTGTCTATAGGGCGTAGGCCTACTGTGTTGGAAGAGGCCGCCTAACACGGCATGGAGTAGTCAGGTCAGATAGCTGGAGGTGTTCTTCAACGAAGGAGCCGGACTTGACGAGAGTTATTAGAAGATACTAAATTCCATTTTATTCCAACAGTAAGGTAAAGTGTGGGGTTGTTGTGTGCGTTACTCTTTTTGTCTTCAGACTGTGATCTTGCGTTGTTTATAGAGGATATATCAGAAACCGCTGGGTGACGGTGTAGTCACTGTTTGCGCTGCTCGTTTTTCAATCCAGTGATCAGCTCTGCGAGGCTTTTGAAAGCATTTGGCTTACTACAGGACACTAACTGGCAATAGTGAGAATTTTAACCGTGTATCGGAGCTCAAAGCGAAGCTGGCGATACCTGTTTACACAGATCGTGTAATGGTAGCAATGAACTCAGTACACGTTTCCAGTGAAGTCTACGGAACAATATGCCACGGCTGAATAGGAGCTGTCCGCAGCCGCGTATAGGACTTTCCCCGAAGCTACGGAACCTCCGAGGTACGAGCGAAAGTAACGTATAAAGTGAAATAGCGGTGTCTGTGTTGTTAAGAAGTACGATTTCTTAATAACATATGTAGTGCCATTTCGTATTTATTCGCCAATACCAGTTCCGCGACTTTCAATAAGTAAGTCCTTTCTGGACGGGAATATACGTAAGGTACGTAGTTCTTGACACATGGACGACAACGTGTGGAAGTTTGGGTCTGGCCCGCACGGATAGCCGAAACGGTTAAGGCGACTGTTCGCATAAGGCGAGAAATAAGCGTTCGATTCTGGACCGGCACAAATTTTCATCGTCGTCACTCCGATGTACAGCTGATGGTGATTCATATTTGCAACTGGGAATACATTTCTTGAACGTATAATTCTTTGGCTCATCAGCATATTTCCGAGTTGTGTTAAAAACAATTTTAACCCATATTTTGCGAAATCGTTTGAAATTCGATCAGTAATCTTGTTAATAATGGCAATAAAACACCCCGATAGTGACTGTATATCCTGAAATTCTTTCTTCTTGAATGTAAAGCTCTTCCCCAACACTTTCCTTAAAAGCAGACTACAGGTTACTGAGTTCCTCTTGTAAATAAACCGGCTCGCATTTTTGATTTGCCTATCCAACACAGTTTTGCCTATACTTCTTTTTTTACTGAATATGGTGCTGTCGACCTGTACGTGTTGCTTTTCTGTTCTCAAGGTCCAAATTTCTGTTCACACTTTCGATTGCTGATACCCGTGCCGGCCGCAGTGGCCGAGCGGTTCTAGGCGCTTCAGTCGGAAACCGCGCGACCGCTTCGGTCGCAGGTTTGAATGGTGCCTCAGACATGGATGTGTGCGATGTCCTTAGGTTAGTTAGGTTTAAGTCGTTCTAAGTTCTAGGGGACTGGTGATCTCAGATGATAAGTCTCATAGTGCTCAGAGCCATTTTTGGAGGAAAATGACAGGGGACAGCTTATTTTCCTGGACGCATGGATATCAGCAAAGAAATGGTCTAGAACCGCTCGGCCACCAGCGGCCGGCCATTTTCCTCCGAAGTGAACTGTAGTTTGTATTAATGGTGCTGACCCCACCAGAAATCAAACGTGTTCCTCTTCACCATGGGTTCTCACTACTGACGTTTGGCTGTGTGAAGTGTTCGTCGCTCAACTTGCATACACAAGTAGGTAACAGTTGAACTAGGTGGCCATCAGTTATCTCATAAAATTTATAACTGTACTGGAAGTAGGCTGTAGAAAGATGATATCTGAACAGAGCTGCTACATCTTGTACTGCTTTGACCTTTTTAACGTGGCATAACCTCATAATCTACCCAGGATTACGTGTCGGAGGTGACGCACCTACCCTTCGGCAGCTCGAGAGTTACACCCACAAAGACTGTATTTCACATGCGTCCGGAGTCAATTTATTTTTCTAGATTCTTGTAAGTTTTTGCGTCCTAAATGTGGTGACGAATCTGTAATGTATCAGTTGAATTCAGTTATTTCTCGGAACCAATTCTGAAACTAGTCGTAACCGGATTTGTTGATTTTCCCGTTACTATACCAACCCAGAGATTATGTTTAACTACAGTGCTCATCACAATCCGCCATTTCCATTAAGGTAAAAAGTAAGAGGCGTTTCAAAAACTTTAAGCCGACATCCGCTGTCTTACAAGGGAAGTCTCTCGGCTCGAAAAGGAATTTGGTGTTCCACAGAAGCTTTACTTACCACTGTACTTAGGACCGGAAGGCATTCAATTGTTTTACTCTTACTTTGCCCATTATCGGACGTTAAAAATGTACGTGATATTCCTTAACAGAGTGCCTGAAACATTAAACAGAATCGCAAAAAGCACATTTGGCGAAAACATATCTGGACAATCCTCAGAATCACGTTGTTGAGATGCAAAATCAAATGCCACTTGAATTATATTCTTAAAGTCAGCAAAATGTGCGGGAGTATTGTACCAGTGACTTGCAAGAATATTGGAGCATAGGCTGATGTATTGGAACAGACAGCTGATAATGAATAACAGAATAACATTTCGTTGTCAAAATTATGTTACAAAATTTAGTGCCGGAAGGGATATACATCCAAAGGCTGTAAGTAATTTGTTGTTCTCGGCAGAATGTTTATGCATCCAGTGTGTTTATCCGCAAATGAATCATTCACTATTATTGTGTCCCTGTGAATCCAACAACCACAAAGTAGTATTCGTTTCTGGTTATTTGCCACACTATCACTAACAAAATGTACGAAAGAGGATTCTAATTCGCCTTTCGACATTTTTCCATTTGTGCTGGCCTACAAATGTGTGTTTGGTGGAACATTGTCTTCAACAGACTTCTTAACTTTGGGGCCGAAGCTCTTTAGTGAAGAAAAATATACAGTTTTTTTGTTACTTGACCCTTCACTGAAACTCCTGCAATTATTGTATGACTGTGAGTCGTATTGTGTGCAAACTGGACCAAGTCAACAGTTGAATTTTCCCCTTTTTCAGGTATTGTCGCACCAGGGTTAGCTCATAATTAAATCCACTTTAATCAGTGTTGCAAATGCAACGTGGCTTTATCTGGAAACCTGCACTTTTATGGTTTACTTCTTCGACGAAATCGGTTCCTGACTGGCGAATGTCTTGATCTTCCAGTACGTTTCTGGCTGTCATGATAGCTGTAATGTGGCTACGGCACATGCCTTCTCTACTCGAAATGAATGTTGATTATGTTTTTTTTTCTCCACATAACCATACATTATTTTGATGTCGCTTCAATAACGAGCTGTAGGTCGCAACTTTACCTGAAGATACACGTCGACTATCAAAAATTCTTTCTAGACGTTCTTCCGAAAATTTCGTTAAAATAATAACAGTATTTTTCTCTTCTGGCGATGGTTCATATTCATTAGAAATGGGAGCTTCTCTCTTTGCGATTTTGTTTCAGCCATTGCCACTAGCATTGCAATTTTCAATACTATTAACCACGTTATCGTATACAAAGTATTTTTCTTCATCCACTATCCTAGCTATTGTAGCTTCAGGTTAGTAGCCAAACGAATATTCGAGTTTCTGAACAATTGTCGTCATCCTTTTCTACACCGTCTCCAGTTGGACAGTGCCGTCTTAACTTGGGTGCCACAATATTTAAAACGCCCCAGACATTAATGGTTTCGTTCTTTTTCCTATATATTTATGAAATACAGACACACGTATACCAAACACGTCAACTACTTGCTGAGGTAACTGGCTGAGTGGCGTGTTAATCTCCCATCCCCCCCACCCCCTTGCTTCGCTGGCCTGGTAAGAAATGTGAGATGGGTCTGTTTATAAATGTTTTAATACAAACTCCTGTTGAGTCGAGACACGTTACTTCCTTTAGGTGTTTTGATCGTTTCGAGTCGTGAAATTTTGTTCAAAAATGCCAGCTTGCGTCGTTTATGGGTGTACTCGTTCTGATCCTAGTTTAAAGTGTAAAGGAATTACATCTGTTGGAATGCGCTTCGCCGTTCCCCAGAAGAAAAAAAAATGGATATTGAATGAATAAAATGATAACTGAGTGCAGTAATATTAGTCATTGGCTGAAATATTAGTAAAAGGAAGATTCTTCTGGTAATCCATACAGATTGCTTTCTTAATCAGAGATTTTCTGGACTTCAAACATTCGGAACATTTAATGTAGTAAAGCTTGTCTGATTTCCACTTACGTAATTTATTTTAAGTAGTTGGATGTTGTATCTGCTTAATCAAAGTTGTATATGAGTTGCATATTTCTCGTTGTTTATCGGAAAATCAAGCTTTGAGCAGTCGGCTCTAAATTCGTCACACACTGAACATGTGTCAGTTCTGAGGTACACAAACCTTATGTTGTAGTACTTACAAAATTCAGTCGATATTCTTCGTAACACAAGGTCTGGAAAATTTTTCTCTGAATATAACAGGTCTAACTTTCGAACGTTAAGTTCTCCTGGTAAATATAAAATTTTGCTGACATGCATGCTATAATGCCATTTCCGGCCTCTCAGTGACTACATATATTGATGCCCTTTAGATATGGTTTCTCATTTAAGTTTGTTTGGTCTGGAGTTAAGATTCCTCTGGTGTTCACACCGGCTTTCCCTGTGTTAACAGATTCCATTTTAAGAGTAATAAACTGCCTTGTGGTGATTCCATGCAAGAATGCTTACTGACACATCTGAACAGCCTGTATTGCCCATCTCTATTAATACGCAGCAAATCATGACAAGCAGTTTCATCTCGACTTTTCTTTGGTCTTCTTCGCAACACAGGATCTACAATGATGAGCCAGTCAGGTGAGTTTTGTATGTCAGAGGAAGTTAAATGATTGAATTCCTTCGATGATCTATTGGTTTCTGTAAATGGAATATTCTGAAAACATCTCAGCCTTAAGCACTCATAATTATCACCTGTAATGTGATTCGTGACACGTAATGATTTTCAAGAATCAGAAATACGTCCCAACACTTTTCTTTTCCCTGTGCTTGTATTCCACCCAGGACTTGAATGTTCATCTGCATTCTCCGACATTTCCGATGCTTTAATTTCACTCAAAAAATTAATTTTTGCACTATCGCAATAACAGTAGAACATTAGTATTTCTGCTCAATGTACCGAGAAACACTCCTTTCCAATGCACAATGAAGCACAATTTTATATCACTCTTTGATTTATTATTAAACAGTGTAACCGCCCGAACGTCGTTTACAGTGTGTGTGTAACTGAAAAGTATTGTTGGGAAGACAGTAACATGATACTACAGCACTACAAGATGAAACATGAAAGGAGCAGAAAAAAGCTGCAAATAGAAAATAGATCTTCATCGTTCTTCTTCTGTACCAAGTGGACATTGATCGTTTTTTTCAAGTACGTCAAACGTTAAGCACAAATTTTCGAGCACCTTGATCGTTTTTACAAAAAAGAAACCTTGCCGCGTGATAGTATTCCATTCCTATATAAGATGGCATGATGTAATAAATTTTAAATTTTGATGGCTCTTGATAGTTATTTCTGTTGTGGCGTAACAAGCTTGCTACGCCACACTGAGAAGGGAGCCGAAAGGCACGCGTACACACACGCCGACTGGCGTCAAGTCTGGAACAGGATAGTTATGACTGCTATAAAGAAAATACGTAGCTTTGGAATATACTTAACTTTTAATCACTCCTTGTGATACATCTCTCTTGACTATACAAATGAGACTCGTAAGATACATGCACTGTTACAATTGGCGCCTTGCTAGGTCGTAGCCATGGACTTAGCAGAAGGCTATTCTAACTGTCTCTCGGCAAATGAGGGGAAGGCTTCGTCCGTATTGTCGCTAGCAATGTCGTCCGTACAACTGGGGCGAGTGCTATATCGTATCTCGAGACCTGCCTTGTGGTGGCGCTCGGTCTGCGATCACACAGTGGCGACACGCGGGTCCGACATGTACTAAATGGACCGCGGCCGATTTAAGCTACCACCTAGCAAGTGTGGTGTCTGGCGGTGACACCACATTCCTCCCCCGCAAATCGGCGAACGGTCGTGTGATAAGGCTTCCGCCCGCCGTGGGGAGGACCCCATGTTGACGTATGCGATGAGGTGGGGAGCCTAACAACAGGCGAGGCTGTGCCACCCGCACCCGGCCATTCGGTCCGAGGGGAGCTAGGAAACGCCTGAAAACCTAGTCCAGGGTGCACGTCAACATGCGGTGTATGCGCCCGTAAAGAGACAGGAGGGGCCGAAGGGTCGACCTCCATTGCGTCGGGGTACCCGACGCGCGATGACGTCACGTGGTCCGGAGCGGGCAAGAGTTCCTCGGCGGAGGACAGCTGGTCACGGGAAGCGATCAGCGGCGCGTGACCCAGGGAGGCGCTTGGCGGCTGCAGCGAAGCGTCGAATGCGGGCGGCGCCGGCGGGAGAACAGGCGGCGGCGGCGGCGGCTGCGGCGGCGCGTCGCCATGGGGCAAAATGGAAGGCATCATCGGTAACACCTGGGGATGAGGCGAGCCAGTAGATGGGTCCCCAGGGCGCTGACCGGACGGCACCGTCGCTGAAAGCAGACGGGGAGCGGCAGAACCTGTGCGACGACAGAGGCGCAGCTGATTGAGATGCCGACGCACCTCACCAGAGGCCCCCAAAACCAAATACATCGCGCGGCCGAGGCAGCGAAGAATGCGCCCTGCGAGCCAACGCCGTGAACCTCGATAGTTGCGATAAAATACAACGTCGCCCGGAGCAAAAGCAGGAGTCTGCCGCTGCACAGGAACCTCATGCGGCGGATGCAGCAAGGACATCAAGGTTCGATGAGGACGACCGTGGAGCAACTCAGCCGGCGAGCGACCATCTCGGGGCTGAGAGCGATACGAAGACAAAAAGAGCAACAACGCGTCCTCCCGAGAATGCGACTCTTTCAACTTCAACATCTGTGACTTGAAAGTCCGGACCAATCGTTCAGCGGCACCGTTTGACTGAGGCGAAAACGGCGCGGATGTCAGATGTTGAATACCATTGGCCTGGCAGAATGACTGAAATTCTGCGGACATGAATTGTGGGCCATTGTCGGAAACAATAGTCTGCGGAAGACCTTCAATGCAAAAGATAGCAGACAACGCTTGGATGGTGGCAGATGACGTCGTGGAAGACATCCGGACAACAAAAGGAAAATTACTGAAGCCATCTACCAGAACCAACCATCGAGCATTCCAGAACGGACCAGCAAAATCAATGTGCAAGCGTTGCCAAGGGGAAGTGGCTTTTGGCCATGCAAAGACTTTCCGCTGCGGTGCGGATTGTTGTTCGGCACACGCCATGCAAGAAGAACACATATTCGTAATCGCAGCATCGATTCCGAACCAAGTACAGTGCTGACGAGCAAGTTGTTTCGTTCGCACTATACCCCAATGTCCTTGGTGAAGAAGCCGTAAAACAGAAGACTGTAACGAACGTGGGACCACGACTCTGGACTGATCATTATCAGAACGCAACAACAAAACACCACGTCGAACAAATAGTCTCTCCTTGTGAGCAAAAAATCGGCGAACCAACGGATCCTCGATCCGTGATTTTGAGAAGGGCCATTGCGTAGCAACAAAACGCAAAACAGTAGCAAGGACAGGGTCAGCAGCTGTGTCGGTAGCTACACGACGAAAATCAATCGGAAACGATTCGACCACTTCATCGGTTTCCGAATCAATGAACATGCAAGCAAGTTCGGAAGAATCGAATGCTTTATCCTCAGCAACAGGCAAACGGGACAACGCATCGGCTTTTCCTTGCTTAGCAGTGGACCGATACAAGATATCGTAGCGGTACTGCGAGAGGAAAATAGACCAGCGAATGAATTTCTGCGCTGTACGTGGAGGTACAGGCTTGGTCGGATGAAAAAGCGATGTCAAAGGTTTGTGGTCTGTGATGATGGTAAAGTGACGACCATACAAGAAATCATGGAACTTAGTAACACCAAACACGAGAGCCAAAGCTTCTTTCTCTATCTGTGAATAATTTCTTTGCGCAGACGAGAGCAATTTGGACGCAAAGGCAATAGGGCGATCATGCGAGCCAACTTTGTGCGCAAGCACAGCACCGATCCCGAAATCCGATGCATCTACCATCAACAAAAGGGGTTTCTGGGGATCGAATGGCGTAAGGCAAGTATTAGAAAGCAACGCCGATTTCAACTGGCGAAAGGCGCGTTCGCATTCCGTCGTCCAGACGAACGGAACACCTTTACGGCGTAAGCGATGAAGCGGAGCTGAAATGGAAGAAGCGCGCGGCACAAATTTATGATAATATTTAATTTTATCCAACACACTCTGTAGCTGCTTCATATTTTGCGGCAAAGGCAATTCTTGTATGGCACGGAGGTGCTCTGGACTCGGATGTATGCCTTGGGCATTAATGACATGTCCCAGGTATGGTAAGTCACGAGCAAAAAACACACATTTGTTCTTCCGCAAGCGAAGACCATTTTGTCGCAAGACGTGAAATAACATTCGTAGGTTCGCAAGATGATCTTCTTCTGTCTGTCCGGAGACCACTATATCGTCCAGATAGTTTGCTGCAGTAGGGACCGACGCACAAATAGTTTGTAAATGTTGCTGAAACAATGCAGGGGCGGACGCACACCCGAATGGCAGTCTTTTGAACCTGTACAATCCAAGATGCGTGTTAACCACCAATACGCGCTGGAATTCGTCGTCCACCGGTATTTGCAAGTACGCATCGGCTAGTTCCAACTTTGAAAAATATTTTCCCGGGCACAGTTTAGCAAAAAGATCTTCCGGACGGGGCAAAGGAAAAGTAGCAGTCACTAGTTGTGGATGCACTGTGGCCTTGAAGTCCACGCAAAGTCTCAATTTTCCGGAAGGTTTTGGCAAAATTACGGGTGAGGCCCAGAGAGAAGCTTGCACACGTTCAATTATACCCTGTGATTCTAGATCGTTTAATGTTCTTGCGACCTCATCACGCAATACATGGGGAACATTGCGCGCTCTGAAAAATTTCGGTTGCGCATTGACTTTCAGTTCCAAATGTGCTTCATAGTTTTTAGCGCAACCTAAGCCCGGTGCAAAAATGTCTGCAAATTCGTCACACAGACGAGAAACACTGTCTGAAGGCACAGGTTGATTCACTGATAGGACCTGATTTACAATAGACATGTTAAACAACTGAAATAAATCTAAACCAAACAAGTTCACTGCAGTAGAAGAACTAAGAACGTAAAATGACACAAGTTTTGTTTGTCCCTTGTATGTGGCAAGAAGGCTGCACTGTCCTAACACAGGTATATTCTGTCCTGAATAACTATGTAACTTAACATTTGCGGCATGCAACGGAGGTGCGCCCAGTTGTTTGTACGTGTCGTGATTGAGCAATGAAACTGCAGCTTCGGTATCGAGCTGGAATGGTATGACCTTGCCATTAAAGTCCAAATCTACAAAAAGTTTATTGTCCTGCTGACGACAAGAGCGACTGTTTTGTGCAAGTTGAACAGACACTTGTACAGAATCACTTGCTAATTGACGTGATTTCCGGCGACGTCGACGCACACGTTGTGTGGGACGAACACAGTCACTGTTAGAGAAAGTGGCACTGGACGAAGCGGAATTAACGACATGAATGTCCATGGGCGAATGTCCACGAGCCTGAGTGTCCTTGGTTCGATTCCGGCGCGAAGCAAAGGGCCTGGAATGGTTGTGATTGTCTGATCTGAGCATTTTCTGGCAAACACTTTGAACATGTCGTTTCCTATTGCAGAAAAAGCAAATAGCTTGGCGTGACGGGCAATGTTCACGCGAATGTCTAGTAGCACACTGCGGGCATGATTTCACTGCATTTGTGTGCTGGCGCGGCACACCTGGTTTAGAGCGCGGCGGCAGCTGCGTCGAAGTGCGCGAGGGCAGGTTACCGGGCCGCGCAGCGCGTCCAGTGGGCCGGTTAATGTTACACACGGCTGGCGAAGTTTCAAAAGATTCCTGAGCACAGTCAAGTGTCTTGTCTATCCAATATGTCTATCACTTGTTGAAGGGAGGGATTAACTAGTTTCAAAATTTGCTCCCATATGCGAACATCAGAAACGTTCTGTGCAATTGCATCACGCACCATTGTATCTGAAAAAGAAAGGCCACAGTCACAGTCAAAGGCACAGTCCCTAGTAAGTCCTTGCAATGTTGCTACCCACTGCCTATTAGTTTGACCGGCCGTACGTTTTGTACGAAAGAAAGTATACCTTTTTGCAACTACATTAACTGTTTCTTTGAAATAGGCATCTAAAGCAGACAAAAGTTCTTCGTAGGACAGAGTTGCTACGTCGCGTCGGGGAAACAATTTCACTATCACACGGTAGGTGGACACACCGACACAAGAAAGCAAAAACGGCTGCCGCTCATTACCTTGAATTCTGTAGGCGGCTAGATGAAATCCGAACTGTCGGGACCATTCAGTCCACGATTCTTGCGCTGGATCGTAGTGTCTAAAAGGCGGTGCAACTGAGAGTTGTGGCTGTGGTAGCGGTGAAGCGGCGGCTGCCGCATCGGTTTGAATGGCACGTTGACCCTGGACGAGCTGTCCAAGGGCATCCAATAACGCCTGCGTCTGCTGATTCTGCAAGCAATAAAATTCGGGCAGTACATCTGGCGAAGCCATGACACAAGTAAATGTAAGCAATCAGAAAGAACACTTTTCCTTCGTCGCCAATCTGTTGTGGCGTAACAAGCTAGTTACGCCACACGGAGAAGGGGGCCGAAAGGCACGCGTACACACACGCCGACTGGCGTCAAGTCTGGAACAGGATACGTTATGACTGCTATAAAGAAAATACGTAGCTTTGGAATATACTTAACTTTTAATCACTCCTTGTGATACATCTCTCTTGACTATACAAATGAGACTCGTAAGATACATGCACTGTTACAATTGGCGCCTTGCTAGGTCGTAGCCATGGACTTAGCAGAAGGCTATTCTAACTGTCTCTCGGCAAATGAGGGGAAGGCTTCGTCCGTATTGTCGCTAGCAATGTCGTCCGTACAACTGGGGCGAGTGCTATATCGTATCTCGAGAACTGCCTTGTGGTGGCGCTCGGTCTGCGATCACACAGTGGCGACACGTGGGTCCGACATGTACTAAATGGACCGCGGCCGATTTAAGCTACCACCTAGCAAGTGTGGTGTCTGGCGGTGACACCACAATTTCCTTATACAAAACATATTTTACTGTGCAGATTTATGTTCATTATGTCCGCCCCCAGTAGCTATATGGTCAGCGTGACGGACTGTCAATCCTCTGTGCCCGGTTTCGATTCCTGGCTGGGTCGGGGAATTTTCTCCTCCCAGGGACTGGGTGTTGTGCTGTCCTCATCATCATCCTATCATCCTCATCGACTGCAGGTCGCCGAAGTGGCGTCAAATTGAAAGACCGGCCTGCCCAACGGAGGGGCCCTAGCCATACGATTAAATACATAAAAATGTTCATTATTGAATCTGACAATTACATTGTACCAAATTTGATCTGCTATATGAAGAATGAAGAAGTAAAAGCAGCAGTTGCATGGCATCATAGTATTATTATTGGTTTATCATAAAAATTAGTGTAGGCTTATGTACTCTGAAAGTCTCAAAATGAAATTCAGAAGTAAAATCAAGTAGGTTATTCCTGAAATACTGACATGGAAAAATAATAAGTATTCTGTGAAATGAAGCAAATAGGCTGCTGTTAAAAAGGTACAATAATTTAGTGTGAAAAACAAGTGTGAACCTACATGCAACTAACTAAAATTTATTAAAATATATGTCAAACACCTGTTAAAGAAGTATGCATATATTACGGATGCAGTCATTGGGCAGTCATTAGGCAGTCATTAGTAAAAGAATTGGCCATGTGCGAGTAGGGCTAGCGCTCTGGGGGTTGCATACAAAGTTATGTATATAGATGGTTCATCAATCCTGGGAATCGAGACTCACCACGATTTCTGCCTGTTATCGATATCGGTAATGGCAAGATATCAGTCCTGGGAAATCAAAGACTTTCGAGAAGGTTTAGTTTAAACTTCTAAGTATAAAGTTTTCACAAATTATAATTATTTTTCCTTGTTATAGAATTACAAGTTGACAATTTTAGAATTTTTCCCTTTACTTCTATGCGAAAACTTTGCTTCTTCCAAGATTTCACGTTTCTAGGTTCACGGGAATTATCCTATACATGCTGGTGAGTGAGTTTGCGAGTATCTAAATGTATGACGTAAATGGCAGTATCTTTTAATTGCATTAACTTGGAAGGTTACATTTTTTAGATCGTCAAGGGATCATAAACCTTAGTATGAGACATAAATGTCAACTCGATACGTCTGCCCCTTCTTGAGAAAAAGGGTTCTTAACAAACAGACGGACAATCAGACAGCTGGATAACAAATGACCAAAAAATTGATTTTTTTTTTCGCGTGATGTAATTACAGATTAACAATGTTCCAATTTTTTTCTTTACGTATACCGTGAAACCTTGCTTCTTGTCAAATTTCATCTCTCTAGATGAACGGGTAGTACCCTATAGGTTTTGACGAATGAATTTACGAGTACCAAAATATGTGACATAAATTGACGTTTCTTTTGTTTGCACTGTCTTAGAAGCTTAATTTTTTTACGCTATCAAGCTCCCATAAACATTAATACGTGACATAAAGTTCAACTTCATACGCCTACCTGTTCTTGACGAACATGGTTCTGAACACTAGGACCGACACACAGACAGACGGACAGAGAAGAGATGCTACAAGGATTCCGTCTTTACCGACTGTGATACGGAACCCTAAAAATGAGTTACATATTTGTAGAAGCAATTTTTTTAATTTTTTCATTTTATTTTCTTTTTTTTTTACGGGGTCTAAGTTATTGAGCCCAGTTTCTTAATTCACTTTCCTGTGTTTTTCACTAAGTAATATAGGAGATATTAGTTTAAATGCTTATTAATACTATCAAAACTGCTTACTGGTGGCATTTATTGTATTGCAAATTGCTGGAATATGCTTTCGAAAATGAAGTTACCAATTTTTTGCTATTACTGGCTGCAAACTGAATGACACTGCATAGGCAACATTTCAAAGTTAGTAGACGTCTAAACTACAGTGACAATGAGCACTGACAGTCTAAAAAATGGTTCAAATGGCTCTGAGCACTACGGGACCTAAACTCTGAGGTCATCACTCCCCTAGAACTACTTAAAACTATCTAACCTAAGGACATCACACACATCCATGCCCGAGGCAGGATTCCGAACTTGCGACCGTAGCAGTCGCGCGGTTCCAGACTGAAGCGCCTAGAACCGCTCGGCCACACCGGCCGGCGGCTGACAGCCTAATAAAGCAAGAGTTCATGTCTGCAAGGAGGTGTAGCTCCACGCACTTCTGTTCCTTCGACATTTAAAGGAACTATCACTTTGTTGGCGTCCACAACTCAGTATTGGAACAGATATTTCCCCAAGTGAAGTGCGATGGATATTCTTTGAAATGTGCGAACGGTGAACTATAATTCTTCTTTGAATGCGTTGTTGTTCGGCTTGATTAGTTCTTTCCTTATTATACGCTTTTATTGGCTAACAAAGAAAACGTAGGTAAGTTTTTTGCTAACACTTTGTGCATATGATTTGAAAGTTGT
Source organism: Schistocerca piceifrons (assembly GCF_021461385.2). Taxonomy (NCBI): domain Eukaryota; kingdom Metazoa; phylum Arthropoda; class Insecta; order Orthoptera; family Acrididae; genus Schistocerca; species Schistocerca piceifrons. The sequence goes on from NC_060140.1 coordinate 349,997,883, forward strand.
GATTGCAGCGAGCGAGAAACAGGACAGAGTTCTACCTTCATCAGCTATCGATGCAAATACAGGAAAGAGGATTTAAAAAGATCACGAAAGCATACTTTTCACATCACATACTTCTCTTCTTAGATGTTTGAAATGTATAGACAATAGGAAAGCTACATTGACAAGGCCCAATACGTCGTGTTACGGGATCCAATACACATTTAAGACCCGAAAAACGTTTGAAACTGCCTTCCTGACATTATGCTATTAGCATAACCACTGTAATATTTACTATCTGAAACAAATGTCGCGTGCAAGCAATCGTAAATACCATAGTCCCCATATAAACATTATTTTGCTCATGTTTGTGCCCATCTAACATGGCGGCACCAGCTTCAGCACAACGTACAGCCTAAGTCTGTAGGGCTGTCTCCCCTTAATTTTACCTCCATGGAGAATTCGGATAGTCGCAGTATCTTTGTTCTTTGATTACACTTAATTAGCGTACCGTCCGTCCTTCAGTGCTAAATATTCTACATTTATAGGACAGATATGAGTTCATGAAATTTGATGCTTTTGGACTTTTTAATTATAATTTGTGTATTTGGTTTTCGCCACAGATCATCATTACTTCGCCGCATCTGAATGAAATAGTCTCTGGTATGAAATAGCCTTCTTTCATACAAAATGCAAATCGAATTTAAATTCCAATATTCTCTCTTCACTGAACTGTTTATTTTTATAACGTCATAATAAATGAATGTGTAGGTATTAATGAGCACTTTAACTGCTTTACTATCACCAAATAGGTCAAAGTCCATTTGCTAATTTGCGTGAATTTTTAGAATCCGAAGTTAAACTCTCTTCATTAGCGCCAATTACAGTCTTTTATTTAATTATCAACTTTTGTAAAGTGGCAATAATTTTTTCTGTTACCACTTCTTCAAAAAATTCTCTTCACAAAATTCAAAAGTTAATAAGGACACTGATTTCTTCCAACTAATTTCAACTACTTCACAGAAGTTTTATTTGCGTACAATGTGTACATAGTCGTATGACGTAATACCAAGATCAGAATACAACTCTTGATTTATCAAGATCTCAGGAACGACTAATAGTTTTGTTAAGTATATATTACACCTTTCTTTCTATGTACATTGTTACAAAAAATAGGCTTAGCAAGAACTTGTCGCTCTTGGCATCTTCTTCATCGTTCTGCCCACCGAAATGATGGCGAATATGTCCGATGGGTTAACTACTTTCACGGAGGTGAAAACTGCCGTCGCTGCCAACTTCTTGCTGTGCTGCTCATAAAACAAAATAAAATAACATCGTTTATGGTTCTATGTGAATAATGCAAGTACATAACACAAAATTATCAGTCTCAATTTTATTAAAATATGAATTCGACTTACCATATATAGTTGCCGCTGGGAAAACCGGTAACGATACTACTGAATATTTTGTATCACTACAATCTAACGGAAGCAACATCTTCAATATATGAAATAGCTGCGTTCACAGGAATCATCGTGGTTACGGAGGAAATATCAGATTTAACAAAGATATCACACAGCCTAATTTCAAGTCCTACAGTTTCTCAGTAAAATCAGTTAGTTCAGATGGTTCAAATGGCTCTGAGCACTATGGGACTTAACCTCTAAGATCATCAGACCCCTAAACTTAGAACTACTTACACCTAACTATCCTAAGGACATCACACACACCCATGCCCGAGGCAGGATTCGAACCTGCGACCGTAACGGTCGCGCAGTTCCAGACTGATTCGCCTACAGCCGCTCGGCTACCCCGGCCGGCAAAAGCAATTGAGTTTTTAATATCAAACAATGGAAAATCAGATTTGGAATATTAATAACATAAGGAAAAGATAAATTGCTATTCACCGTAAAGATTACATGCTTAGTTGCAGACAGCCACAACGAAAAGACAGTTATACTTTTAGATGTCGGCCAAAGCATTCTTCTGGAAAGGTAATACACACAGACACACACACACACACACACACACACACACATACACACACACACACACACACAAGCACACCTCACGGTACAAGCTGCCGGAGATGGCGGCCGTGTGTGCGTGAGGTGTGCTTGCTTGTGTGGATGAATGTGTGTCTGTTTCTTTTCCTGAAAAAGGCTTTGGACGAAAGCTAAATGTGTAACTGTCTTTTCGTTGTGCTTTTCTGCAATTCAGTGTGTCATCTATACGGTGAGCAGCAATCTATCTTTTCCTTATACTGTTGACTTTTTAATATGATTGTCAGTTCTACCAACGTAGGGTGTTAGTTATTTCAGACAGTGTATGGAACTGCAAGTAGGAGTTTTCACGCCCGTTTAAACGATCATACGAGGATATATTGCTTTGGATAAGATGGTACATCAGTTGCAGTGGGAACACAATTTTCATTGTGGTGTGGAGTAAATGAAATAAAAATTTGATAACACTAGTACTTAAATCAAGATAATGCATTATTGTGCATGTTTACAACAGAAATTTATACACATCATAATAATTCCAATAGAAGGGGAGTTAAATACAAGGTGGCTGATGGAATTCTAACAATCAATTACTTCTAATCTAGAACGATATCACTAGTCAGAGGCTTATGCATTTGCCATGATTAATTATTAGGTTCATAATGTTCTGAAAATGCTGGGCCTATTGAGCCTCCAACGCAGCTTCCAGTGTTTTACATCTGAAGATGTCTCCGCGGACTGGGAACAGAATAATATAATTCTCTGCGTCGATCACGGCCTCTCTGATCGGACGTTTTCCGTAAGTAAACATTGGCCATGAAAGCCTTCTTTGTATTACTCGTTGGTACTGTTTAGTATCCGTCAGTAGTCGTCTTTGTGGCGTAGAGTATTTAAATGAGACTTTGGTGTCCTGTAGTGCATGAGATTTTAAAATCGAAAAAGTGTCTTTGCTAGCTTAATTCATCCGACAGCAGACGTCATTTCTGCCAAGCAAACTCGGGAGCTTTGATGTAAGATACCAAAACAGAAATAGTCCATTTACAAAGCTTGTCATGTTTGTTCAGCTTTCATCAGGACAGAAAAATGAAAAAATAAAATTTTCTGTAATATTAGTCCTCTTTGTAGCATAGCGGGACAACTTTTGCCGACCGGAAACTAAAATCATACGGCCATTACTATGTAAATTACATCAAATACACACATCAAAAAAAGTTTTGCATCACCTCGGTTTCGAGAGTTCCGGAACCTGTACAGGAAATTGTAATAGAGATCAACATAAATATCAATTCCTCCCTTTCTATTGCTCATGAAAACCACACATTTCATGTTGTACCACCATACAACTAGGACTTCAGAGGTGGTGGTCCAGGTTGCTGTACACACCGGTACCTGTAATACCCAGTAGCACGTCCTCTTGCATTGATGCATGCCTGCATTAGTCTTGGCATAGCATCCACAAATTCATCAAGGCAGTGTTGGTCCACATTGTCCCACTTCTCAACGGCGATTTGGCGTAGATCCCTCACTGTGGTTGGTGGGCAACGTCGTCCATAAAGAGCCCTTTTCAGTCTATCCCAGGCATGTTCGATAGGAGTCATGCCTGGAGAACTTGCTGGCCACTGCAGTCGAGCGATATCGTTATCTTGAAGGAAGTCATTCACAAGATGTGCACGATGGGGGCGCGAATTGTCGTCAATGAAGACGAATGCCTCGCCAATATGCTGCCGATATGGGTGCACTATCGGTCGGAAGATGGCATTCATGTATCGCACGTATCATACAGCCGTTACGGCGCTTTCCAAGACCAAGACCACCAGCGGCGTACGTCGGCCCCACATTATGCCACCCCAAAACAGCAGGTAACCTACACCTTGCTGCACTCGTTGGACAGCGTGTCTAAGACGTTCAGCCTGACCGGGTTGCCTCCAAACACGTCTCCGACGATTGTATTGTTGAAGGCATATGCGACACTCATCGGTGAAGAGAACGTGATGCCAGTCTTGAGCGGTGCATACGGCATGTTGTTGGGCCCATCTGTACCGCGCTGCATCGTGTCTTGGTTGCATAGATGGACCTCGCCATGGACGTCGGGAGTGAAGCTGCGTATCATGCAGCCTGTTGCGCACGGTTTGAGTCGTAACACGACGTCCTGTGGATGCACAAAAAGCATTATTCAACATGGTGGCGTTGCTGTAAGGGTTCCTCCTAGCCGTAACCCGTAGTTAGAGGTCATCCTTTGCAGCAGTAGCCCTTGGGCGGCCTGGGCGAGGCATGTCATCGACAGTGCCTCTGTCTCTGTATCTCCTCCATGTCCGAACAACATCGCTTCGCTTCACTCGGAGGCGCCTGGACACGTCCCTTGTTGAGAGCCCTTCCTGGCACAAAGTAACAATGCGGACGTGATCGAACAGCGGTGCCGGCCGTTGCGACCGAGCGGTTCTAGGCGCTTCAGGCCTAACCGCGCTGCTGCTGCTGCCTTGGGCATGGATGTGTGTGATGCCCTTAGGTTGGTTAGGTTTAGGTAGTTCCAAGTCTAGGGGACTGATGACCTCAGATGTTATGTCCCATAGTGCTTGGAGCCATTTTTTTTTTTTTTTCGAATCGCGGTATTGACCGTCTAGGCATGGTTGAACAACAAACAACACGAGTCGTATACCTCTTTGATGGTGAAATGACTATCGGAGCCCCTCCGTCTAATAGGCGCTGCTCATGCGTATTTGTTTACATCCTTGGGCAGGTATGGTGACATCTCTGAACAAAGGGGCTGTGTCAAAAATGTTCAAATGTGTTGAAATCTTATGAGACTTAACTGCTAAGGCCATCAGTCCCTAAGCTTACACACTACAGGTAACTTAAATTATCCTAAGGATAAACGCACACACACCCATGCCCGAGGAAGGACTCGAACCTCCGCCGAAAGGAGGGGGGGGGGCTGTGTCTGTGATACAGTACCCACAGTCATCTCTATCTTCAGGAGTTTTGGGAACCAGGGTGATGCAAACATTTTTTTAATGTGTGTAAATTTGAACATCCATCTGAAGATGAACTTGCGTGGTAGGAACTAGTAATGCTACTATTTAGTAATAAACGTATCTATTAACAGTCACTGGAAGCTGCGTTTACGTACCTCATTTTCAAACGCACGAAAGCATTACCTTACTTTTGACAAAATACTGTTTCACTCTTGCCTTCCATCTCCGTCACCTGAAATGAATGAAATACAGGTATCCGTGATGCTACCAAAGGAGTGACCATCCGCTTAACGGGATGTGGTTCGTATGCTGAGTGGAGATCATAACATTGCTTGGTTGGAGACGTACCCTCAGCTTTGGCAGATGCCACTGCCAGTCATAACTTCCTTAATTTCCAAAAGAAAGCCAACCCAATGCCTGTACTCGCGGACGGGGAAATTAGTGTCCTTCAAAGTTAAACGTTGCATTCTTGATAACTTAGACATTTTCTAATACTTCTGTGTAGTTCAATTTTGCTTCTCGGGATTTTTATCTCTTTTACTGCAGTTTTACTTTCTTGTCTTTGTTTTAATACGAGGGTGTACTGAAAAGTAATGCCTCCGAAATCCTACGTAAACACTCTTAAAGATTTTTAAATGAAGCAGACATTATAAACATTCAACATCTTTTTTTTAATGTATACATGTTTATTTCTGAACAATTCACTCTGGCGAGGAACATATTTCTCGCAACGAGATACTAGTTTCCTGATGCCGTCAGTGGTCAATGTTTAACTTTGTTGGCGGAATCACAAACTCACCTCTGCTTGTACCGCTTCACCACTATCAGCGTGAAGTCCTCGAAGGTGTTCTTTAAGTTTTGGAAACAGATAAAAATCGGATGGGACCGAGTCGGTCAGTATGGAGGACGGTCGATGACAATGAACCCAAGCTGTCGGACTGTTGCAGACGTCGCAGCACTCGTGTTCGGTCTGGAATTGTCATGCTGAATGAGAGGGTGCTCCACGAGTGGACGAATTACGTTTTTAGTAGCGCATAGCATGTTCAAATGTGTGTGAAATCTTATAGGACTTAACTGCTAAGGTCATCAGTCCCTAAGCTTACACACTACTTAATCTAAATTATCCTAAGGACAAAAACACACATCCATGCCCTAAGGAGGAGTCGAACCTCCGCCGGGACCAGCCGCACAGTCCATGATTGCAGCGCCTTAGACGCGCTTAGATTGTAAACTCTTTTTCAGAAGCGAATGTGAACGTAATGCTACCATCATTCTAAGTATTACTGAGCAGGAACACTACACTCTTTAGAAACTTTTAACGTTAGTTGACGTTTTATAATTGGGCTGTTAGATGCTAGGTGCATGTTACAATAAAACACTGCTGAGAACTGCAGGCAGCAGGAATTCTGGCAGCATTCGGCCCGCGTGCCGCAGTTTGACGACCACTGCATTAAAGGAATACGAAGAGGTCCTGTTCCCGCACCGACATTGAAGACCATGATTCGTAAGTTCGAATTAACTGCCGATGTGGGGATTCGACAAAAAAATTTTTTGGGTATGGTACCGCTTCATATTGTATGGAACTACTGCTGGAAGAATCAACGTTGCGGCCACGGTTGCAGCGGATCTCTTCTGGGTCTGCTGGTGCGTTCTAGCTATGCAGCGTCCCTTACATTTTGTTATTACTGTTCACTGCGCATGCTATTACGTTATAATTTTAAAAAGATAGTTCATTTCATTTAAGGAAGAAGAAGAGGGAACTTTATTTTCATGGGTTACTGCGGACAGTGTAACCTCTGTTGTCTATGTGCCGTGAATGGTGGTCACCGGCGAATGAGAAGTTGGCTCCTGTTTACCAAGTTCTGGACGTCGGCCGCGCTGCAACAGTCTCTCACTGGTAGTGCTCGCGCCTCGAATTGAGAGTGCGGTCTGTTGGGCTCTGATTGCTGGCAGCCAAGATGGAGCAAGGCTGAGTCCATCTTCACTATTCATGTTCTTTGAGTGTCTAAGTAGTTCGATAGCCCCTCTGATTTTGCGTTTCGTCATAACCGGCTGATTGGCTAACACACAGGCTTCGCTGAATTTTATTTCTTTTCCGAAATCTTGCTGATGTTCTGCGCTGCAGATTTGTTGTGTTGCCCTAGACGAATGTAGTGCTCTGTTCCCGAATGCGCGTTGCTATTGACCTGCTAGTCTGGCCATTGTACGCCTCACCACATTCACATTCCACGTTGTGCACGCCTGCAGTGTGTGATACATCCACCTTGTCCTTCGTGAAGCCTACCACCTCCTTGATCTTGCGATTGTGAGGATTGTTGCTGGGAGAGGCCGACGAACAATTGCGCCACAATCTGTCGAAGAAGTTACTGTTTCCGTAGCCGAGAAACCTGGACGCAATGTGTGATCTTCAAACGGTGCACGAGCTGCGTCACGACAGCTGAACATTTCGTGGTTCGCTGTTATTTCGGGGAACAGTAGAGCAATGACTAATGCGGTGCCACGCTGTCATTGATGCAGAGGTCGTCAGATTGAGCAACGTTTATAACCTGCAACGTAAACAGGGTGCGCTGTTAATGACTGTATTCACCACCCGTGGAAATTAAAATGTATTCCTTTACTAGTTATTTCTCTTCCGAATGTCCTTAATAATGTTTCCACGCAGTTCCATTATCCTACGATCACTCGTTTGTCACAGGGGCCCGATCAAGCAGTGAAACTTCAATTACAACCAACTTGTACCTGGAGGACGGCCAAGTTTTTTACATGTTGACGTGGGAAATTTTGGTTGCTTCTTGAGATGAACGATGTGACGGAAGGTCTCAGGAGATCTCCTGTTTGCTCGTTGCCAGACAGCTTTTCCTGTTTAAGGCTGCAAGCGTTCGTCTCTGATGTCACTGAAGATAAAGTCGTCTAAATTAGTAGACTGCTCATCTTCAAATTTATTCCCTCACTAGTCAAGGATTATGAAGAAGAAATGTGACGAGGGACGTATTAACAACCTACAAGATTTTACCCTCAGTTTTTATATGTTGTTGTTTAGGTCTTCAGTCCTGAGACTGGTTTGATGCAGCTCTCCATGCTACTCTATTCTGTGCAAGCTTCTTCATCTCCCAGTACTTATTGGAACCTACATCCTTCTGAATCTGCTTAGTGTATTCATCTCTTGGTCTCCCACTACGAGTTGTACCCTCCGCGCTGCCCTCCAATACTAAATTCGTGATCCCTTGATGCCTCAGAACATGTTCTACCAACCGATCCCTTCTTCTAGTCAAGTTGTGTCACAAATTTCTCTTCTCCCCAATTTCTGTCGATACCTCCTCATTAGTTATGTGATCTACCCATCTAATCTTCAGCATTCTTCTGTAGCACTACATTTCGAAAGCTTCTGTTCTCTTCTTGTCCAAACTATCTATCGTCCATGTTTCACTTCCATACATGGCTACACTCCATACAAAAATCTACCAGGTGGCTTCCTCTTTTTCATTTCTTCCCCCCCAATCCATATGCACCTACTACGTTTCCTTCTCTCCCTTTTCCTACTCTCGAATTCCAATCACCCATGACTAATAAATTTTCGTCTCCCTTCACTACCTGAATAATTTCTTTTATCTCATCGTACATTTCATCAATTTCTTCATCATCTGCAGAGCTAGTTGGCATATAAACTTGTACTACTGTAGTAGCGGTGGGATTCGTGTCTATCTTGACCACAATAATTCTTTCACTATGCTGTTTGTAGTAGCTTACCCGCACTCCTATTTTTTTATTCATTATTGAACCTACTCCTGCATTACCCCTATTTGATTTTGTATTTATAACCCTGTATTCACCTGACCAAAAGTCTTGTTCCTCCTGCCACCGAACTTCACTTATTCCCACTATATCTAAGTTTAACCTATCTATTTCCCTTTTTAAATTTTCTAACCTACCTGCCCGATTAAGAGATCTGAGATTCCACGCTCCGATCCATAGAATGCCAGTTTTCTTTCTCCTGGTAAGGACGTCCTCCTGAGTAGTCCCCGCCCGGAGATCCGAATAGGGAACTATTTTACCTCCGGAATATTTTACCCAAGAGGACGCCATCATCATTTAACCATACAGTAAAGCTGCATGCCCTCGGGAAAAACTACGACTGTAGTTTCCCCTTGCTTTCAGCCGTTCGCAGTACCAGCAGAACAAGGCCGTTTTGGTTAGTGTTACAAGGCCAGATCAGTCAATCATCCAGACTGTTGCCCCTGTAACTACTGAAAAGGCTGCCGCTCCTCTTCAGGAACCACACGTTTGTCTGGCCTCTCAACAGATACCCCTCCGTTGTGGTTGTACCTACGGTACGGCTATCTCTATCGCTGAGGCACGCAAGCCTCCCTACCAACGGCAAGGTCCATGGTTCATGGGGTTTTTATATGATTTAGATTATACTGGACAGCCGGATGCAGCGTGACACGCTGGAGACGGTGGCGATCCGTGTATTGAATAGAGACGCTAGCTCACCTGTTGGCAGTGTCACTCTCGTGACGAGTATTTTAAACCGGTTGCGCCTCCGAGGCTCTCTTCCGTTTTGAATATTCACTCGCAATGACACAAGCAAAACACCGCCCTGTACGAGCTCTAATTACAGTTATCTACAACACCCAGTTCCACGCCTGATATGCTATTCACGGGCGGGTCACGCAAGGCGGCAAAAGGCTTGCATCATGCTGTCAGGTACTCATTATCGACAACACCTCCACTGCTCTTCATTACCGTCAGGCTAGCATCCAAACTTGCTGCTATGTTTACACGATGTTACTACCGCAGCAAGTGAAGTTCACATTATAATATGGCGATACGGGAGTAACTATGTATCGGGACATCAAGTGGAACGATCACATGCGGATGATGCTGTAGTATACAGAGAAGTTGCTGCACTAGAAAATTGTAGCGAAATACAGGAAGATCTGCAGCAGATAGGCACTTGATGCAGTGAGTGGCAACTGACCCTTAACATAGACAAATGTAATGTATTGCGAGTGCATAGAAAGAAGGATCCTTTATTGAATGATTATATGATAGCGGAACAAACTCTGGTAGCAGTTACTTCTGTAAAATATCTGGGAGTATGCGTACGGAACGATTTGAAGTGGAATGATCATATCAAATTAATTGTCGGTAAAGAGGGTGCCAGGTTGAGATTCATTGGGAGAGTCCTTAGAAAACAAAGGAGGTGGCTTACAAAACACTCGTTCGACCTATACTTGAGTATTGCTCATCAGTGTGGGATCCGTACCAGGTCGGGTTGACAGAGGAGATAGAGAAGATCCAAAGAAGAGCGGCACGTTTCGTCACAGGGTTTTTTGGTAAGCGTGATAGCGTTACGGAGATGTTTAGCAAACTCAAGTGGCACACTCTGCAAGAGAGGCGCTCTGCATGGCGGTGTAGCTTGCTGTCCAGGTTTCGAGAGGGTGAGTTTCTGGATGAGGTATCGAATTATTGCTTCCCCCTACTTATACCTCCCGAGGAGATCACGAATGTAAAATTAGAGAGATTCGAGCGCGCACGGTGGTTTCCGGCAGTCGTTCTTCCCGCGAACCATACGCGACTGGAACAGGAAAGGGAGGTAATGACAGTGGCACGTGAAGTGCCCTCCGCCACACACCGTTGGGTGGCTTTCGGAGTATAAATGTAGATGTAGATGTAGACGTAATATATTCTGTCGAACATAATGCAAAATGCAAGCTTAGATTCATTGGTGCGATGCAGCGTAACTGAAGTTCGTCTAAGAAACTGATTCCTCGTAAAAAATTAAAAATAAAGAAACAGAGCCTATTCTGGGTTACTGCTCTGTGAGTGGGAATCCATACCAGCTCCCACGAAGACCTCTACATGTACATCCACGTCTATGCAAATCATTGTAAAGTGCATGGCAGAGGGAACTTACCAAATGGCTCTGAGCACTATGGGACTTAACATCTGTGGTCATCAGTCCCCTGGAACTTAGAACTACTTAAACCTAACTAACCTAAGGACATTACACACATCCATGCCCAAGGCAGGATTCGAACCTGCGACCGTAGCAGTCGCGCGGTTCCGTACTGAGCGCTAGAACCGTGAGACCACCGCGGCCGGCAGGAACTTACCACTTACTACATATCTTCTCGTTCCATACCCCTATGGGACGCTGAAAGAATGATTGCTTAATAGTTCTGTGTGCTCTGTAATTAGTGTAATCTTGTTTTCGCAGTCACTTCGGGAACGAAACGTCGGAGGTTGTAATATATTCCTAGATTCCTCACTTAATCCTGGTTCTTTGAACTTCATGAGTAGCATTCACGGGTTAGCCGGCCGAGTTGGCCGAGCGGTTCTAGGCGCTTCAGTCTGGAACGGCGCGACCGCTACAGTCGCAGGTTTGAATCCTGCCTCGGGAATTGGTGTGTGTAATGTCCTTAGGTTAGTTAGGTTTAAGTTCTAAGTTCTAGGGGACTGATGTTAAGTCCCATAGTGCTCAGAGCCATTTGAACCTTCACGGGTTACGTTGGTCTCTAACTTCAAGCTTCTGCAAGCTCGGGTTTTTCAGTATACTGATGACACTCTCTCAAGAATCAAACACATCTATGACCATTCTGACTTCTTTACATACTTTCAGTTTCCCCTGTTACACGTATTTGGTATGGATTCTACACTCTTGAGCAACTTTCTAAGATGGGTCGCAAGAGTGGTTTTGAGCAATATCATTTGTAGACCGTATTTTCCCTGTATCCAGCCAATGAACTTGTCTTACCTAAGACTGGGTCTATAAGTCATGGATGGACAGGGTCACGTTACCTTCGTTTCGTGATGAAAAAAATGGTTCAAATGGCTCTGAGCACAATGGGACTCAACTGCTGAGGTCATTAGTCCCCTAGAACTTAGAATTAGTTAAACCTAACTAACCTAAGGACAACACAAACATCCATGCCCGAGGCAGGATTCGAACCTGCGACCGTAGCGGTCTTGCGGTTCTAGACTGCAGCGCCTTTAACCGCACGGCCACTTCGGCCGGCTCGTGATGAAAGAAATGCTATCATCACGTAACGAAGGTTACGTGATTCCGGCCAGCTACTCTGCACCATTACGTTTCTGCTGAGATCCATTGTCTGGGTCTCCAGAAGCACCGATATTGTATTTTCCCCTGAACCATTCTCCGCGGTGAAATGTTATACTTCATGTCCGCCGTGTGTCAACACCACCGTAATGTAACCGAGATAGCTTCTCTCACGGACTTTGAAAATTTTAACTGTTTGCTGCCTTGTACAAGGTTGACATGCAACAATGTCCCAGGCAGACTGTTCTATATTGCATTGCAGAAATGAGATTTTGGCTGGTTCTTTCTCTTGGTGAATCTGATGTACGTATAATAGTGGGATAATTGATCTCTGAAGTTACATGTCGCAGGTTTCTATTTTGATTACCACTGTGTTGCCAAAAATAACGTTGATTAAATAACCGAATGGAAGATCACTGTGTTCCAACCTGCACGAGTTGACTGACTGCAACTGTGACTCAGTGATATTGTAGTTACCGGATACTATGTTTCTTCGCATTGAGCGTACCATTCATTTATTTATTTACTTCATTAACAGTACAGGGTAACCCAGTGCTTTGAAATGTAAGGTGGATCGGATGCTCCTGAATCTAACAGCAAAGACTGCTCATTGTTACACTCTTATTGGTATACAACTGTTAGTGCGTTTTTAAAAAATAATATGAAGAACATAATGTATAAAGATTTCTCCGAGTTACAGCGAATTGAATGTTTAACAAATAGTAAAATGATTCCATATAATTTCTTACTATCTAGTCGAATATAATTTATATAATGCAAATGTCAAACAAAAATGAAAAAATAAATTTAATACAATGAGTGGGGTGAAAATAGTTTGCAGTGTGAAGAGGGTAGTGATATGCTGTATTTAGATGTGTAATATAGTCCAAGTAGCATGTTGGTTGATAATGGCCTATTTCTATCTTTTTCAGAAGAGAAGGTCTCGGTAACCTCGAGCTATTCTCATCTGAAGTGGATTGTGCTAATGTATGTAAACAGAAATTATACAGTTTAACTACTGACTGAGCAGTTCGTACATGGAATACATGAATTTTAGCTTTACATCATAGAAGAAATAGAATATAGTTCATTGCTACCTGAATGCGTTATTCCTTAAATAACTTAATACATTACTGATATATAAAATTCATTGATTGTAGCTTTGAAGAGAGAAGAGAATATACATCTGTCTGCCGGCCGGAGTGGCCGTGCGGTCCTAGGCGCTACAGTCTGGAACCGCGTGACCGCTACGGTCGCAGGTTCGAATCCTGCCTCGGGCATGGATGTGCGTGATGTCCTTAGGTTAGTTAGGTTTAAGTAGTTCTAAGTTCTAGGGGACTGATGACCACAGCAGTTAAGTCCCATAGTGCTCAGAGCCATTTGAACCATTTGAACCACTTCTGTCTGCACACAATGAGACGAGCAATACTTTCCTTCTAGTGCGCAGTATACTTTAAACTCTATGCAGTATGCCATTGGGGAGGAGGAGCCTCCGAATAAAAGTTCTTCGAGCCTTCTCCTCCCAAGCGACATTACCTTACTACTACAGTCTTAGTATGTGGTGCCGGTGTTTATTTGTTTTGTGATTGTTGTGTTGTATATGACTGTGTTGTGGCATGCAGTGTCATCCATTGTTGGTTTTGGTCCCTTACATGTTGATCCCTTCTGAGTCATGTTCACTTAGTGTTCCTTCCTCGGTTTCAGAATCTGTGGTCGTGTTTCTGTCCTCCCGTGTGGTTTGTTGTGTTGTTTGCGCTTGTCTACGCCTCCTTACAAATGCGTTTTAGCGCTTGTATTCTTCGTGCAGTGTGTTCGATACAATATCGGCTACGTTATTTATTGTGTTACAGTCATCGGTTTTGCGTGTTATTCTGGCGATGTCATTGTCGTTCTGTATAGGTCTCAGTTGTGCTAGCGTGTTGCACAGCAGTGTGACATGTTCTGGTGTTCCAGTTTCTCTGAATACCCATACTTCATCGTTAGTTAGTCCCATACGGTTTAAATGTACCGGATATGACCCGTGACCTTTCAGGAAATGGACCATCCCCCGGCTTGGACCGACATGTTTCAGTTGTAATCTTTCGCGTACATCAGGAAAGAAAGAGTGTACTCTGCGACCCTTGTCGGTTGCATCCCACTCTCACTGCCATGTCTGAATCCACCATTGTTTCATTTGTGTTTTGTTCATAATGTTGGTTCCCGTAATTTTGGTGACTTTAACGAGCCTGTTCCTCTTGAGCCAGTAAATTGCAGCTCTCTAACGTATTGTTATGTCTATAGGGCAGCTGTCCCTCACAACACAAAGTGCCTCTAGTGACCTGGTGTTAAAGGCTTCGCTCATTCTCAGGAGTACACTACGTTGACCTCGTCTTGCAATTGCCTTGTTAGGCTGTATGTTCATTCTATGAGCCCAAGCACTTGAGGCGAAGCATGCGATAGTTTCAAATATCGCAATGTGGTAGGTCCTTACCGTCTTAGTAGGTAACGTGTACTGAGTTGTGTTTAGTCTTGCTAGTTTGTGCATAATTTTGGAGGCTTTGTCAATCATATGATGGTTAAAAGTTTTTCGTCAAGACGCAGTCCGAGATAATGTGTGGCTTGCTTCCTCTGTATGCTTTTATTGTCTAATTTTAGAATTGAATTCCCCTGTAGTGTCCCTCTGAGCAGTAAATATAGTTTTGTTGAAAGCTATTTTCAATTTATTTTCTTTGCACCAACTGTTACTTTTCTGAAGCAGCTGCGTGCCTTTTGTCCCTAGTGTTGCGTAAGCTACCACACCTCTTACACTGTCGTCAATGTCCAGGGTGTTCAGCAAGGGCTCGATTTCAATACCCCACAATATTGGTCCGCAGATCGAGCCCTGTGGACATCTCTTTGTTATTCTCTTAACAACTTTCCTCGTACCAGTCCTCCACTCCGCCACTCTGCCTCTGCAGAAGTCGAGGAGGCTATTATAGAAGGAAGCTGATAGCCTCATTTCCATTAACATGGCGAAAGGGATGGCATAACAAGTTGTCAAAAGCTCCGTCTATGTCGATTAGTATGGCCGCCACGTATTTGTCGCTGTTGCTATTTGTAGCTGTCAGTGCTTGGTTGACGGCGTCTTCTATTGATCTACCTTCCCTTAAGCCGAATTGATGGGGCGAATTGATGAGGCGTCTGTGCGATTGTAAACGGTCACACAGGAGCCCCTCCTGTACCCAGCCGAGAGTGCTTAAGAGACAGATCGTTCAGTATGTTTTGAGATCTGTTGGCTCTTTGTCTTGTGATTTCCTGATTACTACTACATTAGCTGTTTTCCAGAGGTTTGGAATTCTGCCTGTTACTAGTGCCTCGTTGAACATGTTAGTAAGAAAAGGTGTGATTTGTGTTGTTGTTGTGGTCTTCAGTCCTGAGACTGGTTTGATGCAGCTCTCCATGCTACTCTATCCTGTGCAAGCTTCTTCATCTCCCAGTATCTACTGCAACCTACGTCCTTCTGAATCTGCTTAGTGTATTCATCTCTTGGTCTCCCTCTATGATTTTTACCCTCCACACTGCCCTCCAATGCTAAATTTGTGATCCCTTGATGCCTCAGAACATGTCCTACCAACTGGTCCCTTCTTCTTGTCAGGTTGTGCCACAAACACCCCTTCTCCCCAATTCTATTCAATACCTCCTCATTAGTTATGTGATCTACCCATCTAATCTTCAGCATTCTTCTGTAGCACCACATTTTGAAAGCTTCTATTCTCTTCTTGTCCAAACTATTAATCGTTCAGGTTTCACTTCCATACATGGCTACACTCCATACAAATACTTTCAGAAACGACTTCCAGACACTTAAATCTATACTCGATATTAACAAATTTCTCTTCTTCAGAAACGCTTTTCTTGCCATTGTCAGTCTACATTTTATATCCTCTCTACATCGACTATCATCAGTTATATTTCTCGCCAAATAGCGAAACTCTACTACTTTGTCTCATTTCCTAATCTAATTCCCTCAGCGTCACCCAACTTAATTCGACTACATTCCATTATACTTGTTTTGCTTTTGTTGATGTTCATCTTATATCCTCCTTTCAGGACACTGTCCACTCCGTACAACTGCTCTTGCAAGTCCTTTGCTGTCTCTGAGAGAATTACAATGTCATTTTCGAAGTTTTTATTTCTTCTCCATGGATTTTAATACCTACTCCGAATTTTTCTTTTGTTTCCTTTACTGCTTGCTCAATATACAGATTGAATAACATCGGGGAGAGGCTACAACCCTGTCACACTCCCTTCCCAACCGCTGCTTCCCTTTCATGTCCCTCGATTCTTATAACTGCCGTCTGGTTTCTATACAAATTGTAAATAACCTTTCACTCCCTGTATTTTACCCCTGCCACCTTTAGAATTTCAAAGAGAGTATTCCAGTCAACATTGTCAAAAGCTTTCTCTAAGTCTACAGATTCTAGAAACGTAGGTTTGCCTTTCCTTAATCTTTCTTCTAAGATAAGTCGTAAGGTCAGTATTGCCTCACGTGTTCCAGTGTTTCTACGGAATCCAAACTGATCTTCCCCGAGGTTGGCTTCTACTAGTTTTTCCATTCGTCTGTAAAGAATTCGCGTTAGTATTTTGCACCTGTGGCTTATTAAACTGATTGTTCGGTAATTTTCACATCTGTCAACACCTGCTTTCTTTGGGATTGGAATTATTATATTCTTCTTGGTGGAGTTTTGTCAGGACTGGCTCTCCCAAGGCCGTCAATAGTTCTAATGGAATGTTGTCTACTCCCGGGGCCTTGTTTCGACTCAGGTCTTTCAGTGTTCTGTCAAACTCTTCACGCAGTATTGATCTCCCATTTCGTCTTCATCTACATTCTCTTCCATTTCCAGAATATTGTCCTCAAGTACGTCGCCCTTGTATAGATCCTCTATATATTCCTTCCACCTTTCTGCTTTCCCTTACTTGCTTAGAACTGGGTTTCCATCTGAGCTCTTGATATTCATACAAGTGGCTCTCTTTTCTCCAAAGGTCTCTTTAATTTTCCTGTAGGCAGTATCTATCTTACCCCTAGTGAGATAGGCCTCTACATCCTTACATTTATCCTCTAGCCATCCCTGCTTAGCCGTTTTGCACTTCCTGTCGATCTCATTTTTGAGACGTTTGTATTCCTTTTTGCCTGCTTCATTTACTGCATTTTTATATTTTCTCCTTTCATCAATTAAATTCAATATTTCTTCTGTTACCCAAGGATTTCTACTAGCTCTCATCTTTTTACCTTCTTGATCCTCTGCTACCCATTCTATTTCTACTGTATTTCTTTCCCCCATTTGTGACAATTGTTCCCTTATGCTCTCCCTGAAACTCTGTACAACCTCTGGTTGAATCAGTTTGTCCAGATCCCATCTCCTTAAATTCCCACCTTTTTGCAGTTTCTTCAGTTTTAATCTACAGCTCTTAACCAATAGATTGTGGTCAGGGTCCACATCTGCCCCTGGAAATGTCTTACAATTTAATACCTGGTTCCTAAATCTCTGTCTTACCATTATATAATCTGTCTGATACCTTCTAGTAATTCCAGTATTCTTTCATGTGTACAACCTTCTTTTATGATTCTTGAACCAAGTGTTAGCTATGATTAAGTTATGCTCTGTTCAAAATTCTACCAGGCGGCTTCCTCTTTCATTTCTTTCCCCCAATCCATATTCACCTACTATGTTTCCTTCTCTCCATTTTCCTGCTCTGTGTTACTGTTTGTTTTAATGTTTCTGAAAGTATCTCGTCTGGGCCGGCTGCTTTCCGGTTTTAAAGCCTGTTGATTTCCGTCACGACTTCTTCTTGCGCGCATGGCATGGTTACACTGTCACTGTCACTGATGCCTCATGCTCTCTCTTAGGTCAGCGTGGTGTTGCTCGTCTTGTGCGGGGTTGTCATCTGGGAGGAGCCTGTTCAGAAGATATTCTTCTGTGCTTCTCCATTCTCTGGTAATTGTGCCGTCAGCTTGTTTTTGTGTTGACAGAACTGTCCTTGTCTTAACTCGTTTTGTTTCTATCTTGAATGATTGTCCCCAGATGTCGTTCTGTAGCTGGGTTTTTACAAAATTGGTCCAGTAGTCTTGCCTTGTTGTCCTTGGTTATCTTTGGGCTTTCTGTTTAGCGTTACGGTACAGATCAAGTCTTCTCTGTCTTTCAGGAGCTGTCTTCGCTGCTGGTAGTACTTTATTTTGTCCCGTGAATCCTTCCTTAGTCTTGCCAGTTCTGTCGACTTCGTTTGTTTCTGTCCCCTATCCAGTTTTTGCCCGTGGTATAGCTGCTCCCTGTCCTCTTTGTAGGACATCTGTCAGTACATGCGTTTTGTAATCTATACTGCCTTGAACAGTGTGTAATGACGACACCTCAACAATATCTCTCGAACTTTTTGCCAGTAGGCTTTTCCTATGAGTAAATGCTGCTGTTCATGGTCCATGTTATATGTATTGGTATATCAGTCCGTGGTTGTGACGATTGCGTTGTGGTCGCTGTGTGTATCTAATACCCTCAAATTGCTCTGAGCACTATGGGACTTAACATCTGAGGTCATCAGTCCTCTAGAACTTAGAACTACTTAAACCGAACTAACCTAAGGACATCACACACATCCATGCCCGAGGCAGGATTCGAACCTGCGACCGTAGTTGCCGCGCGGTTCCAGACTGTAGCGCCTAGAACCGCTCGGCCTCTCTGGCCGGCTGTAATACCCTCCATGTATTGTCTAGTGGACGAGATTTTGCGTTCCCTAGAGAAAGGTCTATGTTACTTACACCACCGGCGTCTCAGCGGTAGGTGCGTGGTTGACCCTCCCTATTAAGTATGAAGAGGTTGCATTCATTTACCACGTCAATCACTAGTTGCCCTACATCGTCAGTTCTATCTGTGTCCCACAAGCGGGATTTTGCGTTGAATCAGTTAGAATGAGCAGCCTTTTTCTTTCTGAGTGTCGTGTATTTTATCTAAGAAAGGTTCTATATCATACGAGTACTGAGCGTAAATAGATGTCATGAGCCATAAATTCTGTCTGTCTGTTACTTCTGCTGCGGCAATGTGTTCAGAGCAAAACTGGGTGATCTGTGTTACTATGAAGTTGTTATTAACTACTATTGTTGCGGCTTTCACGTTTGGTGTTCCTGCTATTGTGATGTAATGTGAGGGGAGACCTGAAATCTTCCCGCTTCGCAGAGAAGTTTCCTGAACGGACACGATGTCTGCTTTTGTTTCTTCTAAGAGCCTACCTAGTTCCATGTTTACTAGAATATTGCACTGGCAGTTAAGTTGTATTACCTTCAGAAGGGATATCTAGTGAAGGAAAAACACTTGGATGTGCTTTCTTTAAAATCCAGAAACACACGTCCATGTGCTCTTACGAAGTCCTTGTATACTTTCTCTAGGTTCAGGCCCTCTCCCCTTCGCGCAAATGCCTTCCCTAAAAGCTTACATAGTTCTTTGGGGTTCGTTGGCAGGTTTTCAACTCTTAGGATCGTCGTGTCACTTTGTTCTATAGTTGAGAAGCAGATTTTTATCCCCGTTTTCATGCTTAGTTCGTATTACATAGCGAAGAGCTGTTTCAAATACGTCCTTGTTTTCTGGTCTGCTAAGCCGTAGGTTAACTTCTAAGTTTTCTTAGTTTACGTAATTAACGGTATTCAGCTTGGGGTCCTTTACTGTGTCTGGTTGGTGGTCTTGACTGTTCGTTTATTGCTCAGATTTCAAGTAATTTTGTAGTGCAGCACTTCTTTCTTGCTCTATGGTTTCAGGTAGTATGGAGTTTGGCTCAAATGGTTCAATTACTCTGAGGTCATCAGTCCCCTAGAACATAGAACTATTTAAACCCAAGTAACCTAAGGACAACACACATATCCATGCCCGATGCAGAATTCGAACCTGCGACCGTAGCGGTCGCGCGGATCCAGACTGTAGCGCCTAGAACCGCTCGGCCACTCCGGCTGGCAGTATGGAGTTTGATGTGTTTTCGCTGAGCATTTCCCCTGGTAGTGACTCGTTGTTTTTGATCTCTACCGGCGACTTGTTCGTTAAAGGTGACCGTTCTTTGTCCGTTTCTGGGGTGGTTGTGTCTGGTGTTGTGCCGGTGCAGGATGTGTCTTTCTGTTCAGTTACATTACTGCTTTGTTTTTCGAAGCGACTGTGTGTGCTACCTCCGTAGACAAAACGAAATGGTAATATAGGGTCTACATTTGGTTGCATGCAGCTTTACTGTATGATTACATGATGATGGCGTCCTCTTGGGTAAAATATTCCGGAGGTAAAATAGTCCCCCATTCGGATCTCCGGGCGGGGACTACTCAAGAGGATGTCGTTATCAGGAGAAAGAAAACTGGCGTTCTACGGATCGGAGCGTGGAATGTCAGATCCCTTAATCGGGCAGGTAGGTTAGAAAATTTAAAAAGGGAAATGGATAGGTTGAAGTTAGATATAGTGGGAATTAGTGAAGTTCGGTGGCAGGAGGAACAAGACTTCTGGTCAGGTGACTACAGGGTTATAAACACAAAATCAAATAGGGGTAATGCAGGAGTAGGTTTAATAATGAATAGGAAAATAGGAATGCGGGTAAGCTACTACAAACAGCATAGTGAACGCATTATTGTGGCCAAGATAGATACGAAGCCCACACCTACTACAGTAGTACAAGTTTATATGCCAACTAGCTCTGCAGATGACGAAGAAATTGAAGAAATGTATGATGAAATAAAAGAAATTATTCAGATTGTGAAGGGAGATGAAAATTTAATAGTCATGGGTGACTGGAATTCGAGTGTAGGAAAAGGGAGAGAAGGGAACATAGTAGGTGAATATGGATTGGGGGACAGAAATGAAAGAGGAAGCCGCCTGGTCGAATTTTGCACAGAGCACAACATAATCATAACTAACTCTTGGTTTAAGAATCATGAAAGAAGGTTGTATACATGGAAGAACCCTGGAGATACTAAAAGGTATCAAATAGATTATATAATGGTAAGACAGAGATTTAGGAACCAGGTTTTAAACTGTAAGACATTTCCAGGGGCAGATGTGGACTCTGACCACAATCTATTGGTTATGACCTGTAGATTAAAACTGAAGAAACTGCAAAAAGGTGGGAATTTAAGGAGATGGGACCTGGATAAACTAAAAGAACCAGAGGTAGTACAGAGATTCAGGGAGAGCATAAGAGAGCAATTGACAGGAATGGGGGAAATAAATACAGTAGAAGAAGAATGGGTGCTTTGAGGGATGAAGTAGTGAAGGCAGCAGAGGATCAAGTAGGTAAAAAGACGAGGGCTAGTAGAAATCCTTGGGTAACAGAAGAAATATTGAATTTAATTGATGAAAGGAGAAAATATAAAAATGCAGTAAGTGAAACAGGCAAAAAGGAATACAAACGTCTCAAAAATGAGATCGACAGGAAGTGCAAAATGGCTAAGCAGGCATGGCTAGAGGACAAATGTAAGGATGTAGAGGCCTATCTCACTAGGGGTAAGATAGATACCGCCTACAGGAAAATTAAAGAGACCTTTGGAGATAAGAGAACGACTTGTATGAATATCAAGAGCTCAGATGGAAACCCAGTTCTAAGCAAAGAAGGGAAAGCAGAAAGGTGGAAGGAGTATATAGAGGGTCTATACAAGGGCGATGTACTTGAGGACAATATTATGGAAATGGAAGAGGATGTAGATGAAGATGAAATGGGAGATATGATACTGCGTGAAGAGTTTGACAGAGCACTGAAAGACCTGAGTCGAAACAAGGCCCCCGGAGTAGACAATATTCCATTGGAACTACTGACGGCCGTGGGAGAGCCAGTCCTGACAAAACTCTACCATCTGGTGAGCAAGATGTATGAAACAGGCGAAATACCCTCAGACTTCAAGAAGAATATAATAATTCCAATCCCAAAGAAAGCAGGTGTTGACAGATGTGAAAATTACCGAACTATCAGCTTAATAAGTCACAGCTGCAAAATACTAACACGAATTCTTTACAGACGAATGGAAAAACTAGTAGAAGCCAACCTCGGGGAAGATCAGTTTGGATTCCGTAGAAACACTGGAACACGTGAGGCAATCCTGACCTTACGACTTATCTTAGAAGAAAGATTAAGGAAAGGCAAACCTACGTTTCTAGCATTTGTAGACTTAGAGAAAGCTTTTGACAGTGTTGACTGGAATACTCTCTTTCAAATTCTAAAGGTGGCAGGGGTAAAATACAGGGAGCGAAAAGCTATTTACAATTTGTACAGAAACCAGATGGCAGTTATAAGAGTCGAGGGACATGAAAGGGAAGCAGTGGTTGGGAAGGGAGTAAGACAGGGTTGTAGCCTCTCCCCGATGTTGTTCAATCTGTATATTGAGCAAGCAGTAAAGGAAACAAAAGAAAAATTCGGAGTAGGTATTAAAATTCATGGAGAAGAAATAAAAACTTTGAGGTTCGCCGATGACATTGTAATTCTGTCAGAGACAGCAAAGGACTTGCAAGAGCAGTTGAATGGAATGGACAGTGTCTTGAAAGGAGGGTATAAGATGAACATCAACAAAAGCAAAACAAGGATAATGGAATGTAGTCTAATTAAGTCGGGTGATGCTGAGGGAATTAGATTAGGAAATGAGGCACTTAAAGTAGTAAAGGAGTTTTGCTATTTGGGGAGCAAAATAACTGATGATGGTCGAAGTAGAGAGGATATAAAATGTAGGCTGGCAATGGCAAGGAAAGCGTTTCTGAAGAAGAGAAATTTGTTAACATCCAGTATTGATTTAAGTGTCAGGAAGTCATTTCTGAAAGTATTCGTATGGAGTGTAGCCATGTATGGAAGTGAAACATGGACGATAAATAGTTTGGACAAGAAGAGAATAGAAGCTTTCGAAATGTGGTGCTACAGAAGAATGCTGAAGATTAGATGGGTAGACCACATAACTAATGAGGAAGTATTGAATAGGATTGGGGAGAAGAGAAGTTTGTGGCACAACTTGACCAGAAGAAGGGATCGGTTGGTAGGACATGTTCTGAGGCATCAAGGGATCACCAATTTAGTACTGGAGGGCAGCGTGGAGGGTAAAAATCGTAGAGGGAGACCACGAGATGAATACGCTAAGCAGATTCAGAAGGATGTAGGTTGCAGTAGGTACTGGGAGATGAAAAAGCTTGCACAGGATAGAGTAGCATGGAGAGCTGCATCAAACCAGTCTCAGGACTGAAGACCACAACAACAACAACAACAACAACATTTGGTTGTATCATATTCTACTCGTTCCACGGGTAGCGTGCAATTATCTTTTTGTTTTTGCCTGTGGTGTTGGATTTCTTGTGAACTCAGTGACATCTTCATTCTCAGGATGTTCAAGGACGTCGTTACATTTCTCTGTACTATCTCACTGTATTTCGTCTTCCAGTTCGTCAACTCGTAAAAGGAGGCCAGCCTGGAAGATGGCCCAATCAAACATGTGATGTTTCGGGTGCCTGACAACTTCATATTCAATTGCACCCTGCATGCACATATCGTCTACATAGTAGGTAATGCTGAAGTACCTACACTGTATTAGCTACCATAACTGAGGCATTACATTAGTATTGATATCGGCATTTGGGAGGTTGTAAATTCCCCATGTGTTGCCGCCAGGCAACAGCTATCCGCCAGCCTCTCATCCTACTCGGCGGCGATTTGTACCTTTGCCTGTTTGTGTTATTAGTTACGTCTGTTCCTGCGTGTGTTAGGGGGGGTGGGTTTCTGACAGGTATGGTAGCACTCCTTAGTAATGGACATTGCCCAGAACATCGTACTCGGTGCGCTGTATTTGTCTTTCGTAGAGCTGTTTAAATGTAGGACAGTCCGGCCCCCTGCGTTATCGAATGTTCTGTTTATGTGTTTGCGTGGTATACAGCCTGCATTCTGACTTTTTGTGTCCCGGTTTTGCACATCTCCCGCATACTGGATCTTAGTCGCAACGCTGCGATGGGTGACCGAAACCCCAACAGTTAAAACAATTTTGTACAGCAACAAAGTCTTTTGTATGCAAAGATTCAAACTGAATAAAAACCCTTTCCTCTTGAAGCAGCAGTAATCGTACACTTGGCGGCACTTATAGAATATTGTTTACTGTCCTTTCGCCACTTGGTCCTGGCTGGTTCAAATGGCTCTGAGCACTATGCGACTTAACTGCTGAGGTCATCAGTCGCCTAGAACTAATTAAACCTAAGGACATCACACAAATCCATGCCCGAGGCAGGATTCGAACCTGCGACCGTAGCGGTCGCTCGGCTCCAGACTGAAGCGACTAGAACCGCTCGGCCACCGCAGCCGGCTGTGAGAACAGGACCAACGAGCCGGCCGGAGTGGCCGAGCGGTTAAAGGCGCTACAGTCTGGAACCGCACGACCGCTACGGTCGCAGGTTCGAATCCTGCCTCGGGCATGGATGTGTGTGATGTCCTTAGGTTAGTTAGGTTTAAGTAGTTCTAAGTTCTAGGGGACTTATGACCACAGCAGTTGAGTCCCATAGTGCTCAGAGCCATTTGAACCATTTGAACCAGGACGAACGACGACTGAAAAGAATCGTTCAATGTGACAGACTTGCAAACTGCTGCAGATTTCAATGCTGGGGCATCAACAAATGTCAGCGTGCGAACCATTCAACAAAACATCATCGATATAGGCTTTTGGAACAGAAGGCCCACTCCTTTACCCTTAATGACTGCACAAGTCTTTACACCTCGCCTGGGCCGGACAACACCAACGTTCGACTGTTGATGACTGGAAACATGTTTCCTGGTCGGACGAGTCTCGTTCCAAATTGTATCGAGTGGAGGGACGCTTATCGTTATGGAGACGACCTCATGAGTCCATGGACGCTGCATGTCAGCAGGGGAATTTTCAAGGTGGTGGTGGCTCTGCAGTGGCGTGGGGCGTCTGTAGTTGGAGTGATATGGGTCCCCTGATATGTCTACATACTACTCTGACATGTTACATGTACGTACGCATTCTGTTTGATCATCTGCATCCGTTCGTGTCCATCGTGCTTTCCGACGGACTTGGACGACTCCAGCTGGACAATACGACACCCCATACGTCCAGAATTGCTACAGATGGGCTCCACGAACAGTCTTCTGAATTTAAACATATCCTCTTGCCACCAAATTCCACAGACATGTACATTATTGAGCATATATGGTATACTTTGCAACGTGCTGTTCAGCAGAGACCTCCATCCCGTCGTATTCCTATCGATTTATGGACAGCCCTACAGGATTCACGGTGTCAGTTCCCTCCAGCTCTGCTTGAGACATTAGCCGAGTCCATGCCACCTTGTGCTGCGGCACCTCTGAGTGCTTGCGGATGCCCCACACAATATTAGGCAGGAGTAGCATTAGTTTGGCTCTTCAGTGTATTTCCCCCAATTTCATGTATTTTTCACCCATTTTCTTATGTTTGCAGGGTTTCCGTAGTTTCACTTATTTCGTTCAGTTACGCAAGATCCACCCCACTGTTCCAGATGCCACGTTGAGGTCATGATGCTCTCACGCAATCACAATGCAATATGTGAAAGAATTAGATATCACTGATGCTGAAGCACACCTCCGCAACTTTCTTTTATAACTAGGAATCTGAATGGGCAGCACAGGGACAGAATGTAGGCTGTGTCTATTTATAATAACAAATTACGTCACTCTAGATCTGTCTGTTAATAACAAATTAATATTTCATCATTAGAAGCAGCCGCCAACACCACACCCAGGCAGATACGTAGCTACCCACATTTTTCTCCATTTTCCACAATTTAACGCATTTTAACCAATTACGTGAGTTACGTGTCAGTGTCAACATCGCGTAGCCTCACGCCACAACATAGCATTAACGTGGCATTCTGTCGTGTCAACGTAATGATGATCGCAACCAAACACAATGTAGCAGCATCCCTATTTATGTATCACTGGAAAGTTACCACTCCATTACTAGCGCGTGTGTGTGATCATCTATTGATAGAAATAGTGATGTCCTGTGAATGACTTCGTAGAGAATTTTAAAAGCACTACCGATCTCTAATCAAAGATGCTCTTTATAAAAGAAACAATACACTGTGATAGATAAAACCTGCCACAATAGATAAATCTTCTGCCCTCGAACTCAGATGTGTGTCGTGTAGTTGGAAGACAGATGGTTGGCACATGGTGGGGATACACTACCCAGCAATGACTCGAAAGTTGCACCACGAAAGATATAATCATCTCCGGCACGTTGGAAGACACTACTGCTATATCAGTTCTGAGTAAGAGGCCTCCCACCTGCGGAAATAACAGCAAACAGATCCCAACACGTCGTTGGAAATATGAGAGACTGCAACAAAAAGACAGATTACGGCGACCTCTCAGGTTCTGAACGGAAGAGCTTCACGTATCTTCCTGACTCTACGCCAGACCATCTCCCCAAGTGTGGTAGAGAAATCCTATTCTATAGCGCTGTGGTATATCTTTGACATACAGTATCTTTGGTCAGAAAACGGTAGTGATTAGAGAATTCTCTATGACATCTTTGATGTGACGTCACTATTTCTATCAATGTGTTCGTTTCTATCACTATGATGTCACACACACACACACACACTGTAATGGGGTTGTCGCTTAGCAATGATACATAAATAGGGTCCATGCTGCATTGTGATTGGCTCAGAGCATCATGACGTCGACGGGACGTGAAGTGACGTTCACGTGACATCGTGACACGATGCAACAAGATGTTGACATAGAGACATAACTCACGTAAGTGGGTAAAATGCTTTAAATTGTGGAAACTGTGGAAAAATTAGAGCAATTACATATCTGTTTATGTGTGGTGTCTGCTGGTGCTTCAAAAGACGAAATATTAGTGTGTTATTAACAAAAAGAACTCAAATGTAACTTGTTATTAATAAATAGATGCAGCCTGCAATCTAACCCTGTGGTGTCCAGTCAGATGTCCCAGTTATAACAGATGGCGTCGGGGAGACGTTTCAATTCAGTGATATCTAACTCGGGCACATACTGCATTCTGATTGTATGGGAGTATCATGAGGTCGACGCAACGTCAGGACAGTGAGCAGGATGTTGCATAATCGAACAAGATACGTAAAATTGTGGAAAAAGTGAAGAAAATACGAAAATGGATGAAAGATAGGTAAAATTGGGGAAAATAAAAAACATGGAAAAATGCATGAAAACGAGATTGTTTACTTATCTTAAATATAAATTGAAGGTCGAGGAGCGAGAAAGGAAAGGAAAGTGAAGGGATTACTGATGTCAGATGCATCATGACATCAGCGGCGACGAGTGAAATTGTGTACCAGATAGGGATTCGAACCCGGCATGTCCTGCATACTAGGCATGCCCGTTAACCACTGCGCCATCTGGGACACAGTCTCACCACAACTGCGCATACTGTATCGGCATGACACACGGTCGACCCACATTCCCGCCGAAGCCATTTCCTCCATGCTCGCTACTCTGAGATTCATACAGGAGGTCGGATGTATTTGTGCATCCGCACCGTAGAAGGTGGATCCATTTCCCATCCAGGCGTACAAATTATATGAAAGTGTAGTGCCTATTCTTTCGGACATGTCAGGAAGAGCAAACAGTAGACATTTATATGGTTACTTACATACCTGCCGAGGACCTAGTGAGGTGGCGCAGTGGTTAGCACAGAGGACTGGCATTCGGGAGGACGACGATTCAAACCCGTTTCCGGCCATCCTGATTTAAATTTTCCGTGATTTCCCTAAATCTCTTCAGACAAATACCGGGATGGTTCCTTTGAAAGGGCACGGCTGCTTTCTTTCCCCATCCTTCCCTAATCTGAGCTTGTGCTCTGTCTCTAATGACCTCGTTGTCGACGGGAGGTTAAATACTAACCTTCTCTTCCACCTCCCTAGTTGTCGTCTCTGCTGGTGCCTCGAATGAAGTAATATTAAATTGGTATTTAGAAAAAGATCTCATATAATGTGACTTAACATAATTCTTTATCAACAAATAGACACATCCTACAATTTCTCTCTGTGATCTTCATTATAGAACGGATCCCTCCCACACAGGTACCCCAGTTACAAAGGATGAAGGTGTGGATTGCGTGCTTGACCCTCATTGATCTAGAGGGAAAGGTAGGGGAAGAAAACAGGGGCACTGCAGTCATAGACTGTGCGGCTAATCCTCCCTCGGGCATGGGTGTGTGTGTTTGTCCTTAGAACTATTTAGGTTGAGTAGTGTGTAAGCTTAGGGACTGATGACCTTAGCAGTTAAGTCCCATAAGATTTCACACACATTTGAACATTTTTTTGAAAACAGGGGGTGGAAGGGAGTGCCTGGATGATTTCCCTGGGTGACCTTGATAAGGCCTAGTGGTTCATTGTAGAGTGAATCCCTCCCATTCAGGTGCCCCAGTTACAAAGGATGAAGGTGTGGGTTGTGTGCTTGACCCTCATTGGTCCAGAGGGAAAGGGAGGGGAAGAAAACAGGGGGTGGAGATGAGGGCCTGGGTGATTTCCCTGGGTGAGAGGGAGTGCGGGCACCAAAGAGTCGTAGTGGGTGACCTGACGCCAGATATACTTTATCAGTGTACCCTGATACTGAAGGCGAATGTCGGCCTGTACCAGTAGAGATAACCTACTCCCACGTACTGCCCAGACAACGCTACGACACACAAGCTGGGCAGGCTGAAACCTGCCCCGTGTACGATTCTAGTCGTGGACACTGACCATCTGTTTCAACGAGATCAGTGCGGTCTCTGCAAGTCAGTAGCCGTCTCTGATTCCTGTGACCGTATAAGTCACACCCTGTCTTCATTCCTAACGGTGCTTCAGTTTTCACAAACAATATTGTAGTTTGGTTTCCCTCACAGAGCATTGCGCGTGCTATGCGAGATGGTGGAATTCCTGCGATTCAGTGGAGTGAGTGAGTGCCCGTGTGATGCGGCTGCGACCACATCGTGGAGCGCTGGCTGGCTGGCTAGCTGGCCGGCGGCTGCCGCCCTGGGCAGCGGCGCCACATCCGGGAGCGGCCGGCTTGTGCTGCAGTGCACGTCCGCCTCTGTCAACGGCCGCACGCGTGACACCGCAGCACGCCGCCACGCTGGAACACGCGCCGGCACGCTGCACTGCGCGCGCAGCCTGCCTCAGGACCGTCGCTCAACACTTTACCCTACGGCCAGCTTACAAAAATGCTTCAAATGGCTCTAAGCACTATGGGACTTAACATCGGAGGTCATCAGTCCCCTAGAACTACTTAAACCTAACTAACCTAAGGACATCACACACATCCATGCCCGAGGCAGGATTCGAACCTGCGACCGTAACAGCAGCGCGGTTCCGGACTGAAGCGCCTATAACCGCTCGGCCACAGCGGCCGGCGCCAGCTTACAGTCAGTCTAATTTTCATTGTCTCTAGGTCTACAACAAGTAGAATATTACACATGAAAACAATCTATTGTCACTGCACTCTTAACTGTAGAAAGATTAGGATCAGCTTAGCGCAGAATTGTCTTGTAAACCTTCCAAACGCCTCTTGATGTGACTGTAAAAAGGGAAGGGAGATTTAATTCTTCAGGCTTTCCCGGCGATCTAATGACATCTTGGGTTGTCGGGTGTTCTGCCGGATATCAGCGTCGTACTTGCACGATATTTCGGTAGCGTAACTCGTTACCTTCATTAGGTGCGACCTGATACTACTGCTCGAGTCGACCTGGTCCAGTATTTATGCCTGTGCCCTTCCCCCTTCATCAGGCGCTCCCTCTGCGGTTCGCGACCGCTCGCTGCAATACCCTGGAGCTTTGCCGTTCCAGCAGATCACAGTGAGCGGGAGAGGACCACAGGGGGAATGCCTGGTACCACAGACGGGATTCCAAACGCACCAGACCGAGGATGGAACACTCAGGAGCGTGTCTTGCGGGCGCGGACCGCAAAGAGAACACCCAGGACGGTAGCGTACGGAAAAGGGAACGACAATGCTCCAGAAGATCTCAGAGAACGGGCGCGGACCGCCGAGGGAGCGCTTGGTGAAGGGGGAAGGACACAGGCATAAATACTGGACCAGGTCCACTCAGGGGTAGTCTCAGGTCGCACCTGATGAAGGTAACGAGTTACAGTACCGAACCATCATTCTAGTACGTTGCTGATATCCGGCAGAATACCCGACAACCCAAGATGTCAAGGGAGATTTAGACTCAACGTCCTATGAGGTACGTTCAATAAATAATGCAACACATTTTCTTTCCTGAAAGCAGGTTGATTTTATTCAGGATTCCAATGCACCACATTATTCTCCACTCTGTTCGCTACAACATTCTGTTTTTCAACTTCATCTCCGTTCAATGCGATGGCCTTCCGCCACCTTCCTGCTTGCTTGACTCTATTGATCGGCGCCGGAACCAACGTCTTGCGGCATCAGTAACCTCCCCGTCATCGTTGTACTGCCTCATGCGGACTGCATTCTTCATTGGACCATACAGATTGTCCTTCGATGCTCTTTATGGTATTCTGTTGGGCAACGAGGAACCCATCGACCACATGCGTTTGAGTACCCGAACTGGTGGACAAGTGCGTCAGCTCTACCAACAAAAACGTCCTGTTGTGCAGCGAGGTGTTTGATTGTGATCTGTTGATCACATCGAATAGAATATCCATGCTCTCAGACGCTACAGGAGTCACAGCTGTGTGCAGGCGGCCAGCACGCGGAAGATCGGACGGGTTTGCGCGACCTCGTTGTCATGACGACAGACACCTCGCCCGATGATTCAACATGCTTTTGTTCACTGACATGTCTCCGTAGACTGCGATACTCTGGTTTTCCGCCAAAAGAAACTCAATGACAATTTCCTCTTTGGAACGCATCTCTATTGCAGATACCATTATCATTGGTACGTATAACGCCGCAACCTATCGAAAATTCGTGAAACTATAGGGACTGAATCGATAATATTCGACGATGTACCACAAATCTTGCATTTTTCCTACCGAAATTGGCCCAGAAAATTTTCTACTGAACGACTCTCGTATCAACGTCGAGGTCCTCACAGACTGTGCCCAAGCCCGGATAGTACAAGCAAATCAAATACGGAGTGATACGAAATTAAACAGAAAAATGTCATCAGCGCCTACCTTGGGAACAGTAGACAAAACTATACGTCAGGATAGGTTTGTAGTCGAAAATTCAACGGACCAATTAAGAATTTACAATCTACATCCGCATGACTACTTTGCAACTAACATATAAGTACTTGCAGAGCCTTCATACGACCACTTTCAGACTATTTGTACACCGTTACAGGGTCGAATAGCACCTGCTAAAAAATATAAATTTTTCTGCGAGAGCTCGGATTTCTCTTGTAATAATACAACGGTCGTTTCTCCCTACGCAGGCTGGAGCTTACAAAATATTTTCATTTTTGGAGGAGAAAGTTGGTGAGTGAATTTCGTGAAAATATGTCGCCATAACGAAATACGATTTTGTTTCTGTGATTGCCACCCAACTCGCTTACCATATCCGTGATACTCTTCTTCACATTTCTTGTCTTAACGTGTGCATTTCCTCCTTTATGTCATTTTACCCATGTCGTAAATATAACAATCCCGTTCCACATTAGCTTTCACGCTTTTAACACTGTGGAAATGGGAACGAATGCTGATGGCAGCACGTATTTAATTTGACATTCCCATCACTGGAATGTCGACAGATGAAAATACGAGTATTTGTTCCAAGATGTGAGCCACACGAGATTTATTATTTATTAGCCCGTAAACCATTACCACAAAACCCATTGTATTGATACATGGCGCATTAAAATTAATATAAAAAACTAGCACGTTTAAAGGTACACCAATGTTGTTGTTGTTGTGGTCTTCAGTCCAGGGACTGGTTTGATGCAGCTCTCCATGTTACTCTATCCTGTGCAAGCTTCTTCATCTCCCAGTACCTACTGCAACCTACATCCTTCTGTATCTGTTTAGTGTATTCATCTCTTGGTCTCCCTCTACGATTTTTATCCTCCACGCTGCCCTCCAATACTAAATTGGTGATCCCTTGATGCCTCATAATATGCCCTGCGAACCGATCCCTTCTTCTAGTCAAGTTGTGCCACAAATTTCTCTCCTCTCCAATTCTATTCAGTACCTCCTCATTAGTTATGTGATCTACCCATCTAATCTTCAGCATTCTTCTGTAGCACCACATTTCGAAAGCTTCTATTCTCTTCTTGTCCAAACTATTTATCGTCCACGTTTCACTTCCATACATGGCTAAACTCCATACAAATACTTTCAGAAACGACTCCCTGACACTTAAATCTATACTCGATGTTAACAAATTTCTCTTCTTCAGAAACGCTTTCCTTGCCATTGCCAGTCTACCTTTTATATCCTCTCTACTTCGACCATCATCAGTTATTTTTCTACCCAAATAGCAAAACTCCTTTACTACTTTAAGCAACTCATTTTCTAATCTAATTCCCGCAGCATCACCCGATTTAATTCGACTACATTCCTTATCCTCGTTTTGCTTCTGTTGATGTTCATCTTATATCCTCCTTTCAAGATACTGTCCATTCCGTTCAGCTGCTCTTCCAGGTCTTTTGCTGTCTCTGAGAGAATTACAATGTCATTGGCGAACCTCAAAGTTTTTATTTCTTCTCCATGGATTTTAATTCCTAATCCGAATTTTTCTTTTGTTTCCTTTACTGCTTGCTCAATATACTGATTGAATAACATCGGGGATAGGCTACAACCCTGTCTCACTTCCTTCCCAACCACTGCTTCCCTTTCATGCCCCTCGACTCTTATAACTGCCGTCTGGTTTCTGTACAAATTGTAAGTAGCCGTTCACTCCCTGTATTTTACCCCTGCCACCTTTAGAATATCAAAGAGAGTATTCCAGTCAACATTGTCAAAAGCTTTCTCTAAGTCTACAAATGCTAGAAACGTAGGTTTGCCTTTCCTTAATCTATTTTCTAAGATAAGTCGTAGGGTCAGTATTGCCTCAAGTGTTCCAACATTTCTACGGAATGCAAACTGATCTTACAAAAGCAAAAACATTCCGATAAACGTGCGTCAACAAACAAGCCTTTGGTGTAATTATTGCGAATGCGTGCGTATGAGTTGCCACTGACTATGTAAGATTTTCATGTTTTCTGCCGTTGTAAATAATTCATGTTTACTGTACCGGGACAAAGATGAATGAGTAGTGAATAAGATCTTTGATCCTGTGTTATCTGTGGCTCGCCTGCTCACCAGTCATTTGTGCAGCGCTGGGGCGTTCTTATTTGAGGAACGATAGCGAGAAGTGAAATTTTAAAGAAGGAGATGTAATATTTGTGAATTTGAGAGAAATTATCTGAATACTTTATTATGCAGATGAAACTTGTTTGTAAACATATGTTATTGTTTCAATTGATGGATAAGACTTCTGTAGGAATTTTTTTCAAAGTAAGCAATACATGCGCAAGAATGAAATATTTGTATGCCATAACTATTAATTGAAAAAAAAAAACCTTGTCCCTCACATAACTAATAACATTCATGATTAGTACTGATTTTTATCTCTTTCTTTTCACCATATCAAAAGTAAGACTACTGGTTGAAATGTCTGTAATTTTTGTAATAAGCAAGTTTCATATTTGTTAGTCTTCTTATGCAGTAAAGTCTTCATGTCAATAATTAGAATTTAAGTTTTCAGAAACGTTTTTCTTTAAAGTAAAATCCACCTCCATCATTCTCAATAACGTTTTGAATATTTTTGTCGTGTGTACATTGCACTTTGTGTCACGAAGCCACAGATTGTTTCTGACAAGCAAAACGTAAATTTTATAGTGAGTAGTTTATTTTTTCTTTAGCTGCTGCACCTATCAATTTCTATTTACTTTCGGGAACGTCAGTACACCAGACAGAAAACAAAATGCTGAGCAGATGGTAGATCGCTTTCATTTCAGGGCAGATCTCACTTTGGATTCTTGTGAGCAAACAGTACACAGTCAGAATTTTCATGTATTGTGCTTATTAACCAGATTGATGTACAGTGAATAGTGTATGTAATATTGAACAGTTATTTTTTATCGAGTTGAGGAGCGTTTAATGTCGCGGATATTTCAAGTCAAACTTTGCGCTTCATATTAAGGAACTTTCATAACGTTATTCAGAATTTAATTTCAGTTAAGTAGTTATCACTGACGTCACAATTAGTTACTTTTGGCATTTAATTATATTACTTTTCACTATTTCAAATTCAGTATTCTGCTAAATTTAAAGTTAAGTTTCACGACACTGTTCATATACGCAACACAGTGCTAACCAACAGTCACTATTGGTCGGCTCGTAACGAATCGACAATTTCGATTACAAGCACTTTCTAACGGCTCGTAATTTCTAAATTTTTCGTGAGTCCAGAAACGACATCCACCCCAGAGCCTGGTTGGATCAGATTTTGTTTTCACTGACACCAAACTAGCCTTTGGGCCTCAGAATGGAGTTGATGTGTGGATATCTCGAAAGCGATACAGCTTTGCTAATGCAGTCTGTAATCAGAGATTGTCAAAGTGAAGCTTATTTTTACCACGCTTTCCTGTATGCATAATGATCGCAAGCGATGAAAAATTATGATCAATTAGAATTTTCTAGCCCAATCAGTTATTTTGAGGAGGTGTTATGTAGGAACCAATGTTTCATAAACCTGAACAGTCCACCTGAATTAATACGAATTTTCGTAACAAATTTGCCTTCACATTTTCGCCACGTTATATTAGCAGGCTTTACAAGGTTTGCTACGAGAACTGGAACTAGACACTGATAACTGTATCCCTAGAAAACGTGACAACAGAAATCATGAAATGCGACTTTCATTTCCGCCATATGATCATAGAAATCACAGACGGTAAAACAGGCATCATTCCTATGATTACCACTGTCAAGGTAAAAAGAATTATCGTGACACGAGCCATTTCCGACGTATCAATCATGATCACGGTAACCGACAGAACAGATACATTGAAAACCATCACAGACGCTATCACAGTAAACAGAACAATTGCAGGTGAAACTTGTTTTCTGACGGACACAATTTTTATTGGTCAAGCCCACAGAACTCATGGCGAAACGGTAGTTATGGGCATAGTCCTTAATACGGGCAAAAATTATCAGAAGAATAACAGACAACAACACAATGAACATTGGCAAAGCGCTGGTAGATGAAATCCAGCGTGACGTGCTGAGATAGTCGAAGTGAGACCGCCTAACCAAGTCAACAATCAGCGGCGTGGAAATGACACAAAGCAGTGACTTACAACGCCGGCAGCTGACAATGTTAATGACATGGCTGAAAACATCGCTGCCAAAACAGTAATTTTCGTAAATCAAACTGCAAAGTGATATTTCAAGCAAATTTGTCGATGGACATCATCAAACGTGTCTGAATTTCACATGTCAAAAGCCATAAATTTGTAATGAGTTTCTTAATTGTTCCGTCTTTGTCGGCAAAAATGTATATAGTCAGTAGACTTTTCGAATGGACACAAACCGATTTTAAACCTTAATGATGCTGAAATAATATTAGGCAAATCAGTTACCCTGAAATTTGATGACTGGATTTCAAGATAATATGAGGAAGTGAATCGCCTACGCTTTTTGACAAATCATACAGCACATTTTCTACCTGAATTCATTTATGATGTCATTGATCAAAAAACAGATATACACATTTTAATTCCAGAGAAAATAGACAAAGTAGAGCGTTGTACTGATACAGATAGGAGGTACCTTTTTTACTCGCCGTACAGGAACTGTAAAAGATTTTCAGTAAAGATTTGAGGTCAATTTTGTAATAAGCCATATTATTCCTGCATGCTATAGAGGATAATTCAGTGTACGAGTATGCTACGCTAAGGAGCCATATAACCAGCAGTTGCTTCTTACAATAGTCCATTGCACATAGTAGAGATATAAGAGTGATCGATCGTATTCGTATTAGATTCAAGACAGATTAACACCACTATCTTACCTTGGACAGATAGACTTCAAAAGTTAGATGAATTAATTCAGAATATTTATAGTGTACAAAATCTGTATTTGGTCGCATCTCGGCAAGAAATGAAGTAATCACAAAATTAAACCCATATTCATCTCTCTCTATTGGCCACAAGCTAATCCTTCTGAACACCTGATGCTAGAATCAATAAACTTTGCAGATTATACTGTCACTGGCAACATCAGAATTGGAGTAGGTACATACACATATTTCAGAGCATTTCAAACGAATTGCCACATAATTCTACTTCATTGCCTCCCTTACCTGTGCTTAAGAGGGGGAAACCACCATATTGTGAACTGCATCACAAAGACGTAACAGACTTAGAAATAAGTAACATCAAGAAATCTGACGAGCGAAGAAATAAGTCGCATCATGGTAATGTAAATGTCAAGAAGTTACACTTTGTTTAGAAAGTGCTTGTAAATCCCATATTTCCTCACGCAAAAATAGGTATTTAAGTCATAAGGTTTTTCTTGGTCTACAATGGACCTCAGAGAATTCGTCAAATAACGCATGACAACGCAGTAGAAGTGGAAACAAAAAGTATTAAAAAGGTAAAGGAGTACATCATGCAACACATATCAAACCATTTGTAGAATAGTGATTTTCGCATTTTGCTGAGCTAGCAACGTCTTGAAAACTAGCTTGAATCGTTACCGTTACTGGTGTGGCATACATTTCTGACATATTATGTTATTTATGATAGTTTTTTACTGTTGCGACATACGAGAACATTATCATGTTGACGTATGCTCTTATTCGTTTATAACTAACTACTCACCTTTTCGTCTTCAGGCCACATTATGACAGATATTGTGATATACATGTATATTAAAACCAAATTGGCTGCTATGCATTTATTCCAGTTTTATGAGGCATGTTTGCACATGGGATGCGCCACTACAAGAAAAGTTGTTTATTGCTATTACATGATACTAGGCAGAGATCGAAAACATGAATGAGAAGACCATTGAGTGACATACAGCTATATTTTTGTGGTAAAATGAATATGTTAAGGGTGGAAATGCCACCAATCCATAATGTTTCCTTTCCCTGTGTTGTGACTGGGCAAGACAGCCAAGCCACTAGGAGATAGCCGAAAGGCACGCGTTTAAGCTCACGCAGGCTGGCGTGAGGTCTGGAACAGTTAAAGGAATTGAGTCTAGTAAAAAAAGTACGGAGTTTCTGGAATACTTTAATCCATAATTGGTGAACATCGGTCTGACGGTACATGCATCACAAGATAAATAGCAAATGATAATGGCGCCTTGCTAGGTCGTAGCAAATGACGTAGTTGAAGGCTATGCTAACTATCGTCTCGGCAAATGAGAGCGTAATTTGTCAGTGAACCATCGCTAGCAAAGTCGACTGTACAACTGGGGCGAGTGCTAGGAAGTGTCTCTAGACCTGCCGTGTGGCGGCGCTCGGTCTGCAATCACTGACAGTGGTGACACGCGGGTCCGACGTATACTAACGGACCGCGGCCGATTTAAAGGCTACCACCTAGCAAGTGTGGTTTCTGGCGGTGACACCAAACCCTGTATTACAATTTTATGGTTATTAAATTATTTGCTTGCAATGGAGTAGGGTAATGTTGTGAAATATATACAATTTTGTTACGTAAGATGACTTATTTCCCAACATAGGTTCTGCCATAGTGAACTTCTGCATTACACAATTATTGGTGCCTCAACATACCTTTTGAAACTGGATTCTTATTGGCATTTTGTGATGACACTGTTATCTTGAATTTTTGGTGACATACTTTGCTTTATATGCTGGATTGTTTTTACGATGAAATTTTTTGTCTTAGCTCAAAAATGTGTATCTACTTTTGTTTACTGGTTTACCATAATAATTTTTTCTGCATGAGCATAAGATACTTTGCTGCATTGCCCCTCTGCTGAATTACTTGTAATGTTCGTATGTTGTATGATATAGAATTTTGGTGCAATGTTTTCTGTTGAATTTTTTAATGAATATATGTATCTGCGGTGCCTATAGTTTTATGAGGGCTCACTTAGAATAAGCATTTACTGTTAGAGATCACAAATAAGGTAAAAGTCATACCTAATAAGAGAATTATCAAAAATGGGTGTAGGAAAAGAGTAAATCAAGAATGTAGCATGTGCACCTAGAAATGGGAAATAAATAAATGCTGAGAAGTTGAAGTAGTTAACTGTGTGAGTAGGCAGGTTGAATAAAACTGCATATATGCATATATGGCGTGAGCGTAAGATGATCTGGATGTGTGTGTGTCCGTAGTCCCACTCCTAATAACCGGTTCGCAACAATTCGTGTTGACACCTCTGGGCTCAAAAGCCCTCTTACCTGTTCTGCGGTTACTGTACGATCTGCACTGCTGTCCTTACAATGCGATGATCCTGGCGGGTCTCTGTGCTGCGTAGACCTCGTCTACGTGTGTGAGAATGTTCACGTGACCACTGATACCAGTATCGTTACAAAACTAACACAGCACGCCCATCTTGCGTGGCAATTCTCCGAAAAGGCCATCTCGCAACTCTGAAGGCCACAATGTGACCCATTTTAAACTCGCTCAATTGGCTGTAGGAAGCACGAATGCGACTCCGTGGCATGGTTGCCTACCTGCTTCACACGTCTGCACCAAGCTGAGCTTTCTGGCTGTGGGCATTCCCTATTAAAGGATAGACAAAGGTGGCGCTATGGTAGCGATACCACTTCCTGTTGGAGAACGACGGGAGTGGAGGGGGAGATACAGATCACAGTCTTACTACAGTGTGTCCCACACAAAATTGGAACACCTCACGTCTCTAGTCAAATTGCTTGTGAAGTGACAACACTGTCTCGAAAGTTGGCTACATTGCATTTTATCGGAAAGTTGAGTGCAGCTGTGTGTTAGTGCGTGAATTGTTGTCAGATGATCGTATTGTTGACTTGTTACAGAAATTGGTATGTTTGTATTAGAGCAGCGAATGGATACTGTGGAGATTTACATAAAGAGAGGCTCCATCAAGGAATGTAAAGAAATGTTGCAAGTAAGGTATCTTGGTAGGAGACTCCTCGGGATCATACACTACTGGCCATTAAAATTGCTACACCACGAAGATGATGTGCTACAGGCGCTAAATTTAACCGACAGGAAGAAGATGCTGTGATATGCAAATGATTAGCTTTTCGTAACATGCGCACAAGGCTGGCGCCGGTGGCGACACCTACAACGTGCTGATATCAAGAAAGTTTCAAACCGATTTCATATACACAAACAGCAATTGACTGGCGTTGCCTGGTGAAACGTTGTTGTGATGCCTCGTGTAAGGAGGAGAAATGAGTACCATCACGTTTCCTTCTTAGATAAGGGTCGAAATGTAGCCTATCGCGATTGCGGTTTATCGTATGGCGACATTGCTGCTCGCGTTGGTCGAGATCCAATGACTGTTAGCAGAATATGGAATCGGTGGGTTCGGGAGGGTAACACGGAACACCGTGCTGGATCCCAACGGCCTGCTATCACCAGCAGTCGAGATGACAGGCATCTTATCCGCATGGCTGTAACGGGTCGTGCAACCACGTCTCGGTCCCTGAGTCAACAGATGGGGACGTCTGCAAGACAACAACCATCTGCACGAACTGTTCGACGACGTTTGCAGCAGCATGGACTATCAGCTCGGAGACCATGCCTGCAGTTACCCTTCACGCTGCATCACAGACAGGAGCGCCTGCGATGCTGTACTCAACGACGAACCTCGGTGCACGAATGGCAAAACGTCATTTTTTCGAATGAATCCAGGTACTGTTTACGGCATCATGACGGTCGCATTCGTGTTTGGCGACATCGCGTGAACGCACATTGGAAGCGTTTATTCGTCATCGTCATACTGGCGTATCATCCGGCGTTATGGTATGGGGTGCCATTGGTTACACGTCTCAGTCACCTCTTGTTCGCATTGACGGCACTTTGAACAGTGGACGTTACATCTGAGATGTGTTACGACCCGTGGCTCTACCCTTCATTCGATCCCTGCGAAACCCTACATTTCAGCAGGATAATGCACGACCGCATGTTGCAGGTCCTGTACGGGCCTTTCTGGATACAGAAAATGTTCGATTGCTGGCCTGACCAGCACATTCTCCAGATCTCTCACCAACTGAAAACGTCTGGTCAATGGTGGCCGAGCAACTGGCTCGTCACAATACGCCAGTAACTATTCTCGATGAACTGTGGTATCGTGTTGAAGCTGCATGGTCAGCTGTACCTGTACACGCCATCCAAGCTCTGTTTGACTCAATGCCCTGGCGTATCAAGGCCGTTATTACGGACAGAGGTGGTTGTTTTCTAAGGATCTATGCACCCAAATTGCGTGAAAATGTAATCACATGTCAGTTCTAGTATAATATATTTGTCCAATGAATACCGGTTTATCATCTGCATTTCTTCTTGGTGTAGAAATTTTAATGGCCAGTTGTGTATTAAAGATCTGTACAGGAACTCGAGGGCTGTAGGAAGCATTCAGAACGTGCAGAGGAACAGGCGACCAACAGTGAAGACAACTGAAACTATAGACAGTATTAAATTTTCATGGACATTAAGAAAGTCCGCGTAAGTCGGTAAGCAGATTAACGCAGCAGGTTGGCGTATCTCATACATCGTGTCATCATGTAATAAAATATATGGAATTAAAACCTATCGTGTGGGGGCTGTGTAAGAGTTGAAACCTCAGGCTCAGGGAAAAAGCGTTCATTATTGTAACTAGCTGTTAACATCAGTTACTGACAGTTACTTGGACCCCTTCCTTTCCTTCATGTTAGAGGACGCCTGGTTTCATATGTCAGGTTATGTAAATTCCCAGAATTGCAAATATTAGTCACAGGACAATCCACTTATTCTGCATGAAGAACCTCTGAGAAGATAGATGTTTCAATTTCACCTTAATCATTTCCAGATATATAGAGATCTCTGATTCTTTATACGCAAAATTAACAGATGCAGAGAAGCTGTAAGCAGAATGATTTTTTTAGTTAGTTTATTGTTACCTGAATGTCGGACATGAAGCGTACCGGTTTTATGTGGGACACTCAGTAGAAGTGCTTTCTGCCGCTCACCGTAAGTTAACTCACGGAATACAGTTACAGATCTATCTCACCTAAGGAACCAGTCAGCTCACGCGAGTCAATGTCAGATATAGATTATACATTCTTCATTTGTTAAACATTAACTGTAAAAGTTCTGTTAATTTACAAAACATATTATTGCGACTGCGACCAACTAGCATAGACTTAAACTGCAGCATTTGAGCGTCCACAAAGAAAAATAACATCCCATGCTACGACAGTCAGCTCGCAGAGGTGATTGTATTTACTTCCGTACGAAGTGCCTTTCAGACCTTGACAGTGTTATCGGAAGCAGCCGGCGTCTTCCGGGCTCAGACTGTTTTCGACCGCCCTATACTAGGTTCATGATGCCGTATTGTTCTTCGCCACTTCTATGTCCTGACGTCGTAATCCTCCCTCTCACGCAATTCCCACCCCCCCCCCCCTTCCTCAAAGGTGCACGTTAATGTCGAGGGAAAATCTCGGTACTATTCGAGAGGGGCAAGCTATGAGGTGACACCTGATTTCACCCTCTCCATTCCGTCTCAGCATCATCAACACAACGAAACAAGATATTATACTCTACAGGCAACTAAAACAACACACCCACTATTCACAACGAAGTATTGTGCTGCACGCGAGGAAGGCAAATGACACTGAGGTGCTGCGATTTGCCAGAAGTAGTCAGTTCCAATATAAGGAAAGGAAAGACTTTCGTGAAGTGAAGGGGGGCGAGGGGGCGGGGTGATTTGGTTAGAAGCGAAAGCGAAATGGTGCCAAACGCTTTTCTATTATCAAATCAACTGTAATTGTCAATACGTATTTGAATCTCAAGCCGCTACATATTTTCTCCTCTTTTGTAGATGAATTACATGATTTCCCTAAATCGCACTAGGCACGTGCCGTGATAGTTTGCTTTGAAAGGTACATTGACATTTGTTAACAGCAAATAAGATGCCTTGCAGTCATAGAATAACAAATGCGACGTGGAATACAGAACCCAGGACCTTCGTTGGCAAACTTGCCTACTGGACGTCTTGTAATCTGGTACCCACATGTGTTTACCTTTTCTCGCTCCTTATCAATAAGTTACTAAGAAAGTTAGTTTTTGTTTTGTCTTGCTTGTTTTTGTTTGTTTTGTTTTGGTGATTGCGCTATAACGTGGCCTAACGCAGAATCAGCAAGACACTTTATGTGTGTGATCGAAAAACTACCTGCACATCATCATACAGTTTTCGATAAGGAGGTGAAGTATATTGTTGACAATTTTTCTTATATCTGTGTCTATTTTGTTCAATAACCAATCAAAAAGCATTGTTAATACGCACTACACTAATAAAGCTGTTGTTCCATCATCATGCCATACAACCAATGGCTCTCTTAGACATGAAGTCGTAGCTTTACTGGGTTACAATGTAAATACTGCTATATGACTGTGAGAGTGGTTCCTGATTAAAACACAGTTAACTGAGTTTCAAGGATACGGTTTCATTAAGAGATTTGTGTATCTTCAGTAGCATTTCAGCAGCCTACTGATTCCAGAATGAGATTTCCACTCTGCAGAGTAGTGTGGGCTGATACGAAACTTCCTGGCAGATTAAAACTGTGTGCCGTTTCTGCAAAGTTCACCGAAGAGGTTCTGTGAAGTTTGGACGGCAGGAGATAAGGTACTGGCAGAACTGAAGCAGTGAGGAAGGGTTGTGAGTTGTGCTTGGGTAATGCAGTTGCCCGCGAAAGGCAAAGGTCCCGAGATCGAGTCTCGGTCCGGCACACAGTTTTAATCTGCAAGGAAGTTTCAGTCTACTGGTTATTGAACGTAGCGAGATGTCTTATGATGACGAAACTTCTAAAGGTGTCATCCTGAGTTCGATGTAGCTCTTTGTAGCTCTGTTACAGACGAGGTAAAATGTTACTCTCGCGCCACTTTTGAACTCACAGTTATTTCCTATTACTCTTTACAGTTTACCGACATTTTCATGGAGCTAGCTACCAACGGTAACGTTCATCACCTCCTCATTTTCCTTGTGATGGCTGATACAGATTATTCGCAACGTAGACAACGATACAAGATGTTTGAAAGTAATCTTCACTATGTTGTCATTACCCTGTCATGAATGTAGCAGGACTATTATGTTTCTACAGGCAATGTTTTTCTTGAGTGGATTATCAATTTAAGAGTACATCTAGTGCATCAGTGATGCAGCGGCTTAATTACTTTTTCTACTACGTCATGAGGAGTATTCTAGTATTTATGATCAGGGAGAAGAAGGGAAATTTGCAGAGACCACCGCAATACATACGAAAGAAAATAAACGTAATCTAAAGAGTTACAGATCCATTTCATTGACATCGATATGTAGCAGGAAGTGTGAACAAATACTTTGTTCCAATGTT
The DNA here is from genome assembly GCF_021461385.2 of Schistocerca piceifrons. Lineage (NCBI taxonomy): Eukaryota > Metazoa > Arthropoda > Insecta > Orthoptera > Acrididae > Schistocerca > Schistocerca piceifrons. The sequence goes on from NC_060140.1 coordinate 350,041,379, forward strand.
ATGAAATACCCCCAAAGATATTACCTATTGACATCAAACCAGCATGGATTTGGAAAGCATCACTTTTTTCGCACGACGTACTGTGTACAGGGGCTCTCAAATTGATTCCGTATATATGAAGTTCCAAAACGGCTTTTGATATCATTCTTGTAAGCGGCTTCCAACCACACTCTTTTCGTATCGACTATCGCCTCAGTTGTGCAACTGAATTCGTGTTTCCCTGTCTGAATGGTCACAGTTCACAGTGACTGACGGGACGTTACCTAGTGAAATGGAAGTGATAAGTGTGATTCTGCAAGTAAAGTGATGTGGTCCTCTCTAATATATACAAACTATTTAGCAGACAATCAGAACATTTCTGTTAGATTTGTGGCAGGTAATTCTGCCGTGTAGTTAACTCCTCAAAGAGCAAAGCGAATTGCAAATGAAGTTGGAAGTATTTCTTCGCTGTGCAAACTGTGACAATTGATCCTAAAGAAGAAAATGTGTGAGCTTCTCCAGATGAATACCAAAGCGGTTATGTTAATGTTCGCTTATACGGTATATCAGTTACATTGAAAGTTGTCGATTCAGTTAAATATCTAGGAGCTACGACCCATAAAAACTTAAATTGGATCTGTCGTATGGAAAACGAGGAAGGAAACACAGAGACAGTGTTTTATTGATAAGATACGTAGAAAATGTAACAAATCAATTAAAGTTACCTACGACACACTTGTCCATGCTCTTCGTGAGTATTCCTGCGCCGTATGGGATCCCTACAAGGTAGGACTGATGGAAGACTACGAGAAACTTCAAAGAAGGGCAGCTGGTTTTATATTATCACAAAGTAGAGGAGATTGTGTGTAGGATATAATAAACGAGTTATGATGGAAATCATTGAAACATAGGCGTTTTACATTGCAGCGAGGCGTTTTCACTAAATTCCAATCACCAACCTCTTCTGCTGAATGCCACTATATTTTGTTTATCCTAAAATGCGTAGGAGACATGATCATTCTGATAAGAGACCTCAATGCTTGCACGGTAAGGTTTAGTTGTTCATTATTTCCACGCGCTTTTCGAGAGTGGAACGTTGGAGAAATAACGTGACAGTGGTTCAAAGAATCCCCTAACAAGCATTTAATTATAAATTACGAAGTATTCATGCAGATGTGGATGCAAATGACAAGGGACGGGCAGGAGAAAGGAGCGAGGACTCTAGGAATGGATAGGAGTGCAAAATAAAAGAATGAAAAGCTTGGTAAGTATTACTCATTTAGACGTGTGCCACAGTTCGTTTCATAGTAGGACAGAGAGAAAAGGAAAGAATGTTTTCAGGCCGACGAATGGACTATAGGTACGAGGATAAAAAAGGAAACGGTTTCATAGGTTTTGAGAGGAATGACAGACGACGGTAAATAAAGCAGAAAGTAAAAGAGAACATACAGTTTCAATGGAAATCGCTAGATTTGTTTATAAAGTTTGAAGAGAATAGAGTAGAAGGGTAATTGAGATGATAATGGAAGAGAGGGGAGAAAGATTGAGAGAGAGAATAAAGGAGAAATTAACAATAAATAAATGTAGGACGAAATAGTTTGCATCATTTTTGGAGGACGTAGGGTGTATTAATGGATAGAGGGGAAGAGAGAGATGTATTTGAAATAACACAAAATACTTTTAAAGCATCCATTTAAACTGATTGCCTTGTAGATATCTAGACCTGATACAAATGAAATACGAATAGAATATTTAACAAACTGTATATTCAAAAGAAACTCAATTCAATTAAAAAGGGCACTCAAAGGGAAAATAACTCAAATTTTATTTTATCTGTTGCCAAGTGGTATTCCACTAGTTTCTCAATGAGGAAAAATAAAGACAAAGACGACATAACAAAACGTTCTTAGCACCTCTAATATTTTATCCGAACTCCCTATTATTTTGTACTTCCATCATGCGTCTTGGCATATAACCTATAGGCTTTTGGATGCAACAGCCTGAAGAAGCCACTTCCTCCGAGACTTGAAGAATGCATTCCCAAAGTGTGTTAGCTGTAGTTGGTTGGTTTCGTGGCCAGTTCTCTGTTAACGTTCTGGTTACCTCAGCCCACAAGTTTTCCATAAGGTTCATATCAGCAACCCGTGGCGGCCAGCAGACGATCTTGACGCCAGTCGTGGAGAGCTGCTGCTGAACGAATGCAGACATGTGAACGGGAGAATGATCCTCTTGCACGCTTCATACAGCATTCGCACGCTCCATACAGCATTCGCATTTTCCTATATGTGGGCGTGGTGATCGCTGACGACCTTTCTATTCTGTGAAGAATTCCTGCTCTTCTCGCATAAATCCATCCCCAGTGGGAACAGATATCCGATTACTTCTTCCCGTCGTGGTGACATATTCGTGTCGATGGTGAGTCTCTTGGTGGCTACAAACGACTCTTGAGCCGTCGTTACTGGTGGAAAACATCTAGTCAGTGAAAATAACGTTTTCCCATGATGCACTCAGATAGAGCTCCACAAATGAGCTCTTGTTTCATGGTGGACCATCGTCTGTGCAGTTCAGCGTCCCTCAGCCTACGGCAGAAAGTGTCACTGGAGCCAGGGAAGTTGGTCTCCCGCCTCAGCTGCTTCGCGTTCAGAAAGGTATTTTCTTTGCTCTTAGACACTAGCTACCTGTTCTCCTTCTGTGGGCTCACTGTCTTCCTGTCTGATCCAGGAACTCTGTAGGAAGTGCCTCTTTCAAGGTAGTTCCTCCACCGTCTAGTTGCAGTGGTACATGACATGCCATGCCTTCTGCCGGCTTCTCTCACAGAACATCCACCTTCCTCAATAAGAGCGACGGCTCTATCTCGAGCTGATCTCTCCCAGCGAGCCATTGCAACCGAAGGCCTGATGTGTATTTCTGCTTGCTGCTCTTATACTGATTCCAAGAGAGGAAGTAAATATATTGATGTCAAAAGGCAGAGCCATGCGTTGTGGCCGTGCTGGGCCGTCCCTGGCAGTAAGGGGGGGGGGGGGGGGCAGGGCGAGGGGGGGGGATTACTGATGGCCCACCACCGCCGGTCGCTCGCTTCAGTCTCGCTTCAGCTGGCTAGCTAGCCCGTCAGCCGTCAGGGCTGGCTGGCCTTGTAGCTTGCGAGCCGTGGCTAGTACATGTCTAGGTCGCAAAGCCATGCTCACACACAAGGATCAAACGTTTCTTCTACCCTACCCAAGTCTATAGTAGGCTAGCTAGAACTATTTTGATATAACATGAGAAGGCAGACCTACTTCTGGCGTGACAGTCAAATATTTACCGAGAAATAAGTGAAAGAATACACTCACGATAAATGTAATTACCACAAATATTTCCAATAGCTACAAGGTACCAATCGCACGATGCAGGAGACTATTCTTTCTTGTAATCGTTCTACGTTAGATCTCGCCTTAAGAAAATAGTAAACAGTTTTGGTGGCAACTGTGCCATATAATTGTATATACGTAGTATATTACGCACATTTTGAGCACTTATAAAGTGTACTCAGTATCCCTGAAACAGTAAGTACTGCGCGACAGAAATTATTTTCAGCTGAGGCACTTCATTTACATCGCAATGATACACGATTACTCTGTAATTCATAGTTAAGTGGTTCGTATAGGGCTCAAAAATTCGTTCAATTTATCGGCCGTTCCACTTACATATGAAGTTCGAGTTCTAATCTCGCATATGTTATTACAGTTGTAATATCATCCTTTGTACAGCTATGGAAATAAAAACTCTTTGCATTAGGAGAAGGAAGATGGTGATTTAAATGTCGTGGGAAAAGCTTGTCACAGTGAAAAAGCGTCTGTTTTAATACTGCATCACCAACTCTTCCCCTGCTCCCTCCCCCTTCCTATGCTAAAAAGTCAGCTATATTCTTTCAACGTGTTCGATGTCCTCGGTCAGTCGCATCAGGTAATGATCAGGCAGTGCTCAGCAGTATTCCAGAAGAGCTCGAACAACTGTAGTGATGGCAATCCAAGCCTTCTTGGGTCATCTAAGGGTTGCGTCGATAACCAAACATTTGTTTCACCTTCACTATATCATGTGATGTTTCACAGTTACATTGTTTATATTTGTAACCCCTTGGACTTTTGTTAAATCTATTACTCTCAGACTGATTTTACTCATCGATTTCTTGAAGCTTGACGAAGCCTTTTTAGTAATGACGTGGAGAGCCTCATACAACTTATCGCTTAGGGCTAACTGTCACGTTTTGCACCGTTAAGATATGTTTTCAAAATAATTTTGCAATTCATTTTGCTCTACTTAGGAATTTATTAGATGGCAGTATTATCTGCCACAAATCTAAGAGAAATGTTCTGATTGTCTGTTAAATAGTTTATACACATTAGAAATAGCAGAAGATCGACATCCTTTTCTTGCAGAATCACACTCATCACTTCCATTTCATTATGTGACGTCCCGTCAGTTACTGTGAGCACACAGAGAACACGAATCCAGTCGCACATCTGAGACGGTAGTCCACACAAAAGCAGTGTGGTTGGAAGCCACTTAGGAGGAATGATATCAAAAGCCATTTTGGAACTCTATAAATAAAGAATCAATTTGAGAGCCCCTGTGTGCAGTACATCGTGCGAATAAAATGCCAATTGTGTCTCACAAGAGTGTTGCTTTTCAAATCCATGCTAATTTGATGTCAATAGGCAATATATTTAGGGACATTTCATAACGTTAGAATAACACCATAAATACTAGCATACTCCTCAAGACGTCGTAGGAAAAGTAATTAAGCCGCTGCATCATTCATGGACAAGATGTAATCTTAAATTTTTAGCCTACTCAAGAAAGACATTGCGTGTGCAAACATCATCGTCCTGCTACGACTGTGATAGGGTAATGACAACATAGTGGAACATTTCTGGTGACGCTGTGATAGTTTTCTCACTTCCTGGAACGACAGAGAATTATCTTTCAAGTTTCACTTGATAAATTCGTGGAATACCAATCAAAGATCATGAATGAAATCCACTACGGTGTGTCATCGACTTATCAAATATCTGTTTACAGACAGGAGGCATTACTTTCACGTAGTAACTACAACTAATCTCGTTGTCTACAATGATAATAATCTGTATCAGCCATCACAAGGCCAATGAGGAGGCGATGAATGCTGCAGTTGCTCACTTGCTCCATGAAAATGTCTACGTTCTGTAAAGAGTAAGAGCAAGTAGCTACAAGTTCCAAACTGGCGCTAGAGTAATGTTTGACCTCGTCTATAACAGAGCTACAAAGAGCTATATTGAACACAGTACGATATCATTAGAAATGTTGTCAACATAAAACTTCTCGCTACATTCAGTAACCTGTATACTGTGGAAGTGCTACTGAAAATACACAAATCTCATAATGAAATCGTATCACTGAATACCCTATTAACTGTGTTTCAATCAGGAGCCACTGTTACAGCTATACTGACGTATTTACATTGTAGCCCAGTAAACCTATTTGAGTATGGCAAAAGACTTCGTGTTTAACTAAGAGAGCCATTCCTTGTTTGGTGTTATGATGAAACAACAGCTTTATTTGTGTAGTGCATATTAATAGTGTTTCCCGATAGGATATTGAACAAAATAGACACAGATAAAAGAGAAAATTTTAACAATATATTCCACCTCCTTATCGAAAACTGTCTGATGATGTGCAGGTAGTTTTTTGGCCTCACGGATGTAGCGATATGTTGACAGTGAGTTAAGCCACGTTTTAAGTGCAGTAGCCAAAACAAAACAAACAAAAACGAACAAAAGGAAACAAAAACTAACTTTCTTAGTGGTTGATTGATAAGGAGTGAGAAAAGTAAACACGTGCGGGAATCAATATAGAAAACGAGTGGTAGGCATATTTGCCAACCAAGGTCCTAGGTGTCTTCCAGGTCGCATTTGTTACTCTGCGACTGCAAGGCATCTTATTTGTTGTCAACAAATGTCAACATCGATGGACACGTCACCGTGAAGAAGTTTATAACACAAAACATCTCCTTTGTGCCACCAGATGTATATCAATAGCAATACATTTTGTGGATGTAAACAGGCCATCGTTTGAGGCATGTTTTCTTATGGCTTACCGTTTTCTTCCTACGAAGTTATCATATGATAGTGCAAATCGCCATCAGTTAGCTCTGATCTAGCTTTACGATGACCACCTTAAATCTATTACAGCAAATGACAAGAACAGTTCTTCGAAAGGGTGCAGACGTCTTCCTTCCACATCCTCCCCAATCCGAAGTTCTCCAACCTTTCTTTTAACCACAATAAGACTACTGAAGGTTTGTGTTGAACGGAGATTAATTGCTCGTCACACTTTCCAGTTATGAGATACACTGTCATTGACAGTAGCAGTATATCGCAGAAACGTCTTTCATCAACGCGTGTTTTCGTTCCTGGTTGAAGTGATTTATTTATCCTTAAACGATCGAACTTGAAATGATACTTTACTCCATTTTAGACTTCGTGTTCTAATGCATAAAACACGCCCTCATAACGTAAAAAATGAGAAATATTCAAGCTGCCACGGCTGGTGCTCCACTGCAAACATCACCTCCAGTAACACCAGCTAAAGAACTAAGAACTGTGCCATGGTTTCAAATCAACATTAAACATATCTATTGGCTACTGAATGAAACTGAGTTCGATTAGTTTTGGCTGTCAGAACAGAAGTCGCTGCTTGCAGAAATTATGGTCTCTGGTAAGCTTGCTTAGACTAGTAACTTTATTTTAGTTTATGAACCAATCATCACTTAAGATCATAGACCATCATTTCTTATTTTAAGTGACCTTGAGATTTAGAAAATATCTGGGACCCAAGCTCCGGTTCCAATTTTTCTCTGGATTTCAACCATTCGAGATGATACTGTCCCGTCATTTCGTTGTTTCCTCACAATGCCAAACTCCTCCAGGTCTCCCAGAACAGTGCGGTCCTAACTACTAGTGAAAGGGAATTTGATACCTGACACCTTCACATGTTGGGCCAATAATGACAATATGTGCAAGGCAAGGGGAATGAATTCAAAAAAAAAAAAAAAAAAAGAAGTGAATACAGTGAGCTACAATCGTAAATAACATTACAAGTGTTGATTTGTGTTTTACATATGAACATTGTCTTTGCACAAGGAGGGAGCATAAACAATATTTGCCGAATTTTGTACATTGTAGGCAAATATCGAAGATTTGCATATAAATATCGAAGATTTGCTTATAAACATCGAAGATTTGCTTATAAACATCGAATATTTGCTTATAAACATCGAAGATTTGCTTATAAACATCGAAGATTTGCTCTAATGTCGCATATCATTAATCCTTAGGTTAGTAGGGCAGTACAATTGAAGGTAAAATGTTTCGTCACTTGGCACCAACAAAGATCCTGTTTAATGTCTTTTGTCAATGATATTGTGGCTAAGAAATGGAATGCAACTAGCACAATACTGCTACATTTCCTGAAGCTTTGATAAAGTTGTATCAGGAGTGGACTCAGTAAGGCAACCTACTTTCCATCACTGAGAACCTCTGAATATTGGTAGTAAATGTAGAATCAAGTATGAGCAGACCCAGAGAAGTAGGTATCTTTGCAGTCAGTACTATTATTTCTTTTTAGTGTGTGCAAAAATTAGTTAATTTCCTAGCAACTTCATTGAATTTGTGTTTTTTATAGTACATGCAAAAAATCTAACTGCACATGCAGTGTTATCTCTCCAAGAAATGATTTATGAATACCTATGTGAAATAACTAATACAACATGAAGCTTTCATCTGTTGGATAAACATGGCCTTATTTCTAGCAAATATGTGAAATCGGACAAGAGTGTTGCATGAGAATGTAAGATGAAGCCTATGTACAAAACATTAATATTTATAGATTACCATTATTAATGTAATCAGATACACAAATAATGATGCAATATTCTGTGCAAAATACTAAAGTTTAATAAATGTCACAAACGACAAAACATCGGCACGTTCTAATGTGACAAACGGCCATGAAAATGTACAAGAAAATCTAGTATGCCATGGAATAGTTCTTACGTGACCTAATCACTCAGAAAATATCTGGTTACACAGAACTAACGAGTAACATATAAACATAGGAACAGTGAAAATAAAAATACATACATGGCAAACCCACACGTAACGAAATAGCAAGAGGGTGTATAGATGAGAAGAGAAATAAAGGACAAACAAAAATATGTAATAGTTCATTTAAAGGAAACGGAAAGCGAATTGAATGCACTCCAAAGTCAGAGTCTCAGTCCGTACATGTGATATCTGACCCTAGTGACATGTACTACTCCAATGTACTTATCAGCTTTCTAACTTCTGTACTGTATGTATATTTCATACATTCATATTTTCACTGAACTCATACTTTTCTCATAATATCTTTTATCTCAGTTTATCTGCCAAGAACCTCATACTCATATAACAATACGTTTCATGCCAGTTTTCCTGCCAAAACATCATGTCAGTTTTCCTACCAAAACATCATATTCAAACATCATTCAAATATTTGCGTCTCGACTGGTGCCGTCTGAGGATGACTTGAAAGATGGAATGTTGCGCCGTCGTATTCAGCGATGAAAGATTCTGCCTGCACGCAAGTGATGGTCGTCTGCGCATACGGCGTGGAGCTGGTGATCTCTGTGTCATACAGTGCAGTCGTCCAAGACACAGGCCTTTTGGTCTAGGGTGCGATAAGCTACAATTCTTGTTCATCTTTGGTGTTTCCAGTAGATACTTCTGGAGGGGACCCTGAGTACGTGCAGAATGTTGTTGACCAGTTCTTTTGCCGTTCTTGCAACAGGAAGGTCATGTGTTGTTCCAACAGGATAATGCTCGCCCACATACTGCCTGCGAAACGCAACACGCTCTACAAGACCTGTAGCAGCTTCCCTGGCCACAACGATCTCCGGACTTGCCTCCAATCGAGCACGTGTGGGATATGATGGGACGAGAAGTGACTCGTGCGACTCGTCAACCAACAACTCTTATTGAACTACGTGAACAGGTCGAGCAGGCGTGGCATAAAGTATCCCAGGACAGTATTCGCCATCTCTACTATCGACTGGATGCCAGAGTCAGCGCCTGCATTGCAACCCGTGGAGGATACACCACGTACAAATATGGGTGCTTCACCATGGGTTAATACCTAGTACCTCAGGACCGCTTGTGTTATTGATCTGTAACTGTAATCGTTTCATATACTACACATGCACTGTTGCAACAATAAATCTTGAGTGAACTGCAAACTCCTAAAAGGGTGTACTAACTTTTTCTGGATATGTATTTTCAAGTTGTGATTTAATGCATTGATTGAACAGCAATAATACAGTCAAACGGTAATGGTTTTTGCTACCTATTTAAGCTCAGCACATTTATTTCTTTTTTATTTTGAGAGTCAAATGACCATCTCTGTGTCAGTCGTAGCCGCTCTGCAGTCTTCTTAAATTTGGTACGAATTTTCTGGCGTTTAACTTCTATATTTACAACAGCTTTATCGAGTTACTTTCGAATATAGCAGTCGGATTGTTTACGTGTATCGTGAACAGTAACGACCCTATAATACTCCCTTCGAGCATCCTCGAAGTTAATTTAACGCCTGACGATTTCTCCTGGTTAAGAATTTTGTATTAAGTTCTATCTTTCAGGATACTCTGAATCAAATCACTCAGCTGGTTCGAGACTCCGGAACCTTGTACTTTGTTCACTACGCCACACTGAGAGATTGTATGGAATGGCTTCCAGGTGGCGGCATGTGTGGCCGAGCGGTTCTAGGCGCCTCAGTCTCGAAGAGCGCGACCGCCACGGTCGCAGGTTCGAATCCTGCCTTGGGCATGGATGTGTGTGATGTCCTTAGGTTAGTTAGGTTTAAGTAGTTCGAAGTTCTAGGGGACTGACGACCTCCGATGTTAAGTCCCATAGTGCTCGGAGCCATTTGAAACATTTTGACTTCCAGGAGTCAAGGAACGACAACCCACTTGTCGCTATATACTACTTCTGGGTCTCAAGGAAAAACAGAGTGAGCAGATACAGAAGATTACTGTTGCGGAATCCATGTCGGTTCTTAGATAGGAGGTATCCAGTCTCCCAATGGAGGGTGTGTTAGAAAGCAACGTACATACTTTGAAAGGTGATAGTGATTCTGAGCAAAATCATCATATGGACATGTGTCCTATTCTAACGACTTCCATGGAAAATAATGAAAGAAGCACAAATTGAGGTGGTAGTAAATGAAACGTTATGATCTAAAATTTTGTTCAATTGTGTACATTTCCTCACAAAAGTCCACCGTCAACTGTAACGCATTTTGCAACCCCTGTAGACAGTTGTTGTGTTACTGATCTGAGCTCATTCGTACGGCGTTTACTTGAGTACACGCCTCTAAAATACGAGCGAAAAGATTTTCTTTGCGTCAGCTTTGCACTTGTAGACGTCTTCTTTTTTGAGGTAATGTACATTAAATAAAACATTAGGTCATAATGTTTTACTTACTATCACTTCCATTTTTCCTGTTCCAAGTCGGTTTCATTAGTTTCCTCGGAAACTGTTAAGAACATGACACATGTTCTTATGACGTTTTTTGTTCGCAATCACTAATGCTATCACCCGTCAAAGTATGGACCTTACCTCCAGACTCATTCTGTATATGACTTAATTGGTCGTTTCCATCCACCTGCTGTTTGCTGTAGACGTTAGCAGATATCACGGAAATGTGGCTGCACTGTGTGGGGGAGACGTCGGGCCGATGCTCCCAGGCGAAGTACTGGCAGTTTATCCTGAGAGCAGTCCTAGGCTGATGGCCTCTCAAGGCTCCTCGCGTCGTCCGAGAACGGTGACTGTGCACTAAGGCATTCCGCTGTTGGCGCGTATTCTATTTGCCAAGCGGGAGGCAGCCACAAACACAGGCGGAAGGGGCAAGGCCGCCGGACGGCGAGAGAAGAGAGAGCAACAGGAACACGTATGCAGAGAGAGAGAGAGACAGAGAGAGTAGCCAGAGGTTCTCTCGGGACGCTAACTTCTTATGGCGAAACGCCACGCGTCACGCGCCGCCATGGCGTCAGCGGAAATTTTGGCGCCAGCGGGGGAGATGGCTCACAAGTTCGGCGTCTGATTGTCAGAGGGGGGATCTACGAGGAATAGCAAATATTTTACGAGATGGTAGCAGAGACTAATTCGGATGAAACATTCCGCAAAGTAAGGCTCCAATTGTTATCAGTTACATAGTTACAGCTATCAGAATGTAAACCAAACAAATATTGACAGAAGATGTTCAAGCGAGGGTAAATGATTAAGTTCAAAGTTATTTTCACAAATTTCACCTCTGATCTGAATGCACTTTCGAATTCTCTTGATAACACGTTTAGGGATTCTGGCGTTCGTTTATGAAAGCTACACCTTACATAATCGGTTAATCCAAACTATGAATTCGTCCCTTGTGCTTACTTTGTCTTGGTACACTTCGGCGTTCTATAATCTGCACCGGTGACAGGCACCTTGGTCACTAGGAAACGGAACAATTTCTGCCGATTCATCTTCTGGTGAATGTTAGATTTATATCATGTGTGAACTGACGAGTAGAAAGTGGAGGGGCCTCGACATACACATTGTGCCCAAGGGAGTCTCTTGCAGTAGTGCTGGTAGCTCGTTTTGAAGGAAGTCAAGATAAGGGGTCCTCTAAGACTAAGCGGTGACACAACAGGCTCAAACAGCTATTTGTCCGTCATACCCCTCCACAAATTTAAGATTAAAAATTCAATTACGTAAACTCTTAAGCTCTTAAGTAAAACTCCGCTATTTATGGAAGAGTTCCTACATCAAATGTGGTTCTGGTAGTTGAATATGCGGAAACGGAGAGCAGTTTGAATGAGTTCCTGCTCTAATTCAGATGTGATTCTTATACCTGTAAGCAACGGAAACTATCATAATTTACTGGGTTGTCCTAACAAGTGGGTAGTGGTGTGCCCCATATGCATGTTATTATTAAACAAAAGTGAAACAGAATCGTATAACTACTGTTAAATCAAAGATGGGGCTATTAGTTAGAATATATTACAAAAAGACATAAAAATGAATAACATTTTAAGCAAATTGATTACCACTCTTCTACTCTGGATATTATATGCCTTACACGTAACAAACACGAAAGTATATCAGCAAAAAGAAGACTGAACAAATAAACATTTGCGGTATTGGGACTGGAATGTGGACGGCGGACCACTACACGACAAATACTCTGAGTGCCAAAGAAATTGTTATAGGCATGCGTACGCAAATACAGACATATGTAAAAAGGCAGAATACGGCGCTGCAGTCGGCAGCGCTTATATAAGACGAAAAGTGTCTGGGGCAGTTGTTAGATCAGTTACTGCTACAATGGCAGGTTATCGACATTCAAGTCAGTTTGAACGTGGTATTCTAGTCGGCGCATTAGCGTTGGACACAGCATCTCCGAGACAGCGATGAAGTGGGGATTTACCCGTACGAACATTCCACGAGTGTACCGTGAATATCAGGAAGCCGGCAAAACTTCAAATCTCCGACATGGCTGCTGCTGGAAAATGACCCTGCAACAACGGGACCAACAACGGCTGAAGAAAATCGTTCGGTGTGACAGAAGTGCAACCCTTCCGCAAATTGCTGCCGATTTCAGTGCTGGGCCATCCACAAGTATCAGTGTGCGAAACATTCAACGAACCATCATCGATGTGGGCTTTCGGATCCGAAGGCTCACTCGTGTACACTTGATGACTGCATGGCACAAAGCTTTAAGCCTGGACTGGGCCCGTCAAACCGATATTGGACTATCGTTAACTGGAAACATGTTGCCTGGTCGGACGAGTCTCGTTTCAAATTGTATCGATCGGATGGACCCTGCATGTCAGCGAGGGACTGTTTAAGCTGGTGGAAGCTCTGTAATGTTGTGGGGCGTATTGAGCTGGGGTGATATTGGAACACTGATACGTCTAGATACGACTCTGACAGGTGACACATCCGTAAGCATCCTGTCTGGTCACCTGCACCCATTCATGTCCATAGTGCATTCCGACGGGTTTGGGCAATCAAATGGTTCAAATGGCTCTGAGCACTATTGGACTTAACATCTGAGGTCATCAGTCCCCTAGAACTTAGAACTACTTAAACCTAACTAAGGACATCACACACAAATCCATGCCCAAGGCAGAATTCGAACCTGCGACTGCAGCAGTCGCGTGGTTCCAGACTGAAGCCCCTAAAACCGCTCGGCCACAGCGGCCGACTTTGGGCAATCCCAGTAGGGCAATGCGATGGCCCACATTTCCAGATTTGCAACTGAGTGGCTCCAGAAACACTTTTCGGAGTTTAAACAGTTTCACTGTCCACCAAACTCCCTAGACATGAACATTATTGAGCATAACTGCGATGCCTTGAGACGTGCTGTTCAGAAGAGATCTCCAACGCCTCGTACTCTTACGCATTTATGGACAAACCTACTGGATTCATGGTGCCAGTTCCCTTCAGCACTACTTCAGACATTAGTCGAGTTCGTGCCATGTCGTGTTGCAGCTCTTCCGCGTGCTTTCGGGGGTCCACCACGATATTAGGTAGGTGTACCAGTTTCTTAGCCTCTGCAGTATATGAAACACATTGAATTCGCGATCCCTTAATAAAAGTGGTGCTTGCCGCAAGCTTTGCTGTAATGCAACTGATGTGGAAAGGAAATGGGTAACTGCACTGAGCCAAACCCAATGAATATGGAATTGGATCGCTATTTAAGTCCTGAAATCAGAAGTTAGAAACGCGAAGTGAATGAAGGAATCACTCCAAACTTTGCAATACGGACAGCGTACTCTTACCATTGATTAGTGTATAGAGATGCGGTGAATCAAGACAGTACTGAGGGAGCCAATAGGAGGTGATGTCCATGAGGATAGCAGTCTCCTAGTCGATATACCCTCGAAAGGTATCTATAGGACGGATATCAAAATCGAAGTAAGAAAACTTAGAAACGAAGGCTGCAACTAAAAGTTCTATTCGAATCCTCGCCCCAGAAAAATGACGGTTAGGACCATAATCGGTGCCAGAGCGCCAGCTATCCTCTCATCAGCTCCTCTCGAAGGCTTGTTACCTTTGTTACCTTTTCTCTTCCTAAGAGTTAACTTTCTATTCGTCCAAGCACTGGGTTTTATTGAAATAATCAATATTAACAAATTCTTGTTAAAATCTCAATCCTCTTCAATAATTCAAGGTCATCTAATGAAAGGAAAGCTCCTGGATAGCTCTCTTACTAGACAACGCTTTAGTATTTCCGGCCAATCGCAGCTGAACTCTCGGTTTCCAATGGCCTGAAGTAAACTCTCCCAGACTTGGTAGCAGCCAGACGCCGTAGAGAGACATGAAACAGCTGAGTGGCAATTGTAATGTAACATTCCTCTAGCTGGCTAAAATGTTTACCGGCAGTTTGTGCAGGCCAACTGTGTCTGCGTTGTGCTACGTTGTGTTGCTTTTCGCGTTGCACGTAGGATGGGCGGCACAACTTCAGACTGAGCTCCAAAGTGGAACATTCAGCGCTCGTGTTGTGCCATTCACCATCGTACTCCAGTAGCCACAATACCGTGTCATATTACTGCCTCAGCGGCCCCACTCCACATTTCAAGAGGCGGCCAGCGTTAATAGACATCCCTGGGAAGCTTTAACTATAGCGAGATAGGAACTGGACAGGTTCGTCAGACAACCAGCCTCGTCCTCTAGCCAGCTAAGCCCGTACGTACCGCACTCCTCCGGCCGCGCCGTCGAACGGGGCGTAACAGGTGAATAGACCGTCTCGCCCTGGGGCAAATCCAGTGGCCTTACACGAGATCACAGCAGTAGGCCACGATAAAAAAAATGGTTCAAATGGCTCTAAGCACTATGGGACTTAACATCTGAGGTTATCAGTCCCCTAGACTTAGAACTACTTAAACCTAACTAAACATCACACACATCCATGCCCGAGGGAGGATTCGAACCTGCGACCGTAGCAGCACACGAGTAAAAACGCAGAAAGTATCCAGTACTACATTAAAATGAATAGTATAAGAATAAAGACGTCATCAGTACTGCGACAAGCATCCCTCTAACATGTATCACTGACAGTTAAAAGACACAATATAACGAGCATTCCTCAAGAATGAGTTGATTATGCCCTGAATTAAGTAAAATCTTTAATAAAAGATGAAACGAGAGTGAGGGACTACATTGCCATGTTAAACACAAGCACAACTTCAGATCTTGAATTGCAAAACAAATGTATTATTCGATAAACAAACGTGTAGCAACTGGTGTACTAACATGCGAAAGAAAACCACTCTGAAACATTGTGTGTAATCTGCACAGTGTGTGGGAGAGAGTACAGCTATTTTATTTCCTATTCCATCAGCATATATTCCTCTACATCTATCTTATCCTCATGATTGTTGCGCGAGATATACGACGGTGACAGCGTTAGGATCGCACAGTCTACTTCCATAACCGGTTCTCTGAATTTACTCATCAGGGTTCGCGAGAACTGTGCTGTCTTTCTTTCCAGGATGCCCATTAACTTTCCCCGCGCGTTTCTGTTACACTTACTTGTGGGCTATACTGACCTGTTATGTCCTAACACCACGTCTCTGGATTCGTTCTGTCTCTCTTGCTACAAACACCAACTAGTGGAATAGTACTTTAGAACTGGTAGCGTAGTGTCTTCTATGCGATTTCCTTTACAGATGTATTGCACTTTCCAGAACTCTTCATCGAATCCGAGTCTTCTCATTTCCTGTAATAGTGATTTTACATGATCGTCCCATTTCATATCGCTTCTTACTATTAACTCTAAATCAGTGTATGGTATCATGCGCTCACGATGATCAATACTAAGATTGTTAACATACTCTATCAAGACCTCTTCCTTTGTTACGAGCATTATGTTACATTTACTCACATTTTAAGATAGCTGCTATACGCTACATCAAGTAAAAATTTTGTCCAAATACTTGCGATCGCCCAACGACTATATTTTCCTGAACACAAAGCTATTCTGCTGATCCTGTCTTATAAATCATTTATGAAAACTGATACCTTTAGAAGTTTTATTACTTTTCTCCATCTGCACTTCATACATACACTTCAAGCCACCGTCCACTGCAGGACAAAGGGTACCTTGTATCATTAATTCATTTTCCCTTTCCTGTTCGACTTAGAAATGGAGAGAGGGAAAAACGACGGCCTATATGTTTCCGTAAGAGCCCTGATTTATGTTATATTCTCTTCGCGCTCCTTCCACGAAATGTAAATTATCTGATTAAAAGTTTCCGGACACCAATATGTAAGGCGGAATCGAACACTAGAGCTCACGAGCGGCAGACTAGCCAATATAAAAGGAGCCGAGGAGAGTTGTCAGTAGAGAAACAGTAGCAACAGCAACAGAATGGTCAGCCATGAAAGTTCAGCGACTTCAGTAGTCATTGGATGGCACCCGACTGAAGAATCCATCAGGGACATTTCAGCCCTTGCCCATATCGCCCGTTTTTGACTTGATTGTGACCGTCGAGCATCGTAGGGAGTGGTTGTAAAACAACATATCAAATCAGAGGAAGGAATCAGTCGTCAGTTCTGAGGTGCCTCCAGCATGTCAGCTACCACAATGACTGAGCGTACGCAGTTAAGAAGAATGGGGTACAATGGTGGACGAGCACTACATAAGCGAAACATTATTGTAGTCAGTGCTAAGCGACCAACGAAACGGTCAAAAGAGACACACTACTGGGCAGTGCACGACTGGAAACGAGTGATTTGGTGTGATGGATCACTCTAAACCCTGTATCAATACCATGGAAGGGTTTGGGTTTTGCGAATGGCTCGATTACATTACCTGTCGTCATGTTTAGTACCAACAGTGAACTAAGGTATGGGCATGTTTTTCTTCGTTAGGGTATTGTTCCCTTATTGTGGTTAAGTAAACAATACATGCGGAAGGATATGAGACAATTTACAACATTGTGTACTACGTACAATTGAGAATCAGTTCGGAGATGATGATTGATTCTATCAGCGTGGCAAAGCTCCATGTCATAAATCAGTATCTATGAGGCAATGTGCTGTGGGCAGTAATATTGCTGAAATGAACTGACCTGTCCGGAATCCCGGACTGAACCCAAAGGAACACCTTTGTGATGAGCTAGATCGTCAACTTTGCTCCTGTTCTTCTCCGGAAGAAAAGGTTGCCATTTTCCCACGAACATTCAGATACCTCATTGAGAAATACATATATTTGGTCCCAGAGTGGTTGAAGAATAAAATTAATGTAAAACAATTCACCGAATAAAATATTTGTAACATACCTTTGCAGGTCCACGCTCCGACAACACGTTTGGTCTGTTTTTCTATATTAATTTTATTCGTATTAACCACTATTACAATACTGCTGCGCGGTGTGCGATTCTTACCAGATAGTATTGACGGAGTGCATCTAAAAAGTTCAAAGAAGTGCAGCACGTTTTGTATTAGCGCGAAATATGGGAGAGATTGTCACCGAAATGATACAGGATTTCGGCTGGACATCATTAAAACAAAGGCGTTTTTCGTTGCTACGGAATCTTCTCACGAATTTCTAGTCACCAACTATCTCCTCCGAATGCGAAAATATTTTGTTGACACCAACTTGCATAGGAAGAAATGATCACCACGCTAAATAAGGGATATAAAACCACGTACGGAAAGATATAGGTGTTCCGCGCGCTATACGAGACTGGAAAAATACAGAATTGTGAAGGTGGTTCGATGAACCCTCTGCCAGGCACTTAAATGTGATTTGCAGAGTATCCATGTAGATGTAGATGTAGATGTAGATGTAGACTGATATTCTGTATTGATTTTATTGTTCAACCACTCCAGCATGTTCCTGGATAACTCCTACGAGGGGCGTCGTCCGTGGTGGGACTTAGCCTCACAGGAACATACTTTAATCGATCAAGGGATGATATTTCATCGTGATTTTAACGCAGGTCAGTCTCGTTTTTGTCAATTGTTCCACTGGACATGGGACTGCCCCATCTCATTTTTCATTTTAGTTACTACTTCACTGTTTTAGACATTGATCAGTTTCCGATCGCTAATTCCATTCCTTCGATGTTATGGACTGGACATTCTACATCTACATATATAATCTGCTAGCCACCATACGGTGTGTGGCGGAGGGCACAATTCGTGCCACAGTCATTCCCCCCCTCTGTTCCACTCGCGGATCGCACGACAGAAAACGACTGTCTGAACGCCTCAGCACGGGCTCTAATTTTCCTTATCTTTGAATCGTGATCATTCCGCGATTTGAAAGTTGGTGGTGATAATATATGCTCTACATCATCGGTGAAGATCAGATTTCGGTATTTAGTGAGCAGCCCCTTGCGCTTAGCGCGTCGTCTATCTGAAAGTGTATCTCACTTTAAACTTTCTATGAGATTTGTAACGCTATCGCGATGGCTAAATGTACCAATCACAAATCTTGTCGCTCTTTTTGGACCTTTCCAATCTCTTGAATGAGACCCAACTGGTAAGGGTCCCATACAGACGAACAGTACTCTAAGACTGGACGAACTAACGTATTGTAAGCTATTTCCTTTGTTGAAGGACTGCATCGTTTCAGGATTCTACCAATAAACCGCAATCTGGAGTTCGGCTTAACCGTTACTTGTGTAATCTGATCATTCCATTTGTGACCATTTCGAATAGTCTCCAAAAATGGTTCAAATGGCTCTGAGCACTATGGGACTTAATATCTGAGGTCATCAGTCCCCTAGAACTTAGAACTACTTAAATCTAACTAACCTAAGGACATCACACTAATCCATGCCCGAGGCAGGATTCGAACCTGCGACCGTAGCGGTCGCGCGGTTCCAGACGGAAGCGCCTAGAACCGCTCGGCCACAAGGGCCGGCTAAAGTCTCTCCCAGAGGCTTGACGGATGTTATCGCTTCCAAAGACTGGGCATTTATTTTGTACTCGTACATTAATGGGGATTTTCGCCTTGTTATACGCAGTAGGTTACTCTTACTAAAATTTAGAGATAACTGCCAGTCAGTACAACATGCATTTATTTTCTGCAAATCCTCATTGATTTGTTCACAACTTTCGTCTGATACTACTTTCCTGTAGATTACAGCATCATCGACAAACAGTCTGAGGCCACTGTCAATACCATCAACCAGATCGTTTATGTAAATCGTAAAAAGCAGTGGACCTATTGCGCTGCCCTGAAGTTACGCTTGTTTCTGTTGAAGTCACCCCATTCAGGACAATATACTGCTCTCTATCTGTTAGAAAACTTTCTATCCAACCGCATATGTCATCGGATAGACCGTACGCGCGCACTTTTTGGAGCAAGCGACAGTGCGGAACTGAGTCGAGCGCCTCTCCAAAGACGAGAAATATGGCATCAACCTGGGAGCCGGTATCTAGAGCCTGTTGTATATCACGCAGAAAGAGGGCCCAGCTGTGTCTCGCATGACCGCTGTTTCCTAAAACCGATTTGGGTTCTGTAGATGAGCTTCTCAAAGTCTAGAAAGGTCATTATGTCTGAACACAAAATATTTTCCATGATTCTACAACAAATCGATGTCAGTGAAATTGCCCAGTAATTATGTGCATCCTATTTTCTACCATTTTTATAGATTGCTATAACCTGGGCCTTCATACTGTCCCGTGGAACTTCCCGCTGTTCTAATGACCTGTGATAGATGGTGGATAAAAATACGGCTATATTTTTAGCGTAGTCAACATACTGTATAATCTCACGGGGATACCGTCTGGGCCAGATGCCTTCATGGCGTCTAAGGATTTAAAATGTTTTACAGTCCCATATACACTAAACACTATGTCAGCCATTCTTGCTTTTGTTTGATAATTGAAAGGGGGAATGGTGCTGCAGTCCTCTACCGTAATAGAGTTTTTGAAGCTAGGTTTAGAATTTCGGCCTTCTGTTTATCATCATCCGTTATAATACCCATACTGTCAGCAAGAGAAGGTATTGAATTATTTGTAGCGTTCATAGATTTTACGTATGACCAAAATTTTTTGGGGTTATTTTTAGAATCTGGAGATAAAATATTGTTTTCAAATTCGTTAAAAGAATCTCTCATTGACCTTTTGACAGCTGATTTCATTTCGCATAATTTCTGTTTGTCAGCGGGGCAGTGACTACGTTTAATGGTTCAAATGGCTCTGAGCACTATGGGACTTAACTTCTGAGGTCATCAGTCCCCTATAACTTAGAACTACTTAAACCTAAATAACCTAAGGACATCACACACATCCATGCCCGAAGCAGGATTCGAACCTCTGACCGTAGCGGTCGCGCGACTACGTTTAAAACGACTCAGCAAAATTCTCTGCTTTCTCAGCAATGACGATGGTCTTAGCAAATGAAGAAGCGTGAGAACTTTGCCTAACCATGCCAGCTGTAATTCTGCGGCACTCTGTGTTAGAACCCTATGCCATATCACATAGCTTTCTAAGTAACTATCTTTTCGTATGAAATTAAAATCTTATGTATTATATATGAATAGGCCCGTTTTTTCTGGGGCGTATGTGATCCACACTTAGTTTCCTAACCAGATACATAATATTTCTTCCTCGTTTAAATCAGTTCAGAAAGCACTTTAAAATACATCATATAATTCCATTTCTCCTATATCAAGAAGCTGATTTGTAGAAATTATTGCACTGATATACACCAGAAGATGCAAATTAAAAGTAGAGAAACCGGTTGTGTGGGTCTCTAATCGACTGCAGTAACTACAGCCATTGCGGAGTATTGGACTTTTCTTTCAGTTTTATATTTTAATTATTTCAACACCTGTACGTAAAAACTTCTTATACCGTATGAATATTATGCATAATTACTTCAGCAATGGCTACCCTACTTTTAGAATTGTCTGTAAAAAATAAAATTAATTTTGCAACTTCCAGTTACACATTCGATTTGCTTGCGATATTCCGAGTTAATCAGTAGTAATCTCTGACATGATTGCAAATTGCTTAAAAATTGTAGTAGTTTATCCATCTTCAGCAACTGTAGTAGTATATAATTATATAATAAGGAACCAGTTGCATAAAAGAAATTTAATTTCTTTACCGGTTTTGGGCACTTAGTGCCTTTCCTCAGAAGGTTATACCTATCGCATTGACACGCGCAAATAATCCGATAAGTTTAACCTTCTGAAGAAGAGCACTAAGTGCCCTAAACCGGTAAAGAAATTAAATTTCTTTTATGCGCTTATTATTTCATTGTAATTAAAAAGTCATTAAATTAAATCAGTTTGTATAGTAAGATTAATACTCTCCAGCCAACAGACACCACCGGCATCTTGCCTGCATAGAGGATCGTCTACTGGCAGGACGAAGTTATTTTCACATTCTCATTTACATTAATTTAGTAAGTATGTAAGACAGCGAAAATACGTAAAGTTCGGGGCAATTAAGGTTGAACTTAATTCCTGTCGAATTCGGAGAATTGTTGCCAAAACAAACCTCCCAACTTGTGCGCCAAAAGGCAGCAGTTCCACCTCCTCTCATCTCGGCTATGGGAGCCTTGTTGTATTCGTAGGCACACACTGGGGTGCGCTGCCAAAGTTAAAACAGCTCTGGAGACAACGCTGACCGGTCCATGCATTTGCAGATATTGAACGTCTGCGCATAGTGGATAGCAATGCGTAAGTTATCACCATTTTGACACACCACCTTTGTCTCCCGTTACAATGGGAGAAACCTTCTGCAAAGGCAGTCCACTTGATTACCATGTTTCGCGATAGGGCGTTTGCAGCAACTTCGTTGGTTGCTGCCGTGCAATCACGCCAATTGGACCATCGCATTCAGCATCGGAACTGACAGCAGTGCGGTAAATTTCGTTGTGCTACCTTTGCCCCTGCGATCATATTTCAAAACTCATAGCAAACATCTTCCTTTTTCTGAATCCATTGCAGTTAAGCCATCCCCGCTCTCTCTAGGGAATGGGTGCATTCTTGCATGGTTTCCACGGTGTTTTGAAACATTTTCCATTCCTTTACTTCTCCCACAACAAGGTGGCAGTTTTCCAACTCACTCAGACTTGTGAGTGGATTCGATAAACCATTGTGACAGGACTAGCTTACATGTGTTCCTTAATTTGCATTAAATTCGAACTTAATTTCAACTACTGGTGCTACTGATCTGTACCTTCTCCACAGTCTCTCATCTTTTTTTTTAAATTGCTATCCTCCCAAATATAGGTGGTGAAACGCTTGCAGTAGGTGAAGAAAATCAATGTCTCCAAGGTCCAGAAACAAAAGATTTGCCGGCCACGGTGGTCTCCCGGTTCTAGGCGCTCAGTCCGGAACCGTGCGACTGCTACGGTCGCAGGTTCGAACCCTGCCTCGGGCACGGATGTGTGTGATGTCCTTAAGTTGTTTAGGTTTAAGTAGTCCTAAGTTCTAGGGGACTGATGACCACAGATTTTAAGTCCCATAGTGCTCAGAGCCATTTGAACCATTTTTTTGAACAAAAGATTTACCAGGTAAGTGCAGCGTCCTCGCTGATGGGAAAACAATGATAGGCAGTAGATTCCTAGCCTCTATCCACTGATGCTGATGATGTGACGACAGACGAGGCACCATACGTCCTCCAGTCGCTACAAGTTGGACTAGGTTTGATTTCTGAATAGACCGTTATACTACAGACGTGAAGTCTATCTCGTTCCTAGCGTTTTCGCATCGTACGGATCCGCCGTTTTCATGATTTGACAAATATATTATAAGTTTGTAGCCAGATGCTCGTCATTTGGTGACAATCATCGTTCTAAATGAGGCAATTCACGTGCGGCATCTATCTGTGAATGGTGGAAACTTTGTTCTGTCTGTTAATGCATTTTGCCTCTTTGTGCATCATGGTTTTCTTCTTTTTTTCTCAGAGGTGAGGGACCAGCTCAGCACTTGTTTATACGAAAGTGGAAAAGCGTCAAAAATCTATGGTCAAGATGACTGGTGTGTCAGACCAACAGCCGTTAAACCAACGCCCGGGTTTGTTTTGCATGTGGTTCCTTCGCTGCATCGTATCTGCTGGTGCTAAAATTAGTACGCCACAACAGGCTCGTGGGGGTGGGGCGGGAGGCAGCTTTAAAATTTCAAATGGAAGCCCCACATTTTTTTACTGCAGAATCAGATTCTACATAAAAACTACGTACATTTAGTCTTAAACATTTGTTTTGATTCTTGGTAGTTGGCGTTGTAATTCAAGAAAATCCATTTTCTCATTTTTGCGTGGAAAATGGTTACCGATAAATAAAAAATAGGTATTTACTTCGATAAATTTTGATTCGCTAAAACTAAAACTCCCTTCTCTCCCCATAGGGTGGGGTTTGCCTACCACTCGCGAACACATGATGCAACGAATAAGAGATGCTTGCAATTACACCAGAAATGTTATCAAGATGTGTGCAGGGATTTACAGCACGAGTCAATAAATGCATCGAAGTTGGAAGTCATCACTTTGAACATTTGATTTCATAAAACGGTGAGATGCAAGGGATTTACGGACAACAAGCAGGCCGAAAGTGAGGGGCGAGGGCACTCACTGGAAACTAGCACCCCCAAAATTCATTTAGTTTTAAGTACTTGCAAATAATCAACAATAAAACGAAACAAATCGTTCCTTTTCAGAACCACCAAATCTTAAACGGGAATACATTCATCTCTACTTAGCGAGTGGGTTAGTCTTTTCCTCAGTTAGTCCTTTACTTTCTTTACTCTGTTAGTTAATGAGTTCACTCATTACTAAGTAGGATGTTAGGTTAGTTAGTTAGCTAGTCAGATGATTTGTTTCATAATTAAACGTTTTTCGACCTCATGACAACGAAACAAACAAAAATTATCTGAATCTGCGGAAAAAATTAATATTTGGGTCAACATTTGTAAACCTCTTAATTCCTGTCTCACAAACCCCACCCTATGGGGAGAGAGGAAGAGTTTTAGTTTTAGCGAATTAAAATTTACGACATAAATACCTATTTTTATTTATCCGTAACCATTTTCCACGCAAAAATGAGAACATGGATTTTCTTGAATTACAGCATGAACTACCAAGAATCAAAACAAATGTTTAAGACTAAATGTACGTAGTTTTTATGTAGTATCTGATTCTGCAATAGAAAATGGAGGTTTCCATTTGAAATTTTAAAGTTGCCTCCCGCCCCACCGCCAGAGGACTAGGGTGGCGGGCTAATTTTAGAACCATCAGATGTCCCCCTCGAAAATAATCAACTTTGGATTCTACACATTTTTTCGTGTGAAGCTTATTTTTCGGTTTATTCTGGTTTGTCAACTTAAAATTTACACCCTGTATATAAGGGGCATGAACGTCATCAGATTTGGAATGATCATTCTGAACGACACGGTCCTGCCGAATACTTGTCTGAGACAGCGTTATCAGCACCTGACACTTTGAAAGGCACCTCATTTTGGGTCTCCATTTGGCCGGCTGGTCGAATCGAAAAATATCCGGATTTACGAGCCATTTAAATGTCACAGCGACCCCGTAACGGACTCCATGGGAGCGTGAGACGGGAGTATTCGTCGTCAGGACCCTCGTCGACGTCTAACCACCACAATGTACGATACTTTAAATGTATTCCCAATTGCGAATACCGGCAACCATCATCTGTAGAATAGAATTAACACAATCAAAATTTATGCCGGACCGGGACTGGAACACGGATTTCACGCTTATCGCGAGCAGTTGCCTTACCATATCGCTAGCTGTGCATGATTCATAACCACACCCAAACTTCCATCTGTCTTAACCATACGTCTACAACCTGCACTCGTACATCCAATATATGCATTCCCGTGCAGGTGAGGCGTTTTACTTTAATGAAATCACAATGAAACCCAGACTGCTTATAGGCGTTGGTAAATATCAATGGGTACAGTTGAAAATGTGTACCCCAACACGGACTCGAACCCGGGATCTTCTGTTTACATGGCAGACGGTCTATATGACTTTTTTTATTTTTTTTATTTTTTTAGTGAGCCATCGAGGGCATAAAGGATAGTGCGACTACAGGGACTTATCTCTGGCGCGCTACCCGAGGGATCAACAGTTACAACTTACTGTCCACACACTACATTTGTAGTGTCCCTACCCACTATACTCATTAGTCGCAGCAGTCAATCTACCGATTCCCGTATGAGTTCCGTCAATGTGAGTGCATCCGCACTGGAAAAGATCATTGGATGATAAGCCTTATCTATATGAAGATGTTATTGTTCTTTGGAAACGTTGCTCTTCCGGTGTCAGTGGGTAAATACAACATTGCAGTACCTGTGATATTCTGAATACGACGCAAAGTTCCTTTGGACAAGTGCACATCTCCGAAGGAACAGATACTGCTACAGTGACAGCCATTATGAAAAACGAAAAATGTATTCGAAGTTGCGAATATGAACAACCATCAGCTGTGTGATGGAAAGATGACAGTAAAAATTTGTGTAGGACCGGGACTTGAACCCGGGAATATGCATGAATGTTCGAAAAAACGTTGCATCGTAATTCAAAATGGTTCAAATTGGTCTGAGCACTATGGGACTTAACATCTGAGGTCATCAGTCCCCTAGAACTTAGAACTTCTTAAACCTAACTAATCTAAGGACATCACACACATCCATGCCCGAGGCAGGATTCGAACCTGCGACCGTAGCGGTCGAGCGGTTCCAGACTGTAGCGCCTAGAACCGCTCGGCCACACCGCCCGGCTGCGTCGTAATTCAGAATAACATAGGTACTGCACTAGCGTATATACAAGGGAGGATAGTCGTATTGTGCACCAGGCACATAGAAACCTTTTCACATCCGCGCCTGCAATCCGAGAACAAGTAACTGACTCCCTACAACATTTTCTGTCAACCCGCACCATTGGCTGGACTAACAGCAGCCGGGTTAGGAGTCACCGTCCCATGCGTAGACTGCTGTTAACACCACAACGCAAACGGGTGCGTTTGGTGTGGCAGGGTGACCGGGAAGCCTGCACTGCTGATGCATGGCGTCGCCTTGTGTTCATCGATGAATCGCAGTTCTGCACTACCAAGGATGACCATCGCCGGTGAGTACGACGGCGACCTAGGGAGAGGTCCCATTCTTCCAACGTTATGGAGAGCCACAGCGGTGTTACTCCTGGTACCACGATGTGCGTCTTCGTGAATGAGTTAATATTATGGCTTTTAGTGACTGAGAGAACTGTGACAACTCTTCAGTACTTCATGGAATCCTGCGTCATAATGGATTGCTTCACATGCCACAATGTCATAGTGCCATTTTTCAGCAGGATAATGTTCGTCTGCAAATGGCACGTGTCTCTATGAACAGTCTGCGCGATGTTGAGGTACTCTCGTGATCAGCAAGCTTCCCATATCTGTCTCTGGCGGAATCTGTGTGGGACCAGTTCAGCCGTCCACTCTGGTCCTGTGCCAGTATACAGAACATCGTGGACCAGTTACAGCTTGGCTCAGGATCCATTGGCCTTAAGACAGCCTTTCCATGCGAATCACCGCATGAATACAGGCCGGAGGGGGTGCAACGACTTACTGAATAGTGGGCTCACACTGTTAAGATCTTTGCAAACATGACTTTATTGTCTGATCACTGAAGTAACATCATGTGTATTCTAAACTGGTTAAGTTCCATTTTCGTGCGTCCTTCGTCCAGGGTGTTTCCTTCTTTTTGTCATGTAGCGCACATTAGAATGACCTGACTACTGGCCATTAAAATTTCTACACCACGAAGATGACGTGCTACAGACGCGAAATTTAACCGACAGGAAGAAAATGCTGTGATATGCAAATGATTAGCTTTTAAGAGCATTCACACAACCTTCAACCTTGACATCGGTGGCGACACCTACGATGTGCTGACATGAGGAAAGCTTCCAACCGATTTCTCATACACAAACAGCAGTTGACAGTCGTTGCCTGGTGAAACGTTGTTGTGATGCCTCGTGTAAGGAGGAGAAATGCGTACCAACACGTTTTCGACTTTGATAAAGGTCGGATTGTAGGTCGGATTGTAGCCTATCGCGATTGCGGTTTATCGTATCGCAGACATTGCTGCTCGCGTTGGTCGAGATCCAACGACTGTTAGCAGAATATGGAATCGGTGGGTTCATGAGGGTAGTACGGAACGCCGTGCTGGATCCCAACAGCCTCGTATGACTAGCAGTCGAGATGACAGGCATCTTATCCGCATGGCTGTAACGGATCGAGCAGCCACGTCTCGATCCCTGAGTCAAAAGATGGGGACGTTTGCAAGACAACAACCATCTGCACGAACAGTTCGACGGCGTTTGCAGCAGCCAGAGGTGGTTGTTCTGGGTATTGATTTCCCAGGATCTATGCACCCAAACTGCGTGAAAATGTAATCACATGTCAGTTCTAGTATAATATATTTGTCCAATGAATACCCGTTTATCATCTGTATTTCTTCTTGGTGTAGCAGTTTTAATGGCCAGTAGTGTTAATTGCACTTCTCCGAAAACTGAGTCTAGTCTATATGTTTTGTAAGTAAAACCACCTTTTCTTGTTGCAACTGTAATTTGTTTCTCCTAGACGCGCCTCGCCTTTTTTTACTCTAAGGCATCTCCAGTGCGATCTAGAACGATACAAGTTTGTTTTGGTATGTGTTATTTTTAGATTTAAAAACAGTTATGTAAATAAGTAATTGCTTACAGTTTGTTGGCATCAGCATTTCCTCTCATATGTTCTGGAGGTCACACTACCAATTCATTTCCGAAACATAAGCACATTTTTATATTTCAAACTTTTACTTTCACATTTTCACCATGTTTCTCTCACATTGTTCACCATACTTATCCTCATTTTTGTGGTGAACAATGTGACAAAAATAGAGTGACAATGTGAAAGAAAAAAATCGGAATATAAGAATGTGCTCATGGTTCGGAAATGAAGTGGTGGCGTGACCGACCTCCAAACCATATGAGAGGGCCGCTCGGGATATCCGTGCGGTCTGCGCGCCTTGCCGCAGTTCGCGCGGCTCCCCCCGTCGGAGGTTCGAGTCCTCATTCGGGCATGGCTGTGTGTGCTGTCCTTAGCCTAAGTCGGTTTAAGTTAGATTAAGTAGTGTGTAAGCCTAGGGACCGATGACCTTAGCAGTTTGGTCCCATAGGAACTTATCACAAATTTCCAATTTCCAAATGAGAGGAAACGCAGATGCCAATAAATTGCAATTGATGACTTATTTACGTAAAAAACGTGACGTAAACTGTTTTACAGTCTAAAAATAACACTTACCAAAAAAAATTGTATCGTTCTAGATCCCACTGAAGATGCCTTAGACTAAAAACAAAAAGTTGAAACGCATCTATGAGAAATATACTACAGTTGTAGCAAAAAAAAGGCGTTTTTTTTTTCATCAGTCTACTGACTGGTTCGATGCGGCCCGCCACGAATTCCTTTCCTGTGCGAACCTCTTCATCTCAGAGTAGCACTTCCAACCTACGTCCTCAATTATTTGCTTGACGTATTCCAATCTCTGTCTTCCTCTACAGTTTTTGCCCTCTACCACTCCCTCTAGTACTATGGAAGTCATTCCCTCATGTCTTAGCAGATGTCCTATCACTCTGTCCCGCCTCCTTATCAGTGTTTTCCACATATTCCTTTGCTCTCCGATTCTGCGTAGAACCCCCTCATTCCTTACCTTACCAGTCCACCTAATTTTCAACATTCGTCTGTAGCACCACATCTCAAATGCCTCGATTCTCTTCTGTTCCGGTTTTTCCACAGTCCATGTTTCACTACCATACAATGCTGTACTCCAGACGTACATCCTCAGAAATTTCTTCCTCAAATTAAGGTCGGTATTTGATATTAGTAGATTTCTCTTGGCCAGAAATACCTTTTTTGCCATAGCGAGTCTGCTTTTGATGTCCTCCTTGCTCCGTCCGTCATTGGTTATTTTACTGCCTAGGTAGCAGAATTCCTTAACTTCATTGACTTCGTGACCATCAATCCTGATGTTAAGTTTCTCGCTGTTCTCATTTCTACTACTTCTCATTACCTTCGTCTTTCTCCGATTTACTCTCAAACCATACTGTGTACTCATTAGACTGTTCATTCCGTTCAGCAGATCATTTAATTCTTCTTCACTTTCACTCAGCATAGCAATGTCATCAGCGAATCGTATCATTGATATCCTTTCACCTTGTATTTTAATTCCACTCCTGAACCTTTCTTTTATTTCCATCATCGCTTCCTCGAAGTACAGATTGAAGAGTAGGGGCGAAAGGCTACAGCCTTGTCTTACACCCTTCTTAATACGAGCACTTCGTTCTTGATCGTCCACTCTTATTATTCCCTCTTGGTTGTTGTACATATTGTATATGACCCGTCTCTCCCTATAGCTTACCCCTCCTTTTTTCAGAATCTCGAACAGCTTGCACCATTTTATATTGTCGAACGCTTTTTCCAGGTCGACAAATCCTATGAAAGTGTCTTGATTTTTCTTTAGCCTTGCTTCCATTATTAGCCTCTCTCGTCCCTTTACTTTTCCTAAAGCCAAACTGATCGTCACCTAGCGCATTCTCAATTTTCTTTTCCATTCTTCTGTATATTATTCTTGTAAGCAACTTCGATGCATGAGCTGTTAAGCTGATTGTGCGATAATTCTCGCACTTGTCAGCTCTTGCCGTCTTCGGAATTGTGTGGATGATGCTTTTCCGAAAGTCAGATGGTACATCGCCAGACTCATATATTCTACACACCAACGTGAATAGTCGTTTTGTTGCCACTTCCCCCAATCATTTTAGAAATTCTGATGGAATGTTATCTATCCCTTCTGCCTTATTTGACCGTAAGTCCTCCAAAGCTCTTTTAAATTCCGATTCTAATACTCGATCCCCTATCTCTTCTGAATCGACTCCTGTTTCTTCTTCTATCACATCAGACAAATCTTCACCCTCATAGAGGCTTTCAATGTATTCTTTCCACCTATCTGCTCTCTCCTCTGCATTTAACAGTGGAATTCCCGTTGCACTCTTAATGTTACCACCGTTACTTTTAATGTCACCAAAGGTTGTTTTGACCTTCCTGTATGCTGAGTCTGTCCTTCCGACAATCATATCTTTTTCGATGTCTTCACATTTTTCCTGCAGCCATTTCGTCTTAGCTTCCGTGCACTTCCTATTTATTTCATTCCTCAGCGACTTGTATTTCTGTATTCCTGATTTTGTACTTCCTCCTTTCATCAATCAACTGAAGTATTTCTCCTGTTACCCATGTTTTCTTCGCAGCTACCTTCTTTTTGCCTATGTTTTCCTTCCCAACTTCTGTGATGGCCCTTTTTAGAGATGTCCATTCCTCTTCAACTGTACTGAATACTGCGCTATTCCTTATTGCTGTATCTATAGCGTTAGAGAACTTCAAACGTATCTCGTCATTCCTTAGTACTTCCGTATCCCACTTCTTTGCCTATTGATTCTTCCTGACTAATGTCTTGAACTTCATCCTACTCTTGATCACTACTATATTGTGATCTGAGTCTATATCTGCTTCTGGGTACGCCTTACAATCCAGTATCTGATTTCGGAATCTCTGTCTGACCATGATGTAATCTAATTGAAATCTTCCTGTATCTCCCGGCCTTTTCCACGTATACCTCCTCCTCTTGTGATTGTTGAACAGGATATTCGCTATTACTAGCTGAAACTTGTTACAGAACTCAATTAGTCTTTCTCCTCTTTCATTCCTTGTCCCAAGCCCATATTCTCCTGTAACCTTTTCTTCTACTCCTTCCCCTACAACTGCATTCCAGTCGCCCATGACTATTAGATTTTCGTCCCCCTTTACATACTGCATTACCCTTTCAATTTCCTCATACATTTTCTCTATCTGTTCATCTTCAGCTTGCGACGTCGGCATGTACACCTGAACTATCGTTGTCGGTGTTGGTCTGCTGTCGATTCTGATTAGAACAACCCGGTCACTGAACTGTTCACAGTAACACACCCTCTGCCCTACCTTCCTATTCATAACGAATCCTACACCTGTTATACCATTTTCTGCTGCTGTTGATATTACCCGATACTCATCTGACCACTTCACTTCACTGACCCCTACTATATCTAGATTTAGCCTTTGCATTTCCCTTTTCAGATTTTCTAGTTTCTCTACCACATTCAAGCTTCTGACATTCCATGCCCCGACTCGTAGAACATTATCCTTTCGTTGATTATTCAATTTTTTCTCATGGTAGCCTCCCCCTTGGCAGTCCCCTCCCGGAGATCCGAATGGGGGACTATTCCGGGATCTTTTGCCAATGGAGAGAACATCATGACACTTCTTCAATTACAGGCCACATGTCCTGTGGATACACGTTACGTGTCTTTAATGCAGTGGTTTCCATTGCCTTCTGCATCCTCATGTCGTTGATCATTGCTGATTCTTCCGCCTTTAGGGGCAATTTCCCACCCCTAGAACAAGAGAGTGCCCTGAACCTCTATCCGCTCCTCCGCCCTCTTTGACAAGGCCGTTGGCAGAATGAGGCTGACTTCTTATGCCGGAAGTCTTCGGCCGCCAATGCTGATTACTTATCAAAATTTAGGTAGTGGCGGGGATCGAACCCAGGACCGAAGACGTTTTGATTATGAATCAAAAACGCTACCCCTAGACCACACTTTTTTTTTTCCAGCCGGGAATCGAACCCGGGATCTTAGGCTTGACATTCCGTCACGCTGACCACTCAGCTACCCTTTTTTTTTTTTTTTTTTTTTTACCGCTACACCACTTTTTTTTATCATTTGCTCCAATTTGTAATAAGAATAGAATGAACAAAGTGTATATCATTGCTAGGCTGCCGTAGCGCAATATAAGAAATGAAATGTCTTCTTGAGGTTTTTTTTTATTATTATTTCCTTTTTTTTGGGCCAAGTAGTAAACAGAAATTTTTATGGTGCACAAAAGACTATCACTTCATAATTGAAGGAAGGTTGCATTGGTGAGCATCTGAATAGTATCGTAAAATTCCGACAAGTACTAAAGTCCCAGGAAGCAAACAGGATTCATACATACAGGTAACTGGCAACATCTGCGATCCGAAATATTGTATTTGAAGCATTTAACCGTTAATTATGATGTTCAGCATATTTCCAAATATCCTCCTGTAGTCACAGTGTTATCTCACTTTAAAGTGCTCAATTTCTATGTAAGAATAATAGTCGAGGAAAGTAGCATGCCTATTCCGCATAATAAACGATGCTGTGTGGCCCATGATCCACGTTGCAGCGTTGTTTTTTGCTCGTGGATATCTCAGTTTTTGTGGCTGAATGATCTCTAAAAGGTCTACACCACAGGGCGTCGTACGGTCTATCACCGACAATCGTTGACGAAGAAATGTAGTAATTTCTTCTGCATGTCCGCACGTGAACCTATGAAGAAGCGTATCGACCCTTCCGCATGCGTCACAGTTGGGCGTTGGATGAAGGCCAATTTTATGTAGCTTTTCATTCGTTGCTACTTTATCGTTGACTGTTAGATACCAGTCGGCTATGACGCGTGACGGTAACACGCCACTGTGCACGTTCCGCCATACTATACTCCAATGTGTATGTGGATGTTTTTCTTCGAGACGATTCCTGTGGTTTGTTGTCGTGAGAAGGCTATAAAGCTTCATGTTCGTCAGGCTTCTGTTATCGACGATGTTGTGTCGAATGTAGCTCATTTCCATGTAGTACAGTCGCACATGTCGGTAAGAAAGTGGAATGCCGCGATATTAACGGGTGGGTCAAGGCTATGAGGCTTTCACCGCTGAATGAGGTTTGTGATGATACTGGTCCTCCGGGTATGGAACTCCTTCCTGATGCGATTGAGGAGCAGGGTGACACATTTTTGTGTACTTTAATGAGGTTAAGGCCACCTTTGAACGAAGGTAAGGTTAAGGTATCGAATTGAACTTTGAAAATGTGCCCCCTAAAAAGAAACCAACATAACGCTTGTTGTATACTCTTGGCTAGATGGTCGGAGATTGGAAAAATTTGCGCCAAATAATTCATCTTGCTCGTAATGGCGATCTCGATGGTCTTAACTTTCTGTAGTATGTTTAAGTCACGGTCGGAGTGAAGTATCAAAGCAGCACGTAATTTATTAAGCATGTGTGACCAGTACTTCGTCAGGAATTTGTCTGGTTTGGCCTCAAAAGTAACACCGAGGGTTGTGTGATACTCCTTGACCTTTCACCAGGTAACATGGGATATGTCTCCGATACCGCCACCGATCTGCAAAGCTGTGGTTTTAGTTCTATTTAGTATTGCTCCTGAAAGAAATGTGAATGTTTGTAAAGGAGTTTCCGCTGACAGAAGTTGTTGCGATGATGACACAGTTACACATATATCGTCAGCATACGCAATGCAAGGGATAGTGACAGACTCGACGCTAATCCCGATCCCGCTATTCGCTAAGTTGTTCAGGAGCGGCTCTACTGCAATGGCGTACAAAATCATTGACAGAGGACATCCTTGGCGGACGGATTACTCAATGGAAACTTCTTTTGTAAAATGGCCATTAATGAGAATCCGTGAAGAGGCGTTTGTAGTAAGTTTGCGAATTAATTCTATGAGATGAAGTCCAAAACCTAGTTTCTTCATGCTTTTAAAGAGGAAGTCATGACGTACACGGTCATAAGCCTTCTCAAAATCTAGAAAGATCAGAGCGCCCTGTCCTTTGGTTTCAGCATACGAACAGATGATGTCCCTCAAATCGCAGGCTGCTGAGATTGCACTTCGGCCTTGCACTGCACTGTACTGGTAACTGCCCAAAACCTTGTACATAACGGTTTGCATCCTTAGCTTAATCGATCTGGTGATGATTTTGAAATCGGCATTCAGGAGTGTGATGGGTCGCATGTTTTCGACCTTCCTGCTGTTCCCTTTTTTCGGTAATGGCAGGATGATACCTTCCGTAAATGCCTTGGGTATAACTTCCAGGTGCCAGAGTTCATTCGCTATCTCGAGGAGTGTCGGACCGAGGAGGTTCCAGTAACGATGGTAAAACTCAGCGCTGAGACCGTCGGGTCCTGGTGACTTCCCTTTCTTTGCACTGTGGACCGCCAGTCGGATTTCGTCCTCTGTGAAAAGAGATTCCAGATTTGCAGTATCCTGTTGTGACAAGCGACAGCTCAAGGTCCTAAGAAAATCGTCGCACGAGTGTTCATCAACGGCTAGCTTCTTGTAAAGTTGACTATAATAGTCGTAGACGTGCGAGATGATGTCACGTTGCTTCGTGATGGCATTCTCAGCGTCATCAACGACGGCTTCAATCAACATGGCTTTACACCGTTTCGTCGTTCTCAGGATGTGGTACAGAGAGGCCCGTTCTTCGGTGGCAACGTCCTTGGGGTGGGCTCGCACGATGATGCCTTGCAGTCGTTGGCGTTGTATCGCCGTGATTTTCGCTTATATCGTTTGATCTTTATGTCGATATCGCGAGAAGGATTGTCAGCGCGACTGTACAGTTCTCTCAAACAGCGATAGTAAAACTCAATAGTCTGTTTCTGCCAATAGCTTTTTTGTCGGGCGTAGCTCATGAGGGTGAGGCGTAATTTAGAACGCTATCGTAACGACGTCGTTGCCGCTGGAGCTGTTGCCACGTTATGTTCACCTCCTCTTCAAGTTGGGCATCCTGCAGAAGGCTGACATTCAATTTCCAGTAGCCTTTTCCGCGGTATATTTGCTGGCGGTGTAGGTTAAGGTAACACTGATACGCACAATGGTCGGAGATGTTGACAGGAGCTATGTCACAGTTCACAGCGTGTCGCTGGAGGGCCTCGGACACATAGATCCTATCCAGCCGACTGGCAGAATGACTGGTTACGAAGGTGTACGCTACCCGTTCACCGTGCAGTTGTTGCCATGTATCGTGAAGACTCATGCCATGAATTAAGTGTTCAAGTTCGATACATCTGTTCGTGTTAGGAGTTTGGTCTCTGTCGTTAAGCACACAACTGAAGTCACCACCGAGGATGAGATGTGCACGATAAGCGCTAAGAAGAATGGGAACCTCGTTTTTATAAAATGTTGAGCGTTCTCTCTTATGAGTGCTACCTGAAGGAGCGTACACGTTAACAATCTGCACACCATTCACTCGAAGAGAAATGCCATGACCACTAGGCAGCCGCTGCACATCCGTAAATGGTTTACCGTCGCGCAGAAGTATGTCAGTGCCTACAGCATCCTGGAGATTGATGTTATCAATGAGAACGTAACCGGGCACTTCTAAGACTGTGACTACCTCCTGTAGGAGGGCAATGTCAACGCTGGTACCATACAAGAAATCAGTTAGCGAACGGAGTTTCACCGCACTTTGAATTCTATTGACGTTAAGTGTGGTAACGTTGTAGGTCTGGCTATCGCACGTGATGGTTCAGAGGACAATGAGCTCTGTGTTGGATCGTCCTTCTCGACGTCTTTGAATCATACTCGTTGGGAACGTCTGGAGTACTCAGAGAGTGGAAATGTCGCAGCGCGATGGTCATGCGCGAGAGCAGCTACTGCTGCATCTCCTCGTCCTGCTGCCACCACGGCTCATTGCTGTCGAGGTGCTTCGCGGTGCGCGCGCCGCCCTGCCCGCCACCGCCGGCTGAGTCTGTCAACGTGGTCGCATCCGCCTGACCAACACGCGGGGCTGCGACTGACGTCATCGAGTTCCTGCGGGAGCGCTGCTGCAGCTGCTCGCTACTCTGTTCGCTCTTCCTCTTAGCCGTTACGGTGCTCTGTTCCCTCTCAGCGCTCAGTAGTGCCTTCAGGTGTTTGGTTTGTTCACGGACGCGGTCTTGCCTCGCGGTGTCCTCGCAGCGCACGGAGCAAGAAGGTTGAGGTTCAGTCTCGCTGCCACTTTCTGACATGTGTACGGGTCTCAAATCATCCGACTTTTCCTCTTTGCTACTATTCCCTTTGCTTCTCCTTCGGCGGCCTTTCTTCGTTTCTACTGCAGTCTCTACCGATAGGGGCGGTTCAGGCAAACTGATCTGCACCCGCTCCCGTACCTCACACGCCTTAGTTTCGGAGGTGGCTGGCGCATCGTTGTTATCCAGCGGTAACTGCCCCGGTGAGGATGACGGTGCCGGATCGACGTCCGTCCTACCGCAAATGTCGTGGGCACTGCATTCCACCTGAACTGGCATCTCCGCCTCGCTAACACGTTCCGGCTGCCGAGGTGGTGGTACCGTCCCCGCGACTACCTCACTCAATAGCGGAACAAGCTTTTCACTACCGTCTGCGGGACGTTCCCGTGGAAGTTGAAATGGACGTCGACGTGTACAGTTCATCCGCAGATGTTCTGTTGAATGGCAGATCGATCAGGTAGGGGATTGTCCAATGTAAGTTACCTGTGCACGACAGCCGCCAATGGCAACGTACGAAGGTATATGCTTTTTTAAGTCTACACGTACACTTCGCACCCCGCTGTTAACTTGGTAACGATATGCACTCGACCATTTTTCACTGGTAACTGACAAAACAACGCCGTACAGTGACAGAGAACGGGCAATCAGGTCATTAGGGCACTCAGGTGGCACATTAAATACCCTGACGGTTCTCACCCCATATCCCGAAGGCACGATTTGGACATTGCTAATACTGCCATCATTATGACGAAATGGTCTCACACCAGCATGCTCCTCAACGAATTTCTCATAAGTGTCACTCGAAATATATTTGATAAATAACGAGTACTGCACAAAGTCCAACTGGAACGTGTCGACTATATCTTCAGGCAATTTCAGATCCTCAAAAATCCACTCATGGATTTCGAAAGCCGTCGGTCGCAAGGCAGCACGATCGAAAACATACTGAACGCTGTTCGCTCTGTTAATTGTCGACATCTTACTTACAACAGTGGTACAGAAAGAAATGTTAACAGCGCACGCACACGCTACTCAGCTCTCCATCGCAGCACTGCTCTCGACGTAAACACTGGCCCGCGCTACCGCCCGTCACCGCGCGATGTGCACTGGCCGAGTGCCTGAGCACGGCTGATGTTCCACGGGTAGAACTACTGGTTTTATTTACAAAACAAATATTTCTCTGCTTGCTGCGGAAGATGGCTACGCAACCAAACTTATGAGGCCAGTCTCTTTACCACGGCTCTCGATGTAGTGGACCATCGTTAAACCGCTGCAATTTCAGGTAACCACTCACATGTTCAGAATGAAATTAAACATGTAGATGGTTGCTTGAAATTACAGCGCTTTAGCGACGGTCCACTGCATCGAGTACCGTGGTTACGAGACTGGACTCACAAGTTTCATTGCGTGGTCATCTTCGGCCGCAAGCACAGAAACATTTAATTTGTAAAAAACACCGTCATTTTTGCTAGAACCATAATTTATTCCTCCCAGACGCGATATGCGTATTATAACACAAGATCTTTCTGCCGACTTAATGCGATTATGATCGCGAATTGTGTTTATCATACACCATTCGTAATACCTACTCACCCTACTATTCGCTATACAGGGTAGCCGGAAACAGTATGAAAAGCTTGTAAGGGTGTTGCGGGATAAGTTATGCCGAGAAATAACTGTTAAGAAAAAAATTCGATACGTTGTGCCGCTTCCGAGTTAGTAAGCGTCGAGGTTAGTCAATCAAGCCTTTGGGCGTGCAAAGTCAGGTGGTTTACCGAAGACGGTGTTGCCGAACATTTACTTCGTTCGGTTTCCTAAAACGAAACCTGTACAACAGATGTTACTCATGTTGGACGCCATGTCAAAGGCTGATCAGTCTCGTGCACTATATCTGCGATATGAGAACAACTGACACTAATATGGCTGACGGTCCACTTGAATTTGAGCGCACAACGGCCTGATTGGCTAATTTTAATGCTAATTAACTCGAAGATGCGTGAAGTATCGAATTCTTTTATCAACAATTGTTTCTCAGCACAACGTACCTTGCAATAACCTTACTAACTTTTCAGACCGTTTTTGACCACTCTGCTATAGTGACTTCACTTTTAACTGGACTCACAGTGCAAAGACACACAAAACTGATAATTTCGTTCTAGGGAATATTTGGCTTGTTAATCAAATGACTGTCATATTCTTATGGACGAGATTATTTGTAAAAACTGTAATTTTCTTATTCGCAATAATAAATACAAATTCGCTACAAATTTTGGATTAAAAACGTTAAATTAATTTATAACTGCACTGACCAAGACAGCTGCTGTCAACGAGCAATACAAAGAAACCTAAGAACAAGGAACTGACATGAAAATGCCTCAGCACTTTGTCACTGGTGTCAGCATACACTTCCCGTATGACACACAGCACACATGTTGTTGTTGTTGCTGTGGTCTTCAGTCCTGACACTGGTTTGATGCAGCTCTCCATGCTACCCTATCCTGTGCAAGCTTCTTCATCTCCCAGTACTTACTGCAACTTACGTCCTTCTGAATCTGCTTAGTTTAATCATCCCTTGGTCTCCCTCTACGATTTTTACCCTCCACGCTGCCCTCCAGTACTAAATTGGTGATCCCTTGACGCCTCAGAACATATCCTACCAACCGATCCCTTCTTCTTGTCAAGTTGTGCCACAAATTCCTCTTCTCACCAATTTTATTCAATACCTCCTCATTAGTTTTGTGATCTACCCATCTAATCTTCAGCATTCTTCTGTAGCACCACATTTCGATAGCTGCAATTCTCTTCTTGTCCAAACTAGTTATCGTCCATGTTTCACTTCCATACGTGGCTACACTCCATACAAATACTTTAAGAAACGACTTCCTGACACTTAAATCTATACCCGATGTTAACAAATTTCTTTTCTTCAGAAACGCTTTCCTTGCCATTGCCAGTCTACATTTTATATCTTCTCTACTTCGACCATCATCAGTTATTTTGCTCCCCAAATAGCAAAACACCTTTACTACTTTAAGTGTCTCATTTCCTAATCTAATTCCCTCAGCATCGCCCGACTTAATTCGACTACACTCCATTATCCTCGTTTTGCTTTTGTTGATGCTCATCTTATATCCTCCTTTCAAGACACTTCACTCCGTTCAACTGCTCTTCCAAGTACTTTGCTGTCTCTGACAGAATTACAATGTCATCGGCGAACCTCAAAGTTTTTGTTTCTTCTCCATGGATTTTAATACCTACTTCGAATTTTTCTTTTGTTTCCTTTACTGCTTGCTCAATATACAGACTGAATAACATTGGGGATAGGCTACAATCCTGTCTCACTGCCTTCCCAACCACTGCCTCCCTTTCGTGCTCCTCGACTCTTATCACTGCCATCTGGTTTCTGTACAAATTGTAAATAGCCTTTCGCTCCCTGTATTTTACCCCTGCCACCTTCAGA
The DNA here is from genome assembly GCF_021461385.2 of Schistocerca piceifrons. NCBI lineage: Eukaryota > Metazoa > Arthropoda > Insecta > Orthoptera > Acrididae > Schistocerca > Schistocerca piceifrons. The sequence continues at coordinate 350,080,777 of NC_060140.1, forward strand.
ATTTGGAAGAGAGTATTCCAGTCAACATTGTCAAAAGCTTTCTCTAAGTCTACAAACGCTAGAAACGTAGGTTTGCCTTTGCTTAATCTTTCTTCTAAGATAAGTCGTAGGGTCAGTTTTGCGTCACGTGTTCCACTATTTCTTCGGAATCCAAACTGATCTTCCCCGAGGTCGACTTCTACCAGTTTTTCCATTAGTCTGTAAAGAATTTGCGTTAGTATTTTGCCGCTGTGACTTATCAAACTGGTAGTTCGGTAATTTTCACATCTGTCAACACCTGCTCTCTTTGGGATTGGAATTATTATATTCTTCTTGTAGTCTGAGAGTATTTCGTCTGTCTCATACATCTTGCTCACCAGATGGTAGAGTTTTGTCAGAACTGGCCGTCAGTAGTTCTAATTGAATGACAGCACACATAGCCATAAGTATTTTATAACAGAACACTCTGTACAAAAGACAGCCGTTGAGCAAGTGGCCACAGTTGTGTAATTTAGCAGCTACTCGTCGGCAGAAATATGAGTAACGCTGTTCATCTGACTAATGCCGGCGTATTTAGAGCTCACCAGTTCATCTTCAGCACAAATGTTTGTCACAAGAGCATCCAGTGGACTTCGGTACGTCTGTATACGTGTTTAAGTAATAACTATCAGAGCTGCTAACATTTCCCTACAGATCAGTCATTTTATAGTATGTAGAAGGAGCACTCATTAATTTTGTGGAGGAGCGCTACTTTGACACCTAAGACGCGAACATGTTTCATAAGCCCATGTGACATAATTATAAATTTAAAATTTATCTTTTGTTATTGTGTTTTAACAAAATAGCAAATGACAAATTTTGAAACGACGTCGGAATAGTTTGTTTACACCGAGCGTTTAAGGAACCAGAGTTATAAAAAACATACAGAAATTTCACGTGCAGATTTTTTTTCAGTTGATTTTTGACGATTTCGTGAAGTCTTAGCTCTACAAAACTGCATCATTCACTTTGTTTATCTTTTGGTGTTCAGTCACCTTGAGGAAACACTGTTTACAATTGGTTTTTAGCTCCCGTCATCTATGAATTTCACGAAGGCCAGCTAACATCGTCCGTCGATACAAATAACATCGATGCTATAAGCAACGTGGCTGAAGAGGACCGGCACATCACTTATTGCATAATAGAGGCAGCCTTAGGCATATCCAATACTCCGGTGTCTTCAGTTTTGCTTGAAAACTTAACTGCTAAAGAGATCTGTTGCCACGAAATCCATGCTGATCGACCTCAGGTGCGTGTCATTTGGCAAAAAGAAACGCTCAAGAAATCAATCGACAATATGTAAAAAACGTTTGCAACAATCAACTGGTTTTCCGAGATGAAACTAGACTAAAAAAAGTCGTTCGTTCATAGAATACTTCCACGAAAAACTCAATAAGTCGAGATAACCAACTGCCGCTGTGCACATCATAGATCATTAGAAACTTTGATTTAAACCTAGAGGAAGTACATACGATTCCCATTATTATCATGATCGCTCAGTCATACAGAGGACTGGAGTTGACGCACCGAAACTCCAAAACCGGTTGCGTATGAATAAACCCAGTAAATACAGATGATGTTGTTATCCTTAATATTTATGAGAATGGGTATTGCCTTGAAAGGAGGCTATAAGGTGAACACAAACGACAGTAAAACGAGCATAATGCAATGTAGTCGAATAAAGTCGAGTAATGCTGAAGGATTGGGATCGGGAATTGAGACACCAAAAATAGTAGATGAATTTTGGTATTGAGGCGACAAATTAAGTTAGGACGGTCGAAATAGACAATGTAAAATGTACACAGGCAGTAGAAAGGAAAACATTTTTGAAAACAAACTTTTTGACGTCATATACAAATTAGTGTTCGGAAGTCTTTTCTGAAGGGACTCGTCTGGAGTCTAGCTTTGTACAGAAGTGAAACGTGGACGATAAACAATTCACACTAGAAGAAAACAAAATCTTTTGAAATGTGTTACTATAAAAGAATGTTGAAGATTAAAGGGTATATGAAATAAGTAATAACGAGATACAGAGACGAATTGGGGAAAACTAATTTATGGCACAATTTTGTTAAGAAAACGGGTCGGTTGATACGATCATCCTGAATCATCAGGAGATCGTCAATTTGGAAACAAAGGCAAGTGTAGAGGATACAAACAGTGGCGGAGACCAAGGCCTAAGTACAGTAAGCGGGTGCGAACGGATGTATGAAGCGTAGTTAAAAAGAAATGACGAGGATTGCACAGGACAGACTAGCTGCAACAACATAAGAGCTTGTAGGAAGAAATAGTTCATGTTAAATGAACTCAGGTTTGTTTAAATGATCCATCCGTCATCAGATGGCTTTACTACGGTTTTTTCAGATTATTTGGGGGGTTATTGTTACAGCACCCCGCTCATAATCAAACTTTGTAAAATGAATACGTATTATTATCGGAATCATTGTAACTTTCCTTTCGACACTGAGAAATTTCTGGAAATGTAAAGCCAACAGAATGAGGTGGGCCCAAATGCAAGAGCCTTCCAGCTGAAAATATCCGGATCCAGGGAAGTAGGCGTTACTAAGTATGGTGCTTACCATACTTAGTTACCCGACAGTGAACTGTAGATATTTTTGGAATCATTTCAGGATACATGTCTGGAAAGTTACAGATGGTTCCTAAGGCAGTGTGTGATCCAGTGTGGTGATTACCTCAACACGCCCTACTACGAAATTGCGATGACTTAATCATTGTCAACGGACTGCTGTCAATATGGGGGAATAGAGAAAGTTTGAGATTAATTTCTTTCGTATTATTACACGGCATAAATTACTACTTAGATCCAGGCCTCTTTACTCTTGTGGTGCGTAAAGCGTTCATGAAATTCCTACGAGAGTCGCAAACCGAATATGAAGTCGTAGATGTACTAAGGGAAATTATTCACCTCGTCTACACGGGCACACAGTTTTGGTGTAAATGAACTTTTATCTTTAAAAAGAATTATTTCATTTGTTCAGTGAACGACGAAGTTATTTACTTGATCTTCATCAGCCTTCGAAACACAATTCTGACTGAGTATTGTCTCCAAACTTGACCATTACTGTCTTCCACTGAACGAATCCATGTCGCTCCCGCAGGTTTCGTAATGCCACCTACAGTCATCAGCCAGAACATTATGACCACCTACCTAATACCCCGTATTCCTGCCTTTGGCATGGATAACAGCTGCGACGCGTCTTGGCATGGAAGCAGTGAGGCCTTGGTAGGTCGATGGAGGGAGTTGGCACCACATCTCACCTAATTCCTGTAAATTCAGTGATTTCTGGGATGCCTTGTAGCGTGCTGTTCAGAAGAGATCTCCACCCCCTCGTACTCTTACGGGTTTTTGGACAGCTCTGTAGAATTCATGGTGTCAGTTCCCTCCAGCAGTACTTCAGACATTAGTCGAGTCCATGCCACGTCGTGTTGAAGCACTCCTGCGTGCTCGTGGGGTCCCTACACGATATTAGACAGGTATACCTGTTTCTTTGGCTCTTCAGTGTATATCACTTTCGAAGTAGTCACAAACTCATACTTCGAATTTTATTTGCCATGTATTGGTGCTCATTTTGTAGATTTTTGTCAGAGCTGTTAATTAATATGTGTATTGCCTTCTCTTTTAATTGTACGGAACGTAGGATTGTCTGACAGGAGAGGCTTGCCGCTGTGTGGCAAAGACGGAGACACAACGTAGGTATAGTTTAGTCAGCATTGTCATAGCGAGAGGCAATAAAAACTGTTTTACGTAAATGAAAATAATTAAACACTCTTAGTAATAAAATAAGTAATAACATTATGAACAAATCTATAACGCATTATAATATATCAATAGGCTGTTCAAAGAAAAGTGCCAGTCGAGCGCACTACTTTTCAATGCTTGGAGGTACTCATTTATCTACTGGAATTTCTCGTGATGTCACAAAAAATGCACCGTGATAAAATCGAGTAGAAACTTAGATATCTAACAATATTTTTTTATTATGTTCAAGACGCGGATTATCACTAGATCGTGCGTATTCACTGTCGGAGGAAATCGAAGCTTTTTTATTTTTAGGAGGAAACTGAGTTGTGAAAATTGTGTGTATTGAGTAGTGTTTTCTTTGTATGACTAATACGATTTTTTGAGTTTTAAATGGTAGAGTTAGTGGCAACACCAACATAGTTGTAATCACTAGCGCTTCAGTTGTTATTATTGATGATGTAATTATATGTGATGTCATATTTGATATTGATGTTGTAACTGCTCATGCAAATTGTCTGCAATGTGGTGGTAGGCAAGCTGAGTGTTGTGGTTGCGGAGAGTGAGCTGTCAATTGGTGTAATTAATGCTAATCTCCTGGCGCTGAGGCCAAATAAGTTGTGCATGTTCGAATTACTTTCGTCAACAAGCTAGGCGCCAGACAAAAACTAATGGCGTAGATCATCAGGCGTAGTTACATGGCATGTAGAACGTATCAGAATGCAGTGGTGGGAATAATTTTAGCACGAGAGACAGATGAAAATAGATGGCCAATGAAGACATGAATGAATGGTGGAAATCACTTCCGCAGAGATTGTTGATGGCATCTAGCGTGATTATAGATGCTGACTTCGTAGACTAGCAGTGATAATTCAAAGCAGACGCACAAGAGAAAAGTAATGATAGAACAGAAGCTAGATAGTGATATGGGAATGGCATAAGGTAGGTGAGAAAGTAACTGGGGGTACAGAGAAACGAGAAACTTGTCTTGCTTCGAAAGATATGGAAACCTAATATGGCAATTACAACTCACTCCAGTTTTTAAATTCAGGTGTGCGATGTTTGATGATTTGCTTGAAACACGTCTTATAAACTCAAAACGACAACTGGATAAGTATTACAGAATGCCTATTTTATGGCCTCTTAGTCACTGCCCAGACGCCTCTCATTTACGTAAGTCCTATAGAGTCACAACTTGATTATGTACATCTCTCCTACGTAAAGACTACTTTTCTTGAAGATGAGCTGTTGATGCAAAGTACTCCAAGGTCTACTGGACACTTACAAACTACATCATTTTATCCACGATGGGTTGAGAACACTGTGAATGTCTTTGCAGGTATCGCTGAGTAAAAATCTGTAGCCGTCCACACTTTTTGAAAGAATGATTTATTTGACCGTAACTAGGACTACCGTCAAACGGTAGCGAAATTTTTTCACACGTATGTCACGTTTCCGTCTTAAGGAAAGGGTTTAGCTTTATACATAACAGCACAGAGGTAGGCATCGTTGATGCGTAATGATATGTTCAGAATGTCACATGTCAATGATGCAGACCCCTATGCTGTCATATATAAAGCAAAACTTTTGCAGGAGGTAAAACTGGGAAACTGTGATCCGAAACTACACGGTCCAATCACATTAATGTGATCGTCGCCTATGTTCGACGTCAACATGCCGTAAACACTCGCAGACAGCAGGTAGCAGCATTAGCAGTGGAGAGTATACAGAGGGTTTTGGGGGAACATGGGAAATCTGCGGTCGTTGTCGTAATGCGGAACCAGAGCGATTTATCTGACATCTAAAATGGCTTGATCATTGGCTTTTGGGCCAAGGGTGGAAGCTTTCCCGAAACAGCTAAGTTTGTAACTGCTCGCGTGCCGCTGTGGTTAAAGTGTACCGTGCATCGCAAAGTGGCACTATCCAGAACCTGTGCTGAGCTAGGACTATCGCCTAATGGTAGCGAAAGTTTATCACGTTTCCGTCTTGAGGAAGGGGGTTTAGCTTTATACATAACACCACAGAGGTGGGCATCGTTGATGCGTAATGATACGTTCAGCATGGCTATTTATGATGCAGACCCCTATGCTGTCATGTATAAAGCAAAACGTTTGCTAAAGCAAAATTGGGAAACTGTGATCCGAAACTACACGGTCCAATAATAATAACGTGGTAATCGCCTATGTTCGACGTCAACGTGTCATGAACACTCTCACAGGTATCAGCATTACCAGTGGAGGGTATACAGAGGGTTTTGGGGGAACATGGGGAACGAGCAGTCGTTGTCGTAATGCGGAACCAGAGCGATTTATCTGACATCCAAAATGGTTTGGTCATTGGCTTTTGGGCCAAGGGTGGAAGCTTTCCCGAAACAGCTAAGTTTGTAACTGCTCGCGTGCCGCTGTGGTTAAAGTGTACCGTGCATTGCAAAGTGGCACTATCCAGAACCTGTGCTGAGGCAATTGTGATGCATCACGGGCCGTAGATGACAGTGGCGAACGACGGCTGCTGAGACGTGTACTGACGAATAACGTTCAGCTGTTGTGCAACTGACCGCCCCGATCAACCAAGGGGCTACCAACTGCATGTATTCAAGGACCGTTCAGCGGAAGTTGGTCAGTATGGGCGTCTGAAGCAGGCATCTGGTTCATGCACCCATACTGAAACGCCGGAATCTTCACACCAGTACCGTAACTGGATGTCCATTGAGTGGCTACAGATTGCCTTCTCAGATGAATCACGCTTTGTGGTCCATCGGAGAGATGGCCGCTGTCGTGTACGGCGTGAAACGTCAAAGCTAACACCCTGCAAACGAAGAGAAAGCTTTGTGATTTGGGGAATGTTTTACTTGCATTGCTGTCGTCATTCTTGAAGGCACACTGGATCAACACACGTATGCATTCATCTAATCTTGGGTACCATGTCCACCCCTACATGAAAATTTGCTTTTCCTCGGCACGATGGAGTCTACCGGCAGGTCAGTGCAACGTGTCAGGGAGCTCGCAGAGCACGTGCATGGTTCGAAGAGCACCAGGATTTTACCCTGGCCGCTAAACTTCTCGGATTTAAACCCAATCGAGAATCTGCGGAACCACCTCGATCGGGCTCTTCGTTCCGCCGATTCTCACTCCAAAAACCTAGAACAGCCAACCACAGCACCGAAGTCGGCATGGCTCCACATTCTTGTCAGTATCTTCCAGAACCTCTCTGACTTTCTTCCTGCTCGTCTCACAGCGGGCCGCGCAGAAAAAATGTGGCTATTTAGGATTCTGACAGGTGGTCGCGTTAATGTGACTAATCAGTGTAATTACGTGGCTGGTTGGTTTGTTCTTCAGAGATGGTTACAAAAGATTTTCCCCATAAAACAACAGAATTCAGTTACACATTAGCATAAACTTTGAACCACCAGCAGCAATGCTATGCTGAGAGTAGGGGTCAATGAAGTTATGACCGTCACCGAGAGCATAGTTAAAACCTTAGTGTAATTCCCACCCCCGTGCAAAACATCGTCACTTACATTCATCCCCACCACTCAAGTATATTTGTGGAGACCAGACTGCTGGGTGGCACTGAACGTGAAACGAGCTCATTGTGGTAAATAGAGGAATAAACTAAGTCTACATCTGCAGATACACTCCGCAAGCAAATTTACAACCCATGGTAGAGGGTACGTCTTACAGATCTCATCCATTTTACGTCCTGTACCATTTGTGTATGGGTAGAGGGAAAATGACTGAATGCAGATGTAGATGCCTAACTTCTCTTATCTTATTCTCATGATCCCTACGCGAAGTATATGAGGGTCACACATCCATCTTCGAATACAGGTTCGCTGACTTTATCTGACAACGTTTCGCGAGTACTAAGTCGCCTCTTTTTTCCAAAGATTCCAATCTAAGTTCCTCGAGCGTCTAAGTTTCACACTTTCGACTGAGTTGTATTCACCTGTTATGACCCTAATAGGAAATCACCGAATTAGTTCGATGTCTGTTGACACGGCTACTTGGCTAGGGCACTTGGTCGCACTAGCATCTTGCATGTGATTTCCTTTACAGTTGCATTGCACTTTTACAGGAAGGTTCTTGACAACAAACTTACAAACTGAACTCTGTTACCATTGAGAATCATTTTCAACCCATTACAGTGCTGTGTATCCATTAGTAGATACAGAACTGGGCTATCGAAATGTAACATTGCTGATCGTTTGGCTAGTTGCATATTTTGAGTAAGACATTATGTAGTGTGAGGAGGCCTATGCGAGAGGCGTTCAATGAATTCGAAAGCAAACTTCTATGTACTGACTTGGCAGAAAATACTAAGAAATTTTGGGCTTATGTCAAAACGGTAGGTGGATCAAAACAAAATGTCCAGACACTCTGTGACCAGAATGGTACTGAAACAGAGGATGACAGACTAAATGCCGAAATACTAAATGTCTTTTTCCAAAGCTGTTTCACAGAGGAAGACTGCACTGTAGTTCCTTCTCTAGATTGTCGCACAGATGAGAAAATGGTATATATCGAAATAGATGACAGAGTGATAGAAAAACAATTAAGATCACTCAGAAGGGGAAAGGCCGCTGGATGTGATGGGATACCAGTTCGATTTTACACAGATTACACGAAGGAACTTGCCCGCCTTCTTGCAGCGGTGTACCGTAGGTCTCTAGAAGAGCGCAGCGTTCCAAAAGATTGGAAAAGGGCACAGGTCATCCCCGTTTTCAAGAAGGGACGTCGAACAGATATCCAGAACTAGAGACCTATATCTCTAACGTCGATCAGTTGTAGAATTTTGGAACTCGTATTATGTTCCAGTTAATGAGTTTTCTAGAGACTAGAAATCTACTCTGTTGGAATCAGCATGGGTTTCGAAAAAGACGATCGTGTGAAACCCAGCTCGCGCTATACGTCCTCGAGACTCAGAGGGCCATTGACACGGGTTCCCAGGTAGATGCTGTGTTTCTTGACTTCCGCAAGGCGTTTGATACAGTTCTCCACAGTCATTTAATGAACAAAGTAAGAGCATATGGACTATCAGACCAATTGTGTGATTGGATTGAAGAGTTCCTAGATAACAGAACACAGCATGTCATTCTCAATGGAGAGAAGTCTTCCGAGGTAAGAGTGATTTCAGGTGTGCCGCAGGGGAGTGTCGTAGGACCGTTGCTATTCACAATGTATATAAATGACGTTGTGGACAACATCCGAAATTCATTGAGGCTTTTTGGGGATGATGCTGTAGTATATCGAGAGGTTGTCAAAATGGAAAATTGTACTGAAATGCAGGACGATCTGCAACGAATTGACGTATGGTGCAGGGAATGGCAATTGAATCTCAATGTAGACAAGTGTAATGTGCTGCGAATACATAGAAAAAAATATCCCTTATCATTTAGCTACAATATAACAGTTCAGCAACTGGAAGCAGTTAATTCCATAAATTATCTGGGAGTACGCATTAGGCGTGATTTAAAATGGAATGAACATATAAAATTAATCGTCGGTAAAGCAGATGCCAGACTGAGATTCATTGGAAGAATCCTAAGGAAATGCAATCCGAAAACAAAGGAAGTAGGTTACAGTACACTTGTTCGCCCACTGCTTGAACAATGGTCACCGGCGTGGGATCTGCACCAGATAGGGTTGATAGAAGAGATAGAGAAGATCCAGCGGAGAGTAACGCTCTTCGTTACAGGATCATTTAGTAATCGCGAAGGCGTTACGGAGATGATAGATAAACTGCAATGGAAGATTCTGCAAGAGAGACGCTCAGTAGCTCGGTACAGACATTTGTTGAAGTTTCGAGAACATACCTTCGCCGAGGAGTAAAGCAGTATATTGCTCCCTCCTGCGTATATCTCGCGAAGAGACCATGAGGATAAAATCAAAGAGATTAGAGCCCACACAGAGGCATACCGACAATCTTTCTTTCCACGAACAATACTGGACTGTAATAGAAGGGAGAACCGATAGAGGTACTCAAAGTACCCTCCTCCACACACCGTCAGGTGGATTGCGGAATATGGATGTAGATTTGGATGTAGATGTAGATTTCGTAATTCAGTGCATAAAATGATTCTTATTTCTGAAACACTCAATCACACCGTATAGAAAATACCACACTTCTCACTCTAATTAACCCACTGCATCTTGTATCGAAATGTGGCTTCATTGTGGTCGAACGAGTACCATGGGTGCTGAAAGTTAGAAGCAGTTCGTCATATTCATGCAACTCCAGTAAAAACAAATTAGAGAGAGCAAACTGCTTTAAAACTGTACTTGCAACGAGAGCGAGAGTGTTTACTGTTGGTTGTGTTTCAGAAATTGTTCAGTAGAGGTTGGACAAGACTGAACTCCGTCATATACCAAAAGTACGCCTGAAGAATCGGCAACCCTTCGTACGGAGGGGCGTCGCATGTATACATACCTCCAAAGCGTCACCTCCCAGGACTTCGGCTACGGGTGACAGTCACATCGAAACCGATACGCGGCGAGGGATACTCCACCATAGATCCTGTTGGCTGGGGATCTACTTCCCTCTGCCGAACCACGTGCACGGAAACAGTTCCACAAGTGTACCTCCACGTACTGGCTATTTATAATGGCGCAGATCCACTAATCAGAAGTTCTCCGTCGACCGTATGGGCATCTTATGTGACGTTAGAGCCCGGTAGGAGCCACCGTAACGGGACTTCAGACCCCTCCAACATCGAGCAGCACTCTCTATTTCATTTCCGTGGGAAACTTCACTGGATTAATCCCTACGTCTCATTTCACTTAACAGTTTTCCTGGTGCCCACCTGATCGAAGACTGAGAGAGTTTTGTATTAATTTTTCCGAGAAGTTTTTGTTTTGTCTGTGTCCTCTTGTTTTGTTGATAAATCGTTTTCTTGTTGATCTGGAACGTGTTGTGTCCTGGGCATCTCACTAAGTAAGAAATAGCAAACTCTGTTTTCGAAAGTGATTTCGAAGTTAACTTTTTTGTGTTTTCTAAGACTTAAAATGCATCAAATAATTCCGCTACAGCGGGTGAACTCAGTAACGTATAACTTGTTAGTTATGGATATAGTAACTGCCTGAATGGTTTCTTACTTGGACAGTACGTTCGGACAAACGTTGTGGTTCATTATTCAACTTCTATCAAAACGTAAAGATTTCCACTGAACACAAATAATTAGAAGTTTCTATGTAAACGTGCCACTTCTTACATACCTGGTAATCAGTCATCTCTGAAGTAATGATTGTCTTTTGTAGTTGAATGCACCACGAGAGAGAAAAAATTTTAATCGACGCTACAAGAACTGACCAGTATAGTCAGTGTTTATTCAGGACGCAATATCACGTCACCACCACCCCAGTACTGGTGGCATGAAGACACCTCAAAATTTGATTTTCTTTGTAAGTGAGACAAAAGAATGTTTTAAAAAATGGTGGTGTTTCATGGGGCAGTTAATTGCGACGATAAGTAGCGCGAATTTAGAGGAATGGGCAGGGTAACAAGTGTGCCACGAAGACTGTCAAGGTCAAATCTCACCCTGTAGCAGAAGGTGGCGGTGTCTCGGACAGGTAACTATAAGCAAACGTCTGTTCGCCGCTGATAGCATTCATTCTACAGATATCCGTCTCTGATAGTGACGTAATGCCGTATCATATAGCCTGACAAGGCAACTTGAGTGCGAGGTCGCAAAAGGCTAATGAGTTAGTGAAATATGTGGTGTCGAATACGCTCGACTGTGTTGACAACCTACATGAGGAGTACAATAATCACTATACGTGCTTAACAACTGAAAAGTGATACTTAAACAAGTGTCGAGTCATGTAGTTCATCATCCTTGCATGACAGGTAGCCATAAAGCCTCGTCTCCAGGGAAACGTAGTAAAGGATAATTGTTGTACAAGGAGCTAGTATTAAACATAATTACATTCATGGAAGATCATCCGCAACATAGTAAAAAATCGAATATGAACAATTTCGAATAAGTCCACAGTAGTATGATAGTGTAGTGTAGTGCATATAAAAATACACTCTTTCATGGCAAACTATCTCTCTTTAAAAGTGCATGATGCTGCAGTGCATACCACCAGGAACCACTGCACAAATTCAGTCAGTCTCTGGATGTCGTTTCTTCCGTGCCCATAAAACATATGATCGCACTATCTGCAGCTACACCTTGAAGGATAGTTGGTTTCACGATTAGCTCCAAGGCAGACTGTTTTGCTTTCGGTTATATTTCATCACATTCCATCAGTTCTTACCATCATTCCGTTATAACAATATGATTCTATATGCATCCTTTAAGAGTAGATACCTAGCAGAACGTCCTGTACGGTTTGTAACTCCCAACGAGTTCGCCTTCGATCTTGATGGTGCGAACCTTTGCGACCACTGTGGCGCGCCATTATTCATTCGGTGTTCAAGGTGCGAGTTTATGGTATGTTTTGAACATTTTTTAAATGTAGACGATGTCCATATTTTGAAATGTAATACATACAGATGACTGATCTCTGCACTTCTCGAACACTCATTTTCTGTCGCCCTCCTGATGCACCTAGTCATAGGAAGCTAATATTTTTCCTGTCATGGTTATTAACACAACAGTTAAAAATGAACCTTACTAAATACTGAACGTACGACCTCACACTCAAAGGGTTCCTTGTGAGAAGCTAATTGGCTAGTGTGATTTCGAAAGAATTTTTTTCCGTTGGGAGTCGTAATTATCTAAAGAATCCGTTTCTTTATGAAAATATCTTAGGGTGGGATTGCAGATTGTAGGTTAAGAAGAAAATTAATCATTCTGCTATTCACTCTCTGGTTTGATGAAAAGAGTGGTATATTACCATGGCAGGAGAACCAAAACTGTCTCTCACGTGTTAAAAAATTCTAGTCATCCTGCTTCCTTTCAAGAAAGCAATCATATGTCAAAATTCCTCCCATGACTATTAGAAAACCACGTAAAAAGCTCGATTTCGCTCTAAATTAGGATCCACTAATTCCTGTTTTTAATGATCTCCGTAGATATGCTAGGTGCTTGCTTTCATTGGCCGCAACCTGTTTCCTACACTATCCCTTCGCATGGTGCTGCCAGGGGCGGGGGAGGGGGTCGCAATTCATTTGTCAGTATCTGCACGGTGAGCATGGGGTCTCAAACCTATTTATTATATTTTCAGCCACTTTAATTCCATTTAATCAAATACACTTTTTTTAAATCTAATCTTATTAAAAGAGCGTGATGAACTACATGGCACAGTGGTGCTCGTTCATTACCTGTGATGCAAATACTCTGACAATATCTTTTCTCATCAAGCGAGGTGGCGGAGTGGTTACCACACTGATCTCGTATTCAGGAGGACGACGGTTCAATCCCGTGTCCGGCCATCCGGATTTAGCTCTTCCGTGATTTCCCTAAATCACTCCAGGCAAATGCTGGGATGGTTCCTGTAAAAGTGCACGGCCGAATTCCTTCCCTTTCCTAACCTAATCCGAAGAGAGCGGTGACCTGCCTCGGGCATGGAAGTGTGTGATGTCCTTAGGTTAGATAGATTTAAGTAGTTCTAAGTTTTAGGTGACTGGTGACCTCAGATGTTAAGTCCCATAGTGCTCAGAGCCATTTGAACCATTTGAACCGGTGACCTCGCTCTTTGGTGTCCCCCCCTTTGGTCTCTCTCCCCCCCCCCCCCCCCCGAAACAACCCAACCCATATATTTTTTGAGACTTTGTCTTTACAACAGACTGCCTGCTGACAATTCGGCTTGCTCGTAGAATGTCAATTATAGCTATATCTACTTTGTTTCATTACTTCACACCATATACACTTAAGTGCAAAAGAAACTAGTATAGGCACGCGTTTTCAAATACAGAGATATATAAACAGGCAGAATACGGTGGTGCGGTAGGCAACGCCTATACAAAACAACAAGTGTCTGGCGCACTTGTTAGATCGCTTACTGATGCTACAATGGCAGGTTTTCAGGATTTAAGTGAGTTTAGTCGGCGCACTAGACACGGAACACAGCATTTCCGAAGTAGCGATAAAGTGGTGCTGCGGTCGAAAAAATATCCTGCAAGAACGGAACCAACGAGTGAAGAGTACCGTTCAACGTGACAGAAGTTCAAAATGGCTCTGAGCACTATGGGACAACATCTGAGGTCATCAGTCCCCTAGAACTTAGAACTACTTAAGCCTAACTAACCTTAGGACATCACACACATCCATGCCCGAGGCAGGATTCGAACCAGCGACCGTAGCGGTCTCACGGTTCCAGACTGAAGCGCCGAGAACCGCACGGCCACACTGGCCGGCAGATGGACGTGTACGGGTGTGGAGACCAGCTTATGAATCCATAGACCCTGCATGTCAGCAGGGGACTGTTCAAGCTAGTGGAGGCTCTGTAATGGTGTGTGGCTTGTGCATGTGCAGCTGGTGTGATATGGGACCCTTGATAGTCTAGATACGACTCTGACAGGTGATACGTAAGTAAGCATCCCGTGTGATCATGTCCATTGTGCATTCCGGCGGACTTGGCAACTTCAGCAGGATAATGCGACACCCCACATGTTCAGAATTGCTGCAGAGTGACTCCAGGAATACTTTTCTGAGTTTAAACACTTCCGCTGGCCACCAAACTCCCCAGACATGAACATTATTGGGCAAATCTGGGATGCCTTGCAGCGTGCTGTTCAGGAGAGATCTCCACCCCCTCGTACTCTTACGGATTTATGGACAGCCCTGCAGGATTCATGGTGTCAGTTCCCTCCAGCACTTCTTCAGACATTAGTGAAGCCCATGCCATGTCGTGTTGCGGCACTTCTGTGTGCTCGCGGGAGCCGTATACGATATTAGCCAAGTGTAAAAGTTTGTTTGGCTCTTCAGAGTACCGGTTATTTTATGTTCATTCCCCACATCTGGCTTTGATTATCACCTGTTCAAAAGTTTTTTGGGAAGTTCAGGCTATAGGGGGAAGGTAGTTTAATATCCAGCATGGTAGGCAGTCACTCCATGTATGCATTTTTTTGTGGAATATTTCCAGGTACAATGCGGTGGTAGCGTCTGAATTACACAGGGAACGCACAATCGATGCCCGAGCTGTCAGCTCCCCCTGCATTTTGAAGAGTGTGGGTCTGTCCGTTTGGGGCACTGCAACTGCAGCCACAAAGACCTTCAAACCAGGTGGTCATTGCTCTCCCTGAGTAACGTCTAAGAGGAGTGCCCTCGTTCAGAGTTGGTGGCATCATGACAGATACCTAGTAAAGATCAGAAACGGAACGAGTTCAAGTTTAATGATCGGGTTGCATACTTCACGTATCAAGGCTCAGCTGTTATATGAGTGCTAACAGACCTCCTTTGTTCCCGCTGTAGTTTCGCTAGTATGACGCGTCTGAGAACTGAAGCGTTGCGGTCGCCTCGTACTCGTCGACTGGTTCCCTCTTACTGAAAGGTACATCAGTGTAAAGCCGTTGTCACACGGGATGTGGAAGCTAACGTTGACGTTCACGCAGGCGGTGTATACAGCGTCTCTAGACACAACGCCGTGGGAACGATGTGGTTAACATGAGTTCACTGTCTTAGCGCTCACCAGAGACAGTAGTTTTTATTTACCTCGCAAACAATACAGTTTGTTCACGTAATGGACGCCTGTAAAATTCTTGCGTTACCTCTATTAAGAGAGATTTTCTCCCCTGTCCACATCCTATTCATACAAGAAAAGTATTCGCTGTCGCGAATATGGAGAACCATGAGGTGTATAACGGAATGACGACAGAGAAAATTTGTATCTGACCGGGACTCGAACCCGAATTTTCCGCTTATCGCTGGCGGCCACCTAACCATTTGGCTATCTGAGCACGATTCCCGGTCAGCACAAACTTCCATATGTCGTCAAACACGTGTCTACAACGTGTACTCGTACACCCATCGTGTATATAGCAGTACAGGGGTGACATTTAACTTGAAAGTCGCTCACTTGTTGTCGGCGGATAAATACAGTATTGTAGTGCCTGTGTTATTCCGAATTACTATGCAATGTGTCTTCGGACATGCATGCATGTCTCTGGGTTCGAGGCTCGCTCCAGATTTTCATTGACTTCATGTCATCACACAGTTGATGGTTTTCCATATTCGCAACTGTGAATTCATTTCCTATATTTCTTAACGGCTGTAGTCGCCGCAGTGCCTGTTCCTTCTCATTTGCATGCATTTCCAAAGGAATATTGCATCGTAGTTCGGAATACTACAGGCACCGCAGTATCGCCTATATGCTAGTCATATTGTTCTGTCTGATGTATACATAAATAAAAGCTGCAGCTAACCGTGAACATGCAACAAGACACAAAAGAAAGATACATGTCTGGTCAGTATGGACGTCAGCTTATAAAAATTCACCAAATGGAACAAACGACAGCTCTTATATTTTCCAAATGTGAAGTTTTACAGACATTATTTTTATTAATTCCGTAAGACAGTCCCATAAACATTAAGAAAATGTGAATATAAAACGAAAAAAATGAAACTTCGGTACAACTGGACTTCAACACTTTACGGACGTACCCTCTATCACGTAAGGTGGCACCATTACCCCCTAGGCTGCGTGTAGCTTTCTAACTAGCGACCTCGTAGTTTATGTTGCAGTTTTCTAACAGCTTTAACCGCTGAAATGTTATTAACTGAGATGTAATTATAATACATCCTAAGAAGAACGTTTTTTTGAATCTACAATCTGCCGTTGCTTTTAAACAACTGACTGTCATTGACTTGAGTATACCATGACTGCGCGTGAGCCGTAGTAAAATTTGCTGTTTTGAAAATCGCGCCGCAGCACGTAGTGTAAAGCAGTCGCCTTCCGTTTCTAGCGGTGGCGCCACTGTGACAATCGCAGCTTTGGTGTCTCCCTCTGGTGGGAAAAGTTGCCTGTTCACGTGTATTTAAGGGGCTCTATGAGCTCACCTAGCGGTGAGTCACTCGGAGGCTGTCAGTCTCGGCGTGTCTGTTCAGTTGGTCAGCCGGATCAGTGTGGGACAGTCAGTGTCTGTCTGTCGTCGGAGTGGTAGTATGACTGTCATTTGGATCAAACCTTAAAGCCAGAAAATGAGAGTCTTGCCAGTCCGCCAGTAACAGAACTCAGCTAGTGGTCGCCCGGTTGGGGCTGAGTTCCTGCATTTGAGTCTGCGCGTTAGGCCGCCAGTCTGCTCGAGTTGATCGGGCAACGGTCATTGGCGGTTGGATTGGTCGGTTGGTTGGTCGCGCACTGAGACACGAGATGACTTGTCCGCCTTGAGCGTCGGCGCATGTGAGGTCCCCACGTGAGTCCAGTGGGCAGCGCCGTATAGAAAGGGGTAGTTGCTTCGCGGTTCACAAGAGAGCAACAGGAGCGGAACCACGACATCGGGCTGGCCGGGGCGAGGTGCGACGCCGTGCGACGGGCGATCGCCGCGCCTTCCTGCGTCCGTTGAAGCGGCTGGCAGCGGACGGTTCGAGAGAGCGTTGGGGGTGCGCCGGGTCTTCCCCAGCAATCGCAGTTGATTAGAAGTTAAGTGATTGGAGATATGTTGTTTCATTTACTTGTTAAATTCTACCTGTTTCTTGGTGAGGTTACCAGCCGCTTTGTTTTGGGGTGGTCCCACCATTCTTCTCCGTTTGCCCACCCGCGGGAAGGTGGTTATTGTGAATTGCGTGGTCCGTTTTTCCCTTGTGGAACTGGGGAGGTTTGGAGCAATCTGCGGTTCGGGTTGTTTCGTAATTCCCCCCCCCCCCCCCCCCATGTCAATCTGCCATACGTTAGTAGCTGCCTGTGTCATGTTTGTCGGATTCGGTGTTAACGAATTTGTAGAATAAAGGTAAGGGCCGAATTCCTGAAATGTGTTTTCATCTTGCCCACCATCTTGCGAGGCGGTATACGTGTAATGTAGAGCATGTTGTACACTTTCTGTAAGTCTGAATTTCACGGGTCTTATTTAAATAGTCATTTTATAAAGTTGCCACCCTTCCACCGTAAGAGCCCTTTTAAAAACAAATTGCACTTTTGGTGGAAAATAAGTTCTTAGTGTCAGTGTTTGTACCATTTCCATCCCTCTTACGGGGTGCATAGTTAATGTGTTTGTGTGACTTGTTAAAAATTTTTGGTTTAAAGTAATCTGGTGTGTTGCAGATTTGCACCAGTGTAGTCTTTCAGAGGTCGTTGTGAGCGGTCGTGACTACAGGCCGTGCTGAAAGGGAGCGGAAGCTTCTCAGCCCGAAGGAGCCTACTGTAAAAAAATCAAAAGGCTTTTATGAATAAAATTTCCATTGGTTGAAATTTAATTTGTCTCCATCAGTTATTACTTGGCAACTACTTCCACGCTCACATAATGGGTTAATGTTCTTGATGAATCGCTAGTAAATAAAGTAAATTCTTTAAGAAAAGATTTTGAAAGTAAATGTTAACGAATTTGAATAGTAATTTACAGTAAAATTTATTTCAAAACCATTGTGCATATAGAGGGAATGTCGCGACTACGCTGTTATACTTCGTGAACTCGTGTACTCGCTCTCCTTTGTGAGTAAGTCGAGTCCATTTGTAGCCGACAGCTGACTCAAGTGATGAATGGGCTGCAGCGGAGACTTAAGAGTCAGGTGGTGGTGGTGGTGGTGGTGGCGGTTAGTGTTTAACGTCCCGTCGACAACGAGGTCATTAGAGACGAAGCGCAAGCTCGGGTTAAGGAAGGATTGGGAAGGAAATCGGCCGTGCCCTTTCAAAGGAACCATCCCAGCATTTGCCTGAAACGATTTAGGGAAATCACGGAAAACCTAAATCAGGATGGCCAGAGACGGGATTGAACCGTCGTCCTCCCGAATGCGAGTCCAGTGTGCCAACCACTGCGCCACCTCGCTCGGTAGACTTAAGAGTCAGAGCTACGCTCGCGCAGAGGTGGCGAGTTCGGAGATGACGTCACAGGACCCGCTGCAGATTTTGAAGCGAGTATGCGGAGTTCATTTCTGATTTATAATATCTGGCTCAGAGAAATGTCTTAGTCTATCAGCCAGTTTATGTCAAGGCTCACCAGACGACAACAACACAAGAAGTGTATCCGCAGTTGCGAATATGAACAACCATCAGCTGTGGTAGAGAATGACGACAGTGAAAATTTGTGCCAGATCGCTAATCTAACCCGGATTTCCCACTTCACGTCAACGGTCGCCTTAAAGGCATTTTTCCCATTTTTGTTCGCCATTTCCCTCAGCATTTCGTCTGGGCGGATGTCAGGTGACACCCTTTCACGTTCATCGTTGAATACTTCACTCAACATTTTTTATTACAGAGTGTAGCCCGCCGTGTCACCAAACAAGTTGATCTGCCGTGTCGGCGACCGCTTTGGCTATCCGTGCACGACCCACGGCCATACTCAAACTTCCATTATATGTCGTCATCCATGCGTCAGAGCATTAAATTTTGTCGTTCCGTTACACAGTTGATGGTTGTCCATACTCACAATTGCAAATACATTTCATGCATTTCATAACGGCTACAGTCGCCGTAGAGCCTCGTCCTTCGGACATACATGCATGTCGGAAAGAACACTGGATCGTTCTTCTTAACACTACCGGCACTGCAGCATCGTAGAGACGAAAACGAGGTGTAACTGGAGTACTCATCCTCGGATTTCTGGGGGATCAGGTTTCCCAGAAGGTCGTAAATAATGACTACTGCTCTGAAGTGAAGCCATGTATCCCACCGCGATGGAGAGATTTCGATGCCAACGCTTTGGGCATATCTCATCCCGGTGTACATGCGTCCCGTTCTGTGGAGACTTCTGATTAGCCACTTCAAGAAAACTAGCAGGGTTCTTCACAGCTTGTCGGTGTCAGTTGCAGTCAGACCACACTCTCTGATCCCTAAAACGTGGTACCCTAACCAAAGAGGGAAAAATCCAGAAACTTAAGGTTCCCAATCGCCTCTCATGTTTTGAATCTCGGAAAAAATGGTCATTTAAATACCGTGGCCGCGTCGTAGGCAGCACCAGGAGCATTTCTCCCCTGAGGTCGACCTCCACCAGTTACACAAGTAAATTAGACCGTGGCGGTGATAGATCCCCCCATTCCGTGGGTCTTGCAGCACCATCTTCAGGAACCTCGACTATTCTTACCTGGCTGAAGAAGATGAAGCCTTCTCCAACATCTGCCGGCGACAAGGCTCCGTTTCCGAGGCCTTCCCTCTGGAAGTCTCCAGATCAGAAACCTGGCACAAGCCAGTGACCGGAAGAGCCATAGGTTATGGGTCCAATGTCTGCCCATTTCTCTACAGTTCCTACACCCACACCGGATAAGCCTCCACAAGGTTTTCGATGGCGAAAAGCAATGAGAGAGAAAAAGAAGAAATCTCGGGAGAATGCTACTGTGGTGACTCTGGATGTGCCACTTCTGCCCACGCCATTGTTCGTTGATGTTGTTCGCCACCTGGTCGTTTCAGTCCTAACCACTGCACCATTAACTTGATTATTCCACGAATGCAATGAATATTACGGCCACCTGCCAGAGCTACAACTAACTTTCTCCTTTTATCCGATTAGTGATGATCTCCAAGAAACACATTTCGCTGACCACCATTCTTCAGTTTTAGAGGTCCAACAACTCTCCCCCATACCTCTTATGTACTACTTAGGTGTTTCAATGCTCACGATCCCTCTTGGGGATGCACCATATAATTTTACAGAGATCTTCAATGAACAGCTGCTTTCCAGTCATTGTCCGTGTTTCCTCAATGACGGTACTTTTACTCACTTCAGTGCCGCCCTTGGTGTCTTTTCGGTTATTCACCTTTCGATCTCTTCCCCCAGTCCTGTGGCTTAGCTATAGTGGTTTCTACGAGACGATTTTTGTAACAGTCCCCACTGTCACTTCATTTTCACTGACCGATGGACCATTTATGACGATGGGATGTTCGAAGGGTGATATGGCAGTTCTGTACCTTTGCAGTCATCCTCGTCCCCTCTCTGTCTGATTGCATCGAGGAAATTACGGGAGATGAATCCAACACAGTCATCTACGCAGCTGCGTTTGCTATTTCTGATTCTACAGGCCCCCTCCACAGCCACTCGGTGCCGCGATGAAACAACGACATTGCATCAGTTACTGATGATCATCGAAGGACCTGCAGAGTCTCGAGAGACAGCCTTCACAGCTCACCCTCTTCACTTTCAAGTAGCTTCGTGCGAAAACTCGTCGTCTAATTAAAAACAACAAGAAGGAATAGTGGGATTCCTATGTCTCCCACTGCTCCACCAGATGTTAACAAAACAATGGTTCAAATGGCTCTGAGCACTATGGGACTCAACTGCTGTGGTCATCAGTCCCCTAGAACTTAGAACTACTTAAACCTAACTAACCTAAGGACATCACACACATCCATGCCCGAGGCAGGATTCGAACCTGCGACCGTAGCAGTCTCACGGTTCCGGGCTGCGCGCCTAGAACAGCGAGACCACCGCGGCCGGCAGATGTTAACAGCTGTTCTGGATCACTTCCTGCACAGTACTACCTCTACCGCTGTCTTGGTTCTTGCTGAACACCTTCAGCCCTCTCACCAACAACATTGTTGGTGTCCTCTGCTTGCCGAGCTACCTTTCGAACACATAAAGGTAATGACCTGTGTACTGATTCGTACCAATAGAGGTCTACCTCCTCCCCCCCCCCCCCTCACCATCACCGTATCTTTGAGTGTGTAAACTTGCAAGGAATGCTAAGCCCTCCCGATAGAGTACACAACTAGGTTTACATGATTGTTTTTTGAGCGCTCTCCATACATGTCTCAATCTGTCTTCCTCCTTAGGTGGGACTCGAAGTACTCGTGTTGCCGCTGATCGGTGTATACGCACGCCAAGCCACTGGGGTGAACCATACTGTTCACAGCAGATCACTGGAGGAGACGCACTCAGTGAACTGTATTTAGGGAGACACGGCATGGTCTGAAGGTTCGGGCTAGTGACAGACCGAGCCAGCTGCGCACAAGGAACTAGCTGTTGGCGACTTCGTACTTTGAAGGCGGTGCTACCAAGACAATTAATGTAGTGAGAAAACTCGTAAAACACACGTCCAGCGGTTTCGTGTTCCACTGCGAATGACTTGTGTATGTGCATGAAACGAACCTTAGGTAAAATAACTTAAATTCCCAAGCTTCATTGGTTTCTTCATTTTCTTGACATTGCTGTCTAGCTTTGTTTTTTTTCACAATAATTTGTAGAGTTGCAAATCACTGCCATTGGCTTCTATATATGTATATATAGATTCAAATACCTGAGGGAGTGGATCCAAGCCAATGGACTGGATAACACAACATATAAAGAAAGAATAAAAAAGTTGGAATTTGCATATAAATTAACACAAAACTACTACAATAAGAAATCAATATCCATACAAGCAAAGATTAAACATTATAATTCAGTTATTAGGACACAAGCAACATGTGGATCAGAGTGCCTAACATTGAATAAGAAAGGCGAATTAAGAGAACTAAAAAAAAGAGAGAGAAAAATATTAAGAAAAATTCTAGGTCCTGAGAAAAACAAGGAAAACAGGTGGATTAAAAGGAGAAATGAAGACCTATACAAAAATACAGAAAAGATCACAGATACAATGAGGAAGAGACGGCTAAAATTTTATGGACATTTAAAAAGAATGGAAGAAACACGAATTACAAAGAAAATTTTTAATTACGTTAGTAAGCTGAAAAACACCGTAGGATGGATAGAAGCAGTAAAGAAAGACGCCAACAAAATAGGTGTTACAGAAGAAATAATACGTGACAGGAATAATTTTAGGCTACCTATAGAAAACGCAAACTATGAAGAAGATGCGCCAAGAGAGTGTGGACAGATGAGCAGAGACGAGCAGTTGGCGAGAAAATGAAGAAGTACTGGGAAGAACGGAAGAAAAAGAAACACCATAAATCTTAAGTTGTATGCGGTCCATAGCTGGCCAAATTCATAATTAAAAAAAAAAAATATGTATATCCACGCTAGGTGGTGTGTTATTTTAACTGTGCATTGTTATCTGCAGTAGTTATTGTCTATTCTATGAGTTCGAAATATTAATAGTTCTTTTATTTAATATTATCGATTTTAGCTCTGAAATCTCTGTGGTTGGATATGCTCTATGTGCAGTCTGAAGTCGTCTGCTTTCACATATTTGTTATTGCGTATCCTTCATTTATTTCTCTGTTTAATGAGAATTATCTTTTCGATGTTACAGCTACTATGTGTAGCCAGTTTACTTGCGAAACTGTCAAATTTGATAGACAGTTTAGGTGTTCAGCCTTGATGACAGACGCCAGCTCCAGATTGTAAAGGGCTTCCAATAACAGACGTTGTCTTAAGTTCTGTCAGAGCCTGTTTAGCACATGATTAATTCTTGTGGTTCTTGTATCTTTTTATTTGTAAAACTGGCTTCATAAATTAAAATAATTTGGTTTATGGAGCCATTGTTTTGTTGCCTTGGCAATTTCTACTCTCAGCTGCTCGCGTTCAACCTTTCAGTTAAGTTGAGGACATTCGTTACTCGAAGACTCCATAGATTCAAATTTCCAACAACGATATTTGGCGATAATGTGTTTTCCCTTTACCATGGCGAGATAGTATCATTGACCCCACCCTTAAACCAGGAAAAAACCAACGTCCATCGACAGATACCGTCCGGTTAGCCTCACCAACGTTTCCTGTAAACTGCTTGAAAGGATGGAAGGCCGACGATTGTACTGGGTCCTCAAATCGAAGAGCCTTTCTTCCCCTATCAATGTGGTTTCCAGGAGAGGCACTCCACAATCGGCCACCTGGTTATGTTGGAAACAGCAAGCCGGCCTGTTTTTTCTGAATGCCAACACTTCATTGCAGTCACATGAGACCTACAGAAAGAATACTACATTGCTTGGTGCTAACAGATGTTACATGCTGTCAATGAGTGATGCTTTCGAAAGAACAAGCATGTGATAAACCAAATGACACACATCAACACACGCTCTCTGATAAACTCAATAAAATATAATGTAAAAAAATACTTCCATACATACAACCATGTTACAAGAAATTCACACACACACGCACACACACACACACACACACACACACACACACACAAAGAGAGAGAGAAAGAGAGAGAGAG
Source organism: Schistocerca piceifrons (assembly GCF_021461385.2). NCBI lineage: Eukaryota > Metazoa > Arthropoda > Insecta > Orthoptera > Acrididae > Schistocerca > Schistocerca piceifrons. Next base: position 350,104,677 of record NC_060140.1, read on the forward strand.
GGGGGGATAGAAAGTAATATCACGAACACACATTAAAAATTGTTCATTTTCTAGTGCTAACAAAACGAAATTTCATATGGCAGTAATCTGAAGAAAAGCTGTAAACAGGATAAAATTAAAAAAGCGTTTACAAAAACCTTTAATCATAGCGAGAGAAATACCCAAAACCCTTTCATAAGTACAACGATGTTAGAAACCAGGCCAGCAATATACGAAATTTGTAAGTAGAAATTTATAATATCACTATATTATAGATGAGCAGATAATGCCAGAATAGGTTGTAGCATCATTACGTAGTGTCCATAATGTAAAGCAAAATAATTTAAATACAAATATGTGTATCTTTCAGGCCACTAAAGATGCCTCGAAAATAATAAAGGCGAAACGTGTACGGTACAAAAAATTTATTTTGTTCAGTTATGATAAGACAGATCTAAAGTATTAATTATCAACTTCATTGTACGCAGGATTTGCTCAATAAAATTACTAAACATATTGGAGTACCTATAATAATTATTTCACATACATTCAATTTCGAAATAAACAACGTTTATATCATTCGCTCTCGTTTTTCTGCCAATCAACGACTCACACTTAATCCTGCCTTTCTAACGCACGATGCTAGACGATGTAGTACGACATTTGGTTAAAATTCAGGAAAACATCTTTCCTGCGCGAGCGAAAAAGAGAAATAGTTTCTTCAGGAATGGACTTGAGATTTGTGGAATTGAACTGCTATGTGCCTCAGGATAAATGGAGCGTCTGGTGTGTTGAGGTCTCGTCTCGTCGGTCGTTCTATAGGAAGAGAAAACTGACACTAGCCTAGCGAAGACCATTCCTTTTTGTCTCTCCAGCTAAAATTGTTCAGTAGTGAATCGATTGTTCTGCAGGAGACTCTGAATGATCCTCAGAAACTGCAATATTTTTACCTCTGCCAAACTAAAGGAATTCCAACACGGGCCCAGCTCGACCAGCAGCCTCCAGGAGACATTACACCACTGAGAAGCACCTGGCCCTCACCAGAGTCGCTGGCAGAATACATTGTGGGCCAATGCTGTCCGTTGCCGCTGTGATTAAAAATCAGTCGATTGCCACGTCAGCTCATCTCACTTGCGTCCTGTACCAGGTCATCAATTTCCCATACCTGAAAAACCTTCACCTTGAAAACCAAAACTTCATTGTACCCCTTGTACTTGAAAAAACCTGAGCTGTCTGTTCCAGCACATACCAAGTTCTGCAATCGTCATCTTTCCCAACCAGAATCCTGCTTACTTTTCGACACTCTTGTTTCACCTATTAGATCCTTCGCTCCTATGCGTCCGATATCATTTTTGTCTAATGTTCCTTTTTATGTTCCCTTCTATTCTATACCCATCCTTATCATTCTACAGTTAACAGGGCGCTACGTTAGTACTATCTGGATAAGTTGAGAATTTGGGTCTGACGGGAGGCATGCTAGTGTAGTCCACGTAGTTGCAATGGCCACAGCATCCGCCTAGTAAGTAACAGACGTGGGTTCGAACCACAGTCTGGCACAAATTTTCAACATTCCCCATTAATACCAACCGTTGCCTGCTAGCAGCCGGTTTCTGTAATTCTTTTGTGCCTTAACGGCCTGATGTCTGTAGCAAGTAGTCCTTTTCAATGAGTGAAGAGTGGCTGCTATTAATATGCCCATAACAGAAGAATTGTAACTGTTAAATAAGAAATAAAACGTAAGTATACAAGACACCATCTCCCTTCTCTGTGGACCATTATGCAATACAAAAATAGGAGGAGATCTGTGGAACTTGTAATTGGTCTGCGACTTGTATACGTCACATGTGTTAATGACACTTTGTTGATTTATGTTTCTGATGGAGTATAGTTATTCTCATGATACATCTTGTGAGGAACAGAATAAGTCGCGAGCTACAGCTTTAACGTTATGAAATTTGTCCCTTAGACAGCAAGCTGCAGAGTAGTGTGGAAACTAAACGAGCGTCGCCATGACATTCACAATGGAAAGAAAAAAAAATGCATACATCCAGACAAACAACGACGTGACAAAAGTCGTGGGACATCGATAAGCACATACGCAGATGACGATAGTGTAGCGTACGCAAGGTGTAACAGGGCAGTGCATTCGCGAAGACGTCATTTTTACTCAGGTGATACACGTGAAAACGCTTTGTAGTGGGACTTGTGAAACCTGTCCAAAGGTTAAAGTTAATAACAAATCTAAGCGTTATAAATTATACGTTGTAATTCCTCGAGGTCTATGGGATCTACTATCATTAGATTTTTTTCGGCCCTCTGCCTCGTAGTTCAGGAGGATTTACTTATGTGTTTGTTGTAATGGAATGTTGGTCCAAACAGCAAGCGTTATACGCTGTCTTACTCGAAATTACTTTGTCAACTGGGGCATTCCTAAAACGACTTACGTCTGACAACGGTAGTGCTTTTATTAGTCAAAAGTTTCAAGATATGATAAAACAATATGGAATCAAATATATCTTAATTTCGAAATATCACCCTCAAAGTACTTTAGTAGAAAGAGTCATGAAAGAATTAGGACGATTATGTAGAACTTATTGTGGATATAAACATACTCGGTGGGCCAAACTAATGCCTGAATTCGAAAAGATATTAAATGAATTGCTTCATCTAACGACAGGATTATTACCTATAGAAATTTTAGGCAAACGAATTATAGGTGAGCCTTTACTAGGTGCTCTACCTTGGCCACCAGTAAATAAGATCCAACAATGTATTCCAAGCAACAAAATTCGCGAGCAGATTGTTAAAAATGCTGAACGGAGAATTAAAAGTTATAATCAACATGCTATAGAACCCTCATTTCAGATAGGAGACCTTGTATTAGTACGATCTCATCCTAAAAGTTCGAAGATCAATAAGGAATGTAGAAAATTCTTGTTTATCTTTGAAGGTCCATATGTTGTTCATAAGATTGTACATCCCAAAGCGTTACTTCTTATGGAACCTTCGTCAGGTGTAATTAAAGGATTATATAGTGTCGATCAAATTAAACCCTTCATTCCTAAATAAGTTAATATTTAGTATATGTTACATAGGGACGAGCGTTCATAGTTTATTCATGTGAAGTGTTACGTGATAATTACATGTTATTTTAAAGAAATGACAGGAAGTTTAAACAAGTGTTCTACAATAATCTACCGGTACTTCAAAAAGGGAAAGATAACTGAAAAGGGATTTATATGGAAGAAATTTTTGTTATTAGGTCAGAAGGAATTTTGTACATTTTATATTTACTCGGACAGTAGGAACCAAAGGGGATGGTTAATAATTTTAGGGACCATGGGCGTCCAGACCTATATGGCTCACGACAACATAGCAGAGTGCCTTTAATAGATATTTGTAATAGTGTTAATATGGAACACACCAAACGGGGCTCTCTCGCTTGTTTCTCCTAAATAAATTGCCATTACCCAACAAAGTGTCCGAAAGTAAAGAAAGCCGTGCCGAGATTTTAAAGAAAGTTTTGCTTGATTTCTTCTTGACCTCATGCATAAATAAAGCATTATGGAAAAGAACGACGTAACGTAAATAGTACTATTAGTTATTGTGAGAAACTTATTAGTAATATATATTTTGGAAATAATAACTCTAGTAAATGAATAAAACGGAAACTAATGTAACAACGTTAAAGAACGTACTAAATTATTATTTACTAGCAACTATTAAATGAAATGGTGTAATCTCCATATATTCAGTTATGAATTACAATAATAGCATAACTAAAAGTAAATGACAAATAGTCACAACAATATCGTCATAAAAGGATTGAATCTATCTAAGATCAAGGACTTTAGATTACGGAAAATGTGAGAAAAATGTATAATATTAACAGTTAAATATTGTATATAGAAGAAGTTTTATTTTCGGTTAAAACCTGACAAACTGAGCTTGTGGGTGGGGTATGTAGTGGGACGCGAAATTGAAGCGTCACCTATCCACCAGTGTAAGCCCAGTTTGCAGGTGAATATAAGTTTAATTTAGTGTTTTGTTTATGTATTTTGTAATATTTGTAATGTTTGTGCATTATCTAAAGTTTTGTATTTATTTTTATGTTTCATGTACGGAGAGGGCGGTGCAACGAACGGAGACAGCATCTTCACTGCCGGCACCAGAGAGAAAATTGCTGGCCACGATACGTCGCGGGTCGACAGCCAAAGAGCAACAGAAGATCCTGAAAACGAGTTGTTGCGTCGTGCTTCTAAAAACTGAATAAATAAGAATTTGTAATGTTTCTACAACAATGACGTCATCGAAAGGTCAATCATGTTGTAAATGTTCAGTCCTATCTTGTCAAGGCTCATGTTCACGTCTATATGTAGTATAAATGAAGATAATAAACTAGTGTATTCTACAAAAGTTTAAATACGTGTTCCGAGAATTTATTTATGAAGAATTACATTAAGGAAGAATTATTACTGATTTATTTGACAAGATTATTAATTTTTGACAACGTACATCGCGAGTTTGAGTCTTAAAAGTTTATTCAGTGTGGTTTTAATATTTATTGAAGCAGATAACTTGCATTAATATAGTTTTTGAGAAGAAACAAACGACATCTAAGTTGAAAAATGTTTGCGCAAACCAATTGGACTGAGAGACGTAATTCTGCGCATACGACTCAAATGATGATGTTTTAATGACATTTTCGTTCAAGAACCATTCAGAGACAACTTTAAAAAGAATTTAAATAATTTTGAAGTGTTTTGTAACTGACGTAGGTGACGAAGTCTGCACATGGTCATATGTCAAAAGAAAATCATTTATACAAAACTTACCTCGTTACACTAGAGCTTCCGACGTGATTATGGTCGCACCACAGGAATTAACAGACTCTGAACGCAGAATGGTAGTTGGAACTAAGGGCATAGGACATCCCATTTCTGAATTCGTTAGGTAGATTTGGGGGAGGGGATCAAACAGCGAGGTCATCGATCCTATAGGATTGGGGAGGTTTAGAGAGGGAAGTCGGCAGTGTCCTTTCAAAAGTACCATCCCGGCATTTGTCTGAAGCGATTTAGGGAAAACACAGAAAACCTAAATCAGGATGGCCAGAGGCGCGTTTGAACCAATGTCCTCGCGAATGCGAGTACTGCGCCACCCTTTTCTTCTTTTTTTAACTCATTTTCTTTGTTGTATTTAGTCGGGGCCGACGCCCCATGTCACCCTTTCAAGTTTATCCTTGATCCGTTCTCTCAGTTTTTTATTACAGAGGGTAGCTAACCCTCCGACCGAACACGCTGAGCTACCGTGCCGGCGCTCAGCCAGTGACCGTCAGCAGCGGCGTTTGTGTAGACTTGAACTGCCGCGCGGGATTAGCCGAGCGGTCTCGGGCGCTGCAGTCATGGACTGTGCGGCTGGTCCCGGCGAAGGATCGAGTCCTCCCTCGGGCATGGGTGTGTGTGTTTGTCCTTAGTAGACGAACGACAGGAGTACCTTTGATAACAGCACGACATCGCCTGCAGCGCCTCTTCTTGGCTCGTCACCATATCGGTTGGACCAAAGACGACTGGAAAATAGTAGCCTGCCCAGATGAGTCTCGATTTCAGTTGGTAAGAGCTTACGATAGGGTTCAAGTGTTTTGCAGATCCAACGAAGCCATGGACCCAAGTTGTCAACAAGGCACTGGGGCAGTTTATATTGGCTCCTTAATGGTGTGGGCTGTATTTACATGAAATACTCTGTGTCCAATGATGAACCGATCATTGACTATACTTCATGTTCCCAAACAATTTTTTGTAAATGACAATGCGCATTGTCACCGTGTCACAATTGTTCGCGATTGGTTTGAAGAATATTATGGACAATTCGAGTGAATGACTTGGCAACCCAGGTCGCTCGACGTGAATCCCATATAACATTTATGGGACATAATCGAGAGGTAAGTCCGTGCACAAAATCCTGCACCGTCAACGCTTTCGCAATTATGGACGGTTGCAGAGGTAGCATGGATCAGTATTTCTGCAGATGGCATCCAACGACTTGTGTGAGTTCATGCCACGTCGTCTTGCTACACTACACTGGGCAAAAGGAAATCGACCCGATATTACGGGGCATCTGAAAACTTCTGTCACTTCAGTGTAATATAAAAATGTATGTACGAGGGTTGGAACTTAAACAGTGGCAACTATTTATTCGCAACCGATACAAAAGAGTTACTGCACTTCAAAGTAGTCACCACTGTTGTGTAGAACCCGTTGCCAGCGATATGGAAGGCGTAATATACCGTTAGCAGAGCCTGTTCTGTTGATGGTGCGAATGGAGCGGTCTACTGCCTGTCGAATCTCTGCAACAGCTCTGAAGAGAATGCCACGAAGTGGTTCCTCCATCTTCGGAATCAAATCAAAGTCACAAGGACTTAAATCGGGGAGTATGGTGGATGGTACAGTACTTCCCATTCCCAGCGACCGAACAGAGCAGCCACAGCTTGCGCTGTATGCGCCCGCCCATTGTCGTGCAAAATGGTGGGTGGATTGAGCTGAAAGTGTCGTCGGTTCTTCCGCAAAGCTGGTCGTAGGTGATGCTCCAAAAACGAACAGTAACACTGTGCACTGACGGTCTGCCATGGAGGAACGTAATGCGTTAAGATAACACCATCACAGTTGTACACGAGAAGCACCATAACTTTAGACTGCGCCATTCGCACCATCAACAGAACAGGCTCTGATAACGGTGTACTACGCCGTCCACATCGCTGGCAACGGTTTCTACACAACGCTGGTGTCCGCATCTCGTGGTCGTGCGGTAGCGTTCTCGCTTCCCGCGCCCGGGTTCCCGGGCTCGGTTCCCGGCGGGGTCAGGGATTTTCTCTGCCTCGTGATGACTGGGTGTTGTGTGATGTCCTTAGGTTAGTTAGGTTTAAGTAGTTCTGATGACCATAGATGTTAAGTCCCATAGTGCTCAGAGCCATTTGAACCATTTGAACAACGCTGGTGACTACTTTGAAGGACAGTAACAGGTGCAAACATGTAACTCTTTTCTATTGGTTGTGAATAAATAGTTGCCACTTTTTAAGTTCCAACCCTCGTATGTGTGTCTATTCAATATGTATGTATGTGTATATGTTCCACAGCTTCTCCTAAACCAGTGAACCAGTTTTGGTACACATATCAGTTACTGTCTGTAAAGAATCATTGTGGGGTAAGAACCACCTGCCTATCTAAGGGGTGGGGATGGGCGTATAAATGATGTGTACCCCATGACGCTCGAATACCCTGAGTTTATTCACCAAGTATTTGAGAACGAGAGCGCTTAGTGACTTGCAACAAACTTTACGCATAATTTCAAACCTTTACGAAACTTTTACTCGCTGACAATCCTCTCAAAATTATGAAAGGAAAAAAGGTTTAGTGCTTACCACATTTTCGCTGTTCATACGTTAAAACTGCCACCCAGGCACTACGTTTTAATTTGTTACTTCTGTACTATTAACTGTATGCACGACACATTTAAAAAATAGTATTCACATATATTACGGAATGTACCTGCAAAATTACATCACTGTACGACACGTAGTTCAGGAGTTTTTTTTTTTTCATCAGTCTTCTGACTGGTTTGATGCGGCTCACCACTAATTCCTCTCCTGTACCAACCTCTCTATCTCAGAGTAGCGCTTGCAACCTACGTCTTCAATTATTTGCTGGATATATTCCAATATCTGCCTTCCTCTATAGCTTTTAGCCTCTATAGCTCCATATACTGCCATGGAAAACATTGCCTGATGTCTTAATAGATGTCCTATCATCCTGCCCCTTCTCCTTGTCAGTGTTTTCAATATACTCCTTTCCTTTCCGATTTCGCGCAGAACCTCCTCATTCCTTACCCAACCAGTCCACCTAATTTTCACGTATTCATATTTTTATGTTTCTCAGAACATTTGGCAACAGGTTTGTAATGCTCGCCTCGCCCGAAGCATTCAGTAAGTTACAGGTGCTTCTTTGGATGGTTTAGACTGAGATGCAACTCGGGTAACTCGGCCAGTATTGGTCAGGTACTCGTTTGGTGGCGTCCTTAAGCTGAGGACCAGTCCTCTATAACAACAACCCCATGCCATCGTTCAATGACCACCATATGTGGTGGCTGTCGAATGTTGCCTTTCACAAGGGATGGAAATCTTGGCTTAACCGTTCGGATGTCGAGGATGGTGAAAACCCCTCTAATCGTATATAAAGACTTGAAAATGTGCTATTTGGTGACGGACGGGATGGCTGTTAGTTAAATTTCTACCCACCTTTTGCTGCTGAGACGAAAACAGTCGTTAACAGGCAATTTTTGGCGCACTCACCGCCAGCTAGTTCTGTACGGCGGACCCCCTCTCCCCCTGGTTGTATGGCCAATTTGTTTACAAAGCTGCTTGTGGGACATCTCTGAAGTTCACCAATCCAGTTTCAAACCGTTCGAGTGGGCTGTTGGAAATTATTCCCATCCAGTCAGTCAAAAAACCTGGTGGAAATGTAGAAGCAACGGGAAAGACTGGTGGGAATATTAAAAGCAGGAATGCGACTATTTAAAGGGATACTCCCTATGTAAACAGTTATTTCTACTATGCGTACAGATTTTTTCATGAGTGATGGACTGGATAAATCGATTATAGCAGAACTATCCAATTATCCTAAACTTCAGCATCCAGAGATCTTATGAAAACATTGCCAATGCGTCCACACAAAGAATGAAAGGCAAAAGGCGTGTGTTAGGTACAGGGCATCACAGAAAGAGTCAATAGCAAGGTTGATGAAACAGAGGCTTTTACACTCATGTATAATTAGACGATCTTCCTGAACGCACAAGGACTGGTTTTATCCGCCTAACGTTAAATCAGTCCTTGCAAACCCAATGTGCTATTAACAATGCCAAAAATATGGCCACAGGATGTTGTAAACAACGATCGAAACATTAAATATGCTACTGTCGCCTACCAAATACACTATGCTCAGAGCCAGAATCCTGTGCATATTCCTGCTTGGAGTAGACACTCTAGTTTCTTACGCATGAAAAGATCCATGTGTAAAGAACTCAGAAATTGAAAATAATGAAGCACATTTACTGAGGCGGGAAAAGGGCAGTCACCAGATTTTACTGCGTCTTTTGTTTCATCACAGAATAAACTGTTCAAGAGGATAAATTCAACAACGCAGACTCAGGGAATATAAAGCCGTACAAATACGTGTGCTTGACAATTTACAAGTTATAGAGCTGCTGGCACTACTACCATCCGACATGGAAAGGCAGCAAAAAGTATTTTTGACAACCACTGCTCCAAGAAAAGGAATAGCCCTTATCCAACGACCTAGAACAAAAATAACTTCCACCTCTTTGTGGAAGGATGAAGTCACAGAAAAGATAACCGGCACAAACGAGCCACGAACTATCACCTCATGGGACTTTTTACATTATCTAAGGGAACTGATGTGGAAAATACAGTAGAAAAGGTGCTTGGATTCTCTTCTGTTAAGGTTTTCCCGTAGTCCATGTTTCACTACCATACAATGCTGTGCTCGAAACGTACAGTCTCAGAAATTTCTTCCCCAGATTAAGGTCCATGTCTGATAATAGCAGACTTCTCGTGGCCAGGAATGCCCTTTTTGCCGGTGCTACTCTGCTTTTGATGTCCTACTATTCCGTCTGTCAGTGGTTATTTTGCTGCCTAGGTAGCAGAACTTCATCTATTTCGTGACCATAAATTCTGATGTCAGGTTTCTCTCTGCTGTCATTTCTGCTACTTCCCATTACTTTCGTCTTTCTTCGATTTACTCTCAGTCAATATTCTGCAATCGTAAGACTGTTCATTCCATTCAGCAAATCATGTAATTCTTCTTCTCTTTCACTCCGGATAGCAAATTCATCAGCAAATGGTATCATTGATATTCTCTTACATAGAATTTTAATTCCGCTCCTAAACCTTTCCTCAGGAAATATGATGTCATAAAGACTGAGATGACTGTAAATTTGTTCCTTCTTTTCCTACAAATTGTATTCGCAGCACCTTTCACAAACGGTGAATGTACCTACAAAATGAAATCATTATACGACACAAAGTTCAGGAGATATGACATCATAAACGTTCATCTGGGTGAAAACGAAACTGTAGGGTAAAGTTCGCTAGAGATACAGGTTAACTACATGTACAAATATTTGTGAAATTGGTTAAGTACACTATGTGATCAAAAATATCCTGGCTGAAAATCACTTACAAGTTCATGACTCTTCCATCGGTAATGCTGGAGTTTAATATGGTGTTGACCCACCCATAGCCTTGATGACAGCTTCCACTCTCGCAGGCATACGTTCAATAAGGTGCTGGAAGGTTTCTTCGGGAATGGAAGCCCATTCTTCATGGAGTGCTGCACTGAGGAGAGGTATCGATGTCGATCGGTGAGGCCTAGCACGAAGTCGGCGTTCCAAAACATCCCAAAGGTGTTCTATAGGATTCAGGTCAGGACTCTGTGCAGGCCAGTCCATTACAGGGCTGTTATTGTCGTGTAATCACTCCGCCACAGGTAGTGCATTATGAACAGGTGCTCGATCGTGTTGAAACATGCAGTCGCCATCCCAGAATTGCACTTCAACAGTGGGAAGCAAGAAGGTGCTTAAGACATCAATGTAGGCCTATGCTGTGATAGTGCTACGTAAAACAAAAATGGGTGCAAGTCCCCTCCTTTGGAAACACGACCACACTATAATATCACCGCATTCGAATTTTACTGTTCACGCTACACACGCTGGAAGATGACATTCACCGTGCATTCGCCATACCAACACCACGCCATATGATCACCACATTGTGTTCAACACTCCACACAACGTTTTTCCACTGTTCAATCGTCCAATGTTTACGCTTCTTAAACCAAGCGAGGCATCATTTGGTATTTACCGGCTTGATGTGTGACTTACGAACAGCCGCTCGACCATGAAAGCCAAGTTTTCTCACCTCCCGTCTAACTTTCATAGTACTTGCAGTGGATCCTAATGCAGCTTGGAATTCCTGTGTGATGGTCTGGATAGATGTCTGTCTATTACACATTACAACTCTCTTCAACTGTCGACGGTCTCAGTCAGTCAACAGACGAGGCCGGCCTGTACACTTTCGTGCTGTACGTGTCCCTTCACGTTTCCACTTCACTATCACATTGGTAACAGTGGACCTAGCGATGTTTAGTAGTGTGGAAATCTCGCGTGCAGACATATGACACAAGTGACACGCAATCATCTGAAAACGTTCGAAGTCTATGAGTTCTGCGGAGTGCCTCATTCTGCTCTCTCACGATGTCTAATGACTACTGAGGTCACTGATATGGATTAACTGGCAGTAGGTGGCAGCCAATGCACCTAATACGAAAAACGTATATTTTTGGTGGTGTAGGATGCTTTTGATCACCTAGTGTATGTGTGAAATATACATGAAATGAGCGTATGCGGACAAAGCCACGGATAAAACGGTTCTAAACCCGTGGACTGATTTCTGCCAAACTTGGTATATGTACTACTTACTAACTGAAAAGAAGGAAGGACCCAGCAACCTCTTATTAGGGTAGGCCTGATAGCATGGAGAAACAAAGGGAGAGAAGGAGATGGACAGAGAGAGGAGAGAGGAGGAAATGGATAGAGAAAGGAGAGAAAAGGACATGGACAGAGAGTGGGAGGAGAATGGAATGGGCAGAAAGTGGTAAAAGAAAGCGTTTAACACAGAGAAGGTGGAGGAAGAGACAAGCAGACAGACAGAGAGGGATGAGGAGGAGGTAGAGGAGAAGAAGATTTACGTGGAAAGGAGGAGATGAACAAAGAGAGGAGAAAGAAGGAGATGGACAGAGAGAAAAGGAAGAGGAGGAGGAGGAGGAGGAGGAGGAGGGGGAGGAGATGGAGAAAAAAGAAATTGGAGGAATTGATGGACTTGCAGAGACTGAGGGAGAGATAGAGGAGGCGGAGGAGATAGATGGGGGGAGAGGTAGACACAGGGGTGAGGAGCAGATAGGCAGAGGGATTGGGGAGCAGATTAGTGAGAGAGGGGGAGGAGGAGGAGAAGGATAAGGAGGGGGTGGAGATGGACACAGAAAGGAAGAGGAAGAGAAGGGTAGAGAGGGGAGAAGTATAGAGAGGGAGGAAGGAGGAGCTGGTCACAAAGAGAAGGAGGAGGGGGAAATGGACAGGGAAAGGGAAATTAGGAGAGGAACAGAGAGAGGCGGGAGAAGATGGACAGAGAGAGGGCAGAGATGGCTAGAGAGAGGAGGAGTTGAAGATGGATAGAAAGAGGGGGGGAGGAGAACATGTACAAAGAGGTAGGAGGAACTGTTGGCCTCAGAGGGGTTGAGGAGATAGAGGGAGCGAAGGAGATTGACAGACAGGGGAAGATCGACATTGGGGAAAGGAGCAGATGGGCAAAGAGAGATGGACACATAGAGGTGGAAGGAGGAGATCAACTAATGGAAGATTGGGATGAAAACATACCAAAGGAATGCCAGGTACTCAGGTATTATGTACTAATAAATGAATATCTTTTTAAGAGTTATATGTAAGTTGCTGCACACTGTCATGATATCGAAACTATGTTTCTTAGGTTGTCTTTACTTTCCTGACCGGTACACGATAAATAATACTGTCGAACCTCATTATTATGGTTTAAGGACGTAAATGTAACGAACACTGTCCGCTTCGAAAAATTGTAAAAAATATGTAGATTTTCTTCAGTTTTCCTTTCCAATACATAACGAATTATGGGAATTACAAGTTCAGCACTACTTACAGGTCAGCAACTTGAAAAATTATTTCTGCTTTTCCCTTTCTTCATTTCTTCAAAACAAAATGCCAACCATACCTGTGTCGTTCTAGCTATACACTTATGATCAAAATCTAACCTTAAATATAGACAACAGGCAATATTTACATCCCTAACTAACTCACTCTTATCAATAGTATAAATTACACTATTTCAAACAATTTGTATATACAGTAATTCGCGTAAATTATGTTCTCATTCGACATAACAAACAAAACAACTGCGAGAGGGTGGGTATTTAACATGATTAAATTTGCATTTTACACTGGTAACAGATACACCTCTTTCAATTATTCACTTCAGTTGCATTCGAAAGTTCGTGCATAATACATTACACTTCAAATTATAATAGTCTTTGAATATTCATTTTTCGCTTATTTATATACTGCTAAGATGCAGTCATCTATTCGACTAGAATGGTACTCAATCTTCTCGCTTTCAACACGAATTCCACCAAAGTTCGCTAGGCCAGAGTGAGGTTATGTAGCGTCCATGAAAATAAATTACATACATATGTAAAGGCACGGGGGGTGGGGGCTTTCACAACATTCCGAACACCGTTACGAAGTACAGAAGCATTGCCTCCTCAAGTTCGCCTCCACTTTAGTAATCAATGAGGTTTCCGTTCGTTCACATGTGGGTAAACAAACAAACTTTATCGATTTGATTATGCACATACTGTTACTGTTTTAGTAAACTTAGCAGTTTACAGTTTTCTTTTTATGTTTGTATAACTATAAACTCTTGTTTATAAGACATGTACATTATCGTCTTCATTTGGTAAAGTACAAAACTTGCAATGACAGTTAACACTGAATTCAGTTATTTGAAGTTTTGTAGTGTCACAGAATTGTCCGTGACACTCGCTACCATAAATCGCCGACCGAACGTACACTGCCTGACAAAAAAAAAGAAACACCCAGAAGACATGGTAGGATGTCATAGTAACTTCGTTAGTGTATGCACCATCCGCAGGTAAGTGAATAATAAGAGTTGCAACTTTCTGTGACAGATAGGAAGGCCTTCAGAGTGCATTAGTGCTGATCGGCCTGGTAGGGTACACAAGCGGCCGTGAACAGCGTTAGAAGCTGAGAGGCCACTGTGAAGGACGTGGAGATTCCGCGTACTCGAATGAGACAGCACTATCGGCGCCTCACACAGCTTTAAAGCGTCCTCGTAAGTGCGTATCGATGTGGCCGGCTGATCATATTGTGCAGTATCCAGATTTATGGACATTCACATGTGGCAGGGGTTGGATGTTGCACTGCAGGGTGGTGTAAGTGCAGATGCACTCGTTGTCAGTGTTCCAGGCGACTATGTGTGACCACGACAACGGAAGGAATTACCACTCCGTGCTTATACTGTGATAACTCCGAAACACAGAAGTTTCCATTTGGAGTGCTTCCATGACGAAGAGGAATGGACTACTGATGAATGGCGTCACATTGTTTTGAACGATGAATCGCGGCAAGTATGACGACGAAGACTTATACAGAGGTCCTATTCTTCAAATAGCTTAATGTTGTGGGGAGTCATCGGCTGTGACTTCGGTTACAGCTGGATGTGACTGAGGGGATTCTGACACACCAACAGAACGTCACGGACTTTCTCATCCTCATACGTTGCCTTTCGCACGATAGCACAAGGGTGCCATTTTCCAATCGTACAACGTCCTCCATACAGTGCACGCAACTCTATCGACTCTCTGAGTGATGTTGAGGGACTCCTGTGGCCAGCATGGTCCCCAGATCTGTTCCCAATAGACCGGCTCTGACGTAAAGATCCACCTCAGTGCCAGCTTCCAGGATATCAAGGACCACTTAGAGACTTTATGGCACACTTTCCAACCGAATCAGTCTGCGTATCCAGGCCAGAGAGAGAGAGCAAAGTTACTCTCATATACTGCTAAGTTGGTTGTCGGTTTCACTGGATTTTGGAATCATTGCAGTAACATAACAAAACTTCTCAATCTATGAAATTTTATTTACTTTCCTCCTACCCTTGGGGGTGCTTCAATTTTTTTCTCAGGCAGTGTATGTTCTTCTTCTACCTTCGAATAACATATTTGGAGGGTACGAAGAATCGGAGTTGGCTGCTCTTCATTGTATTAGATATCTTTAGTATTCAAATTTCCTTCATCCTTTTGGACTGTTGATCCCCTTCTTCTTGAGTCCACTTTTGTCTGGTTGTTTTCTTTCTCTCCTGAAATTCTGTCTTTTTAACTGCCTTTCTGAAATGTGTTCTGTTTTCTATTGTACCTATTTTAATTCCAGCGTTTTCCATGTTCTTTTCAGTCACTATGAACCATGTGGGCTTGGATTTGTAGCTGTTGATTAATGTGAATATCCGCCTGGTTAGTCTGTTGTTATTCATTCTGAATATATGACCGAAAAACTGTAGTCTTCTCTTCCTCATTACATCAGTTAGTTTTTCAGTTTTCAAGTATAGCTCTCTGTTTGGTCTTAACCTGTACTCAGCATTATCGGTTCTTTTAGCTCCCAGTATTTTCCTTAAAATTCTTCTTTCGACCTTCTCTAGTTGCTCAAGATCTCCATTTCTTGTTTAAGTGTTTCTGCCACATACGGAGCTTCAGGTCCGGCCACTGTTTGGTAGTGTCTTAACTTCGTGTTCCAGGACAAGGATTTTTTGTTATAAACCTTTTTCGTCATATGAAACACTCTTTTCATTTGTGCACTCTAGTTTCTAAAGCTGTCTTTTCTTTTGCTTTGTATGTAATCCACTCTCCTAGGTATTTAAAGGAATCTGTTTTGTGTATTGTAATGTATTGTCGTCAATTGAGCATCACAGATGTTGGTCATGAAGTTTGTTTTTTCAGAGGATATTTGTAGTCCTAATTTGGATGCTTGTTTTTGCAGTTCTCTTATTTGTTCTTGGGCATCATCTATGCGAATATGTAATCAATGCCATGTCATCTGCGAAGGCTAAACAGTCGACGGTGATCTTGTTTGGATTTCTGCCTAGTTGAATCCCTTTAGTATTGATGGCCTTCATCCATTCTCGAACTACCTTCTCTAACACACAACTGAAAACTAGAAGTGACAAACCATCTTTCTGTCGGACACCTGACTTTATTTTAAATGATTTTGACATCTCTTCCCTAAATTTTCCTTTCGATTTTGTATTTGTCAAATTTGCTTTAATTATTTCAGTTGTTTTAGTATTGAGTCCCAATTCTTTGAAGATATCAAGCAGTGTATTTCTGTCAATTGAATCATAGGATTTTTTTAAATCCACAAAAGTAATTACATATTTTAAGTTCCTGATTTTCCTCATTTCTATTATGTTCTTTGAGTTTAATATTTGTTCTGCACATGACCTTCCCTTCCTAAATCCAGCCTGATATTCTCCTAGTTGTTTGTCAAGTATTTCTTCTGCTCTTTTTAAAAGCGCCTTAGACAAGATCTTACAGGTCACTGGTAAGAGGGAGATTCCCCTATAATTGCTAGGGTCTGTTTTCATTTATCTACTGGATGTATTAGCGCAGATGTCCATTCTGGTGGTAAGCTGTGTGTTGTCCAGATTTCTTTGAGTATTTGTGACAGACATTGTACCATGTTGTCACTACAGTACTTCAATAGTACAGCAACTATGTTATCCTCCCCAGACGCTTTATTATTTTTAAGTTTTATGATTTCTTTTATTTCTTCTGTGGTTGGCGGCTTTGAGTCCGTCGGTGTTGGGTTTACAATATCGAAGTTAAATTTTTCTTTCGGTGGATCACAATTATGTAGTTCTTCGAAGTATTTGGCAAGTATTCTACAGTTCTCTGTGCTATTATATGCAGTTTTCTGCGTCTTTGGGTCTGTGAAAAATAGACTTGGTGGGCTGTATTTCTTTAAGTTACTTTTGAAAGTTTTGTAAAAGTCCCTAACATTGTTCTGTTTGAAGTTAGTCTATTGATGCTAGTTGGTCTTTCATGTATTGTACTTTGATCTTTTTAAGGCCTTTTGATGGTTGCTTGCGGGCTTCTTTTAGGAGTTACTATTTTTATTTGCATTCCATATGTTCGAAGCTTGTTATCTTGTTAGGATTAGTTCGTCACACTCATCATTCCACCAGGCATGTTTCCATTTTATGGTTTCTTCTGCTGTCTGCACTATGTCTTTTTGAAGTTGTTCCCATGTTTTAGGTGTTCGGTGTTCCAAAAATGTTCTGAAATTATCTTCCTTAGTTAATTTCTGAGTGTCAAACTTTTAGGTTGATATTGGCTCTTTCTTTTATATATTGGCCTAATTTTGAATTTAATGATAGATAGTGATCTGAATCTAAACCTGAACTCTTAGAAACTCATACATTGAATATCTCTGATTAGACTGTCTGCTTATAGCAACATGGTCAAGTTGTTTCTCCCCACAGACTGGACTCGGGGATACCCATGTAGTTTGTTTCCTAGGAAGTTTTTTGAAAAATTTTGATTTTATAACTATGTCATGTTCTCTGCATAAACTAGTAAGTCTTTCTCCATTTCCATTGGTTCTTTTACGTGCAGGGAATTTGCCTACTATGGATCGGTGATGGCTTTCTTTGCCGATTCGAGCATTAAAGTCTCCCAGCAA
This sequence comes from Schistocerca piceifrons, assembly GCF_021461385.2. Lineage (NCBI taxonomy): Eukaryota > Metazoa > Arthropoda > Insecta > Orthoptera > Acrididae > Schistocerca > Schistocerca piceifrons. The sequence continues at coordinate 350,122,059 of NC_060140.1, forward strand.
TGGATGAAATCTGGTCTAAAGTGTTTGACAGTTCCTGCCAAAAAAATTCTGTTTGTTTTTGTTTTCTGTTTTTCTCATTTGTTGGTGCATGTGTATTTGAAATGGTATTTAGTTTGTTTACTGATTTAAGGATTAATGTTGAAAGTCTTTGATTGATATGATAATTAAATGGACACCCTAGCTGCAAACAGGCGTTGATGTACTTCATCGGGGACATGTTGAAAATGTGTGTCCTGACCGGGACTCGGGATCTCCTGCCTAGATGGCAGATCTAAGCCACCGAGGACACAGAGGATAGCGCGTCTGCATGGACGTATCCCTTACATGCTCCCCATGAGACCCACATTCCCAACATGTCCACACCACTACATTCGTAGTGCGCCTAATAGATGTTTTATTTCTAGCAAATCTGTACGGTCATCTACGGTAACTGTTCTTTCGGGAACAGATACTACGGTCATATATATAGTCTTTCATTGATTGATTTAAATTCTACCATTGAGTTTAATATATGTTGGTTTACAATGAATCCTGTTCCAAATTGGGGTACATTCTCCACAACACTTTTTACCGACTTCCCTTTGAAGATTCTGAATTCCTCTGAATGAAATGAATGTTCATCATTATACCTTGTCTCTTGGAGTGCTGTTATCTTTATATTCTTCTGTTTTATAAAATTCATTAACGTTTTAAGTTTTCCTGTTTTTAGAAGTAAGTTTACGTTGAAAGTTGCCAAATAGTTTATATTTTTGAGTTTAATTTTATTTGTTGCTTGTTTAAGCCAGGTTTCAGGGTGCTCCAACTCATCCTTCGCACATTGCTGTAGGCCCCAGAATCCGAACGCCTACTTTTAATTTCCTTATAAATTGGAGATTGGTTACTCCTTGGGGTAAAATCTCTTACAAGGTGCGTATACGTTGTTGATTGTTGGGTTAGGGGAACAAGTCCCCTAAGGATTCTACTCGAGCTTGTTAGTTGCGAGGATCGGGTTTCAGCCGCGCCACTGGTAGACAGACGCTGACCACCTAGCCACTTGTTTCAATGTTGTTAATACAGTTTCAAAGACTTTTCCCTCTATCTGACTATAAATTTCTGTTTACACACGTTTTTGTTTCATAAGAGTGATTCGATTCCTATGGAGCACCCTGTACGAGAAGACGTAGATGGCAGTTCTGTGCACGTGCGTAAAGTCACCCGTCCACTTGCTTTCTGAACGTATTGGCAGCAAAGATTACAATGCATGGAATAAAGCGCGCACTATTTTTCAGTATTCAGAATATGAATCTGTAATTAACGTGCAGTATGTTTTGTAACTAAAATATCGGGGGAATAATATGGTGTATCTGAATCCTGAATAAAACCAGCCTAGTTTCAGGAAAAATATTTGATGCATTACTTGCTGAACGCCCCAAGTACTACGGTCATTCGCCTCCTAGATGGCGCTCGTACCAGTAATTACTTTATATTTCCACACGAAACATTCACATAGACCACTTATTCGCCAATAGTTACGTCTTCCTCAACAGAGAGCGCTGAAATTCGGAACTATTTGATGCATCCGCCAAATAGTTCAGAGAGTGATATTCATACGCCCAGCACATGATTTAAGTAACTGCACGACGGCGTTCAGCAAGTTATCACGCAATTATCGCCCAGTCCGTTCAGTTATCATCCCAGTTCCTGCAGTTCTACAGTTACCTACAAGTTATCTATAGAGCCGACAGTTTACGCCAAGTGTCGAGCATAAAAAACACTGATAGTCGAAGTGTTCACTTGCTGACAGACTCAACTTAAGCATACTAATCTGCAGTCCACAATGAAAATTAGTTAGATTAGTTAGTTATCATCTACTTCGTTAGGTTACATTACGTTCAGAAGTTTATATCAGTGCCACGCCTTCTATGCAAGCAAAATCTGAATATATTTTGTTGTACATCATTTTAATAAATGATGCCTAATGATTCTGTTTTAAAGATATTGACCTGTGAAGAGTTTGAGGCTAGCGTGCAAGCGGGTCACTTCCATTTAGCTACGGATGCCTGTGGCTGAGACCTCGCTTTCTAGTACTTTTATATTGGCACAAAAGAGTGCATATCTGTGACAGACGTCCCTACAAGAACTTTTAGTGCTAACGAAACGATAAAATATTTAATGTTTTCTTGTGTTAAGGGAAAGTTTATGAGCCGCTCTTGTTTCTGCACTGACGGAGAAAAATCTCAACACCAAGCAGAAATTGTGCGAGATAAACGTAAGATGGTAAACGTGTTTCTGCATGTGACAGATGGAATCTAATCAAATTTCGCGCCACTCGCACAAGATTGGTGCTAGTAACACCACCAAGAGGAGGCAAATCAGGTTTGCTGCGCCGTAACGGTCGCGAGGGTTAGCGACCTTTCAGACTGGACATAGTGTGTTGATGTTAGTCAGGAATGCCTTGAAGTCGACTGAGATGTCAGTATCAGCAGCTAACTGAGTTTGAACCAGGTCGTGTCACTGGACTACGAGAAGCTGGATGTTCCTTCTGTGATACTGAAGAAACAATTGGCAGGGACGTAGCCATCGTGCACGACTGATGGCAGCGATGGTCACGGGAATGTACGGTCCAAGAAGACCGGGCTCCGGACATCCAAGTGTCACAACCGACAGGGAAGATTATCTTCGTGTTCGTCGTATGGCTCTGGCACATCGTACTGCATCGCAGCAGCAATCTGAAGAGCAGTTAGCACCGCAGTGACACAATGAACTGTTAGAAATTGGGTAATTCAAGGATAGCTTCGAGCCAGACAGCCGTAGCGTGCATTCTACTGACCGCAACCACCGCCATTTGCAACTTCATTGCCGGTTGCTGTGGCCGAGCGGTTCTAGGCGCTCCAGTCCGGAACCACGCGGCTGCTACGGTCGCAGGTTCGAATCCTGCCTCGGGCATGGATATGTGTGATGTTCTTAGGTTAGTTAGGCTTAAGTAGTTCTAAGTTCTAGGGGACTGATGACCTCAGATGTTAAGTCCCACAGTGCTCAGTGCCATATGCAACTTCATTGGTGTCCAAAGCGAGCTCATTGGAGGGCAGGGTTGAGGTCTGTTGTGTTTTCTGATGAAACCTAGTTCTGCTTCAGTGTCAGTGATGGCCATGTGTTGGCTAGGAGGAGGCCATGTGTTGGCTAGGAGGAGGCCAGGTGAGCGCCTGCATCCAGTTCGTCTGCGCCTAGATGCACTGGACCTACACCTGCAGTTATGGTCTGGTCTGCGGTTTCTTATGACAGCGGGAGCACTCTCGTAGTTATCCCGTGCATCCTGAGTGCAAATTTGTATGTCTGTAAGGTGGTTCGACCTGTTGTGTTGCCATTCATGAACAGCATTCCAGGCTTTTTTCCCAACAGGATAACGCTCGCCAGTATACCGTTGTTGTAAGCCAACATGTTCTACAGAGTGTCAACACGTTGCCGTGGCCTGCCCGCCCTCCAGATCTGTCTCCAATCGCTCAAATATGGCACATCATTGGACGACAATCAGCACTAACCGTCCCTGTATTGCCCGATCAACTGCATGGAACTGCGACTAACAAACTGACATCTGGCACTTGTACGACACAATTCATGAACGTCTGCATGATTGCATTCAACGTTCTGGCAGTTGCACCGGTTATTAATGTACCAGCATTTCACATCTGCAATGGGGCTTTTCTCGTACTTAGAGTAACGTGTGAGCATGCAACATGAATTACTTAAATATTTACCTAGGCGAATGTATTGCCGAAATTTCATTACTCTTTATTAATTATTTCTTAGTGTAGGGATTTTTTTTCGTCGGTGTGTGAAGCACGTGTGATTGAAATTACTTACGTTGATGCAAGGTAAGTCAAAGAAGTTTGCTGTGCAAGAAGAAGGCATTACTCGCAACTATATGTATATTCTTGTTCTCAACTGCTGGATTTTCCATAAGGGGCCAGATTCATGTAGTCTTTATACACACATCAAAAAAATGTTTTGCTTCACCTCGGTTCCGAGAGTTCCAGAACCTGTACAGAAAACTGGAATAGAGATCAACATAAACACCATTTCCGCCCTTTTTATTACTCTGCCTCGCCAATATGCAGCCGATATGGTTGCACGAATCCTAAAGCCGTTACGGCGCCTTCAATGCGCCAGCGGCGTAGTCGGTCCCTTATTATGCTACCCCAAAACAGCGGGGAACCTCCACCTTGCTGCACTCGCTGGACAGTGTATCTAAGGCGTTCAGCCTGACCGGGTTGCCTCCAAATACGTCTCCGACGATTGTCTGGGTGAAGGCATACGCGAGATTCATCGGTGAAAGGAACGTGATGCCAATCACGAGCGATCCATTCGACATGTTGTTGAGCACACCTGTACCACGCTGTATAATGCCGTGGTTGCAAAGATGGACCTCGCCATGGACGTCGGGAGTGAAGCTGGGCATCATGCAGACCATTGCGATCAGTTTGAGTCATAACACGACGTCCTGCGGCTGCATGAAAAGCATTATTCAACATAACCGTAGGTAGAGGTCATCCACTGCAGTAGTAGCCCTTGGACGGACTGAGCGAGGCATGTCATGACAAGTTCCTCTCTCTCTGTATCTCCTCCATGTCCGAACAACATCGCTTTACTTCACTCCGAGACGCCTGGACACTTCCCGTGATGAGAGCCATTCCTGGCACAAAGTAACAATGCGGACGCGATCAAACCGCGGTACTGACCGTCTAGGCACGGTTGAACTACAGACAACACGAGCAATGTACCTTCTTCCTGGTTGAATGACTGGAACTGATCGGCTGCCGGAACCCACCGTCTAATAGGTACTGCTCATGCATGGTTGATTACAATTTTGGGCGGGTTTAGTGACATCTCTGAACAGTCAAAGGGACTGTGTCTGTGATATAATATCCACAGTCAATGTCCATCTTCAGGAGTTCTGGGAACCGTCGGGATGCAAAACTTTTTTATGTGTGTATGTGGCCTTCTTTCTTAGAAGATTTTCTTAAGCACCACTTGAAATATTTACTGACCTAACTTAAGCTACAGGTACCAATTTTTCAGAGTAACTAAAAATAAAGATATAATACAGAGAATGAGATTTTCACTCTGCAGCGGAGTGTGCGCTGATATGAAACTTCCTGGCACACTCCGCTGCAGAGTGGAAATCTCATTCTGGAAACAACCCCCAGGCTGTGGCTAAGCCATGTCTCCGCTATATCCTTTCTTTCAGGAGTACTAGTTCTGCAAGGTTCGCAGAAGAGCTTCTGTAAAGTTTGGAAGGTAGGAGAAGAGGCACTGGCAGAAGTAAAGCGGTGAGTACCGGGCGTGAGTCGTGCTTTGGTAGCTCAGATGGGCACAGTCGCGTTCAGGCACTCGGGCAATGCACATCGCGCGGTGACGGGCGGTAGCTCCGGCCTGTGTTTACGTCGCGAGCAGTGCTGAGGTGGAGAGCTGAGCAGCGTGTGAGAGCGCTGTTAACGTTTGTTTCTGTATAACTGTTGTAAGTAAGATGTCGACGATTAACAGAGCGAACAGCGTTCAGTGTGTTTTCGATCGCGCTGCCTTGCGACCGACGGCTTTTGAGATTCATGAGTGGATCTTTGAGGATCTGAAATTGCCTGAAGATATAGTCGACACGTTCCAGTTGGACTTTGTGCAGTACTCGTTATTTATCAAATTTATTTCGAGTGACATGAGAAATTCGGTGAGAAGCATGCTGGTGTGAGACCATTTCGTCATAATGATGGCAGTATTAGTAATGTCCAAATCGTGCCTTCGGGATACGGAGTTAGAACCGTCAGGGTATTTAATGTGCCACCTGAGTGCCCTAATGCCCTGATTGCACGTTCTCTGTCACTGTACGGCGCTGTTTTGTCAGTTACAAATGAAAAATGGTCGAGTGCATATCGCTACCAAGTTAACAGCGGGGTTCGAAGTGTACGTGTAGACTTAAAAAAGCATATACCTTCGTATGTTGCCATTGGCGGCTGTCGTGCACAGGTAACTTACATTGGACAACCCCCTACCTGTTCTATCTGCCATTCAACAGAACATCTGCGGATGAACTGTACACGTCGACGTCCATTTCAACTTCCACGGGAACGTCCTGCAGACGGTAGTGAAAAGCTTGTTCCGCTACTGAGGCAGCCGGAACGTGTTCGCGAGGCGGAGATGCCAGTTCAGGTGGAATGCAGTGCCAAAGACATTCGCGGTAGGACGGACGTCGATTCGGCACCGTCATCCTCACCGGGGCAGTCACCGCTGGATAGCAACGAGGCGCCAGCCACCTCTGAAACTAAGCGTGGTGAGATACAGGAGCGGGTGCAGATCAGTTTGCCTGAACCACCCCTATCGGTAGAGACTGCAGCGGAAACGAAGAAAAGCCGCCGAAGGAGAAGCAAAGGGAATAGTAGCAAAGAGGAAAAGTCGGATGATTTGAGACCCGTACACATGTCAGAAAGTGGCAGCGAGTCTGAACCTCAATCTTCTTGCTCCGTGCGCTGCGAGGACACCGCGAGGCAAGACCGCATCCGTGAACAAACCAAACACCTGAAGGCACTACTGAGCGCTGAGAGGGAACAGAGCACCGTAACGGCTAAGAGGAAGAGCGAACAGAGTAGCGAGCAGCTGCAGCAGCGCTCCCGCAGGAACTCGATGACGTCAGTCGCAGCCCCGCGTGTTGGTCAGGCGGATGCGACCACGTTGACAGACTCAGCCGGCGGTGGCGGGCAGGGCGGCGCGCGCACCGCGAAGCACCTCGACAGCAATGAGCCGTGGTGGCAGCAGGACGAGGAGATGCAGCAGTAGCTGCTCTCGCGCATGACCATCGCGCTGCGACATTTCCACTCTCTGAGTACTCCAGACGTTCCCAACGAGTATGATTCAAAGACGTCGAGAAGGACGATCCAACACAGAGCGCATTGTCGTCTGAACCATCATGTGCGATAGCCAGACCTACAACGTTACCACACTTAACGTCAATAGAATTCAAAGTGTGGTGAAACTCCGTTCGCTAACTGATTTCTTGTATGGTACCAGCGTTGACATTGCCCTCCTACAGGAGGTAGTCACAGTCTTAGAAGTGCCCGGTTACGTTCTCATTGATAACATCAATCTCCAGGATGCTGTAGGCACTGACATACTTCTGCGCGACAGTATCCCATTTACGGATGTGCAGCGGCTGCCTAGTGGTCGTGGCATTTCTCTTCGAGTGAATGGTGTGCAGATTGTTAACATGTACGCCACCTCAGGTAGCACTCATAAAAGAGATCGTTCAGAATTTTACAAAAACGAGGTTCCCATTCTTCTTAGCGCTTATCGTGCACATCTCATCCTCGGTGGTGACTTCAATTGTGTGCTTAACGACAGAGACCAAACTCCTAATACGAACAGATGTATCGAACTTGAACATTTAATTCATGGCATGCGTTTTCACGATACACGCCAACAACTGCACGGTGAATGGGTAGCGTACACCTTCGTAACCAGTCATTCTGCCAGTCGGCTGGATAGGATCTATGTGTCCGATGCCCTCCAGCGACATACTGTGAACTGTGACATAGCTCCTGTCAACATCTCCGACCATTGTACGTATCAGTGTTACCTTAACCTACAACGCCAGCAAATATACCGCGGGAAAGGCTACTGGAAATTGAATGTCAGCCTTCTGCAGGATGCCCAACTTGAAGAGGAGGTGAACATAACGTGGCAACAGCTCCAGCGGCAACGACATCGTTACGATAGCGTTCTAAATTACGCCTCACCCTCATGAGCTACGCCCGACAAAAAAGCTATTGGCAGAAACAGACTATTGAGTTTTACTATCGTTGTTTGAGAGAACTGTACAGTCGCACTAACAATCCTTCTCGCGATATCGACGCAAAGATCAAACGATATAAAGCGAAAATCACGGCGATACAACGCCAACGACTGCAAGGCATCATCGTGCGAGCCCACCCCAAGGACGTTGCCGCCGAAGAACGGGCCTCTCTGTACCACATCCTGAGAACGACGAAACGGTGTAAAGCCATGTTGATTGAAGCCGTCGTTGATGACGCTGAGAATGCCATCACGAAGCAACGTGACATCATCTCGCACGTCTACGACTATTATAGTCAACTTTACAAGAAGCTAGCCGTTGATGAACACTCGTGCGACGATTTTCTTAGGACCTTGAGCTGTCGCTTGTCACAACAGGATAATGCAAATCTGGCATCTCTTTTCACAGAGGAGGAAATCCAACTGGCGGTCCACAGTGCAAAGAAAGGGAAGTCCCCAGGACCCGACGGTCTCAGCGCTGAGTTTTAGCAACGTTACTGGAACCTCCTCGGTCCGACACTCCTCGAGATAGCGAATGAACTCTGGCACCTGGAAGTTATACCCAAGGCATTTACGGAAGGTATCATCCTACCCTCACCGAAAAAAGGGAACAGCAGGAAGGTCGAAAACATGCGACCCATCACACTCCTGAATGCCGATTTCAAAATCATCACCAGATCGATTAAGATAAGGATGCAAACCGTTACGTACAAGGCTTTGGGCAGTTACCAGTACAGTGCAGTGCAAGGCCGAAGTGCAATCTCAGCTGCCTGCGATTTGAGGGACATCATCTGTTCATATGCTGAAACCAAAGGACAGGGCGCTCTGATCTTTCTAGATTTTGAGAAGGCTTATGACCGTGTACGTCATGACTTCCTCTTTAAAAGCATGAAGAAACTAGGATTTGGACCTCATCTCATAGAATTAATTCGCAAATTTACTACAAACGCCTCTTCACGGATTCTCATTAATGGTCATTTTACAAAAGAAGTTTCCATTGAGCAATCCATCCGCCAAGGCTGTCCTCTGTCAATGATTTTGTACGCCATTGCAGTAGAGCCGCTCCTGAACAACTTAGCGAATAGCGGGATCGGGATTAGCGTCGAGTCTGTCACTATCCCTTGCATTGCGTATGCTGACGATATATGTGTAACTGTGTCATCATCGCAACAACTTCTGTCAGCGGAAACTCCTTTACAAACATTCACATTTCTTTCAGGAGCAATACTAAATAGAACTAAAACCACAGCTTTGCAGATCGGTGGCGGTATCGGAGACATATCCCATGTTACCTGGTGAAAGGTCAAGGATTCTCACACAACCCTCGGTGTTACCTTTGAGGCCAAACCAGATAAATTCCTGACGAAGAACTGGTCACACATGCTTAATAAATTACGTGCTGCTTTGATACTTCACTCCGACCGTGACTTGAACATACTACAGAAAGTTAAGACCATCGAGATCGCCATTACGAGCAAGATGAATTATTTGGCGCAAATTCTTCCAATCTCTGAACATCTAGCCAAGAGTATACAACAAGCGTTATGTTGGTTTCTTTTTAGGGGGCACATTTTCAAAGTTCAATTCGATACCTTAACCTTACCTTCGTTCAAAGGTGGTCTTAACCTCATTAAAGTACACAAAAAATGTGTCACCCTGCTCCTCAATCGCATCAGGAATGAGTTCCGTACCCGGAGGACCAGTATCATCACATACCTCATTCAGCAGTGGAAGCCTCATAGCCTTGACCCACCCGTTAATATCGCCGGCATTCCACTTTCTTACCGACATGTGCGACTGTACTACATGGAAATGAGCTACATTCGACACAACATCATCGATAACGGAAGCCTGACGAACAGGAAGTTTTATGGCCTTCTCATGACAACAAACCACAGGAATCGTCTCGAAGCAAAACATCCACATATACATTGTAATATAGTATGGCGGAATGTGCACAGCGACGTGTTACCGTCACGCGTCATAGCCGACTGGTATCTAACAGTCAACGATAAAGTAGCAACGAATGAAAAGCTACATATAATTGGCATTCATCCAACGCCCAACTGTGACGCATGCGGAAGAGTCGATACACTTCTTCATAGGTTCACGTGCGGAGATGCAGAAGAAATTACTACATTTCTTCGTCAACGATTGTCGGTGATAGACTGTACGACGCCCTGTGGTGTAGACCTTTTAGAGATCATTCAGCCACAAAAACTGAGATATCCACGAGCAAAAAACAACGCTGCAACGTGGATCATGGGCCACACAGCATCGTTTATTATGCAGAATAGTCATGCTACTTTCCTCGACTATTATTCTTACATTGAAATTCAACACTTTAAAATGAGACAACACTGTGACTACAGGAGGATATTTGGAAATATGCTGAACATCATAATTAACGGTTAAATGCTTCAAATACAATATTTCGGATAGCAGAGTTTGCCAGTGACCTGTATGTATGAATTCTATTTGCTTCCTGGGACTTTAGTTTCTTGTCGTTATTTTACGATACCATTCAGATGCTCACCAATGCAGAAGCCATTTTTTTTCCTTTCCCATTTTCGTTTTTTCACATTTCCCTTCTCTCGCAGAGCAGCGGAGCAACTTTCCTTCAACTATGAAGTGATAGTCTTTTGTGCACCATAAAAATTTCTGTTTACTACTTGGCGCAAAAAAAAAAGAAAAAAAGAAAAAAAACCCTCAAGAAGACCTTTCATTTCTTATGTTGCGCAACGGCAGCCTAGAAATGATATATACTTTGTTCATTCTATTCTCGTTACAGATTGGAGCAGATAAAAAAAGGGTAGCGTCAAAAAATAAATAAAAACAAAACAAAAACAAAAAAAGGGGTAGCGTCTTAAAAAAAGTGGAAAAAATTTTTAAAAAAGATGGTAGAGCACTTGCCCGCGAAAGGCAAAGGTCCCGAGTTCGAGTCTCGGTCGGGCACACAGTTTTAATCTGCCAGGAAGTTTCATATCAGCGCACACTCCGCTGCAGAGTGAAAATCTCATTCTGGAAACATCCCCCAGGCTGTGGCTAAGCCATGTCTCCGCTGTATCCTTTCTTTCAGGAGTGCTAGTCCTGTAAGTTTCGCAGAATAGCTTCTGTAAAGTTTGGAACGTAGGAGAAGAGATACTGGCAGAAGTAAAGCTGTGAGTACCGGGCGTGAGTCGTGCTTCGGTAGCTCAGGTGGTAGAGCACTTGCCCGCGAAAGGCAAAGGTCCCGAGTTCGAGTCTCGGTCGGGCACACAGTTTTAATCTGCCAGGAAGTTTCATATCAGCGCACACTCCGCTGCAGAGTGAAAATCTCATTCTGGAAACATCCCCCAGGCTGTGGCTAAGACATGTCTCCGCTATATCCTTTCTTTCAGGAGTGCTAGTTCTGCAAGGTTCGCAGAAGAGCTTCTGTAAAGTTTGGAAGGTAGGAGACGAGATACTGGCAGAAGTAAAGCTGCGAGTACCGGGTGTGAGTTGTGCTTCGGTAGCTCAGATGGTAGAGCACTTGCCCGCGAAAGGCAATGGTCCAGAGTTCGAGTCTCGGTCGGGCACACAATTTTAATCAGCCAGGAAGTTTCATATCAGCGCACACTCAGCTGCGTAGTGAAAATCTCATTCTGGAAACATCCCCCAGGCTGTGGCTAAGCCATGTGTCCGCTATATCCCTTCTTTCAGGAGTGCTAGTTCTGCAAGGTTCGCAGAAGTGGTTCTGTAAAGTTTGGAAAGTAGGAGACGAGATACTGGCAGAAGTAAAGCTGTGAGTACCGGGCGTGAGTCGTGCTTCGGTAGCTCAGATGGTAGAGCACTTGCCCGCGAAAGGCAAAGGTCCCGAGTTCGAGTCTCGGTCAGGCACACAGTTTTAATCTGCCAGGAAGTTTCATATCAGCGTACACTCCGCTGCAGAGTGAAAATCTCTTTCTGGAAACATCCTCCAGGCTGTGGCTAAGCCATGTCTCCGCTATATCCTTTCTTTCAGGAGTGCTAGTACTGCAAGGTTCGCAGAAGAGCTTCTGTAACGTTTGGAAGGTAGGAGACGAGATACTGGCAGAAGTAAAGCTGTGAGTACTGGGCGTGAGTCGTGCTTCGGTAGCTCAGATGGTAGAGTACTTGCCCGCGAAAGGCAAAGGTCCCGAGTTCGAGTCTCGCTCGGGCACACAGTTTTAGTCTGCCAGGAAGTTTAATAATACAGAGTATCAAAACCTCAGCATTCTGTTTAGGACCGTCAATAATCTTCAGTAGGTCTAAGAAGCGATACCATATAATATGAAAATATTTTTATATGTCTCCTCTGTTCAACGTTCTTATTGAAAGGTCGAAGTAAGCTTGTGTGACACCATAGTAACTAAACGAGGTAAACTAATGCGTAACTAAAACTGATGAGTAAGCAAACTAGATGAACTACCCATCTTGAAGATATGTAAAAGTTAACGTCTAGAGGTGAAACACCTGTGGCCATTACGGTGCTATTATGAGGCTTAGTACTGGCCATCTGAGTGACATTCACGCGCAAGATGATCAAGACACGAGATCTCAGTAGATTATACGTAGGCCAGAGATGTGGAACACTATAGTGTATAATTCTGGCATATTCTGGTGCTTTATCGACAATCGTGTCTTTGTACTAATATCCGAAGTGTTATATTCCACAACCTCTGGACGTCGTTGATAAATATGTCTGACCCTTCACTATAACAGTGGATATATGGATCGCAGTACAGCAGATCATAGGCTTGTTTTGTATTCTTAAGCACTTAAGCAGTCATGCCATCCAGGAACACCGCTGTTGTGATGGACGATCAACGAGATGCTCCAAACAAGGGAAATGATTTTATGTACTTTTGTCAGTGTACACTCTACATTAAATGCGCTTTAAGTACAATCCAGTCTTTTTTTAATAAAGGCTCTTAGCTGACAGGTCCAGCAATCTGTATATTAAGGATCTAAAAATGTTCTAACAAGCTGATTTGGTAATTCGACTCGTAAACACTATAGTTGCGAGTGTGGTAGCACCTGTGGTTTCCTTTGACGAGAAGCAAACAGCGATTAGAAAATGTTGGTAAGTTTGTTCTTCCCACCACTGCTTTATTCGCTTATGTATTCTGGAGGTGGCAGGGGTTTCCAGCTCCAATACCGTTGCCCTTTCCCAAATGTTGCGGCGTCTTCCAATGTTTCAGGCAACTTCTGCATCGCAGACTCCGGCAGGAATGACACGCTAGAAGCTGCCAGGAAATTGAGACCAGCGATAATAGCGAAAGGCAGCCGCTTATCGTTCTGAAAAGGAAGAAATGTGAAAAATAATGATATACTTAAATTGTGAAAGATAATAATACGCTAAAATACACAAAAAAGTTTCACGTAAATAAACTGACGAACAAGTTTCTTATAGAAATCCATGGAACCTGCCTTATTACGTGTAGCTTTTCTGGAGCAATCTCAGTCCACTTTGATGGCATACATCTAAATGGCTTCCCATTTAATACAGAACAAACACAGTGAGCTATTTATGCCAATAAGAAAAGTATTATAAACACCACAACAGTAATTAGCATAGAAAACTATTATTATCTAGTTTCCTGTGAATTAAAAATTAAAAGGAAAACACAGCACGTCCAGTTCTTCAGTATAAAGGATGTAACATCAGTGATTAGTACATATATTTACTACATTAAACGGATGTACAATATATAATATACATTGCAAATGATAATGTATTTTACCTGTAAGTAATGTACATTGTCTGACGTACATTAGTACTTAGATTTAGCACAAAGAATTAATGCATAGATAACAGTTGGTATGGGTAAAACAGTTGTACTAATTGAGATTACAAATTCTTTAGTTTTCTTTTTAGTAAAAAAGAGTAGAAATTGTGTCTGGTTCATAACGGAGAAAGACAGCATCCACTTCTCGCAGTTGAGTTTATGTATGCTGAGCTTGGTCGCAATAACTTTTAACGATGTGTTAAAAATTTCGACATATAATGGTTGTTCTAAATCATTGCTCCAACGGAGTCTGTGCATCGCCCATAACGAGTGGTGTTGGTGGTGGGAGGGGGGGGGGCGAAGGGGGGGGGGGGGAGGCTGCACTCGCCCTTCCCTTGGAATCTGAAGTACAGAGATTTTATTCATTATGGAGTTCTTATACACCATCGTCCATCGTCAATTCTCTGGGATGTTATACTTTATTTATGCCAACTATATAAGAAAGTTCTTGTAGCATGACTCAACTAAACTGACCAACTCAAAAATGGAAATGTTAGAATCTGGTCAGATGAGCTTTTATGTAAGGGAAAAATCCATCGTAAACAATGGGATAAATATTTTTGGAGTACAGTCCATCTGAGATCTGTACTGGAGGCTTGAGCAAGGGTTGACACAGCCAATATTGCCCATGTACGTACCGTTCGAAATGCAACGCCTCTACTAAACTTGCTAAGCGTAGGCATGAAATTGAAATTCAGTGATGGCATGGCCTATTTGACAATGCTATATTAGTCGTCTATACCAGAAACACCGTAATAGGAACATTTTAATGGCTTAATGAGGGGGGACATTGTATTTGGGATCTTTGAGTCAGTACTAATATATTGGGAGCAAACAATGGTTCAAATGGCTCTGAGCACCACGGGACTTAACATCTGAGGTCATCAGTCCCCTAGAACTACTTAAACCTAACTAACCTAAGAACATCACACACATTCATGCCCGAGGCAGGATTCGATCCTGCGACCGTGTCGGTCACGCGGTTCCAGACTGAAGCGCCTAGAACTGCTCGTCCACAACAGCCGGCTTATTGGGATCAACTCCATGGATTATCTCAGAATAATGAAAGAAACACAGAAACTTTGCAGCAAGTCTATTGTTAGATAAATAATGGCAGTGTAACATATATAAGGTGGACTCATTCCACCGACATGCATTGCCAAAACACACATACATCTACGAATTTTCAGGAACATTTTTTCTTCAAGATCAATATTGTCATCTGTCCTATGGACAAATTCTGAGATCAGTCTGTGCCAATGCGTAACAAAAATATTCAGTCTTCATCACAGTCATCAGTTTTATCTGATAATGTCTTCTTGTTAATTAGCCACCACAATGCGGATCTATTCATTTTCATACTTGCTGTATCATATCAATCTGTATGCGAGTACGTAATTTAACGTCACTATAGTTTCAGCAACATGGTTTATAACAATTCACCGGGATTTGACACTAAGAAACACAGTCTGACATTCATATCGTGTCTCCAGCCAGAATATAATCTTGACACAATATTTCGGCGGCCCACTTCGCCGCCACTTCGTACGCGAACGCATCTGCCTTCTACTGCAACGCACGACAGCGAACTGGTGATGGAAGCTCGAATATCAAACATTGTTGACACTTTTTTTATCACAGACACAAAGACCGTTGTTTTTTAATGTCAAACAAAACAGGTTTCCAAATCTTACTTAAATGATACCCCTCATCTCTTGTTTATAATATTTTCACGATGCCGGATTTCAATAGCTTCTTTCACTACACAGTCCCAGTAACACGATGCAGGGGCAACTACTTGTGTCTCATCCTACAATATTTGATGTCCTTCAGCAAAACGATGTTCCGCAACCACAGATTTTTTCTGGCTGAAACAAATGCGTGTGGAGATGTTGCTCCACTCATCGATCGATCGATGCATAAAGCTGTGGTTTGATTTCAGTTTCGGCGAATTAGGGCAACGGCTTACTCACCTGAAGATGACGGCTAGATAGACCGCCGGAATAATGTGTCAGGATGACGTCATGTCCCGGCTGAAGACCCGGCATAAATATCATCATTTACTACGCCGGGAAAGTTTACAGAGCCATTGTTTATTGTGTGTTCCGCAGGTAATATTCGTGACCAATGATACGAGACGAGAAGCCATATTGGTACAACGGTTCATTGAACATCACACATTGCAACATGCTGGTGATCAAAAGATAGCTATCTGATAATTTACAGGTAGTTGAGAATTAGTCTGTGACTGAGAAAATATTGTTAAGAATAAACAAACCCCAACCTTTGAAAAAATTACGTTGTTTCACAGATGTTTGGAACTCATGAAATGGATAGTTCCTCTTTTCATACTAAAAGATATACTGCCTTTCTCTCCAATGTATTGTTGAGATGTTAAAGCAAATTTTCGTATGCTTTAAGTTTTATTTCTCTCGTATTCCAGTGAAGAGGATAGTTTATTCAGGAAATCTATTTTATTCAGGAAGTCTAATGTATTACGGTTTAATAGGAATTTATTTGACCACACTGGTTTATATTGTGTTATAAGATTCAATCTAAAAATTACGTATCAGACCACAGCAATGAACAGGTTCTTGCTTCAGGCTATGGCAACTCCCCCTTCTCTCCTCTTTGCCAACAACTCAGGTAATGTGTAGTACTGGAATGGTTCATTCCTTCTTGTTGCAGCTATAGGTGGAGTGACAGTGTATGACCACAGTACTTTAAATAACACATAGGTTTAAAATCAAGAATTGGATATACTGTTAGGATGTTGAATTAAAGCATATGGTTGCCTTGATAGTGGTAAATATGTCAAAAGATAATAAATCCTTACACATTATTTAAAGTGTGCTTATTACAATCATCATGTTTGACTATTTATACTTCTTACACATGTCCAAAGAAAACAGTCATCTTACAGTATATTTTTATCAGTACTCCAATACAAACCGTTATATTTATTTATTTACTATGTTATAACCTTTTACAGATTATTTAAACTGATGCAGTATTCATTCTTACATACATTATTAATATGAACACAAATTTGTTTCCTTGGTCATTGCCAAATAATGATTCAAATCTTAGTACAATATAACTAGTAAAATGTTGTTTGGAAAAAATAGAGGAATACTGTTACTACGAATTCTGATTTAGCCTTAGACGATAACTTTTAGTTATCGGGATAGAGTAAAACTGGTTTTTATGTTTTGCTATCATCCATAAATTAAATGCAATCAAGTCTTCAACTACCTATTGATGAGTCTTACACAAATCCTTTGGGCCATCAATAATTACAGACCCATTACAAATGAAAATAATGCACAATACTCATGTTTATGAAAATTCAATGAATCACAAAAATAATAAGCCAAAAAATTTTACCTGTCAAATTTTTTGTGTCATTCATCAAATAGAACACATGTATATGATATAATGAACATTAATATATTAAATTTCCTAATAATGCTAATAGATTTGTACGTGAAGTTCACGCTGAAAGTTTCCCTTACATGTAATAATGTTTCTACTGTATACTGTTGTCAGTGTGGGAGAATGGCCAGTGCCTACACAAACCAACTGCACCCCACCCTCTCATGCCAACATTTTACCCACAATTACAACGTGCCTTACCTACATAACTATGTCCATTCCAATACCACTACCCAATCCATGCAGGTACCATCTCAACAGAATCAAAGCGTCTCTTGAACGTCGAGTCTTTTGTCTTCGTTACTGTAGTAGTTTACATCCTTCCTCTGTGAGCACTGTTTAAATGCCTCGATTGATGATATCATAAAAAGGTGTATAAAATTTGTAAATAACCAACTGTTACAACCAGTCAGTTCAATAGTAGTTATCGTAGATTAAGATAAAATTAAATAATTTGGTCGTTGCTGATAGTAGCCGTTTTCGGGAATATCTAATCAAATAATGGTTTACCTGATTACGTAGATTTTGTGCGAGGTAAAGGATGAATTATATGGATTTTATTAAGTTAAAGCCGGCTAGTGTGACCGAGAGGTTCTAGGCGCTTCAGTCTGGAACCGCGCGACCGCTACGGTCGCAGGTTCGAATCCTGCCTCGGGCATGGATGTGTGTGTGATGTCCTTAGGTTAGTTAGGTTTAAGTAGTTCTGGGGGACTGATGACCTCAAATGTTAAGTCCCATAGTGCTCAGATCCATTTGAACCATTTCATTAAGTTAAACACAGCTATTATTCGGTAATAAACACAGATCTGTATTGAAGTGATCCTACAATCTTGCAGAACCGCCCCAGCGCACCCCTTCCTGAGTGCTATCTACATTATTGTTAATTTTTTATCCCACCTATACGCTATCGCTCCTCTGGAAAACTTACTTCCTGTATTTTGTCCACTCTCAGAAATAACACATTTTACAGGTTTCATGAAAATAAATGTTCCAAATTATGGGGAACCGCAATAGTCACAACTGCTTTTATTATAGTCAGAACTTCAGGTAACAAGTTACTGACATTTCTGCACAAAAATGTCGTCATAAAGTATGCAAACGTCTTTGATAAAATAGCCAGTGGCACTACACAGATGACCCCGGACATATATGGGGAGATTTTTAAGGACTTTATGAACTGAAAGGTCAACAGTCTGCTACCTTAAGATGTGACTATGTCATAAACTAATAGCGATTAATAAGTAGTTCTGATGCAGCTGTTATGATTTCTTCATTTGAAATCTATCATCACAGTTGTTGTTGTTGTTCTCCCTCACAGCAATTAATTTCAAAAATGAATATGTTGGTGGAAACACAACTGCCAAAAAATAAATCAGTCGTGGACTTTTTCTAGAAACCCACAGGATGTGCACAATCTTTTTCTACGCTTCCTCTGCCTACACCCTTGTCAAAGGTTATCTCACAATCGACTTGGAATGGCCCTGAGTGAAAATAAGAGAAATAAACACAGCCAACAGTTTTCCTCACTCTACATACCATTAAGGTTAAGTAGGGCAGGGCAGACAGGGCGATTCCCGCGACTGTCCATTCCACTGCGACTGCGATTTGGCGCAGGCAGGTGGGGTGCAGCTCAATACTCTGCAAGTCCGTCATGCCACCGCTGCATGTTGCTCCAAGCTCAATCACCGTTAATACCACCACGAGCGCCGATCTGCCAACATCGACTGTGCAGAAAGTGCAGTGCTGATAAATGTTTGACCAAACATTCAAATGTATTAACGAGAACATCAAATTACTTCCCAGATACAGATTCCAATCATTATTGTCACATGGGTCATTAATTTCACACTGTACCTGAACAATCAAGAAGAGTCACAAAATTTGACGCTAGCCATTCACATTAAAAGCTATTTTGCTTTGAAATTAATTTCTGTGTAAAACACTAGACTAAGTGCTGCAGTAGTATACAATGATCCCGAAATGCAGTTTGTATGGCATAGTTTACAGTTAGGTTTCTTGCAAACTTTTATGAACTATTTCGTTATCTGTTTTCTAGACCTGACAAACTTGACAATGATATTGTGAGCCCTACTTTACTGAATGCAGAAAATAATTATTTAATTTTTAATGTAGAGAAATGGCGCAATTTTAGTTATAATGCTTTACAAGGCTCACAGACTACTTTCAACATGTTTTTGAACTAATTTCAGATGTTTTGTTTCCATTTAGAAAACAAATTTCGTTGTCTCACTCTTTTAATGGTCTAAAAGTGTGTTTTTCGGGATTTCTGCAAATATCAGCTTTATGTGGAAAAAGTACAAATAGAGATATACAAGTTGAATTTAGAAGCACGAATTTTCAATAAAAACCCTAGATCATCCGAATAGTCCCATAACACAGTGACTTTGAGTATGTACCGATTGTAAGTCACTCATAAAGATAAAATTATGCAACGCTCACAGACACCAAATCAAAAGTGAAGTTTCTGGGTGAAATATCGAAGCCATTCAACATTAAAACAGGTGTAAGGCAAGGTGACTGCCTGTCTCCACTCCTCTTTAACTGCGTATTAGAGAAAATAGTAAGAGAATGGAAACAAAAACTAAAAGAAGTTATCACCCATCAGACTGGGAACTAAAAACAAAGGTATTGAAATTCACTGTTTAACATTTGTGGATGATTTTGCCATCTTTCTGGAAACCTAACAAATGCTGGAATACAAACCAATCTCTTAAAAGAAATAGCCAACAAAGCAGGTTTAAGAATATCTGTATAAAAAAACTTATGACAAATGTAAAAAATGCTCCGGAATCCCTAGCAACAGATGTTGGCCAGATAAAGAGGGTAAATAAATTTAAATATTTGGGAGAAATTGTCCAAGAAAATGGCCTAGAAAATTCGCTATAGAAGAAAGAGTACATAAATTGGAGAGAGCTTATGGAATAACTAGGAATGTCTACAACAAAAGGTGTCTGTCTAAAAATGTGAATATACAGCACTACAACACAGTAGTAAAACCAGAATGTCTTTATGCAAGTGAATGTTTAGTACTGAACTACAAATTACACAAACTTGAAGTCTTAGAAAGAAAAATCATTCGAAAAATACTTGGACCCCCAAAAAATACAGCGGTATGGAAATTAAGAAGCAATGAAGAAGTTTATCGCAACATAGGAAACATAAATGAAAGACTACGAAAGAGGCAACTGCTATTTTTTGGTCGCTTATACAGAATGAACAGCAATAGGTTAACCAAACAGATTTTTAAATATCTTTGGCACAAGAAGTCAACAACAGCCTGGATTCAAGAAGTTAGGAAAAAAACAACATAAGTGAAAAAGATGCAACAGAAAGAGAGATTTTCAAGAGGAAAGTGTTAGAAATGGAAGGATTCCAAGGCAAGAAGGAGAAGAAGACAGGGTCAAAATGGTCTGAGGAGAGAAAAAGGATACATAGTGAAAATATGAGAGAATACTGGAGGAAAAAGAAAGAACTACAAAGAAAGAAGCATTTAAATTGGTGCGTGGTCCTTAGATGACCCAAACGAAGAAAGAAAGAAGAAGGAAGAAGTAGTAATGTTCTCACTTTGGTCATACATCTGGCGTATGCATTCAATGGCAACTGTGGCTTTCATAAAAAAAAAAACTTTTGCGGGGGAAGGAGACGTCCATTAATCACGTGAGCTCAAAATGGAGGGTCCTTCGGCAAAATTTGACGAAATTTCATTTAAGGATACGAATATACATTATATTAATGAATAACGTTTTGCTTTATAACATTATCCTGAGCGTAGAGAAAATTAAAGTGCCTGCTAGTCTTTAGAGCTTCTCAGAAGAGGACTGGATGCTTTACACATGTGGTGTCTGGGTTTCCCCGATTTTCATTCAGTTAGTTCTCTGCTGTACCGATTGAAATCATTCTGTGTCAGTTAGTCAGTCAGTCAGTCGTGATGTTCTGCAATGCGTACATGTGTCCGGAAATTCCGATTGCAAACTTCTAGGATTTATTTTGAATAGGAACCTACACGGTGGCGCACGAAATGTGTTACCATTCTGTTTTTGAATATAAACTTTATTGTCGATACAATCTGAAAGGAACATTTACTACAATGAAGAGCCGTTCATGGAGATTTGTTCTAACCCAGCACATGCGCAATATGTCCACCATTTCGTTTCCTAACTTCCTTCAAACGAACACTGAAGTTAGTGATTACCCTACGGCACATGTCTTCTGTAATTTCACTGCAAACTTCAAGAATAAGTCTTCTGAGCTCAATTAAATTCCACAGCTTCTTGCTACTGCCTTGCCCTTCAACACGCAGTGATTCATGCAAGATGGAGCAAGGCCACATACTGCAAACACTGTGTTGGAGTTTTTACACGAGCATTTCGACATGCGGATCATTTCACCCAGGTTTACAAGTCGCTTCAATGACGCACAAAATTGGCCCCGCAATAGTCCAGACCTCAATCCATGTGACTTTTTTCTTTGGGGGTACCTAATGGAAAAAAATTTCCCGAAACGTCCACGTGATTTATTGGAGCTCAGAAGACTTGCTCTTCAAGCTTGCAGTGAAATTACGGAAGACATGTGCCGTAGGGTAATCACTAACTTCAGTGTTCGTTTGAAGGAGGTTAAGAAACGAAATGGTGGACATATTGAGCATGTGCTGAGTCAGAACAAATTTCCATGGACGGCTCTTCATTTTAGTATATGTTCCTTTCAGATTGTATTGACAATAAAGTTTATATTCAAAAACAAAATGGTAACACATTTCGTGTGCCACCCAATATGCCCGGAAACTTACCTTTCCGTGCAAAAGCTGTTTGAAAACATGTTTGCTAGGTAGGTATGCAATTGGATAGTAATGGTGTGGGAGGGGGGGGAGGGGGGAGGTTATTTCGGACCGGCCTATGTCATTTGACGTCTGTCTTACCTCTATCACCTGGTTCAAGCTTCATTCACGTGACTGTGAGTGTTAGAGCAACATGGTTGAGTACACGTTTACAGAATACAACTACATGAGCCTTCTGAATGGCGAAGCTCACGGTGATGCAAGAGCTGCTCGTCGCCTTTATTAGGATCGTTCTCTCCAACGCCTGACTCCACTTAATACCATTTTCGCCACAATTACACAATGGCTTCGAGAAAGGGTACCTTCAGGATCAGCATTCGTGATTGTGGTGCTCCAAGGAGACGTCGTACTCCTGAACAAGAAGAGTCCATACAGCATCGCCTTGAAGAGAACCCGTCAATGAGCACATAAGCAATTTATTTGCCTGTTAATGAGTGGAACTGTAAAACTAGTGATGTCCTGGGTCACGTCTAATCAATTACTGGTAAAAGTGGTCCGTTACCAACCAATGTGTTTTTAGATTGTTGTAGCACAGAAAGAGTTACGTTCAACATGGATTTGTATCAAAACTTCGACAGTTCATACGATAAGCAGTATGCCAACAAGTCGCAACACAGAAGCAAGCAGGAAGTTAATTTTTATGGAAAGGAGCTAATCGAAGTTTGACCTTCCTGAACTCTATTAGTGATCATTTAAACTGAGAGACTGAAAAGCTACATAATGATAAGATTCAAAAGCAAATACAAACAATTTTGTCTTTCATCTGCAAAATAGGTAAAGATTCAGTGACATTTAACATACCACATCAATAAAAGGTCAGTTTTACATGGATCTGTCAAAAAGTTTAATACTATTTTCTTCAAGGACCTTTTATCCATCTGTCTCTTTCTGTCTGTCCATCTGAATACTACTCATCATTGGCATGTTTAAAATAAAGTGGTTTTAATCACTTCTTAAACCACAGTTTAACACACTTTCTAAATGAAACAATACCTGAGTAAAGGTTAAACTTCGGGGGGGGGGGGGGGGAGTCCAAATTTACAAAAAAAAAAAAAAAATCACGTAATTAATGGACGTCCGCTAACTGTATCTGTAGTGAAACAACGTGAATCTGGTACGAGGCTATGCTTTGCTAGCAGCTCGTGTGTGACTAACCTGTCAGCATGTAGAACGTGGCACAACTGGCAATGCCGGCCAACAGGGGTGCTGCGACGGCAGTCCAACGGCGTCCAAAGCGGGACGCACAGCAGTTGACCACGAAGTAGGCTACAAACTGCGCCAGGCCCTGTGCCGCTACTGACAGGAACGGGTTTACGCTCAGCTTGCTGGCCACCGTCATGGGGGAGTAGAATGTCAGCAGATACACCGACCTGGTCATTATCCGACACTATATCAATAACGGTATTCATTCAGAAAATTCAGTTTTGAAATGAAGAAATAATTTGAAACACAACAGACAGTTTTAAAGTACTACAACATTTATTTATCTCGTTAGCTACAGTACAATTCACAATACTATCACTGGGCAATTATTGCCTGATGGTGGAGTTAAAGGATGAAACTGTTGACAAAACAAAGAAATTTTGTGAAACATACACGGCTTGTATTGAATCAATTTCGTTCCTAGAAGCAAAAAATGGGTCCTCAAACTTGGCATCTGTAAGAATCTAAAACTAAAAACAAAATCTGTTTGTTACAGTTTGGTTAATCACTCATAAAGTGACACAAGAAGATTTAATATTGCAAGGAAAGTTGGAAAATTATAGCTAGAGGGCTTATTTCTAAATTTTGTGAGGGGAAATTATAATTGAGAATAAGTCTTTCCAAAATATCGTTTACTTTTAGGAAGAAGGATATTTTGACCAAAAAGGTAGACAATGGCTATTCCACTACTTCAACTATGTATCTTAAAACAAAAAGTGCTGCAAGGGTGGAAAGTCAGTGAAACTGAAAACTGTCTTACCAACTGTATCGCTGTCTGCAACAAGAAACTCAGCTATTGTGATTTTATATAACTACAGACATTAGACTAATAAAACTCAAAGGTAAGATACAGACTTTGTCAGTTGGCAGTCTACATATATTAAATAAGTAGGAAGCAGTACAATAATAAAAGAGTGATACAAAATACGAACGAAAAGCAAAAGAACTATAATATTTTATGTAAAGTATCATGTGAATGTAATTGTGTAAACAGCATGGTGGGTCAAAGTCCCCAATACTCTGGACCAAATTTATTATGAGTGACTCACAGAATGACTTCCAAATCATGAAATTGGAAAGATATATGAGGGTTCATGCGGGAAGAGATCAAAATTAGTTGACAGTTTGCGCTTCACGCATTGTCGCTGGTTTGCTCCAATCAGAGAGCTCAACGTCACGCCAAAACCGTTCGCCGTTGTCAAACTGCCACTGAATTTGTCAGTCCTTGTCCGACTATCTTTCTTGATGTATGTGTGTCCCGTATCCTTGGACTGACTCTTTTATTTCGTATTTCATCACACGTTATAACTACACCAAAAATAACACACACACACACACACGCACACAACTACCGGGTCCCTCCATACAGCAAGTTATTCAGTGTCACACATACAGTTATTATAATCAGAGAGATCGGCTTATATTAGATAAGCTTCGCACAACATTATGTAACGCTGAATTTTTTAAAGCTACAGTTAATCATTGTGACCAGATTTGTAAATACATCATTCTACCGGAGTGTGAAGGAACAACACAACAGTTAGTATATTCTCGCAGAAGAAATGGAGTACCATAGGCAGTGTAGGGTAGTGGTTATGATACTCGACTGTTGCATGAAGAGTCGCGAATTCAACTCACCTGAACTGCCAAATTTTATTTTCTATATTCGGTTCGAGTACATTCTAGAAGTATCCACAAATTACAAGAATCATTGTACTGGAATGTTCTGCAGTTATGTATGTACCGTATGTGCTCTGGCCGGAGGCAGTTCGCTCCGCGCTCTTGAATGTGCAAGTGTTGAATAAACCTTCGTTAAGTGAAGTTAATGTTCGTCGTTCATCTAATTACACCTTCTTCTACGTGACATTATTCTGGTGGAGGCGCCGGTATTGGAATTTGTGATAACGCACATTATCGACGACACAGTGGCTTTCATCAAGCCACGACAGAGCCGCAGTTTACGTGGTGAAAAACCCGAATTCGAGCCATATTCAACAGATCGCAATCTATCGGCGACAGAAGAAGAAGAGGACGTTACGATGACAGCAACCGTGTGCCACCACATGACACATCCTTCCGGGTTATGTGGTGACGATGGCCAAGATCCAAACAAGTGGCTGAAGGTATATGAGCGTATAGCCAAATTTAACAAATGGGATGACACCGTGTATTGGGCTAACTTATTTTACTACTTGGAGGGCACTGTCAAGCAATGGTATGAGAACAACTAGGAGATGTTCACAAGCTGGGAAGTACTCCAGGTGGAACTGCGCAAGTATTTCGGCGACACACAACGACAGAAGTCCAAGGCTGAAGATAAATTAAACTGCAGGGCACAGCGTCTAGGAGAAACTACAGCGTCCTACATTCAAGACGTCTTGGAGCTGTGTAAAATAGTGGATCCTAGAATGAAAGAGGAATATAAGGATGCACATCTCATGAAGGGTATTGCTGAGGACATGTATCAAGCCCTATTCCAGAAGGAGGTTTTGACAGTAGACGACTTCATACAATGGTGCCAGTATATCGAGAAAATGCATTAAAAAAGAATTACACCCAAGAAGTTTGAACGGCTTCCTAACGTCGTATCGATCTTCGTGATGGAGGAAGGAACTAATGTCACAAGTGTTCTCAGTCAGACAGTGAGAGAGGAAGTTCAAAAGGCACTTGGATTGTACGGCGAGCAAAAAAGTGAGACGCTTCAAGAGGTCATAAGGAAGGAAGTGGAACAGACATTGAACCCAATCTCCTCCTTCATTTCCCTTATAAAAGGTGAAAAGGTCGAGACCCAGGCGGAGTTACGTTCGTGCAATCCGCATGAGGAACCTGTTTGGGCACCAAGGAAGACTGACGTCTGGAGCACCCAGAATAACCAACCAGTATGTTTCTATTACGGACGACCGGGACATGTGCTGCGCTATTGTCGAGAAAGGCGGCGGATGTTTGATGACGCCCACACCAGAAGACGGCAGACCGATCTTAGCCGACGCCAACTCCGGGACGACGAAGATAAACAAGAAGGTGTGGGTGCAGGACGACTTAGGTCACCATCGCCGCAAGCTACCCGCTCGAGAGGACGCTCCCCAGCACGCCGATCTAGGTCTCCATCGTCGTTTAGAAGCTCCAGCCGATCACCTAGCCGCCACAACCTGGAAAACTAAAGGGTGCAACCTTCCTTGGAGGTGAGGCCACCGAAGAGAAAAATCCTCCGCCGTCGATCACTACAAAAATGATAGGAAATTACGTTGATATCCTCAAGGATGGCCAACGAGCCAAAGCTCTTGTGGACTCTGGAGCATCATATTCAGTCATTTCGGAGAAGTACCATCGCCAGTTGCAGAAAACCGTATTCGTCGACAGCAAAACATCTCTGCTGAAGGTGGCTAATGGGAAATATGTAAAACCTACAGGAAGATGTGTCATTCGTGTGGGTATAAGTGGCTATACAGAGCCCTTAGAATTTATCGTCTTACAAAAGTGTAGTCATGACGTCATTCTCGGATGGGACTTTTTGAAACCTTCTCAGGCAATTATAGATTGTAATCGCTCGAAGATTATGCTAGACGAGATGAGACACTGTAGACAGGAAGATGCGCATACGAGTGTGTGGCGACTATGCGTGCTGGATGAAGTGATCATTCCTGCAGTCAGCGCTATAAAGGTAACTGTCATGTGTCATGCCATGCGTCAACCCATGGATCTTGTAGTGGCATGCAAGAGAAGTATACCACTGAACAATAACTTGGTCATCCCAGCCTCTGTAGTCTTGTTTAAGAACGGATTCGGTGAATTGTGGATAGTTAACTGTCGCTGAGAACCGCAGATACTTCTAAGACGCATGTGCGTAGCAAACGCTGAGCCATTAATTGCCGATCAGCTGAGCGACATAGAAACCTCCCATGCCGAGGAAGGAAACACCAAGATGCCGACTGTCTCTCAAGAAACCCTGTGCAAGGCCATCAAGACTTTGATGAAGATAGTGGATAGTGAATGTCTCGCTGCACTCCAGAATCTCTCTGCTGAGCAGAAGAAGGACGCCAAGATATCTCAAAATATGCTTTCCTTAAATCGGTCTGAGGATGTGAAAGGACAATTTAAGGTAGTTAATGGATTACTTTGCTAGAAAAACTTTGATACGTTTGGAAAGAGGTGGCTACCAGTGATTCCTAAGCACATACGCCTAGATGTTCTACAGAAATTCCATGACACACCTGAGGCAGGACATTTAGGATTTATTAAGACATACGATAAGAGTCGCAAGAGATTTTTCTGGCCAGGTTTATTTAGGAGTGTCCGTCACTATGTGTCGCACTGTCGAGAGTGCCAGAGGAAAAAGACAGTTCCTCAGAAACCACCTGGCCGACTCACACCAATTCCACCAGCCGAAAGGCCTTTCCAGCGTGTTGTGATTGACCTCCTCGGACGATTTCCAAGGTCTGCTAGTGCAATAGATAGATTGTTGTTTGCACTGATTATCTGACACGCTACGCCATTACAAAAACCTTGAAAACAGCCGAAGCATCCGAGGTAGCCAAATTCATCGTGGAAGACGATTAAAAAAAGATTGTATTAAAACACGTGCCCCAGCGTCGTTAATTGCGGATCGAGGGAAAGTTTTTCAATCGAATCTTGGGACAGAGAAAAAGCGTCGGAGCAACATTACTCATCACATGTCGACTGACTACCATCCGCAAACTAACAGGCTTACTGAACGCCTTGGCCGACACGCTATCAATTTTCGTCATTTCTGAGCAGAGCAACTGGGATGAGATGCTAACTTTCATGACGTTTGCCTACAACACCGCCAAACAAGACACCACAGTATTTACGCTATTTTTCCTGGTGCATGGGCGTGAGGCGACTACGACGATGGACACTGAGTTTCCGTTACATCCTGATGACGTGGACGACGACTACATCGGCTAGGTGTTAACCAGAGCTGAGGAAGCTCAGCAGTCAGCTCGACTCCGCACGCTGCAGGCTCAAGAAAACGATCGCCGAAGTTATGACGCGAGCCACCACCCTGTTGTCTACCAGCCTGGTGACCTCGCCTGGATCTTCACTCCAGTTCGGAAGGTTGGCATCTGAGAGGCTCCTCAGGCGCTACTTTGGACCTTACAAGGTTGTAAAACAGTTGTCTGATGTTACGTGTGGAGTTGAAGAGTTTGACCCCGAGTTCGCTCCGCGCTTTTGTATGTGGAAGTGCTGAACAAACCTGGCCAGAAAACTCTTGTGGATCCTATCGTATGTCTTAATAAATCCTAAATGTCCGGCCTCGGGTGTGTCATGGAATTTCAGTAGAACATTTAAGCGCATGTGTTTAGGAATCATTGGTAGCCATCTCTTTCCAAACGGATCAAAGTTTTTCTTAACCATGGACGTGTACTCATGGTATTGGCAAGTCGAAGCAGATGAGGTTGATCGTGAGAAAACTGCATTCATCACCCCTGAGGGCCTGTATGAGTTTAAGGTAATGCCGTTTGGTTTGTGTAATGCACCAGCAACTTTTCAACGAATGATTATCATCTAAGTCGCCTGAAGTGGACGATGTGTCTTTGTTATTTAGATGACAATAAATTGTTCTCAGAGACATTCGATGAACACGTAAAAAGACTGAGATCCGTTCTTAGGTGTCTCCAACAAGGCGGACTGAAACTTAATCCAAGAGAGTGTCTCTTTGGAGCAAAAGAAATCAAAATACTTGGACACCTAGTGCCAAATTAGGGTGTGTGGCCAGACCCAGAAAGATGAGATCTATACCGGAATTTCCTATTGCTAAAAGTATTAGAGATGTGAGAAGCTTCCTCGGATTTTATTCTTATTACCGTAGTTTTATCATTTTGAATCAAACCCAGGACACTCCAAGAGTTGTTAAAAGCTGATGCTAAATTTATCTGGGTTGGTGCTCAACAAGGTTCTTTCGATGTACTGCGGAAAGCTCTGATGAGTGACCCTGTACTTGGTCTGTATCATGAGAGAGCACCTACAGAACTACACACAGATGCGAGTGGGTATGGGATCGGTGCTATTCTGGTGCAAATTTCGGATGGAAAAGAGAAGGTTACAGCCCATGCTTCTAGGACACTTACAAAAGCCGAGAGAAACTACTCAACTACAGAACGAGAATGTCTTGCTGTGATCTTGGCCACGTTGCAAATTTCGACAGTATCTCTATGGAAGGCCATTCACAGTTGTTACAGACCATCATTCACTTTGTCGGTTGACAGGTCTTAAGGATCCAACAGGACGACTCGCCAGATGGTCACTACATCTTTAATAGTATGACATTGCCACAGTGTACAAAAGTGGATGAAAACACCAAGATGCTGACTGTCTCTAAAGAATCCCTGTGCAAGACCATCAAGACTTTGGTGAAGATAGTGACTGTCTTCCTTAAAGTCTTGATGGTCTTGCTCGGGGTTCATTCGACTTCATCTAGATAGTGACGAACGGACAATTGAAAGAGAAGTCAGGTCAAGACATTTAATATCAACAAAACTATCCCAAGACGTCATAGAGGCAGTTTCTTTAAGTTAGAGAACGAAGATGGAATATGAGGTAAATGAACTTGCCTGAACAAACATCGCTTTGTGGATGTAGTGGCACTGTTTGCCATTTCTGCTTGTAAATAACAAAACGATTGGAAGAATGTAACAGAGCAGATGCAGCCCTGAAAATCTGTGGTACTTAATCTAAAAAAATTGTACAAGGACTTATCGAAAATTAAATGATGCAAATCATCAACAAAAGCACAGTTCATGAGTTTTTATACTTAGGGCAGCAGAAACAACGAGTGGGTGGACAAAAAAAATTGTACACATGAGCAAAGTTAGCTTGGAGAGGTTTTGGTAAATAAAATAATGTTTTCAACGCATTTCTGCTTATCTGTCTGAGTAGAAAAGTTTACAGTCAGTGTGTATTATGGGTTTTCACTTGAAGAAATGAGATTGACTTTTAGTGTAAGAACTGAGGATTCCTCAGTAGACAGGAGAGAGATTCATATTGAGAATTAATGAGAGAAATGCATAGAAAACAAAAAATTGTATCAGGGAATAGAGTGGACAGGAAGGGACAATTATGCCCACAATATAAGAGAAATGTAGGTTGTCTTCACATGTAATGAATGTAAAATATACAAAGGAAGTTCTTTGATGAATGTTAAGAGATAAGAAAAGACCGTGATGCGGACCTAATGAAAGACATAAGAAAACCTACAGAAGCAATAAGATAGCTTACAGCTGAAGACTGTAATGTATGTATAATTCAGAAGAGGACTTTATCCAGCTGTTGACGTCTAATAGCTAACAGTAATGATGTGAAATAAAGACTTATGATTTCTGTGCAAACACAAATGTCTCTTTTCACAGCTTTAAAAATTGTTTAGACCAGAAGTTTGTTTGAAGGAATACATAAAACACAAGTACATATAAGAATAGTATCCTTATGCAAAGTATCCTAATTACCTTTACAAAGTTCGGAAATTATTACATATCTAAAATGATGACAGCTGCTAACAATTACCTTCTACTAAAAAAAATTTAATTATCAACTTTGACAAAGTTTTGGAAGTTTGTTGAATCTTAATTGACAGAGGTGTAACAGAAATTTTAATTTGTTTTTGAAATGCCAAATCCTATAATAGTTAAAAGATTTCAGTACCATATATAATATGACACATATTGCATTATTTAACTACCAGTAAAAATGTTATCTACAACAAGTATTCTAGTGTACACGAGTGTGAGATACAGTAGTTAAGCCAGTTGCCAGACTACTCTGGACTTAATGAAAAAATAATAAGTAAAACAATAAAGAGAGAGAGAGAGAGACAGTGCAGTACGTTACAAAAACGGAAGCTCCATCTAACACTTCATGCCACATTGTTTGGTGGTCGACGTTAGCAAGACCAAAACATCTGAATGTAGTTGCTCAAATTGTATTTCAGAGTGAACTCTCCCCAAGAGCAACATATTATTTCTGTAGGAGCAGTTGTTACAACCATAACAATTTTTTTATTTTCTGTAGACGCTTGTAATCTATGTCTAGGTAGGATTCTTGCTACCATACTAGATGATTTGGCAGATTTTTTACTATAAAATTTGAGCATAAGCAAAATTATTATTTTAAAGATAGCCACAGACAGAAGTGAAAATAGCATACAATGAACATAATTCAATATAAGGAAAAGTATTATTTATAATGAAGATAAGGTCAATGAATGTAGTTGTGTAGATGGTTGAATGATTAGGAAATAGATATTATAAATATTAAATCACAATGTTAAGTAAAAGCAAGAATTTATTACACAAAAGATACTGGTAGTGTTATTGAAAAGTCAGTATAATATCTGGCAGAGATTTCACAGTGCGTCTTGCTTGCAAAATAAGTTTAAAATCCGTATGTAATATGCCCTGGGGCTACTCTGAATGAAAATAGAAGGATATAATGGCTAATAGTAATGTAAATTATTTCATTGATAACAAACACTGAGCATTATTTACTTATATAGAAGTAATTGTTATATTCATAAATTACTTGAAAATATTATTGCTGCTACTGGGTAATAAATTGTGACTGATACGTTATGAACACAAATTGCTGAAGTATCATATAGTCTAATCAACACTAAACAACTGGAATTAAATGAATAACTTACAATGATCAAAATTTGTTCAAATTATTTCAATGACTTTTTCCAAACCAAATTAGGAATCATGTTAATTCAAAGTGCATTAAAGTGGATTACGTTTTTGGAAACGAGCTCTTGAAATGTAGAGAGAGAGTAATTTATAGATCAAGCAACACTGATTTTAAAAAAGACAAAAAACAAGATAAATATAGAGTGGGAACGTATAGTTTCTATGATTTTTAGTGTGGTAGTAAAATAAGATGAAATGCTGAAAATGAAAAGAGGGAAATGTGAGAAATGTGTTCGTGAAAGTTTATTGACAGTTTGATTGAAATGCAAGAGAAATCAAAAAGGAGTGAGTGTACTGCTTGGTTGTGAGCGCAGATTGAAAAGAAGTGAAAAAATGGTGAAAGTTTTGAGAAATTTCAGAAATATACTACACAAAAAGCAAGGGATCACTTTTTTTGAAACCCTGTAACTGCCTCCCATTGAGACACTAAGTTTGAAGGTCAAAGGCGCCTACGACCTTCCTCTGTAAGGGTGCAAAAGCGCAGCGCACAGCCGCCACCTTCAACCATGGCGAGGCATCAAACAGCAAGGCTCCATACACGTGAAAAAAAAAATGGCCACAGCTCAGAAGTTCAGGTGAGGTGTGACGTAGGTCAACGATATCACGTCGGCACCAAATCTCACCACAGTTGTGTCCAGCACCATCGTGTACGTGTCCCCCCTTAGCCACATTTCACGCTTTCTTTTGATCAGGTCAGAAGCGCAACACCGAACGTTTAAATCACGCAGTTTTCTTATGGGTGGGCGAGGAAAACCTTTCAGACACACCGCCGCCCAGAACTGACACGAAAAATCCTCAATATATGCCACGAAAGGGGTCAATGAAACCAGCCCTTCCCTTAGGGCGTTGATTCCCATGCGTTCCTCGGTCGAAAAAGACAGTTGACAGTTTGGTGAGCATCAGAACGAAGTTTTTGACAGTGTTCGACACTGCTGACATACACCGGACGATTCACCCATACTCTAAGGACCTTGTGGGGCTACAATCTTACTGAACGTGATCTCACTGCTGTGGAGTGGAACGCGACGGCATTTTTTACTCTTTTACACTGGTTGGAACCGCTAGGGACCGTTCAAAACAATCCAAACAAATTTGAACGAGATACCATGCGGCAAGGTGTACTTATGCTTTTTCACCTTAAATCTTCTGAGCTGTGGCGCCTATCTTTCGCATGTATCGACATCTTGATGGTAGAAGCTTCGCCGAACCCGAGGGTGACGTCGCAGGGCACCGTTACAGAGTAAGGCTGTAAGTGCTTTTGAGCCAAATTTCAAACTTCTTCATCGCAATGGGATACAATTAAGGGGTTTCGAAAAAAATGATACATTTTTGCGCAATGTATTAATAATTTTAGTTCAAAATTCAAGCCGGGGAAAATACACCAAATAATCAACGTACATGAAATATGAAGTGTTGAATGAAAGGTAGCTTTCTAAAATAAAAATATTCTGTGCATGTGAATTGTTGATCTAGTGCGGCGGCGCGGTTCTTTCCGTCCCTTTACCACGAACCTGCACCTACCTGTGAACATTGTCTCAGCAGATCATCAGTAGGAAAGCCGAGTGAAACCTACTGTACTTCGACGTGAACCAGGCTGCAATTAAAGTCACTAATCTACGTTTCAGGAGAAACACGAAATGAAAGGTTTGAAACTTAGGTGAACAAGTATCACTGCCAATCCCGTGCTAGTCTTATCACAGTCACTCACAATCCTTTTCACTCACGTTAGCAAGTTCACGGTGTTGCATTTCCCGAAAACGTAATAGATACAAAAATTGTGTTTGATTGAGAATGCTCGCCAAATATTAAGTCTGTCGGTACCAAATTCAGTCACAGTTTTTAGCCACCGACCTGCTCAATACGCCCCGCGGAATATATGCCTTTTCTCGTCACAAAATTCACTTAAAAATTCCGAAATTTCTACACACACATAGGAATAATTATGCCGTCACTTTCCAGCACTTTTGATCTATGAAACACTGCTAGACCCGGCAACTTATCATTTCCATCGGAACTACTACTACTACAAACGTCCGATCTGTTTCATGGCTAGGCCTCGACTCTTCTTTAGAATACTCGAAGTCTTCTCTATCAGCAGAGAAAGGGGCGCGAAGAATATTGCTTCACCATTGGTCAGTTTAGTTAACAGCCGAAAGCAAAACAGCACTCTCCCGCGTCAATCCGCGCTTTTCATCTATAACCAATCGCAAAATAGTAAAACTAACGACTGCGCTTTTTCCCGACGGAATTATCTAATATGCTGAAGTTTTGCTGATGCATAAAGTTATTTACTATTGTTATTTATACCTGAATTAAATTTCCCTATACCATAAACTTACTTTACAAATCTATTCCACAAAAATCCCCTTTGTCCATATCGATAATTCTTCGAAATGTTCTCACACTAAATCCTACTACATAATTCGTTAAACAGTTATCTTCAATTAACCTTAAACCACACTCACGCATCATTCATACTGCTAAAACAAATTTATAACATTTTACATACACAAAAAGACATAATAACACTTTATGAAAATACTAGAACAGTTTATGAAAAACATTCTATTACTTTAGTGCACTCTAGTGGGCACAATTGAAACTAAAATCACAGTCCCCCTATCCAATATTGTCCTCTATCGGCTGATACATAAACTACGTGCGCGTCCAGTCTCACATCACCATGTGTCACTCTCCAGCTCTGAGAGACATCTTTCACTTAACCGCCTCCAAGGCAGGATCCTTATACGGCACTACGCCTCACTGATACTAAAGGAAAAGGCATTGAATTTGTCTAGTTCAGCAAATGGAGGTCAAATACGACTAAGTGGAAGATGTTTGAAGAATATAACGGATACATGTTTAGGAAAACATTCAAATGATAGAACTTGAATGTATAAAATAATTACAAATAAGCATTAAATAGCAGAGACGAGCAACAGTCCGCTACTTTGGCTTCACTGTCATCGATCATCGTTCCTACAGTACCGACTTGGTCCCATCCCATTTTCATCTGTTTCCAAAACGTAAAGAACATATACGAGGACTTCACTTTGATAGTCATGAAGCGTTGGAAGCAGAGCTCAGGTTGTGGCTCCACCAACCAACATTCCACAGCAACGGTATCAACAAACTGATCTCTCGTTGGGAGAAACTTTTTCGTCGCCAGCGTAGCTATGTTTAGAAATAAATATCTATACATTAAGAATAAAGATGTATCATGTTAAAAATGTTTGTTTTATTTTAAAAGCTTTCACATAAAAATTTCAGAACCGTTACTTCTCATTACGCCCTTGTAGTAATGGCTAGATTAAATTTTATGTTACATAGAGGGCAGATGAATTTATATAACAGGAATTACTGCATAAGCGTATTCAGTTTACATGAAAAAGGGGGAGTCCATTAAAGTAAGTCACTATACAGAAGGGCCAAACGTTTATAATGTCATCAGGAACATAAAGTTAATAACATGTAAAAGTTATTGAGATCTGGTCTATTTTGATGTACGAGACGTCGGCCAAGGAACAGCCCATACTGTCCCCTTGTGTCTTATTAACTCTGGTGACTTGTTCTTTCAGGTCCAGTACCTGTACAAGAAAAAGCGGATACGACGCTACTGATAAGAAATTCTACATACACTTAGGCAAGAAAAGTTGCAGAATATCTCGCAATATTTTGTCGGACATCCTTTTGTTCGGCGTAGTGCAGCGACTCGGCGTGGCGTGGAATCAACACGTCGTTGGAAGTCCCTTGGAGAAATACTAAGCCATGCTGGGTCTATAGCCATCAGTAATTGCGAAAGTGTCACCGGTGCAGGATTTCGTGCTGAACTGACCTATCGATTATGTCCCGTAAATGTTCGATGGGATTCATGTCGGGCAATCAAATGCGGCCCGGTAACATGGCGCACTGTCATCCATGAAAATTCCATCGATGAATGACTGCAAATGATCTCGAAGTAGTCGAACACAACAACCTCCAGTCAATGATAGGTTTAGTTGAGCTAGAGGACCCAGTCCAGTCCATGTAAACACAGCCCACACAATTACAGAGTCACCACCAGCTTGAGGGACGGATGACCTTTGTAGTCTGGTCCCTACAAGCCCACAAACCAAACCACTAGCTTGCACAGTGCCTTGTTGACAAGATGGGCCCATGTCTTCGTCGGGTCTGGGCCACATTCCAGCCTTACCGTCAGCTCTTACCAACTTCAGTCGGGTCTCATCTGACCAAGTCGTCTTGGGTCCAACCGATATGGTCACGAGCCCAGGAGAGACGCTGCGGGCGATTCTGTGTTGTTAACAAAGTCACTCGCGTCGTTCATCTGCTGCCATAGCCCATTAAGGCCAAATGTCGCAGCTCTGTCCTAACGGATAAGTTCGTCATACGTCCCGCATTGATTTCAACGGTTATTTCACGCAGTGTTGCTTGTCCTCTTGCGCTGACTACGCAAACACTGCTGCTCTTGGTCGTTAAGTGAAGGCGGTCGGCCACTGGTGAAAGGTAATGTCTGAAATTTGTTATCCTCGGCACACTCCTGACACTGTAGATCTCAGAATATTGAATTCTCTAACGATTTTCGAAATGTAATGTCCCAAGCGTCTAGCTCCTGCTAAAATTCCTCGCTCAGTCTGTTAATTAGCGTCGTGCCGCCATATTCACATCAGAAACCTTTTCACATGAGGCCCCTGTGTACAAATGACAGTTCTACCAATGCACCGCCCTTTCATATTCTGCATGCGTGATACTAACGCCGTCTATATATGTGCATGTAGCTGTCCTATGACTTATGTCACCTCATTGTATTATACAGTAAAATGTGGTTGTGGGAGATGCTTTTCTCACTTACCTAGTGAAAATGAGCAGTGCCGTGTTTCTGAGTACATTCCAGCTGGAGAAGATGCTTAGGAAGCCCACTCTGTCTGCTTTGCTCTTGCCCACGGTGTGCACGACCTGCGAGGTAAACCGAGGCAAAGTAGAGTTGTTGCAGTACGCGATGCGACGTAGCACGCTTAGCGCCTGCTGCTCCTTTCCTTTGCATGCCAACCATCGAGGCGACTCAGGAAACCACCTGCAACAAGTTGTCTTAGTCTTCGGAAAGTATGCAGTAGCAGGACAGATAAGCAGCCTATGAGAGCCAGTGTCATTGAGGTTTACATCGCAAGCACATGCTCAGCAACGCCAGACTGTCCAAAACTCGACCTCGAGCTTCTCTACAGCATACTGTGTATGTCAGCCCACGTTCTTACGAAAATCACGACGTGTTCGGAATTGTTCACAAAATACATTAGCAAAAAGTGAAATCCCTGAATAATAGAGAATATTAGAACAAAAGGTAATAAATGTTAATAAAAGTCAGTAAAACTAAAGCTGCAGTTTTAGCACATGCAGTGCCCATCTCAGACAAGAATGCCAAATAAACTGTAAGACACAAAAACAGCATTGTACCACGAAGGAATTATCCGAATAAGACGAAAATTGTGATGTACCGGGTGATCAAAAAGTCAGTATAAATCTGAAAACTTAATAAACCGCGGAATAATGTAGATAGGGAGGTAAAAATTGACACACATGCTTGGAATGACATGGGGTTTTATTAGAACCACCTCACATTGATAGACGCGTGTAAGATCTCTTGCGCGCGTCGTTTGGTGATTATCGTGTGCTCAGCCGCCACTTTCGCCATGCTTGGCCTATCAGGTCCCCAGACCTCAGTCCGTGTGATTGTTGGCTTTGGGGTTACCTGAAGTCGCAAGTGTATCGTGATCGACCGACATCTCTATGGAGGCTGAAAGACAACATCCGACGCCAATGCCTCACCATAACTCTGGACATGCTTTACAGTGCTGTTCACAACATTATTCCTCGACTACAGCTATTGTTGAGGAATGATGGTGGACATATTGAGCATTTTCTTTGCTTTGTCTTACTTTGTTATGCTAATTATTGCTATTCTCATTAGATGACGCGCTATCTGTCGGACATTATTTTAACTTTTGTATTTTTTTGGTTCTAATGAAACCCCGTGTCATTCCAAGCATGTGTGTCAATTTGTACCTCTATCTACATTATTCTGTGATTTATTCAGTTTTCAAATTTATACTGACTTTTTGATCGCCTGGTACATGTACAGACAGACATGTGATTACAAAGTCAGAAAAATTTAATGATATATTCAAGAGAGAGAACTGTACAATTTGAGCAAGCCAATAACGCGTCGGTCCATCTCTGGCCCTTATGCTAGCAGTTATTCGGCTTGACACTGACTCAGAGAGTAGTTGGATGTCCTCCTGATGGATATCCTGTCAAATTGCGCGTTAGATCGTCAAAATCGCGAATTGGTTGGAGAATTCTTTGCTCAGTGCTTCAAACATCTCAATTCATGAGAGATCTGTGCTATGTCTGCGTAAGCAGAAGAAACTAACGATCAATGTCCGAAAACAATTTATTGGACAGTTCAATTGACCAAAACAATTCTCCAAGTATAAAACCAACACAAAACAGTGATCCGTCTTCGAATCACAACTACATACAAGAATAATATAGAAAACAACTGAAATAATTTCCTACTAGTCTCCGCCAGAGATTCCTGCGATATACCAAGCCTAATCCAGAGATCAGCGAGAAGATCCAAGCCGGACTGCAGGAGCAGAAGCTATCCAAGTTTGCTGGCGGTCGATGTGCTGCCGATGTGCGGCCGAGCGCCGGCCTTTAGAGAGCTTCGGCGGATGGGTACCTCGGAACTATTTTCCATCACGTGGTTTGACGTGTGAAAATAGTTCCAGGATCTGGAGCGACCTCTTCCTTACGTTTATGTGGGCCGGTAGTGGCCTCTGGTGGCCGATGGTGTTGTTGTTGTGGTTGTTGTTGTAGGCCGTTCATCAATATTGCCCGTCGGTTGTGTAGTGGTTCAGTGTGCCTGCGAGGCGGGCAACCCGCGACTGCAGTCTGTCAGTTTGGTTGCTGATACTCTAGGCGCCGTGATGTCTGATGGAGAAGGCCACAGCAATCTGGAGACCTCGGTGGCCAAGGTAGAGTCTGGTAAGCACGAAGACGCAGTACAATCTCTAGCACTGTGGGTATGCATTATCTTTTTGAAATGTGAACCCACGATGGATTGCCATGAAGGGCAGTAAAATGGGGCGTGGAGTACCGTCGAAACACGCCTTTGCCATAAGGGTGCCACGGATGACAACCAAAGGGATCCTGCTATGAAATGAAATGGCACCTCAGACCATCTCTCCTGCTTGTCGGGCTGTACGGTAGGTGACAGTCATGCTGGTATCCCATCATTGTCCGAGGCGTCTCCAGACACTTCTTAACTGCTCATCGAGGATCAGTACGGAGCAGGACTGGTCACTGAAGACAGTTCTACTCCAGCTTATGGGTTTCCAGGCCGGATATGACCGACACCATTGCAAACGGGGTTGTTGGTGCACAGAAGTGAACGGTAATCCGTGCAGATGACGTTGTGAGTTCAGCCCAACTTTCTGGCAACCGCCTATCGATGGGCATTGTGATCTCACTGAAGCATCAGTTGCACATCGGATTGATGATAACGATTAATCCGGAACTCTCACAGTCTTTCTGATAATTGCTCGGTTCTCACTTTCTGTCGTCTCTCTGTTGTTGTTGTTGTTGTTGTTGTTGTGGTCTTCAGTCCTGAGACTGGTTTGATGCAGCTCTCCATGCTACTCTATCCTGTGCAAGCTCCTTCATCTCCCAGTACCTATTGCAACCTACATGCTTCTGAATCTGCTTAGTGTATTCACCTCTTGGTCTCCCTCTATGATTTTTACCCTCCACGCTGCCCTCCAATACTAAATTGGTGATCCCTTGATGCCTCAACACATGTCCTACCAACCGATCCCTTCTTCTAGTCAAGTTGTGTCACAAACTTGTCTTCTCCCCAATCCTATTCAATACTTCCTCATTAGTTATGTGATCTACCCATCCAATCTTCAACATTCTTCTGTAGTACCACATTTCGAAAGCTTCTATTCTCTTCTTGTCCAAACTATTTACCATCCATGTTTCACTTCCATACGTGGCTACACTCCATACAAATACTTTCAGAAACTACTTCGTGACACTTAAATCTATACTCGATCTTAACAAATTTCTCTTCTTCAGAAACGCTTTCCTTGTCATTGCCAGTCTACATTTTATATCCTCTCTACATCGACTATCATCAGTTATATTTCTCGCCAAATAGCGAAACTCTACTACTTTGTCTCATTTTCTAATCTAATTCCCTCAGCATCACCCAACTTAATTCGACTACATTCCATTATACTTGTTTTGCTTTCGTTGATGTTCATCTTATATCCTCCTTTCAGGACACTGTCCACTCCGTACAACTGTTCTTCCAAGTCCTTTTCTGTCTCTGACAGAATTACAATGTCATTTTCGAACCTCAAAGTTTTTATTTCTTCTCTGTGGATTTTAATACCTACTCCGAACTTTTCTTTTGTTTCCTTTACTGCTTGCTCAATATACAGACTGAATAACTTTGGTGAGAGGCTACAACCCTGTCTCACTCCCTTCCCAACCGCTGCTTCCCTTTCACGCCCCTCGACTCTTATAACTGCCATCTGGTTTCTGTACAAATTGTAAATAGCCTTTCGCTCCCTGTAGTTTACCCCTGCCACCTTTAGAATTTGAAAGAGAGTATTCCAGTCAACATTGTCAAAAGCTTTCTCTAAGTCTACAAATGCTAGAAACGTAGATTTGCCTTTCCTTAATCTTTCTTCTAAGATAAGTAGTAGGGTTAGTATTACCTCACGCGTTTCAACATTTCTACGGAATCCAAACTGATCTTCCCCGAGGTCGGCTTCTACCAGTTTTTCCATTCGTCTGTAAAGAATTCGCGTTAGCATTTTGCAGCTGTGACTTATTAAACTGATAGCTCGGTAATTTTCACATCTGTCAACACCTGCTTTCTTTGGGATTTGAATTATTATATTCTCTCTAGGTCTACTAATTCCTTTTTGACGATGTATTCCACCATGTTTCACTCATTCCTGCCTACATCGTCATACAGTGGCAGCGCTCCTGTTCAAATGCCGAGTGATTCGCCGACTACACCAACCGGCTTCCTTGAGCCCAGTTACACGTCCTCTTTCAAATGTTGATATCTGCGTATACTGTTCCTCCGTCTGTCTGCAAGATATACTTACTGTTGAACTGAGTACGCGCAAAATCTTTATTCCCTCGTGTCGACATGTGCCCTGTTGACCATTCTTTCCAGCTGTGCGGCGATATTACGATCCAGCGTCACACACTCATCCATCTGTTGCCAAAGCTTATAATTTTGTGTTTTCCATCGATACCTGTATGAAAATCACTTAGTGATTAATTTGCATAACTCCCTACTGGTGCGTCTTTTTTTTTCCTTTCTTCGAGTGTATTTCAGAGGTTCTATGTGACATTAAAACTGGGGGTAAGATAAGAAACACCCGTCAGGAACAACGTTGATAAAGCAACAGTGTATGTAAGGTCAGGTACGTATAAAATTTAATGTGAAGACTGTCATTTTCACTTCATTCGACAAACAAGACGCAAGATAACAATGCGATATAGCGATTACATTAGTAAACGTGAAAACAATCGACAGACTATTAAATTTCATGTTAGAGTCGAACAGCATTCAGTTACAGATATTAGTGATAACTTACAAGTACCCCGTATAGAGGAGGAAGTGCGATACGGAGATTTATTACAAGTCGAAGTGTACACCAACTTGCTGACTGAGGCAATAGCATTCTAGATTAGATTAGATTAGTACTTGTTCCATAGATCATGAATACGACACTTCATAATGATGTGGAACGTGTCAGGTTAATAAAAGGTGTCTATACAAGATATTACATTACGCAAAATATTACATGACACTTAATAGTTTTAATTTTTTGTGGGGATTGGGGAAATTACCCACTTACTAGATCCAAAAATTCATCTAATGAGTAGGAGGATATGCAATTAAGAAATTCTTTTAATTTCCTTTTAAATGGTATATGACTATCTGTCAGACTTTTGATGCTTTTAGGTAAGTGCCCAAAGACTTTTGTGGCAGCATAATTTACCCCCTTCTCAGCCAAAGTTACATTTGACCTTGAGTAGTGAACATCATCCTTTCTCCTAATGTTGTAGCCATGTACACTGCTATTACTTTTGAATTCGTTCGGATTGTTAATAACAAATTTCATAAGTGAATATATATATTGTGAGGCTACAGTGAAGATGTCTAGCTCTTTAAATGAGTGTCTGCAGGATGATCTTGGATGAGCTCCACCAATTATTCTGATTACACGCTTTTGTGCAATGAACACTCTTTTACTCAATGATGAGCTACCCCAGAATATGATGCCATACGAAAGCAGAGAATGAAAATAGGCGTGGTAATCTAATTTACTCAGATGTATATAGCCAAAATATGCAATGTACCTAATAGCATAAGTAGCTGAACTCAAACGTTTCAGCAGATCCTCCGTGTGTTTTGTCCAGTTCAACCCCTCATCAATGCATACACCTAGAAATTTTGAATATTCTACCTTAGCTACCGATTTATGATCGAAGTCTATATTTATTAATTGTGTCATTCCATTTACTGTGTGGAACTGTATATACTGTGTTTTGTCAAAGTTTAATGAGAGCCCATTTGCAGAGAACCACTTAATTATTTTCTGAAAAACATCATTTACAATTTCACCAGTTAATTCTTGTCTGTTGGGTGTGATAGCTATACCTGTATCATCAGCAAAAAGTACCAGCTTTGCATCCTCGTGAATATAGAATGGCAAGTCACTAATATAT
Source organism: Schistocerca piceifrons (assembly GCF_021461385.2). Lineage (NCBI taxonomy): Eukaryota > Metazoa > Arthropoda > Insecta > Orthoptera > Acrididae > Schistocerca > Schistocerca piceifrons. The sequence continues at coordinate 350,164,646 of NC_060140.1, forward strand.
ATTAAGAACAGCAGAGGACTCAAGACCGAACCTTGCGGCACCCCATTCTTGATTGTTCTCCAGTTTGAGAAATAACCAGATTTTTGCATATTATGTGAATTGCTTACTTCAACTTTCTGCACTCTTCCAGTTAGGTATGATTTAAACCATTTGAGCACTGTTCCATTCATACGACAGTAGTTGAACTTATCTAGAAGTAGTCCATGATTTACACAATCAAAAGCCTTTGATAGATCACAAAAAATCACAACGGGTGACTTCCGGTTACTCAGAACATTTAATATTTCATTAGTGAAAGTATGTATAGCATTTTCTGTTGAAAAACCCATCTGGAAACCAAACTGACATTTTGTTAAAACTTCATTTTCACCAAGGTGTGAAGCTACTCTACAATATATTAGTTTTTCAAGAATTTTGGATAAGGTAGTCAGAAGAGATATTGGGCTGAAGTTGTTGACATCAGACTATCCCCTTTTTATGCAGTGGTTTAACAATGGCATACTTCAGTCTATCTGGGAAAATACCCTGCTTCAGAGAGCTATTACATATGTAGTTAAGAATCCCACTTATTTCTTCGGAACAAGCTTTTATTATCCTGCTGGAAATGCCATCAATTCCATGTCAGCTTTTATTCTTCAGAGAGTTTATTATCTTCCTAATTTCAGAAGGAGAGGTGTTCTTTATCAAGTTTCCATTCGCTTTGATGGTGATGCCATCATCCTATACTTTTGGTTGCCCTGTCTCCCTTGTAACTAATTCCAAATTGTTTTGATTTTGTTATCAGAGGTATTAATCTTCGACATGATGCACATGCTTCTGGACTTTTTAATATCCTTTCTTAATGTAGCACAGTAGTTTTTATAATATTTGGCTGTTTCTGGGTCATTACTCTTTCTTGTTGTTAGATATAGTTCCCTTTTGTGGTTACAAGATATTTTTATTCCTTTAGTAAGCCAAGGCTTTTGCATGGTTTCTTATAATTAGATTTAACTACTTTCTTGGGGAAACAATTTTCAAATTCTCTTACAAGTGTATCATGAAATAAGTTATATTTTAAATTAGCATCAGGTTCCTTGTACACCTCATCCCAGTCTAACTGCTTCAGATTTTCTCTCAAATTTCTAATTGTTGAGTCATTAATTGAACACACAACTCTGGAGGGTAATATTGAATTACTGAATGGAGCTATGTCATATACTGTAACTAACTGAGCATCATGATCAGAAAGCCCACTCTCAACAGGAGAAGAATTTATGTTTTTAAACCTATCTAGGTCTATAAAAGTGTTATCTATCAATGCACTGCTGTCCTTTACTACCCGAGTAGGAAAATTAATGACAGATGTCAAATTAAAAGAACCGAGCAAGACTTCCAGGTAATTCTTCATATTACACTCTTTCAGTGAATCAACATTGAAGTCCCAACAAATAATAGTTTGCTTTCCCCTATCTGACAGATAGCACAACAAGGCATCCAAGTTTTCCAGGAATAAATGAAAGTTTCCTGAAGGGGACCTATATACTGTTACAATTATAAAAGAGCCCTCCTTCAGTTTAAGTTGATAGGCACATGCTTCTATCTGTTGCTCTAGACAAAACGTTTTTGTATCGAAGCTTTCTACACAGTGATAACTTTTGACATATATGGCAACTCCTCCTCTCACCTTATTCTCTCTACTCCTATGTGCTGCTAGTTTATAACCACTGATATTTACCTTTTCCATATCAGACACAATGTGATGCTCAGACAGGCATGGTATATCTATTATATTATCAGATTCAATGTCATCTAAAAAAACAAGGAGCTCATCTACTTTATTCTTCATTCGCGGAATATTTTGGTGAAAAATGTTAACATTATTTTTTACTTAACTTTTGTGAGAATCTACTTTTATCTTTAATCCACCAATATTTTTGTTAAATATGGTAACATTATTATTTACTTTCCTGTTGTGAGAATTTTGTGAGTTTTGGACCTCTTTAGCACCTGCCTGCCTGAACTTCTCATTGGACACTTATATTAGTCTAAAAAAGAGGTATATCCATGAGTACTAGTGTCCCCCCTTATGGATTTCGCTAACAACCATTCCAGTTTACCCTTCCCTTTCCTATTGAGGTGTACGCCATGCCTTGTGAAATCCCCCCTATCAATAGGCTAGACAGGAAACAATCCAATGTCTGACAGAGTGGCCGCCCTACGCAACTAATCCAACTCCATATTTACCCTCCAGACAGAACTGTTCAACTGGGGCTGATCATGCTGCACAAAAGCAGGCACCAGCCCATCATTGGTATGGTTCGTTGCAGAGGCTCTTTTCACCAGGTCACACTCAATACCGTAGCCCTTATCCCTATCAATACTGTTACCCACTCCACCCACTATCATCACATGATCCTGCTTTGTGAAACCCTTGCACAAGGAACCTATATCTTCTACCACCTGGCTGAGACTTGCACTTAGCTTGAAATAGCTTGTGACCTGGTACCGGTCATCTAATTTTTCCTGCAAAATCTGGCCCACACCTCTTCCATGGCTGCTACCTAGCAACAGAACTTTCCTCTTACTTTCTACTTTTTTTGAAACAGTTGGTTTCCTAGTGAGATTCTGTTGCATCTTAACTAAATCCACTTCTGCTGAAGCCTCTTCCTTACTTAACTGTGGTAGCAAGGCAAATCTATTGGTTGTGCTAATTGGGAAACTGTCAGATACTGTTCTTTTTATGTGGCCCCTGTTCCCAGTTACCACTTCCCACCGCTCTTTACCCTCCTCCCCCTTAACATCTTCAGTTCCTCCTTTGCTCTGTCCAAATCAGTCTGAAGGGCTCTAATTTTCTCCTCCTGTTCAGCTATAATCCTATCTCTTGAGCAAACCCTGCAAAAGAATGGAAGAGTCTCGTTTGCTTCCCCAATTCCCACGCCGCTACAATTTCCCCAATGAAACCACATGTCACAATAGCTGCACAAAACCCCTGAACTAACTATCCTACTGCAGTTCACACACTTAGTATCCATGGTAGTTTGGAAATTAGTTAAGAGATTTACTAAGTGATAACGATAATATATTAAATACAGATGCAAAGGACACTAAATATGTGTTGGAAACTAATATGTAAGTAAACTTTTACCAAATGCACTTAAATTAGTGGTATAACGCTAAATATGCACGATCAAAAACTAGGCCTAAACAGCCGAATGTAACCAAAACGAACTTTTTGCGATAGGTGGAAGAATACATAAAAAAAAGAAAAACCTTTAATGGCAAGCTTGAAGAGCACACTAATGAACGTATTTAATTAATCTATACTTAAGATTGCGGTATAACGCTAAGTATGCACACTCGGAAAGTAAGGCAACGACGCGAAATATAAACAAAACCAACTTTTCGCGATTACTGGAATAATACGTAAATAAAAGAAAAACGTTTAATGGCGAGCTTGAAAAGCACCCTACTGAACGTATCTAATCAGTTAAACTACAGCAAATGCACTTCCAATTGCGATATAACGCTAAACATGCACACTCAAAAAATTAAGCCTAAGCAGCAGTAAGTAAACAAATGAACTTTTCGCGATTACTAGAACAATACGCAAATAAAAGAAAAACTTTTAATGGTGAGCTTGAAGAGTACACTAAAGAAAGTATTTAATTAGTTAAAAGTGTCCAACTACAATTAATTACAACCTAAATTACTTATCTTTCACGAGAGCTCTGTCTCCGTACGCGTGGCCTTGTGCAGGGCTACCAACGCCTATTCTCAATGAATAACCTAAATATAAAACCAGAAAACAATAGAAGACTTCATTCACTTTATAATACACGAAATTAATGAGATAAGACCTTGCATAAAATATATTTCAGTATAGTAGGTATTTGCTTCCTACTGTTATACATTGGATGTGTCATGCTGTTCGGCACTATAGAAATTTCTTTCCTTTCCTGCGCTTTCCATATGTTCTTACTTTCGACAATGCTGCAGAGAAACTCGCCATTCCTTACCTTATCAGTCCATCTAATTTATAACATCATGCTGTAGCAAATGATTCTATCCTCTTTTTCTAGTTTTTTCCACAGCCCATGATTCACTACCACACAATTCTGTGTTCCAACTGTACATCCTCCGAAATTTCTTACTTAAAATAAGTCCCATATTTGACATTTGTTTTTTTTTCAGTACTTCCCTCTTTGCCTCTTTTCCTGCGATTTACTTCTTCTTTGCTTCGTTCATGACTATTAAAATTTCTTAATTTAATCGTCTTCATAATCATCATTGCTGAGTTAAGTTTACCGTTAGACTCATTCCTACTATTCTTGTTTACTTTCGCCTTTTTCGATTTACTCTCAGTCCATATTCTATACTCATTAGAGTATTTATTTCATTCAGTAAATCCTATAATTCTTCTTCACTTCCACCGACGACAGCAATGTCATCAGCCAATCATGCTGTTAATAATCTTCCACTCTGAATTTTAATCCCACTCGCCAACCTTTCTTCTATTTCCGTCATTGCTCCATCGATATATACCTTGAAGAGTAGAGACGAAAATCTGTATCCCCTTCCTATAACCTTTTTAATTTGAACATGTCATTCCTAGTCTTCCATTCTTCTAGTTCCCTTATGGTTCTTGTACATGTTGCTACTTCTGTTATATAATATATATATATATATATATATATATATATATATATATATATATATATATATCGTTGTGCACCATCTTAGATTGTCGTAAAGGCACGCTACATCTCCACCATCGCTGACGTCCTCGGATATTAACCTGTCTAGAAATGACCAACGACACTGACGTCAACGACTCGCCGACAGCCCGAGCTACTTTGGAGATTGACTTTGAAAATCATAAAAGGTCAACTCTTGTAAACTAATTCTCTGAACAATACTGTAAAAACTTTGCGAAATCTGTGGTATTTTCTCGTTGTCACTGAATTCACATAATTTCAAATTATCACAGTGAATTTCATTTCTCTGTAACACTCATAATAATAATTAAAACTTATTTTGTTCGTAAAACCATTTCTTACTGTAGAAGATATGATTCTTCAAACCCATTATTGTAAATAACTACTATTTTAATTGGTGAGCTCGTAGTTGTTCAGTATTTATTTTGCATTCGCTTTTTAATTTATTAAGCATTTTCTTTTATGTTGTTTGATTATGTTAATTTTTTTGCTTGTTCTTCGTTTTTTTGTCAATTATCAAGTGGATTTTGTGTGTTGAGAAGTTGTCCAGTGCTCACCTTTACATTAGCAAACAGTAGCCCACCACATTTTACCCAGTGTGTTTGGTGCGTAAGGGATAAACATTTTTGGTTTTGACTGATATATGAACACTCATCAAGTTATAGTTTTAGGAACCTTGTTTGCGTATGTAGCGTATACTCAATTAACTCTGGGAGAAGCTAAATATTCTTAGTTTCAGTTACCCCCAAAACTTACGTAAGTGGGGAATCTGTGGAGACGTATCAGGATTCGTATCTTTTATTAGATGAACATGGTCATGTCGAACTAGATTAATATTCGAGAGGATCCTCCATTGTCATACATTGCACTGTACTGTGACAGGACAGTGTTATTTTAATTGTACTTTGACAGGATCTATTGATCTTTTGGTCTAAGTTCAAAATTTAATTTGTGGTTTAATTTGCTTTAGTCTGTTTTGTTTTGATTACGTCGACAGTACGATGAGTAAAGAGGAGGACTTGTAAACTAGCTTCCAGACATGGAGAAGTAAACCAATGGGATATAAATAAGCAGAATCTGTTGCGGAAAATGTAGAAAACGGGCCAACCACTAAACTGGAATCAAGCGTCAAAAGAGAAGTAGTTGGGAATGGAGGAATAGAATGCTTACACTGCTGTTAGCATAAACGGAAGAAGCACAGAATAAAGTTGAAGAAGGACAGAAGAAATTGGGGAAAATATGAAAAGCTTTAAGCTTTACTTTAATTTCTTGTCTAGCCTTAACTGGCTTAAACTGGAGTTGGAAGCTGGGAGGAAAAGAAAATTTCTGAAGTCGAGTTAGATGTAAATAAAGATTCTTCGAAGTTCGAAGATGATGTTGAAGAGGCTTTTAAAGAAACAGAATTTGAATTAAATGAAAAACAAAAGAAATTTGAAAATGTCATATAATATAGGGTAGAGTGCTTGAATAAAGACATTGTGAAGTCCAAGCTGATGAGTGCAAACGAGGCAAAACTGGAACGAAAGGCCACTGACATCAGATTTTTCAGGAACGTGGTAAAAAGCATCAGGCAGAAGTGGAAGCGATTAAAGAGACCAATTTTTGTAATTGGATAGGGTCGATAATTTAGAAAAAACTATGCAAACTAAAAGTTTTGTAGCACCACTGTTGGTAGAGCAGATAATGGATGGTAGTAGTTTTAATAGCACAGTGTTTGATCTTAATGGAAACATGTGTCCTCTATCTTTTATAAACAGTTGGAGAAGTCAGTTTTCTGCCCCTTACATACAGAAAGATAATCTAAGGAGCGCAAGTGCTTGCTTAGAGGGAGAAAATTTTGAGTAGGGAGCTGAGGCGCCACATAACTATGAGCATTCGAAGAATTTGTGTCAGTGTTTCTGGGTGAGCACTGGTCCAAGGAAAAACAAAGTGATGTTACAGAAGCTCTTAAGAAAGTTCAATGGTAAGATGGGAGTGAGAGGTGAAACATTCATATATCCCATAGAGTGAAAGAGATATTACTGAGGTACTAATGGGGACGTTACCACCTAGTAAAAGGTGTAGATTTAGAGGACATAATATTAATGTTAAAGATTTTCTGAATAGGGCGAGGGACGTAGATAGGTGGCAACCAAATTTCTCATTTCATGAAGGCAGAAATTATTAGTGGTACTATAAGAACAGGGATTAAATAAACAGAGCGAATTAATAAAGGCAATTGGAAGAGGAGAAAGAGGTCGAATGAGATTAGGAGTAATAAGAGAGTTTATTACAGACTGGGAGAGTCCCAGATGGGAAATGGACGCTGCAACACAGAGGACCTGTTCTGGGGTGGTTCAAGCTTTTGGCCCTGCAAATGTTACAAGTCGCTATGGTGAAACAAGAAGCTTAGTAGTCAGTATTGGTAATAATTCTAATTATGGTGTTAAGATGTGTAGAAGTGAAAATCTGATGACTGAAGATATTGTTTCTAACGTTGAGTATAGAACAGATGTGAAATCAGTAGGGTCATGTAGGGAAATGCTTTCATAGATGTATGGTGAAGTCAAAGAATATGAGGAGAAGCAAGAAGACAGAAAGAAGAAAAATGATACACTGCAAAATGAAAGTGATAATAGTGATTAGTGATAGTGGTAGTAGTGAAGAGTAAGATGAAAGAACACAAGAGAATGAATTTATTTTACATAACAGCTTGCAGGAAGAAGAGAGGAAGGAGAAGGACCACTTTCTGAAACCACTCAGGAGAAGACTACAACATCTTCCTTGGACCATGAAATAGACGTAGGTGTTGAAGAGAAAATTAATGTTTCATTATTAGTAAAGATAGCGGATTGGCAACGTGTAATGAAAAGGAAATAAATTCATGTGCAATTCAAAAAGAGTCAGAATAAGTTACAAATCCTAAATCAAGATCTGATGACTGGGCACATAGTAATACCGAGTAGGAATTATTACATGAGATACGTGACTGTGATAATAGGACAACCTTTTCTCAAAATTGGTGTCTATGGTAGAGAAGAGAAAACCCTTTTGGGTGCTGATAGTGAAATTAGTGTGGTTGTTGAGGGCCTTTGTAATGATGTCAAAGTACATAATGATGTAATATATGTGCCAGTAATTGGATTAAAAATAATGGGTGCTAGGGGCAAACTGATTGTAGATATCTCTTTGGGTATTGATTGGCTAATGGAGTGTGGAGACAGATTTGTTAGTTTGAATGTCAAAAGTATAGTGAATTTTGAGTATTTTGATGATTTGTTGGTAGATAGTAACAAACTACTATGACATCTGAATATAAATGTGTTGCCAATAGGAACTGATATTGAGGAATTATACCTTAACCTGATCTATAGCTGTGATAAAGATGAGAGTGGAATTACAGAAGAATTAAAGAACCAAATGAAGGCAGCTGAAGTATTAAATGAGCAACAGAAAGAGGAATTGAGAGAAGTTTTATGGGTAAATAGGGAAGTTTTCTCTGGCAAACTAGGTAAAGTTAAGAACTTTGAGTGTAAACAGGACACGAAACTGCGTGAGCCTTTTCAAAAATATCGTTTCCCATGTCATTTACAATAGAAGAAGCAATGTATGAATAAATAGAGATAGTGGTAGAATGTGAAGTCATAGAGAGTAAAATAAACCTTTGATCACTGTGGACACAAAAGATGGCAGTGTGAGGGTTGTTATAGATGCAGTATATTTAATACAATAGCGAGAAGAGAGACTCATCGCCCAGAAGATATGGAAAGACTATGAGGACAGTTGAGCTGGTGCTGTCAGCGAGTCGTCGATGGCCATGCCGTTAGTCTGTAATCTTTCAGCACGCAATCCAGAAACTATGGTCGTCTTGCTTTTCCTCTTGATCGTAGCCACCTATCGTGAATGTAGCAGGATTAAGCGATGTTCGTAGAATAGTATAACTGGCATATCTATAATCAGCATCGAAACAAGACACGCTTCTTTCAATTAATGCATGATCTATATGATCTATCCCAATGTTATAAGGCTTGTTAACTGTTACTAGCCACAATTGCAGATTTATAGTTTTCCTTTCGATTGTGGCTCAGCTCATTTCGCAGTTCAACCATCCATAATACGAAAGTGCGTTACATTACTTGCCATTTGAAGTAACAGTCCGCAGTTTACATCCAAGAGTCTGTGCTGTGCACAACAGTCACATCAGCTGTGCAGCAACTGGCACACTGTACGTGAGCGATTAGGGTTCAGAATATCGACTAAGCACACTAAAATGCTTTATGATATTTCTGTTTAATTACAGTCCACGGTATGCATTAAGTAGTTTGTGCTGTCTACAATCAAAACAGTGCACTTTCAGCATTCACGCAGCTTAGAAGTCTACACATGATAGTTTTTAAACGTAATGTACCGAATAGCAGGTCCCACTTATAAGCCTATGACACATGTGGTTTTCAATTCCTTGTCCACGGCCCATACCGAAATCACAAAAGGTATCACTATCCAAATGGTTATTTTACATTGTCAGTGGACACAATAAACCATAGCACTCACATGTTGTTGCTTTCTCTGTCGACCTATCGATATGGTTCTATACTGTTCAATACATTTCGCTTCACATTACACTTCTAAAAATTCCGAGTACAGTGATTTACAGTTTGATACAAAACTACAACTTCACAATAGTCTCTTCATGGAAAATGACTTTAAACAACATAATAATAAACGTCAGAAGTACAGCATCAAAACAAGATGAAAAATAACAATATCATTCATGACGACTGCGTGAGGTAAACAGAAACGTGGCTGTAGAAAGAAATTAATTTACAAAACTTATCTGGAAATAACCCGTTTAATATATAGCACGAAAATAAAGCGAAAAACAAGCAAAACGGAAGTACAGGCAAAAGAAGAAAAAGATATGTATCGTTCACATGATTTTGCCAAGCTTCTATGATCACACTTTACTTTCCCCCCACCACCAAACACTTCATATCCTTTGTCAACGTATTTTCAAATGTCACCTCCTCCCAGACGATGAACTCATTCCCGAAATCTTCAAATATCACAATTTTTACCCCATGTTCTGCTTTGCGTTTTTCGGTAACAAGGTTAATTCCAGTTTTTATGCATACGATACGTTGCTGCGTCTATACCAGAACGAGTATACGAAGTACACTCGCAGCATTTTGGGACAATATGTTTACATTACCTATGAAAGACAAATAGTGGAAGGTGGCAGGCCGCAACGAGTGAGAGGAAGTAGATCCAGTTGGGCAGCAGCCAGGCCACTAAACCAGCAAGTGACATTCCCACACCCATGCTGCAGTGGGCGAGCAGGCTGATGGCGGTCCGATGCCCCTTATCTGTCAGTTCTAGACCTGAAACAAACTATAGTTCCTTGGAATTTTTCTTTTACTATCTGTAATCTGTGGCAATGGCACTTAAATATAGAATTCATACTTTCATAGCCACGAATGTCACCTTTTCAGGCACAATACTTCTTCCATCAGATATCACCAGCAATGTGAGGCTGATGTTTGAGGATCCTGTTTAAAGGTCACTTCTCATAGGGAAAAGAGCCGTTATGGTGGAAGACATTATGCGTATAGTAGTCTTCCTGCGAGCTGGCAACAGCTTTTCGATTCTGGCTGTGTGCTGTGGAAATGGTGAGATGCAGTGACAGACAGAGGTCTAAACAGATACGGCTCTGTAGTTGGTTGGTTGGTTGATTTGGGGGAGCGGACCAAACAGCGAGGTCATCGGTGCCACTGGATTAGCCAACGATGGGGAAGAAAGTCGGCCGTGCACTTTTAAAGAAACCATCCCGGCATTTGCCTGAAGTGATTTAGGAAACTCATGGAAAACCTAAATCTGGATGGCCAGACGCGGTTTTGAACCGTAGTCCTCCCGCATGTGAGTCCGGCGTGCTAAACGCTGCGCTACCTCGCTTGGTGCTCTGTAGTCACAATGTAATGTAATAATACGACCACTGCTACGGACCAAAATTATAAATGTGTTTAATCAAAGTCATTCGATTTGACTAAGTCCTACGTCACCCAGTAGGACATGAACTGAAGAAAATCCACATCTTTTTGTGGAAAAAACACCTACCATTTTAATGGTCTCTACAGCCACCATAATAATTTATCTTGGGTCAGTCTATTTGACTAAGACCTACGTCATCCAGTAGGATATGAACTGAAGAAAATCCACATCTTTTTGTGGAAAAAAACCTACCATTTTAATGGTCTCTGCAGCCGCCATAATAATTTATTTTGCGTCAGTCACATTTTATACATTCTTAGAAATAAAATGGCGCAACACAGAGGAATTATCCGAACGAGACAGAAATCGGTGGATGTATTTGTGCAGTAAGACAAATGAATACAATTTCGGAAAAAAATGCTGATTTGTTCAGGACAAAAGAGCATCACAAACTGGGCAAGTAAATAGCACGTTCTTCCACCTCTGGCCCTTACACAAGCAGTTATTCGGCTTGATATTGATTGACAGAGTTGTTGGATGTCCGAGCACTAACAAAGAAGCTCGGAAGATATTCTCCGTAGTTGAGAACGAAACGTCAGGGAGAAGAAGTTCTACAGATCGACCACGGTAACTTAGCCGGGAAGTGTTTACTGATGAAGACGCCGGCCGTGAAAGCCTACATGGAATGACTAGAAAAGAAATTCTAGCCGTGTGCGGGAGGCCATTATCTTATTGAAATATAAGCCCAGGATGGCTTGCCATGATGAACAATAAAACGGTGCGTAGAATATCGTCGACCTTAAGCTGTGCCAAAAGGGTGCCTTTGATGCCATCCAAGGAGACACAGCTATGAAAATAAATGGCTTCCCAGATCATCACTTATACATCTACACAATACTCCACAAGCCACCTAGTGGTGGTAATTTCCGTACCAATATCTGATCCGTCCAACTCCCGAATACTGTGTGGGAAGAATGATTGTCGGTAAGCCTCTGTATTGGCTCTAATTTCTCGAATTTCCTTCTCGTGGTCAATACGCGACATGTATGTGGAGGGAAGGAATATGTTTCCCGTCGCCTCCTGAAAAGTGCTGTCCCGAAGTTTCAGTAGTAAATCTCTCCGTGATGCACAACGCCTCTCTTGTAACGTCTGCCAGTGGAGTTTGTTTAGCATCTCCGTAACGCTCTCTCGCCAGCGTGACGAAACGCGCTGCTCTCCGTTGGATCTTCTCTATCTCCTCTATCAGTCCTACCTGGTAGGGATCCCAGATAGATGAACAATACCCAAGAACCGTGAGAACAAGCACCTTATAAGCCACTTCTTTCGTGGATAACTTACATTTCCTTGAGATACTTCAGATGACTCTGAGACTGGTGTCTGCTTTTCCCACAATAAAACGGTGCGTAGAATATCGTCGACCTTAAGCTGTGCCATAAGGGTGCCTTTGATGCCATCCAAGAAGACACAGCTATGAAAATAAATGGCTTCCCAGATCATCACTTATACATCTACATAATACTCCACAAGCCACCTAGTGGTGGTAATTCCACTTAAGGTTGCTCTGGATAGTTACGCCTAGATATTTTATGTCAGACGCTGTCTCCAGCTGTTTGTCATCAATAGTGTAGCTGTACAGTAGTGGGTTTCGCTTCCTATGTATGCGCAATATGTTACATTTATTTACGTTCAGGGTACGTTCGAAATCATTGAACGCTTCTCTCTTTTGAACGCTTCTCTCTTTGCTCTCCTTACGCTCATTTTCGCTTCGTTCAGCTTTTGTTTGTCAGCTAGGTTTTTACTTCTCTTGAATCTGAAATGAAGTGCTCTTTGTTTACGTTGCGCTTTTCTAACACGGCTATTAAACCATGGTGGATCTTTACCATCCCTTAAAACCTAACTCGGAACATACTTGTCTAGGGCATATTGAACGATGCACTTGAATTTTTTCCATTTGTTCTCCACATCTTCGTCCTCATCACCGAATATTTGATGCTGACTGCTGAGATATTCTGAAATTTGTATACTGTCACCCTTGATGAGCAAAATATCTTCCTATCTTTCTTAACATTCCTTGTAGGAATAAATGCTGTTACAACCTTATGATCACTGATACCTTCCTCCACGTTAACTGATTCGATAAGTTCAGGTCTGTATGTTGTCAGAAGGTCTAAGACGTAACCCTCACGAGTTGGTTCTCCAACTATCTGCTCAAGGTAATTTTCCGACAAGACATCCCGAACAATGCCACACAATTCCCTGTCTCTGGCACCAGTTTTGATGGCATAACACTCCCAATATATACCTGGGAAGTTGAGGTCACCTACTATTACAACGGCATGATCAGGAAAATTACTAATGGTATTCTGCAAGCTCTGTCTGAAGCGCTCTACCACTACAGATCCTGAGTCAGGTGATTATAAAAGCATCCGATCACCATTTTTGACCGTTCTTTGATACTCAGTTTCACCCAGATTAATTCACATATGGAATCCGCGATAAGCGGCCTGGATTTTATCGAATTTTTTACTGTAGTAAACACGCCGTCACCATTGGCTACTAACCTATCCTTAGGATAAACATTTCGGTCTGAACTTAGGATTTCGTTGACAATGACGTCTGGGTTCAACCAGCCTTCTGTTCCCAATACTACCTGTGCATTATAACCTTCAATAAGCGATACTAATTCTGGGACCTTTCCTTGTATGCTCCTGCAGTTTACTAGAATCATATTAATCTTTCCTATCTCTGATCTCCGAGGACCAAGATTCTATGAGGTCACTGTGGCTGATTTAACAGGCAAATCGTGTTTGCTCCCAAGTAAGGGACTCCTTAACCTAAATAAGCCCCATGTGCACGCCACACGTACTCCGCTACCCTAGTAGCCGCTTCCTGCGTGTAGTGTGCGCCTTACCTATTAATCGGAATCCTACAATTCTGCCCCCGATAGCGGAGGTCAAGAAATTCGCATCCGATATCGTCGCATAGCCGTCTGAGCCTCTGGTTTAGACCTTTCACTCTGCTCCAAACCAGAGGACCACGATCAACCCTGTGTACGATACTACAAATAGATTTTCCTGCATCCTGCGTGCGTTGCTAGTCGCCTTCAACAAATCAGCCAGCCACCGAAAGTTGTTTGATTGGTGGAAGCGTAGAGCCTCGGAGTCGGCTGTCAGTTTTGCAACCTTGAAATATTTTTCTAGTTTGCTGAAGTGGATATTGCAATTAGAGTATTTCCCCCAATATGTGAACTTTGACCAAGTAAAAGGAGTAAACTACAACGGAAAGCACTTGATCTTCTGCAATATTTTCTTCCGTGCATTACTTTAAATAAGAGATGTCGACCAAATCATCTGGAGAGAATGATCGTGACATATAACAGGAGACATTAACATCCTTTGCCTTTGAATGTGGTGTTTATCGCCAATTTTAGTATTTTGTAAGCGTCGTTTACAAGCACAAGTAAACAGAGTAGTGTAATTTAGTTTCTGTTGTGAAGTATTGTCTTCATTAGTTACTTTAGTTTTAATGTAATCTACTAATAGTTGGAAATGTCCGATATTAACTTGAAAAGTATTCCCTAGAGACGGAAAGGATTGCGAGTAAATAACTACTTGTTACGCTCTACTTACCACGGAACGCCGTAAGTATTTGCTACGAACTAAATATTATTTGATTTTGGGCAAATGCTTTTAAATACGACCAAAAAGCATTAAATGCTTCCTTCTAGCATGCGTGTAGCAGCAGCAGCAGCAGAATGAGGAAATTAATAGCGATAATGAAAGTAATAATCGAAGTATTTGGTATCTTCATACTCTACAATGGTACGTCTCGATCTAAGAAACTTCTTCAAATAATGGAAACTTCAAAAGTCTTCCAATCGAGGCTGTGATGGCTATAAGCGACTCCCGCTGAAATGAGGATTCTGTGTTAGAAGCCTGCTGATAATTCAGTTGTTAAGAGAGGGCCTAAGTGTATCATACGTTACGAAACAATCATGAATGTAGCAACTGTGGGCTTAAGTGGTTTTTTGGGTTAATTTCAGTTTCTTAGTTGTGAGGTATGGATCCGATTTTCATTTCAGTCATATATTTTAAAGAAACATGATCAGATCTCCATCTCATTTAGTAATGCCAACTGAAGAACGTCAGGTTGCACCGTAAATCAGAATCCGCTTTGTAAACATCGTATCTCTTCGTGACCAACAGAGGCGCACGAGGGAGACAGGCTGTAGCGCTTACGTCACAGCACGTGACGCTGCAGGTCTTACAAGGGCCAGCAGCCGTCTCCGGCGGGGAGCGAGTAACTATTTCAAACGAGTTTAGTAATTCCTGACTGCGTGTTTAGATGCATGCAAGTTCTCCATAACACACGACAAAATTAAGACGTATCTTGCGTCCTTTTCAATTAAACATTGCTTTCCTATATGCAGTACTTAGCTGCAGATAATAACAAATAAGGTATCTGTATTTTCTTTAGTTTTCGTGCTTCCCGAGAAAATAAGAAAAGCTGGAGACGAAGCATTCTAATGGGGCTTGGAAGAAGTTTCGAGACGTCAGGCCACATATAACTAAACAAACAAGACTTAAAAAACATTACCGAACTGCAGTGCTCCCCGAAATGTAACAACGTTGGATGGTGTAATATGAAACTGAAAGGCAAAAACTGTTCATACTGTTATCATCGATATACTTGAAAAAGATGTTAAACCATTTCTTTAGAAAGTAATATTAAAAAGTCAACATTTAATAAATACTCATTTCTTTTCCGAGATCTGTATGAGAGTAAACTGGCGAAGTCTCTGGGATAATTTGTACACTTTATTATCCATTGGCCATGAACTGGATAATTTATTCTTTCGCATCTGGAGAAAAATATAGTTACCTACATGTCAGACATCTGAAGCAGAAACAGGTAATTTTAAATTGTTAACTAAATTTTTCTGTACCATCGTAAGCTCAGGCTATCTGTCTTACACTTGAAAATTGGCTCAGTAGTTTAATGGCATTTCCTGGAGTGAGTGATAAATGTCTCTCTACATTGCTAATTAACAGCTGGGAATAATTTATTAAATAGTTTACTTAACATACTTCTATTTTAATCAATTATTCTTCAAAATAAGAAATAATAATCAGTATTTCACCACCGCGATTTGCTTTGAAAAACCCAGTTACTCAATTAACTATTTTTTATGTGATCTAAGGAAGTTTGGTATAGAAAATGTTCTGAATGACAAAATATCAAGTAGTGACGGAATACTCTAACGGTGGAACTCATGTATATTTACCTAAAAGTATTATTGTAATTTCACCTTTTCACTAAAAGTGTTTTAGATGGAGAGAAGAAATTTTCCGAGATTAGCGAAAATATCGAAAAAAAGACGCACCAAGGAGGAACTATCCAAATGGGACGGAAATCAGTGCATGGAAAACGGCGCTCAGGCTGATGCCGTGTTCCTTGATTTCAGTAAGGCATTTGACACCGTCCCGCATTGCCGTTTAATGAAAAAAATACGAGCTTAGGGAGTATCGGAGCAGACCTGCGACTGGAATCAAAACTTTCTAGCAGATAGAACTCAGCACGTCGCTCTTAATGGAACTAAATCGCCAGATGTAAAGGCAATATCCGAAGCACCACAGGGAAGTGTGATAGGACCGTTGCTGTTCACAATATATATAAATGATCTAGTAGAAAGCGTCGGATGCTCTTTAAGGCTATTCGCAGATGATGTAGTTGTTTATACCAAAGTAGCAACACCAGAAGACAGTAAGAATTTGCAGAACGACCTGCAGAGAATTGATGAATGGTGCAGACTCTGGCAGTTGACCCTGAACGTAAATAAATGTAACATATTGCGCATACATAGGAAAAGAAATTCAGTACTGTACAGTTACACTATTGATGACAAACAGCTGGATACAGCGTCTGCCGTAAAATATCCAGGTGTAACTATCCAGAGCAATTTTAAGTGAAATGGCCATATAAAACAGGTAGTAGGAAAAGCACACATAAGACTCAGATTCGTCGGAAGAATCTTAAGGAAATGTAAGTTATTCACGAAAGAAGTGGCTTGTAAGGTGCTTGTTCGCCCGATTCTTGAGTATTGTTCATCCATCTGGGATCCCTGTCGGGTAGGACTGATAGACGAGATAGAGAAGATTCAACGAAGAGCGGCGTGTTTCGCCACAGGATGGTTTGGCTGGCGTGAGAGCGTTACGGAGATGCTAAAGAAGCTCTACTGTCAGACGTTACAAGAGAGCCGTTGTGCATCACGGAGAGATTTACTACTGAAATTTCGGGACAGCACTTTTCAGGAGGACTCAGACAACATAGTACTTCTCCCCACCCCCCACATACAACTAGCGTATTGACCACGAGGAGAAAATTCGAGGAATTACAACCAACACAGAGCCTTACCGACAATCATTCTTCCCACGCACTATTCGCGACTGGAACAGAGTTGGAGGGATCAGATAGTGGTACCGAAAGTATCCTCCGCCACACGCCATTAGGTGCCTCGCGGAATATGATGTAGAAATTCTAACTCTGTCGAACTCCACTTCCAGTTGACTGATATAGCAGAAGATTGTTTACCACCGCTCTTTCTCACCAGAAAATATGCTGTTCGCTTACTGGGCGCTGTAACTATACTGCAACAGTAATTTCATGTCTAAGCAATGCATACGAATTGCAGAATTTAATAGTGCCGTAGCTTCCAGTGTTGTATATTTCTGACCTAAACTGGCTCTGCATCATTGCAGGTCTGAGGCACTGCAACGTCATACTGACACCAATAGTGTGCCCGTACTGCCAACGTCGGTATTCGTTTCACCTGATTTTGTAGCTACTGAATTTCAAGGCAAATGACCTCTCAACATGAGAGGATTCATTCCGTTCCTCCTTCCCTTCTGGAAGATTACTTTTCTGGTAAGCAACCTTTTTCTCTTCTAACCAGCGAAATACGACAAAATGCGGCCAGTAATTGCCTCACAAACCGCTATTCAATGCTGTTAAGGAGATTTCCTTTAACATAGTCGTAAGTGAAGGAATGTAATTTAAAACACTTTCAGGAGGAAATTCGCAAACTTAGCGAATAAGAAAACCTTATTGGCCAGGAAGCAAAAGGTTTAAAAACAATGTCTGCACAGTCAGGACCAGGGCGATCTTGTCGTCTGATAGTGCTGCATTATAGTTTGATTAAGAGGTATCACACGTTGTGTTCCTTTAGATGTGGAAATCGTTAATTGGAACCTAGTTTAACATCTAAGGGTATACAAAATGATTAACAACAGAAGGCTGAGTTCATGAGTTCACACCGAAACTGAGGTGTATTTATAACGGGGAAAGCAGGGTAGACCATTTGTCCCTGCCTTCTTCCAATGGACATTGGAAGTCATATACACAAATGTTTACAATGCTACGAGTACTTTGAACGTTACAATAGACGTTGTCGTCCTAAACCGATTACAAACTGTCTGATTTACCTACTCCACTATTTTACCACTTGCATGAAGCGTTTCTGTGGTGCAATATGTGAGGTAACACAGGTAATTTAACCGTTAAGCTCTCATAATAGTGTTATTATTATTATTATTATTAGTATCTACATCTACGTCTACATCTACGTGATTACTCTGCTATTCACAATAAAGTGTACAGGCTAAAAGTATTATGCCCCTACTAATATCTAAAGGGATTTATTCAACGTAGCATAAGGAATTTCATCGGTCACATGTCTAGTATATATGGTAAGTTAATATCAGATTTTAAAAGGTATTTTATTGTAGTTAAGAGTAACTGTTTAACATTTTGGTGATGATTAAATAATGTGTTTATTCATTTTGAAGTGAGTACTTAAAAGTTTTGGACATTTGAAAAAGTCAGTAATAAGATAACGTTAAGGTATATTAGTGTAAACTTAAATTGGTATGAATTACATGCACGTAACTTAAATAGTACATGAGTTACTGGAGGTCAAAGTAGCCGATTACTATCGATCGCGTCAGGCCATAACTACCCTACAGTTACACGTAGAAACGGTAGCATCATGCTTATAAATATATTTATTCATCTGTGTCTTTGTTTATATCCAATATATGCTATTCATGAAGAAATTGGTCAATTATTTAATGTGTTTTAGAAAGCACAGAGACGTTAGGCTACTTGCATACTTTTGCTTGATATTCCTTTGATATATGTCTATTTAATTTGTTTATGTATTTAATAACGTGTGTTAAAGCGTGTTTATGGTTACGCCATTGGAATATTTACCGGTTGATTATAAAGTCAGTATAAATTTGAAAACTGAATAAATCACGGAATAATGTAGATAGAGAGGAATGACATGGGGTTTTATTAGAACCAAAAAAATACAAAAGTTCAAAAAATGTCCGACAGATGGCTCTTCATCTGATCAGAACAGCAATAATTAGCATAACAAAGTAAGACAGAGCAAAGATGATGTTCTTTACAGGAAATACTCAATATGTCCACCATCATTCCTCAACAATAGCTGTAGTCGAGGAATAATGTTGTGAACAGCACTGTAAAGCATGTCCGGAGTTATGGTGAGGCATTGGCGTCGGATGTTGTCTTTCAGCATCCCTAGAGATGTCGGTCGATCACGATACACTTGCGACTTCAGGTAACCCCAAAGCCAATAATCGCACGGACTGAGGTCTGGGGACCGGGGAGGCCAAGCATGACGAAATTGACGGTTGAGCACACGATCATCACCAAACGACGCGCGCAAGACATCTGTCGGACATTTTGAGAACTCTGGTTTTTTTTTCTAATAGAACCCCATGTCATTCCAAGCATGTGTGTCAGTTTTTACCTCTCTATCTACATTATTCCGTGGTTTATTAAGTTTTCAAATTTATACTGACTTTTTAATTCCCCAGTATTTAATTTCAAGTTATTTAAATGTAACTCCAGTATTTCGTATGTGTTTAAATATGTCTGTGAGTGTACGTTGGGCTGGAGACATGGCGTGAGCGCTCTAGCCAATCACAGCGCTCATGAATGGAGAGACTGGATGGTACCAGGAGAGGAGTTGGGGATAAAACGACGCGAAGGACACACGGTCGCGAGAGAGACTTGAGGTGTGGAGCGGTTTGCGCGTGGTCGCGAGAGATAGAAATACTTCGGAATGCCGTCTTGTAAACTTGTGAGATTTCCCGGGTTTCTGCAGTGAAGACGTAGTATGCGTTTAGAAGTGAATATCTCGCGTTCATAATTAATTAAGTGCAGTAGGCATCTGTTGTTTCCTTATTATTCAACTTATATTTTATTTGATCGCTGGACCATCGACACCAATAAGTGTTTGCAGAAATATACCGCATTCTCAAAAGAACTTCTACTATCGTAATCATCATTTAAAGTCGTTAAGATAGTATCTGCAGATTTTATTTAATTGCAATCTTTCATTTATAAATTTATATGTTACACTCATAATTCGCAATTGCCGAGTGATAGAAACCTTCGACTATTCGATTCATGTGTGCATTCTTATCGTATACTAAAGACTCAGCAGTATTTGGCCTGTAATGCGGCAACTACGTATCCCAGCCCCTAGACAACGAAATCAGCCAAAACTTTTAATATTGCAACGTTGAGTCAGGGGGTACGTAGTTGAGGGCCACCTCATTTCATTCATCAAATTGTTTGAAATCCCACAGGCTATCGTATTTTAGTTAACTGCGTTACCTCACATATTACACAACAGAAGTCTATAACAGCGCTTCATTCACGTGGAAGGGTAGTCGACCAGGTAAAGTGGTAAGTGTGTAATATTCGGGTTAGAACTCTGCCGCTTCCATCAATTTTCATTCGTAGTAAACAAAGAACTGTTAGATTAGGACGACAACGCACTTTTGGTATTGTAAACATTTGTGTATGCGGCTTCCAATGTTCACTGGAACAAGGCTAGTACAAACGGCTTTTCCTGGTTTCTCTGCTATAAGTACACCTCAGTTAGAGGATAAACTCAGCCTTCGGTTGTGAATCGTTTTGTATTTGTAGCAGTACCATACCCTTATATGTTAAACTCGGTTTCAACTAACGCTTTCCACAGGTACAGGAACACAACATGTGATACATCATAGGTAAACTACAATGCAGTGCCAATGGCTATAAGTGCTTGGATTCAATCCGTTTCCAGAACAAAAAAGTTCGTCATGTCG
Source organism: Schistocerca piceifrons (assembly GCF_021461385.2). Lineage (NCBI taxonomy): Eukaryota > Metazoa > Arthropoda > Insecta > Orthoptera > Acrididae > Schistocerca > Schistocerca piceifrons. The sequence goes on from NC_060140.1 coordinate 350,185,485, forward strand.
TTTAAAGTTGAGACATGGACAAATAATTACTCAATCACGACTGCAAAGAAAGTACTGGTGATCCGATGTTAATTTTGAAAGCGCATGTTGCTATTAATCGGGTTGTTTTTAACTGGCTATTTCAAAATTCAGTATATGGCCAAACGCACAAATCAGGAAGAACGTTTCGCAGGTGTGGATAAACCTTATAAAGAGCAAAATTTCTTCGAACTGTTAGAGAACTTCAGAAGTCTAGATATTGTCTCTAAATTTCTTGTTCGTAAAAATATTTAATTTTATTTAAAGATTGCTGGAATGGCTTATGCAACGGAGCTAGTTAACTCAAATTCTAATGAGTGTGGTACTGATTTTGAAATGTCACTTACTGTAATGAAATTGAGTTTAGAAGTGTCAAGGACCATCTCATCTCTAACGACGCATTTTCTAGTATTCGCAACATAATGGTTTTGATTACATCTGGACTGATTACCTTAAAGAACAGTGTTCTCTAGTGATATCTTGCGGTATTCATTTTGTGTAGTCGAACGACTGTAGTGCAGAGATATTAGAGGACCGGCACGACAGCTGCGTTATGTGGGATGCATGCATATCAGGCGAAATGCATTTCAGGTAGTTCGGATGCTTTTGCGTATGATAGCACATTCTCAGAAGTTTCTTCCTCAAACTAAGGCCTATGTTTGATACTAGCAGACTTCTCATTGTGAGGAATTCTCTATTTGCCTGTGCTACTCTGCTTTTTATGTCCTTGTTTCGTCCTTCATGGGTAATTTTGCTTCCAAGGCAGAAGAATTCATTAACTTCGTCTACTTCGTGATTACTTCTTTTGATATGAAGCTTCTCACTATTCTCATTTCTGCTACGTGTCATTAACTTTGTATTTGTGCGGTTTACTGTCAATCCATATGCTATAGTCATTACGCTGTTCATTCCATTCAAGAGATCCTGCAATTCTTCAATATTCATTCAGGATTCCAATGTTGTCAGCGAAGCTTATCATTGACATCCTTTCATCGTGAATTTTAATTCCACTCTTCTACCTTTCGTTTTTTTTTTTTTTTTCATTTCCGTCATTGCTTCTTCAATTCATAGATTGAACACAACTTTTCTCTCGGTATTTCAGTCTTATTGTTCCCTTTTGATTCTTGTACATACTCCATATTAAGCTCCTTTCTGTATAGCTTACTACTGTTTTCCTCTGATATTAGAACATCTTACACCATTTTACAGTTTCGAATTCTTGTCTTCGTGAGGTCAACGAATACTGTGAGGGTGTCTTGATTTTTCTTCGGCCTTGCTTCCATTATTAAGCGCCACGTCAGGATTGCCTCTCTGGTGGCTTTACCATTTTCGGAAGTATATTGTCTTTTAAGGTCTAATTGTGCAGAAGTGAAAGGATTTTAAGCTGATTGTTTTAAAACAAAATGATAATAAGAACAATGAAAATTGTGTTATTTATTTAGAAAAACAAGTTACACCAAACAGCTAGCAACCATTCGCCACGATGACTGCCAGTCCCAATGCGTGCTGTATTTTACACCAGGGCAGACAATTTCACTGTACTCATTCAAACATTAATTATGTTTGTTGTATGGCGATACAATTAGATAAGATATTAGCCGCCACTTTATTTTCAGTGTCTATCGGATTTCATGCAGCAGAGACTTTGTATAACCTCAAAAGAAAATATTTATAGTAGTGAAGTTTTCACTTTCGAGTCCAACGATGAGGTGATTGTTCAGGGTGTAAGAACAATGATATTGAAATGGGCTGGTGCACTGTTGGGATTAAACCGCATTCGCTAGCTATCAACAGGAAGTACATATCGTTAAAGTCCTTCTGGGAGGACTTATAACATACCTCTTCAATGTTGCAAATCACATGGCTTTCATCACACCGGACGGTCGTGATTATTTGGAAGTGAGCAGCACCGAATGGAATTCCAAATACTAAGATTCACAGTTTTTACTTAGCTGACTGCTTTGGTGAAGGCTTCGTCATCTTCTTTAGTGACATGGTAATGTCTGCGGATGGCCTAGTACGTAGAACACAAACTGAAATGATTGCGAAAATCTGGTAATTCTCAAATTATAAAATGAATTAAAGTATGTGAACTTTCAAACGTTTCTATTCAGAACTCTTGTCACATTGTTATGGCACTATATGACCTAACAATTCGAACAATACGTCTGCTTTCTGCAGCCTCACCCAAAGTCTTGATCACCAGTCAACACAGCTTCACGTCAAGTCCCTGTACGATGAAGTAACATATTTAGCGAAATTTGATAGACTGGAATTTGCAAAATTTTATTTTAGAACTTCAACATTGCTCTGAACATATGGAAACAAATGTTTAAGCATAAAATGACTATTTCTTGTATACAGGGTAACAGGTTTTGAACTATACGAAAACAAACGTAAATTAGTTAAAAACTACGGCGTCCACACACTTTATTCAACATGTAATCGTCACTACAGATATTCGGATTTAGGTTATAGCATGTTCTATATGCCGGCCGCCATTGGCGACGATGTGGCGCAGTTGAATAGCGAAATTTTGCATGACTCGTTGAAGTGTCGGAACATCGATGCTGTCGATGACCTGCTGATTTCAGCTCAGCAATGGTTTTGGGGTTATTGCTGTACACCTTGTCCTTAATGTAGCCCCACAAAAAAAGAGTGTCACATGCATGCAGATCCGGAGAATATGGCGGCCAACTGAGGTCCATGCTAGTGGCCTCTGTATGCCCCAGAGGCAGAATGCGGTACCTACAATGCTCTTCCAGGCCATAAAATACTCTCCTGCTTCGACGGGGTCGCGCTCCGTCTTGCATTAACCAAATCTTGTTGAAATCAATGTTACTTTGGATAATGGGAATGAAATCATCTTCCAAACCATTCACATTCCGTTCGGTAATCACGGTGTCATCGAGAAATATCGCATCGATTATTCTGTAATTGGACGTTCACACCACACAGTCACCCGTTGGGGTTGAAGAGACTTCTCGATCGCAAAATGCGGATTGTCTGGCCCGTCCCGTCCCCCCTCCCCCCCTCCACATGAGGCAATTTTGATTATTGACGAACCCATCCAAATGAAAGTGGGCTTCGTCGCCAAACCAAACCATAATGCGCGTAGTAATTCCCATCATTCCTCGCGGCCAATAGTGCAATTTGACGACCTACCTCAAACTGTTCAGAAGTTATGACGATTTTATTCAAGATACTTAAATAATTGTCACCCTGTACTTAGCTTTTGTATCAAAATTTATTTTGTAAACGAAGATATCAATACCAGCTAGTATAATGACTTTTCTGGAGACTAGAAATCTACTCTGTAGGAATCAGCATGGGTTTCGAAAATGACGGTCGTGTGAAACCCAGCTCGCGCTATTCGTCCACGACACTCAGAGGGCCATAGACACGGGTTCCCAGTTAGATGCCGTGTTTCTTGACTTCCGCAAGGCGTTCGATACAGTTCCCCACAGTCGTTTAATGAACAAAGTAAGAGCATATGGACTATCAGACCAATTGCGTGATTGAATTGAAGAGTTCCTAGATAACAGAACGCAGCATGTCATTCTCAATGGAGAGAAGTCTTCCGAGGTAAGAGTGATTTCAGGTGTGCCGCAGGGGAGTGTCGTAGGACCGTTGCTATTCACAATGTATATAAATGACGTTGTGGACAACATCCGAAATTCACTGAGGCTTTTTGGGGATGATGCTGTAGTATATCGAGAGGTTGTCAAAATGGAAAATTGTACTGAAATGCAGGACGATCTGCAACGAATTGACGTATGGTGCAGGGAATGGCAATTGAATCTCAATGTAGACAAGTGTAATGTGCTGCGAATACATAGAAAAAAATATCCCTTATCATTTAGCTACAATATAACAGTTCAGCAACTGGAAGCAGTTAATTCCATAAATTATCTGGGAGTACGCATTAGGCGTGATTTAAAATGGAATGATCATATAAAGTTGATCGTCGGTAAAGCAGATGCCAGACTGAGATTCATTGGAAGAATCCTAAGGAAATGCAATCCGAAAACAAAGGAAGTATGTTACAGAACACTTGTTCGCCCACTGCTTGAATACTGCTCACCAGGGTGGGATCCGTACCAGATAGGGTTGATAGAAGAGATAGAGACGATCCAACGGAGAGCAGCGCGCTTTGTTACAGGATCGTTTAGTAATCGCGAAAGCGTTACGGAGATGATAAACTCCCGTGGAAGACTTTGCAGGAGAGACGCTCAGTAGCTCGGTACGGGCTTTTGTTAAAGTTTCAACATACCTTCACCGAAGAATCAAGCAGCATATTGCTCCCTCCTACGTATATCTCGCGAAGAGACCATGAGGATAAAATCAGAGAGATTAGAGCCTACACAGAAGCATACCGACAATCCTTCTTTCCACGAACAAAACGAGACTGGAATAGAAGGGGGAACCGATAGAGGTACTCAGGGTACCCTCCGCCACACACCGTCAGATGGCTTGCGGAGTATGGATGTAGATGTAGATGTAGATGTAGTGATACGAGGCCGTTGGGATCCAGCACGGCGTTCCGTATTACCCTCCTGATCCCACCGATTCCATATTCTGCTAACAGTCACTGGATCTCGACCAACGCGAGCAGCAATGTCGTGATACGATAAGCCGCAATCGCGATAGGCTACAATCCGACCTTTATCGAAGTCGGAAACGTGATGGTACGCATTTCTCCTCCTTACACGAGGCATTACAACAACGTTTCACCAGGCAACGCCTGTCAACAGCTGTTTGTGTATGAGAAATCAGTTGGAAACTTTCCTCATGTCAGCACGTTGAAGGTGTCGCCACCGGCGCCAACCCTTATGAATGCTCTAAAAAGCTAATCATTTGCATATCACAGCATCTTCTTCCTGCTGGTTAAATTTCGCGTGTGCAGCACGTCATCTTCGTGGTGTAGCAATTTTAATGGCCAGTACTGTAGTTAGCCCTCAATCGCGATGGTGTTCCGCCAGTGCCGATCATTTCTTATGCTGCGAGCTAACATTACAAAGATGTTCGGGTCAGATGCGATTCCTCTTCGTCGAAATGTCTTGGCTCAAACTCGTCTAGGGGTTGAAACGCACGTGTCTCATTACACGCCCTAATTAGACACTTGTGGCCCTTTGGTTAAATTGTCTGGCTGATGGCAAGTTTGCGAAATACAAAATTAATATAACGTACAATAACAGTAATAATAATACCGGGAACAAAATTAACGACCCATAAATGATGTAGGCCACATAGTTGCGATTTGGTTAGAATAATATTTATTCAGAAAGCAAACTAACAGCGAAAGTGGTCGTATTCAGAGTTACTGTTACACTCGAGCGCGAATCCATTTGACACAGTTCGATCATTCACAGTCCCATCGCGAATTACAAGTCCAATACTCCACCTCGTTAACTACGCGAAAAGCTAAATATTACACCAGGAACGCGGCCGCTCACCGCTCAGAGACTGAGTCCTGCGATACCACACAACGCGAAATTTTCTAAGTCGTTTCACTTTCTAGCTACCTAAAGACCGACTATCCGCTTTCGCGTCTCAGTCTCAATCGTCCCCTTTGGGGTCTAGACCAGAACTGTCCACTCTGGTGTCTCCACCAGCAGTCATTCTCTGCCCATCTCCGGCCGCATCTCAAGTGTGCCGAATATCGTCGCTCAACTGACTAGTGCAGTACCCTTTCTTGAAGCCGTCCATCTGATTGGCTACAGCTTATTACACGTTACTTTACATTTTAACATATTTAAATAATCAAAGCCTGACCACTTTCATGTTCTAAATAAAGTAAAAATAATAACCATTACCTAATAAACGTTAAATTCTTTTACATAAAACCAATAGAATGTCCTTCTTACCGTTGAATGCCACGGCCAGAAGCCTTACACCAATGTGCTTTCTGATAAATAAATGAAGAATAAAAGTAACTATTATGCACTAAACTTTACAACAAATATTCTACTACGTAATGATTCAATAAGGTGTCATGCTGTCATCGTTCAATGTCTTTTTTTGTGTGGAGGAAATGATGATCTGATGCTTTACTGAAAATACTGATAATTTAAATTCACTATATATTTAAAAAAATAAACTTACAGAGTCGATATTAACAACATTTGTCATTTTAATGATTCTCCTCTATATTCAGATTTTAGCATTCAGGTCTTTGTTACAAAACTTGTTAATTTCACTTTAACAGTAAATCCTAAACTATTATAGGTATGATCAATATTCAAGTTTTATTGGAATCACCATGAAAATTTAGGAAGGATGGCAGATTAAAATGACTGTGGCTTCATTCCCTGAATTACTACAGAATTAAATAGTTTTCATTAATATTTCCATTTATGGCCGATCTTAGGTCCGCCATGTTTAACACTCTACGTCTCCCTGGCGACAAACGGCTTCTACGGGATTTCCCTGTGATGTAGGTCCTCGTCTGTCTCAATCACAAACTAGTGCTTAGGCTTCATTCAGCACAATAGACGCCTGCGAATTTCCCCATCCCGTGGCGAATCTGCGCTCTTTGTGGCACTCACTCCAGGACGACAGGGTTCGTTTCACAATTCCTGTAGGATGACTCTTTCGGCCATATATTTAAATGAGAGCGAAATGCTCGTTAACTCACAGTGCCCAAATCGAACATAGAGGTCAAGCTCTGCTATCAAGGTTCTAATAGGTGTCTGGTTTCCCCAGTGCATGCATGTCACTGTACTTCATATGCACAAAAGGTGTTAAGGGCTTTACTCATATCCTAGTGGAGCCTACGACATCCTTGGACTTGCAGCATCTCCAGAAAACTGGTGTCATGCCTTCTCATCACCAGGAGCTGTTCTTTTATTTCATTTTCTGTATCTACATTCTAGCTGAACTTCGTTCCACTTCTTATTGCTCCATAGCCGTATCTGTTGGGTTTGCAGGTTATATGCAACTCTTTCGATTCTTGCAACTTTTTTTCTTTTTTTTTCAGTGATGCGGTGGGCTCGAGCACTCTTCGTGTGTCGGGTGGAAAACTTCCGATCCCAGAGATGATGAGATTCGGTGTATAAATACCGGCTGATGTGTTACGTTCCCGGTAGACTTTTTCTCCTAGTTTGCCGTTGAAAGTTCTCTAAACCTCCATATCCTGAAACAGAATCGCACCGTTACTTTGTTGTTCTAGAGTCAACTCGATGCTCTTACGCACGCTGTAAATATGCTGCTTATCATTGTGACCGTATGAGGAATGAGCCGTCCACGTATCGAACCCAGTAGCGTGGACGGAACTGCGCAGAGCATTATGGCAGTTTGTTCAAATGTTTGCATAAGGACGTCGGTTGTTCTTGGAAAGAGGGTGGATCCTGTTATGATACTCGTCGTCAGTTGTTATGATGACTGGTCGCAAATGCTAAATAGAAACATATACTGCAGATTTGGCAGTGAATTTGCTAAGGAGCTGGCTGCATAGCCTGTATCTGCAAAGGTTGAAATAATTAGTAGTCGTTGGTAAAAAGTAATATACATTGTATATAACTTTTCTTACAGGCTTCTTCACATGCTGCATACATATAATTACAAACAGATATCTAGAGAGGCATTACTTATCCCATACTTGACCAAGCGCCTTGTTAGAGGTTGCTTCCTATCAGCTGAAGGCTATGCTACATTCCTAGTTGACGTCCCTGGCAAGAGTGGACGAGAGCTCGCTAGATACTTGTCACAAGCCGGGGAGCGGCACTAGCGGCGCTAGTTGCGACTAGCGGATCCAGCAATATCTATTACGGTCCGCGGTCAATATCTGCAACCTCTAACAAGTGTGGTATCGAACGTTGATATCTCAGATCCCATTGCCAAACCGTATGTTCACGCATATTTACCAAGCCATGCGAAATAATTTTGAAAACTTCGCCACATCAGAACTACAAAACGACGAAGAAGGAGCGAAACGAGCAGCTTCAGAGGCCAAAGAAAATCACCACCAAGTAAAGAAGGTGACAAAATCACCTACCACCTGGGCCGAGCGCGGTGTAGGGCAGGTCAGGATATAGAACACTACAGGTGTGTGTAAGATAAGAATGGTCATCGACTCCACAGCAGCAAGATGATTCATGGACGTTAATGAGAGTATCCCAGTGAAATGTCCAATACTGAATTCCCCCACTCACCAATACCAAAAGGCAGTGTCACGATTCGACCAGTGCAACGTATCACAACAGATGAGGTCACTGTTGCCATTCGTCAGATGAAAAATTGCAGACATAGCGTAAATTAAGGGGCTTAACGACGAAGTGACCACCTGGCAGGCAGAATTCTTCAACTACATCATTCACTTTGACCATATACCCACAGATCATTTAGGATCATAGCGCCTAATTTAAAGACCAGGGTGGCCATGTTGAATGTACCAACTACCCCCCGGTTCGGCTCCTCTCCCATGCTATGAATACATCCGAACGTATCCTTGATGACAGGCTGCAGAACATAGTCCAGATCTTAATAAATTAGTGTGGATTTGCGAAGGAATGTGGCACGATTGACGCACTTTTTGCTGCGAGCCCATTGATGCAGAGATTCTGCGACGGCAAAAAATACAAACAAATCTCTGTTTACAATAACCTACATGTGTCTTTTAGATGACGACACTGAACGTAGGTAGTTAATTAAACAGCAACCCTCAGAAAAAGTTGAAAGTACGTAGCTGAAAGTATAATAACTCTCGTTTCTTACATGTATGAGCTTGGGAGAGCCAGTCGTGACTAAACTCTACCATAGGGTGAGCAAGATGTATGAAACAGGCGAAATTCCCTCAGACTTCAAGAAGAATATAATAATTCCAATCCCAAAGAAAGCAGGTGTTGACAGATGTGAAAATTACTGAACTATCAGTTTAATAAGTCATATCTGCAAAATACTAACGCGAATTCTTTACAGACGAATGGAAAAACTGGTAGAAGCCGACCTCGGGGAAGATCAGTTTGGATTCCGTAGAAATGTTGGAACGCGTGAGGTAATACTAACCCTACGACTTATCTTAGAAGAAAGATTAAGGAAAGGCAAACCTACGTTTCTAGCATTTGTAGACTTAGAGAAAGCTTTTGACAATGTTGACTGGAATACTCTCTTTCAAATTCTGAAGGTGGCAGGGGTCAAATACAGGGAACGAAAGGCTATTTACAATTTGTACAGAAAACAGATGGCAGTTATAAGAGTCGAGGGACATGAAAGGGAAGCAGTGGTTGGGAAGGGAGTGAGACAGGGTTGTAGCCTCTCCCCGATGTTATTCAATCTGTATATCGAGCAAGCAGTAAAGGAAACAAAAGAAAAGTTCGGAGCAGCTATTAAAATCCATGGAGAAGAAATAAAAACTTTGAGGTTCGCCGATGACATTGTAATTTTGTCAGAGACAGCAAAGGACTTGGAAGAGTAGTTGAATGGAATGGACAGTGTCTTGAAAGGAGGGTATAAGATGAACATCATCAAAAGCAAAACGAGGATAATGGAATGTAGGCGAATTAAGTCGGGAGATGCTGAGGGAATTAGATTAGGAAATGAGACACTTAAAGTAATAAAGGAGTTTTGCTATTTGGGGAGCAAAATAATTGGTGATGGTCAAAGTAGAGAGGATATAAAATGTAGACTACCAATGGCAAGGAAAGCGTTTCTGGAGAAGAGAAATTTGTTAACATCTAGTATTGATTTAAGTGTCAAGAAGTCGTTTCTGAAAGTATTTGTATGGCGTGTAGCTATGTATGGAAGTGAAACGTGGACGGTAATAGTTCGGACCAGAAGAGAATAGAAGCTTTCGAAATGTGGTGCTACAGAAGAATGCTGAAGATTATATGGGTAGATCACATAACTAATGAGGAGGTATGGTGGTGGTAGTGGTTAGTGTTTAACGTCCCGTCGACAACGAGGTCATTAGAGACGGAGCGAAAGCTCGGGTTAGGGAAGGATTGGGAAGGAAATCGACCGTGCCCTTTCAAAGGAACCACCCCGGCATTTGCCTGAAACGATTTAGGGAAATCACGGAAAACCTAAATCAGGATGGCCGGAGACGGGATTGAACCGTCGTCCTCCCGAATGCGAGTCCAATGTGCTAACCACTGCGCCACTTCGCTCGGTGAGGAGGTATGGAATAGAATTGGGGAGGAGTTTGTGGCACAACTTGACTAGAAGAAGGGATGGGTTGGTAGGACATGTTCTGAGGCACCAACGGATCACCAATTTAGTACTGGAGGGCAGCGTGGAGAGTAAAAATCGTAGAGAGAGACCAAGAGATGAATACACTAAGCAGATTCAGAAGGATGTAGGCTGCAGTAGGTACTGGGAGATGAAGAAGCTTGCACAGGATAGGGTAGCATGGAGAGCTGCATCAAACCAGTCTCAGGACTGAAGACCACAACAACAACATGACGTTAATATTTTGGTAGTTAAACTTCTGGATTACGAAAATATGCAGCTTAAGTTATACAGAACATTGCTTATGTGTCACGGTGTGTTTGTGTGTGAGAGATGTGCAAATAACTTATAGCACTTAATTCGAGGATCCATTGTGTCTTGTACCAAGTTGGCACAAACATCAAACCTCAGTCGGTTTTCGGCCCCAAATGTAATTAACCCCAAGCTGTACCAGTAGTGAGAATAAGTGAGCGATGTGTGTTTTGTACTGTTATAGACCAAATCTTTATGTAGTCATGACAAATAACGCAGGCAGTTTTTGATTTCTATGAACTGTTATTTTACTTTTGGTGCAAAGCCCAAATTATCATCCGTGGGCCAGATATCGAACTTTTGTACACGGTACAGAGATACAATTCTTTATGGAATCATGTCCAAATACATTACTTCTCCAGAGACTAGCGCAGCAAGCCTTTCAACATTGACTGAAGTTCTTTCCCTACAATCTATCTAGGAGGCTACGTGTGAGTGTGACTGTGTGTGTGTGTGTGCGTGTGTGCGTGTGTGTGTGTGTGTGTGTGTGTGTGTGTGTGTTTGTGTGTGTGATATGTAAAACTAACAATGTGCAACTTTATTTGAGGGGTCCATAGCGTCTTGCATCAAGTGGATACAAAGATCGAACCTCAGTCGGGTTTTGATGAAAAGTGTACCTTGACTTGTAATATACACAATTAGTGAAAATATGTGAGCCACCTGTGTTTTGTGCTGTTACAGAATAAATGCTTACATTTTTTCAAGAAAAAATAACATGAGTTTTAGTTCCCTTAAAATATTATTTTGCCTTTTACATGAAGATCGAACTTTCGTTCGTGGATCAGAGTTCGAACTTCCATGGTTTTGGAGCCAAGTAGGGTACAGAAATCTGCAGTTTCCAACTGCCCAAGAAAATAAAGGAGATTCTGTTATGGACAGGCTCAGTCTCAGGATCTCTGGATTTAATAACATTGCTTATGATGCGCAGTCAGTTACATCAGTCAGTCTATCTGTAGTGTCATCAACCACTTGCAGAAAGAAACATTAAAAACAGTGAATTTGATAAACCAGCAGTTGCTGAACACAATCTCGCAAATAAAAACAGAACAACGTTTGATGAAGATACACTCTTGTCCCGCACTTCAATATACTGGGATTCTGTTATTAAAGAAGCAGAAGAAACTAAAACGTGGGAGAACAACATCAACTGCGACAGCTACTGTAATGATAGTAGTGCGTACAAGCGAGCTCTCGACGTTTAAAAGACACAGAGAAACGCGCTGAACTGTTTACGTTCCTGCTGGAGTGCTGTAAATGGTTAGCAACAGCCACGATATTTAGCTGTTCCTAACGAAGATGATTGAGGATTTCGTCGAAGGTTTGACATTTTATCCAGATAAGACACGTCAAGTAAAGGAAGAATGATGTCGTCGCCAGAAAATATACCCCAAACGTTTTAGTCCCAAGACCCCATAGCAATTCTTATCAACGTAAAACATTTATCTACTGCTTCGACTATATCAGCGCATCCCACCTTCCCTACATTTCAAAATACTACTCATTTTTACCAATGATAATTTTAATCACCTTCCACTCAGAGAACATACAATCATCCCTGTTAAGCAGTACTGTCAAATATGACCTATCCTACACATCCCTTTGCGTATGGAGGTTCTAGCCTTCCTCCTGGCCAGATATAACGCTGTTTACCTCCCGAAAGCACCTAAATGATCCTTCTCCCTACACATCACAGATTCTGTACATGTAATATTATTTCAGTTCAATCCTGATCCAAATCTTTAACCAACTTTTATCAGAGGGCTTCTCCAAAGATATCGCCAGCGATTATAGAACCAAGCACTTCTTTATCATGAGAGAAATTTCACGAACGCTGTTTCAGCATATAAATCCTTATGTACATCTGTAAATTCTCCTTTTCATTGAGTGAAGAATGGGGACCCAAGGAAGAACGTAAGTAACTAATAAATAAATAAATAATATGTAACATCGCCTTGGAAACTCTCTGTGGAGCATTATGCATACAGACATAGCTGTAAATATATTAAAATTATACTGGGTATAGAACTTGAGTACCTTAGTTTTGGATCTTTTCTCTATGGTGCTGATGGATTCCTTTTAATCCTCCTCTACGTTCGCTATGGTGTTTGGTATGGTCAGCTGCCCTGTTTCCGGCGGAAGTGCTTCTACTGGTTGCCTGTTCTATATGTCTGTCGCACCTCAGCTGTACTAGTACGTTGTGGACAAATAAAGGATAATTTGGTACACTATCGGAACGAACTTTTAGAAATGTAAAATTTCATCACCACCCTTCTGTGCACAAATAAAAGACAGTCCGGTACACTATGAGAACAAACCTGTAGAAATGTAAAATTTCATCACCACTCTTCTCTGGCAGGGAGTGGCTGATAAGCAACAGGCGGACTAATGACACATGTTAACATGGTAATCACTGAAGGGAAGGTAACTGTCGCAAATAGAGACAAACATAAATGATTTTTTTACCACGATGTTTGGAAACAGCTCGACAGGTTCAAATGGCTCTGAGCACTATGGGACTTAACTTCAGAGGTCATCAATCCCCTAGAACTTAGAACCACTTAAACCTAACTAACCTAAGGACATCACACACATCTATGCCCGACGCAGGATTCGAACCTTCGACCATAGCGGTTCCGCGGTTCCAGACCGTAGCGCCTTGAACTGCTCGGCCACCCGGGCCGGCAGCTCGACAGCGGGTATGGCCTACAGCCATACAATATTTAGAGTTCCGTGCCTCAACCTGTAAAAACGGAACCCTTGTAGTATCCCTTTGTAGTTCGTATGTCCGTCCGTCTGACTGTCTTATTGTTCAGATCCCTTTTTCTCAGGAACGGGTAGACGTATGAAGTTCAAATTCATGTAGCATTTTTAAGGTCTATGGTTCCTTCGCAGAGCAAAAATTTTAAGCTTCTAAGTAAACTCCGTCTAAAGGTACGGCCATTTACGTTACATATTTTGATACTCGAAAACTCAGTCATCGAAATGTATAGGGTATTTCCCGTTGACTGAGAGTCATGAAAGTTGGCAGCAATCAAGGTTTCACAGTAGAAGTAAAGTAAAAAATCGGAAAACTGTAATTATATCACATACAAATTTATTTTTGCCATTAGAGGACACATTACATTCATCATCCGTACCGAGCGGGATGGCGCAGTGGTTAGCACAATGGACTCGCATTCGAGAGGACGAGGGTTCGAACCCGCGTGCGGCCATACTGACTTAGATTTTCCGTGATTCCCCTAAATCGTTTCAGGCACATGCCGGGATGGTTCCTTTGAAACGGCACAGCCGAATTCCTTCCCTATCCTTCCCTAATCCGAGCTTGTGCTCCGCGTTTAGTGACCTCGTTGTCAACGGGACTAATCTCCTCCTACTCATCGTCCGTCAAAAGCTTAATAGACGAACGTTACTGCATGAAACCCAAAATGTAAGTTGTAATCATGTTTTAGTAAATGAATAAAAGGTATTTTACTAAATCTTCTACATACACTGCTGGCCATTAAAATTGCTGCACCACGAATATGACGTGATACAGACGCGAAATTTAACCGACAGGAAGAAGATGCTGTGATGTGCAAATGATTAGCTTTTCAGATCATTCACACAAGGCTGGCGCCGGTGGCGCCTCCTACAACATGCTGACATGAGGAAAGTTTCCAACCGATTTTACAGCAGTTGACTGGTGTTGCCTAGTGAAACGTTGTTATGATGCCTCGTGTAGGGAGGAGAAATGCTTAGCATCACGTTTCCGACTTTGATAAAGGTCGGAGTGTAGCCTATCGCGATTGTGGTTTATCGTATCGCGACATTGCTGCTCGCGTTGGTCGAGATCCAATGACTGTTGGCAGAATATGGAATCTGTGGGATCAGGAGGGTAATACGGAACGCCGTGCTGGATCCCAACGGCCTCTTATCACTAGCAGTCGAGATGACACGCATCTTATCTGCATGGCTGTAACGGATGCTGCAGCCACGTCTCGATCCCTGAGTGAACAGATGGGGACGTTTACAAGACAACAACCATCTGCACGAACAGTTCGACGACGTTTGCAGCAGCATGGACTATCAGCTCGGAGACCATGGCTGCGGTTACCCTTGACGCTGCATCACAGACAGGAGCACCTGCCATGGTGTACTCAACGACGAACACGGGTGCACGAACGGCAGAACGTCATTTTTTCTGATGAATTCAGGTTCTGTTTACAGCATCACGATGGTCGCATCCGTCTTTGGCGACATCGCGCTGAACGCACATTGGAAGCGTGTTTTCGTCATCGCCATACTGACGTATCACCCGGCGTGATGGTATGGGGTGCCATTGGTTACATGTCTCGATCACTTCTTGTCCGCATTCACAGCACTTTGAACAGTGGACGTTGCATTTCAGATGTGTTACAACCCGTGGCTCTACCCTTCATTCGATCCCTGCGAAACCCTACATTTCAGCAGGATAATGCACGACCGTATGTTGCAAGTCCTGTACGGGCCTTTCTGAATACAGAAAATGTTCGACTGCTGCCCTGGACAGCACATTTTCCAGACCTCGCACCAATTGAAAACGTCTGGTGAATGGTGGCCGAGCAACTGGCTCGTCACAATACGCCCATCACCACTGTTGATAAACTGTGGTATCGTGTTGAAGCTGCATGGGCAGCTGTACCTGTACACGCCATCCAAGCTCTGTTTGACTCAATGCCCAGGCATATGAAGGCTGTTACTACGGCCAGAGGAAATCTGGGTACTGATTTCTCAGTATCTATGCACCCGAGTTGCGTGAAAATGTAATCACATGTCAGTTCTTGTATAATATATTTGTCCAATGAATATCCGTTTAGCATCTACATTTCTTCCTGGTGTAGCAATTTTAATGGTCACTAGTGTATAAACTGAAGTCCCCTTCTCGGTCGTTTTTGCATGTCCAGGCCAGTCTTAGGAGCTTCTGTAGATATTTTGATACAGTGGAACCCTCAGCGCGAGAGCCTTACTCGCACCTTGCCAAATTTTTTAATACCATTCAAATGACAGTGGCAGTGAATACGTGTACGCATATCTAAACGTTGTTGTGCTGTGCATGAGTGTGCTGAAAGACAAATTCACACGGAGAGAGGCTTACCGACAGACAAAGCAGAGTCCAAAGTAGGTCCACCTGCGCCTGTCACCACGGAGACGGCGAGGATGAAGAGGACGAGGACCCGCGGCGTGAGCACCGTGAGCAGCCTGCTGGCCGCGTGCGCCGCCAGGCACAGCAGCAGCAGCGGCCGCCGGCCGAACCTGCCGGCAACAACACGGGAGTCTGACATTGTGCGCTGCGCGCGCCTCTCGACCCCGACCGAAAATGAGGCACTGATGCGGACGATTCCCGGATGATGGCTTCACTTAGCGATGCTGCTTGACAATGCTAAGGAAATTTCTATCTCTGTTGGCAACTTGGAGGGGGTGGGGAAAGAAAGAATCTATCAGTCAACAATGAAGACCGGTATACAAATCGGTGTGTATGGGAGACACGTACTGACAAGCGGAGTAGTATGTTACAACAAGTTGTAAACGGATGATCACGAAAGGTTAATCATTTGGTAAGTAGACGGAATGCGGTGATTTGAGCCACCACGCAGAGGGAAATATATTACGACCTAACTACTCAAGAAAGAGAACAACATAACGCTTGCTGAATTACCTAAAACTCTCTATGATCTATACAATCTGTATCCAAGAGAAGTATGGAAATCGAGTGTAACGACTTGGAACTTGAATCAGCAGTTTTTAATTTGAGCCGCTGTACGACGCACATGTTCTGTTCTCAGAGTGTTTCGAAATTTCTGTGCACTGGGCACTTTACAATACTCTGAATTCTCGTTACTATTTTAAGTCAACTGCGAGCGGACATGACAAATGCGTGGCAGAAGCACAATATAACACGTATCCGTAACTGCTGAGACGTTAATGGAAGATAGGTAAGGAATGCTCAGAAGACAGGACTCTTCTGAAAGCTGCTGTATCATACTGATTTCATCGTATAACACATGAGTTTGCTTAGTGATGGCAATGATGAAAGACAGTAGCATTAATTGAGGCATCGACAAAAGTAACTTTTAATGTCAGATCTAATATACTTTTCATTTCCATTTTTGCTACATTTTCTAATTACAGTTCACTTCAAAGTCTTGTGTCAAGAGAAATGATGAATTATCTAACTGATTACCAGCGAATAGCTGAAGTAAAAACAGACGACCAGATTTGTTGAAAAAATAGTTGAACACCCTGGAAACATAGTAATATCGCAAGAAAATAGCCTCAACGTAACTAAGTGTGTAACAGTTGCAAAAGATTCACGAACTGTAATTGTTGCCCCACAAAATGTAATTGTTGCTCTAATAGAATCATCACAAAGTTACTCGAGAAGAGTAAAGCGTCAATAGCAATCTGTGATACTAACCACTGGCTTTTACCACTGACGTAAAGATAATGGCTACTGTGACGTCATTTATTTACATCTACGTCTACGTCTACATCTACGTGGATACTCCGCAAATCATATTTAATTTCCTGGCAGAGGGTTCATCGAACCACCTTCACAATTCTCTATTATTCCAATCTCGTATAGCGCGAGGAAAGAATGAACACCTATATCTTTCCGTAAGAGCTGTGATTTCCCTTATTTTATCGTGGTGATCGTTCCTCCCTATGTAAGCCGATGTCAACAAAATATTTTCGCATTCGGAGGAGAAAGTTGGTGATTGGAATTTCGTGAGAAGATTCCGTCGCAACGAAAAACACCTTTCTTTTAATGATTTCCAGCCCAAATCCTGTATCATTTCTGTGACACTCTGTCCCATACTTCACGATAATACAGAACGTGCTGCCTTTCTTTGAACTTTTTCGATGTACTCCGTCAGTCCTACCTGGTAAGGATCCCACACCGCGCAGCAGTATTCTAAAACAGGATGGACGAGCATAGTGTAGGCAGTCTCCTTAGTAGGTCTGTTACGTTTTCTAAGTGTCCTGCCAATAAAACGCAGCCTTTGGTTACCCTTCCCCACAACATTTTCTATGTGTTCTTTCCAATTTAAGTTGTTCGAAATTGTAATACCTAGGTATTTAGTTGAATTCACGGTTTTTAGATTAGACTGATTTATCGTGTAACCGAAGTTTAACGAGTTCCATTTCGCACTCATGTGGATGACCTCACACTTTTCGTTATTCAGGGTCAACTGCCACTTTTCGCACCACTCAGATATTTTTTCCAAATCGTTTTGCAGTTTCTTTTGATCTTCTGATGACTTTATTAGTCGATAAACGACAGCGTCATCTGCAAACAACCGAAGACGGCTGCTGAGATTGTCTCCCAAATGGTTTATACAGGGTGTTACAAAAAGGTACGGCCAAACTTTCAGGAAACATTCCTCACACACAAATAAAGAAAAGATGTTATGTGGACATGTGTCCGGAAACTCTTAATTTCCATGTTAGAGCTCATTTTAGTTTCGTCAGTATGTACTGTACTTCCTCGATTCACCGCCAGTTGGTCCAATTGAAGAAGGTAATGTTGAATTCGGTGCTTGTGTTGACATGCGACTCATTGCTCTACAGTACTAGCATCAAGCACATCAGTACGTAGCATCAATAGGTTAATGTTCATCACGAACGTGGTTTTGCAGTCAGTGCAATGTTTACAAATGCGGAGTTGGCAGATGCCCATTTGATGAATGGATTAGCACGGGGCAATAGCCGTGGCGCGGTACGTTTGTATCGAGACAGATTTCCAGAACGAAGGTGTCCCGGCAGGAAGACGTTCGAAGCAATTGGTCGGCGTCTTAGGGAGCACGGAACATTTCAGCCTATGACTCGCGACTGGGGAAGACCTAGACCGACGAGGACACCTGCAATGGACGAGGCAATTCTTCGTGCAGTTGACGATAACCCTAATGTCAGCGTCAGAGAAGCTGCTGCTGTACAAGGTAACGTTGGCCACGTCACTGTATGGAGAGTGCTACGGGAGAACCAGTTGTTTCCGTACCATGTACAGCGTGTGCAGGCACTATCAGCAGCTGATTGGCCTCCACGGGTACACTTCTGCGAATGGTTCATCCAACAATGTGTCAATCCTCATTTCAGTGCAAATGTTCTCTTTACGGATAAGGTTTCATTCCAACGTGATCAAATTGAAAATTTTCACAATCAACATGGTTGCGCTGACGAGAATCCGCACGCATTTGTGCAATCACGTCATCAACACAGATTTTCTGTGAACTTTTGAGCATTGTTAGTGATGTCTTGATTGGGCCCCATGTTCTTGAACTTACGCTCAATGGAGCACGTTATCATGATTTCATACGGGATACTCTACCTGTACTGCTAGAACATGTGCCTTTACAAGTACGACACAACATGTGGTTCGTGCACGATGGAGCTCCTGCACATTTCATTCGAAGTGTTCGTACGCTTCTCAACAACAGATTCGGTGACCGATGGATTGGTAGAGGCGGACCAAGTCCTTGGCCTCCACGCTCTTCTGACCTCAACCCTCTTAACTTTCATTTATGGGGGCATTTGAAAGCTCTTGTTTACGCAACCCCGGTACCAAATGTAGAGACTCTTCGTGCTCGTATTGTGGACGGCTGTGATACAATATGCCATTCTCCAGGGCTGCATCAGCGCATCAGGGATTCCATGCGACGGAGGGTGGATGCATGTATCCTTGCTAACGGAGGACATTTTGAACATTTCCTGTAACAAAGTGTTTGAAGTCACGCTGGTACGTTCTGTTGCTGTGTGTTTCCATTCCATGATTAATGTGATTTGAAGAGAAGTAATAAAATGAGCTCTAACATGGAAAGTAAGCGTTTCCTGACACATGTCCACATATCATATTTTCTTTCTTTGTGTGTGAGGAATGTTTGCTGAAAGTTTGGCCGTATCTTTTTGTAACACCCTGTATAGATAAGGAACAGCAAAGGGACTATAATACTATCTTGGGGAACGCCTGAAATCAATTCTGTTTTATTCGATGACTTTCCGTCAATTACTTCGAACTGTGACCTCTCTGACAAGAAATCGGAATTACAGTCACATAACTGAGACGATATTCCATAAGCACGCAATTTTACTACGAGCCGCTTGTACAGTGTCAAAAGCCTTCCGGAAATCTAGCAATACGGAATCGATCTGAATGAAATCCCTTGTCAATAGCACTCAGCACTTCATGTGTGTGTGTGTGTGTGTGTGTGTGTGTGTGTGTGTGTGTGTGTGTGTGTGTGTGCTGAGGGTTTGTAGTGTATTGTTTGTGTTGTGTGATTATGATGAGAGAAGGGTGAAGGTTCTGGCACGTAGCCTACCGAAGATAGCCTACTCCTAGCGAATAACATCAAGTGGGCCGCCAAATTTAACATACCCATCCGACGGACGGATCACCGTCAACACCATCACATCATTCCACGTCATGAGACACTGCAGAGAGGTTTGGTATTTAAACTAGGACATCAGCGCGAAGTCAGGTGTTCAGGAACTTCACGCCACCACGCCTCTTGCCCTTGCCGGCTAAATACTGGCAGTGAAATTTTTTTACACCACCAGGATACGAACCGGCTTACTCCCACCTCAAATGCCACCTCGTAAGCGTAAGTTAGCGTCCTCGGCCATTGAGGTGGGTCAATCACGGAGGACTGACGAACGTAGAAGCAGCTTCTCACACTGTTATATTGATGGGAAGGGTAAACATTATTTAAGACTTTCTGAAACCGTCAGCTGAGTGATTATTGTGTTGGAAGGGCAGAATGATAATCTGAGAGAACTCAGTGTACCACCAGCGTGATAAATCTACTCATAATTACAAATAAAGTATTGCACGCACTGAATAAAACTGTGGTTATAAGGAGAAAAGTTCTTCAGAAATTTGATAACAACTTAACGTTCCATCTACACTATGCGATGAAAAGTATCCGGGCACCCCAAAAACATACGTTTTTGATATTAGGTGCATTGTGCTGCCACCTACTGCCAGGTACTACATATCAGCGACCTCAGTGGTCATTAGACATCGTGAGAGAGCTGAGTGGGGTGCTCCGCGTGGTCATGTGACTGAGTGTCACTTGTGTCATACGTCTGTAAGCGAGATTCCCACACTCCTAAACATCCCATGGTCCGCGGTTTGCGATGTGATTGTGAAGTGGAAACGTGAAGGGACACGTACAGCACAAAAACGTACAGACCGACCTCTTCTGTTGACTGACAGAGACAGCCGACAATTGAAGACGGTCGTAATGTATAATAGGCAGACATCTATCCAGACCACCACACAGGAATTCCAAACTGCAGGAGGGTCAACTGCAAGTACTATGACAGTTCGGCGGGAGGTGAGAAAACTTGGATTTCATGGTCGAGCGGCTGCTCATAAGCAACACATCACGCCGGTAAATGCCAAACGATGCCTCAATTGGTGTAAGGAGTGTAAACATTGGACGACTGAACTGTGGAAAAACGTTGTGTGGAGTAACGAATCACGGTACACAGTGTGGCGATCCGATGGCAGGATGTGGGTATGGTGAATGCCTGGTAAACGTCATCTGCCAGAGTGTGCAGCGCCAACAGTATAATTTGGAGAAAATGGTGTTATGGCGTGGCCGTGTTTTTCATGGGCACATAGTTTGAAAGTGCTGCTGTAGGCGAAACTTTTGATTCATTTGGCCTTTGACAAATTTTGTGTAGTGGAAGTTAGTTACGCTTGTGTTTTGCACTCTTGACTTTCAAGGGGAAAAAATTTCGGCGGTAAGGGAACAAGTACTAGTACTTAGGCTTGCAGGAGTTAAGTTTGATAATAAGGAATTAACACTCAGAATAAATGGTTGTCAGTACTTAGGAGACATGATGAGGAGAAGCGTAAATAAATTAGGGAAGCAATGGAATTAAAGATTCAGGAGGTGGAGGAGATGGATGAGAAAGAGAGGAAGAGAACTGACAACGAAGAAGAAAAATCGAAAGATTACGGAAAAGTTAGTTGTTGTGAGCCTAACAATGAAACATTAAAAAACTGAAAGAAATAAAGGTGACACCATTTAGTAGTAAAACTGAGCCCCGCCACCTCCAAGTTTTGACTGTTTGATTGTGGTTTCATCAATGGTCAAATATGTCGGAAAGAAGAGAAAAGTCACAAAGGAACTGAAATAACTGCAGAAAAATGAAAGAGGCAAGAGAATGTCACGAAGTAATACGGGAAAGAATTCAAAGAACTTCGGAAAGGCCAAAGAGATATCGCCAAAGAAATAAAAGCATGAAAAGAAAGTCAAAAGAAACAGTGAAGGAAATGGCGATATAATTAAAGGAAAAAATTATATCTTCATTTAAGGAAGATCAAGAGGAAAATGCGAAAATAGTCGAAGACAGACAAGAAAAGATATCCACAGTTATTTGTGAAGATATGCAAAATTCTCCTGTTATGTGAGAACGCTCGTTGCCTGTGGAGTCAGATTTAGAAGCAACTTTAAACACCAATTTGTTAATTAAACACCTAGTTTCGAACTTAACATATCATACAGAGACTCAAAAATACAAAAGTTTTAGACGAAAAAACGACTAGTACCTGTACAGACGGGTATAGTACTGAAACGGATGCTAACATTCTCAGTATGGATTCAGACGTATTGTAAATGGTTGAAGAACATACTGTGAAACTGAATATCCAAACAGATGAGCTGAAGCAGGCTGCCATGGAACAAGAACAAGATTCAGAAGATAAATATCAGAGTTTGTTAGATTGTGATAAAAAATCTTGACGATATGTTGTCTTTGAAGAAAGAAGAACAAAGTTTATTATATGTAGAGGAATGTGAAAAGAGTTTAAATTTGATTGGAACGATCAGTACTATCCCAGACATGAGAAAATGCACGCAGAATTTTTGGAAAAGTAATTAAGTAGGAATCAGTATTTTTAAATATGATATCAGGAGAATAACATTGTAGACATGTAGACATTGTAGACATGGCTACTATGGAAGTCTGCGGCCGTCCCACAGGCACAATAAGGAAATCTGTACATCAGCCACGGCGAAGTTTCCCCAACCTCCCCAGAGGAAAAGCAACGGGAGTCAAGAGCGAACGTAAGGGGAGGAAACAAGAGAAGGTACAATTACTATTGCGAAGTCTTAGCAGGCGGACTCGTATTCGGGGAAGACGACGGTTCAAACCCACGTCCGTCCATCTGATTTAGGTTTTCCACGATTTCCCTAAATCACTTAAGGCGAATGCCGGGATTGTTCCCTTGAAAGGACACGGCTGTCTTCCTTTCCATTCTCCCCTAATCCGAGCTTCTGCTCCGTTTCTAATGAAGTCGTTGTCGGCTGGACATTAAATGCTAATCTCCTCCACCTCATCCACTAATGCGAAGACATAGGAGATAATTAAAGCTAGCCCACTCATGGAGAGAAGCTCAGGAAGAAGTGGAATGAGGAAGAAACAAGCTCAAAGTCAAACATATATGTGTGGAATCGAGCGAAGCTGGACAGGCAGAGCTGAACTGTCATATTGTCGCCTGAGTGCTTACAAGGATGTAAATACTAAGCAATAGAAGAAGAGAACAAAGAAGAAGCTACATGATGTGTTGTGCAAGTTGTACGCCAACAAGAAGAGTGAGTGGCACTCGCAGATAAACGAAATTTGATATGTTGATTAACAGTGTTTCATTTAGTATTAAGTGTTGTTATGTTAGAACACTGTATATGTGTTAGGATGGAGCTGTGTAGACTGTCGTTATAGTGAACAGTGGAATTTTCTTTCTTTGGCATTTTTCAAATGGTTCAAATGGCTCTAAGCACTAAGGGACTTAACATCTGAGGTCATCAGTCCCCTAGACGTAGAACTACTTAAACCTAATTAACCTAAGGACATCAACACACATCCATGCCCAATGCAGGATTCGAACCTGCGATCGTAGCAGCAGCGTGGTTTCTGACTGAAGCGCTTAGAACCGATCGGCCACAACGGCCGGCTTGGCGTTTTCCGACTGCTACACTTACAAATGTAGGAACTGAGAATGTAGAAGTTTTACGTGCTACGCATGCATTGATTTCTTGTCAGCGTTACAGAAGCTCAGTCATATTATTTGTCTACACTCTCGCTGCGTGACTGTCCATGAAGGAGAGTTTGGCGTCAGTCTCCAGCACCCTATTGCATCCATCCAGTTTTATTCCTATGAGTGTTGACTGCCAATTTGTCACATACACTCTACGACAGAAAACTGGACTCACAACGAAGGAATTATCTGAATGAGAAGGAACTTGTAGATGCAATGTACATGTACAAAAAGATGACTACAGTTACAGAAAAATTGGATGATTTACTCAACAGAAAGAACTTCACAAATGAAGCAAGTCAGTAATTAGTTTTTCCACCTCTTTGTTTATGTATGTACATTACATCTGGCATTTTCCATCACATTCAGATAATTCATTCTCGGTGCATCGGTTTCCCTCTCTCTTTTTTTCTTTTTCTTTTGAATGTATTTCTTCTGTTGTCTACAATTTCTTTGCAGTTACACTCTTGTAATTTCACGTGGTAAAAAGTTTAGGCACACCATCCAAAATATACCCAGAACGAGTAAACATGTCGAGGTGAGGTCTTTCGCTAAGTTAGAGTGTGCCCGGTTTCCTGATTAGCGAATGTAGCTGCTGAATTATGGCATCGAACTTTTTCCAGACATCTTTCCTGTTATACCATTTTCTGCTGCTACTCACATTGCAGTGCGTTTGTTTGATCATATACCTTGATCTTCTTAAGAACAAACGGAGAATACTTACTTCACATGGCATTTAAGGGGTCGACTTTCAAGTCGTTAGAGAGAGAGTATTACCTCTGGAGGGTAGTTCTTAGAAACAAAATCGACTCTGAATTGTTGACCGAAACTTTCATGCGCAAACTCTTTTACGGTTGACTGTGGTATAATGCATAAATCATGCTGCAGTGGTCTGATGAGGTGGGGTATGAAATAATTAATCACAAACGAGCTTCTTCTGAGGGCTGATCTAATAGTAAATCACAAGTGAGGTTTCTTTGTGGACTGATGTGTGACATGAGCGTAAGGATAGCTCTATATCCAGCAGATCAACACAAATAACACCAGGGTTCGTCCAAAATGATTTGGAAATCATGTGAAAATATTTGATATATATGTCTGTCGTTTATGTGAGGAATCACATTAAAATGTAATGCTGTCCCGAACACTAGATCGCTTTCGTTCTATAAAAGTGAAGATTATAGTCTAACATAAAGTCTACTTTTGATCATTACAGACAAATTAGTAGCTCACACTGATGAGGGCGTAAATCAGTAGTTACATTCTGATGGAACCACACAGTCATTCATCAAAAATTATCTAGAAATCCGGTTGAAAGCTGACATATTTACTTTGAAAACACAAATTTGATTTCTATATCTTTTACACTTTCGTATGGGAATACTGAACTTTTATGATCCTAGTACTGAGTCTCTAAATTCGTAAGGTAAATGTGTTTATACCCGCTTGATAACGACACCGAAGCATTGGATTAATATTCTAGAATGGAGTGCTTCACAACGACTATACGTCTTTATGAAGCTTTGTAAGCACGCTTTCCCTAAATGACTAGTGCTCTGGAATTTCAGGCCTCTAAAGTTTCCTCCTGTACCACTATCTTTGTTACTCTCCAAGTAATTCATTTCACTAGCGATCATTCTCTGACTTTTCGAGGTTACTACATTTCCTGTTAGTTTCTGACCTTATTGCCTTGAGCTCGTCTTTTTCTGTCAAGAACTTCACTTTCATCGGATTGGTTAGTAATATTCGTTGGGTAAAGCCTTAAAAATGTTTTAACTGGCATCTCTCACCTTATTCTGTCAACTGGATACAAACGGGCAAAAACATTTGGGTGTTTCAAATCATTTCACAAGATTTTTTAGCCATACGTAAGGTTTAACCGCTCAAGATTCCGTTCTACTAACTTCTAAGCCAGCTGCACAAATACCAATAACACTAGTGTATACCGATAGTTGGTTGCTAATGACTGATAGCCAGAGACAAGTCACGTGTACACCGCTCGTTTTCACCCGGTTGGTGCATTTGTAGTATTAAGTAAACTTGACCCTGGTGATAAATTATTATATACTGTAACTGAACCTTTGTACTGCTGAGTGTAAAGATTCTTATATGGAGCTACATTATGTCTTACCTGAAGTAGCTCTGCCTGTGTTGTGATGGAAATGTCTGATTCTTAGAACGTGCTTGTAGACGTCTGCAGAAGACCAATCCAGTACTGACATGCTGATTTTATTTCACCATTAAGTCTTAAGTATTGTTAGACGGTGTTAAATCACCACCACATCAGCGTTGCAAATTCTGCTTTCACGTCTTCTCTGCTTACGTCGGATTCGTTGTATGACGTATTCATCTGGGTATATTGCACTCAATAAAGGTGAAGAAAGGATGACCGGTTCAAAAAATCATTAATTTCACTCACTTTTAACCAAACAAGGGCTTGTCGAATATATATCATGCTGTATTACATGTGAAAGCTCGTAATATTCCGATAACTGACTTAATCGTCTTCTTAAAGCGCTCTGACCTGAAGTGTTTGCCTTTGTTTGTAACTAAAGCACCTCTCTTTATACAGCTATGTTTTCTGTTAGCAGTTTCATAGGGCTGCAGACGTTTCTCCAACCTCATTTGAGATCCCAGAGTATCTGTGTTACACTTTCGTATTGGTGTTTTGATTTGTTATGATCTTAGTAGCTTATTTCTAAATTCGATAATTGCTAACATGACTATTTGATAATGACACCAAACCAGCGGATGAGTAGAACTGAGTATATGTAAAGAGTGTTGTCTTGAGCTTCCCATTTTGTGGTTTTCTGAAAACTTCCATCGCAGACGTTCAAAAAACTGACTGCAGTCCTTCCAAATTTCACAGTGTCCATTGCTATCGATGTAAATAACAGCAGTACACTGGCTGCACGCCTACAGATATTGTGAGTGCTGTTGTCACCTTGCAATGTGTCCTTTGATGGGTGGTGCGACTCACATAGATTATGTATGATTATGGAACTCTATGCATGACTCACTTGAAGGCTGAGGTTCTCTACGGCTGCAGCACTTGAGAGTCACCCCTGAAGTTTGCCACCAAAGCGTGTGGAGCTCTGTATAGAAAAAAATTGCTAGGTGAAAGTACGTCGGGTACGCAAATAGACTTTCGACACTGGAATATTAATAGAGTTGCATTCCGGACACTAAGAGGCCTGAAATAGCTCCCATACCGTAAACATTACAGTGGTGTAAATTTAGTCCTTTTCTATTACCTCATCCATGATGACTAAAAACAGCTTCAGGTCAGTAGATTGATATGAAACAGTCTTCAGTGCAGAGATTGTTAGATGCTCTCAGGTAGCAAGAACCGCATGACGTTGCTGTTGTCCCGTTCTAAATGTAGAGAGAGATTAAGTGTGGAATCATGTAGCTAGCAGTGGTGTAGTATCCAGGTCACAAAGAACGACAAGTGAGCGGCGTCTACCTGCATTTCAACTGTGTGATATACAGGAAGGACCATACGTGCATAGTGCAGATAAATGGTGGACCATTCCTCTGGGGCGTCGTCGTGGGGGTTAATATGGTAGAGCCAGCAGACAGCACTCGTTTGTGACCCAGCCGACAGAGAGTGTGACCTAGCCTGATGGCGTCTGTTGACATATGGCGCGGGGATTTCTGTCTCTGCGTGGCTAGGTGGGTGCAGTTACTTGTCTCAGGAGGACTATTGTAGGTTTCTCTCCAAGCGGTGTGTTTTGCAATTGGATTGGTGTGAGTGGCAATGTTTAAAGAGAAAAAAAAGCGCTTGTGCATATCTCCCCCTTTTCTATGCAATGCACAAACATCAATGGAAATAGTTTCAGAACAGTACAGGTTGCACCAATAAGTTACACAGTTTTAATTTTAGAGTAAGTGGTCTAGTTCTGACAACCAGAGGGTTTCTCATTGTTTATAACTTGGGGTGAATGGATTTTTGAATTTTATACCATTTGAAACGGAATATGTGGACCTTTAAAACTAAGAGCAAATGAAATGCAACTGCATATGATTGGGGAAACCAATGATTTATTAATTTCTTGTCGTTCTGCAATTACCAGTTCATAGCACTGATGTGGGTGTGCCAACTGTAAAAATTGTTAGTTCACCTAAACTGGTCATTCCAAAGGATTTAAATATGCTTAATCTCATGTTAGTAAATAGTCGAAGTGTCTGTAGCAAGATCCCCGAGTTAATCTCCGAAATAAACAGTAGCAATGTCAATACTGTATTAGGTACCGAAAGCTGGTTGAAACCAGACATAAAAAGTAGTGAAATTTTGAACTCTAATTGGACAGTGTTTAAGAAGGATAGGACTGATGCTATAGGAGGTGGTGTGTTCATTGCAGTTAAAAGCTGTTTGAACGCAGCTGAGATCGATACTGCGTCGGACTGTGAATAGTCTGGATAAAGCTGACATTCAGACAAGGATTGGCCATTGTATTAGGATGTTTTTATAGACCACCAGCATTCGCAACAAACGTCGCAGAACGTTTCAGGGAAAGTCTTGAGTACATAGGAAGTAAATATCCAAATTATACATTAGTTATAGGTGGAGACTTTAATCTAGCATCCATTGACTGTGAAAATTACACGTTTATCACAGGGGGCAGAAGCAAAGATTCGTGTGAAGTTATTCTAGGAGCTCTCTCAACACACAACCTTCAGCAACTGGTTAGAAAACCAACTCGAGATGGGAACATATTAGATATCTTGGCGACAAACAGACCTCATCTTTTTGAGGAAGTTAATCTAGAAAAAGGTATTAGCTACCATAATGTCACTGTGGCTTCCATGTCAGTGGAAGATGCAAAAGAGAGAGAGAGAAACAGCGTAGAGTTTTCTTGTTTGGGAAAGCAAATGAAAGTGTCATTAATGACTATCTTCATAGTCAGCTCCAAGCATTCACTGCAGGACACAAAGATATTGAACATCTTTGGTCGAAATTTAAGGGTATTGTTCACCACGTGCTAGAGAAGTATGTGCCTAGCAATAGTATAGGGGGCGAAAGGATCCACCTTCGTACAACTCATTTATTAATGGTTCTTTTGAGATTAGAATATATTGTTCTTTCTTTATTTATATTAGTTATTGTTTTTCTTATTGAGTTTGATTATGATTATTTTTTCCTGTTATTTTTTTGGTTTTTTCTGTTTGTGAAAGCAGAGAATTTTGCACAGTCGTTTTAAACGTAGTGACTGCCCCGCTGACTAACAGAAATTATGCGAAATGAAAGCATATGTCAGAAGGGCAAAGACTCTTTTAACGAAATTGAAAGCAATATTTTATCTGCAGATTTTAAAAGTAACCCAAAAAAATTTTGGTCGTACGTAAAATCTATGAACGCTACAAATAATTCAATACCTGTTCTTGCTGACAGTACGGCTAATGTAACTGATGACGATAAACAGAAGGCCGAAATTCTAAGCCTAACTTTCCAAAACTCGTTTACGATAGAGGACTGCAGCACCATTCCCCCTTTCAATTATGGAACAAACGAAAGGATGGCTGACATAGTGTTTAGTGTATCTGGGAACCTGGGATTGTAAAACAGTTAAGATCCTTAGATGCCAGAAAGGCGTCTTACGGTATCCCCGTAAGATTTTATGTTGACTATGCTACAAATATAGCACCATTCTTATCCGTCATCTATTAGAGATCATTGGAACGGAGGAAAGTTCCACGGGACTGGAAGAAGGTCCAGGTCATAGCAATCTATAAAAAGGATAGAATATCGGATGCTCATAATTACCGGCCAATTTCACTGACATCTATTTTTTGTAGAATCATGGAAGATATTTTGTGTTTAGACATAATGACCTTTCTAGACTCTGAGAAGCTCACCTGCAGAAACCAGCACGGTTTTAGGAAACAGCGATCATGCGAGATACAGCTGGCCCTCTTTGTGCGTGATATACAACAGGCTCTAGATACCGGCTCCCAGGTTGATGCCATATTTCTCGACTTTCGAGAGGCGTCTCAGTTCCGCACTGTCGCTTGCTACAAAAAGTGCGCGCTTGCGGTCTATCCAATGACATATGCAGTTGGACAGAAAGTTTTCTAAGAGACAGGGAGCAGGATGTTGTCCAGAACGGGGTAACTTCAACAGAAACAAGAGTAACTTCAGGTGTGCCCCAGGGCGGCGTAATAGGTCCTTTGCTTTTTACGATTTAGATAAACGATCTGGTTGATGGTATTGACAGAGACCTTACGTTGTTTGCCGACGATGCTGTAGTCTACAGGAAAGTAGTATCACACGAAAGTTGTGAACAAATCAGTGAGGATTTGCAGAAAATAAATGCGTGATGTAATGACTGGCAGTTATCTCTCAATATTAGTAAGTGTAATCTACTGCATATAACAAGGCGAAAATCCCCATTAGTGTATGAGCACAAAATAAATGACCAGTCTTTGAAAGCGGTAACATCAGTCAAGTATCTGGGTGTGACTATTTGAAATGATCTCAAATGGAATGACCAGATTACACAAGTAATGGGTAAGGCGAACTGTAGATTGCGGTTTATTGGTAGAATCCTGAAGCGATGCAGTCCTTCAACAAGGGAAATAACTTACAATACGTTAGTTCGTCCAGTCTTAGAATATTGTTCGTCTGTATGGGACCCTTACCAGTTGGGTCTGATTCAAGAGCTTGAGAAGGTCCAAAGAAGAGCTGCAAGATTCGTGACCGGTACATTTAGCCATCGCGAGAGCGTTAAAAATCTCATAGAAAGTTTGAAGTGGGACACACTTGCGGATAGACTGCGAGCTAAACAGAAGGGGCTGCTCTCTAAATTCCGAAATCCAATCTTCGCCGAAGATGTAGAGCATATATTCTTACCACCAACTTTCAAAACGCGTAATGATCATCATTCAAAGATAAGGGAAATAAGAGGTCGTACTGAGGCGTTCAGACAGTCGTTTTTCCCTCGTCCGATCCACGAGTGGAACAGAGGGGGGGGGGGGGGGGGGAGGGGAATATGACTTTGGCGCGAACTGTGCCCTCCGCCACACACCGCTTGGTGGCTAGTGGAGTATATATGTAGATGCAGACGTAGTATAAAATTCTTAACAAAATCTGGTAACCAAGCCCGGACCAGTAGCCACCAAGTCTGGCATTTGGATTCTAATGTCATAGGGCTGGGGATATCCAAGCGTCCTGGGCTCATGTCATAGGATCCATCATCTTAGATTGTCATGTTATAGTGCTGAGGATATCTGACGCCCATGTTGGTTGGGCCAGCATTGCAGGGTCTGCCAGCTTGGATTCTACTTTTGAGCACGAGTAACACACTTCTAGAAACGGGACAATGTCCCATCATTGATTTTTTAATGTCATGCCACTTTACACTTAGCACAAATGGACTACATGAATTTCATGCCAATTTTTGAATTTCCCACCATTTTATATTTAGAGAAATTGAGCCACTTTGAATGTTCCAACAAATTTTTGACCTCTAGAATTTTATACTTAGGAGAATTTTGCCTATATCAGGAGGCGGAAATCGAAATCTGCTAACAACGCCACCCTGGCTCAACCTCACATAGGAACAATATTACTTATAACATGGAATGGTCGTTGAATGTCAGTTGAGTAGCAAATTCATCAGGAACATTTCAGCCCTTCTCCAACTACCCAAGGCGTCTGGGGGTGATGTGATTATGAAGTGAAAATGCGAAGGAACAACCACAGCTAAACCGAGGCAGAATTCAGATAGTGACAGACAGGGGCCATCAAGCGTTGTAGAGAGTGGTTGCAAAAAACCGCGTGATATCAGCGGAACGAATCATTCATGAGTTCCACAGCGCTCTCAGCATTCCAGCTACCACAGTCACAGTTCGTACAGAGTTAACCCAAATGGTGTAATGTAGGCGAGCAGCTCATCCTAAGCCCCACATTTCTGTAATCAATACTAAACGATGCTTGGGATGGTGGATGAGCGGAAACGAGTGATTTGGAGCGATGAATCATGCTATATCCTACGGCAATCCGACAGAACATTTTGGGGCCGACGAATGCGTAGAGAACGTCATGTCGTCATGTATAGGGCAGCAGTGAAATATGGAGGAGGTATTGCTAATGTATATGGGTACTTTTTTAGGGTGTCATGCCCTTGTTACGCTAAAGAAAACGCTAAATGAGGGAGGATATGAACACATCATACGACATTGTGTGCTGCTTACAATAGTGGAACAGTTCAGAGATGATGACTGTTTGTATCGGTATGACAACGCAGCTTGTCATAAAGCAGCATCTGTGAAGCAATGGTTTCTGGACAACAAAATTACTGAAATGAACAGGACTACCCAGAGGTTGACCTGAATCCAATAGAACACAGTTGGTATGAATTAGATCCCACTGTCCTATATCTCTACCTTCTCTCGTTTCAGTTCTTGAGGAACGATTGGCTGCCATTCCTCCACAGACATTCATAAACCTCATTCAAGGAGTTCACAGGAGAGCTAAAGCTGCCATAAAGGTAAAAGGTGTCTGCATACTTCTGATCACACACTATAGTCCTGCTCGCTTCCATTTTATTTTCGTTGCGGTCACAACTATGTATTACACTTCAGCCTCTTTCCTGGTCAATTTTTTCGCCTTTCTATTATACAGAAAAATAGCACCTCGCAGTACATGGGAATTTCCCACCATTTTATTGAACAATCGAAGGAAACTGGTGCAATGGGCAGTACACTGGACTCAATCCGACCATTCTAATTTAAGTTTCCTGTGGTTTCGACGAATACTGGGATGTTTCACTTGAACGCAGCCGATTTCCTTCCCTGTCCCTGCCACATACGATCTTGTGCTTGGTCTCTAGTGATCTCATCGTCTACAGAGCGTTAAATGCTAATCTTTCTTCCTGCGTTCCCTCCAGTCAGTGGGTGTAGGTGAGAGAGACAAGGAATGGTTCCTTACATGTCGCCAATATAGCCGAAGAGTAGTCCCAGAGCCACTCCAACATTCTGGGAGTAGAACAAGACGTCACTGACGACATGTTTGTTGTCACAGACCCAATTCATCTGCGATACTACTGTCAGTGAGAACCACGTGTCGTCGTAGTCCCAGCCGTACAAACACTTGGTGACATTTGCACTGGTGCTGGGGTGGTGAGGGTCGGTAAGGTTGTACATCAGGCATTTGCTGAAGATGTCTCCTTCCCTGCGAAGAGGCAGAAACATTTTATTTTGAAGTAGATGTATATAGTTACAATTATATATATACGATTCATCAGCGACTAATCACGGCCTCTGCAAGTCAATGGCTGCATGATCTAAATACAAATATTCCAACGCCCTTTAAGCACCCTATGTTAACTTTTGGTCACGTATGGTTATTTTATATTTCTGTCTACAGACTATAACTTCAAAGGGTGACTGTCTAAGATCAATTTTTACATTTATTTCTCTTTATTGACGGTCCATCAGTAGCTCACGTAGCTAAATAAATGGACCGTTTTCTTCTACAATACATTTCGAAGCTAGTTCTACAATAAACACGCATGCAAACATATTTTTCTTGTTATTTCTTGGAGTTCCTAGTGTAACAAAAAGGTGTGGTCAAACTTTCAGGAACATGGGTCTGGAAATGTTTCATTTCCATAATGCATATACTGCACTATTTCTGTTCATAATCACATTAATCGTGGTAGACAATCAGAAACATAAGCTATTGGCATTACGTGAAACGTTTTCGAACATGAAATGTTCAAGATACCCTCTTGGTTACGTTTGGTTACAAAGTTTAATTCTTAGGTTCAGAGCCAGAGTATGTTGTTCCAAGGGAACGGAGGTTATGCTGACATGTGCCTCAGTTCATCGCTTGCGTTGACATGCTGGTAACCTCTTTGCTCTGCTATCATCAAACAAGCAGCATCAGCTGTTTAGTTCTGATCACGACCTGGTTTTCGGTGCAGTGCAGTGGAAGTATAATCAAATGCGGAGTTGGCACATGTCCATTTGCTGTAGGTATTAGCAGAGAGAACAGCCGTGGCACTCATGTTTGCATCGGGGGAGATTTCCAGAACGACGGTCCCCCGACAGGACGACGTTTGAAACAACTGACCATTGTCTTAGGAGCATGGGACGTTTAAGTTTACCACTCGCGACTGGAGGACAAGCAGGAGCTTCTTCGTGCAGTTGTCGACAATTCTAACGCCAGCGTGAGACAGCTAGCTCCGACAAGTAACGTTAACCACATGGCTGTGTGGAGAGTGCTAATCGGCGTATCAGAGATTCAACGCGACGGCGGATTAATGCATACCTCCTTGCTAACGTAGGACAGTTTGAACATTTCATTTAGAAAAATGTTTCATGCTGTGTTGATACGTTCGTTTCCTTATTGTTTCCCAGAATTAATGTATTTAAGAATTGTAGAAATTGAACCACAGCCCGCATCTCGTGGTCGTGCGGTAGCGTTCTCGCTTCCCACGCCCGGGTTCCCGGGTTCGATTCCCGGCGGGGTCAGGGATTTTCTCTGCCTCGTGATGGCTGGGTGTTGCGTGCTGTCCTTAGGTTAGTTAGGTTTAAGTAGTTCTAAGTTCTAGGGGACTTATGACCACAGCAGTTGAGTCCCATAGTGCTCAGAGCCAGCCAAATTGAACCACAACCTGGAAATAAAGGGTTTCCAGACCCATGCCCATATTCTTTAGGTTTTAAATTTTTTTTCTGAAAGTTTGGTCATACCTGTTTGTTACACCCTGCATACTAGTGTCTTCGTTATCTGCCGGCGGACAATCGTTTCGGTAGTGTGTGTTCCACTACACTCATTTCTTCTGAGCACTAGCTGGGAGCTAACTACTACTAATCTATCCATTAAAACTACCCTCCATCAAATACTAAAGAAAACTTAATAATTATAACAATAATGAGAGAGAACTAATAACAATAAAAATGAGAGAAGGAATAGAAAAAGTAAGGAAGAAGAAAGAAAGAGATTACAAAAATTTGTAGAGGAGGCAGCAACTATTGTGAGATTGTGCGAATAAGATTAAGCAATGTCAGTGGCTAGGGGAACCTACGTACTCTTTTCTAACTAGTTTTAGGAGCCTAGTGGAAATTAAAGGCAGCCGGCGTTGTACTGGAGTATTCTCCATTTCGCCACCTGTGTATTAAATGAGGTACTGAAGATACACTCTCCCATTCAGACTCGACATTAGATCTGAGGGCATCTCGGCTTCAGAACAAAGACAAGCTGACGATAGTGTATTGAAACTTTTTTGCTCCGTTCTAGTCGTATCATCGAGCCATTTATTTCCTCCGCAACACGTCACATCCCCGCTCTGGGCACTTGGCAATTGATCTACTTATTCTCGTTCGGCTGTCTGTGAGAATGCTGAACCCATTTCATTCATGAAACCAAATTTCAGCTCATTATGCGGTGCGTCGTACATGCGAGTACCCTGATGCAGCTGTCTCCGTTCTGCCATCAAGGACTCATAGACTACACAAACAGCTGTCAGGAACCTAGTAGGCAACAAATAAGGATGTGCCGCTCAGTAGGACGCACAGCAGATAACGTGGTGAGTCAAAAGTCTGTGCGCTTTGGACTGGATATGTTACAAGTGACACAAAGATTAACTGTCGTATCGCGATACTGACATGTATCGTGGGAGCTCTGCTGGCGCGTGATCAGTATTTCCAATCTGTTGTATTTATCATAAACTTTGAAACTCAGAAGCGCTAAGGCCCAGGCTAAGACTACTGTGAGAAGAAATTATGCCGCGATTTGAACTGTTTAAGTGCCTATCCAGATTGTTAGAACGCTGAAATATTGCTGGTGGAAGAATGTGAGAGTAGTCCTCCCCCCTACAGCCACTTCCGCACCTGTATCTTGTCAGGCGTGTTTGGGCTAAATAGGCAGAAACCTTGACCTAAGCAACCCAGGTGTTCCTACAATTTTTATTTAGGGACATTAATGGGGAGGGGATATAGAAATAAACATTACAGTCAAGGAGCATCACCGATGTGTACATGTAATAATTGTCGATTGAGTATTACAAGCTATGGAAGAGTGTAAAAATACGGTTTCATCAAGTACGGACTCTGTTTACATGGAAGTCATAAAATATTTGGCCAAACTGTTTCGTAAGTGATTATCACTCTTCATCAGTACTTGTCGGACCATCTATTGTTACCAAATGATTGAAATGAAACCCCTGTTATACCAATATTCAAAAAAGAAAATGGAAGTAAGTGTGAGAATTATCGGGGTATTAGCTTGCGTACTTTAGGATACAAAATCTACGGCCAAATAGTAACAAGAATCCTGTAAGGGGCGATCAAAAGTTTACTGCCGAAACCCTACGTTTCAGAATCAGTATTCCAGTCAGACAAAACCTCCGTGAGTGTTGAGACATGATCACGTCTTCGGTCGACTAAAAAAGGCCTTGAAGTGTCGGGCGAGGATGCGCAGCAGACAGTTACAGACTTCTTCACGCAGCAGGACACTGTTTCACCAAACGGATATCTTCATCATTTATGTTGTTGTTGTTGCTGTGGTCTTCAGTCCTGTGACTGGTTTGATGCAGCTCTCCATGCTGCTCTATCCTGTGCAAGCTTCTTCATTTCCCAGTACCTAATGCAACCTACATCCTTCTGAATCTGCTTAGTGTTTTCATCTCTTGGTCTCCCTCTACGATTTTTACCCTCCACACTGCCCTCCAATGCTAAATTTGTGATCCCCTGATGCCTCAGAACATGCCCTACCAACCGGTCCCTTCTTCTTGTCAAGTTGTGCCACGAACTCCTCTTCTCCCCAATTCTATTCAATACCTCCTCATTAGTCATGTAATCTACCCATCTAATCTTCAACATTCTTCTGTAGCACCACATTTCGAACGCTTCTATTGTCTTCTTGTCCAAACTATTTATCGTCCATGTTTCACTTTCATAGATGGCTACACTCCATACAAATACTTTCAGAAACGACTTCCCGACACTTAAATCTATACTCGATGTTAACAAATTTCTCTTCTTCAGAAACGCTTTCCTTGCCATTGCCAGTCTACATTTTATATCCTCTCTAGACTCTGTTAACTTTGAACCAAAAAATTTTATGGAATTTCTTACTTAAGGAATCATATGATTAATTAACACTTCTTGGACTTCAGATTATTAGCAGAAGACTGCAATAAACCCTTCCGATACCAATATTTAAAAAAGGAAACAAGGAGTGTCCATAACGTCTATCATATCAAAACTCCTTACTTGATAACTATTAAATTAACGTAATTTGTTGTAAGACATTCAGCAACTCCCAAAGTTTTCTTTCTTTATCTTTTGTTGCAGATTTAACTTGGAGTGTATGGCATGCACAATCCAAATCTGTGAGAACCGAATCGCGGAACTATCGACGATAGTCAATGACATTGCTACCCTTTGTACACGAATCAGTGAATCAATCAGAACTGTTGTTGCATCAATGTTGATACCTGCATGGGCAGAACTCGAATATCGCCTCGATATTGTACGAGCGACGTGTGGAACACACACTGTAATTCTGAAATAAAAAAAGGCCTTAGGTGCTAAACGTTTTACAGCAAACCAAGGTGCTCTAACTCTCATAGTTTCCATGTTATGACTTTGTGAAATGATGGTTGTACTTTAAGGATATCATGTAGCGATAGTCGTGAGATTTATCAAGGTTTCATCTTATTTACGTCGGGATACAAAATCTTCCCAAAATAAAATCTATGAAAACAAATGTGCACCACAAAGAATTACCCGAATGGCACGCAAATCGGTAGATGGAAGTACATGCACAGACAAATAAGTGAATGTAAATTCAGAATAATTCGATGACTTATTCAAGAGAAAAAGTCAATAACGCGTTGGTTCAACTCTGGGACTTATTCAAAGAGTTATTTGACATGGCATTGATTTTCAGCGTTGCTGGATGTCCTCCTTGAGATATATCGTCAAAATCCCGGCTGGTTCGAGGCCCCTGCTCGTAATGCTCCAATTGTTGAGAGATCCGGCGACCTTGCTGTGTTCAGCAACCACGAAGACAAGCTGTATAAGCTCTTTCTGTGTGTGGGAAGGCGTTATCTGGCTGAAATGTAAGTCCAGGATGGCTTGTCATGAAGGGCAACAAAATGGGGCACAGAATATCGTCGACGGGCCACTGTGCGCTAACGGTGCGGCCAATGACAGTCAAAAGGGTCCTGCCTTGAAAGGAAATGCCACTCCATCACTCCTGGCTGTCGTGCAGTATGGCGGGCGACAGTCAGACTGGTACCCAACCGCTGTTCAGAGCGTCTCCTCACAGGTCTTCGACGATCATCGGCATTCAATTCGCAGCAAGACATGAACCGTGCACGGCTCGTGTTCATGCTATTTATTGTTTGTCATCTTCCACTACGGTAGTGCCTCCTCGTTTTCTTATTCCATTTACTGGCGTCACTAACTTCCTGCCTTACTTGCCCGTGAGTGGCAGCAGCAGCGCGTATCGATAAGCGCACTGTTGCAGCATCTCTGGAGCGACCGATAGTATTTCCGGGTTGTCGTGTGTCGGGAGGTCAGTTGGAGACTGACCAGCAGTGCAGACGCGACGGAGCAGCAGTTGCGGGCGGACCAGCAGTAAGGTCGGTCGGTTGGCGTGGAGCAGCAAGAAAGGCCCGGTGCGAGGAGTCGGGCTGGAGCCGCTGGCGGCGTGCACGTGCGGTTACAGTGTGAGGTTCTGCTTGTGAGTGCTACGAAGTTCGTCGCCCACCGATCTTGGACATGACAGTTGAGTCCTCACTTAACTTACTATCGAGCGTCAACTATTTACATTTCTTTACTTGATCCTGGTTGTCGGTTTTGGGACACTCCCGCGAGCAATAACGTGTGTGTATATAAGGAGGGTAGGACGTCAAACAGGTCGACTTGGAGCAGGAGAGGCACCAAAGGACGTTTTAATTTCCGCTGCCTATACTTTTATAAATAAATTCATAAAATTTTGTCAGCATGACCAGGAAGGATTCAGGATTCACACTCATAGCATTGGAAGTTAAAAAGCATAACAAAATAAATTTTATGTACATGTAAAATTTCATCATTTTTTTCACTTACTATTGGCTGCATTTCTTGCTACAGGTACACTTTTCCTCGTAAGTAAGAGAGATTCTTCGATGAATTTCGCACAGCACACAAACCATACTTACAGGTGTAAGAAACTCTATAATTTATTTAATTTATGAAAAAATGAATGAACCGTTACATTTTAAACTTCATGTTTAGATAAAACTCAAATTTTATAATTAATTATCTCAATTTTTACGACAGTTTTTAATAGATTCAGAAAATTCTAGAGTTTCATGCAGCTGTAAGTATAGTTTCCATGCTCTGCAAAATTCATCGAAGAATCTGTTATAGTTATGAAGAAAAGTGAACCTATAGCAAGAAATGCAGCCAATAGTAAGTGAAAAAATTATGAATTTTCACAAGTACAAAAACTTTATTTTGTTATGTTTTTGAACTTCCACTTCTATGAGTGTGAATCCTGAATCCTCCCTGGTTATGCTGACAAAGTTTTATGAATTTATTTGTAAAAGTATAGGTATTGGAAATTAAAATGCTGCTTCAAGTCGGCCAGTTTAAGGTCCTACCCCCCCCCCCCCTTAAGTCGGATAAGATTTCTGCCGTCTTCCTGTGGAATTTAACTTAATTTATTCCCTGTTATTGAAGTTCACCAGCGGTATCTTCTACCTTGTGGCCATTGACGTTCCGGTTACCTGCCCTGGTCGCTGACGTAATTTTAGGCAGTGTACTTTCCTCGTCGTGTTGTTGCTGTCCAGCGCGGTGTGTAGTCCGACAGCTGAGGTGTTGTTGGTCGTTGTGAGCGCCAATAGTCTGTGTGTCGTTGTATTGAAATTTGTGGTCATTTTCCTGGTTGCGTGGAGCGGATCTGATTTGGTTGATTGGTCAGTCGGCTGTCTGTCGGTTGGGTTGCCTCCAGATTAAGAAGTCGTTGGTCAGGCTGCCTGTCGTACCTAAACGGGCGTTAGTGTTATAATCCCAGGCCGACCCTTGGAAACTTCTGAGCGCCGTTCCTTTTGTGGCTAAAATGGTTCAAATGGCTCTGAGCACTACGGGACTTAACATCTGAGGTCATCAGTCCCCTAGAACTTAGAACTACTTAAACCTAACTAACCTACGGACATCACACACATCCATGCCCGAGGCAGGATTCGAACCTGCGACCGTAGCGGTCGCGCGGTTCCAGACTGAAGCGCCTTTAACCGCTTGGCCACAACGGCCGGCGTCCCTTGTGTGTTATGTATTAATTTCCCTGTTTGGGTTTTAGTTATTGCGTTGATGTGTGGCCTTCAGCCGAGTATTAATCTCTCTTAAATTAATGTCCTTGTCTTTCCCTTAAGGCATGAGATTATTATTCTTTATTTTATATGAAATGTTTTAAGATACTGCCTTCTGCCCTTTAAATTGAAACTCTTTTTTAGGGCTGAAGCCGTTAAATTATTTGTTGGTGAGCGGCCTTCAGCCAAGTTTTAATATCTCTCAAATTAATGTTCTTCTCTTGCCCTTAAGGCAAATATTGTTATGCTTTGTATCGGGCCTTCGGCCCAATTTGCATGAAATGTTTTAAGATAAGGCCTTCTGCCTTTCGGTTGATTCTCCTCTTGTTGCTTAATATGTGACCTCCAGCATAATTCCGTTAAAATTGAATTGCTATTGCGTTCAGCCGATTAGATTGAAGATTTAGAAAATATTCGTGGGTGAAATCTCCAGAAGAACCTTGTATTTCAATTTTGCTTAGACCTTGTGTCGGATTTTGAATGTGGCCTTCAGCCGATCTCAAGCTAATCAAAGGAGGTCGATCAAAGATTTCAGCGTTTTGCATTCTTGTTGTAATATTGTGTGTTGATAAATAAAGTTTGTATATTGCTTGCAAGTGACAGGAACTCATTTTGGCGCCTTTCCACAACCTAATTCGCTCTGTCCTGCTGGCCCAGGCACTTCAGGACTCATCAATGAAAACAGTTCTACTCTACTCCGCTCAGTGAGATTCCAGGTCGAAAACGTGTCTGTAAGCACCCCAGACAATGGTCGGATACCACTCTCACTGCCGACTCCCCACATGGCTCAACAGCCATGAGTGAAGGTCTGTAGTGTCATTTCTTTTCACGTTTTTGGGTGTCAATGGCGGTAACGTTACGGCACAGTGATATGTCGACTATATTTTACAGCACACTTTGATGCCCTTCATCACAGTCTAGCTTGGGCTTATATTTCAGCAAGATAATGCCAGTCTGCACACAGCGAGAGTTTCTGCTGTTTGTGTTCGTGCTTGCCAAACCCTGCCTTGGCCAGCAAGGTTGCCTGATCTTTGCCCAACTGAGAACATTGAGACATACCTCTACCAGCTCGGGATTTTAGGGATCTAACGCGCCAGTTGGGCAGAATTGGCACAGTATCCCTCAGTAGCACAGCCAACATTTCTATCAATGAATGTCAAGCCGAAGAACTGCTTACATAACGGCCAGAAGTGGACCAACGTGTTATTCACTAGCTCAATTTCTGAAGCTCTTTCTCTTGTATAAATTATCCAAATCTGAAATTCAAATCCCGTTTTTTCGTCTTAGTCTTAGAGTATATTAAGAAGGCTACAGAATGTTTTTTTCATACAAAATCCTATTAAATTTCCAATATGGTTTGACAAGGGGAACATCAACTACATATTGTACAGAGGGTGTGCCATAAGTAATAGCATAAACTGAAATTGTACGGCAGAGGAAGTAAAAACTTGCAAGTAAAAGTCCTAAACGTACCATTTGCAGGATAACTGTGAATGTCTGCTTACGTGCTTAAGAGTCGCCACTGATTTCAGTGTGAAGTATTTTCCTAGTAAGTACGATTTTCAATGAAGTCCCCACCTAAATGGGCTCAAAATGTTGTTGTACCAGCGGATATATCAGGAAAGTCTGTCTGAAATGAACATTGTACATAGGCAAAGCGACCCTTTGAATTTTTATCGATATGAGCAATGAAAGTTTACATAAATTCTCCTAGAGGGTAATTTTTCGGCTGGCGAATGTTTCGGGTTGTATGATCGTGGTCCACGAAACTTTTCAGTTCCTCATGTTTTGTTCGAAGGTGATCTGGTCACCATCAGAGCAGGCAAGATAGCCGATCCCGAAAACCTTCATTGTGTAATTTATTTTCTTATAATGCTCTTAAACGTAACTCAGTCTTTGTTCATGTAATCCGCTGACTTATTTGATTTTAATTACAGCTGAAAACTGAAAAAAGACTGAAATCCAGCCCCACCATAGACAAATAATCAATCCATATAAACAAAAACATAAATGTTCTTTTGTTCAAAATCGTGTCTCTGAAACGTTTTTACCGATTGCTACGAAAGTTTGACATAACTTTGAATTTAAGGCAGGCGTGCTTTCACGTAAGTTGTTCTGTAAAATGTGATATTTAATGTATAGAAATACTTGTAGCTTTTTGAGCGATTTTGTGACAACGTTATTGTTAAACTTATGAAAAATTTTGTATTACATATATTAAAAATATGTGTATAAATCACACACGTTTTCCAATGCAACTTTGTGCCAAAATTTCAAAACATTCGGTAACAAACTTTCGGAGATTTGCGTTTACGATCATTTACAATTTCCATATAACTACTAACGTTGATGTTCGATTCTTCAAAACCGTAAATCTTCGAAAGTGCTTCACGGATTGCTCTGAAACTTTGACACAATATTGCATTCAAATACTCACGTTTTTATATACCTACTAGAACGCTATCTCATATATATATATATATATATATATATATATATATATATATGTAATACATTTGTAATAAATGTGGAAACGCCATATGAATATAAATATTGGCTTTCTCAAAATAGTTAATCTACGAAACTTCTCGACCGACTGCTTTGAAATTTTGAAGCAACGTTGAATTCCTGCATGGGCGTGTTTTTAGATGCCTAAGGACAACATTGTTACAAAAACTCTCAAAATGTACTTTTCCAGTTTACTCTACATTTTTACACGTTACTGTGATAGATGTTTAGGCTCATATAGACTAAATGGTTCAAATGGCTCTGAGCACTATAGGACTTAACTTCTGAGGTCATCAGTCCCCTATAACTTAGAACTACTTAAACCTAACTAACCTAAGGACATCACACTCATCCATGCCCGAGGCAGTATTCGAACCTGCGACCGTAGCGGTCGCGCGGTTCCAGACTGTAGCACCTAGAACCGCTCGGCCACTCCGACCGGCTCATATAGACTAGTTACCTTTGTTTATATCTATATACGATAGTGAAACGTTGTAAGCAAACAGGAAAGTTGTATTTATGGCTTATTGGTTTATGATTAGAATACTACAACAGAATTTGAATTTACAATAACAATGAACAAGGCTCAAAGTCAGAGGAGTGAGAGGAGGGAATGGACACAGAAAATGAAAAGAAGGAGATGGACAGAGAGAGGGGGGCGAGGGGGCAGGAGGAGATGGAGAGAGGAAGGGGGAAGGAGGTGATGGACTGAGAGAGAGGGAGAGAGAGGAGGCAGGAAAGACAAGGGGGGGGGGGAGAAGATGGGTACAGAGAGGAGGACAGGAAACTGGAGAGACAGGGGAGAGAAGGATATTAGGGACGTATGTCATATTCCCATATATATATATATATATATATATATATATATATATATATATATATATATATATATATATATATATATATTAGAAACGTGTGCTTTCTCTTTTCTTTCTTTTCCATTTAAGCAGACTGTGCCACAGTAAAACGTGGTCGGATACAGCTACTAGAACAACAAAAATGGGGTTTGAAATGCATGTTAGCATATTCTTTGAGTCTGTGAGCCTTATGACGTTCTTGGTATTTAACTACTGTTGCTGAACCGAAGAGAAACGTTTATTTAATTCACTAATAAAAATGAAGCTCAGCTTGTTTCCTTCATCAGAGATGCTGAGTTGCCTGTT
This sequence comes from Schistocerca piceifrons, assembly GCF_021461385.2. Classification (NCBI taxonomy): domain Eukaryota; kingdom Metazoa; phylum Arthropoda; class Insecta; order Orthoptera; family Acrididae; genus Schistocerca; species Schistocerca piceifrons. Next base: position 350,229,023 of record NC_060140.1, read on the forward strand.
AATTGGACCACTAGGGGCTTGCTGTGATTCACACTCTTTCCATTTGTGACGTATCGTGAAGTGTCTGTAATTGTTTGGTCGTCTTGAAAAGATACACTGGACAACGACTTGGGATTCACAGAGGACGATGCAAACAAATTTCTTCTGTGCTTTCATTTCTTGAAGCGGCTATCTGCTTAACGTAAAAAAAGGAAACTTAACGTTAAAAAGGATTCACCGTGTTAATCATTAACATATCTATTGTTTACAAATTCCAGCAACATTTGATATAGATACCCAGTTTATGTTTGGTAGAGATAGCACAGAAGGTCATGTACGTTGGAGAGAAACAAAGTAATTTGTTGCGACTGCACTTACCTTGGGATTGTAATATTCTTCCACTCCTCCAATGTGAGATTTGTATGTTCTATGCCAGGTACATGGCACCAGTGATTGGGCGTATGGACTGCGAGATATAACACAGAGATACTTAGCATGTTCAAGCATTGTGCAAAGCAAATAAAGATGACGGTGATCCTTGTCTGGAACTTCCCTCTGGACCCAATGGAGTCCAGTACATCCTCAAACGCGGGCGCAACCTTAGGTTTCTCGTAGCTCCATGCTGTTCCGTCCGCAGCCTGTAAATGAGCAGCACGCTACATTACACGCTGTATGTGGAAAGTCCCACGGCAGAATAGCTGCTTCCAAGAACTACAGATGACATAAACAGGATTACAAGCAACAGGTAATCTACAAGCGGAGCAGGAACACTACCGACCAAACTTCAGAGGCTGTTCAGGGATATTTTATGAGTATTTTTGTGTACGGGACCCATGATGTCCGATGGATTTTATAATGTAACTGCATTTCGTTCGATTCCTTATCCTAGTTATCTTTGCAGCCGTTTGGCACTGAAAATGTCTCCATAACGGGGTAAATGTCGATGGCACCTGCCGTGCGTGCTGTTCGGAAACAATTTTTTTCTTCTCGCTCAAGATACTTTTAGATGGGAACAATAACGCCCTATTTACTGTTTGTCATCAGTCTTGCAATCAGTACTATTCGGTTCTGTCTCGAGGTAGTTTTTCCGGCAGTGTTAGCTGTACGTTAACAATGTTACACAGCAGTGCGCGTAGATTCCTACTAATGAAGAGTTGGCCGATATGTGCCCCGTGCATGGGTTCAACGAATGCAGTGGAAGAGCGGAGCAACGACGCAGTGCTGAGGTGTTCCCGCAACAAGAACATCCACATCTCTGTGTGTGTGTTTCTTCTGAGGGTTGCTGAATTATTCTGCGCTTTGTGTTGTACGATTTGGTGATTGATGTTGCAGTATTTTTTACTGCTGTGTAACTCTTTTCATAGAATAGAGGTAATTGGGTAACAAACCCCAATAAAACATAATTATATAATTACCCTGTGACAAGTCAATGAAGTCCTGGGATCATTATATGAAAATACTCAGAAAATAGCCCTGACCAACCTCTGAAATTATGTCAGTGGATACTGTCATATTTTTGGGCCACAGTCATGTACTAATGTTCGAATGATATTTTATTTGTTTGAGTGTGCAAACCAATTTATTTTATATTACTATCATGATTTCAGGATTAATCTATTATCAAGTACAACAATGTTGGATATAGTTAGATTTTCTTAAGTCGTCGTCAAAATCTGTTAAACTGATTGTCCCCACTTGTAGATAAGTAAAAAATCACAAAAATATATCGCAGACAGATAGAAAATATCTTTTTCAACAATATAACAATTGAGGCACAGAATAAATATCAATACAGTCGTTAAGATGCACTGAACATCGTCTGAAAATATACACTACAGCACTCGAGGCTGCATATGTACCGATCTTACTATTAACTGGTAAACTACTTGCATCAGTCTGTTAAGGACCCCGTAGACTAGCTACAGTGAGCTAACGGCCCCGTTACATAGCTCATCTTCGTCATTAGTAAAACATACACACACACACGCATGCACGTACACATACACAACTCTATTTCAAGTCAATATTAGCTCTTGAGCAAAAAGGTTTGACTACCATTGATATAGAGCCACCATGTGAAGAAGTTATTGTGAAAAAACATTGTTGTGGAGAAATCGAAGGAAATTATTAGAGGAAATGGACTTTAAGAGGCAATCAGCACAAATGGTACAGCCAACAGCTAATATAGAAACAGGAGTCCATTGCTGGACAATGACAGCCAGTTTTTGGCAGTGGCAGTGGAATCTGTAGATGCAGTTATAAATAAATGTTTATTTGAGCTGCCTACTTCTACTGTACGTAAAAACGTAACAACAGGAGCCTATAGTAAATCGGTTAAGAAACAGATGTGGCTGACAATAAATGTGTAATAAATTGTTCACAAGTGCAGAATTTGTCCGTTAACACCTCCTAACTTGTTAGGAATTGATTCTCAGAATTGCATATGCAAATAGGAAGTATCATTCTGGTTGAATGTGGACTGGTGTTATCCTGGGAATGGACTTTCTGTGCAAGTACTCGAACAACATCGAGTGTAAAGATAAGTTAACAGACTCGGAAATGGGTCCATAAAGATCGGCAAAATGTTCGCTGTCACCCGCCCACCATTATTGATAATTTTGAACATGATCGTGTACAGAAACAAACAGTTAAGTAGACAGAGGCGCCTGCAGAAAGGCAACTCGTTGACGCCCATGCAAATCCAGTTGCAGGCGACGTTGACGGTTGTGTCTATAGTGCGAAATTTTAGGCGTAAATTAATTAAGACTTAGAATCAACGATCTGATGTTGTTGTTTTGATATTTACGTATGGTGAGTAGGTAGCTTACTGTTTTTAAATTTCATCCTATGTCATTTTTAGATGTATTCCGTTCTTATTTAATTCACTTAGTGGTCACCTGACATGACAACACTTTGCTCAAAATACACTGAAGAGCCAAAGAAACAGATACTGCTGCCTACTATCATGTCGGACCCCAGCGAGCAACCAGAAGTGCCGCAACACTACGTGGCATGGACACAACTAATGTCTGAAGTAATGCTGGAGGGAACTGACACCATGAGTCCTACAGGACTGTCCATGAACCCGTAAGAGTACGTGGGGATTAAGAGCACTTCTGAACAGGACGTTGCAAAGCATCCAAGATATGCCCAATCATGTTCATGTCTGCGGAGTTTGGTGGCCAATGGAAGTGTTTAAACTCAGAAGAGTGTTCATGGAGACACTCTGTAACATTTCTGGACGTGCTAGGTGTCGCATTGTCCTGATGCACACTGTGTGTAAATTGAAGAGGGATGGCTGGTGGAGTCCGTTGGAATGCACAATGGACATGAATGGATACATGTAAACTGTCAAGTCGTATCTAGACGTATCAAGGGTCCCATATCAGTCCACTTACACGCGCCTCACACCATTACAGAGCCTCCACCAGCTTCAACAGTCTCCTGCTGACATGCAGGGTCCATCGATTCATGAGGTTGTCTCCATACCCTTACACGTCCACCCGCTCGATACAATTTTAAACGAGACTCGTCCGACCAGGCAACATGTTTCGCTCATCAACGATCCAGTGTCGGTGTTGATGAGCCAAGGCGAAGCGTAAACCATTGTGTCGTACAGTCTTCAAGGGTACAAGAATGGACCTTCGGCTCCCTAAGCCGATAACATTAAATGGCACGCACGCTGACGCTTGTTGATGGCCCAGCATTGAAATATGCAGCAATTTGCGGAATCTACATCTACATCTACATTTATACTACGCAAGCCACCCAACGGTGTGTGGCGGAGGGCACTTTACGTGCCACTGTCATTACCTCCCTTTTCTGTTCCAGTCGCGTATGGTTCGCGGGAAGAACGACTGCCGGAAAGCCTCCTTGCGCGCTCGAATCTCTCTAATTTTACATTCTTCTATCAATTTGAACGATTAGCTTCAGTCGTCGTTGGTCCCGTTCTTACAGAACCTATTTACGGCCTCAGCGATGTCGGAGATTTGATGTTTTACCGGATTCCTGATATTCACAGTACACTCGTGCAATGGTCATACGAGAATATCCCCATTTCACAGCTACCTCGGGGTGCTGTGTCCTATCGCTCGTGCCCCGAGTGTAAGACCACGTTCAAACTCACTTAAGTCATGATAACCTGCCATTGTAGCAACAGTAACCTATCTAACAGCTGCGTCGGGGAGCTGCCTCAACGTGTCAAAATCCAAGGTCCTGCTCATTGGTGAGGGCTTGCCGGAGAGATGCGTTGCCCCCCCTTAGTGTCGCCGATAACATACGATGTCTTGGACTTGATTTCGCAGCAGATCTGCGCCGCTCAGCGACGATCAATGGTAGACGCTTGCTACAGACAATCAGAGAAAATCTCGCAGATCACCGGCTACGAGAGCTCGACGTTATCCAACGCGCACAATACGTGAACATGCATCATGCTTCCCGTATACCACACGTGGCTCAAGTACTACCAGTCCCAAATCTCCTGGCCCAACGACTGTTAATGGTTTTCGGCTCCTTCGTCAGCTCGGGGATGTTATTCAAGGTTCAGTATGAATCCCTTGCACTGCCACGAGATCGTGGCGGGGTGGGACTCATCCACGTGCCCACTTGTGTCAAGGCACTTTACGTCAGCTCCCAACTCAAACTTTGGCATCGTTGTCCGCAGAGCCTTACTAGCTTCCTGCTTCATAACTTTGCGCCGGCCTCCTTGTCCGCCCCAGTACTGGTATCGACCATTCCAACCCCATTTTATTACATCCAACGATTTTTCCTGGAGTCCAGTTATGTCTACCGGTCCTTACCACTTACACATTTGTACCTCACGAAAACAGTCTCCGAATTGTAACAACAGTGCCACCTGTCCAACCCTATCGAACGTAAGTATCCACAGTACGTGTGGCGACAAATATGGAAGGCGATCCATGCGCGTTTTCTCGAATCAGATGTTCAATCAGCGTGGTACATCACCGTGAATGGCAAACAAGTTAACCGAGACCGTCTGCACTGCATCCATCTCGCCGATTCATCCCGCTGCATCCACTGTTGAGTGGATGACACAGATGTCCACCGGTACCACTGTGGCACAGCGTTCGACGTCTGGACACTTACGCGGCGAATTTTGGCGTTTCTTTCTCGACAGACACCAGCTCAGATCGACGTCCACATGCTTTTGTACCCCGATAAGACTTTCTACCCCTCCGCCAAAACTCACTCTGTGAGTTGGATCTGTGGCCGCACGATCCGCTATCGTTTTACTTCTGGCGACAAGTCTACGCTAGGGTATCAACCAACGACACTCCGTCCTGATACGCAACCCACGCTATAAGCAATATTTTTCCAATTTCTTACGGAGCACCTTCGATGACCCACCTCGTAGCTGGAACGTCCAAGCCCTGAGAAGCTGAAAACTGTATTAACCGATCCGAACTGAATAGATCTGCTACCCAGAACCCACGCCTACGCAATGAGAAATCACGTTTGGACGAGCTGGCCTGCTTTAGGCGGAGACACTTCAGACGCTCCTGTAAGAACTGGTCTTTAACTGCAAGTCGCACGACGACTTTATATTTATAAAAAAACACCTTTTCGTTATTTATACCTCATAATTTGTTCTTAAAGGAAAAAGAAATTTGATTTTGGCTTGAGACAAGTTTTTTTATTGGTTCCAAAAGATTGCTTCTTCCCCATCAAGACGAAGGAGACTAATCTTTGTTTACTGGTAGGAGAAACCAGTATAATTGGAGTATTTGTTAAAAAAAAAGAAAAAAAAGTTGGTAGAGCACTTGCCCGCGAAAGGCAAAGGTCCCGAGTTCGAGTCTCGATCCGGCACACAGTTTTAATCTACCAGGAAGTTTCAGGAAGTTTCATATCAGCGCACACTCCGCTGCAGAGTGAAAATCTCATTCCATATTTATTTTGTTCAGCTCTGATCGGCGCTCCCCCAATAACTCCTGCAAAGTAGCAGTTTGAACTGTGTATCGATGTATGCGTGAAGATAGACTATAATAGTTTCTGCCGTAACCAGGTGGTGTTGTCGCTTCCCACAAGTCGCGCATTGCAGCAGCACTTGTTCCTGCTTTCCGCTTACGCTGGCGTACATCGTCAAGACAACCTGGAAGCAGCCAAGCATGAGCAGCAGTGGACAGTCGTTTTTTTTCTGGAGGTAAGGAATGCCTGCATCAGATATCCACAAGAGGCTAGTAGCCATTTGTGGAGAAATAGCATCAGGTCGCAGACCCATGTTTCACTGGCTATCAGAGTTCTGAGCCGGCAGGCTCTGTGCTGAAAAAGACAAAAGTGCTGGCCGTCCAGCCACTGAACGCAATGTCCAGAGTGTTACTGACTATATAATGTGGCATAGGCGAATCAGATTTGGTGAACGAGAAAAGACAACAGGTCTATCACGGGAACCCTCCACACCATCATCCATGAGGATTTGAAAATTAAGAAGATGTGTACAGACTGGGTGCCCAATTCCCTCACCACTACGCAGAACCAGGAGCGTGTGGAGATATGTCAACAGTTGCTGCAACGGTACCACGCAGATTCAGCGGAGTTCTTTGAGCATCTGGTCACCGTCGACGAGACACGGCTCTTCCGCGAGACTGCTGAGAAAAAACACCAATCTATGGAGCAGAAGCATACTGGGAGCCGTTGTTCCACGAAGTCATGACCAGTAGTATTCGTGAAGAAAGAAAGTAGGGAATCCCTGTGATATAAGATGTATTCGTTTGTTCAGTAAGTCGTTCCTGTGATCACAAAGAAATTGTAGGGCCAATGATTTTTAAAAGTTCCAAGTAAAATAATCTAGTACCTACGCATCCACATATGATACTCGCCCTCGGTTCTTTGCTTGGTTTATGAACATGTTTGCAGTAGCGGGTTGCAGAAATGAAGCTTTTTTCCTCTCCGTGTGTTGGACTCAGAATGAGCAAGTTACGTAAGTGATTTCGTCTTACATCTGCATCCTAATACCGATTCTTACACGAGGCTAGACCCAATTGTAAACGTGTAATGCCACGCGGGGTATCCGCGTGGTCTTGGGCGCTTTATCACGGTTCGCGCGGCTCCCGCCGACGGAGGTTCGAGTCCTCCCTCGGCCATGGGTGTGTGTGTTGTCCTTAGCGTAAGTTAGTTTAAGTTAAATTAAGCAGTCTGTAAGCTTAGGGACCGACGGCCTCAGCAGTTTGGTCCTACAGGTTCAAATGGTTCAAATGGCTCTGAGCACTATGGGACTTAACATCTTAGGTCATCAGTCCCCTAGAACTTAGAACTACTTAAATCTAACTAACCTAAGGACATCACACACATCCATGCCCGAGGCAGGATTCGAACCTGCGACCGTAGCAGCCCCGCGGTTCCGGACTGCAGCGCTAGAACCGCACGGCCTCCGCGGCCGGCTGGTCCCACAGGATCTTACCGCAAATTTCCAAATGTTTAATATTCCATTTTTCTTGCGATATAATGAACCACGTATCATGTGCATTTCTTGTCGTCATAATCTTCATGATGTGAGTGTAATTCATTTAAAATTATTTCGTCATTTTTAAAATTACAGACCCCATTTCCTTGATTTTATAACGTAATTCTTATCCCTGTTCCATTTCATAAGCCATTCTCAACCCCTCTATGAGAACTGCATGTCTTTACCAAGAATAAGATAACAAGGTCAATGTAAAGAATGTCCTCTTATCAAATCCCAAGCCTAGATCTCAAGCGTCACCTTCCTCTACATGCTTGTTTCAGTATTCTAGTTATCCACTGCGAAAGTTATCAACACGTATTAAAGGCCGTTTTCCATTTACTAGTGTGATGAAAGGAAGTTTGGTAGCTATTGAATGTGAGTGATCAGAGCGAGGTAAATATTACTCAGAACGAATTAATGATCTTAATCTCAGTTCATAGGGATAGTACTGTAATTCGTCCTGATTACAACAAGAAAAATGCAAACTATTGTTTTTATGTCGGCAGCACATTATACAGTCTGTTAAGTAAGCGCGTGGTCAGCGTTACAAGCAGATGGTAAGAGATAGCGCCATAGTTCTTTCACAGCCAACTACAGGGAACCTTTGTCCTTCATGCAGTATCCACAAAGCATTAGTTTCTTTTGAATTCGTAACTGAAATTTGCACGTGTTTGTCGACAATTTAAATGCACAAACGATGTTACAAATTTATCAGTGATGTTTGATGCCTACTGCCAAACGTTAGTTCATCGACAAAAATGAAGACTGGATACTGTACGAGGATAACGATCCAAAGCACCGTAGAAGGCTTTGGAGCGACTAGAAAATGGAGAAAGATTTGCAGGTACTGGGTTGGCCCCCATAGTCACCTGACGCTAACCTATTGAAAATGTGTGGTCTTACATGAAAAGAACTGCAAGGAGAAAAGATTTTCACTTTGAAAAAGCTATCAACTCAAATTCGTCGCATTTGGGGGTCTCTTTCAAGGTAATACGAGGAAAACTCGGTATCAAGCATGCTTCGGAGATGGCAAGTAATTATCGACACTGTGGATGGAAGGACGTATTATTAATTGTAATAGCATTCTTCTTTTGTACATACACGATGTATTTATATGTTTTATTTTGTTGTCAAATACATTTTTCTACTGATTAAACTGACCACGATCTTACTTAACAGACTGTATATTTAAGATTTACTGGCACAAGTAAACTAATTGATCTTAGGAAGGTATTTGGATTAAGGGTATCTAACGTGGTGAATAGTTCTCTGCTAATCATGAACCGTATTACTCAAACTGATACACAAAACCAAAACTAAAGCCTCAGGAAGAAGGGATCGCAAACAGCTGAACAGTACCTTCGCGACAAGTAGTTCGAGGTTAGAAGCGCCACTGGACATGTCTGCAGGAGAAATTCCTATAACCACGGCCGTCAAGACAGTTACACGCTCTGGCGTTTGGTGGTGAGGCCGTTTGCAAACTAACAGTTAGAAAAAGTAGTGCTTCCCACAAGGGTTCCGAGTTTTTGCGTCACTTATCTGACACTTCTACTGTAATTGCACCTGTATGAATTTCGGAGAAATGTGAAACCGATAACGCTAGTTAAAAACGCTGACGAGCATTGGGAAAGCGTTCAGCTATCTCACACGTAACAAACACTCGCAAGTTTAGTGCTGTAGTAAACACACGTGTCAGAAATACGTGGCAAAGCGAAGTATCACTTTTTCGAAACTCCGTAATTCCCACCCAGTGCGAGGCCCGTGCTACCTTCCTCTGTAATGGTGCAAAAGCGTGGCGCCCTGCGCCGTCACCCTCGGGCTCCACAAAGCTTCAAATAGCAAGGTGCCGACACTCGCGAAGGAAACGTCACAACTCAGTTCATGTGAGGCCTGGAGTGGCTTAATGATGTCGCATTGGCACCAAAGTTAACCACAATTCTGCCCAGTGCCAGCGGTGACGTATCATACGATCGGAAGGTTGTCACAGCCCTCTTAGACACATCTCATCCTTCTTTCGACGGACGGCCGGTGTGGCCGAGCGGTTCTAGGCGCTACAGTCTGGAACCGCGCGACCGCTACGGTCGCAGATTGGAATCCTGCCTCGGTCATGGATGTGTGTGATGTCCTTGCGTTAGTTAGGTTTAAGTAGTTATAAGTTATAGGGGACTGATGATGGCTCAAATGGTTCAAATGGCTCTGAGCACTATGGGACTTCACATCTTAGGTCATCAGTCCCCCAGAGCTTAGAACTACTTAAACCTAACTAACCTACGGACATCACACACATCCATACCTGAGGCAGGATTCGAACCCGCGACCGTAGCAGTCCCGCGGTTCCGGACTGCAGCGTCAGAACCGCACGGCCACCTCGGCCGGCGGGGACTGATGACCTTGGAAGTGCTGAGAGCCATTTGAACCATTTTTTCTTTCGACGGTTCTGCGATGGAGGTCGAAACAGCCGCGGCCAGCGTTGAAATCACGCTGTTTCCTTATGAGTGGCAGAGGAAAACATTCCAGACACTCTGCCTCTCTGAATCGGCGCGAAAAGGCCTCAGAGGGTGGCATAAATGGCGACCATGAAACCACCACCTCTTTTCCTGAGCCATTGATTCCCAACATTTCAAGGTCGAAACCGATACTTCACAGTGACATGAGCAGTTGGATGATGTTCTTCATAACCTTTGACGCTGCTAACACCCTCTGACGTCTAACCCTTCTCTAAGGACACCGTGGGACTGCGTTTCCATCGAATGTGATTGCATCCAATTCGATCGCAGCGCTACGTCGATTTATGCTCTCATGTACAGGATGGAACCACTAGTGACGGTTGAAAACCATTTGACGAAATTTGAACGTGGCCTGAAGCAGCAAAGGGTGCCTATACTTTTTCAGAGCTCCAGCTTTGTGTCTTCCTGTTGCGTGATTACGGGGGGTAGAGGGGGTTGGGGAGGGAGGAGGGAGATGGGAGGGAGGGAGGGGAGCGTGATATTGACATTAAAAATGTTGCTGTATAGACTGGATCAGTGACGATGTGCTAGGCGCTAGCAGATCGGCAACTCGTTCGACATCCTCTGATTCCGGATAGCCTAATATCAGGAGCAAAAGCAGCAACGTAGCGGCGAACCAGCCGTAGCATAACTTGCCTGTAGGCCCTGGGGCTCTCATCATAGGTTCTGTTTGTACAGTTATGTTTTTAAGGTGCTCAGCAAAGGCGGATAAGTGACACTGAGGGTTTTCCCGAGTTGGGGGAGGAAGGGTGGGTTCTTAGAAGGACTCTTTGCCCCGTTTTGTTCACGCTTCTGTCAATTTCGCGCCCTACCCCCCCCCCCCCCCCTGATCACGCCGCAGGAGGACGCGAAGTAGGCGGGATGAGAAAGCCTAAGCACCCGTTGCTACTTTGGATCACGTTCAAATTTCGGCTAACGGTGTTGAATGGTTTGCAGTGATTCCAGCCTGTATAAAAGAGCAAAAATTGCAGTTCCATTGCGGTCCAAAGGCGTGCGATCACGTTTAATGGGGATGCAGCCCCGCAGAGTCCTTAGAGAAGGGTTGAAGCGCCCAAGAATGTCAGTGTTGTCAAAGGTTGTCAAGACAGTCTTCCTGTTGCTCATCGCACTACGAACTGTCGCAGCCTGCCGCTGTGGCCGAGCTGTCTAGGCACTTCAGTCTGGAACCGAGTGATAGATACGGTCGCAGGTTGGAATCCTGCCTCGGGCATGGATGTGTGTGATGCCTTAGGTTAGGTTTAAGTAGTTCTAAGTTCTAAGGGACTGATGATCTCAGATGTTAACTCCTATAGTGCTTAGAGCCATTTGAACCATTTGCACTGTCGCATTCGACCGCGAAATGTGTGGGAATAGACGCCCCAGGGAAGGAAGTGATTCCATAGAGGTCCTTTATGCCTCCCCCTGCCGTCTTTTCGTGCCTATTGTGAGCGGCGATGTGTCTTTAATGTTTTTCTCGGCCACTCATAAGAGAAAGTGATATCAACGCTGTGCATTTTGGTTCTAGCCTCCGTCACAGAGACCTCAAAAGAAGGAGTGATATGTGAGTAACAGCAGGTGTGACGACGTTCCCATCGTCAACAGTGCTCTTGGGCAGAATTGTGGTGAAATTTGGTGCCAATGTGACACCATTAACCCACGTCACACTTTACGTGAACGTCTGAGCTGTGGCCTTATTTTCACAGTTGACACCGTACTGTCTGAAGCGTCGCCGATCCCGAGGGTGACGTCGCAGGGTGTTATGCCTTTGCAGGATCAGAGAGTAAGGTTTTACGCACCTTTGAACGAAATTTTAAACTTAAGTCTCGCAACGAGTGGGAAATTACCGGGTTTCGAAAAAGTGACCCTCTAATTCTGTTGCGCAGTGTAAACGCACGGTTTTAACTGTGGTTCACCTAACGGCAAGTATTCGTATAGCATAAACTGAGTGAATATGGATGACGTCATACGCGATCCTTTTTTTCTGTCATTTCAAAGTACAGTTATATTTTTAAAACTAGGGCAGCAACAGCTAATGTAACTATACATAATTGAGTGGCCAGTTCATACAGCGGACTGTTGGACTTTTCATTCGGTTTTGTGTTTTAATGGTTTTTTTATGTAATCGCTTGCTGTACTGTATGAATTGTTCAATGAATTATGTATAATTACTTTATCTGTAGTTGCACTAATTTTAAAACTAGCTTCAACTACTTGCATAGTGTGGCTAGATGGGTCATTTTACAAGTCTTTAAATTTTAAGAAGATGTAGTTAAATTGTTATGAACATCGGATTCAAACGTTGATGTTTAGTGGACCATATTTTTCCAAATTACGTTGTTAATAAGCTGAATAAGGATGCTCACATGTTAGTACCATCGTGCCATGAGCATTAACACATTGCAAAAATCCACGAGCTATACACGAAAAAAGACAGAATTTATAAGGCTTGAAAATGGCACACTTGAAGTTAGCCAGTATGATTATTATGAGGTCCTTTGATGCAGTACATGACGGTGTGAATGAGTGCGTCAATAGATTAAAGGTTAGGGTTTTGTCAGTTCATCAGAAGAAACCACAAAAGTTACGCGATCGAAGTAGGGAACCTCACCTTCCCGATACTCCTCGAAGTACCTTTAAATTTTCCCCTCGAGTCTGCAGTCTAACTTCAAGACCGATGAAGCACAACTACTTGACAAATGATTATCACATAATCTCACTAAGCCGTTATACCAAAAACAAAGGAATTGTTCCGTAGCTCACTCCTTAGCCGCCCTGGATTGCGTTCTGCTTTCAACTACCCATAGAATTGAAATTAATAATGTAATACGAGGACACCTTCAACAGTAAGGCGTTGGTTCACATAGATATTCGAAGTCAACCGCAGATCTTCGCACCATTAATAAAAAGCTAGATAATACAAAATTGTTAAGGCTCTCGTGGTCACTTGTTGACAAACTGCCCATTGGCTTTTGTCTCGGGTTCTTCGGCCGACGTTCGGCTGATGATTTTACTGACGTTTCGCCAGCACTAGTGGCTGGCATTGTCAAAGCTTCACCCTCCATTGCCGGTGGTGAACTGGAGCCGAACTCGCGGCCGCAGACTATGTACTTGGCGCACCAACGTCCGAGGGCTTCTCCGCAGTAATTTCCTGTGCGGTTATCCTCTTGCTACCTGCGATGGTCGTTCGCTGCAGTACGGGAAGCCAGGATCCGTTTACCTTAAGGCTTTCCTCTTTCTTGTTCAAACTGTTCGCGTGTTTTTGTATTTCTACAGCTTCTCTGAACAAGCGCGTTTGATAGTGCTTCTCTACAGCCAGAACTTCCGTGTCGGCGAATTTTATTACGTGGTCGGTCTCATTCAGTGCGTGCTCTGCCACGGCCGATTTCTCCGCCTGCCCAAACCTGCAATGTCGCTTATGCTCTTTGATCCTGGTGTTAATGGATCGTCCAGTCATTCCGACATAAACTTTTCTGCATGTGCATGGTATATGGTATATTCCCGACATTGCAAGTCGCACTAACATTTCACTTACGTGATAATCAACCTTCTATTTCAGATCCCCAAAATAACTTGGAGATACTACAAAAGAGAGAAAGGGTGGTGTCTTAAATGTGCTTGAGGATATTTGTATATACAGAGTGAGTCACTAACTATTACCGCGTATAATAACTCCGAAAGTATGATAGGAGGTGAAACGTTCCTGGGACAAAAGTTGCATGGGACAACGGGGGCCATAATATGACGTCGGTTTTTTGTCGCTAGGTGGGGTCGCTTCAGAGATATGAAGGTCAACTTAGGTTTATTAAATGGAATGCTATAGTTTGGTACTTAATTTCTGATAGCGGCTATCGAGATAAATCCAATGATGTGTAACAGTATGGTCTTCGAAGGTCAACGAAGGTCACAAAGGTGGTATGAGCGTCCATTTACAAAAAGGTGTTCGAAATGATGACCATTGGTATCAATGCAGTGCAGCAATCTTCTTATCATCCATTGAGTGGTATTCCTTATCACATTGGCACTTACCGAAGCACATGCTCTGACAATTCTCTCTCGCATATCTTCAAGTGTACTTGGAAGGTCTTTATAAATAATGCCTTTAACGAATCCCCACAAGGAAAAAAACCAGAGGTGTCAAGTTTGGCGAACGAGCCAGCCAATCCAACGATTTGGGAATTGTGTCTGGAACTCATTGCTAACCATCAGCGAAAAACGTGCCGGACACCCATCGTGTTGATACCAGATTCTGTTCCTAGTTCCTGAAGGTATTTCTTCCAATGTTTCTTGCAGAAATGTGGTGTGCTTCCTACCATTAAGATTTCCTTCGATGAAATAGAGGCCTATAATTCTGTCCTCCACAATCCCACACCAAACGTTCAACGATCACGGTTTTTGGTGTGCAACTTGCCGCAGCCAACATGGATTTACAGTTGCCCAATAATGTATGTTATGCAAATTAACATTTCCATGATTCGTGAATGTAGCTACGTCAGTAAATAAAATCAAATTAATAAAGGTGTCATCCTTCTGAATCTGAATTTGAGCCCATCGGCGGAATTCAGTACCACGCTACAATCCGTACCGTTAATTCTTGGTGAAGACTGATATGGTAAGGTTGATATTTATGGCGATGCAGAACGCGCACAACACTATTCTGGCTCATCCCAGATTCCCATGCAATTTGAAGCGAACCAACACAAGGATCTTGAACCACAGTGGCAAGAGTACCAATTTCTGTTTCCTCGCTGGTAACTCTCCTTTGCCGTATGTGTTTCCGATGCGTTATAGGCCCAGTTGTTCTCAATTTATCATATACATATTTAAATGTACGGCATGTGGGGTGAGTACGTTGAGGATATCTTTCAGCGTATAACCCTCAAGTTCTCATTGAATTTCGTTGGCATTCTCCGTAAATGAGACGCATACCTACCTGTTCTTCGAAGGAATACATCATTCACATTCGCTTGATTCGACGATACTAGTCTTTCCGTTCCTATTAGTGTTGTATTGCGAAACCGTCGAATGGTGTCAATTAAAGGCTGCAGCTGCAGCTTGAATAGTTCTGGCTGGTAGTTAATTCCAGACAACCTGTCTAACTTAGGGTAAAGTTAAATAATTAATAATTAATTAAAAACAATGACTAGTGTTTAATTATTGCGCACGGAAGTGCTATAGGATGTACCCTGGATCAGAGGTGGAAGGGGCTTGGAATGAAATTCATTTATGGAAAGCCTGAAAATAATGACAGGTAAAATGAACGTTTATTGCCTTCGAAATATTAATTAAAACACTTGTGAACATAATAAAATATGACGAGTGCTGCTGTCTGATGTCTATTTAGTTCCACTCTTGATAAATTTTAAACATTGGTTCTGAGTCCACTACGAAATTCATAGTAATCAAAGGATGAGTTAACTATACACGCGCCTAGCATACGCATGCAGTCGATAAGGTTTACACAGAGGAGAAAAGAAACGAACAAAAACTGTTCCCTCGATTTCCGTATGGGGAATGAACATGTAAAGTTACCGTTGAAAGACACGCAAGGAAGTTCAAAACATGAGCTAAGAAATACAATTCATTTAAATGCACAGTGTAAGATGAATATTACTGGAGCTACAGCACCAAAGGCTCTTACACCAGAACACGGCCATATGGAGGTAAGAAAACGAAAGTAAGTGACGAACAAAGCGGAATTTCATAGTTACCGGATTAGAATCGTACAAAATTTATATTAAAGGTAGCAAGATGTGGAAGTTGGAGCCTCTTAAACATCGACACTAACACGTGATGGTAATTAACAAAGCAAGTACCGAACAGTGGAAGGAACAGAACAAAACGGAATGAAAAATCAGTGGCAAAATCACAACGATATCATATAGTGCACACACATTAGCGGTAAGAAAAATGAGAAGCTGATTGAAATGAATCGTTACCTATTCCATACACCTCCAGGTGTTCAGGTGACTAGTTGAACCAAACAACAGCATAAGAAATCTCCTAAATTTCGACGTGTTCATCATTCGCGATATTAAAATAAAAGTCACATGACTTAATAGACTATAAGGCTTTATAGCCTTATAGTCTATTAAGTCATGTGACTTACGATTTCATTTAGGCTGTAAACTTGCACAGAGTCGACAATTAATGAACCTACCGAGGAGAAGCTCTTAAGAGCAACCTATTTCACCAAGCTCGAAGCGAACTGTGACGAGTTCCTCTCACAAACCAGAGTTTATTGTTCCTTCCGAAGTGACCAGAGAGGAGGTCTACTTTATTGTGCCAACCAAGACAAAAGGTATCTTAGCTGCACGCACACACACACACACACACACACACACACACACACACACATTTATTCGTTTTATTATTTCAGAGAGGAATAAAAAGGACAGGTGGAGTGGAATATGGCACATGTGTATGTGACTGAGAAAAGTACGTAGCGAACCTTAGTGGACTTCCAAGAAGTGCGTCTGAATTAGAAGATTAGCAGAAAAGTATAGTATAAAATACGAAAAATATGTAAACTGTGGCTGATATGAGCGCTCTCAGGCGCTCACTCTTTTTATACCGGAGCAAATTTAAATTGAGTTGCCACAGATAATGAGATGAGGCTACTTTAAATAAAATAACAAGAAGAGGCTCACATAGAGACCCTTCAGTGCTAAATGCAATTTACAGTGTGTGCAGTGGTACGACCTTACACGTTTGTTGTAGTCAGTCGACGTAAAGCGCTGACAGTGAGTACAAGTAATTTATTAACAGCCAGGTCGTACGACCACGAAATTGTTTAAGGCTGTTTGTAGAACAAGGTCCGAATATAACTGGTTCGCGTAAGTTCTTGCCGTTTTTTACTGCGGGCGGAAAATTTGAGAAGTACGTTTTATCTTGACGTTAAAGATCCAGTGTATTAATGTCAGATTTTCCCCACCTTTCAGCGGTCTTCGTAATCCTGTTCGCTATGCCGACTACAGACAAACTTCACCTCTGTGTAGCTCAGGGACGCGGAATAAACCAATTCGTTCAGAAATCGTATTCAAAATCACTGCTCTAACATTTTACATGCGCCTCGAAGAATGGCTGAACAAAGAGTATTCAACATACGATAAATGGGTAAACTTTTTATGCTACTCACTTTTTTTTACGACACCGATCTGGCAAGTAGCTTCGTGTTTCTCGATCAAAGATCGATATATGTTGTATAAAAATGGTTGTATGTAACTGTGAATGTTCCACATCTCCTCCTAAATCACTAGGTCTATTTCAACCAAACTTTATACACGTATCCCTTACTGTCAGGCAACAATCGCTATGGGGGTAAAAACCACCTACGTAACACAGTTCAGGAGGTATGACATCGTAAAAAACGAGATGCGTGAAAAACTCTTGCATTGTGCACGACGTTTAAATGTATTAATTCTTTGCTACTAATTTTATTTGCAACACTTTTGCAGTCATATCCACATATGCTGCTGAATGTACCTACAAAATTATATCGTTGTATGACACACATATCTGGAGATATAATTCAAATAATAAGATTCGTGCAAGAATCTAAATAAGCTCCAATCTTTTTCGGGTAAGATTTTGTATTATCCTCAGTTCATTCCCTAGTCCAGTCACATCATTCGGCCTCTTAATTGGCTTTGTCAAAAGGGCATTAAGATTTGAATAGTGGCATATAGGTGGACAGATAAATAATGGAAATAATTTTAAGAAAATTAACTGGAAATAATAAATGAAAGGAATTGGAAGATACACATTTCCTGGGTGAACTTTAACTGGTACTAATATCAACCGACCATAAATATCAGTATATTTAAGATAAATACTCATCATTTCTGTACTTCTTCACATTAATTCCATTGTGTGTAATCCTGACTATAACAATGTCAGTACAGGATTGTTCCTCTGCTGATCGCACAAATTCCTCTTGTCTGCTCCAAACCTCCAGATTCAGGATTCTCGGAGCAGGCAAAATGATAAACAGACAGGTGTGGTCAATGTGAATGTATGAATAAAACTTTACTTTCCTAACAACGTTTCCTAACACTTCTAATGTATGCTTGTAATACACATTTTTAAACAATACCGTTATGACGGATCTCATCATATGTCCGCCCGCTACCACTTATAGAAACAAACAGGTGAAGATACAGAAATTAGTCAACTGAAGTGCGTATCTCTTCTCTTTTTTGTAACAGAACACTATCTCTGCCACAAAGCAACTCGTTCAATTACCTTTGTCTTTGGGTATATATAGCTTACATGTAAAATAGGAAAAGAACGAAGAAATAAAAAATAGTGATTCGTCGTAATTGCCCCCCACTGTACAGTGACATCATGTGGAGGTGCACAGTGTCTGAGTTTATTTCCCTTTCTGGAGGGCTAATGAGCCTGGTTGGTATGGCCGTAGCCATTATTTTCAGCCGACGGAGTTATCCTGTGTGTTTATCAATTTATATAGGCATGTCAGCTTTTTCAACACACTCACACATACATAAATTTTCTCTCCTGACAAAGTGCTTGCCGTAACCGCATAGTTCATTGTTGTCAGTCAGCACCTGGACAGTGTTTATCTTGCGAAGCGTGCGCGCACACCTCAACATCCGTTATCATCCCAGCTCACGCTCACATGTCTAGTACAAGGCCATGGTGTCCATGTCGTGCATTTACAGCAGCTTTCACTGCACAAATTTGTGAAGCTCATGTTCAGCGACGTGAGCCTTTGTGAAAACTTCGATGTGATGACTACTGGTTTCCATATCAGCGGCCTGAGGAATTTATTTCACCTAGTCGCTCTCACTTATTCAGTAGGGACACAAGCCATACATCTGACATTCGTTCTCAAGGTAAGTTTCTTGATGCTTTTACGATGTTGTCAAGCATAGAACATTCACGTTTTTATATGGCATTGGTGAGCACAGAAAAGTCATGTTTTTACAATGTGTTCGAGCACAGAAAATTCATGTTCCACGAAGTATTGCCATCTTTAGTTAATCACACGCACTCCCATGCGTTTCACACTTTGCAGCCAGGTTTTGTATGTTTTTGCACTTTGTTTTTGAGCATCTTTCATACAGTTGCATTACATAAGGTTTCTGTAGTGTCCTTTCCACATATTATGCACATAAAAAAATACAAATACAATTACAAAATACACTTATCCTATACATTTGCTAACTGCCATTATCATCACTTGTATACATTATAGTCTGTAACATATTCTCTTCCCTTTATATATGGCCAAACTTTCAGGAAACATTCCTCACACACAAAGAAAGAAAATATGTTATGTGGACATGTGTCCGGAAACGCTTACTTTCCATGTTAGAGCTCATTTTATTACTTCTCTTCAAATCACATTAATCATGGAATGGAAACACACAGCAACAGAACGTACCAGCGTGACTTCAAACACTTTGTTACAGGAAATGTTCAAAATGTCCTCCGTTAGCTAGGATACATGCATCCCCCCTCCGTCGCATGGAATCCCTGATGCGCTGATGCAGCCCTGGAGAGTGGCGTATTGTATCACAGCCGTCCACAATACGAGCACGAAGAGTCTCTACATTTGGTACCGGGGTTGCGTAGACAAGAGCTTTCAAATGCCCCCATAAATCAAAGTCAAGAGGGTTGAGATCAGGAGAGCGTGGAGCCCATGGAATTGGTCCGCCTCTACCAATCCATCGGTCACCGAATCTGTTGTTGAGAAGCGTACGAACACTTCGACTGAAATGTGCAGGAGCTCCATCGTGCATGAACCACATGTTGTGTCGTTCTTGTAAAGGCACATGTTCTAGCAGCACAGGTAGAGTATCCCGTATGAAATCATGATAACGTGCTCCATTGAGCGTAGGTGGACGAAACTAAAATGAGCTCTAACATGGAAATTAAGCGTTTCCGGACACATGTCCACATAACATCTTTTCTTCATTTGTGTGTGAGGAATGTTTCCTGAAAGTTTGGTCGCACCTTATATATATATATATATATATATATATATATATATATATATATATATATATATTCATTGCTCGTGGTTTTGTTTTAGTACATTTTGTTAAATTACAATTTCGTTATATTATTCGATTCCAATTAGATGAATACACATATTACTCATGTTTGGTTATACATTCTTCATATAACATTCATACAATAATAGATTGTGTTTTCCTTTATGACATAAATTGACATACATTTCATTTCAATTTACAATGACTTCTTGCCTGAGCATCCTTATCAACTCCAAAGAATTGAAGAAGAAAACAATACTCGCCACAATAGATACTACTTGCCCCTCAGATAACTACGCATGGCCTCGCCTCTCTAGCATTTTTCAGGAAGGATCTACACACTACAGGGTTGATGAAATTCCACGGAGAGTCATTTATGTGCTCCGTTACATCTCGTTAATAGATTTAACTGTGGTCCCAAGAGCAAAATAGGTTGTTGTCTACAAACACAATTCAAAGCTGACAATAGCAATCATATCAAATACCTATTCAGTGTCTAAAAGTGCAACTCAGTATATACTTGTTATGTTCATCATACAAAGGATAACTATTTCATATGCTGAGGTATCATCAATACGACAAGTTACATACAATGAACGTAAAACAGTGTTCACATAAGTAACAAACGCGCATAAAAATTTCAGTGTAAGCCAAGTGTTTGATGCTTTCATGGGTAGTGGATGCTCACAGTAGTTAGTTTTTGACCCCTTAGTTCAGCATCGTGATACGTGACGAACTGCAACTGTTTTCTTCTTCACACACTTTCACACTGTCACATTCATAAGTATCATAAACTTAAAACTGTATTTATCTTGCGGCGTGGTCCTTTCTTATTGTTATTTGGTACCTATCATTCTACAAGCATTTATCTTTCTTCACTTTAGGACGTGTCGATGCATTGTTCCCTGGAAGAAAAAACTTAATACTAACTCAAAAATAAGGAGGGGTCCAAAAAAATGTATCCACTGTTTAAAAGTCCATAACTGGCAAACTAATTGACAGAGATGTCTCATCTTTGGTAGTGTAATAGTTTGTAGTTCCGGAAATCGCCACACAAGCGTTGTATTGCGTTGTTTTGTTTTGTCAGATGACAGTCGCCAGATAGTCAGTGTTTCGTTCTTAGTTGCATCTAGTTCCTCGAGTAAACATGGCTGGCGCAAGTCTTACATTCGATGAGCTTCAGAAGCTTCAGACATCCATTTTACCTGCCATCCGAGACTTGTATGGAGACGGAAGAGTTTCCCTTCAACAAGACTACCAAAATCGTGTTAGGACATACCTCGACGAAAATCTGTCAGGAAGCTGGATAGGCCGTAGAGGTAACCTAACATCTCTCGTCTTTTACCTGTAGGGAACGCTAAAGGACGTCGCTTATCGACAAAAGCCACGCACATTGGATGAACTTCGAGAATCCATCGTACATTCATGTGCAAATATCCAACTGAACACGTTGCAGTCAGTAGTTCGTGCTGCAGTTCGGCGGCATCGTTTGTGTGTGGATGTTAATGGTGACCATTTCGAACACCTACAGTAATATCTTTCAGATGGACTTTAAGCTACACTTTCACCAAAAATGAGACAACTCCGTCAATTAGTTTGCAAGTTATGGACTTTTAAACATTGGATACATTTTTTGGACCCCTCTGTATATCTTCATAGATAAGTGTGTAGTGGTTCGATATCTACTAATACCTTTTTTTTACATTCAAGCATGTATTCATTCACTTAAGTGTGGAGTCGTGCTATCACAAAACTTATTTACTGTCATGTGTGCATCTCTGCTTACACTACGTGATCAAAAGTATCCGAACACCCTCAAAAATATACGTCTTTCGTATTGTACTGCCACCTACTGCCAGGTACTGCATATCAGCGACTTCAGTAGTCATTAGACATCGTGAGAGAGCAGAATGGGGCACTCCGTGGAACTCACAGACTTCGAACGTGGACAGGTGATTGAGTGCCACTTGTGTCATACGTCTGTACTCGAGACTTCCAGACTCATAAACATGCGTAGGTCCACTGCTTCTGATGTGATAGTGAAGTGGAAACGTGAAGGGACGCGTAAAGCACAAGCCGACCTTGTTTATTGACTGACAGAGACCACCAATAGTTGAAGAGGTTGTAACGTGTAATAGGCAGACATCTATCCACACCATTACACAGGAATTCCAAATTGCATCAGGCTGGAGGTGAGAAAACTTGCATTTCATGGTTGAGCGGCTGCTCATAATACACACGCCGGTAAATGCCAAATGACGCCTCACTTGGTGTAAGGAGCGTAAACATTGGACGGCTGAACAGTGGATGGAAAAACGTTGTGTGGAGTGACGAATCACAACGTGGCGATCGGAAGACAGGATGTGGGTATGGCAAATGCCCGGTGAACGTCATCTGCCAGCGTATGTAGTGCCAACACTAAAGTTCGGAGGCGGTGTTGTTATGGTGTGGTCGTTGTTTTCATGGAGGGATCTTGCACTCCTTGTTGTTTTGCATGGCACTATCACAACATAGCTCTACATTGAAGTTTTCAGCACCTTCTTGCTTCCTACTGTAGAAGAGCAATTCGGGGATGGCGAATGCATCTTTCAGTATGACCTGTTCATAATGCACGGCCTGTGGCGGAGTGGTCACACGACAATAACACCCCTGTAGTGGACTGGCCTGTACAGAGTACTGACAAGAATCCTACAGAACGCCTTCGGGAGGTTTCGAAAGCTCATTTCGTGCCAGGCCTCACCGACCAACATCGATATCTCTCCTCAGTGTAGCATCCATGAAGAATGAGCTGTCATTCCCCAATAAACCTGCCAGCACCTAATAGGTAGCTGTAGCACAGATTCTCTCTTGATTTTCTAAGTCCCAGTTTATGCAATAGGCTTTACAAATGCTAGTGCAGGCTGCATCTCATCAGGTTTGTTTGTTTTGGGCACTCCAGCACTCACAGCTCTGCCTGTCTGGCGCACACGAGCTTGCCATTTATTCACTAGTTTGCTCCCCAATGCGCATGTGCTGCGTTGCTCTGATACACTAATGTTACGGTGAGTTGCGTATTGCATTGCACACTACCTTGTGTTTCACAAATTCGTTTATTTGTTTACAATTGAGCTACATGCACGGCAAAGGGTTGTAATTAAGATATTGTCGTCTCTAGACACATAAAATTCTCCCTTGTTACAACCACTCATCTTATCGTTTACACATCTGATATATAAGAAAAAATATAAACAAAAATTTTCCTTATCAACTAACAACATAAATTCTGCAATGTGACTTTCCAGCATCCTAAATCTAATATACAGGGTGATTCAAAAAGAATACCACAACTTTAAAAATGTGTATTTAATGAAAGAAACATAATATAACCTTCTGTTATACATCATTACAAAGAGTATTTAAAAAGGTTTTTTTTCACTCAAAAACAAGTTCAGAGATGTTCAATACGGCCCCCTCCAGATACTCGAGCAATATCAACCCGATACTCCAACTCGTTCCACACTCTCTGTAGCATATCAGGCGTAACAGTTTGGATAGCTGCTGTTATTTCTCGTTTCAAATCATCATTGGTGGCTGGGAGAGGTGGCCGAAACACCATATCCTTAACATACCCCCATAAGAAAAAATCGAAGGGGGTAAGATCAGGGCTTCTTGGAGGCCAGTGATGAAGTGCTCTGTCACGGGCTGCCTGGCGGTCGATCCATCGCCTCGGGTAGTTGACGTTCAGGTAGTTACGGACAGATAAGTGCCAATGTGGTGGCGCTCCATCCTGCTGAAATATGAATTGTTGTGCTTCTTGTTAGAGCTGAGGGAACAGCCAATTCTCTAACATCTCCAGATACTGTAGTCCAGTTACAGTAGCACCTTCGAAGAAAAAGGGACCAAAAACTTTATTGGCTGAAATGGCACAGAAAACGTTCACCGTAGGCGAGTCACGTTCATACTGAGTTGTTTCCCGCGGATTCTCAGTGCCCCATATACAGACATTGTGACGATTGACTTTCCCGTTAGTGTGGAAAATTCCTTCATCACTAAACACAATCTTTGAAATGAAAGATTCATCTGTTTCCATTTGAGCAAGGATAAAATCACAGAAATCGATTCTTTTAATCTTATCAGCTGCAGACAGTGCTTGAATCAATTTCAGACGATAAGGTTTCATAACTAACCTTTTTCGTAGGACTCTCCATACAGTTTATTGGGGAATCTGCAGCTCTCTGCTAGCTCTGCGAGTCGATTTTCCTGGGCTGCGAACAAATGCTTGCTGGATGCGTGCTACATTTTTATCACTCGTTCTCGGCCGTCCAGAACTTTTCCCTTTGCACAAACACCCATTCTCTGTAAACTGTTTATACCAACGTTTAATACACCACCTATCAGGAGGTTTAACACCGTACTTCGTTCGAAATGCACGCTGAACAACTGTCGTCGATTCACTTCTGCCGTATTCAATAACACAAAAAGCTTTCTGTTGAGCGGTCGCGCCGGCCGTGGTGGCCGAGCGGTTCTAGGCGCTTCAGTCCGGAACCGCGTGACTGCTACGGTCGCAGGTTCGAATCCTGCCTCGGGCATGGATGTCGGTGATGTCCTTAGGTTAGTTAGGTTTAAGTAGTTCTATGTTCTAGGGGACTGATGACCTCAGAAGTTAAGTCCCATAGTGATTAGAGCCATTTTTGAGCCATTTGAGCGGTCGCCATCTTAGCATCAACTGACGCTGACACCTAGTCAACAGCGCCTCAAGCGAACTAATGCACAACTAAATGAAACTTTATAGCTCCCTTAATTCCCTGACAGATAGTGCTTAGCTCTGCCTTTTGTCATTGCAGAGTTTTAAATTCCTAAAGTTGTGGTATTCTTTTTGAATCACCCTGTATATATATATATATATATATATATATATATATATATATATATATATATAACTTAGGGGTTTTACAGCCCATCTTCAATACATAAACATTCTCAGGTCTTTGTGTGGGTAAATGCCATTGTATCTACCTGTGTTCTTGTGTGACAATCTGTATGCCCCCAGGTAGCACATTTTAACAATTATGTATGGCCCAGTGTATAGTAATTGCAACTTATGATTCAGTTTTCCAATTTTTGTAAATTTGCGATGTGTTCTGAGTAACACCTTTTGTCCTATATAAAATTGTGTTGTACGTTTCATCTTTATGACATAAATTCCTTTCCTATATTTAGGCCAGGTTTCAAAGTTGATTACTGCTTGTCGTATTTTATCATCCAATGATAATTCAAGTATCGGTTTTTTGGGCAAAGATTTTTTCTTCTCATCTACTTGTTTGTAATTGAATATCAGCTCATTTGGTGTAAGTCAAGTTGATGTATGGGGAAGGTTCTTAACAATTTGTAAGAAGGGAGTGACATATTCAATCCACTTGGTATGTTTATGAGGTATATAGGTATTCACAAACCTGCTGAATTCCTTAAACACTTTGCTATGGAGGATGCTTTGGGATGAAATTTGGTTGGAATCTACAAATTCTTTCCATTTACATCTGACAAAATATGAGGCATATCTATTAACAAGCCTTCTGGTTTTCCTACTCTTACAAAATAATCCTCTTTGATTTCTCTTATAATTGAACTGGCTGTAAATGTTCTGTGCCGCAAACAGTTTCATGTATTTGATGAAAAAACCATACAGACCTATTATATATTTTACTCCCCTTTTACGTCTGGGATAGGGTCCAGCCACATCTAACCACACTTTTTCTAGGGGTGTTTTAGCCACAATGGGATGTAGTTCTGTCTGTTTGAAGATGTGAGAATGTTTTGCTTCTGGAGACAATACACTTTCTTACCATCTGTAGTACTCTTCTTCTAAGTTTGGGGAAATAATGAGATTTATCTATTTTGTCAGCGCATTTTACAGTGCCATAATGGTCCAAGTATTGTGTGTATATAAGATAAAATCATCCACATATTCCTCTGGCAAACATATGCACCATTGTTCTTGTTCAGTATGGTTACTATGGAACAGAACACCTTTGTGAATAGCGAATAACCTTTTCAACTTTTCACCACTGTTTTTTGTAAGTTTCACTCTCATGTTACTCTATCTTTTGTCTTCATGCTGTAATTGCTCCATGTATGGTTAGAGATAGAGTATGGTCGGAGATATATTATGGTCAGAGTGTTTTGTCTTCCATCAACATAGCTCTTAGTTCACCTTCCTGCTCTGAAATATCTTTGAATTCCTCTAAGCCTTGTGGTAATCGAGGAAGAGCGTAAGCTATTATGTTTTGGTTTCCTTTTATGTATACTACTTCAAAATTGAATTCTTGAGGATACATACACCATCTAGCTATCCAAAAGTGTAGCAATTTACAAGTTAACAAAACTTATAGGGGCTGATGGTCACGGTATACTTTTGTGTGTTTGCTCCAAAGGAAATATTCAAAATTTTTACAGGACCAAATTACAGCCACACCCTGCAACTCCATAACAGAATATGAACGTTCAGCTTCAAATAAGGTGCAGCTGGCAAAGCTAATTACTTTAGGGATAAGATTTCCCTCTTCTTCTACCATTTGAAAAGGGCATGCACCCAGACCTTGAGAAGGCGCATCGATACATAAACAAAAATCCTTCTTCATGTCTGGTTGAGATAATACATTAGTATTTAATAAGGCTTGCTTGATGTTCTCGAAATCAGTCAGACACTGTTCATTCCATAACCAAGGTTTCTTTTTCCGGAGAAGATTGAGTAAAGCATCAATGTTCGTAAGTTGGATAGGGATGAATTTCCTGGAAAATGCGGCTAGGGCTAAGTATGCCTTTAATTGCCTCTTGTTTTGAGGAACACGGCAGTTCCTAATGGCGTCAAGTCTTTTAGGATCTGGCAGTATGCCTTTCAAAGAGATTGTGTCTCCTAAAAATTTTACCTTTTCTTGTCCGAAATTAGATTTCTTGAGATTAGTTGTTACTCCATATTCGGAAAAGCGGCTCAATACTTGTTCAATTAATCTTAAATGTTCTACCCAAGTGGGAGTAGTGACTAAAAAGTCATCCACGTACACTGGTGCATCATTCAAAAGTTCGGGCCCTAGCACTTTGTCCAGTGCAGAAACAAATACACCTGCACTTACATTTAATCCATGCGGTAATACCTGAAATTTGAAGCTCTTGCCCCCACATACAAAAGCGGTATACTTCCGACATTCTTCATGTACCTTTATTTGCCAACATGAAGGCAGGAGGTCGATTATAGTAAGAAATTTAGCATCATGGGATTTCATAAGCTATTCCTCCAAATTGTCAGGATGTGTTTGGACTGGAATAATAATCCTGTTAATGTTACGTGTGTCGAAGACCAACTGAACCTTGCTATCTGGCTTACTCACCGCCAAAACAGAACTACAATAAGGGGAAAATGATGGTTGTGTTATGCCTCAGTCAAGCATCCTGTTAATCTCTTTTCTTACTGCTTCCCTCTCGCTCCATGGTACAGGGTATGAAGTAGAACAAAAAATTCATGAGGATTTTATGCACAAAATCCTTAATGATACCTCGTCTTTTTTTCAAATACATGTATATAAGCAGTTTCTTAAGTTCCGCTTGTTGTTCTTCAGACCACACTTTGATTCATCTACCTTTGTGCTTTTTGTGTTGACGTTTACTTCTTCTGCTGTCGACTGTTCGTTATTGTATATGTTGACAAACATAACTAAGGGATTTACCAATTGAACCTCAAAATTGCGAGTAACTTCAGTTTTATGTCTATTAGTACTTCCCCTGATTAGATCTATTACAAATAATTGGTTATTTACAATTAAATGACATTGGCACTTTCCTATACCAATTTGTACTTGGTATGTCCTAAATGTATCCATACTTATTAAACAATCAGCTATTAATTTCTCCTCTATCAAAAAATTGCATCATACAGAAAACTGTCCTAATTCTATGGGAATTAAGGCTTGTATTTTGATTCCTTTCAATTTCTGACCAGTGGCAGTTTGTACCTTGCAATTTTGCACTGTCAGTATGAATATACGCCCACGTTTCTTCAGTTCTTGAAAGAAAACCTGTGATATCAAATTAGTTGTAGCGCAATGGGTACATCAAGATCAAATATTTCGGCTTTAATAGTAGCTTGTACCTTGCTCTCTGTCAAGTTTTTATGTGTAACCTCATTACTTTGATACATATCATCTTTCACATCACTACCTTGATCGTATCTGATAAAGCAAGTGTTGATGAAGCTCATGCCCCCACTCTTCTCCAAGGTCTCAGAATGGGGGCCCATTATGACTGGTTCAAGTTTTCCGGCGTCGCAGTGGCATCAGTCTCTGGCTCAGGCATAACCTCCACTCTATGGACTTTTGGTGTTTGATTACGCCAATTAGTATCCTGTGATGCTCTCGACTCAAATTTTCTTTGCCCTTGCACGTTATTCGACAAGAGTGCATTACTTTGTGGCTGAATCCCACTGTCCGTGGATTATTCAGCTGCCTGGTACTGTTTTGTGTTTGCCAAGCAATCAGCTGATTATTGCTGGTAGCTTGTGTCTGCACATATTGTACAGACTGGCTATACAATGCTTGCCCATTTTAGTTGTTATTGTTGAATTTTTGCCCATTTCTTTTATATCCGCATTTGAATTTACAGCATTCTCCATTGCCATTGTGATTACCATTACCGTTACCATAGGTATCTGTCGGGTAATGTTGCCATCCGTGTTGTACTAAGAATCCGTCGTTCACTTGTTGGTCCGTAAATATCTGTGGTAATATCTGCGTATTAACAGGCTTGGATTGTACAGGTGTGTCCTTGTACATTAAATCTATTGGGCCCAGTACAGATACAAAGTATTTGGTTCCATGATCTGGAATGGTAATGAGTTTTTCCTTAATGTGAGCAGGAAGATGACTCTTCAAAATTTTCAGCACGTCTACTTGAGATACAGGGCTCATCCAGTATCTGATTTTATTCAAATATTTTTCAAAATAGCCCCTTAAGCTCCATGTTTGCTATTGAATGGAACTGGGTTGAATACTTCATGTCTGAGCCTCTCTTGTATGGCCTCAGGCCAATGTTCATCCAGAAAGGTTCTCTCAGACTGTTGGTAGTAGTGGGAATGTTCCACCATATCCACAGCCCGTAGCAGAACATCACCCTGTGGGTATCCAACAACAAATCTAATTTTCTGGGCTTCGGTCCAGGAACGAGGTAAAACATTTAAAAATACTCTGATAAAGACTACGGGGTTTGTTCTTTTCCCTTCAGAGTAAATACCGGAAATTGTCGGTGCCTAAGTAATCACTCGTCTGCAAGTAATGCTGACAAACACACTGCTCTGTCACTGACAGGCGTGCTTGTGTTCACTTGTGGTGTAGCGCATGGCAATTGTGCTTGCTCGACAGACACAGCTGCCGGCAAGTGTTGTTGCATTCTGCAACCTTCATAATTTCCCTTCGATAGGCTAGCCACATATTGTGGGTAACCAGTGAAAGTACCTAACTTCTCTAAAAGCATGGGTTTGTTTTCTGTCAAATCTTGTTTTTGAATGTCAGTAGTTTTAGCAATACTGCCTCGTATCCTCTCCTCTGCTTCCTTTAAACCTTGACCTATTTTAGCTAGAAGTTGATTTTGTTTCTCTTTTAGAGCTTCTGCTATTGTATCTACATAAATTTTGCACTCTAACGCTACCTCTTCAGCAAGAGTGCTGTCCTTATACAGCATCCCGGCTTCAGCTTCTTCAGTTATTTCCTTTACATCTGCACATATCTTATCTCTCTGTTTTTTGCCTAATTCTGACTCTAAACGTAACTAGTCTACTCTTAGACTTAACTTTTGTACTTCTGCAGGTAAGTTTTTGCATACATCGTGCAGCTCGTTGACTGCATTCGTCACATTTTTTTACCGACGCATCCACTTGGGATTGCGTCTCCTGAATGTGAGAATATGCTTCAATAAAGTTTTGTAACTCACCTGCAAGTTGTTTTTGTTTATCGTCTATGGATGATATTTTTTCCGTTAATGTATTTATATTTTCGGGATATGTCGGTAATTATTTCTTGTTTTAGTTGTTTACCAAGCTCTGTCGCAGTGGTTAGCATACTGGACTCGCATTCGGAAGGACGACGGTTCAACCCGCGTCCGGCCTTCCTGATTTAGGTTTCCCTTTACATCCTAAATCGATTTAGGTTCTTTTGGAAGGGCACGGCCGACTTCCTTCCCCATCCTTCCCAAACCCATTGGCACCGATGACCTCGCTGTTTCGTCCCCTCCCCCAAATCAACCAACCAATCAACCTAGCTCTGTCAACTTCCCGGATAGTTCGTCGGATAATTCAGTGCATATAGTTTCCTCACCTCACTGAACTGTTGACTTATACTATTCTTGAAATCATTAAATGCTTGATTTTGCTGTGTAAGCTGTTGTTCTACATTTTCCTGAAGTTTTGTGAACTGTTGTGTAAACTGTTGTCCTATATTTTCCGGATGTTTTGTGAACTGCTCTTTAAACTGTTGTGTTATTAGTCGCATGAGTTGTGTCAAATTGTGTGTCTCACTAGTACTTACATTGATTTTACGAACTGTTTCCTGTTCTTTCATTCACGAGGTCATGAGCAAATAATCAAAGGAATTCTCACTGTCGCATGTTTGAGTTTCACTATTTGGAAAATTGTTTCCAGGTGAGACCTGAGAAATTGTCTCATCGAGCATCACAAAAGTGACATCATGTTTAGTTATATTACTAGTGTCATCATTTTTTGATAGTGGGACGCCAGCTTCCTTGTTTTGGTTGCCGTCGGCCAGTTCACCAGTTGGCGTGTTACCTTCAACTGTTGCCAAGCTCAGATTTCCGACATCTTGGCATACTGCATTTTCTAATGCATTTTCAATAATGACCATTTCCCCTGAGTCCACTGTGAAAAGTTTATAACAAAATAATGAACAAAATTTTTCAAACATGAAATTTTGTCTGTATCAGTACTTTTCAATTAAAGTAGATATTTCTGTGTATTCACTAATAAACCTGATTATAGCCTGACACAGTCTTATGGAATTCAATGACTTATCTTGCACCTTAATAATGACTTTATACAAATTGTCATGTTTTCTTTAGAAACGCACTTTCCATAAAGGATATTATTTGGAAGGATAAGAGATTATCTACTGCCAGAGAGATGGCACCAAGTGAAGCCACATAAGCATATATCATAGCAGCTTCCTACCTTTACTGCTGAAATCAGTACTCCTGACGCATCTCATTTGTAGGCAGAATTTAATTTTAATTTGCTACTTCAGTGTTTTTCTTAGTCCCTATCTCATGAACATGTAACAAGTACAACAAAAGTTTCATTTGATTCTGGTAAAAATAAAAATGAATCATTTATCTCAAAAAAACTTTTTTTCGACAATTGAAAAGTTTGTTCATATTTTGCTCGTCGCTGTCCTTTAATCGGTCACCATTGAACAGTGGCATGTAGATAGGCGGATAAATAAGTAAATAAATAATCGCTGGCTGAATAATTTAAAAAATTAATTCAAAAGAATAATTGAAAAATATTGGATGGTACACATATCCTGGGTGAACTTTAACTGGTACTAATATCAACAGACCTTCAATGTCAATACATTTAAGATCAATATTCATTATTTAAGTTACGTATTTCTTCACATTAATTCCACTGTGTGTAGTCCTGATTATAACAATGCCAATGCAGGATTGCTCCTCCACTGCTTGCGATAGTTCCTATTGTCTGCTCCGAAACTCCGGTTGCAGGATTCTCGGTGCAGGCGAAATTATGAACAGACACGTGCGGTTGATGTGAATGTATGAATAAAACTTTACTTTCATAATAACTTTTTCTAACACTTCTAATGTACGCTTGAAATACACCTGTGTAAACAATACTGGTATGAAGGATCTCGTCATACGTCTACCCACTACCACTTATAGAAACAAACAGGTGAAGATACAGAAATTAATCAATTGAAGAGCGTATCTCTTCTCTTTTTTGTATCAAAACATTATCTCTGCCACAAAGCAACATGTTAATTTACCTTTGGCTTTATGTATATATAGCTTACATGTATAAAAGGAAAAGAATGAAGAAAGAAAAAATAATATGATTCATCATTGATTGTCTGGTCTGCAAATTGTCAATGGGCTTTTCAACCTTTTCTAAGTCGCTATTATTATGACATTCGTTACCCACTCCACAGCCCAGCACGTCAATGGTGATGCCTATTGTGGCATCTCGTGGGCCCTCATCTGGAGTTCGATCGGCAGGAGGATCTTGTGTTTTCATTACATGATCCCTTGCAGCAAACCGCGTCAGACTTTGAAGTCATGTGAAGTCACAAGTGCCATGGCTGTTGACCTGCTTTTGCAGTATAT
Source organism: Schistocerca piceifrons (assembly GCF_021461385.2). NCBI lineage: Eukaryota > Metazoa > Arthropoda > Insecta > Orthoptera > Acrididae > Schistocerca > Schistocerca piceifrons. The sequence goes on from NC_060140.1 coordinate 350,261,338, forward strand.
CATTCCCACGCCCAAATTGAGTTGGCTGGAGCACGTCTTTTTCAGTGTGTTTCAGGCATGGCATACAGTTTCCTCCAACGTGATTGGATTGTTGCCGATGGGATTCTCATACTTACCATGAAGGTGCATGCTGTTGTGGGGTCAGTTCCCAGTGTTTCATTCTCGCATATTCCAGTTGCCATGTATGTCACACTGAGGTATGTGTCATATGAAGACATTGACACAAAGTCACTCCTACTGGTCGATGATCGAGCAAGACATTGAAAATCAGAGGCCTTCTTGTAGAGCTTTTGCACAAAACCAGGCTGCACTGCCATGATGAGTCCCAGAGTACCATTCGGACAGGGGGCATGTCGATTTCGCTGGCCCTGTTTTGGGCTGCGTGTTGTTTGTTGGTGATTAAACCATTGTCAAGTTTCTTGTACATAGCCAAGCTTTCCTCCATGTTGATGACTGCCAAGGTGTCTGTCTGCTTAGTTGGGTGGTGACATGCTTGCCTCACATGCACTATGCACTGGGCCCGGATTCGATTCCCGAATGGGTTGGAGAATATGTCCACTCGTGGACTGCGTGTTGTGTTGTCCTCATCATCATTTCATCCTCATCATCGGCCACAAGTCGCCCAATATGGTGCTGACTGAAATAAGACTTGCACTTGGTGACCGAACCTTAATGGGACATCCCGGCAACAATGCCATACAGTCATTTCATTTTTACTGCCAAGGTTCATGAACTGTTGGTTATTTTTGCCACTGAGGTATCTTCCAGGACCGTGGTATCTGACAACGGTCAGCAATTAGTGTATTGAGAGTTTCAGGACTTTTGCATTTGGTATCCAGGATCTGACTGCCACTCTGTTTCACCCAGCTTCTAATCTGGGAGTGGAGTGCTTCATGGGTACATTTTAGAGCCAAATGATGAAGTCCTTGTCTGTCACTTCCCATGACAATGCATTATCGAGTTTTCTGCCTACATACTGGGCAATACCAGTCATTGGATGCCATCCATGGGAACATTTACATGGGTGCCAGCAGTTCAGTCTCCTGGATTTGCTGCATCCTGAGCCACATGCCACAGCTCTTCATGGACTGCTTCAGTGTCCTCCCAGGGCTACAGTTTCCTCCCAGTCTGTTAACTACATCTACATCTACATTTATACTCCGCAAGCCACCCAACGGTGTGTGGCGGAGGGCACTTTACGTGCCACTGTCATTACCTCCCTTTCCTGTTCCAGTCGCGTATGGTTCGCGGGAAGAGCGACTGTCTGAAAGCCTCCGTGCACGCTCTAATCTCTCTAATTTTACATTCGTGATCTCCTCGGGAGGTATAAGTAGGGGGAAGCAATATATTCGATACCTCATCCAGAAACGCACCCTCTCGAAACCTGGCGAGCAAGCTACACCGCGATGCAGAGCGCCTCTCTTGCAGAGTCTGCCACTTGAGTTTGCTAAACATCTCCGTAACGCTATCACGGTTACCAAATAACCTTGTGACGAAACGCGCCGCTCTTCTTTGGATCTTCTCTATCTCCTCCGTCAGCCCGATCTGGTACGGATCCCACATTGTTGAGCAATACTCAAGTGTAGGTCGAACGAGTGTTTTGTAAGCCACCTCCTTTGTTGATGGACTACATTTTCTAAGGATTCTCCCAATGAATCTTAACCTGGCACCCGCCTTACCGACAATTAACTTTATATGATCATTCCACTTCAAATCGTTCCGCACGCATACTCCCAGATATTTTACAGAAGTAACTGCTACCAGTGTTTGTTCCGCTATCATATAATCATACAATAAAGGATCCTTCTTTCTATGTATTCGCAATACATTACATTTGTCTATGTTAAGGGTCAGTTGCCACTCCCTGCACCAAGTGCCCATCCGCTGCAGATCTTCCAGCATTTCGCTACAGTTTTCTAATGCTGCAACTTCTCTGTATACTACAGCATCATCCGCGAAAAGCCGCATGGAACTTCCGACACTATCTACTAGGTCATTTATACAGGGTGTTACAAAAAGGTGCGGCCAAACTTTCAGGAAACATTCCTCACACACAAAGAAAGAAAATACGTTATGTGGACATGTGTCCGGAAACGCTTACTTTCCATGTTAGAGCTCATTTTATTACTTCTCTTCAAATCACATTAATCATGGAATGGAAACACACAGCAACAGAACGTACCAGCGTGACTTCAAACACTTTGTTACAGGAAATGTTCAAAATGTCCTCCGTTAGCAAGGATACATGCATCCACCCTCCGTCGCATGGAATCCCTGATGCGCTGATGCAGCCCTGGAGAATGGCGTATTGTATCACAGCCGTCCACAATACGAGCACGAAGAGTCTCTACATTTGGTACGGGGGTTGCGTAGACAAGAGCTTTCAAATGCCCCATAAATGAAAGTCAAGAGGGTTGAGGTCAGGAGAGCGTGGAGGCCGTGGAATTGGTCCACCTCTACCAATCAATCGGTCACCGAATCTATTGTTGACAAGCGTACCAACACTTCGACTGAAATGTGCAGGAGCTCCATCGTGCATGAACCACATGTTGTGTCGTACTTGTAAAGACACATGTTGTAAAGGCACATGTTCTACCAGCACAGGTAGAGTATCCCGTATGAAATCATGATAACGTACTCCATTGAGCGTAGCTGGAAGAACATGGGGCCCAATCAAGACATCACCAACAATGCCTGCCCAAACGTTCACAGAAAATCTGTGTTGATGACGTGATTGCACAATTGCGTGCGGATTCTCGTCAGCCCATACATGTTGATTGTGAAAATTTACAGTTTGATCACGTTGGAATGAAGCCTCGGCCGTAAAGAGAACATTTGCACTGAAATGAGGATTGACACATTGTTGGATGAACCATTCGCAGAAGTGTACCCGTGGAGGCCAATCAGCTGCTGATAGTGCCTGCACACGCTGTACATGGTACGGAAACAACTGGTTCTCCCGTAGCACTCTCCATACAGTGACGTGGTCAACGTTACCTTGTACAGCAGCAACTTCTCTGACGCTGACATTAGGGTTATCGTCAACTGCACAAATTATTGCCTCGTCCATTGCAGGTGTCCTCGTCGTTCTAGGTCTTCCCCAGTCGCGAGTCATAGGCTGGAATGTTCCGTGCTCCCTAAGACGCAGATCAACTGCTTCGAACGTCTTCCTGTCGGGACACCTTCGTTCTGGAAATCTGTCTCGATACAAACGTAGCGCGCCACGGCTATTGCCCCGTGCTAATCCATACATCAAATGGGCATCTGCCAAAACCGCATTTGTAAACATTGCAATGACTGCAAAACTACGTTCGTGATGAACACTAACCTGTTGATGCTACGTACTGATGTACTTGATTCTAGTACTGTAGAGCAATGAGTCGCGTGTCAACACAAGCACCGAAGTCAACATTATCTTCCTTCAATTGGGCCAACTGGCGGTGAATCGAGGAAGTGCAGTACATACTGACCAAACTAAAATGAGCTCTAACATGGAAATTAAGCGTTTTCGGACACATGTCCACATAACATCTTTTCTTTCTTTGTGTGTGAGGAATGTTTCCTGAAAGTTTAGCCGTACCTTTTTGTAACACCCTGTATATATTGTGAAAAGCAATGGTCCCATAACACGCCCCTGTGGCACGCCAGACGTTACTTTAACGTCTGTAGACGTCTCTCCATTGATAACAACATGCTGTGTTCTGTTTGCTAAAAACTCTTCAATCCAGCCACACAGCTGGTCTGATATTCCGTAGGCCCTTACTTTGTTTATCAGGCGACAGTGCGGAACTGTATCGAACGCCTTCCGGAAGTCAAGGAAAATAGCATCTACCTGGGAGCCTGTATCTAATATTTTCTGGGTCTCATGAACAAATAAAGCGAGTTGGGTCTCACACGATCGCTGTTTCCGGAATCCATGTTGATTCCTACAGAGTAGATTCTGGGTTTCCAAAAACGACATGATACTCGAGCAAAAAACATGTTCTAAAATTCTACAACAGATCGGCGTCAGAGATATAGGTATATAGTTTTGCGCATCTGCTCGACGACCCTTCTTGAAGATTGGGACTACCTGTGCTCTTTTCCAATCATTTGGAACCATCCGTTCCTCTAGAGACTTGCGGTACACGGCTGTCAGAAAGGGGGCAAGTTCTTTCGCGTACTCTGTGTAGAAACGAATTGGTATCCCGTCAGGTCCAGTGGACTTTCCTCTGTTGAGTGATTCCAGTTGCTTTTCTATTCCCTGGACACTTATTTCGATGTCAGCCATTTTTTCGTTTGTGCGAGAATTTAGAGAAGGAACTGCAGTGCGGTCTTCCTCTGTGAAACAGCTTTGGAAAAAGGTGTTCAGTATTTCAGCTTTACGCGTGTCATCCTCTGTTTCAATGCCATCATCATCCCGGAGTGTCTGGATATGCTGTTTCGAGCCACTTACTGATTTAACGTAAGACCAGAACTTCCTAGGATTTTCTGTTAAGTCGGTACATAGAATTTTACTTTCGAATTCACTGAACGCTTCACGCATACCCCTCCTTACGCTAACTTTGATATCGTTAACTGGTGGCTGGGGTAGCTACCGGGTGTTGTGGTGGGCCACAGAGGTTGGCAGTTGTTGTGGTTGCGATTGTTGGTAAAGAGTAGCTGACCCACGATGCAAGTCAGCTGCGCCCACACCTTGTTGAGACATCAGCGCCATGGTCTGTTGGGCTGTGTGGTGGCAGACTGGGTCATAACATTGTTCCGGGTGAGGGTTCCCACTTGCCGTGGTGTGTTCCCCCAGTGTCACCTCCTCTATGCATTCTCTTTTCCTCCCCTTGCCCACAGCAGTGGTTCCAAGTGAATCTCGCATCTGCGCCTGCCAATATGGAACTCATGTATTTTCATCCACCCTACTCCTCCTCCTCCTCTTCTGCCTCCTTCCCTCTCACCAATGGAGGTGATATCACCTCCACTGTCATCAGTCGACCCTCCTAGCCACAGCCTACATGCTGTTCTACAGCATTGACGTTGCCTCCTTTGGTGGTTGGTCCACTGCCAGGTTCTCCAGGGCCACTCTGGTTCTGGAGGTTACATCCCAAGCATTTTCATTTTTGGCCCTATGTGGTCTTTTCAGGGGGGAGGAATTTAGTATCTCCACCAGTGGACATTGCAATAGGAGCAGATGAGCTGGTATGGGTATTGCAGTGGGATAATGCAGAAACCTGCCATAGGTATTGCAGTGAGATAATGCAGAAACCTGCCATGGAGCATGCATGCCACATGCAGTATAGGCAGACCCACTGGTGGAAGTGTTTATCTTCAGGCAGCAGTAGGCCAGTACTTATTCAGAGTTTGACTACCATGGATATCACCCAGCATATCGTGCTGTGTGTCTTACTGAGTGTTAAGCCATTAGCCATCCACACTAGCCATGTGCTAAGCTCTTCCTGCACTTGTCTCAACATGGGTACTCTCTACTTCCCATAGCTTGACTCACTTGGCAAGTTTGATTCTGTCTCACCGAGTTCTATTCCTAGCTGTTACACAGCTAGTGTCAGGCTGTGAAGGATCCATGCTGACCACATAGTGAAGCATTATTGTCACACCTGTGTAGGTACTAAAGGTTTCTTCTAGAAGGCCCATAAACAGGTATGTAATATCTAAACAACTAGCTCCGAATATCATACCTTTTTTTTCTCATTCTCAATTTTATGAATGTTTTCTTTTTCTCATTAGTAATAAGAAATTTGAACACTGCCACTGCAAAGATAGGCCTTTAAAATTTTGTATCAGAAGAGCAATGTCCGGAGAATATTCAATTTTTTTGTAACAACTTTTGTTTCAATCTCACTTGAGAGTACTTATGTTTAATTAAAATTAATGATATAAGTGCAACCTAATAGTGACTTCTATTAAATATATATGTGTAATAGTTCAACAATTGACTTATTGTCGAGCACCAAGTTTGATGAAAAATCAGACGTTCTAAAAAATCTCCATGGACAGAGTAACAAAAGCTATCATATACATTATTCATTTCTGTGACTTCAGTATTTGTACGTTGCATTGTATTTTTCTTATGCTGCGAGGAAGACGGTTCATGGTACCAATTTAGTCTCAACAAGAATCCATGCTTTAATTCCTGAACTGCAAGTAGTAATTATATCTCATTACGTAAAATTTCATGCTGATGCATACTCTTTGTGTTAGCTGATGGGCTGCCTTCCAGCATGATTATTACAAAACCAACCAACAGACTAATACGATTGGCGACTGTGACAGGACAAAGTCATAGCTAAACAAGAACAACCTTTTTATAGCAATCGTTAAATGAACATACTCACAAGTTCTGTCATTATTGTGTAAAAGAAAAACTAATTTTTGTCTATTTTCTTATAGCATGAATACGAGTGCAACAAAAGGCATCAACATGAAAACGAGGAGCATAATATAAAAACGAGGAGTGGGTAATTAAAATGACCAGTTTACCCACCAACGGGAAATGTAAGTGAACTGCTTGACCATGCAGAGAAGGTAGAAAATTTGGGCATTAGCTTGTATGATTATGCGTAGTAGCGTCTCTCTTGTCGTAGTTAGCTTTCTTTCAGTTTTCCTCGTTGTTTCCCCAGTAGAAAATTTATTAATCGAAAGGACTCGAAAATCATACCAAACTTTGAATCATCAGTATAGTGTAAATTATTACGAAAATTTCAATCATTTGTGTCATAACACTTTTCGACAGATTGACAGGAATTTATCGAAACGTGATTTCACAGGAAATTACAGGCTTCAGGTGCAAGATTTATTTACATAAAAATTTTTCTACTGATTTTTATTAGCTTCTTTTGGTAACTGCTAGCACGATAAAAATGGCTGACCAAAAATTAACCATTGTTGATCATAATACTGAAGGTGCAATTGGCCAAGATGGCGGTGATTTGCACAAAGAGATAAATGAAAACGACGCGCCAACCACGCAGCTACCAGAAGGCCGATATAAATCAGAAATACGTAGCTCAGATGTAACAAATGACAGCAGAGATACACAGACAAACTATGACAGTGCCATGTTTACTATCAATGAGACTGTCATGCATCTTCCAAAGAGATATATCGCTGCTGATCGAAATAAAGGAACGTGAAACAGCAATGTATTTTGACAACGTAGGATAGACACTGATTATCGGTAATCCGAATATTAACATGCAAAGTACAGCTGATAGCAATGTTAATATTACCATCAACATGCTGTTACAGCAATTACTGACAACTGTGAACACTAAATTCCATAACATGAACACAAAATTCAATACAGTTACACAACAGCTTAGTAACGTGAACGCAAAATGTAACGATTTGTCACAAGGTTTTTCAGATTTCAAAACAGAACAAAAATAGGTGTTGGAAGATTTGCGAAACAGCGTCGCACAAAAATTCAATGATCTGTCAGAAAATCTACACACAGAGCTATCTGAAAATCTTAAAGAAATGAAAAAGCAATTGAAATGCGAGGTTATTTCTGACGTCCAAGAAAGTATTATGTTTTGAACAAAAAGGTAGGTTCAATTAGTGACAATAAAGAACACATAGAAAGTGAATTAAAGGGGGTCATGGACACGAATAATAGAATAAGAACAAATCAAAACCAAATGTGTGAAACTATAAAGTATATGACCACTGTTGCCAACAAGCTACAAAAGGACTATGATGGTTTACCATTGGCAGTAGAGAAGCTGACATTAAGAGTAGAAAGCTTGGAATTAGAGTCTGAATGTGCCGAAAGAGAAAGAACTGAGATAGGGGAAAATTTTGACGATACTACCAAAAGAGCAGAGGCAGGTACCTTAGATCAAAAGTAGTATATTAGCGCAGAAGGTAGTATCTGAATGCAAAATATATGTGGACGTCGTAGAAGAGGCCAGGAAGGAAAGGAAAACTGAGTCATCAAATGAAGTAGGTCAGGTTGCTAACATTGAACTACATGTGCCCAAGGCAGGTGCGTGTAATAGTTATCCACATCATGTCACAAGACCAATAGCAAGTGCAAGTGAAGATTGCAAAATTCATAATTTATAATTTACCTACAGCAGTATTTGCAACACATGCACAATTGCCACACAGAGCTCTGCACATTTCTAACAACGTGCTGATGTCATATGATGCCACATGTTTAACATCCGTCTTCACTGATGAAGGGTTCCTTGGACATAGGCAGTTTCCCATGTATTCACCAGATGGACATCAGTTGAACCCAGTAGTTCGTTCTGCAAAGTACTTCCACATAACTGGACAGAGGCTCAAAAGATTTGTTGCTGATTTCACCCAAGGTGACTTCTTTTGTGGGCCACTGAAATGGCAGAACGTTGTCACAGTTATGATCTATTTGAATGTCCTTTCTTAGACAAGTATAGTCGGAAGCCATTCAAAAGAGATTAAGAAGTGAAGTCTTTAACCTGGCTCCATTTAATGGCAAGCATGGAAGCTTGTGGGGTTATTTCGAAAAGTATTATTTCGAAGAGTATTTAAATAAGACCGGATATGGGACCAATTCCAAATCACAGGTCGGCGTATTGAAAATATTAAAGAGCCGACTTCCACCACACATAGGGGAAAAGTTAGTAACCACACCAGAACACGACACCGAGAACATTTTTTCGGTTTTGGATTCCATTGATCTGATTTATGAAGAGGCACCATGGCAACATAAAGCAGTAGCTAAACAAACAGTTCAACCTGTCCTTGGAAACCAGCCTGTAAATAATAATGTTACTACACAACAAGCATGGCAACCATATCTGACACAGTACATACAAAAAGGAAATGGATACGGTAATGGAAATGGGAAAAACAAAAGATTTAAGTGAGGTTATCAGAACAACAGGGATAATTACAATGGAGAAGTGAACTGTGGTCTGCCAGTACAAGGCTATCCATCACCCGTAAGTGGTAACAGCCAACCGATTCAGTGGCAAGCGGTTGGCAACAATCAAATGCCACACGCTGTGCCGCAGCCAACCTTCGGACAACATAATAGTGCGAACTATAATTTCACAACTACCAACACGAATTCCCACGAAGATGGGTCACATGCAGCCAGTGACATGAATTGGTTTAACTCAACACACACTGTGCAGCTCACTTAAATTACTCTGGTCACCAAGGTCAATGCTCCTGCACCGGCAGTAAACTCCAGCCGGTCGCAGTGAGTCCCCACACTGCTGGCCGGGTAGGGAGTGGGGGCACTACACTTGTAAACAAATGTTTTGTGAGATACAGTGAACAAGGAGGCATGAAAGATGATTTATACCGACGTGAGGAGGAAGTTCAAGAAAACTTGTATGAAGAGTAAGTACAGGCAATAATAAAAATAACAATATTTTACATGGAAGCACACTTAGTTCGAGAGACAGGTGCAATGACTAACTTAGTGTCAACATAATTTTTCCAAGAGTTAAAGAAACGAGTAAAATTCCCACATTCCCAGTGCTAAATTGTAGAATACAGTCGGCCACTGGAAACAAATCAAAAGTAGTGAAGTTACAAGCATTGATTCCACTGAAAATAGGACACTTTACTGTCAAATGTAATTTCCTTATCGTTAACAAATTAATACTAAATGGCATGATTGGGATGGACACATTTAGAACTTATAAGACTCAAAATGACACAGGAAGTGGTAAACACTACTTTATTGTAAACGAATAGGTATTTTCTGTCGATTTAATAAAAATGTCACACAAGAAGGTTAAGCAAAAGGAGGAGTCTAAAGTACACAGTTAAATTTGTATTTCCTACTGCATTATTTGTAAACACTCACTAGAAGGAACAAGTGCCAGAATCAGATGTAAGCTATGAAATGGTAGAGAAAAGGTGAGTCCAGCACCTTAAACGAACAGGAGCAACAGGAACTTACAGATCTGCCCAGAGTTATCAAGGATTATCTGTACAAAACGGATGTTTACCCAGATGAAACTTTTTATCTATCATCATATCCCATTCCTTGCATGAAATGAGAGGCAGTACGAGAAAAATTAATTGACTGATTAAATGGGGGATCATTCAGCCTTCCTTTTCGCCTTACTGTAGCCCCATTTGGCATGTAAGTAAACCAGACGGATCGGTAAGATTGGTGCTGGGTGCTTGGGGTATTAATAATATGCTAGTATCAGTTCAAATCAGGTCTGACAACCTTGATGAACAACTGTTGAAGTTCCATAATACCCGGTATTTTAACATACTGGACCTGAGAACCTCCTACCGACAAATCAAACTCTATTCAAATAGTAAAAAGTACACAACTTTTGTAGGCGGTGGTAGAAGCTTTGAATTCTGCATCCTGCCATTTGGCCTGAATATAGGTGCAGGTGTATTCATCGCAATCCCAGATTAAGTACTAGGACCAGAGCTACTTCGCAAGTTTACAGACTATGTTGACAACATGTTAATCGCCACTCCCACTTGGTCAGAACACATTCAGCTGACTGAGAAAGTTTTACAACGTTTTTCAGAACACAAGGTGACAGCCAAATTAAAAAAGTTTGACTTTGGCAGAAAGAAGGTAAAATTTCGTGGTCACATTATCTCTGAACAACGTATCCTCCCTGAGCCTAAGAAATTCCATGCCATATGCAATTGTCCTGCTCTTAGAAACTAGAAACAATTTAAAGCTTGTTTAGGATTAGCATCATTCTTCCGGTAAGTTCATATCCAAACAACTGATGAGCAGTGACGCCCTGCTTAATTTATTACGAAAAAACAAACCATGGCTGTCGGATGACAAGTACCAAGAGGATTTCAATAATATTAAAGCGGCATTAGTGAATGCAAACATACTTAGTCACCCTGATATGGAGAAGGACTTCTGTTTGTGCACAGTCGCCTCCTCGCGGAGTCTGGGGGCATGTCTGTTCCAGATGAGAGAGGAAGATGGTAAGATACTGCCGAAGGTAATTAGTTTTTCTAGCCGCACATTAACTGAGGCAGGAAGTTATATTCTGAATCAGAATTGGGAAGTTTGGTAGTAGTGTGGGCATTCAAAAAATTTGAGTACTTTTTATGGAGTAAGAGTGCAAAAGTATTTTGTGATCACCAATCCCTTTCATTTTTGTTGACATGCAGATTAGTGCACAGGAGATTGGCAAGGTGGTGTGTATAACTGCAAGAGTTTAACTCTGAAATTATTTATATCAAGGGCAGTCAAAACATCATTGCCGATGTTCTATCAAGGTAACCTCAAGGTCTAGATGGATTTACTGAACTTTGGAACTGGATTCTGAGATAAGAAATTTTCTTATACAAAGCAAAATACCGCAATCTGACTACAGTAAGTTTTATAAACAAATGAAAACCATGCAACGACAGGACCTAAGATGGAGCAAGGTCAAAAAAAAACTAACACAGGAAGGCAACGACAGGTGAAAAATGTGGTACAGGGAATACAAAGGTGTTTTATTCCATCGCAAACTTCCTGACTCAGAAAACCGGTGCGTTGACTTCCTGAGAACTACATTGAGGAATTCATAGTGTACACCCATGAAGCGTGGGAATACTATGGGTTAAATATTTTTGACACAAGTACTTTTCTTGAAAATGATTATACATAGTGTGCATAATAGTAATCTAATTTCTGATTTCTTTTGAATACTAGTGTTAAGGAAACATGTTCAGATATAAGAGATTTTATTTGTATTTTCATATATGAAGTAGCAGGTAAGTGAAATTGAGATAGACGTTAATGATACAGCGCTTCGTTTGACTCAAGGAGCGGCGAAGCAGAGCAGAACTTGCCACACGCACTGGGGTGTAATCGCAACCGTGAGCTACATCAGCAGACGAGGTGAAAGCGACTTGCGCACATGCACATGTAAATATGGCCGCAGGAGGTTTAGTTATTAGACAGCTGACACGGTCAATGACCGCCAGCTAACAAAATTAAATGCATCTCGCCCACAACATATTTATAAGAATTGTATACATATAGGAAGAAAGAAAGAAAGAATAACTATATTATAACTATAAACTTAAGGTGGACTACACCTAATATATATATATAGATATATATATATATATATATATGCAATGTTGGACTAAGGAAATGTACAGGGGACGAGTAATATCTACATTATGTTAACCTACTATATACAGATATGTACATGTGCTTACAGAAAGTGAACATGTAAGATACATTTAAGGATATGAACGATGACAGCTAAGATGAAAGCTGGATGCAAAGATGAGGAGCATAAATACCTCACGTTTTATAGAATTTTGTGGATACTTCTCCTTACAGGGTAAAGATAAGTGAAGCTGGTGATGTACTGGGCTAAACAGGCAAATATAACGGCTGCACGCTAACGTAAAAGAATGACTGAATCTGTGGCTGCTGAGCTACTACACATTTAGTTTTAAGTTAGGTTAAATTTTTTTCTTTTCAGCGACCAGTTCAAAAATGGTTCTGAGCACTATGGGACTTAACATCTGAGGTCATCAGTCACCTAGAACTTAGAACTACTTAAACCTAACTAACCAAAGGACATCACACACATCCATGCCCGAGGCAGGATTCGAACCTGCGACCGTAGCGGTCGCGCGGTTCCAGACTGAAGCGCCTTTAACCGCGTGGCCACACTGGCCGGCTCAGCGACCAGTGCAGCGAATCGGCGTGAAGGAGGAAATAATAAGCCTAGAGAGTGACATGGTACCATACAAGTTCTCGAGCCTCACCTCAAGCGAATATAATTTAGTCGTAAGAAATATTATACATATAAGTGATATGAATGAACGATTCAAAGCATATGCAGTAGCAGCCCAGTAAGTGATATCGTAATGATACAGGTTTGATACTACCAAACAGGTAAGGTGCCAACTTACATACAGGGTACAGTCTCTGCTTCAGAAACTGTGTGTGTGTGAGAGAGAGAGAGAGAGAGAGAGAGAGAGAGAGAAAGAGATCATTATGAACAGGATTATTATTCGTGCCACATGTGGTAGCCGTGCCGTCTAGGGCGCCTTGCCACGGATCACGTGGCTCCCCTGTTGGAGGTTCAAGTCCTCCCTCGGGCATGTGTGTGTCTGTGTGTGTGTGTGTGTGTGTGTGTGTGTGTGTGTGTGTGTGTGTTGTCCTTAGTGTAAGTTACTTTAAGTTAGATTAAGTAGTGTGTAAGACTAGGGACTGATGACCTTAGCAGTTGGTCCCATAGGAACTTACCATAAATGTTCAAAAATTATTTGTCACGTCAGCAAGAAGAAATAACTCACGCAATTTCTTCATGTCAAATGACAACAACATTTGTGGAAATGAAACACATGTCATGAATACTTAAGTTACACATCATCTGGAGTGAACAATGTCTATTTCATATAGTAGAAACATAAAAAGAATCTACCATGAACAATGCTGATTGAGAGTCTACTTGTAACATGATATTTGAGTTATGTGTGCTTTCCTGACTAATCCGATGGGTCTGTAGTCAAATAGATTCTTCCTTTCATTCCTAGAGGTGACGCTAAGCATAGTTTGGCAAGCAGTGCGTAGTGTATTTGAAGCAGATGCTGATGCTTTCCCACCTGCTCCCATAAATAAATAACAAGCTCCCATAAATAAAGTGAAAGGAATTATGTATAATGTTTCTTTTGTAAAGATTTGTGGTGCACAAACTAATGGATATATATGTGTATATAAGGATGATCGATGTAACTGAGGTTAAGCACTTTTATTCTATAATATGAATGTAAATGAATCTATTATTTACAAACTAAACTGATATGATTGTAGCGTTTTAACTATTCCCCAACTTAAAATGTGAAGTAAATGTGAGTGGAGTTTCAGCAAAATATGTAACATATGAATGTATTAAAATTTAACTATGTAAGTAACAACTTGTTTAAAGAGTAACAGCATACAAAAGCAGTCGCTTTATGCAAAATAAGTGATTAATAAAGGTGGACGGCAATTGGGAAAGGAATCTGTGTGAAAGTGAATCTTTTTTCTAAAGTTACATGTGTTGATGCTTAGTACATGTGTGCAAACCTACAATAACTTTTACTGAACTACACGCACGAATAAATGGAGAAGTGTTTTGTATGGGAACTTACCTTATCGGTGGGTGCTGATCGACGGATTTCCTCTCTGCTGAATAAGCGTTTTACGACGGGTAAACAATGGGTCCCAGTCCGTAAAAATGGAGGTCACAGCATCGAAATTACCACAAGCACGCACCCCGTTTCCAAGAAATGAACAAATATTTGTGGAGGAATCTCTGTTGCAACACATGATTACTTCGCTGTTCCAATCCACGTGAAATGGACATGCACGAATTGAAAGTATTCAGCAAGGACGCAACCATTAAAAGACCCAGTGGCAGGCCGCCAATTACTTGCCATGCACATGGGCGCAATAATAAAAGCGACTTGACTAAACCAAGTGTTATTGAATATACACAGTATTTTATATTTGTCCCCCTTTTTTATAACTTAGTTTCCTTTTAATTATTTGGGTTAGTATATATACATATAATAAGTTAAAGCGACATCTCCACTTATCATGATGTAAGCCTATCTAAACGACCGAGAAATAAAGGGCTTTGCCCTTCCCCCTCCGTCCCCCCCCCCCAAATGGTAACAGATAGTAACCAATGAAACATATGAGCCTGCCTAACATTCTACACCTCCATACGATGTCGATGTAGAGGGGGGACAATTGTGTAATACCTAAACAATACATTGCCACAGAAGACAGCAAACATAGGCTTTTAAAATTAACTTTGTAACAGAAGAGCAATTTCCGGAGAATATTCATTTTTTTAAACAACTTTAGTTTCAGTCTTACTTGGCAGTACTTATGTTTAAGATATCACATAAAAAGGATGTGTATATATTACTCAGGCATCAACAATGTGTAGTAAATGCTATGTGTGCATAAAAATGCAAAAAAATACATATATTAAAATCATCAGAGCTGCAAGAATATATTTTATTTATTACGCCAAAATATTCCAAGATTCATAAATAAGCATGACTTTTGCCTGCAATCATAAGAAGAGGCAGTAATATCTTCCATGCTGCAAGACATCTTAAAAAATATATGTGCTGATCATCAAGATTTAGTGGATGGACTACATGATTGGCAATCACAGAAAATTAGAGGTAAATTAATGAAATCAGTGCAACAGAATAGTGACTTCTATTAAATACATATGTGTAATAATCGAACAATTTAATTTTTGTTAAGCGCCAAGTTTGCTGCAAAATCAGACATTCTAAAAGATCTTCATGGACTGAGTAAGAAAAGTTATCCTATAAACATTATTCATTTTTGTGACTTCAGAATTTGTATGTTGTATTGTATTTTTCTTACACTATGAGAAAGACGGTTCTTGGCACCAATATAGATTCAACAAGAATTCATGCTTTATTTACAGTACTGCAAGTAGTAATTATCTCTCATTATGCAAATTGCATGCCGATTCATATTCTTTGTGTTAGCTGTTGGGCTGCCTCCCAGCACTGTAATTCCAATCTCGACCAACAGACTAACACACAGGTTGGCATAGGTAGGCACTATGTTGGTGCCCATGGCTATGCTGCAGATTTGTTTGCCTACCTTCCCTTCAAATGAAAAATTGTCGATAGTCAGGGTGTAGTTGTTAATGTGTAAAAGGAGTGAGGTGGTGCATTAGGAATCTGAAAGACAATGGGACAAATAGTATTCGATAGCGGTAGGACCATGGGCAAGAAGGGTGTTGGTATATAGGGAGGTGGCATCAACAGGGATGAGGAGAGATCCACCGGTAAAGGGGTGAGTATGGTGGAGAGTCAGTGAAGGAAGTGGTTAGTCTGTTTGCTGTGGGAGGCTAATTTTGTACAGTTGGTTTGAGATGTTGGTCAACAAGAGCAGAAATTCTTTTATTGGGAGCACAATAACCAGCTACTTTGGAATATCCAGAATTTTTGGGTTTGGGGATTCTGGGGAGCATGTGTGGCGTGTTGTTGGAGTGATGAGGCCGATGAACTTGGGGAAGAGGTTCTGGGAAGGTCCTGTGTATTTCAGTAGGCACTAGAGGCTATGGTGGACTTCTGGGATGTGATCACTCTGGTAGAGCTTGTAGATGGAGCACACAGGCAGTTGACAGAAGTCTTCTGTCAGGTAGTCCCTGCAACTCATTACAACAGTGATGGAACTTCTGTCTACAGGTAGGATGATTAGGTCAGGATGTGTTCCAATTTGTGTATGGCTGACCTCCCTTCTGGTGAAAGGTTAGTGTTCTTAGGAAGGGCTCTGGGGAAGGTTGGCAAGACCAAATTGGAGGTAATTAATTCTTGTAAGCTGACTATGGGGTGGTTAGTTGTTGTTCTTAGGAAGGGCTCTGGGGAAGGTTGGCAAGACCAAATTGGAGGTAATTAATTCTTGTAAGCTGACTATGGGGTGGTTAGTTGTGAGGGGGACAGGTGGAGAGGGTCATAGTTTGGTGGTGGTAGGAACTGGTAGAGGCACGATTCAGTGATGGGATTAGGCTGGCTTTGGTTGGAGGGATTAGTTGCAAGAAGTTTATCCACTGAAATAACTGGAGAAGGAGAGTAGGTCTTTGTCAAGTCTAATGTGTTTAAATTTTTGTATGAGGTTGATGGTGAGGACTTAGGATAGAACTAAAACTTCTGTGGGACTGGAGTTTTTAGTGGATAGGATAATAACAGTTTTTTGGTTTGTTTGAGTCCTGCGTTTTGTGGAGTGTTGGAAGGGAGTTTTGCAGGATGTGGTAAATTTAAGAGGTCAGCTAGGCAGGGTCTGGGTGCTAAGAGGGGATGGCAAGGGGTTCACAGTGTATAGGATGGCTGTTGATGCATAGTGGTGCGCCAAGGAGGGAGTAGGATGTCAACATGTTGGATAGTTTATGGAGGTGGTGTCTGCAAAGCTCCTCCAGTGTTGGAGTGCAAGGGTATCAATTTCAGAGATGGTATGTGTGTACTATGTATTGCACTGTACCAGTATCTTGTGGAGGGAGTAGAGGTGGTTCTGGGAAGCCTGTGCCATGGAGATGTGTTTTTGCAGTATCAGGTTTGTGAGGGATAGAGACTGGTGGAATTTTAAAATGTGAAGGTCATTGTGAATGGAGGGGTGGAGTGCATACAGAAAAGTATATTTATGGGTAGGCCATTTGGGGGAGGGAGCGATTTCATAGTTTAGGCAGTGTGTGGGACTGGATTTTATCCAGTGAAGTTGATAATCTCTGGTTAAAGGAATAAACAAGAATCTGCAGCTGTGTCTTAACTTAAAAACGTATCTGAATGATTATGCGAAATTTAAATTGAAAATTCTTGTAGAGCAGGCACACTTCTGTGTGAAGTTCAATGATCTCTGTTTAAAGGAATAGACAAGAATCTGCAGCTATGTCTTAACCTGAAAATAATTGTTCAAATTTTTGCATTAAGATTAGGGACAGTATAAAGATACAGCGTAAACATACAGTCTGTTTTTGTTGGAATGGAGTATTCCCGCTGAAATATGAAGTCCCTCCTGTGCAGTGAATAATGCTCTATGTGCCAGCAGGCAACTTTGGGAAATGGTAAAAGGATCTTGAGAATAGGTAACAATGAAAAAAATTCAGTTGAAGACATGAAGCACTCAGCTCCTTTTATACTGTACATCATTTAAGATTTGTATAGCAAGGTGTATGCCACATTCTTCAAATAGAATTATGCTGTCGCTGTTGTATCCAATGCCGTAACCAACGAGAGGCAGCATGCCGCAAGGTATGACAATGCGCTAAGGTAGTATGCCTTGACGATGTTGCTGATGCCAATCTTTGGTTCCCCATTGAGGTTGCCAGCAAGCTTGCCTGCAACAGAAACACAATGTATGAAACACTTATATGTCAAATGTCTTGAGAATTTTGTCTACTTCTCCTGTCATGCAGTAATGTGAAGCAAACCTTGAGAGTTTCTGCAATCATATGGACAATGGTACTCTTCTTTTTCAATAAATCATTAAAAAGACAATTCTTCAGCAACTCGTGTGTCTGACTCGGGATAGGTAAGTAACTCTAAGCCTGAGAGTTGATTCTTTGTGTTGCTTCATTTATTTATTATTTTAAGACTATTTTCTATACTCTGTACTTTAACTGTCTATACAATATTGTTATCATTCTACGTGGTGCCTACATTCGCATATGCCTTGCCAGGCTTCTGAAATATGTAGCCCATTTATGCATAAGTCTGCCATTTAGTCACAATGCAATATAATGTTTTTAACCTGTAATTTTATTTATCCAATTGATTAAAAGGACTAATAAATGGCCTTTTATTAGTCCAGTATGAATTCAATTGAAGAGTATTTATTGAAGGTGACTGCGAATACTCATCCAATAGAAAATTCATGGCAAATTTGAATTCATGCCAAAACTCTTCAACAATCTATGTCATAACCTGTTTTTTCCAATTACAAGGATCGCTATTCATGTCTTGCTTTTCACCAGACTTTCACTGGAAAGAAAAAAGCTTGACGATGCCTCTTACAAATTTTTCAACTCTAGACAGGATCTGGAAATTGACACCTTTGTGGTGATTGATCCTAGGCTTTAAGCCACTTTTAATGAAGAGATTGGTGTATTAATAGGTATTTGTGTCGTTAGTTCTTTAAGGTAACATTTTGTAGGTGTGATTAAAGATCAACAGGCAAATTCCATAGTCCTAGTTTACTGGAAAGCCTTTCTCACACTGTCACACTGCAGACTGCTAACATGCATCCAAGTATACAGAATAAGTTTTAGATGTGTGAGTGGCTCAAAGAATTTTTGAGTAGCAGAATACATTACATTGCACTGGATGGTAAGAGTTTATCAGACATACAGATACCGTCAGAAGGGCCCCAGGAAAGTGTGATGGGACTGCTCTTGTTCCCTGTATAAGTAAATGATCTGATGGGTAGAACAGGCAGCAATCTGTGTCTGTTTGCTTATGATGTTGTTTTGTACAGTAATCTATTTTTCTTTGAGTGACCATAGTAGGATAAAGGTGGCTTGCATAGACCTTCTGTTTGGTGAGATTAATGGCAGCTTGCTCTAAACGTGAAATAATGCAAGTTAATGCAGATGAGTAGGAAACACAGTCCTGTTATATTCCGACACATTATTAGTGGTGTGCTGCTAGACATATTCATATCTACAGTGACTGGAAATGAACAAGTCTGGAAATGACTTCAGAACCAGCAGTGGCTGGCCAACTGGCCAAGAGCATCAACAGCACGTCACCAGAGAGCAACAGGTGGGTGACACGAGAGAATGACAGACAATGGAAATGGTATGGCAGAATAACAAGGGCCAAAGGGCAAACCAAGACCAGAATTCTAAGAAGAAGGGAATTCAGAACCGAGACAACAATGTGTAGTGAGATCTATATGGTAATTCAAAGAAATCCCAAGTAACAGATGGAGAGGCCACAGTGCTAAGTTTAAAGGGTGATCGCAAACCCTGATAGGCTGGCCGGAAAGGCGTGACTTGTAGCAATGCTTACATCAGCAACTGCAGTGCCTGCAATTACAGCAGTTCCACCTATTGGCAATATCGATGTCCATACCATCCAGCAGGTCTATAAATGTGCTGGGCTGGGGTACCAGAACCCTCCCCCTCAAAAGGGCACATAGAGTCGGAAGCACCCTGGATGATTCTGAGGAAGGCAGAAAGGTGGAATATGCCCACATGGCTGCACCCAGCAGAAAGTGCCTGGCAAGCTGGGTTCGGGTTTCTATCAATTGTGTGGCCAGGAGATGGATGAGAGTATGTGGCTGCCACCCGTGGAAGAGCACCATTGGGCCTTGGTCATGGACAGAAGTGGAATGGAAGGTGCTGAGAAATAGTGTGAGTGCAGCTGTGTTCTTGGAAGTACCCACCACTTTCAACATTTATTGCTTAAATGTACGGACCATATGCTCCACTTTAACATTGGAGGACAGGTGAGATGGTGGACTACATTGGTGCTTAATGCCACTTGAGGCACAAGATTGTTTGAAAGTCAGTGCAGTAAATTGGGGCCCATTATCTGACATGATGGTGTGAAGAAGCCCTTCAATGGAGAGAACTGGGATGAGAGCAGTGTGAGTACCATCATTGGTGGACGTCATGCTGACCACACGTTGGTTGTTACAATAAGCATCCATGACAATGAGCCATATAGATCCCAGAAAGGGGCCAGCGAAGTCAAGATGAATGTGATCCCAGGCATGGTGAGGGTGGGCCAGGGGCAAAAGATTGAGGCAGCATTAGCACATAGGGAGATATGGGCCTAGAAATCTGTGGTGCACCCAAGGTCAGGGTCAAACAGAGACTACAGGTTGTCAGGGTCTAGTAGGGAACCATGTTAGATAATGACACAAACATTGTCAGTGATGGCGAACCCAAACAGAAAGAAGGCACTGAGGCCATAAATGTTGCCAGCTGAGTGTCTATCAACAAAAAACAGAGTTATCAACTGAACAACCAGTTTTTATGTATTGTTGACTATGAATTGATCCTGGAGAGGAACTGAACTGTTACCATAGGTGACCAACATAAGGAAGGGTGGGGCCAAGTCAGGGGACCCAATACGAGCATTTATGTGGAGGTTGGTCGAAGAAACCGTTCTCCTGTGTCCAGCCAGTAGCAGACGTCCTGGGTTGCAGCCATGGGGGTCATAAGTAACTTAAAAGTAGAAGAATCACCCTGAGAAACAGCTGCCTGAAGTTCATTCACCATTCCCTGATGCATATGGGTGGTGGAATCTGACTGTATTGATGGTTCATAACAAACAGTGAGGAGATGCTCATGTTTCCCATAATGCTCAATGTGTGCCCAATGTGTGCCCAATGACCTGGACAGTGTGCATGCAGGTGTGACATGAGGCAATCAGGGCATGATGAGAGACCCCACTGCTTACCTCAACGAGTCATGACAGGCTATTCAGAGGTTACAGAGACATTCAAAATAAAGGAATTACGCTGGATCGTTGCTACCTGAGGTCGAGGTATGATGCATTCATTTGCAGCCTGTGTGGTCTCAAAAGAATGTATGATTTTCAAAATATTGTATAGGGAAAGGTTGTCCAGTTGGGGGATTACAGTACAAACTTCCAGATCAGAAGCAAGTTGGACCACATCTCAGATCAGTGAATCTGCATATGAAGTTTTGCAAGCTGAGTTTGTACAAGTGAGATTACAATACTGACTCAACCCTTGAAAATCTGTTGTCCATGAATGGTACGGCTGACTAGGTGCCTTGTGGTATTAATGGAACTCAGTGCACAATGTGACCACATGGACTCATTGCAAATAATTATTGGACAACAATTACCACATCTCTTCGATCATAAGTGCAACTGGAGGCGAGAATGGAGTCCACTTCTCCTTTAGCAACGAAAGCATCTCCGGGGAGCCCAAAAAAGGAAGGATGATCGTCAAAGAGAGTCATCCAAAACCTGCAAAATGGTAAAGTGTGGTGTCAGCCACCGCAAATAAATGTCTCAATCTTCTTTAATGACATTAAATGGCGCAAGCACAAGTGGGTGGCAGTCGGGTTGGGAAGTGACCACAGCCTAGATGGTTTGGAAACCCTGAATCTGTAAGCAATTGGACAAAACTTTAAATTGTTGTTAGAACTGCTGTTGCTGATGCTGAAACTGCTGGAACAACTGCTGCTGCAGGAGCAGCTGTTGCTATTGCTGTTCGACTAGTTGCATGAGCTTGACATCCATGGAACACCACGAACACCACCAACCGTTTACCTCATCACCAGTTACAATGATGGGAATTGGACAAGCTTGGAAATGAATTCAGAATCAACTGTGGCTGGCCAACTGGCCGAGACCATTGACAGTGACCCACAAGAAAACGGACAGCATGAGAGAACAACAGACAACTGAGTCAGCACAGCAGAATAACAAGTGCAAAGGGCAAACTAAGGTTGAAATACTAAGGCGTATTGAATGAAGAACTAAGACAATGGAGTGTAGCGAGATCCATAAGAATTGGAGAGAAATCACAACTAATAGACAAACTGGCCATGCTGCTAACTTTAAAGGGCAGCTACAAGCCCTGACAGGTCAGCTGGAAAGACATGGCTGACAGTGGTGCTTACATTGACAACTGCAGTGTCCACAATTGCAGTAATGCCCCAGTCACCATCATCAATGTCCATACCAGCCCCTGGGTCTTCAAATGTGTTGGGCTGGGGTACAGAACGTTGACTAAATATCTAGGTATAACCTTTCAGAGCAACATAAAATGGAATGAGAATGTACAAGGGCTATTCAAAATGCATCGAACCTCTTTTTTTGTTGAATCTAACAATGGTATTAGGGTGTGCACACACTGTTTGTATACATACATAGTGTGCATGCCTGATATTTTTCATGACTGCAGAAACAACCATTTTTTTTATAGCCATTGCAGCTGAACACATGTAAGTGGTAGTTGTCAGATTTTGTAACGTGGGCAAAATGACAGAAAAAGTGGAACAACATTATTCCCCAAATTATCTTTTAAGCTCAGCGATTATCAGGTTGAAACAATCTGCAAGATTTAACAAGTGTTTGTGGATGAAGCAACATGTACCACAGAGATAAAGGAGTGGTGCAACATCTACAAAGAAAGCTGCTTATCAGTGAGTGAAGCAAGTACAGGTAGACCCTCAGCATATGCAAATGAGGTTGGTACAGATCACGTGAGGAACCTGGTAATGCAAGATGGATTATTCATGATCAGAGAATTTGTGAATGAGGTTGAAATTAGTGTTGGTTCCATTCGTTCCATTTTAAACAAACATTTGGGCTTCAGAAGGACTTCAGCAAAATTTGTGCTGAGTTGCTAACAACTGAGCAGAAGCATCTTTCATTGGAGTATTCACAGGACATGCTGGATACTGTGAACAGTCATCCAAACTTTCTCAACGCAGAGATCACTGGTGACGAGTCCTGGGCTTATGGGTACGACCCAGAAACAAAGTTCCAGTCAAAGTGGAAGCATCCATCACCCCTGAGAACCAAAAAAGCAATGCAGGTCTACAGCATAGTGAAAGCCATGCTAACCATCTTTTTCAACTCTAATGGTGTGGTCCTTCACAGGTACACCCCAGAAGGTACTAATGTCAATAAGGAGTATTACCAAGAGATTTTGTATCACTTTCTCACTGAAGCAGTGAGATGCAAACAGCCAGACTTGTGATTGGTTGATTTGGGGGAGGGTACCAAACAGCGATTTCATTGGTCCCATCAGATTAGGGAAGGATGGGAAAGGAAGTCATCCATGCTCTTTTAAAGGAACCATCCTGGCACTAGGTTTGTGAGCTGTGGACAGTTGGCACCTTCACCATAATAACACACCCACTCATTATTCTCAATTGATGGCCAAACACAACACAGCTGAGGTTTATCAACCTCCTTATTCCCCTGACCTAATACCAAGTGTCTTCTGGCTTTGCATAAATGAAAAAGACTCTGTAAGTAACCAGGTTTCAAAAAAGGAATCACATTATACAGAATTTTGTGGAGCAGCTGTGCACCATGCCAAAAGAGGCTTTCCAGCGATGCTTCCAGCAGAGGCAGTAGCATTGGGAGAGATGGGTGGAAGCTCAAGAGGACTACTTTGAAGGTGAACAGCATCAAACAATTGTATTTCAATAAAGATTGATTTTGTAAATAAAAGTCAGATGCATTTCGAACAGCCCTTATAACATCGTTTGTAGGGAAAGTGAATGGTTTACTTTGGTTTATTAGGGGAATTCTAGGGAAGTGCACAGTAGACAGTGTACAGAACACATCCATGACCCACTCTGGAATACTGCTCGAATATTTGGGATCCCCACCAGGTACGTTAAAGGAAGACATCAGAACAATTCACAGACCTGGTGCTGGATATGTTTCCAGTAGATTTGACTAACAAGCAAGTGTTACGGAAATGCTCCTTCAACTCAAAGTGGAATCCCTGAAAGGAAGAAAATGTTCTTTCTGTGAAAGCTATTGATAAAATTAGAGAACCAGTATTTGTGACGGATTACTGAGTGGTTCGACTGCCACCAACAAACACTGGTCAGCCAGAACATTACGAACACCAACCCACTATCGGTATAAACCCATCCAGTTGATAGCAGCATCACTTGGTGAGGAATAATTGCTAGTCTGACATACACATGGTACATGTAGTATCAGAGAGCACGCTGTCCACATGTAGAATGGGGAAGTCATGCAATTTATCTGAGTTCAACCAAGGGCAGATTGTGATGGCCCAGAACTCAGCATGAGCATTTGAGAAACCGCACAACTTGTTGGATACTTCAGGTGTCCTGTGATGAATATCTTCAACATGTGGCAAAACACAGGTGAAACCACGTCCAGACATTGTGGGGATGGATGGCCACCCCTCATTACAGATGTTGGACATTATAGACTGGGCAGACTGGGCAGACTGGTAAAACAGGACAGGCACTGAACTGTGGCAGAACTAACATCATACTTCAAGGCTGAGCAGAGTAAAAGTGTGTCTGAAGACACAGTACACTGAACAATCCTAACGATGGGCCTCCACAGCTCAAGACCCATGTGTGTGCCAATGTTAACAAAATGACATTAGCAACTATGACTGAAATGGGATGTGACCGTCAGCACTGGACATTGGTGCAGTGGCAGAGCATTGCATGGTCTGAAGAATCCTGATATCTGTTTCATCATGCCAATGCTAGGGCGCAAATCTGTTATCTTTCAGGGGAACAGTTCCTTGACACCCGTACTGCGGGATGGAGAGAACCTGGCGGAAACTCCATTATGCTCTGGGAAAAATTCATGTGGGCATCCATGGGGCCAGTGGAGCTCATGCAAGACACCACGAAGTGCCAAGGAGTTGGCATTTTTCAGCAAGAGAATGTCCGCCCCCGGTAGCTGAGTGGTCAGTGCGACAGAATGTCAATCCTAAGGGCCCGGGTTCGATTCCCGGCTGGGTCGGAGATTTTCTCTGCTCAGGGACTGGGTGTTGTGTTGTCCTAATCATCATCGTTTCATCCCCAGCGACGCGCAAGTCGCCGAAGTGGCGTCAAATCGAAAGACTTGCACCAGGCGAACGGTCTGCCCAACGGGAGGCCCTCGTCACACGACATTATTATTTAGCAAGAGAATGTGCCATGTCGCAAGGCCAGGATTATGATGGAGTGGTTCAAGGAACACAGTGGCGAATTCCAGTTGATGTGCTGGTCACTCCAAATCACCAGATCTGAACTTGATCGAAAACATCTGGGATGTGACTGAACGTGGTCAGAGCTAATCACCTCCCTCCCCAGAATTTAAAGAAATTAGGTGACTTGTGTGTGCAGATGTGGTGCCATCTCCCTCCAGCAGCCTGCCAAGGGTTCATTGCTTCCACGTAATGATGCGTTGCTGCTGTTATCTGCGCCAAAGGTGGACATACCAGCTATTAAGTAGATGGTCATAATGTTCTGGTTGATCAATGTTTATTTCACATAAGGACCATGCAAAAGCAAAACGAGGATAATGGAATGTAGTCGAATTAAATCGGGTGATGCTATGGGAATTAGATTGGGAAACGAGACGCTTAAAGTAGTAAATGAGTTTTGCTATTTGAGGAGCAAAATAACTGATGATAGTCGAAGTAGAGAGGATATAAAATGTAGACTGGCAATGGCAAGGAAAGCATTCCTGAACAAGAGAAATTTGTTAACATCAAGTATAGATTTAAGTGTCATAGACTAGCATGAAGAGCCGCATCAAACCAGTATCTGGACTAAAGACCACAACAACAACAAGGACCATGAAGACAAGACAAACCAATACTCATATGGTAGCATTTAGAAGATCTTTTCCCATGGCTCCATTTGCATATGGAACAGGAAAGAGAATTATTGACAGTAGTACAAGGGACCTTCTGCCTTCAACTGCATTTTAGCTTGTGGAGTATATATGTACAGGGTGTTTCAAAATGAATGTATGGGTTTTAAGGCTTTGTAGCATTTACTACTTTCGACTTACGATTATAAATAACACATGAAATGAAACAACACCTCAAACAGTTGGCTTTTCTTTTTTCTTTTCTTTTATTCTCTCTCTCTTGCTTCAAGTGTTGAATGTGAGCACCATTCATCGCCCATGGAGTCAATAGGCGAGTTCGTGTCAAACCTTAGTCAGTGTGTCTGGAGTAATTGTCATAACAATGCTGTTACTAAAGTCAGGTAGATGAAAGCACATATGTGTGATCCTTTATGAACACCCAAAGTAAAAGTTGCATGGCATCAGATCATGTGTTGACATGGAGTCATGCAAAATAAGCTGTTATCTGGCCCCTTGTGGCCCAATCCAATGGTCAGGTAAAACGTCTTTTAACCAATCCTGTAACTTATTGCAAGCTGTTCCAAGTTGACCCTATGGGGCACGGGCACCCACAGGCACTCTTGGGCTCATCTGGTGAACAGGTGCTAAGGAGTAGGCTACCCACAAGGGCCCATTTCAACGCACATCCGGACTCCTGTGTTATGTTCCTGTTGTTCAGTTACATCTTGTACTTGCCAGTGGACTTCGCGATGACAACGAGTTCTGGAAGCAACCTGTTGCCATTTTCTCCAGTTTGGGAAGAATGCTTTTTGTTTGTTGAGAAAGATGGGTTGCCTTGTTGTCTTATGTGGCCCAAAGCTCTGAATGCAATGAAGAAGTATATTATACAGCATCACTACATGTCTCTTCATGTGACGAACTACAATGAGTCACACAGTAACGCAGGAAAGCAAGTCATTGTCACACTGAAGAGAGAAGTTCAGCAGCAGGTAAATCTGCTGCAAAATAAATTAATAAATATAACAAATGAATGCATACTTCTCCTGTGTGCTTTGTATAGGTACTGATTATTACACACGTGTTGTGTAACTACTGTAGACTGCTGATGTTGACAAAGGGTCAACTGATGCGGTGGTTCAAGCAAGCCACAAAGCTGCACTCATCATTCCGACAACTGGAACACCATTCTGAATAGGTCCCTCGCTGAAATCATGCCTGCTCACCATTGCTGAGTGCTTAGAGCCAACTGACATTACAAAATTTGAAGTAGTTTACCTTTCCAAGCGTATGTTATCTCATCGATCCACAATATGGGCACGGATTTCGAAAATCAACTGAAGCAGAAATGCCACACTTTTATAGCTTTTTGTTAGCCCTTGATGAGGCCACAGATGTCACAGACTAAAACAGCTCACAATATTTGTGAGGAGCATTAATTCAGAACTACTTGTTTTCGAGGAACTGCTAGATGTGATACCAGTGGAGTATACAACCACAGGTTATGACATATTTGAGGTTGTCTGTGAGTCTGTAGAAAATCTGCTTGCCGTGGGATAGGCTTTGTTCTGTGGCAACAGGCAATGCACCACAAATGGCTGGGAGCCAGCAAAATTTTGTCTGAAGGAAAAACACAAATGGAATTTTTGAAAGAAAAGTAAAGCGTACACTGTTTTGTGAACCAGGAAGTCCTTGTATTGAAAGTGTGAAACACGCCGACATCATGATGGTCATGGTGAAGTGTGTAAATTTTGTAAGGTGCCACAGTGTCAACTGTCATCAGTTCAAAGGCTTTTTGCACCACCTGGAAGTGGCCTATAGTGGTATCCTTATCACTGCACAGTACAGTGACTTAGCAGCGGCAAATTTCTCAATGTATTTTTCACAATCTAGGAATAAATTGCGACCCTCCCCCCCCCCCCATGAACCACGGACCTTGGCGTTGGTGGGGAGGCTTGCGTGCCTCAGCGATACAGATGGCCGTACCGTAGGTGCAACCACAACGGAGGGGTATCTGTTGAGAGGCCAGACAAACGTCTGGTTCCTGAAGAGGGGCAGCAGCCTTTTCAGTAGTTGCATCCGAGACATCGAGGGATCACCAATTTAGTACTGGAGGGCAGCGTGGAGGGTAAAAATCGTAGAGGGAGACCAAGAGATGAATACACTAAGCAGATTCAGAAGGATTTAGGCTGCAGTAGGTACTGGGAGATGAAGAAGCTTGCACAGGATAGAGTAGCATGGAGAGCTGCATCAAACCAGTCTCAGGACTGAAGACCACAACAACAACAACAACAACAGGAATAAATTGCATTGTTTATGGGCATGAAAGGAGAGAGGCATGGGTAGCTGACCTGGCCTTCCTGACTGACATTACAAGAAATTTACACCACTTCAAGGAAAGAATTTATTAATTGTTGATATGTCTGGTAAAATTATGTTTTCATGGGCAAACTTCATCTATTTGAAAAGCAACTTGGTAGTGGAATCTTGAAAAAATTTAAATGTTTTTCATCCCTACAATAGCCTGGAGAAATAAGTTTTGGTGATTAACAAATTATTGTACAACTTTGTCAAAGTTTTGAGGTGAGGTTTCAGGACTTGTGATGCCTACAAAATGAGTTAAAACTGTTTAGCATTACAATTTAAGTTGTACCAGATACTGCTCCTTCAGAAATGCAACTAGAACTACTAGATTTGCAAGACAGCATTCCGTACAAGGCAGTGACAGACACATATGGGGGTGCACGGCCCCCCACCCCCCTCCCCCTTGCGGGGCCGTCTGCCATTGCCATCTGCGCCGCCCCCACCAGTCAGCCCGTACGCTATTCGTTCTTTTCTTTCGTCAGTCGACTCGACTGAATCGAGTTACCGAGTAGTTGTACTTTCCGATGTAGCACGCGCATCCGCGTCATCGTATTTTATACGTTTCTGTCTGGCATATAGACAGCTAACACATACCTATGAGAAAAGTTACGGCCATTCTAGTGATCTCAATGCGTTATTCTGTCTGCCATTTCTTGGAGAAAAGTGACGAATATTCTACTGTTTCCTTGTACAGAGAAAATATTTAACAAGAAAATATTTACCATTTAAAATTCAACATACTTTGCCCTCACAACTATTGAAACATGACGGAAATGATCTGGCACATAAATTGAATCAGTGCTTAAGTGAGCCACTGTTCTTTGAAGAAGAATCACTCTTTGTGATTAAAGAGAGACTAATGGGAGAGATTCTTCAATACAAGCAAACGAGCATAAACGCCCTTAATGATCGTGATTCCGTAATGCAAGCGTCGTCTGTTTGTCCTAGATCTGACTATTCTACTTTGCACGTGCTGTACAAATTATTTGCTTCTCTACTTGCATCTGTTGCTACAGCAGAAAGAAGTTTTTCAGCATTGCGGCGTACAAAGACATAGCTGAGGTCGACAGTGAAGGAGTGTCGACTTAATGGCATCACTCTGTTGAACACTCACCCTGACATTGATTGTCCTATTGACGATGTCATTAACCAATTTTCCAGAAAGAATAGGCGCATGGAATTCATCATTTAAGGAAGATGGCATTCTCCTGTGTATGTGTATAGTCAGTTTAAATAAAACTTTCTTAAACTTTGCTTGTGACTTGATTATTTTTTATCACGGTAAAATTAAAGGTAGCTCAAGATAGCTTTAGCACCCCCTCCATGAGGTTTTTATGTATCCGCCACTGGCACGAGGACGTATATTACGTAAAGTGACCAGACGTCCCGATTTGACCGGGACAGTTACGGTTTTTGGAGTCCTGTCTCCTTGTTCTGACCGGGTTCAGCCGAGACGCCTTAATGTTGTGGTTTTTTCAGGTCAAATCCAAGTCTCGGTTATCGGATATTTCTACATTTTTAGCGGTGTAAAAGTGTTTTATACTTTATTTCCATATCATTTCCCAAACCTAACATACCACATTACAGAATGCGTTTACACGATCTGTCAGCTGACACGTTCGAGACCTTCAATAATGCTTGTTCTGAAGTTGGTATTACTGAGCAGGTTTTCCGTGACGGTAGCCCTTTCGTGATAGTTCTGTTGGCGTATTGTACCGTTTCGCAATGCCCTAAAGTAACTAAGTTTTCAGTTCCGAACTTCAAGAGAGGTAAGTAACGTATTTATTATTCAGTGTCATAAACAGTGTGGTAACTCCGCTGTTAATTAACCCTCAACTACTATGGATCGTCTCTCAGAACGCTATAATTTTTTTCTGTTGTGATATATGACACTCCCATGCAAATCGAAGTGGGCTCTTCTTATTGGATGTAATGCATGGATGCCAGAACTCAGACTATTACTGCACTTTTTTCGTGATTAACTGGCAACGCAAACAAAGGGGTGTTACAAGTTGAAAGTGTGTACTTCCGAACGAAAGATCCGATTTTAATGCCGTTTTTTATTTGACAGCTGGTTTAATCATAATGGTTCGTAGCTAATGAAAGTTTGTACAGCATTTCAAATGTCACCAGCTAAATCTTAAGTAAAATGTTTTACGCTATCTCCCCTGATAATACGCTTTGTAATACGATTCATAAGAGCTACGTCAAGTTACGTAGTGCCAGACTGAAAAGCTTAACGCGTTGCCTGCCAACTGCGAGTTATTTCGTACGAACGAACTGGCCACTGGTGCCAACTGCGAGTTGACTCATAGGAAACGAGTTTCTGCATAAAGCCAGATACGAAAACATTCGTTGCAAATTCGTCAGCAACAGGTATAGTAAGTAATCCGGACGTGGTGAAACAGAATTTTTATTTTCCCACTTGGAATAAAGTAAGAGAAAAGTGCACACAAAATTTCATACAAATATTTTAGTTTCATACGAAAAATGTATACTGTGTGTCGTTAATGGTAATGGAAACAAAGGTTTTTTTAATTGTTAATATATCTTAAAGCAGAGAAAATGAGCACAGCTGACACGATTAACATTTCTAATGATGCCATCGAGACCCCAACTGCACTTACAGGACGCAAAAGCTCAAATTCTCGTGTGGCTGATAACGAAGCAAATTAAAACACTTTCTAAAGTCTATACAGTATACAATGTATTTCAAGCGTCAACCTTTAACAATAAAATGATAATTACACTTTCACAGTTGTATCACCTTAGCTGTCCTCTATTAGTGAGAAGTATGTAGCTGTTTATTTTTAACTATGAACTCCAAATTCGGTTCAATAGACGTTATCTTTACCGGTGCAACTTCCGATCGGTTTATATAGGCCTATTTATTTCTTCAGGAACACCAATGTTGAAAACCCCGATTGATACTTAGCGGTATGTATCTAATCTAAAGGCATTAGAAATTTCATCGCTTGTTCCGCTATAGCGGGATCTCTTGACGACAAGATACGGTATCCAAAAATCTGTCAACGACAGCACAGTTAACGAGTCAGAACTTGAATCTCACAAATTATAGGATTCTAAATTGACTGAAAATAGCTTCCTTATCCATGTTCGGTTGCCGTTGATTGAAGGAAAATATCATTTCAGATTAGTGTCCACTGTCCAGTTCCAGCAAATGCTCCTTGATAAGAGTTGCTGTATCGTTGGGGAATTAATCTATGTTGTACTCTCTTTGAAATTCTCGTAGCATTGTGAGCCTCACTTTTA
The DNA here is from genome assembly GCF_021461385.2 of Schistocerca piceifrons. Classification (NCBI taxonomy): domain Eukaryota; kingdom Metazoa; phylum Arthropoda; class Insecta; order Orthoptera; family Acrididae; genus Schistocerca; species Schistocerca piceifrons. Next base: position 350,292,745 of record NC_060140.1, read on the forward strand.
CGCCAAACTAGTGATAGGCTAAACTTCGATTTTCCGATATCAGTTATTTATGTGAATGCTACTTTTCAGTATCTGTTATTCTTAACTGTGCTGTCGCAGTTAAGAATCGCAGTTAACGATTTCAAGTCTTGTGTCCCTCCACACTCTATCACTGCTATTTCTGCGAGTCCTGCTACTTCTGCAATTTCTGTGACTCCTGCGATTTCTGCGATTCCTCCAATTTCAACGATTTATCATCATATGAAAAACTTACACTTGTCCACACAGAAAATTGCATCTCAACAAAACTGTCATTAGTAAGTATGTTTTACATTTGTTCTTCCGTTAGCTTTAATATTGTATTAAAGAAACAAATTTGAAAATATTAATAGTGTAAGTAGCCATACAGTACCTAACTGTTCGTGTTTAGAAAACGAATTCTAACGTATTGTTATGTTTTCACAGGTATCCCAACTACATTTCAGACACTCAGTATTTCGATAATTCAAAATATCAATGTCAACAAACCTGGAAAAATTGCCACTGCGTCTTTAGACTTTCTTCGTGAGACGAGAGGTTAGTTTGTAAGTGTTTCGATGAACTTAATTATTTAACTGAGTTCGTTCTTGCAAATGTGAAACATCCCCCATTGAGTGGCTTTCATTACAGGGAATGTTGGCAATACTACTCTGTCAATCACATTGCTTGTAATTAGTGACAGCAAAAATGTTTAATAATCCTTGTGATTTTGCAGACGCTGTTTCGACTCTGATTACTGGTTACTGTACGTACCTATCCACATCAAGGCTCTTGACAGAGAATCGTGAAGATTCAAGACAACTCTTACAGGATTTGCAGTTTAAAAGTGCCATAATTATGAAATAAGTGTGCAGAATGAGTGATTGAACAGTTTTCAATTGAAGTTATTATGCTATTTTAAAGGAATGATTAGTAAATGGTAAATACAGTGAGTGAATAAGGAAAATCTCATTTTCCCCATGTTAAGCCGTCCTATACCTGTAAATTTTCCGCCATTTAATTATTGGTAAAGACTTTTTGGAAAGTGACATGCCTCCCACCCCGTTTCCCCACAATCTTGGTGTGGTGACGCTAACCTGTAACATAGCTCGAGGTCTAGAATATGCGTTTTGAGGCTGTTGATATGAAAGTGGGAAGTACGGATCTTCCAGTTAAATCAGGAATAGTTTAAGTGCAGTACTTGAAGGTAAAACAGGAAAAGCTTACACGTGTAGGAGGTTGTAGTATCGGCAGAAAATTCTTGTGTGTGCAGTTGCTTTGCCGGCCGTGCGGTTCTACCGCTGCAGTCCGGAACCGCGGGACTGCTACGGTCACAGGTTCGAATCCTGCCTCGGGCATGGATGTGTGTGATGTCCTTAGGTTAATTAGGTTTAAGTAGTTCTAAGTTCTAGGGGACTGATGACCTAAGATGATAAGTCCCATAGTGCTCAGAGCCATTTGAACCATTTTTTTGCAGTTGCCAAGTAAACACCATGTGTAAAATTTTTCTCCAGAGTCTTGAACTGTATCAGGACAAAAGTGAGGCATTCACATGACTCAGTAATATTGTTTTCATTTCATTACACTTATACAAATGTTTGAATTCTGCTGTGTTAACATTGCAAAGTCCTGTAGGCATGTGGAGTATTAACCACAACTGCCATATTGGAAGCAGAATCAAACACTTTTTTTTTGGTTACTTGTCTCCAAATGATATTCTCAGGAGAAAAAGGCAATGTTGCTTCTTATCGATATAATACATCAAGAGTCACAGCTGAATCTGACCAACCATAACTGGTGCTGAATGTGCTTGTCGTCCTGTAATTTGCCCATGAAGTACATCGATATTGCTTTTTTTTTATTGTGGTAGTGGTGCTGAAGTCTGATCAACTTTGTTGATTTTTACTTCTATAGGGAATGGAAAGGGTAAAAATTTTCGCTTTATTTATTTATTCTTCTTTCAGCTTTAGTTTGGGCACACAAAGGGGTCCTATAACTCGCTGCTTTTGGCGTGTGTTTGAACACAGTGTGTAGAAGTGCTAAAGGACTTTATGTCCTTAAATTATGGAGAATTACCTAGGGAAAACATTTACGGAGGCCCAAACACCATCGCCTTCGGTACCTTATATTTGTGGTTGCGTGAGGTTTCTACCGTACCTACTGTGGTGAGCTGTGGTGTACTGTCGCGTATCATGTCCAACTTCAGAATAAGGTTCGTGCCTTCTCCTTCACCTTGTCTGAGAGGTAAGATCCGCTTAAGGCTCGATGAATATCATCTACATCTACATCTACATCGATACTCCGCAAGCCACCCAACGGTGTGTGGCGGAGGGCACTTTACGTGCCACTGTCATTACCTCCCTTTCCTATTCCAGTCGCGTATGGTTCGCAGGAAGAACGACTGTCTGAAAGCCTCCGTGCGCGCTCTAATCTCTCTAATTTTACATTCGTGATCTCCTCGGGAGGTATAAGTAGGGGGAAGCAATATATTCGATACCTCATCCAGAAACGCACCCTCTCGAAACCTGGCGAGCAAGCTTACACCGCGATGCAGAGTGCCTCTCTTGCAGAGTCTGCCACTTGAGTTTATTAAACATCTCCGTAACGCTATCACGGTTACCAAATAACCCTGTGACGAAACGCGCCGCTCTTCTTTGGATCTTCTCTATCTCCTCCGTCAGACCGATCTGGTACGGATCCCACACTGATGAGCAATACTCAAGTATAGGTCGAACGAGTGTTTTGTAAGCCACCTCCTTTGTTGATGGAATACATTTTCTAAGCACTCTCCCAATGAATCTCAACCTGGTACCTGCCTTACCAACAATTAATTTTATATGATCATTCCACTTCAAATCGTTCCGCACGCATACTCCCAGATATTTTACAGAAGTAACTGCTACCAGTGTTTGTTCCGCTATCATATAATCATACAATAAAGGATCCTTCTTTCTATGTATTCGCAATACATTACATTTGTCTATGTTAAGGGTCAGTTGCCACTCCCTGTGTGGTGTCGCCGCCAGACACCACACTTGCTAGGTGGTAGTTTAAATCGGCCGCGGTCCATTTAGTACATGTCGGACCCGCGTGTCGCCACTGAGTGATCGCAGACCTAGCGCCACCACAAGGCAGGTCTCGATATACGATAGAGCACTCGCCCCAGTTGTACGACGACATTGCTAGCGACAATACGGACGAAGCCTTCCTCTCATTTGCCGAGAGACAGTTAGAATAGCCTTCTGCTAAGTCCATGGCTACGACCTAGCAAGGCGCCAATTGTAACAGTGCATGTATCTTACGAGTCGCATTTGTATAGTCAAGAGAGATGTATCACAAGGATCATTAAAGTTAAGTATAAAGCAGCTACGCACTTTTCTTGCTACCATTCAGTAGCTATCCTGTTCCAGACTTGACGCCCGTCGGCGTGTGTGTACGCGTGCCTTCCTATCGGCTACCTCAAGTGGCGTAACAGTCTTGTTACGTCACTACACCCTGCACCAAGTGCCTATCCGCTGCAGATCTTCCTGCATTTCGCTACAATTTTCTAATGCCGCAACTTCTCTGTATACTACAGCATCATCCGCGAAAAGCCGCATGGAACTTCCGACACTATCTACTAAGTCATTTATATATATTGTGAAAAGCAATGGTCCCATAACATTCCCCTGTGGCACGCCAGAGGTTACTTTACATGATTCCGGATCCACCATTGGGTTCCAGTGATCCATCGTAATCTTCTGCTTTGTATTACCTGTAACTTCTTGTAGTTAGTGGCACACGTAGTACCCCAAGAGGTCGATCCATACAAAACAGATGGTTCGACTGTGGCGTGGTACAGCTGGAGTTTCGTGCGTTGGCTGAGGTACGAGCTCTTCAGAAATGGGAGGAGAGCTTCCAGTATTTTGAGGCCAGACGTCTTCTTCTCCATAATATGATGACTATACAGCAGTTTGGCGTCCAGATGCACTCCAAGGTATTTTACAGTTGTTGCCCAGGGGAGTGTCTGGTCTGATATCCGTAGGCGTTCATTGATGTCTCCGACTTGTGAAGACAATAACTATGGTTTTCACTGCACTGACCGTTGTTTTGTTCCTGTCGGCCCAGTGGTCCACTAAATCTAATTGGCGCTGTGATGAGGTGGTCCATTCTGGTGCCTGCAGTCAGGAGCGTTGTGTCGTCAGCATAGAAACTGGCAGTAACATGTGGCACCATCGGGAGGTCGTTAATGTATAAATTAAACAGCAGTGGAGATATGACTGGTCCTTGTGGAAGTCCTTCAAGGACAGGCCGTGTTGTTGAATTCTTGTCATCAATGCGAATATATAATCTGCGATCCTGAAGAAAATTGTCGAAATTTTTTAAATAGTAGTCTGGCAGAGGAGTGGTACGTTGGAGCTTGACGATCAAGTTGCGTCGCCATACTTTATCGTAAGCCTTCTCTATATCGAGAAAGACTCCAATGGTATGTTTTTTCTAGTTGAAATTGTCTTGGATAGATTCCGTGATGCGTAGTAGTTGTAACTCAGCCGACAGCTTCGCCTGGAAGCCAAACTGCTCTGATCGGATGATGTTGTGTGCCTCAAGGATGTCCAGCATGCGTTTCAGGAGGACACGTTCCAGTACTTTTCCCAGCGTTGAGTAAGCTTATGGGTCTGTAGCTGTCACGATGTGAGACCTCCTTGCCCGGTTTTGGTATTGGCACTATTCTGGCAATCTTCCATGCCTTGTGGAAGTATCCAGTCCTGAGGCAGCTGTTCACCATCTGGGTGAGAAGCACGATAGGCTTTCTCGGTAGGTGTTTCAATTCCGTATTGCCAATTCTATCTGTTCCAGGTGAGGTGTGTTTGCTATACTTGATAATCCTCTTAATTTCCTCCGGCGTTGTCAGCTGGGGCAGGGTATTAGTCAGGTCATCCCGAATAGCTTCCCATTCCACGGCTGTGTCCTCCTCTGCACGGTGGAGTGCATCATTTCCATCCTTTGTGGGGGGGCATAGTTATCTATTATTGGTATGTATCCGCATACAGCTCCGCCTGCGCCAATGAGTCGTACAAGAGGCCATGGGGTCCTTGAATTTCCCTTTTGGGGGGCTGTTGCTGTTTGAGACTTTTAACTATTCGCCATTCATCTTTGGTGCGTAGTAGAAAGTTGTCCATTTGGAGTTCCCATGTGTGTTGCTTCCAGTCCTGAACCTTCCACCGGAGTTCTCAGGTTAGTCTGTGAGTCTCCTGTCTATCATCTGGATGGCGGTAACGGACCCATCGTTTCCGAAATAGATTGCGCCTTGTCTTAAGTTCCTGCAGTGGTGGTGGAAACTCGTCATAATTGACTGGTAAGATATCCTCGTCGGTTCCCGTGGGCCGTGGACGGAAACATGTAAATCCTCAACCAGTGCAAACAATATATGTCCTTTTGGGTTAGTCCTATGGGAATTCCAGGCAACATGTTTACTATTAAGATCCCCTCCAAGGAGGATCTTGTCGTAACCCTCTGTAACGGCGTAAAGATCTTCTGGGTGGAGAGGCTTCTTTGGGCTAAGGTAAGCTGTAATACAGGTAATGTTTCCAAGCGTTGTGTGGATCGTTACTGCCGTGGCCTCTAAAGTCTGGAGTTGGGGTGAATGTTCTTTGAGGTGACGAATGCATTTTTTGATCAGAACGGCGGCCCCCTACCCCTTTGGTCCCGTCTGTCCGTCCAGTAGATGTGCAAGTTCCTCAAGCGGAGGTTGGTTGACTCGTGGAGATGTGTTTCGGAGAGGATTGGGTTGGGTTGTTTGGGGGAGGAGACCAGACAGCGAGGTCATTGGTCTCATCGGATTAGGGAAGGACGGAGAAGAACGTCGGCTGTGCCCTTTCAAAGGAACCATCCCGGCATTTGCCTGGACCAATTTAGCGAAATCACGGGAAACCTAAATCAGGATGGTCAGATGCGGGATTGAACCATCGGCCCCCCGAATGCGAGTCCAGTGTGCTAGCCACTGCACCACCTCGCTTAGTGTGTTTCGGAGACAAATGCTATGTGCCGATGTAAGACGTCCGTGAATTCTGTTTTCTTCAGTTTCAGGCCATTGGCATTCCAGATGCAGAAGTTGAAATTCCCCTGTGATACCGTCTATCCATTTACAGTATTTGAAAAGCTGTCAGTACGCTTTCTACAAGCGAGAGGATAGACGTCAGCTTCTGCTGGAGGGCGGTGAGTAGTTGAACAATATCCGTTAACGCTGGTGTAAAGGTGGTCTACCAGGCAGATGATGTCTCCGCTGGTGGTGGCGTCGGTGGATGGGCATATATTGCTTCAGAGTAAGAGCGCTGTTGTCTTGTCTCTCGTGGAGTCACTCTGGGTGCCGGTTGTGGTCGAGAGGCGATTGTTTCCGCAGGGAGAGGTGCCGCTTGTTGTTGGGTGGCCTGAATCGCTGCCATGGCCGAGTTCTTAACAATCATAGGCCGTTGTGGGGTCGACTTCTTTGGTGTCCTTCTAGAATATTTCCGTAGGAGCTCTTGAAATTTGGCGCAGCCACAGTAGGTCGCTGGATGTTCTTGTTCACAATTGGCGCACTTGGGGGGCGCGGTCCTAGGATGGGCACAATTTGATGATTTGTGGGAGCCACCGCAGCGGGCTGGCCTGATGCAGTAGTTCGCTTTATGCTCTAAACGTTGACAATGTCGGCACTGAACTGGTTCTTCTTTACTATTATAGGTTTCTATTATCACTCGTGTGTAGAGCAGGTACTTGACATCATATATATTGTCACTGTCTTTTCTGGATGGGAGGGCGACTCAGTACACAGGTTGTGGTATCAGTTGTTTCGTCTTCTCGTCGCGTTCCTTAAATTGGTAGACTTGTATCACTTTGAAGCCTTTTTCCTTGAGGGCATAGTAAAGTTGTTCTTCGGTAATTTCCGCCGGAAGGCGTTTGACAACTACTTTCAGTTCTCTGTCGCCTGGTGCTTAAAATATGAGAAGCTGTGGTTCGTGAAGATTTTATTGCACATCTTTGGTCTTCGAAGGACTCAAAATGGTATTTGATGCGGTCCTTTTGGTATACAGCTTGAAGGTTGCCCTCTAGAAGTCCGTTGAGCATTTCACTGAAGTGAACGTAATCCTTCATGTAATAAATAGTGACTGGGGGCACTTTGCGAAGCACATTCTTGTCTCTGTCCATGCCTTCTGCGGCATTAGAAGTTTGTGCCTGTGGCTTGTTGGTGGGTGATGGAGGCGTAGCTTGAGGCGTCAGTGGGGCGAATCGGTTCGTCGTGGGGATGGTCTCTGTTCGTCTCTTAGCCAGGTTGTCTAAGTCCTTGGCTAATGCGTTGCTTCTGCGCCGTTTGTTGTGTACGAGCGTAAAGTCCCCCTCTGCGTGCGGGGAGTCGTCGTCGTTTTCCGCTGGGAAGGTCGCTGCCATCTCCGCGTCGTAGTCCGTTTAGTGGGAGTGTGTGATTCGACATCTGAGTCCATAGCTGGCGATGCCAGACAGGTGTCGTTATCCTGCTCTTGCGTTTCCCGTGAACAGCGGATAAGGCGTTGTATGTCCTTCAGCGTTTCTTTGTCCTCCCGACATATATCGAGTCTTCTGGCGTAGTCCTGGCAGTCGTCTTCACTGCTGCGTCCGTCGTGGTGTGACGTATGGCCGACGTCCGTATACGGTTTCGTCGTGTGGTGTGTAGTCTTCTGCGGTCGAACGGCGTCTGTCGATCGTCGTTCTATCCTGTCATGAACAGGGCCGTAGCCTGGGTCGTCAACCTGGGATCCGTCCTGTGTGGAGCGGCCGCTGGGCGTCTTGTGGGCCGGGCCCAACCGACCCACCAGCGGCCGACTCCGGCGCGTCCGAGGCGGTTGCTCCGGCCGCGCGCGCATCATCCTCGCTCGTCGGCATCTCGCACTCAACTGATCGATATCGTGAGGCACAAATTTCTTATAATGAAGAACGAACGTCGGTCAACAGATGGCACTACGGCAAAGAATGTTAACCGCGCTTTTTGGTTACTACTTGCGACTTTCATTTGCGACTTGTCTCAGAAGTCGCAGTCCGCCTCCGTAGTATAGCGATAGCGTTACCGCCTGCCACGCATACGTCCCCAACAGGGATCTGGGTGTTATGTGTCCTTATTCATCCTTTTCATAATCATTGACGCACAAGTCGCCGAAGTGGCGTCAAGTAAAAAGGACTTGCAATACGTCGGCTGAACTCCCCCGAATGCGGCCTCACGCTCAACAATGCCATACCATCATTTCCACAGAAATCGCAGTTGGACTCGATAGCGAATCGTAGAGAAAGAGCGTAGTACGAACTTTGGCCAACAGAGTGCACTGTTAATTGCGCTTTTTAGTTGCTACTTGCGATTTCTAGCAGCGACTTGGCATTGAAATCGCAACTAATTCCATATCAAGACACCAGGTTTACAGAAAGCAACACGAAATTCGGCCACTAGATGGCATGCGGCGTTGAATAAGAAGTGCTACTGCGACTGCTAATTGTGGCTGAAATCGCATTTAGATTGTGTAAAGTTGTTATTGTGATATCTGTGACTTCTCAATCTCCGTGAGTTCTAATAGATACGTGATTTCCTGCCCACCACTAAGGAATCGCAGGACGATCGTCAGTAAAGCAGTAGCAATTTCATTATTTACTAGAATGAGTACAACTTCTATGTAACATACAACTGTCATGATTCCCTTTAGAAACTAAATTTTTTAAATTAACTTACTATTACTAAAATGTGATTATTTAATAACGTACGTAATTGTATACTGTCAATTACGACAAGGAGATATTTGTGCGATCCGGTAATTTATTTTTGTGTCCTGGTGCCGAGTCGCGACCCTTCAGTTGGGGACGCTTTCGCAAAGCATTCTTCCACGCAAAAACTTTGTGTTTTTTCACAAATTGGACAAAAAACGACGAGATAACTGGTAACTCGTGGAAAATGTACTTTCTCCTTCTGCTCTATTTCTTTAAAGTGTTAAGGCGATATTATTGCGCATCTGAGCTGAACTCTTCACTCTTTACGCCAACTACGAGATAATTCGCAGGCTCTATTTTCTCGTCAATAATTGGTTTTAAAAGACAGATGGACTACACCTGAGATGACGAATCTAACTGTATGAACTGTTTAACAGGGATTCTGGGAGCATTTAACTCATTTTGACCGTGACTGTCAACATGTTAAAAAGATCTAAATTAATGTCTTCGAGAAAGTATGTTTATCTTATACTTCCCTGTTCTTGTTCGATATTTCTTGCCTCTTGAAGGCAGTTGGGCGAAAATTATTCAGTTCAAAGAGCTGCCTGTTGAAACTGCAAATATTATTGGAAACTTATGTGATACCATCACAGAATAGAATTTGAATGATAAGGTTGTACATTCCACGAAGACAATGCCAATATAAACCTTGGTGGACGGTCTCGAAGAGGGACAAACAATATTGGTCGTGAAATCATTGGTGTAGGATGTGCAGCGCACATGGTGCATAATGCTATAAAGAGAGCTGCAGATTGTTTACCAGTCGATCTAGAGTGTGTCATTCACAAGATTTATTATTACTTCAACATATATTCTGTGCATGTAGAAAGCCTGAGTACCAGATGCTTAGCCATGATGCCAGCTATTGAGAGAATGTGTCGGCTCTATGGACCACTAAAATCATATCTTTTGAATGAAGAAAAATGCCCAACAATACTATGGAAATTCTTTGAAAGCCCATGCTCTTAAGTTCTCCTTATGATTTTACATAATGAAGTATCAATTTTTCACGCAGCAGTATTGAAGATATTTTTATGCTCTCCGCGGGTATGCTGCCTTATATGATCCTCTTCACTACACAATATTTCTACGATGTATAACGATCCGTGCACTGCTCAATGTATTGTGCACTGCTATCATAAAATTCACAGATGTTTTTAGTGAACTTAAGTTAGTTCATGTCCCGCTCAGATTCAAGTTCGCTTAAAGCACTTCTCATAAAGTGTGGCATGAATCTGGTTTTTCATTTTTCTGCCATATTCGCTTTGAAATCATGAAGTGCTTTCATATATACATGACAGAGAAGCCTCCCCTGCAAATTCAGATTAATTTTAACCGTCGGAATTGATTTCATACTCTCAATTTTCATTTGCGTTTTCTCAAATGTCCATATCTTATTCATCAAAGAAAAGATATACTCGACTGCTGCATTTGTACCAAGAAGACACAACGCAAATTACACAATTCTGAAAATATTCTCATAAGGAATTTGTTTCGATGCGAAGTGCTGAATCATCTGTACCCAGCGCATATTAGTGTCAGTTTCTTCTACATTCGATTTGTCTATTTTATGAGGGGTGAAAAACTGCTGCATATTAAGACACTCTTGAAATAATTCATTGTCGTTGATGTTACAGTTCGGCAATACGTTTATGAGAGATTCGTGGCATTTTTGGACCTCAAGCCATGTAAGTATATCGTTCAAAAGAACCGATTTGAAGTCCAAAGCCGCATTAAAATGTTCCGTCCACTGCTCAGTGTATTGTGCACTGCTATCATAAAATTCACAGATGGTTTCAGTGAACTTAATAACGTTCATGCCCCCCTCAGATTCAAGTTTACTTAAAGCACTTCTTGTAAAGTGTGGCATGAATCTGGTTTTTCGTTTTTCTGTCATATTCATTTTTAAATCATGAAGTGCTTATACAGCCTCTGCACATGTAACTTGGTGGCCTTCTATCTTCAATACTGTTGTGATCCCGTAGATTTTCCCGGCGTCATATGTTTATCCTCTTCATGGGTATGATCATCTTCACTACACAATACTTCAGCGATCCATCTGGCCATCATCCTCAGGTGCGATCGCTGAGTACACAATGATACAATATGTATATACCAACTTTTTAATAAATTTCTTGAACTAAATTCATGTGACTGCAGCAAATTTTTTCCTTCCCCTGAAATTTGTGTGTGTATGGGAGGGGGACACAGTCTCCCTTGCCCTCCTGTATGGGCATCCATTTTGGTCCCAGCTTCGGCTTCCAAAAATATGCTCACCTTATATTACAACACCACGAACTTGGTAAGATAGTATTACGAACTTCATACAGAAGACTTTTCCAAATTACACAGGAACACAGCTGACATCATATCTATGTTTTGCTCAACATATGGTTGTCAATAATTGTTTTCTATAATGAAGAGAGTAAAAACTGCAGAAAGGTGCCAGCTGCATGAACCAGCATTTAAGAGTATTCTCCATCTTGTGGCAGCTCAAGAACTGACAACCAATATTTCATTAATCATGAATAAATGAAAATGTATTTCTCAAACTAGATAAAATATTTGTACATTTAGCTTATATTAACATTTTTTGTTAATCATAATCCCTGTATTGCCTTATACATGGTCTCCTCTCTAGACAGTGTTTTGTGCACAGTGCTGCATGTAAGCTGTTTGCCCAGCCCTGTCCATGTGTAGCATTGCGTGCATGTGCACAAGCTGATAGCAGCTGAGTTCTTGAGTTGGAACAGCCTGGTGTACTGAATTATGCCAATGGGGTGGCATGCCATCTTGCAGCCAAATAAAATAGTGTATTTTAACTTCTTCCAGTTGAGGAAAGAGCCATAGTTCTAGCAAATACAGCTAAGAAACACCAGTTACAGTTGATTCATCAGGATATGACAAAAAAGGGGAATTTCATTACATATGTACCATCTTGCAGGGATTTGATGGCACCCCAGATGTGCACATTATGTGTGCTCTCATTTCCACATAAGAAATGCTGATTTGTCACTGAAGACAATACAATCCAGAGTATCTGCATCATCATGCAGCAATATTTTGTTTCCAAAACTGGCATGTAAATCATAATCTGTAGGCTTTAGATCTTGTAACAGCTGCAAATGATAAGGACATAGTTGTAAGGGTCTCTTTAAAAGTCTCCACGCAGATGTCAATGGAATTACTAATTCACAACTACCCTTATGAATTGATTTCTTGGGGCTACACGTGAAAGACTCTCACGCCTTCAAAATGTTCTTCAGTTACCCTTGGTTATTCCATGCTCTTTCCCCTTGTGCACAAGTATACAAACAAAACTGTTTGGATTGCTCTTTCATTGGATGTATTATTTATAATTGTAGGTTGAATGTAATAAACGCTACAAAGCCTTAATACATATATATTCATTTTGAAACTTGTGTAGGTGTATATTATTTACAAACACAATCTAAAGTAAAATCATAAATCTCAAATGCACTAGTTATATAAATGAAAATAAGTAGTGTTTTAAAATACACTCCTGGAAATGGAAAAAAGAACACATTGACACCGGTGTGTCAGACCCACCATACTTGCTCCGGACACTGCGAGAGGGCTGTACAAGCAATGATCACACGCACGGCACAGCGGACACACCAGGAACCGCGGTGTTGGCCGTTGAATGGCGCTAGCTGCGCAGCATTTGTGCACCGCCGCCGTCAGTGTCAGCCAGTTTGCCGTGGCATACGGAGCTCCATCGCAGTCTTTAACACTGGTAGCATGCCGCGACAGCGTGAACGTGAACCGTATGTGCAGTTGACGGACTTTGAGCGAGGGCGTATAGTGGGCATGCGGGAGGCCGGGTGGACGTACCGCCGAATTGCTCAACACGTGGGGCATGAGGTCTCCACAGTACATCGATGTTGTCGCCAGTGGTCGGCGGAAGGTGCACGTGCCCGTCGACCTGGGACCGGACCGCAGCGACGCACGGATGCACGCCAAGACCGTAGGATCCTACGCAGTGCCGTAGGGGGACCGCACCGCCACTTCCCAGCAAATTAGGGACACTGTTGCTCCTGGGGTATCGGCGAGGATCATTCACAACCGTCTCCATGAAGCTGGGCTACGGTCCCGCACACCGTTAGGCCGTCTTCCGCTCACGCCCCAACATCGTGCAGCCCGCCTCCAGTGGTGTCGCGACAGGCGTGAATGGAGGGACGAATGGAGACGTGTCATCTTCAGCGATGAGAGTCGCTTCTGCCTTGGTGCCAATGATGGTCGTATGCGTGTTTGGCGCCGTGCAGGTGAGCGCCACAATAAGGACTGCATACGACCGAGGCACACAGGGCCAACACCCGGCATCATGGTGTGGGGAGCGATCTCCTACACTGGCCGTACACCACTGGTGATCGTCGAGGGGACACTGAATAGTGCACGGTACATCCAAACCGTCATCGAACCCATCGTTCTACCATTCCTAGACCGGCAAGGGAATTTGCTGTTCCAACAGGACAATGCACGTCCGCATGTATCCCGTGCCACCCAACGTGCTCTAGAAGGTGTAAGTCAACTACCCTGGCCAGCAAGATCTCCGGATCTGTCCCCCATTGAGCATGTTTGGGACTGGATGAAGCGTCGTCTCACGCGGTCTGCACGTCCAGCACGAACGCTGGTCCAACTGAGGCGCCAGGTGGAAATGGCATGGCAAGCCGTTCCACAGGACTACATCCAGCATCTCTACGATCGTCTCCATGGGAGAATAGCAGCCTGCATTGCTGCGAAAGGTGGATATACACTGTACTAGTGCCGACATTGTGCATGCTCTGTTGCCTGTGTCCATGTGCCTGTGGTTCTGTCAGTGTGATCATGTGATGTATCTGACCCCAGGAATGTGTCAATAAAGTTTCCCCTTCCTGGGACAATGAATTCACGGTGTTCTTATTTCAATTTCCAGGAGTGTATAATATGAATAGATGACCTGGGGTTCTAGACCAATCTTCTGTGACACTCCCCAGTTTGGAAACTCCACAAGTTTTTTTTCCTTCATCCCTCTTTCTTACATTTCAGAAGGGGTCACTGGCTTCAAAAGCTTGTTCATTTCCATATCTTGTATCTTTTATCTGTGCCACTAAATGGTGAGTAGATTTTTTTCCCTGTTTATATTATATTATAAACAAAGTTGTTACCAAGTTGAAACAATCACACAATTTTTATAGCATAATCAAGAAATTTTCATAATAGCATGAGCAGTCCACCACTTTGACCACTGATGTAGAAGATAATAACAACACAACTGTATGTCTGCCTGTTATAGCTAACTTTAACATACAAATTTTCATGTTTGAGGTTTATATTGGCCTCAGTAGGTGAATGCAAGGTTTTTAAATGCATTGTGATACATGTACCAAAATACTTGTTGTATCTACAAGTAGCCACATATCAGAGCCCAGGAGAGGAATGGGTGAAGCCGCAAGGTGGAAGAGCTGCCTACGGACGACAACATGACTCCAAATAGTAGTTCAGCTAACAATGTCTGACTGATGGTGGATAGGAAACAGACAAAGCAAGCCTAATGTGAGCTACGCATAAGTAAGGTACAAAACGTAAAACTTTGCCACAATGGTGTCAACAGGCCAAGAGCAAAGAGAGAGAGAGAATCCAGATCACAACCTATGCCCACTAACGGCCATCATCAATTCCCTCTGTTGGGCATTCAGCTTCCATGGAAGTAGATACAAAATACTCACATGCTGTTCAGTCACTAAAGCATTTTGTTAATATAATAGAAAATAATAATTTAGAAGGAAATTTTGTACTGCTTGCTCAAGTGGAATCTTATGATAGATACCCTTTTAAACAGTCATTTTAACTACAATTTCACAATACTTACAGACCATCGAAATTTGTTACAAATAACTAATCACAGTTCAAAGGAAATAACACAGTTTGTACTTGAGATACTACACAAAAAATGACCTCCATTACTCTTTGTAAGTTCATAGGCTTCCATGACCGGAGTAAGTGAGCACAAAGTTTTCTGAATGTGGAGCCATATCATGCAGTAAAATAACTATCACTAAATGAGGAAAACTGACATTTTGACCATAATTTCAGTGGTCTTCCTCTGTGGTTTTATATGGAGGAAATTTTATACTTTGCTGGTGAGAGGCCATTTATATTTCAGAATGTTCCAGTAGCAGATATGAGATCATATCATAACTTGATAACTTTCATTGAGCTTCATAGTTGAGTCTGAACTAAAAAGGAAAATGAAAAGGAGTGATTTATGTAAGTGTTTATTTGAAAACTATTTGGTGGCTGAATGCTTATTTCTAAACTTGCATTACATATGATGTGACATAATTTTGTTAAACTTAAGTATTTTTCACTATTGCAGGTACCCTTCTGTATGTGGACAGCATATCACATTTTATAAAGTTTAGGTATGTCACACTTTCTGCATCACTCTAAAGTATCTTGCAGATACACCTCCTCTAATTTCATGTTCAGAGGCTACTCCTGTCCAAAGTCAGTCATTCCTATTGCAGCAACTGAGACCTAGACACAACTTTTATCACCAGAGTATAAATTGCAACATCATACTGTGCATTCCCCTTTAGTGAAATCATTGTACTACAGAAATTATGCATTAGCTGTTAGGTGGCTTCTATGACAAAACAAAGCATACCATTAGTATAGTCAGTGACTACTTTTTGAATGAGATATTATTGTTTTTGCACTTACTTTATCAAGTAGGTGTTGGTCACAAGTTGTACTGATGATGTCTGTGAGCAGCTTCCTGATTGTCTTCTTGTCAATGTATCTGCACAGAGAAAGATCAGGCTCAATAATTCCTTCTGTCAGTCTGGTGCCTAATGAACTGGAACATGCAGTGTATACTTTCTTCATTGTTATGCCTGTTTACTTTTTTCATTGTTGTGCCAATGTAATAATTATTTAGAGTTCGTTGATAATATTTATAATATTATTGTATAATTAAACAGTGTTATAATATTGTGATCAATATCCAATAAATTCTTAATTATTGAAGTGATTAGTTAATTCATTAAGAAGAAACTGGAGGAAGGAAGTTGGTGCAAAAAAAAGGAAAAAAAGAAAAAAAATGAGGGGGAAAGGAGAGAGAGAGAGAGAATAGGGTGTAAGAAACCAGAAAACAGCAAAAAAGACCATATGTAATCTGTTTCAGCTGCTGAAAATGCAGTGGTATTAGGTAATCAGAATCATAGAAAAAGCCGAGCCAAACAATTAAACATCATGAATGTTGCTGTGAAGCAAGACATTACTGTATAAATGAAGATAATGAAATAAAAGAAAGGGTTTACCAGAATGTAAACTGCACACTTCTGTATGGAAAAGAAATTAAACTAATTTTGTTGATAATGAAAGGCAAACAAAAAAAAAGTACCAGGAGGAAGAGAAAAGGAGAACAAATTGAAATAATGAGAAACTATGGAAAAATGGGCTGTCAGTGCTCATCGAAATACTGTTGCAAATCAGAAAACGAGTGAATATGTTCTTCAATATCTGAGGAGAACTATAGTCAAATATTTCAGACATTCTGGTCAAATATGAATTGGGAACAATGGAAAATGTATTTTGCTATCACAGTTCACAGGAAATAAATTAAACAAAAAATCAAAGTAGGAGAATCAAGAAGAAAATATAGTCTTCAGTATAATTTATAAGATAATGTCTCAAATGAAGCATGCCACTATGAAAGACTGAGAATGCAAGATGATGTGTTACATGTGGGTCATGAAATGTTCTTTTCAGTTTTAGGAGTAGGTACATGTTCAGTCAGCAGATGGGATAAATGGAGTAAAGAGAATGATTGTTTCAAAACACAAAGGGAATGGGAAGAATAGAATAATGCACTGAAAAAAATGTTCATAAAATTTTACATAAAATTCCCAAATTGTCATCTCATTTATTATTCCTGAGCATGTAATTTCAAGTATTATTTGGGGCCACATTCTCTGTCATTTAGGGAATTTTGCAGAGCATTCAAAAGTGGTTTCATCAGTCATAATATTGAGTCAGTTGTTGGAGAAGATTCATTTGAAAAAGAAATAAAAGAACATAACATTGCTTTATTCTATCCAAAGAAATAATTTAGATCTGTTTAATAACACTTTACAGTCAGTGCAATTTATTTATTATTTATTGATTTGTTTTGTGATCTAGTGACTAATGTTGTAAATATATGATAGGATGTGAAACATGTCAGTTTTCCAAGTTTGTTTTTGTTACATTCTATGGTATTATATAAATAGTTCTAATCAATTTCATACTGAAGTATCTACAGCTTAATTTCCAACACAGAAAAAGGCATTTTACAGACAAATAAGTATTACAGAAAATTAGTCTATTACAGAAAAATAAGTATGTTTTAATAATAGATAGAAATGAACGCAATAAATGATCTGGAAATGTATTTGAGTGTTGCAGGGACATTGACACTATACATTGTGGTTCAGGAGCTCTTCTATAGCATAAAATGATTCTTGCACTAGGAACTGCTACAAGTATTTTCTTAAACAAAAGTTCATTATCAGTTAAGCATTTAATTTATGAAGAGAGGGCATTAAAAACATTACAGCCACTAAAATGGACCCCTTCTGTACCATACTCAGGTTTGCAGGCTCATAGTGGATATCATCTTTTCTACTAATATCCTGACTAAGTTACACACTATTAGACTTAAAAAGGGGCTTTTTCCTTTACGAAACTCATCAGGAGAACCACCGTTGTGCAGTGGATGTAAGGACTTCAAGTTCCTTTAAACAGTTTCTTCATGTGGCTCTAAGACTGTGCACCACTTGTGATTCTTATGTCTCTTTTCTGTGCTAGTGGCTGGTTTCCCCGAAGTATGACACCACAAGCCACAACAGCATGAAAATAACCACAGTAAGCTGCTTGAATGGTTTTCATATTTCTCCAACAGCAAACAATGCATAAAGCATAAGTTGCAGAACTCAGTCTTTTGCACAGATCGAGGATGTGGTTGAGGATGTGGTTTGATCAGTTTAGTTTGCTGTGAGTATGAAGCTCAGGTATTTTGAAGCTAGCTATCTGCTGGTTACCTCATTTTTCTCCTATCTCTTCATCTTTAGAGATTGTGTGAAACTGAATATAGTTTGTTTTAGTGTAATTAACAGAAAGACCATCTATGTTAAACCAGTTCACTATATCACTAAAAACCTCATTAGCTGACACCTCAAGTTTGTCTAATGAAGTATCAATAAATAGCATTGTGTCATTGGCAAAAATGTTGAATTTACAATATTCTGTGCAAAGACATAAATCATTAATAAAAACAATCAATAGTATGGGGCCGAGAACTGTGCCACGAAATGCTCCGTGTCTTGGTAACCCATCCTGATGATGTTGAGACACCTTCTTGACTGTCCAGTACAACTGTCTGCTTTCTGTTGAAAAGGTGCAGATCAAGTCAATTCCTAGCTGCACAGGTATGGAGCTTTGTGTAAAAGTATTTGGTGACCGAAACCTTCTGCTAGGTCACAAAGTATCCCAACCAATTTAATTTTGTTGTTGACGGATTCCAAAACATTGGCAGCAAATGCAAATATTGTATTGTCTGTTGATAACACTTCTGAAACCCAAACTAATTTTTGTTGATGATGTTATGCTCAATGAAGTTGCTAACAAACAAAAAAACTTGTCAGTAGTGAGGCTGGCAGATAGCAATATTTGCCTTACACAGCAGTTATACAGCTGCATACTTAAATCTTCCAGGAACTATTCCTTACTTAGGTGATGCATTGAAAAATATGGCAAAGAATTCCACTATGCAAGGTTCCAGCTGGCCAAGGAATACTTAATGATGAAACTTCCTGGCAGATTAAAACTGTGTGCGGGACCAAGACTCAAACTCGGGACCTTGCCTTTCACGGCAAGTGCCCTACCAACTGAGCTACCCAGGCATGACTCCTGCCCCAACCTCACAGCTTTACTTCTGCCAGTACATCATCTCCTACCTTCCAAACTTTACAGAAGCTCTCCTGGGAACCTTGCAGAACTAGCACTCATGAAAGAAAGGATATTGCGGAGACATGGCTTAGCCACAGCCTGGGGGATGTTTCCAGAATGAGTTTTTCACTCTGCAGCAGAGTGTGTGCTGATATGAAACTTCCTGCAGATTAAAACTGTGTGCCGGACTGAGACTCAAACTCGGGACCTTTGCCTTTCGAGGGCATGTGCTCTACCAACTGAGCTACCAAGCACAACTCACGCCCCATCCTCACACCTTTACTTCTGCCAGTACCTCGTCTCCTACCTTCCAAACTTTACAGAAGCTCTCCTGCAAACCTTGCAGAACTAGCACTCCTGAAAGAAAGCATATTGCGGAGACATGCTTAAGCCACAGCCTGGGGGATGTTTCCAGAATGAGATTTTCACTCTGCAGCGGAGTGTGTGCTGATATGAACTTCCTGGCAGATTAAAACTGTATGCCGGACCGAGAGTAGACTCGAACTCTGGACCTTTGCTTTGGAGGTACTGGCAGAAGTAAAGCTGTGAGGATGGGGCGGGTGTCATGCTTGGGTAGCTCAGTTGGTAGAGCACTTTCCACGAAAGGCAAAGGTCCTGAGTTCGAGTCTCAGTCTGGCACATAGTTTTAATCTGCCAGGAAGTTTCATATCAGTGCACATTCCGCTGCAGAGTGAAAATCTCATTCTCGAATACTTAGTGATTTTTTTCTCTTGTAATCCAGACTTTCCACCAGATGAGATGACTTGCCCTAGGCTCCAGACTTCAGAACATACAGCATAGTGCTGTCTGCCTTTGTCACTACTTGCCACAATGGCTACCAACTGTATAGATGTGAACTGCCAACTCTCCTGCTTCCCATTCCTTTAGTTAGGCCCAAATACTAGACTGGCAGTCACCTTATAACTTCTGCTCCTCCCCCCGCCCCCCCTCCCTTGTACTCCCAGTGCGAGCTCTCAAGTACCCCATTATTGAGAATAAATTCCAAGTTGTCTAGGTAACACTTTTATTTCATAATAGCCCTTTTTACGCTCACAACTCAACTTATTTTGAATCCTATATATTCTTACAGGGCAGCAGGAGTATTTGATGATTCACTAGATATGTTGTCAACTCCAGTAGTGTTTTTACACTTCAGAGATTTAATGACCCTTTGAATTTCCAGTATCATGACTGTTGTTACCTCGATCTGTTGTACTGTGGTAGGTATACTAGCTTACAGAAAATTCGTAGCTTGATTTGTGGAGTCTTGTGATCCTATTTCTTCTGTTACTGTTAAAAAAATGTCCTTTTCATTCTATAAGAAATTTTGATGCCCTTAGTAATCTAAGACATGTAACATGATTTAAGAGGTTTTTTTCTTGTTGACTTTTTAGGGAATGTTTCTTCAGACAGATATATAACCTCACTGACAAATATGTTAAAATTGGAGTTGACATTGGCAGCAGCATATTCAGAAGACCATTCCTCAAGCTGTATTGATGATTAAAGTTTTCCATGCTGTGTCAGTTTATAATCCTCATATCTTTCCACATAAAATTTACTTTTATCTGATGGAATTACATTTTCCTTGACACATATAAGTCTCAGCTTCATTTCATTAGCAAAAATGTACTTTTCCCTGTACTTTTGCTTTAAGATGAATAACTGTCCATCATGATCAGAGGGGTCATTTATAACACTTGACAGTAAAATCATTGTGTATATCCTTATCTTAAATATATTATCTATTAAATTACTGGACATGCTCACCAGATGAAGAAAGAGAGGGCAAGACAGGAGAAGTCAAATGGAAAATGGCAGCTGAAGCAGAAACTTGTATATTTACCATGGATGTACACGTGTTATAGTCAATTCAGTGTAAGGATATGCCTGATAGTCACTTTTGGCTGTGCATGGCTGCCTCATATGTCTGCCTCAACCAATCACATAACATGAATTTGTAAATGTCTCTATGGCAATGCCTCAATGTTTACAAAGCGCCATAGAAGGCTACTGTATTGCCTAGAATCATCTGCACTTCGCAGTTGAAAGCTGACAACAGTGCTGCCAGTCACCAGGGATCGTCTTACGCTGACTTAACTATAGTATCTGCAGCCCAGGCCAGCACTTGTTATGTTAAACAGAAGCTAGCATGTCACACTTTCACAGTCGTATGTGTTTTTTGACATGGAGGGTGAGGAGGATCAGACACAAATGTTTTTGCCACTTTCATTACAGGCTCTTAGACACAGAAATAAAAGACAGTGATGTTTGAAGCTATCTGAGTGTTGTTATTTCTTATTGCTAGGGTGGCACTCAAGCAGGGTCATGTGATGTCATATGATGTCAAGTGGTGATCAGTGCTGTGTTGTCAGTAGTCAGTCTTAAGCTTGTTGTGAATACAGTTCTGCAGAATGGTTTTTTCAATTGAACAAAGAATGTTCCTTGTTGAAATTTGTTTTGGATGTAAATCATTTAAAATGTTAAGTGAAAGATTCACAATAAAATTTCCAGAGACAGCGGCTCCTGCAAAAAAATGTTGTACAGAAATAGTTAACTAAATTTAGAGTAACAGTTTCAGTCTCTGTCACCAAACAACTGTGCAAAGGAAGTTTGTTTGCCAGAAAATATTGAACATGTTAACAAGACCATTGTAAGAAGTCTATGAAAATCAACTAGACATCTGTCCTCAAAACTCAACACAAAATGTATGTCTTGTCAGAATATTTTGAAGTTGTTGTGTATGTGAGCATACAAGTAAGAGTGATGCAAGCATTAAAACCTACAGATTACTCAAAACAACAACACTATTGCTAATGTTACTTGGGCATGTCACTGATGGTTATCTCAATTGAAATTTCTACTTCACCTTGGACGAAGCATATTTTCACCTTAGTGGGTACCTGAACTCTCAAAATACATGCTTTTGTCAACAGACAATCTCAGGGAAAATTTTAGGTGCCTCTGTGTAGGTATTTGGTGTGCAGTTTCAGGCCAATGGATTATAGGTCCCACTTTTTTTAAGAACACCATGAACCCTCAAGTATATTTAATGGAATTCTTGCAACCATTCATAGTGCAGTAAATGGAAGAAGAATGAGAATATGCAATTTTTTTTAGTTTTATTTTTATTTTTTTATTTTTTATTTTTTATTTTATTATCAAGATGGTGCTAGGATGCATTCTTGACAGTTTTCAGTGTCACATATCCATGAAGTATTTGGAGGAGCTTATGACCTCTTACATCACCCACCTGTGTACCTACAATTTCCACAGCTTATGACCTCTCAGATCACCCAATCTGGCTACAACTAATTTTTATTTGTGGGGTACTTTAAAGGGTAAAGTCTACAGTAACAACCCATACACAATTGATGAGTTGAAAACAAACATTCACAATGCATTTGAGGAAATCACACTAAATGAATTGACAAAACTTTCCAGAAAGGTGTTGAGATGTGCTGAGTTGTGTATCAAAGCTTATGGTGAACCTTTTCACCACCACCTGTGAACTATTGACCTAGTGATAGTTCAGTATGTTGTTTTTCATAATAACAATATACTACTCTGTATTCTGTATTTACAGTAAACAAGTGAATTGTCTGTATTTTGTTTATAAGACATGGGCCCTCTTTTATTTGAGCCACTCTGTATTTGCTTAAAGGACACATCTTAATGGAATGTGATAGTGGGCATACCACGGTCAATCTCAGAAAGAGAAAAGTGCTCTATTCCCTGGCTACTTATGCTGATGTGACAAAGGAAGCAAGATGTGGCAAACAGGCCCAGTATAAAGAACAAGTATGTATCTCAAAAACTTTTTAAAGACTTCTCTGAAGTTCTGTACAATAAATCAGTTCATCCTGGGAATAAAGTAGGCAATCCATGTGTATGGTATAATCCATCTTTGAATATTGAATATAAACTGTAGTCTGAAGAGAATTGGAAATGGTTTCCAAGATATCTCATTACAGTTATCAGGAATATCAAAAAATCTGTACACAGACCAGTTGCAGTTTCTCTGCAAAGGTATCATGATTTAAAGTCTCTAATATCAGTTTTTCCAAGAAATTATCATCCTTTTTATGAAGATCTCCTTTGCAAATAATGTGGAACAAACTGTGGGAAAAAGGCAAAAGTACTTTTCCAAAACTTTTATTTTTGTATGAAAATGCTTTCAATTCAAATTAAATTTGTTTTATGTTTTTGTACACTCAATTCTGTTAGTAAGATTAAAAACCATTTGACTGCAAAAACTTGTAACTTGTTGTATAATAAGAATATTTTGTTGCAAAATCTTGTATCTTACTAAATGAGGTTATAAATAACATAAAATATATGCAGCAGATACTGTTACTTTAGTTTATGATTCAATATCTCTTTACATTAGCATGATTTGTTTCAATGAAAAATTGTATGTAGAAAGTTTTTAGTGTTCTGTAAAATGAATATTTTTGAGATACAAGGTTTTGCTGTTTATCATGAAACCATTCTAGAGACAAAATCCAGAAAACATGATTCCACAGAGGAAAAATAAAAATAAATAGAAGCAACAATATTATTACAAGGATAGATTGCTACTCACTGTATAGATGACCTGTTGAGTTGCAGAATGACACAACAGAAAGACTGTTAACAAGTTATAGCTTAGAATGTGACTGTCATGTGAGTAGCGATCTGGAGTGGAGTGAGGAAGCAGGAGGGATAGTAGGCTATGGATGGGGGAGAGAAGTTAGTGCTCTGTGGTGGAGTGTGCAGGGACTGGACGATTGCAGGGGAAAGTTGCCAGGTGAGTGTCAGGAGGTTGTGGGGATGAAAGGGAAGGGAGGGGGGAGGGAAGGAGAGGAGCAGTGAAGCAGAAAGGATTAGTGTGTCCATTGTCAGAAAGCAAGGCACAATGAGGGTGATTAGACATGAACTGGGAGCAAGTGACAGTACAGAGAGGGCAGAAACTGTATAGCAAAGCATATGGGACGGTGGGTTACCATAGGTTGAGGGTGAGATGATCTCAGGAGCAGAGGCTTTGTTACAGGGATAACTCCCACATTCATAGTTCAAAATTCTGGTGGTGGAGGGGAGAATCAAAATGGCCCTGGTTGTGGAGCAGCCACAGAAATCAAGCATGTTTGCATGTTGTGCCGAAGGGTGAGCCACTTTGCTCTTGGCCATTGTTTGATGGTAGCCATTCGTCCTGGTGGAAATTTGGCTTGCAGTCATATCAACATAAAAGTCTTTGCAACAATTGCACCAGAAAACCCAGTCCTACATCCTGTTCCTTAAATGCTGCCTAAACCATGGAACATCCTCTCTCCCCTCCTTCCACAAAGCCTAACCATAAAAATTCCTTTCTCTGGATTCCACCCCTCCATACACAATGATGTTCACATTTCAGATTATGTTAGTCCTGTCCCTCACAAACCTGGTACTACAAAATGCATCTCCATTGTACAGGCATCCCAAGACCACCCCTGCTACTTCTGCAAGATATTACTACTGTGAAATCCCTAGTACATACATCACACCTCTGAAATTAAATCCCTTGCATCCCAGCACCTGGAAGAGCATTCCAGACACAACCTCTGTAAGCTATCCAACCTGCTGACGTCCTACTGCTGCCTTGGAGCACCACTATCCAATGCCTATCCTAAGCACAGTGTTCCCTCACATCTGCTCCTCATAGCACCCAGTCTGCTTCAACTTCCCACATGCCTCAAAACTCTCTACCAATGCTCCACTAAATCTAGAGCTAAAACAATACCAGAATCTTGAGCTCCAAAGAAGTGTCAGTCTTATCCAAAGGCCTCACCTTCAGCCTTCCAACCAAATTTAATCATGTTGGACTTGTCGGAGATCTACTCTGATTTTCCCGATGCCTGCAATGGAAACATTTCTTTGCCTGCAGTCCCTGCAACCAAAGCCAACGCATTGCCAACACTGAATCCTTCCTCTTTCAGTTTGTATCACCATTCAACCATGATCCTCCCCACTGCCTCCCATCTAACCAGCCCTGGTCACCTCCCGGGAATTCCTTACCTTCAATGCATTCTCACCATCCTTCACCAAGTCCCTTCCTAGGAACACCAACCTTTATGTAGAAGAAAGGGCATCCATACACAGCCTCAAAACAGATCATGATCTAATTATCCTACCTGCAGGCAAAGGTTCAACCACTGTCATTATGAATTGTAGAGACTACATGGTAGGCCTCTGCCAATTGTCTGACTTCTCCACTTATAAACTCTGCCAAAGTGATCCCATCCCAGAAGTCAGACATAACCTCCACTCTCTGCTTACAGGTCAAAGTTCTTTCCAGAACCTCTCCCCTGAATACATTTCCCACTGCATCACTAAGATACTGCATACACCCACCTTCTAGATGCTCTCCAAAATCAACAAGCCCAACAAACAATTCTGGATGCCCCAACATAGCTAGTTATTGTGCTCTTGCTGAAAGAATTTTGGTCCTCATTGACCAACACCTGAAACCAATTGCCCAAAATGTAGCCTCTCACATCAAAGATACTGATGACTTCTTTCAATGACTTTCCACCATCCCCACCTCTTTACCTCCTGCATCTCTGCCCACCACTGCTGGTTCCACTTCCCTATAAATCAACATCGCTAATGCCTGTGGTCTTGCCACTACTGAACACTACCTCTCCCAACTCCTTCCAGATTCCAGAGCCATTACCTCATTCCTAATACACCTTACTAATTATATCAGAGATGCTGATTTTGCAGAAAGGCACTACAAAAAGACTGTTAGAAAGTAGACAACATACACACATGCACACACTCATGCAAATGCACATGTGTGTGTGAGTTGGATTTGCTTGAGTGTGAGATTATGTTGTCTGCTTTTGACAAAAGCCTTGTTGGCAGAAAGCTAACTTTCCAACCTCTTTTTGTTATGCCTTTCTGCGACTCAGCATCTCTGCTATATGGTGAGTAGCAACTATCCTTTTCATTATATTGTTACATTTCATCCTGGATTTTCCATTGTTTGATTTTACTAATTGTATCCTAACATACAAGTACTACTACTTTGAAGGGAAGGTACAATCACGGGCACCCACATGGCATCCTCCTATGCCAACCTGTTTATGGGTCACCTGGAAGAAACCTTCCTAGCCTCCCAAAAGCCCAAACCCTTGGCACTGTTCAGGTCCATTGATGATATCTTGATGATATGGACTCAAAGCCAAGACAATCTTTTCTCATTCTTTCACAATCTCAAGACCTCTCTTTTCTGCCCCACCTGGTCCTCTTTAACTGAGTGTGCCACCTTCCTGGACATTGACTCCTCCTCTCTTATAGCTCCATCCACACCTCTGTCCATATTAAACTGACCAACCACCAACAGTAGCTGCATTTTGACAGCTGCCATCCTTCCACACCAAAATATCCCTCCCATACAACCTGGCTAACCGGAGATGTCATATCTGCAGTGATGAGCATTTCCTTGTCCTGCATGTGGAAGGTCTCACAAAGGCCTTCGTAGAAGGCACTACCCTCAGACCTAACCTGCAAACAAAATTTCCATGCTACAATGGAGTGCACCCTTTGTCACCCAGTACCATTCCAGACTGGAACAGTTGAATCATTTTCTTTGTCAGGGCTTTGATTATCTATTGTCATGCCTTGAAATGAGGGACATCTGAGGCCCTTTCCACCCCTCCTAAAGTGGTGTTCTGTCACCCACACAACCTCCATAACATCCTAGGCCATCCTGTGCCACTCCCAGTCCTAACACCTTGCCACAGGATCATATTCCTGTGGAAGATCCAGGTGCAAAGCCTCACTAACAGTGCTTTTTCTGGTCAAGTCAACATGCCATTATTGCTGGTGTGTCCAACTTCCTCTCTTGCTACGGCTGAATTTACACAAAATTCTCATGTGGTGTCACTGACATTTTGCTGCCCAGTCCTTCTGTTGGCCAGTTTTTGCAAAACTCCATGTCATTTCAAGCATGTGTTTCAAGTTTTCCTCTCTACTTACATTATTCTACAAATTAGTGCATTTTCAAATTTTAATGGACTTGTAGGTCACCCTGTATATTTTTCATGTAGATAAACTGGGGCTAGTCCCCACTAGCTCATGTGTCACTCACCTTTAGAAAACCAGTTCACCAAAATGTTGGTCACATGGTGAAATGTTAGAAAAGTAGTGCATATGCTGTAATTGAAACATCCAGAATTACCCTCAAACAGCATTATCCATTTCATTGGCAACTCCCTGCCCTCTTCTCTTGTACATTTTGGAAATGGGGAGTAAACTGCTCAAGTTGAAAAACATTTAAATATTCACATTACAGCTAATATGTTTCTTTTATAAATACAAGGTGATTATAATTAAAGTTAAACTTTCAAAATGCTATAGATAACACCATTGGTCAGAATCATCTCAAATTGCAATGGAATATTATTGGAGATGGGGGGAAAATGTATGGCAGAAGAAAAAATAATAGTGTAAAAATTGATCAATAGATGGCACTGCATATGTCAGAATACATAAATGAAAATGCCTGTCATGTGCACGAACTGCTGAAGTTGGTATGAATACACCAGGTACACAACTTTTCCTCCTTTTGCACCTATGACATTTGCCATGACTGACTCAATGTAGGATCATACTTTGCTTGTAAAGCTGTATTAAAAGAATGATGACTGTGCACATGTCGCTCTGCAGGAGTTCTGGACACTGAGGGGTTTGAAAAAAGGTGTTCGTCAAATGACTGCTGTAGGTCTGGAGAAAATGATTCATAAATTATAAAAGACAGGTTCTTTTGGTGTGCAACCTGGTAGAGGGAGGAAATGAATTGATTTGAAATCAGTGGAAGCAGTGGTCACAGCAATGCAGGAGGAGACGAGTGGTGGTGTGCAAATGTGTAGTGCCTGAACATTGGACATACCCATGAGCATGGTGCATAAAATCCTAAGAAACTTCCTTATTTGGTATCCATTCAAAATTACCCATGTGCATGAGTTGCTTCCTGTTGATCTGCCAGCAAGAGAGACCTTTGCTTTAGAATTTCTTGCCAGCATGGAAGTGGACAATGCCTGTGGAAGATTTTGTGGACAGGCAAAGTCCACTTCCATCCGACAGACAGGATATGTCAATTCACAGAATTGTCGAATATGGGCAACAGAAAATCCACACGCAAATCAACCACTATCACATCATCCCAAAAAGGTCACTGTGTGGTGTGAGTTTACAGCATCATTTATCATAGAGCCATATTTTTTTCAAAGAGACAGATGCTTCTGGTCCTGTTACCTGTACCATCACCGGTAAGTGCTATGAGTCTCTTCTGCACAACCATGTCATTCCAGCTCTTCGAAAGCCTGGATCTGTGGATGGGATCATTTTTATGCAAGATGGCGCACCTCCGCTCATTGCAAATCCAGTTAAGCAGGAGCTGAAGCGCCATTTCAGAAAGCTAGAATTATCAGCTGCCATTTCCCTACAGCCTGGTCATCCCAATCACCTGATCTTAATCTGTGTGACTTCTGGCTGTGGTGCTATCTGAAAGATGTTGTGTTCAGTGTTCCGTTTGCTAACTTAGCTGCACTGAAGGCACACATTCCACAACACATTCTGAACATGACCACATAAACATTTCGATCAGTTGTGGAACATGCTGTTTCCTGGTTTCAACTTGTTGCAGAAAATGGTGGACAGCATATTGAACAGGTTTTGTGCCAGTCACATGGGTATTAATAATCCAATTTGATTTTGATTGATGCTTTTTATGTGGTTTTTGGCCTCAGGACAATTAAAAACCAATGTGAGTGTGCCTTTTTATGCAGTTTTTGGCCTCAGGACAATTAAAACATGATTTTTTGCATCCTATGTGATATGACCTTGCCATCGTGGAGTGGCTTACGTAACTAACAGTATCACACCAGTACACTCATGCACTCAGTGTAGTATAGTTTATTTAACATTAAATGTACACCTTAGTCATTGTTGTATGTTTCATTTGTCATTTGTAGTTGACCACTATTAAATTATGATGCTTACAGCACCATCTATTGATGTATTTGGTAACTGTTTATTTTTCTTCTGCTATACGTTTTCCCTCTTCTCCAATCATATTCCATTGCAATTTGACATCATTCAGACAAGTGGTGTTATTTCTACAGTGGTTTGAAAGTTAAACTTTAACTATAATCACCCTGTGTATCATACCTAATAGGTTTTTATTTAGGAGACTATTGTTGAAAAAATAGCCATTATTCTTCAAATACAAAAAAAGGTCTAACTTTGGTTAGCTCATATTTATGATGATCTAAAGAGAGACGCACATCATTTTTGTAGAGAACTTGAATGGACATGAGATGAAATTGTGCCTCTGTATGTATCAGCAAGTCCTAAATGAGTAGGTGACCAAGCACATTTTTTTACAGCTTCGCAGCTGTCTAAGTATATACAGAAATTAAAGTTGTTGTAAGAAATTTTCATTAAGGCTTTTCAGTGACTCATTATTTCTATGAAAATGGACAGTGTAGGTTCTAAATCATTTATGGCATTAACAGTTTACTTCTTGCCATTCTACATACGAAACACTTCTACTGACACACAAGAAAAAAACTGAATCAAAGAAGAAAAGTATATGGCCTTTTCCCTTAATTATTATTTTCCATATTGGTATTGGCCCTTGTATAAATAAGAGCAGTTGGGCATGCTCTGTTATACATATGAGAGAAGTAATGCAGGTTTCTATGTACTGGACAAGAGCCAACAATGAAAACAGACAGGAGCTCTTGTTAGATGAAGTAACATGAATACAGACTTCACTCACCGGGAAAGCAGAACCTTTGGGTTGTCAACCAGGAATTCAATTGCAGCGGCAACAGATTCTCCACGATGCTTTCTTAGTGCTGCCTCCAATAGTATAGGTAGGTGTTTCTGATGGATGCCGTCCTGAGTGCCAGCCGCAGTCATCTGCAGCAGGTGTCTGCAATGAAACTTTGGTCAGTGTCAGAACAGAAGCCAACCTTTACTCTACAGCCTTTATATTTTCAGTTTACCATCATATTGAGAGAAGAGGAATATGTATACAGATCAGAATTCCTGCACTAGCTTGAGTGGACAGTCTTTGCTTGAGTTTCTTTCTTCCTTCCCAGTGCCCTTTATCAAGCCAAAACCAGGTTGGGACAGGTATGGCAATACTTCAATTTCATGGAAAACCAGCTATATCCATCTATAGGCTATGCACTCCCAAAGGAGACTGCCAGCTGCTCCCTATGGAGGAATCTGTGTACTCATTCTGTCTGCATCTAGTGCAGTCACATGGTCAAACATGACATCAGTTTTCAAAGCATTTGCCAATCATGTACTTGAGATGTGATGTGGGAACCAGCCCAGTATTTACCAAGGTTGATGTGGAAACAACCTAAAAACCACATACAGGCTGGGTCCTATCATTAACCCATGAGGTGGATTCGATCTGGAACCAGTGTGCCTCTCTCTTTTCTGGAAGCAGCTGCTTCATTGTGTTTAGCTATACTTATGGGTCTTTTGAATTTATTGGAATGAATTATGTTAAAATCTGCTGGCCAGTTACAAGACTATTAATGTATATGTCACACTGAATGAGTCTATAAAAATTGCCATACATATAAGTGCTGATCTATTGTTTCAGACTTTTCAGCCCTGTTCACATTATCAAATAGCAGTAGTAATTAAATGCTAAACAAGTGACTCTTGATTTTATAATTCAAAGATCATGCATCTCCACCTCAGCTGGTACATTGATATCAGTTCTGTATAAGTGTGCCACCAACTGCTAAATGATCTTTCAAGTTATGCATAGCCTACCTTCCTTACTTCATTATCTATGTTTACCAGTGTTCTAAAGTAATCTAGATTTGGTACCAGACAAAAATCCCTCCTCCCCCAAGAAATTGCTTTGAAGTGTTGTGAATAATTATTTATACACTGAATATTTACCAAAATTTATAATGATATCCAATTTATTCATAAACTTGTTAACTTGGTCAATAAATTTCAGCTTTAAAATGCTTATTGCCACATAGTTGTTGTTGTTGTTGTGGTCTTCAGTCCTGAGACTGGTTTGATGCAGCTCTCCATGCTACTCTATCCTGTGCAAGCTTCTTCATCTCCCAGTACCTACTGCAACCTACATCCTTCTGAATCTGTTTAGTGTATTCATCTCTTGGTCTCCCCCTACGATTTTTACCCTCCACGCTGCCCTCCAATACTAAATTGGTGATCCCTTGATGCCTCAGAACATGTCCTACCAACCGATCCCTTCTTCTGGTCAAGTTGTGCCACAAACTCCTCTTCTCCCCAATCCTATTCAGTACCTCCTCATTAGTTATGTGATCTACCCATCTAATCTTCAGCATTCTTCTGTAGCACCACATTTCGAAAGCTTCTATTCTCTTCTTGTCCAAACTATTTACCGTCCATGTTTCACTTCCATACATGGCTACACTCCATACAAATACTTTCAGAAATGACTTCCTGACACTTAAATCTATACTCGATGTTAACAAATATCTCTTCTTCAGAAATGCTTTCCTTGCCATTGCCAGTCTACATTTTATATCCTCTCTACTTTGACCATCTTTAGTTATTTTGCTCCCCAAATAGCAAAACTCCTTTACTACTTTAAGTGTCTCATTTCCTAATCTAATACCCTCAACATCACCCGACTTAATTCGACTACATTCCATTATCCTTGTTTTGCTTTTGTTGATGTTCATCTTATATCCTTCCTTCAAGATACCATCCATTCCGTTCAACTGCTCTTCCAAGTCCTTTGCTGTCTCTGACAGAATTACAATGTCATCGGCGAACCTCAAAGTTTTTATTTCTTCTCCATGGATTTTAATACCTACTCCAAATTTTTCTTTTGTTTCCTTTACTGCTTGCTCAATATACAGATTGAATAACATCGGGAAGAGGCTACAACCCTGTCTTACTCCCTTCCCAACCACTGCTTCCCTTTCATGTCCCTCGACTCTTATAACTGCCATCTGGTTTCTGTACAAATTGTAAATAGTCTTTCGCTCCCTGTATTTTACCCCAGCCACCTTTAGAATTTGAAAGAGAGTATTCCAGTCAACATTGTCAAAAGCTTTCTCTAAGTCAACAAATGCTAGAAACATAGGTTTCCCTTTCCTTAGTCTTTCTTCTAAGATAAGTCGTAAGGTCAGTATTGCCTCACGTGTTCCAGTATTTCTACGGAATCCGAACTGATCTTCCCCGAGGTCGGCTTCTACTAGATTTTCCATTCGTCTGTAAAGAATTCGTGTTAGTATTTTGCAGCTGTGGCTTATTAAACTGATTGTTCGGTAGTGGAAGCATAAATTGGCAGAACTATTTCTGACGAGATTATCTCTCATGCATGGCATAGAAACTAGGATTTTTGCAGTATTTATTTATTTATCCATCTTCAAATGTTTGTGTGAATCTGATGTTGTCACAAGTAATATAAAAAGAAAGCTTGTTGGATTGAAAGTTAGCCAAATAGCATGTTTATGTTTGTCAGTGCTAATCCAGTCATTTTGGTAGGAAAGAAATATCCATTATGAGTTGATGTGTGAATTGGTCTCCTGGTGAAATATCATAGCAGTTAGTTAGTTGGTTATTTGCATTTTGCACAGGTCATAATTGTGATCTCTTGCTATGTTGTGGAATGAGTCAGTTTTAGAAACATAGTACACTTTCTCAGCATTAAATATGACAAAACTTTGATCACTCACATGAATTCTTCTTATGTTATGGATTTTTTTTTTTTACATGAAAACAGTGACTTATTCTTAACTGTGTTCAGATTCTTTCTCTCTCTCTCTCTCTCTCTCTCTCTCTCTCTCTCTCTCTCTCTTTTAAACACATACACACAGTACTACTACACATTAAGAAATTCTTCTTTAGAATAGAAGAAGTTGTCAAGCAGATTGATTTCTGTTTGTGGTTGGGTTTAATAATATCATCTATTAAATATTAAATTCCTTACATCAATGGGTAGGTGTTCAAATATTTTTATAGCTGAGTACACCAATTACTTTCCCTGCAACACTAAGACTGAGTGATGGATAGTGTAAATCATTTTTCCTTCTAGTATTATATTTGCAAATGAATCTTACTGTTGTTTTCAAACTGTGATTGTTTGTTGAAAACATACTTCATAAGGGGGTAAATATCCTGTGAGGCTGTTGTCAGTTACCCAATTGACCAAAGAGCTGTCTGTCTACAAGAGGTTGTAGAAGTGACATTGCATATTTTCCTTACTACACACCTATGTTCAGTACATAGCCATTACACCAGTGGAGAGTTGCCACAGAATATGGTGCCAAATACGTTACTGAGTGAAATTAGGAAACTTAGTCCACTTTTTGATATTGTTAGCTCCAAACTCTGATGATATCCATAATGCACAAGTTGCAGAATTTAGACATTTAAGACCTTGCAATATATGACTTCCAGTTAAGGTTCTTTTCAATATTGACACTTAACAATTAAAAATAGTCAATTTTATTTATTGATTCTCTCACATGCATTATTTCTAATGGTGTGGTCAGGCCTTGTGCAGCGTTGAATTTTATGTGCTGGTATTGTGTATTATTTAATTTCAGTGACTGCCCATTTGCAGAGAACCAGTCATTGATTTTCAATAAAATATATTTTACATTTTCAAGTGTTGAAGCTACACCATTAAGCCTGATTATAATGTTTGCAAAGATAAATGTTTCAGCTTTTTGGGCATATGATAGAAGATCATTAACTTAAAATAAGAACTAGAGTGGGCCACTATTGATCCCCATGATACACAAGTAGTGATTATTCTCTACTCTGAAGATGCTGTTTCATTGTGTACATTCCTGGAGTTTCTTAATACTACTCTCTGCACCCATAAAG
This sequence comes from Schistocerca piceifrons, assembly GCF_021461385.2. Taxonomy (NCBI): domain Eukaryota; kingdom Metazoa; phylum Arthropoda; class Insecta; order Orthoptera; family Acrididae; genus Schistocerca; species Schistocerca piceifrons. The sequence goes on from NC_060140.1 coordinate 350,326,369, forward strand.
ACAGACATTATGTAAACCAGTTACCAGCAAGATCTTTGATGCTGTGATCTTCGAGTTTCTCCAGGAGAACAGTGGGTGTTGCACAATAAAATACTTTTAACAAGTCACAGAAAATACCAATTGAAAAGCCACAAGGAAGTCCTTGAATGCCATACAAATATGCAAAACAAGATACTGCTTTGAAAGTGCTGTAGAGAATGGTAGAGGAAAGCTATATTAGCAGCAAAAAGGCAATAAATGACTGAGACTTCAGAAAGGGGAGCAAGACAACAAAATCAATTTGGAAAGTTATTAATAATGTTATAAACAAACATGATATAGCAAGTGATAAATTCACCATAAAACACAGAAATGAACTTGTTGATGACCTGCTTCTAATGGCCAATATATATAATGGTCATTATTTTAATGTAGCTCAAAGGCTGATCATAATCAAATATGATCTAAGCACAAAGGTAGAAATTCTAATAAGTGAAATAACAATGCATCTACATCCACTAACATTGAAAGGAGTACAAATAGCTATCAGTAAATTAAAGAATAAAATGACCAGCAAATCTGATGATATAGTGACTCCCACATATACATTACATGGTACATGGTGTAGGCTGGGTGAGAGTTCCATGGTCCATGCTACATTGTGTTTATTCTTTCTTTTGGTTATATTGTTATTCCTTGTTTTGTATTGTTGACACTTAATGTCATGCAGACTGCTTACTTCTGTATAATTAATTTATATGTGGAAATAAATGTTTTCACGAGTTAACTGCATATAATTAGTACTGCCGGACATGATCATGCATTGCAGTAGTTCCGTGCCAGCTTTCACATTCCACACCAAATCAAAATTACGACTGTTATTCCTGCACCTGCCACATCAGTTTTCCATTCAGCACAAAGATGAATTCCTCACCAGTACCTATCAAGCCAGCCTCAAGTAATGGAGTTATCAGCAGGGTTGTGATCAAACTACTGCCTCCTTGGCACTGTAACCTCTTGCTTTGGCTTGCACAATTAGAGAGCCAATTCATCTTAGCACAGATTATGGAAGATGAAATGAAATATAGTTAAGTGGTAGCTGTATTAATGGTAGACTTTGCCACAGAAGTTCAAGACTTCTAGCTATGCCTCCAGAAACTGAATGATATGCTGCCATAAAGAATGCATTAATTATGCAGCTGTCCCAGTCTGAAGGCAGAAAAGCTTTTACAAACAAAGAAATCAGACAACAGAACTCTGTCGCAACTGTTTCATTGGCTGCATACTTCTGCAAGTAATACTGTCAGTGATAATATATTATGCAATATATGGATTTTCTGACTACCAGCGGATGCACAGAAGATTTTAATCGTATGTCCCGGATATTTGAATGCATCAGCACAAACAACTGATCAAATTGTGGAAAGGTATCAGGTGACAGGTGTTGTGATGTTGGCTACTGCACGTGAAAACACAATGTTAGTGACTTGGTTGTTACTAGAGTATTGGCTAGCTGAGCTTATAGTACATGTGGCAGCACTATAAAAAGCACACAAAAGGCAATGCACACATCGATGATCAAGTAGTTGAAGTCATTTGTCAGTGACACACAACATACGTACATCTTACTACAGAAAATTTGTTGAAGATGCATGGAAGTGTATGCCACTATGTAAAGTGAATTGTGATGCTGATACAGGAGCAGTTATAATGATGTCTACCAGCAACACACAAAGTTTGTTAATTACGGATCGCTACACATAAGTGCAGTAACTGACAGATACCGGAGAAGAAATATTAGTGTATCCTGCAACCAGATTATGACATCACAGCCACATGGGTTCTTGCATGTATGCTGTAAATGATACAAAGATTACAACATATGGACATGTCACTTTACTACCCAACCTCAGACTGCATTGTATCTTCGAGTGGCAGTTTAGTATGGCTGATGTATCACACCCAATACTTGGAGCAAACTTCCTGGCATTCTACAGTCTGTACTGGACCTATGTTGGCAGTGATTAAGCAACACAACAACAAATACAACTGCACAAGGTAAGGTGAACTGTACTGTTACTACAAGTCAGAGTGGTTGCTGAAGACATGAAATATACACGACTACTAAAAAATTTCCCAGAGATCATAAGGCAGTCAGTAACATCAGCACATATCAAATACTTGGTGGTTCATTGTATCCTCACTACCACAGGCCCACCAACTTATGCATGCCCTTGATGTTTAGCACAGGATAAATTACAATGTGGTACCAAAAAAGAAGAACAGTTGTCATCCCTCCAATGATTGCTGGCAACTAATGCAAGAACCATTCTGGACAGATATCCCATGCTGTGTACAGAAGATTTCTTTGCTGGGGTACAAGGTAAAACGATATTTTCAATAATTAATTTGATCAAAGTATGCTATCAGATTCTGGTTACTCCTGAAGACATTCCCAAGACAGCTGCCAACATGCTGTTTAGTTCATTTGAGTTCACACGAATGGCATTAGGGCTCTATAATGTATCACAGACTTTTTAGTGATTCATGGATGAGATAACACATGACCTAGAATTTTATTATGCTATATAAACAATAGGCTCATTTTGTCTGCATTTGATGAAGTTGTTTGAACACTTGCACTCATGAGGACTAATAGTGAACCCACCAAAAAGTATTTTTGGCATCAAAGAAGTCCAGTTTCTTGACTATGCAGTGAATGCACATGGCATCTGGCTACTGAAAGACGAGGTGGAAACCATACATTTGTAATCATGACTAGTTACAATCTGGCAGTTGTGACATTATCTTGGTGTAATAAATTTCTGCCATCAGCTTGTGTCATGTCATGCATTAATAGTAGCACCTTTGAAAGTACTCTGGAAGGGTGCATTTAGGACAAATGATAGACTTCAATGGATGTGTGAGGCATACTCCACTTTCAATGCAATCAAAACAGCAATAGTGGATGCAGTTGTACTAGTGTACCCTGTAGCAAACATGCCATTAGCATTAGTGGTCGATGCTTCTGCTAACACATTTGGAGCAGGCAATAAACCAGAGTTGGCAACCACTTTCTTTTTTTAACCAAATGCTGTCAGCTGCACAACAGAGTGGGTGATATGTGATTGTGAGCTGTACACAACCTATGCTGTAGTAAAAAAATTCAAGCATTCTTTGGAAGGCCACAATTCCAGTAACTTTGTAGACCACATGTCATTAATTTATGCCTTCAGAGTGAAGCCAAGTAAGGCATCACCAAGACAACTAAGTCATATTAATTACATTGGCAGTTTGCAACCAACATCATATATGTGCAAGGCAAAGTTAACATATGCACCCAACGCACTCTCTCAGATTGAGGTGATGGACATAATTGAGCATTCATCACCACACATTAAGGCCATAGCTGCAGCTACTGATTTTAGTGCCATGGCATGGACACAAGATGACGATGGGGAGCTGCATATATTGCTTGTGCAACAATCAGATTTCCAACTACAAAAAGTGGCAATACTACTAGTATTGCGAACAGCCCTCAAGTGTGACTTCCAAGCCACAGTGCAGAGTTGGTGTATGGCCAGTCATTACATCTGCCTGGAGAGTTCACCCACGATATGGAAGATGAAATCGTCACATCATCAGACTTTGCTACCAAGTTTCAATCCCACATACATCAGTTTTGTCCAGTACATCCACGGGTACACAACAGATACTGCACTTTTGACTTTGCAGATTTAGCCAACAGTTCACATGTGGTATTATGAAATGATGTGGTACACAAGCCACTGCAACCCCCATATGAAGAGCCATATGCAGTAATTAGTTGAAGTGATAACAATTTCAAAATCAGCATCTATACCATACCTACCATGGATGTACCTGACTGTATCAAACTGGCATTTCAAGATTCACAGCGAACAGAGAAAGATCTTCTGTTGAGAAACATGAAGGAGGGAGAGGCAACAACTAAGGATTCCCTCACATGACAAACTACAGAGGAACCGTGATGAACATTGGATGCTGCCACACAGGAAACATCAGCAGGTGCTACCACCCCACAGCTAGAAGAACACACTGATCCCAAGGAGAAGTTCCCAGGTTACAAGTAAGGTATGATGATGTGATGTCAAATTTAATGAGATGTATTGCTGGTACTGGGAGGGGAAATTGTGTAGTGACTCCCACCACATACATTCTGCGGTACATTGATGTAGACTGTACAAGAGTTCCATGGCTCCATGCTGCATTGTGTTTATTCTTTGTTTCTAATTATATAGTTATTCCTTGTTTTGTCTTGTTGATTGATTGATTGATTTCTTTATTAATCCATGTAACAATTTACATTGTGTGGATTTCGTCAGCAAAATCATATACAATACAATATACCTACAATTATACACATAAAATTAGTATTTACACACATTTTTGAGGTATCTTAAATTAGTTTTATATCCTTGTGTAATTTGTAATTTTCTTATAGTACTGTACAATTTTTGATTACATATCATAATTATTTCCTCATGTATTACAATGCAGGCTACTTTAATTACACTACATGTTTTAATTCAGATAGTCCGTTACTGCGTAATAACTTTTATTTAATAAAAAAAATTTTAGTTTTGTTTTGAACTGTCCGATTGTGTCAATATCTCTTATTTTTTGGGGTAATTTATTATATAATTTAACAGCATTGTACAACAACCTCTGCTGAGTTTTAACTTTATTTTTCCTCTCTAGATGCAGATTGAATTGGTTTCTAGTTTCATAGCTGTGTACTAATGAATTTTTCATATAGCAGTCAATATTTTTTTTTACATACATAACACTTTGAAAAATGTATTCACAGGGGACAGTTAGGATTTCTAGCTTTTGGAAATGTTCAAGGCAGTGAGCCCTACTGCCACTCTTGGTTATTATACGAATTGCTCTTTTTTGTAATTTGAAAACTATTTGAATATTTTTACTGTTGACTCCCCAAAATATTATTCCATAGGTAATAACAGAGTGGATATAAGAAAAATATACAGATCTGACACATGTAGTATGACAAACTGCAGTCAGAATTCTCAGAGCATAGCATGCTGTAGCGATTCTGTTACTAAGTATTTTAATATGTTCTTCCCACTTTAACTGACTGTCAACATGCATACCAAGAAATTTTGTGTAGTCTACACATTCTATAGTTTCATCGTTTAACTTAAAGTTGTTAAAGTGTGGTTTTTTGCAGACATAGAAGTTAACAGCATTTGTTTTTTTAAGATTTAGTGTTAGTTTATTATTGGATGCCCACTCACGTACACTGTTTAGTGTTTGTTCGGCTTTTTCTTTTAGTGCATCTGGTGATTTGTCACTGATTAGAACATTTGAGTCATCTGCAAACAATATTGTTTGTCCATGCTTGATGCTCTGTGGGAAGTCGTTTATGTAAATGAGGAATAGTACTGGGCCAAGAACACTACCCTGTGGGACACCTATATTTACATAATTTGGGTCTGAAGTATACTTTACAAGGGTCAACAGAAACCTTCGATCTTACTCGTCGGCTTTGACCCGTGACGTAAGCGTGTTGTGTGACGTCATCACGGCGCGGAGTTTGTTTTGCGATTGTGGCGTGTTTGTAGATGTCTTGTTTTTGTTTGTGGTGCTCTCTGGTGGTGTGTTCATGGTTTTCGTTTGTTTTAATTTAATGCTCATTGCTGTACGTCGGGTGAGTTTGTTATTGAGTGTATTTGGTTGTGGTTTTTTGTTCAGGAATGGATATGAAAGACACCGTTAGAAGTTATCAAGTTCTTACAACTATTCGGTTTAATCGCCGAAGTTGTTGATCGGACGCTTCTGTATTTCCCGCGTGCGTGCGTGCGTGTGTGCATTTGTGTGTGATTGTGGTGGCCAATCTAGTTTGTGGGGCTGGAACTTTTTTGAGGTAAGTTCTTTTTTTTTTTGTTTTTGATGTATGTTTTGTGTCAACAGAAACATCCGATCTCACGCGTCGGCTTTGACCCGTGACGTTAGGGACCTACACATTGATCTGTAGCGTAGCCCTGAATACGAGGTTAGGTTGGGAGGTTTTTTTTTGGCGGGGGGGGGTCAGGGGGGGGGGCGCAGCCCCCCCCTGCCTGGCCTCGAGTACCACTTGTTTATTATTATCTTTGTTCGATCGTAATTTATGTGATTGGGAGCTGTTGTAGATGTATGTAGGTGTAAGGGAAGTGTTGGTTTTTTAGGTTGGTGTTGGGGGATGTGATCGGTAGGTTCTGTTGAGTTATATAGGTCAACGGAAGTGTTCGATCGTAATTTATGTGATTGGGAGCTGTTGTAGATGTATGTAGGTGTAAGGGAAGTGTTCGTTTTTTTTTTTTTTTTTTTGTATTGGAGGATGTGATCGGTAGGTTCTGTTGAGCTATATAGGTCAAGGGAAGTGTCCGATTCTGGATAGGAATGTGTTTTTTGGTATTTGGTCAGTTTTGTGATGTTGATTTATTTTGTTGTTTTGCGTGGTTTTGTATGGCGGTCGGTGGCTACATTTGTGTATATTTAGTTTGTCCCCACCCAAAAACCCCCAATTTCCCACGCTTGTCCCGTTAGAGTCATTAGGCTTTTTGTGAAACTTGTGTATTTCAGTGTTTATAATACGTATGCGATGTTTTTATATCCGCCATATTGGAATTGTCGTTTATAGTCGTTTCCGCTACATTTGTGACGTCATGGGTCAAAGCCGACGGGTAAGATCGGACGCTTCTGTATTTCCCTTTACAATATAGTTTGAGCAACTTGAAATATGTGAGATTTCAGTTATCTGTCTTCTATTTTTTAGATATGACTGGAACCACTTTTTCACAAGTCCCCTAATTCCAAGTTCATCTAACTTATTTAACAATATGTTGTGGTCTACTGTATCAAATGCTTTAGTTAGATCAAGAAATATACCTGTTGTGTAGTTCCCTTTATCTAATGCTTCTAGAATGTGTTTTGTGAGGTGTGCTGTTGCTGATTCTGTGCTTTTCCCTGATCGAAATCCAAACTGGTCAACAGACAGTAAGTTGTATTTATTTAAATAATTGATTAGCCTATCTTTCATAATAGTTTATAATATTTTTGCAAAGCATGATAGTAGAGAAATTGGCCTATAATTTTCAATTATTCCTGCATCACCTTTTTTGAAGAGAGGTAGTAATTTCGCATATTTTAAATAGTCTGGAAAGTAGCCCTGCTTGAAAGATTGATTTATAATATCAACTAAAAGTGGAAGTAGGTTCTTGATACAGTCCTTAATTATAAAAATGGGGACTTCATCCAGACCAGCTGAGTTTTTGTTTTTCAGTTTGCTGACTGCTTTATAGACTTCTTCCTGTGTTGTAGGGAATAACACCATTGAGTGTGATACACCATTATTTGGCTTTTTGACCTGAGGGGCTGTTAGAAAATTTTCCTGTAATTTTATTCCTATGCTACTAAAATAATCATTTATATAGTTTGCCAAATATATTGGGTCTTTTATTAAAGTCCCTTCCTCTTTGATTTTCAAGTTTGGCAGATTCATTTTCCTGGTACCAGTTTCCTGCTTCACAATCTTCCATACTGCCTTATTTTTGTTTTCAGCAGAGTGCACTATTTTGGAGTTATGAGCTCTCTTTGCTGCAAACAATATTTTCCTATATGTTTTCCTATATCTTTTATAAAAGAGTGAGAAAGCAGGATTAGTTTGGCTGTGTTTAATGGAGCTCAGGTACTTTAGTGTTTCAGATGATTTTTTGATTCCTTTTGTGACCCACTTGCTTTTTCCTGCTGTTGGTAATGGACATAATACTTTAGGAAATGTTTCTTCAAAATTTAATTTAAACAATGTCATGAAATTTTTGAATTTTTCATTTGCATCTACCTCTGAGTATACTGAGTCCCATGTTTGTCCTGCTATCTGTTTGGCAAACTCATGTCTATTTTTTTTAGAAAAAAATCGTCTGTAAATATGCATTTTCTTTGTTTCTTTTGGAGCCACTTTTATATTAATGATCTGAGCTGAGTGATCAGATAATCCTAGCTCTGCTACCACCACCTCACAGTTTTCTTTGCCTAAATCTGTTAATACCTGATCAACAGCTGTCTTTGAGTATTTTGTTATTCTGGTTGCACTGTTAACCATTGGAACTAAATTGAAACTTTGAGCAAGACTTTGTAATGAGTCCCATGTAGAATCAGGATTCAGTTTATCCACATTTAGGTCTCCACATATGAGAATGTGGTTCTTTGGAGTGGATATCTTGTCAAGAACATGATTAAGTTTGGAGAAGAAGATACTGAAGTCTCCACTAGGAGATCTGTATATACATAAGATAATCAAATTCCTACACCTGTATTGGTCCCTGATTTCAACTGCTGCCAGTTCAAAATGTTGCTCTTCACTGATTACACATAAATCGCTTCTGGTCTTATACTGATAATTTTGTTTTACATAAATACAACACCCTCCACACTTCATAGAAGTCCTACAGTATGCACACGCTAAATTATAAGACTGCAAGACTAACTGATTAATTTCAGCCTCATTGCACCAATGCTCAGTGAGACAAACAACTGAGCACTCTGTAGACTCCAGCTCCACTTCTAGCTGTTGGGTCTTATTTGCTAGGGAACATATATTTTGGTGAACAACTGTTAAGTAATTTTTTCCACCGCTATTTGCATTCCCACTTTTTTTCGTTTTAATGTCGTTCTGTTTTGGTTCAACTGCTTCCTTATTACGATTACACTCACGTTTTTTGTTTGCATATGTTATTCTTGGATAGTCACCCCCTGCAGACCGTATTAGTTTCCCTTATTTTTTATAATTTTACATAAATCCAGGAGCATTTTACTGAAAGTCATTGCACCTAGTCTGTTTAGGTGCAGGCCATCCCTACCCAGACATTTGTCGTCGAGAAATTTATTTGGGTCAACAAACACAACACCAAGTTCGTCGCACTGTTCCCTAATGCCGGTGTTTATTTTGTTTGTATACGCGTTACTCACCGATCTTCTTTGTAGAATTCCGTTGATAACAATTCTGGAGCTTGTAAACAAACCTTTGGCTGACCGAATTACATTACGAATATCATTTATGATTTCTTCTTGTCTGCTGCTTCTAATAGAGTTTGTCCCTACGTGAATTATCACGCCTTTAAAATTTGTGTTGGAATCATTGTTGTTTTGGTTGGATTTTTCCGTGTTCCTAATGTTGTTGAAATGTTTCACAATCTGCTGTGGTCGGATTCCAGGGCGAACATCGACTTTACAGTTCGGAACCACTACATTTTTTAACATGGAATCGCCGATAACAAAGAAATCACTTTTGTCGATCTGTTTTGCTGGATTTCTTTCACATTTATCTTTTTTCTTATACGTCACAGTTTTCCACTTATATTTGCTTACAGATTTACCGCACGAATCGTTTTCCGCCACTGTTTTCACTGGGATTTGCATATGCGAGTTTACACAGGTTTGTTTACTTCCCAATAACGGAGTTTGCACGCGCGAGTTTATTGAATTTCCACATGTTTTGCTTTCTGCCATAGTTTTTGCGGGAATATGCACATGTAAGTTTTCAAGGTTTTGTTTTTTGCTCGTGAACGAAGTTTGCACAAAAGAGTCCTCACATTTGTTTGTTTTGTTCTGTAATGGGTTTCCACATACGCAGCTTGCCGATTCACTTTTTAGCTTTACGTTTTCTTCTTACAGAGACTGAATCTCTTTTTTGAGAGTTCCGATATCACTTTGTAACACTTTAATTATTTCTTCTTTTGACTTTATGGTACTTACAAGTTCTGATGTTTCCCACTGCAAACAGTCGGTGCATGTCCACGGAACTTCGTCACTAATGAATTTCAGGTTCACTTTTGCGCACTTCTCATGAAGCCAAAAATTGCACTTTACGCATAAGATTTCTTTTATCACACGTTTTCTGCATTGCTTACATGTAGAACCGCTGATTTTTTCCTTTTTTGTAGAGACAGACGTGTCGTTACACTTTTCATTCGGCGCCATCTTGTCCCTACTCCACTGAATGTCATCCAAACTTCATACATCTGTGTAATGTGGAAATAAATCTTTTCATGAGTTAACCACAGTGGTGTCCCTGAAAAAATTACTAAATATCGTGTCGGTAAAGTTGTCTCTGAACTTGCTGAGAAAATCATTGCCTCATTTCCATTTGATTGTTTACAAGTAGACTTAAGCTGTGAACACTAATAGCAGTTTATAAAAGTGATGAAAAGTTTGACAATAAAAACTTCAGACCACTGTCACTGTCACCTGTATATTAACAAATAATTGAAAGAACAATGTATGATAAATTGCTAGACTTCCTAAACAAAAACAAAGGTCTTTTAAATGCACAAAATGATTTCAGAGAAGACAAATCTAAGTAAACAACTCTCTTCAATTTCCTAAAAGTCATTTACAAAAGTTTTGAGGATAATGAACAAATCTATAAATTTTTTTGAACTTTTTAAAAACTTTTGACCTTATAAGTCATGATCTACTACCATTAAAACCATTTTGGTGTTTCCTATTATTTATCTGATAGGGCAGAAAGAGCATAAATTTTTCAGGAAGATAAAGTGTACAATTCTGAATATAAAAAAGTCAACTATGGGGTGCTCCAGCGTTCAGTATGGGCCCCATTGATGTTTGGTTTTTTTAATTGACTATCTACCACAACAGATTTCAACAGCAGATACTGTATTATTTGCTGATGATTTGAGCCACTTTATGAAAGGAAAGAATGATTATGAGCTGCAGCAGGAACAAAACAGTAGAAGTAGTAGAAAAATGGTTTAAAGGTAACTGTTAATGATAAGAAAACTGTACAGATGAACTTCAACTACATCAGAAATAAAACTAAAACCAATGTACATTTTACAATGGAGAATTGCCATATTCAGCAAAAGAATCATACAAAATTTTCAAGTTATGGGTGGATGTATATCCAACATGGGAAAACTTGTATAAATGCTTAACAAAAGGTTATGCAAATTCTGACACAAACTAAGAATGCTCAAATATTGTTGCAATGCTGAAACAGTGTTAAATGTTTATTATGCCCATGTTCATGGTCTACTGTGGTATGGTATACTATTCTGGGAAAAAAAAACATTACTGCACAGCAGTCTTTCGAACTTTAAATGAAAGCAGTAAGATTAGCAAAAAGTGTTGCTTGCAGACAACCATGACGATGTATTTTAAGAATTACAAACCTGACCCTGTTATTAATACACTCCTGGAAATTGAAATAAGAACACCGTGAATTCATTGTCCCAAGAAGGGGAAACTTTATTGACACATTCCTGGGGTCAGATACATCACATGATCACACTGACAGAACCACAGGCACATAGACACAGGCAACAGAGCATGCACAATGTCGGCACTAGTACGGTGTATATCCACCTTTCGCAGCAATGCAGGCTGCTATTCTCCCATGGAGATGATCATAGAGATGCTGGATGTAGTCCTGTGGAACGGCTTGCCATGCTATTTCCACCTGGTGCCTCAGTTGGACCAGCGTTCGTGCTAGACGTGCAGACTGCGTGAGACGACGCTTCATCCAGTCCCAAACATGCTCAATGGGGGGACAGATCCGGAGTTCTTGCTGGCCAGGGTAGTTGACTTACACCTTCTAGAGCACGTTGGGTGGCACGGGATACATGCGGACGTGCATTGTCCTGTTGGAACAGCAAGTTCCCTTGCTGGTCTAGGAATGGTAGAACGATGGGTTCGATGACGGTTTGGATGTACCGTGCACTATTCAGTGTCCCCTCGACGATCACCAGTGGTGTACGGCCAGTGTAGGAGATCGCTCCCCACACCATGATGCCGGGTGTTGGCCCTGTGTGCCTCGGTCGTATGCAATCCTGATTGTGGCGCTCACCTGCACGGCGCCAAACATGCATGCGACCATCATTGGCACCAAGGCAGAAGCGACTCTCATCGCTGAAGATGACACGTCTCCATTCGTCCCTCCATTCACGCCTGTCGCGACACCACTGGAGGCGGGCTGCACGATGTTGGGGTGTGAGCGGAAGACGGCCTAACGGTGTGCGGGACCGTAGCCCAGCTTCATGGAGACGGTTGCGAATGATCCTTGCCGATACCCCAGGAGCAACAGTGTCCCTAATTTGCTGGGAAGTGGCGGTGCGGTCCCCTACGGCACTGCGTAGGATCCTACGGTCTTGGTGTGCATCCGTGCGTCGCCGCGGTCCGGTCCCAGGTCGACGGGCACGTGCACCTTCCGCCGACCACTGGCGACAACATCGATGTACTGTGGAGACCTCACACCCCACGTGTTGAGCAATTTGGCGGTACGTCCACCCGGCCTCCCGCATGCCCACTATACGCCCTCGCTCAAAGTCCGTCAACTGTACATACGGTTCACGTCCACGCTGTCGCGGCATGCTACCAGTGTTAAAGACTGCGATGGAGCTCCGTATGCCACGGCAAACTGGCTGACACTGACGGCGGCAGTGCACAAATGCTGCGCAGCTAGTGCCATTCGACGGCCAACACCACGGTTCCTGGTGTGTCCGCTGTGCCGTGCGTGTGATCATTGCTTGTACAGCCCTGTCGCAGTGTCCGGAGCAAGTATGGTGGGTCTGACACACCGGTGTCAATGTGCTCTTTTTTCCATTTCCAGGAGTGTATTTATATTTGAAAGTACCTGTTTCATTAAGAGTTATCAGCAGTTTTCAACTCTGAACAGTGAGATAAATAAGCATTAAACAAGGATGATTTTCATAGGGATGTACACACAATGTCAGTATATCAGGGCTGTGGATTATAAAAAGCAAAAGTTCTCTACAAAGCACTACTAAGTAAAATCCAAAGAACAACAAACTTAAATAATTTAAAAGAAAACTGAAAGATCCACTAATAATTAATAGCTTGTAGAACGTTATTGAATATTTAGGAGAAAGCATGGACCACATTCTACTACAAGAAGAACAGCAGAAATGATGCACAAGACTACCATCCTGTTTCAGTGACATCCAGTTATCATAGAATCTTAGAACTTATTCTGTGCTCAAACATAATGAGTTGCTGGGGTTAGACAGAAATGGGGAAATACCACAAGAAATGCATGCTTGAACGTAATGCAGATGCTATCCAAGCTTGCAGGTTTTTCTGTTGTTTTTGACCACGAGCAATGACCTCAGCATGTTGCAAGTGTCAGTCACTGTCAGAACAGTGTTATGTGTTCTTGTAAGTGCATTATACTGGAGCTAAGTGAATTTGAACATGGGTAAATTGTTGGTGCTTGTATGGTTGATGATTAGTAACCAAGAGAGCCAAAGTGTTTGGTGTTTCAAGAGGCACTGTATTGAAGATTTATACTGCATACAGGAAAAGCACAGTAACATCATCCACTAATTGAGAATGCAGATGAAAGTGTGTGTTGAGTGACCATGACAGATAGTCATTGAAGGAGACTGAGACAAAAAGTAAGAAGACTATAGCTGTAAGAGTCATTGCAGAACTGAATGTTACACTTGCAAATCCTGCCAGCATCAAAACAACATGCAGGGAGCTCCATAACTGGGAACTGCAGGATGAGCAAAAATTCCAAAACCATTCATCATTTATGCAAATGCATTTAACTGGAAAAAGTGGTGTCAGAGCTATAAAACCTGGCCTATGGAGCAATGGAAGAGTGTCATTTGGTTGGAAACGAACATGGAACGAATGCAATAAGGCTGAAAGTCGCGTGGCCTGTCACGTGACTCTCGCTCCGCCTACTGCTCGAGTTTCATCTGCCTCCTGCACTCAGTCTGCCCGTGGCGTCTGTTTCAAGTAGTTGACGTTTTGTCTGTGCGTCGGAAAATGTTGAGTGTACAGAAAGAACAGCGTGTTAACATCAAATTTTGTTTCAAACTAGGAAAATCTGCAAGTGAAACGTTTGTAATGTTACAACAAGTGTACGGCAATGATTGTTTATCGCGAACACAAGTGTTTGAGTGGTTTAAACGATTTAAAGATGGCCGCGAAGACACCAGTGATGACACTCACACTGGCAGACCATTGTCAGCAAAAACTGATGCAAACATTGAAAAAATCGGTAAACTTGTTTGACAAGATCGCCGTTTAACAATCAGAGCAGTGTCTGAGTTAACAGGAGTTGACAAGGAACAAGCCAGTAAGGTAAATGCATTATTTCTTGACTTCTGAAAAGCTTTTGATACAGTACTGCTCCAGTGCCTGTTAATGAAAGTATGAACATTCAGGATATCAAACAACATTTGTGTCAGGATCAAGAATCCTGGTAGGAAGAATACAGCTTGTTATCTTGGTTGGAGACTCATTGACAGATGAAGGAGTAAATTCAATCATGTCCCAAGGAAGTGTGCTGGGGCCCTTGTTGTTAATGCTGTATATTAATGGCTGAGCAGACAATATTAATAGTGAACTCAGACTTTTTGCAGATGGTGTAGTTATCTATAATGAAGTACTGTCAGAATGCAGCTGTACAAATATTCAATTAGATCTTGATAAGATTTGAAAGTGGTTTGAAGACTGGCAACTTACTTTAAACATTAAGATACAAAAAACAGCACATTTCACAAAACATGAAAACAAAAGTTTTCTATGACTACAGTATTATTGAGTCACAGATGGAACCAGTCATCAGCCAGCCAGTATTGCCCTGTGGTTCTAGGCGCTTCAGTCTGGAACCGCACGACCGCTATGGTCACAGGTTCGAAACCTGCCTCGGGCATGGATGTGTGTGGTGTCCTTAGGTTAGTTAGGTTTAAATAGTTCTAAGTTCTAGGGGACTGATGACCTCAGATGTTGAGTCCCATAGTGCTCAGAGCCATTTGAACCAATTTTGAACCAGTCATCTCATACAAATATCTGTTTGTAAGAGTTTGTATGGATGTTAAATGCAACACCCACACAGATAGATCAGGTGGTAGACCTTGGTTCAGTGGTAGAATGCTGGGAAAATGCAATGTGTTTACAAAGGAAGTTATTTACAAACATTCAAGCGGCCCTTTCTAGAAACTTGGTCATATGTATGAGGCCCTTACCAAAGAGAACTAAAAGGGGATATTGAATCTGTATGCAGATTGGCAGCGCAAATGGACTCAGGTTTCTTTGAGGCACAAAAGTATATTACTCAGATGCTGTACGACCTGAACTGACAGACACTTCAAAGTAGATGCCAACTATCTCATGAAAGCCTACTTACAAAGTTTCAAGAAGAGTAGGCTATTAAGTAAGGATTTAGAAACATATTACATCTTCCTACCTATCTCTCCCAAAGGATTAGATGAATTACACCACACACAGAGACATTTAAGCAGTCATTCTTCCTACACTCCATACACAAATGGAATCAGAAAAATACAGGGGGGACATACCCTACACCATGCACTACACATTGACTTGTAGAGTACAGGTATTGATGTAGACATGGACAAGTACTCCCAATGGGACATCTGCAGCACATTTCTCAAAATCAGTTGTACAGTATCTCAGTGAAACCTATCCTGGTGGTTTGATCAACCATAACAATCCAGAATGAATTTTCACTCTGCAACAGAGTGTGTGCTGATTTGAAACTTCCTGGGAAATTAAATCTGTGTGCCAAACAGGGACTCAAGTCTGTAAACTTCCGTGAAGGCAAAGGTTCCAGGTTTGAGCCCCTTTTATTACATTTCCTTGAAGGTTGTCTGACATTTCTCCACCACTGGAGCAGGTTAAACAACAGCCTAGAAACAAGGGAAGAGTAGCTTACACTTTTGAAATGGACATGCTTGCAGTAAAGATAAAAATTGAGTCTCAATCAGCAAAACAACATCTGCACGCGTAAACAACAAATCCTACTGAATGAAGTGAAGGATTTTTTCAACATTATTAGTAAAAGAATTTGATGATAAAACATGACAAGTGACTGTCTAATAATTTACTGATTTAAGCGCAATTATTGTTCTTGATAGTTTTAAAGAAGTTGTCTCAGAAACCACTGAAAATAGAACATATATTTACATGAGGTTTCCATACAGAATGGTTAATGGTTAAGTCACTTTCCTCTCAAAACACTCATTATTTCTTGGCAACTTGTGTGTAGCTGGACTATTAATATTTGATATATTGTGTTGTACTGTTCCCTATCAGGTTTTTCCTGGTCCAGAGGAATTAATCATGAGATTTATGGCAAGAACGAAAAGTCATTTGAAGGCAAGTTACAGACCACGTTTTCCATCCAGGGCCATTATCAAGGATTTTTTTAAGCATTTAAAAGTCTGGATATAGTTTCAAAAATATGTTGGTCATTTATCACTCTTCAGATTGACACAGAAATAATATTCCTTCTAGTGACCAGCATACCAAGTGAGAGAATATAACAGTTACAAGGTGTAACAATTTTTATTTGTAAAATTTTGTTGACGATATTGAAAGGAGTGCAGAAAGTAAAGAAGCAAGCTCTACCACAGCTCATAGACTGCTACAGGAAGAAAAGTAGTGTGGAGGGGGTAGGCTGCATCTCCTGGACACAGAGTAGCCTCTATCCTGCCACTTCCTGTTTGGTGCCAAGAATTCATCCTCATTGTGGATAGTGAGCTTCCTTTTTCACGAAGTTAGCGTAGGTAGTACACACAAAAGACCACAAATTGCTTCATCACTCACTCTAAAACATGAAGCCTGAACACAGCACAATTAAATGAAATATGGTATTCAACAACAATGGCTACTACAATGATTTTGCACATGTTATTGTTTCATTTCTAAAATTAGCAGTGACACAACTTATTAGCGGCCTAAAGTTTCTCACCTTATAGATTCTTACTGAAGCAGAACAAGCAGGTGAAAAAATACTGGGAGATTTCCACAGTTAAGAAAAGCCTAACATATTGTAAAGCATGTGAAAGCAATTGTAATAACAACATTGCTACATCTGTCCCACAGAAACCAGAGCCAAAAGCTACAATTGAATTGTAAAATATGAAAAGTTTCTTTCAGGAAACTTGTCAATTATGTTCAGGTAATGAATATGATTTGGTGGTGTTGGCATTAGATTCATCTGTTCTGTCAGCGTACATAATTTTTAGACTGCAGAATGGGAGAACACATTCAGCAATTGGAAATGAAACAAAGAACACAACAGTCGAGAATAGCAATTATTATTAACTGTGTGTGTATGATGTATTATCTAATAACAAACAATCCTTAATAACAGTCTGCTTACGTAACATAAGTCAGATGGATAGATTACTACTCACCAAATAGAAGAGACGGTGAGTCACAGACAGGCACAATGAAAAGACTGTTATATGCTCAGGCTTTTGGCCAAAAGATCTTCTTTCAAAGTGGTAAAGATACTCATGTTTATAAAAGCAAAACTTACACATACATAACCCCTGCCTCTAGCTACTGTGGCCAGACTGTAAGTTGCAACTGCATCCGATGGGAGCAGCAGTCTGTTGTGGGTGGTGGGGAGAGGGAGGGATAGGAGGGCAGGAGGGGGGGGGGGAGAGCTGCTTGTGGAAGTGTGCAGGGATATGATGGGGACACAATAGGGATGATAGGTGCAGTTGGGCGGTTTGGGGGGAGGAGGGGGGAAGGGAAAATGATAGATGTAGAGAAATCAAGAAAGATTAGTAGATGCATTGGTGAAACTGACGGCTGTGTAGTTCTGAGTTAGAGAAGGGAAGGGGATGGTAGGGTTACAGGAACATAGGATATATTGCAGGGAGGGTTACCACATGTGCATTTCAGAAAATCTGATGGTGTTGGGAAAGATCAGATGGCATAGGCTGTGAAGCTGTCATTGAAGTAAAGCACAATATGTTCAGCAGCATGTTCAGCAACTGGGTGGTCCAGCTGGTTTTTGGTCAAAGTTTGTCAGTGGTCATTCATGTGGACAGACAGCATCTAAGTTCTCATGCCCATACAGAAAGCAGCACAGTGGTTACAGCTTGTTTGTAGATTACACGACTGCTTTCACAGGTAGCTCTGTCCTTAGTGAGTTAGGAGATGCCTGTGACTGGACTGGAATAAATAGTGGTGAGGGGATAAATGGGACAGGTCTTGCAGCTATGTCTATTTCTAGGGATATGAACCATAAGGCGCGGTATTGGAAGCAGGGGTGGGATAGGGACTGACAAGGATATTGAATAGGTATGGCGGGTGACAGTATACCACCGTGTGAGGGGTGGGAAGGATAGTGGGCAGGGTGTTTCTCATTTCAGGGCATCGCAAGAGTTATTTGAAACACTGGTTGAGAATGTGATCCAGTTGCTCCGGTCATGGGTGATACTAAGTCATGAAGGAGTGCTGTTTTGTGGCCAGATGGTGGGTATTTGGGGGGCAGTAGGTGACTGGAGATACAACATATGAGACATCTGTTTCTGTACAAGGAAGGGAGAGTGATGTTGGTCTGTGAAAGGCTCAGTGAACCCTTGTTTATGCAGTAATACTGTGAAATATGCTACACCGTTTTACACAATTGCATGATTCATCTATCTGAGCACCTCTAGTTTCCCACTTTGCCCGTATAATGATTGGTTCATGACAAGTTCAGAATTTTTTCATGCACAGTCTGTTTATCCATGGAGCTGGCTTGGTTAACAGATTCTAACTAAGTCATCCAAATGAAACATAACTGATTCATTATCATCAAACAAGAGAAGAAAATAGAACATAGACTTAAAATTATCAAAAATTCAATGCAAAAATTAAAATTCATAAATTGTCAAACAAGTTTGTTCTAATGGAATTAACAGGCAGAACAAGTATAAAAGGTAAAGACAAAATTCTGGAAGCTGCGAAAATGCTCAGGCTTTGAATTCAAATATAATTTGTTGACATCATGACATTATTGCTCAGATGCAAACAATGTTAAAACTATGATGTGATAATTAAATAAGAGTGAAAAATTCTCTTGTTGACCAAAACATAGTGTGCTCTCAAGCTAAGCTGATTTTTGAGAGACTGAAAGAAGAAAATGGGGAGGCAGACAAAGATGAAGTGTTTAAAGTTAATAATGGTTGATTTAGCCAATTCAGAGATCATTGTAATTGGCATAGCATCCCAGAAAGTGGAGAAGCAGCAAGTGGAAGAGGATGTCTAAAAGAACTTTTTTGTGCTTGAAGAGAGAACCTTTCCCGGCTTTAAAGTGGGAAAAGATTGACTGACAGTGAAGGCCGGTGCAAATACATCAGATAATTGTAAATTAAAATTTATCACTCAGGAAATCCAAGAGCTTTAAAAATATATTTAAAGCTGGGTTGCCTGTGATCTGGAAGTTGAATGACAAAGCTTGGGTGGCAGTTTTCCTTTTTGAGGACTGATTTGACCATTTCTTCATACCTGAAGTTGAACATTATTGCCAATTAATACAAATCCCATTTAAAGTAATTCTATTAATTGAGGACACACTGTGTCATCCTCCTGTTACTCCAATTATTTATGACCCATGTGTGAAAGTTGTATTTTTGCCACTCAATACAATGAGCCTGCTTTAATGAATGGACTAGGGAATCAACAATACGAGAGAAGGGAAGTTGCTACTCACAACATAGCAGAGATGCTGAGCCGTGATAGGCACAATAAAAAGTTTCACACAAACATAGCTTTTGGCGATTAAGGCCTTTGTCAGCAGTAGACACACATACACACATGCACACACACACTCATGCAAGTGCAACTTGCACACACATCTGCAGTCTCAGAGAGCTGTGGTGTAGTTTTAGCTCTCTGAGACTGCAGATGTGTGTGCAAGTTGCACTTGCATGAGTGTGTGTGTGTGTGTGTGTGTGTGTGTGTGTGTGTGTGTGTGTGTACTTCTGACAAAGGCCTTAATGGCTGAAAGCTATGTTTGTGTGAATCTTTTTATTGTGCCTATCGCGGCTCAGCATGTCCGCTATGTGGTGAATAGCAACTTTCCTTCTCTCGTATTGTTACATTCCATCCCGGATTTTCCATTGTTGGACTAGGGGATCATTAAGAAATGTCCATCTGAGCATTCTCATAGAACTAAGAGACAAAACAGTGAGCTCTCTACAAAAGATTTTCAGAAGCTATTGAGTGTTTTAGATTCCTTGAGAATCATTGCATAATCATGCAATGAAATTTCACATAAAAACTTTGTCCATTTTTTTACCACTGAAACCCTGATTAGAATGATAATGTGATTGAAGAAGTATATTATCTTGCCAGATAATTAAATTTAGAGGGAGATGGGGACGACATTCAAGAACTGTTGGTTTCACAAAATTGGGAACTGACAATCAATGAGCTTATAGAAATGCATGAGCAAGAGCAAAACATTGAGCAATCTGGTTCTTTAGACCCAGTTCAATCAGAAGATCAAAGATGGTTGCAAAATTGACACAAGGTCTCAGTTCAATTGAAAATGGTCTACAAATTATAAAAAAATCAACTCCAATGAAATGTAGATTTCTGCTAAAAATGGGGAATGATTTATTAGTGTGCTTTGAGGAAATTTTACATGAGAAGAAGAAAAATTATTTGTTAGATGACGTTGTTACATTTTATGAAGTCTTCTATGTCACAATGATTTCAGTTTACATTATTGCAGTGCATAATACTGTACCGATAAATAATTTTTTTTTGCTGACCATTGTAATAAATTTGATTTACATCGTTATTGCTCTGTCCCATCTGTTGTCTAAATGCGGTGTATTACTGTATTTATAGATGGACTGCTTGTCACTGCAGATATGACAACCATGGGTGGCTAGTCTCTATGGAACGGACGTCTTGGTATGGAATAGGAGGCAGATGTTGAAGTGCAGGTATTGCTGGTGTCTGGTAGGTTTGATATGGAGTGAGGTACTGATGTAGTCATCCTTGAGAATGGGGGGTCAGGATTGACGAAGGTAGCATGTTAGGTTAAGAAGGATAAATTGAAGTGAATAGGGGAGAAGGTGTTGAGTTTCTGGGGGAATATACATGGGGTGTTCTCATCCTTGGTCCAGATCAGTCTGACCTCAGCAGACACAGGCAATGGTCATGTGTGTGTGTGTGTGTGTGTGTGTGTGTGTGTGTGTGTGTGTGTGTGTTCGTGTGTGTGTGTGTGTGTGTGTGTGGACTTGTATTATTGTAATTACACTTAAAATATCTGTGGATAAACATGGATCACTATGTTCACAGTAAGATGAAATTCAGAACAGGACTTCAGTTATTCAATTACCCCATTTGGTTTTATTTTACTTTGCCTCAGAGAAGGGAACTGAGATTATTTTCTGTAATTTAATTAAAACAGCCATAATAACTCCTGACCTATTGCAAAAAATTAAATGGAAAAGCTTTTGACAGTGGAATAAAAGTCATAATGTGACACAATTCATTACAGGAGACTTAATTAATTTCAAATGAAAATGAACCTTCTAGAGGTTTTAGATTATGAAGTCATCATCTCATAAGTATTAGTGAAGGGTATGCAATGAATGATATGTTATTATACCTCTGAGACTGGCCATAGATGAAGTTGTTAGAGCAGAGGTCACAACACCAGTAATTTACCTCTGATTCTCTGCTTGAAGTAGGTAGCTAATAAACATAATACATAATACTCCCTAATATTAAATGTGATAGTCACACAAAAATGCAATGAATTAGCCATTAGAATTTACACTGAATCAACTGAAGGTTCTTGGTGAAACATTATAAATTAACTAAATTAGTAATGTACTTGAAAATAGGCTTGTAACCCGAAACCCAGGTTGAGAAGTAACCGTAATAAAATTTGTGAAGCAAGGCAAAAAACATTATTTGTTTAGTTATCCATTAGCCTTTGTTATATTGATTAAATAATTCTTTCAGTAATGAATGACTGTTGACTAACTATGGCATATGTATCATATTATACTAATAAAATTAATTCCGCCATTCCTGAAACAAATTCAGTTTATGGAGAGAGTGAGTTTAGTTTCATGATTTGTACTACTACATCCACTGTGATTCACAAGAAAATACATTGCAGTGTGCAAGGAATTAATACAAGAGGTTTGTGTTTTCGGACGTTTAGTTCCTGGGAAATGTAGCACTTGAGCTGTCGGATAAGAATGAAAGAGGGAACTGACTCTTACTGTGGTTGGGTAATCATCTTGACATTTGCCTGAAAAGATTTAGGGAAATCATGAGAAACTGAAGATGGTGGGAGGAAAATTTTGAACTTCAAAATGCTGGTATCAACCATCAAATTGACTTAGCAAAATAACAAAAAAATCTAATTAAAGGTGGTAAGATTGCTATTTCGAATTCAGAAGTACCATAATTTCACTATATACATTTGAGCCCATAATGATATCTGATTTAGCATACTATTGCTTTCTGCTGGTGTCTGGATGTTTTCTGCTACAATGGCACAAATGTAAAAAGAAAGAAGTATTCATTCAAGTAAAGTGAGCATTAAAAATATTGTTTAAAGAAGTTGACTACACTTCTTTCCAAGGCCTCTTTAAAGATTTGGAATTCTTACTCTCACTTTTCAGTGCATTTACTTTCCGATGGTACTCGTTGCTGGTAATAAATATCAATTTTAAATAAGATGCTGTTTAGGTAACCATGACACAAAACACAGAATCAGTCTGTATGTATACTTTTCTGTTCTAGAGTTCAGATTGGAGTTCTATATTTTGGTGGGAAGGTGTTCCAGTGAACCCACCTCTGAACAAATTACCTGACAATCAAGTTAAGATCAAAGATCCTTATCACTTAGATGAGACTGGCTTCCTCACCTGATAGATGTACTATTAGATTGGCATGAGAATGCACTTGAAATTTCATTCATCTCAGAGATGACATTGGTGTTTTGGTACTGCTCCTGCAAGAAGTTGTATGCCTCATCACCACCCTGGCGCACACCTTCACAGTACACAACACTTTTCATGTCTGGGTCAACCCTGAAAAAACAGCAATGTTGTTCATAACAGATGCACTCAAGTGAGTCACAGTATTAGTACATTAGTAGCTTACTCATTCACTAATGCACACAAAATTACAAACGAAAAAAGTGACTGACAAAGTAGATGAGATCATAAGCTGTGAAAAACAGCAGACTGGACTAGAATGAGGATGGAAAATAGTAGGTATAAAATGCAGCTACCAGCAAGCATTTCATGTGCAGCTCCATTTTATGTGTAATATCAGCCAATTTCCGAATCCATTTCTACCGCATCTTACTTATTTTGATGAAAATAAAATAAAAACGAATTTCACAAACAAAATAAATGTAAACATCAGTAAAACTATATTTTAACCACAAATAAAATT
Source organism: Schistocerca piceifrons (assembly GCF_021461385.2). Lineage (NCBI taxonomy): Eukaryota > Metazoa > Arthropoda > Insecta > Orthoptera > Acrididae > Schistocerca > Schistocerca piceifrons. The sequence continues at coordinate 350,349,619 of NC_060140.1, forward strand.
AATTTAAAAAATTCAGAAAATGAAAATTTTAACTGAATATGAAAATAAATGAAAATCAGTAAATTAAAATTTTTTACGTCAATCAAAAAGCCTGCACATGAAAAATAATTAAAATTTCTGGAGAACAAATATTAACATTTTTCATTTTTCATTTTTGTTTTTTAATTTTCTATTATTTTAATATTTCTAATAAATGTTTTCCTTATAAATAATAACAAATAAAAATATGACTAATAAAACTGACAAAAATATTTTTAAGAAACTAAGGGAGAAAAATTTTAATGTAATATTTGTGTTTTAAACCATCTTCAAATACAGAATATTTGAGAAGTAAAACACAAAAAGGGGCTTTTGATTATATGAAAGAATATGGTCATGAATTTATTTTTACTTATAAAGAAAATATTACAGCTATTCAGGAAAAAACAGAAAAGTCAAATTCTCTCCTTTTCATTACTATAAAAACATTTTTGGATCATCTATTATTACATCTTAACTGTGATTATTATGATTTACTCAAAACATATAGTGATTCCAGAACGAGATTTTCACTCTGCAGCAGAGTGTGTGCTGATGTGAAAGTTCCAGGCAGATTAAAACTATGTGCCAGACTGAGACTCGAACTCAGTAGAGCACTTGCCCGAGAAAGGCAAAGGTCCCAATTCGAGTTTCGGTCTGGCACACAGTTTTAATCTATCAGGAAGTTTCATATCAGCGCACACTCCACTGCAGAGTGAAAATATCATTCTGGAAACATCCCCTAGGCTGTGGCTAGGCCATGTCTCTGCAGTATCCTTTCTTTCAGGGGTGCTAGTGTTGCAAGGTTTGCTGGAGAGCTTCTGTAAAGTTTGGAAGGTAGGAGACGAGGTACTGGCAGAAGTAAAGCTGTGAGAACAGGGCGTGAGTCATGCTTGGGTAGCTATAATGGTAGAGCACTTGCCCACGAAAGGTATAGGTCCCAAGTTTGAGTCTCAGTCTGCCGCACAGTTTTAATCTGCCAGAAAGTTTCATATAGTGATTATTGTAATTTGCCACATATAATAAAACGTTATATAGTAGTTTTTGTATTATTCTTTGAAGTTTTTAGAAAAATAAATATAAAAATTTAAGATAATTTTTTAAAATTTTATTTTTTTTATTTTTAACGTTTAACGCCGATGTTTTTTAATGTTTGTGCTTTGTTTAATTTTCGTTTGACCGTTTGTTAACCTTCATTTGATCCTCGTTAAACTTTGTTTGTCTCCAAGATGTCCTTTGATGAACTTTATGAACAGCTGCGTGTAATAGAAAGTAAATAGATATCTGTCCTTCCTACAACAATTTTTCGATGGCAGTGTGAGAAACATTTAAATCTAATTCCTCTGGTAGAATTTCTATAACATTGACGCAAAAATACAGATTTAACTGTTATTTTTACTTCAAGTTCTAGTGCTGCAGATGTTATTCTTAGATGAGCTGATAAAAATAATGCTGGTGTCGAAATAAAAGACACATTACCATTTGAAGCTAAAATTGTTTTTGAAAATGTAGAAGTTAGAGTAGCTCTTGTTAAATATGATCCTGATTATGAACTAGAATGAGCACAAAAAAGATTTAAATATATATTTTATTTTTAGAAGTTCCTCAAAATATAAGTATAAAAATTAAAGAAGTTTTTTTTAAATCTTCTCTTTATATTCTGTATTGAATATCATAAGTTACACTCTTTTTACCATAAGAAACTATACAAACTGAAGTATCACTTGGGTTTTTATCATTAAAATAGCGTCTAATTTCATATTCTTTTGTATTCCTGTTGAGTGGCAAGCAAATTAATTGTAGATTTTTACTCTGGAATTAGAATTTATCGATCTTATGCAGTCACTTCTGGTGTTGTTGTTGTTAACTATTAATAACTTCTTCTTTATATGGTCTTTGCATACAAAAATTATAATTATTTGTTAAACAGTCATTCAATTTTTCTAATCTAAATGGGGGCTGAAAATGAAGTGTGCTAGAAATAAAACGTGTACTACAAATAAAAAAATATTCGATATGAGAATTTCTTGGAAATAAAACAAAATCACCAAAAAGAACATTTAAATAATAATAATTTTATTACAAATCTAGCAGGTATTATCTACACAAAAGTAGAAAATGTATCAGAAAAATGGTAACAAGTTACAGAACCATTTTGTGACAGTATTACGAGCGTAAAAATAACAAATTTTTATAGACTGTGAAGGAGAACAGGAAACTGAAAATTTCTTGTAAACAAAGAAGGTTGTGGAATTTTATTTAGTTTATTAATTTTAATTAGTTCCTTAAGACTTAGATTTTCTAAATTTCATTTGGCTAGACATGACATGAAAGTAAAAATTTCTATTTTCTTTTGCTAATTTAGAAGCAAGTGCTTCCTTTAATCTTTTGTCTTGACAGTTTAAAAAACTTAATATATTTGGCGAATTACAATAATCCCAAATTTTTAGTAAATCATAATTATCTTAATAAAGATGTAATAATAAAGATCACGATTTTCATGATAATTCACAAATTTTTTTACAGTGAAAAGACAGAGAATTTGATTCTTCTATTTCTTCCCAAATATCTATAACACTTTCTTTATAAGTAAAAATAGATTCATAACCATATTATTTCATATAACAGTACCTTCATTACGTTTTTTTACTCCTCAAATATTCTATATTAAAGATGGTTTAAAATAATTTTTATTAATATTACCTTTAATTTTTTCTCTTTTGGTTTATTAAAAATGCTTTTATCAAATTTAAATTTGTCCCACACAGCAGTCATGTATTTATTTATTATAATTTCTGAAATAAAACATTAATTTAAAAAATATAATAATAAAAAAGTATAAATAAAAATAAAGATTAGTAAAAAATTATCAGAAAAAATAATCATGTTAAAATTTATTGTCAAAAAACTTTAATTCTTTTTGTGTGCAGGGATTTTGATTCAGTTAAAAATTTTTAATTAATTGATTTTCATTATTTTCATATTCACCCAAAATTTAAGATTTTTCTGATTTTTAAGCTATTTTTATATTCGGTGAAAATTGTACTTTTATTGTTCTTTTTATTTATTTTTATTTACGAAATTCGTTTTTTTTTTCTTTTTTTATTGAATTGAATATGAGATGCTGGATGTTGATTTGGATTTCAGCTGATAGCAGATATAAAATGGGGCTGCACACAAAATGTGTGTTGGTAGCCCCATTTTATATCAACTAAATTTGATGATGGCCTTTCCAAATCAATTCCCCTTGTTTCCATTAAAAGCAGTTTAGAGAAACTGTATACAATTTAGATTTGGATGACCCAACAGACTTTTAAACCGTGCTGTCCTTGAGTATGAGTCAGTGCGCTTACCACTATGCCAAGTTTCTGAGTCTGAAAAGGATCTGTGGTGAAGATGATAAACTGCTATCAACATTCATGATTCTGGGGTAGCAGTTATGTCACTTATTCTTATGTCACTGCATATTGGAGCATTCCTATGACTTGATCAATTAGATTGTAATACATATTTTCTAAACCTATACTGCTGGAGTTTCATAGTACTAAGCAACTAATCTGGATTTTTTATGTACATTAACTGCAATGTAGGGGAATGTTGAGGCATACATTTAGGTCTAATATCCTGTCACTTTGTGGGTGAATATGCTATTTTCCAGACTATCCTTGGGATACACTTTCCAATCGGAATTTAAATTTTTGTTCCTATTCACTTCTGATCTGACGCCATTCATAAGTGAGACTAGTTCTTGGAAATTTCCATGGACTACATTAACTTTTCTTTCTCCAAGCTGCCATGATGAATGCGATATCCTATAATGAATGAGGCTGATATTTATCTCTCTGCGTAATAAGAACATAATTTATCAGACATTTGGATGGGATTCTCTACCTTAATACATCCACATGTACACGTCACATGTACTCCTCTACCCTTGTAGTCATTTCCAATGACTGTGCGAGATGGCACTGTGGTTAGCACACTGGACTCGTATTTGGGAGGATAATGGTTCAAACCCACGTCTGGCTATCCTAATTTAGGTTTCCCTATTTCCCTAAATCGCTTCAGGCAAATGCTGGGGTGGTTCCTTTGAAAGAGCACAGCCGACTTCCTTCTCCATCCTCCCCTAATCCGTTGGGACAGTTGACCTCAATGTTTGGTGCCCTCCCCCAAATCAATCAACTGATCATTCTTACATGTAGCTTTCTCCTACTTATTATGCAGGGTCCTACAAATCCCAACCCCACAGTGTAGATTGAGGAATCCTTATTGAGAACCATCACAGTATTGTATGAGCCTCTGAATCAGATCCTCCACATGGCTCCAAATCAAAGAAACGAGATTGGTTCTGGGCACAATGCAGTGAAATGTTAACTCAGATTCCACCTCATGTGTGTGGCTAACTGTCTTGATCACTTTGGTCAGCCGCAGTGTAGGTTCCAAAGACAATCTCTGAACCCAGGCAGCAGGTGTCGAACCTGCTGATATAAGCAATGGTTTGCAGTCAGCTACACCCAGTGCCCTTAGTAGTTGGTGGCAGAGTATCCTTTACATTGTGGATGAGAAACCCTAGTAAGCATACTGACTGGACACTAACCTTACATCCCTACCTCCTTGCTATTTCCTTAAGACACTCAGTTACCAGGCTATTACTGAAACTTCCAATGAACAACAAACCCACTTGTCACTCCTATTCCCGAAAGATGAGGAGTACCATACTGACTTAAGATGTACCCTCAGCAATCAGCAAGATCTCAAACATGTTTTTAAGGACTAAGGAGATCAGTCAGTATTCACTTTCACCTTCCGACCAGAGATTTGCGATCCTGTAAGTGATCGTCGTTGCACTATCAGATAACTATAAATCGTGCCATGTCAGAAATATCTGAAGGTGCTGCAACAGTATTGCTCCTACATTCGCTGTATGTGCCTCATTCCATCGCAGTATGAGGCATCTACCTGCATCCTGTCGACTGTGCCCAACACAACTTCCAAATGTTTCTGGGCAGTGGAAAATTCGCCCTAAATCCATACATAATAGGCGTTTTCAATATTATATAGAACAATGAATGTACTATTAATCCAAGCACTTGCTAGAAGCAGTCTACGTACTGTTACTAAGCTCCTCCTAACATTCACCTCACTAAGCCTTGTTTACACGATGACATTGGGTTGCGCCACTCAAAAATGGTTCAAATGGCTCTGAGCACTATGGGACTTAACATCTATGGTCATCAGTCCCCTAGAACTTAGAACTACTTAAACCTAACTAACGTAAGGATATCACACACATCCATGCCCGAGGCAGGATTCGAACCTGCGACCGTAGCAGTCGCGCGGCTCCGGACTGAGCGCCTAGAACCGCTAGACCACCGCGGCCGGCTGGTTGCGCCACTCGTTGCGTGGAATGAGTTGCACGCAAATGATTTCATATTTGACTGTGGATATTGCGAACCCAGTATACACATCAGTTTCATCGTTTTGTGGGTTCCTGAGTCGTGTCTGAAATGAAAGTTTCGGCAGCTGCACGTCACAACGAGTTGTGATGGAGTTAAAGCTTGTTGCGTGGAATCGCTGCTTAAGAAAAAAATAAGAAACGTCTTTCGATTCGTGACTGGATATAGAAAAGACGTCAGCTCGGTTGCTGAGCATCCTTGCTGAAATGATTTATAATAGGAGACCCAAGAAGTTCTTTTAATTATCTTAGAATGTCACCAGAACTGTTCACGTTTCTTCCAAATAGTTAATTATGCCATAAGGAATAAAGGTACTGTATTGCGTGAAGCACTGTCGCAACAACTGAAATTACATATCATATTGCATGCATTACAATCGAGAACACTTGGCATGCTATAAGATACGGTTTTAGTTGGTGATGACGCTATTTCATTAACACCAACAATTATTAACATTGACTGTAATAATTATTAAGATTATCAACAATACATAATTCGAAGCAGGCCGCATTACGAAGAGAATTGTTTGCAAACTACTCTCTTGAAGACAGATCTCTACAGTGGCAATATTTCAAAATTCTACCATATGTGAATGGGGAGCACTGTAGCGACGTTTTAAATAGATGAATATCGAATAAAAAATGAAGCTTCTTGAATTTGTATAGCCTTCCCTCCTGTCAACAATATTACTTAACAAAAAATTGGCCAACTCGAACGATGGGATTTTAGTCTTGTAGACGAGAGCATTTCCACAGTTAGAATTACACTTGCTTTTATATATATATATATATATATATTTCAGCTGTATATGATCTCCTAACTCAATAAATTTTGCCCTGCAGCTCAGCTATTGTCAAACCATCTATGTTAATGATCGAAACATGACGTTCTCAATGGCAGCAATATGTTGCTTATTTTTGTAATTAGCATCACTGAAATCCCACAAACATAGATATCCAAAAATCGAACATTATTCTCCGTTCCACACTTCATATTTCAGTTTATCTACGCGCTACGAACACACATAACCTCAAAATTCATGTAACTAGTGTCGCCAGAGTTCGAACACACCGAAAGTGTTTAGTTTCACCATCGAGTTGCGCAAACGCGCGGCGAGCATGCGCAGTGGCCGGTAGCGCAGTTGCCTGCAACCTAGTGTCGTCGTGTAAACTAGGCTTAAAGCTATACAAACGCTCGCAGAATAAATAATCATCTACCAGTAAACCTCGTCCTCACAACAGAAGGCAAACATCTTGTGGCATCTGATTGCAGATTCGTAACCAAACTAGTCAAATGATGCCTTCCAAAAGGAGAAACACTGGGCGTTAACTACTTGTTGGTGATGAGTTTGTAAGGAATTGAGCGTCTTCAAAATGGGACCATCGTCCTAGAGAATTCTACGGAATATTCCCTAGAATGTACAGCTGCTCCTATCGTCTTTTGCTCTTCCAATCATGGATGCAAAGTGTTTCATGTAGAAACATTCAGATGTTCATTCGACGGATAAAGCATGAAGTGCAACTTATAGGAGAACCTTACCCGTTGCCAGTCAGAACACATCAAGTATCGATGCTGTCGAGCAAATTCAAGTTTCTTTCGTCGATGTATCATCATTAGCGAAGCTGCAAGCAACATTAATTTCTTTTGCAGCCTCCTACCCATGAAGGTTCGCTGAACTGTTCTGTAACAAATGTGTAATTAATCCTTCAGTTTTTCGCGGCGAATAAATTATCCGAAAATGTCTCTGATAAACGATCGGTTCGTTGTCGCCGTTAATCCGAGAACATGTTGTACTCAGTAGTCCGACTGAGTCTTGCTTTATGTAGAGGACGCAATGTTCCACTATATTTGTAGCATTTTCGTTGGCCTCACTCCGTGTATTCAACGTTCAAAACAGGACTCGGAAGTCACCTGTTAAAGTGACAGCTGGTCGCAACGGCCTACTAGTCATAAGTCAACATGTGGCTTTGAGCACAGAGAGGGTTATCAGAAACTCTATCGTTCCCAAAGTACGATGGTGATGAGAAAATTTCTCTCCCTGGCAGTGTATGAATGGTTTCAAACAAAAAACTGCACTCGCATTTCGAGGTAGTACTAGGGCCAGCGTCCACTGTTCTTCCATTGAGAAGATTCTACCTTTTAAGCGCAGAAACACCTGGAAAGTCTGCGAAATACCCATCTAACCTCTATATTCGATAAAAACTTTTTTCAGCCACAAATTTCTTTCAATGTAGGTGCTCGTGGAAGTCTGAAGCAGTCAAATCGTTTTTGCAGAGCGAACATTACAAAAATACACACTACAGATCCCTCTTGTTTTTTATTATGTTTAGAGCTTTGGAAGACTTACAGTCAAATAAGGCAGAAGGCAAAGATTACATTCCATCGGAATTTCTAAAGTCATTGGGGAATTTGCAGCCAAATGACTATTCAAGTTGGTGTTTAGGACATATTAGAGGGGAAACTCACCATCAGACTTCCGAAAAATTATCATCCACACAATCCTGAAGGTAGAAAGGGCATATAATTGCAAGAAGTGTCGCACAATCAGCTTAGCGTTACATGCATTAAAGTAGTTGACAAGAATAATGCATCTTGCTTCCTTTATCATCACATCAGAATTGCCTCTCTGGTGCCTGTACCAACCCTAAAGCGAAAATGATCGTCATCTAACAGCTTCTCGATTTTCTTTGCCATTCTTCAGTACATTATTTTTGTCAACTACACTCCTGGAAACTGAAATAAGAACACCGTGAATTCATTGTCCCAGGAAGGGGAAACTTTATTGACACATTCCTGGGGTCAGATGCATCACATGATCACACTGACAGAACCACAGGCACATAGACACAGGCAACAGAGCATGCACAATGTCGGCACTAGTACAGTGTATATCCACCTTTCGCAGCAATGCAGGCTGCTATTCTCCCATGGAGACGATCGTAGAGATGCTGGATGTAGTCCTGTGGAACGGCTTGCCATGCCATTTCCACCTGGCGCCTCAGTTGGACCAGCGTTCGTGCTGGACGTGCAGACCGCGTGAGACGACGCTTCATCCAGTCCCAAACATGCTCAATGGGGGACGGATCCGGAGACCTTGCTGGCCAGGGTAGTTGACTTACACCTTCTAGAGCACGTTGGGTGGCACGGGATACATGCGGACGTGCATTGTCCTGTTGGAACAGCAAGTTCCCTTGCCGGTCTAGGAATGGTAGAACGATGGGTTCGATGACGGTTTGGATGTACCGTGCACTATTCAGTGTCCCCTCGACGATCACCAGTGGTGTACGGCCAGTGTAGGAGATCGCTCCCCACACCATGATGCCGGGTGTTGGCCCTGTGTGCCTCGGTCGTATGCAGTCCTGATTGTGGCGCTCACCTGCACGGCGCCAAACACGCATACGACCATCATTGGCACCAAGGCAGAAGCGACTCTCATCGCTGAAGACGACACGTCTCCACTCGTCCCTCCATTCACGCCTGTCGCGACACCACTGGAGGCGGGCTGCACGATGTTGGGGCGTGAGCGGAAGACGGCCTAACGGTGTGCGGGACCGTAGCCCAGCTTCATGGAGACGGTTGCGAATGGTCCTCGTCGATACCCCAGGAGCAACAGTGTCCCTAATGTGCTGGGAAGTGGCGGTGCGGTCCCCTACGGCACTGCGTAGGATCCTACGGCCTTGGCGTGCATCCGTGCGTCGCTGCGGTCCGGTCCCAGGTCGACGGGCACGTGCACCTTCCGCCAACCACTGGCGACAACATCGATGTACTGTGGAGACCTCACGCCCCACGTGTTGAGCAATTCGGCAGTACGTCCACCCGGCCTCCCGCATGCCCACTATCCGCCCTCGCTCAAAGTCCGTCAACTGCACATACGGTTCACGTCCACGCTGTCGCGGCATGCTACCAGTGTTAAAGACTGCGATGGAGCTCCGTATGCCACGGCAAACTGGCTGACACTGACGGCGGCGGTGCACAAATGCTGCGCAGCTAGCGCCATTCGACGGCCAACACCGCGGTTCCTGGTGTGTCCGCTGTGCCGTGCGTGTGATCATTGCTTGTACAGCCCTCTCGCAGTGTCCGGAGCAAGTATGGTGGGTCTGACACACCGGTGTCAATGTGTTCTTTTTTCCATTTCCAGGAGTGTACTTTGATGCATGTAACGCTAAGCTGATTGTGCGACACTTCTCGCAATTATATGCCCTTTCTACCTTCAGGATTGGTGGATGCTACTTTTTCGGAAATCTGATGGTGAGTTTCCCTTCTAATATGTCCTAAACACCAACGTGAATAGTCATTTGACTGCAACTGCCCCAATGATTTAAGAATTTTTTTTGCTTTCTCCCTTATTTGACTGCAAGTCTTCCAAAGCTCTAAACTCTAACACTGAATACCTTATGTCTTCCACATCGAATTCCGTTTCTTATTCATTGCGTTATGAGACAAGACCTCGCCCTTGTAGAGGCCTTCACTTGTACTCTTTCCACCTATCCAGTCTCTCATCTGCGTTTAACAGTGGAATGCCTATTGCACTCTTAATGTTGACGTCCTTGCTTTTTATTTTACGGAAAGTTACTTTGTCTTTTCTGTATGCTCAGGCTGTCCTTCCCACGATCATTTCTTTTTCGATTTCTTCACATTTTCCTGTAGCCATTTCGACTTGGCTTCCCTGCACTTTCTATTTATTTCATTCCTAAATGGCTTATATTGCTACATCCCTGCTTTTTTCTGAACTTTTTTATACTCTCTTCTTTCTTGATCAGTTGAATTTCCCCTTTTACCCAAGGTTTCTCCGCTCTTACCTTCCTCGAACCTATATTTGTATGTCCAGCTCCCCTCTTAGAGACGTCCATTCCTCTTCTGCTGAGCTGCCTACAGTAGTATTCATTGTCGCCATATCTATAGCCTTCAAAATCTTCAAACGGATCTCGTCATTCTTCAGTCCTTCAGTATCCCACTTCTTTCTTCAATATACTCTTCATCGTTACCAACATGGTTAACAGCTGGTCTGAACAAAATTAGATAAAATAAAGGAAAATCACTGTTATTGCTCATATTTCTTCTATGGGCATTAGCCTGTGGTCCAAGGCATAATTCTCTGCCTAATGGCCATGCATACTCAAATTTCAGCATTAATGGAAACACGGCCGTTTAATCCTGCATTCTACGAATTTCCACTTTTCCCTGCGTCTGCTAAGATGTGACACAATACCGAGTCATGGAAATACACTACTGAAGTTAGTTACTGAAAGTTATGTCCTAGGAATATTGCTGAAAAAGCTATGTAAAGTAGGGCTGTCATGTGAAAAGTGCTAGATTATATCTTTCAAAAACTTTCTACGCTCCTAGTGCATACAACAGTTGGAAAAAATATGGCAACACCGCAATAAATGCATACTCAACTGTAAATGCAGATACTAGCCAAGCCCGAGGGCTGCGCTGTTGTATTTGACCATCAACGGCATCACACTGCAAGTTTCAGCCATGGTCAGAACAGTGTTCTGTGTACTTGTGTATGCATTATGACGCAACTACACGAATTCGAAAGTAGGCAAACTGTTGGTGCTCGTATCGTGGATGCATCCCTAACCAAGGTAGCCGAGATGTTTGTTCTTTCATGAGGCACTGTGTTGAAGATTTATACCACATACAGGGAAAGCAGGAAAATATGATCCATTTAGTCACAATGAAGTCGAAAGACCCACCAGGTTAGCCGAGTGCACTAATGCGATGCTTCCTGGACTCGGGTAGGCACGCCGGCCCCGGATCGAATCCGTCCGGCGGCTTAATGAAGGAGGCCGGTGTGCTGGCCAGCCTGGATATGGTTTTTAGGCGGTTTTCCACATCCCACTAGATGAATACCGGGCTGGTCCCCACGCCCCGCCTCAGTTACACGGCTCGCAGACATCTGAACACATTCGCACTATTTGATGGATTACACTAGTCACAGACAGTTGGGGTACACTAATTCCGACCTGGGGGGTATGGGATGGCGGCAGGAAGGGCATCCGGCCACCCCTTCAATTAACCCTGCCAAATCCGTTTAACCTTGCCGACCCTGCGTCATTGCAGGAAACAGGCGCAAGCAAAAGAAAGAAAGTCACAATGCAGACGAAAGTGTGTGTCGAGTAATCGTGACAAAACAGTCATTAAAGAGGATTGTGACGAAAAAGAAGAGGACGATAGCTGCAAAAGTCACTGGAGAAATGAATGATACACTGGCGAATCCGGTCAGCACCAAAACAATACGAAGATAGCTCCACAAGCAGGGAACTGCAGTGTGAGCTGGAAGTCCAAAACCAGTCACCAGTGATGCAAATGACTGTAACAGGAAAATTTGGCGCCGAAATTATGAAACCTGGGCTATGGAGCAGTGGAAACTATCATTTGGCCGGATGAGTTTTGTTACACACTGTTTCCAACCTGTGTCTCAAGTATGCCAAAGCAAAGGTTCGGTGATGATGTGGGCAATCATATCTTCGTATTCCATGGCCCAATGATTACTCTGCAAGATCGCATTATGGCCAAGGATTACGTAATCAGGATGAGATTTTCACTCGACAGCAGAGTGTGCGCTGATATGAAACTTCCTGGCAGATTAAAACTGTGCACCAGACCGAGACTCGAATTCGGGACCTTTGCCTTTCGCAGGCAAGTGGTCTACCAACTGAGCTACCCAAGCATGACTCATGCCCCGTCCTCACAGCTTTACTTCTGTGAGTACCTCGTCTCCTACCTTCCAAACTTTACAGAAGTTCTCCTGCGAACCTTGCAGAACTAGCACTCCTGAAATAAAGGATATCAGCGCACACTCGGTGCAGAGTGAAAATCTCATTCTGGAAACATCCCCCAGGCTGAGGATAAGCCATGTCTCCGCTATATCCTTTCTTTCAGGAGTGCTAGTTCTGCAAGGTTCGCAGGAGAACTTCTGTAAAGTCTGGGAGTAGGAACCGAGGTACTGGCCGAAGTACAACTGTAAGGACGGGGCATGAGTCGTGCTTGGGTAGCTCAGTTGGCTGCCGGCACGGTAACTCAGCGTGTTCGGTCAGAGGATTAGCTGCCCTCTGTAATAAAAAAAACTGAGTTAATGGATCAACGACGAATTGAAACGGGTGTCTTGCAACGTCCGCGCCGACCAGATACAACGAACGAAAACGAGCAAAATGAGCTTAAAAAAAAAAAAATTACGCGCTAAAGGCAAAGGTCCTGAGTTCGAGTCCCGGTCCGGCACACAGTTTTAATCTGCCAGGAAGTTTCGATTACGTAATCATTTTGGCTGATCAAATCCATCTGAAGGTACAATGTGTGTTCCCCAATGGTAACGCTGTGTTCCGAGACAACAGGCCTCCTGTTCGCCAAGTTCGCATCATTTAGGACTGGTTTTGTGAGCACGATGATGAAGTGTCATATCTTCCCTGGCCACCACAGTCATCAGGTTTCGGTCTGCTTTGGAAATAAGAGAACGTAATCACTACCCATCTCTATCAACATTATCTGAACTCGCCACTATTTAACAGGAAGAATGGTATACGATTCCGTTGAAAAACCGTCCAAGACTGGTATTTATCCATTCCGAAACGACCAAAAACTGTTTTGAAGGCCAGCGATTTTCTTACACCGTATTAGGCACGGTAACGTGTTTTGTTTTTGATCTGTCATATTTGTCCACCTTCCATATGATGCATACCTACATTCTTTTCATCGGTATGTATTAATATTATGGGGAAACACAACCCCAACAAAAACATATTTTGATGCAGTTAAAGCTGTGAAAACTGTTTGTAGCTTAAAGACACTTGAATCAAATACATTATATTTCATTTCAGCTGAAAATGAGCCCGTCCAGCCTTTATGTTTCCTGCTGTTTTCAGATTAGAGCTGGGGAACTACGGCAAAATAAATCATCAATAACCGTAACACGAAAAACACCTGTAATATCCACATGTCTCACTCTAAGACAGTATTGTATCAGAAATATGTCCCACATAAAATAGCCAAATCATTCAATAACCCGAATATTCGTTTAAAACAGCAGCAAAATAAAACTACCTTCATAAATAAAGCTAAATCATATTGAATGGAACATTGATTTTGCTCAGTAAAATAATTATCGAACAATTATAAGAGACTGGAGTTCAAATCATTTCTAATTTGTACTGTATTAACTGTGTTGTTTATTACTTGTTAGTTGTAATGGTAATTTGTAAATTGAAATTGTTATTGCCTGTGTTTTACCTCTCTGTCTCTCTCTCTCTCTCTCTCTCTTCCGTATTTGACTTGTTCTACTCCGGGGTGCTGAAAAGTAATGTCTCCAAATTTTTTATTCTGTCCTCACTATCGGTTGAGGTACAACAAATCATGGGTATTAATCGGTCAACTTTCCCGCTTCGCTGCTGCAAGATGCAACCCTCGCCGCTAGAGGGCATGTAATACTGTAGTGTCCAACGTAACTCTGTCGGTGCATGAGAAACCTCAGAAAACTGAAAGCACGAATGCGAAGAGTTTGTCCACACATGAAGCACCTTCTCCTTCAGCATAACAATTCCAAACCCGACACGACCGCTGCGACACCTGTAACAATCCTACGCCTTGGGCTCACTGTCATCGGTCATTCTGCATACAGTCCTGCTTTGGGCCCATCCGATTTCCATCTGTTTCCAACGTTTAAAGAACACCTCCGAGGACTTCACTTTGATAGTGATGAAATGTCGCAAGCAGAGTTTGGGTTGTGGCTCCGTCAACGAAGTCAAATATTCTACGGTGACGGTATCAACAAATTGACTCGTTGGGAATAATGTGTTTGTCGCCATAGTGACTATATTGAGAAATAACTATACAGAGACGAAGAATAAAAACGTAGAATGTTAATGAAGTTTTTTGTCAGTTGGGTCTTCAGCATGAACTAAATCGAAATACAGCGTACAAGAAGTCAATTCCAGTAGCTGCAATGTAATATTTATTTGTTTGTATCTAAATATTTCTACACAAAAAGCTTGCCTGTTTCGGGTTACAGTGTCATTTTCAAGTGCATAGAAGAACTGAGGATATACAATCACACGAAACGTTTTCCGAATGACTTGCTCTGTGAACAAACTTACCTGAAACACAATCTCTACTTGGAAAATTTTATTGAAATTTTTGACTACGAGAAAGGATAAACATATGAAATCACAGATAACAAATATACTAAAATATTTTAACCGTATAAAATCTATACGACAAACACACTATCCGTGACTCCCAAAGATAAAAAAATCTGTAAACATATAGCATCAATGGATCCCAACTGTCAAATAGGTATCAAACAATTATTATCATGAAGAATGTCGTATTATAACAGCTACGTGATTATAATCATATTTCGTAACGGAGATCTTACGACTGGCCCTTGGATGCCATATGATCGTCAACTCCGCCTAGACGTAAGTAGAACTGTAATCTACAAAAATGCGTCATTGATCATAAGTACGATGCAAATAAAGTTCATTATTCCGAAAACGCACATGTTCACTTGAAAATGGCATTGTAAGCCGAAACACGCAAGCTTGTTGAGCAGAAATATCAAGATACAAGCAAATAAATATTACATTGCAGGTATTAGAATTGACTCCTTGTTAATCAAGTTTGTTTTATTTGAAAAGTTTTATGAGTTTTCACATAAAAGTTCGGAGACATTACTTTTCAGCAGGTCCACGTATATCGAGTGTAATAAATTATGTAAGGGATTAAAATGGGCCAATAAATGATAACGGCACTTATAGTAGCGAACGAAATGTGCATATCCCCTCATACACTGCTGGGCCTTAAAACCGCAACACCGCAAAGATTACATGATTAAATTTGTGAGTGCCAGCAACAATGTCTCTAACACAACTGGGCACCGAGTCGAACTGAGCTTGGATGGCAGATACGGGAATGTCTCTCCATACAGCTTCAACTCTCAGAGGTCATCAATCATAGTTGCTGACGACTTGTGGTGTGGCAGTACTTTGGTAGCCCATAACAAGAAGTTCTCAACAGTCGAACACCCCCTGTATCGAGTTAGGTCAGGGCAGCAAGGGCAACATACACTCTTGTCTTATATTGTTGAATGGTAACGTCACAAAGGTCTCAAAAATAGCTGACAACCAGAGATGTAACGTAAGAAATGAAAAAGGCCGCTGTCCAAATTACCAGCTGTGTGTTACGCATCCAATGGCATCCCAAACCATCTTGCCAGATGCTCGAGTTTTATGGCAATGACAAATGCAATCTGGCAACGTCTGTTTTCTTCAGAGCCTCCAGTTTGGTATACGTCCCTCGTGATGGCGTGTGTAGGACATTTACTCGTCCATAAAGACAAATTTGTGTGATTTCTGTATCCGGTGTTATGGTTGGGCGCACCACTGTTGGATTTAATAATTATAATTAATAAAATATTCTGGACTATTGTGCTGTGGTCGAATGGATGTCATATTACAACCCAACGCCTCGTTCCCTTTTGCAGAGGACATTTTTAATGGCGATCGTAGTTTCTTTGTGTGTCAGATTCATACCATGGTCCGCTACTGACAGCAACAAAATTCTGTTTACGCGTGCTTCCGCGAACTGGTGTGACATGACATACTTTGAATCGGTGCCCACGAGAAATGCAGGTCCCCCAACGAGCTTGTGATGTCACACCAGCCACACTGCCCACCATACACTGATGTGACAAACATCGTCGGGCAGCGATATGCACATATACAGATGATGGTAATACAGCGTACACATCGTGTAAAATGGCAGTGCATTGGAGGAGCTGTCATTTCTACTCAGGCGATTCACGTGAGAAGGTTTCCGGCGTGATTTTGGCCGCACGATGGGAATTAACAGACTTTGAAGGCGGAATGGATTTGGAGCTAGACACAGTTCAGTTTCGGAAATCGTTAGGGAATTCACTATTCCGCGATCCATAGTGTCAGGAGTGTGCCGAGAGTACCACATTTCAGGCATTACCACTCACCACGGACAATGCAGTGGCCGACGGCCTTCACTTAACGACCGAGAGCAGCGGCGTTTGAGTAGAGTTGTCAGTGCTAACACATAAGCAACACCGCGTGAAATAACCGCAGACGTCAATGTGGGACGGACGATGAACGTATCCATCAGGACAGTGCAGCGAAATTTGACGTTAATGAGCTGTGGCAATGGACGACTGACGCGAGTGCCTTTGTTAACAGCACGACAGCCTCTCCTGACCATATCGATTAGACCGTAGACGACTGGAAAACGGTGGCTGGTCTGATGAGTCCCGATTTCAGTTGGCAGGACCTGCTGGTAGGGTGCGAGTGTGGCGCAGACCCCACGTAGTCATGGACACAAGTTGTCAACAAGTTGTCAACAAGGCATTGCGCAAGCTGTTGGTGGATCCATTACAGTGTGGGCTGTGTTTACCTGGAATTGACTAGGTCCTGTGGATGTTCAGCTTCTTGGAGACCATTTGCAGCTATTCATTGACGTCTTGTTTCCAAACAACGGTGGAAATTTTACGGATGACAGTGCGTCACTGGGCCAAAATTGTTCGCGACTGGTTTAAAGTACATTGCCGTCCAAGGTGGCCGAGCGGTTCTAGGTGCTAAGTCTGGAACCGCGCACCCGCTACGGCCGCAGGTTCGAATCCTGCCTCGGGCATGGATGTGTGTGATGTCCTTAGGTTAGTTAGGTTTAAGTAGTTCTAAGTTCTAGGGGACTGATGACCTCAGAAGTTAAGTCCCATAGTGCTCAGAGCCATTTGAACCATTTTTAAAGTACATTGTTGAGAATTCGAGAGAATGATTTGGGTACATAATCGAGAGGTCAGTTCGTGGACAAAATCCTGCACTGCCAAAATTTCCGTAGCTATGGACGGCTATAGAGGCAACATGTCTAATTATTTCTGCAGGGTACTTCCAGCGACTTGTTGAGTCCATGCCATGTCTAGCTGATGCACTAAGCCGGGCACAATTCGTCCGACACGACATTAGGAGGTATCCCATGACTTTTGCCACCTCACTGTACATCACGGTTGCTCAGCTCCATGCAGTGCTTGTGAGAAATCAATATGTCAATGAAAAGGTACCTACCAACGGACTTAACTTTGTCGTGTGTTATAGAGAGCTTGTATGTATTTAAACATGCAGTTAAGAAAATTATTAAACTCGTCTGAAATAGTAATTCGCTCCCCGCCAGAGACAGCCGCTGGCACACATAAGATATGTGGTGTCACGTGCTGTGACCACCCACTGCAAGGTGCTGTTGGCCCCGCTTTGAACATCCGAGAGCAGTTGGCCGTTGTCGGTTGCTGTCACCCAAATGTGGAAGACTAGTACACATCTTACTCAGCATCGGGATCCGCATCTCATTCAGTTTCACGCCCTTCTCCTTCCTACTGAAATTTCTGGGGCATTTAACAATCTCTGTGGCCTCTCTGTGTAGCCTTTCACGCAAAAAAAGGAATTTTGCTGCAGTCAGTAGCGAGCCAGTGGGTGAATCGGATACTCGAAGAAGCTCCGATTCCCCTTGAAACTGTCCTCCGCAGACGGGGACGAAATGTTGGTTTTCAATGTGATATCCATTAGACCATGGCATAATAGCCCGTATATTTTATTAACTGTGACATTTCCGTTCGTGAAACCTTACATTTTACAATTAGCACAAGATGTTGGCACACATATCTCTCCTATCGCGTCAGTGGAAGCTGCACTTATGGTCGTCATGCTGATGTCCTTTGTGGTCCAGACGTCGTAGTCCTATCCGTGAGGATACGTGGCCTGTTGCCAACAAGCCCATTTCTTGACTCGAGGTATGTGACTTGCCTGTAAGATCCCGCACGTGTGAACGAACAATATGTTTGATCCTCAGGCGCTATTTGTGTGGGGCTGTTCAGATCCTGAACCCATCGATCTCAGCTTGCTGAGATCTCGACGAACGCGAGCAAAAATATCGCGCAACTATAAGCAGCAGAGGCCCCAGTCGATTTCTGACATGTACGGTGTTGCAGTGCCTGCATTATTCTGAATTACGATGCAGTGTTCTTTCTGACATGTATGCGTGTCTCTGCAATATCGTATTTACCCGCTGACACCGGAGAAGCGACTTTTAAGTAGAATATCTCGCCTGGACGGGGATATACATAATGTACGTACCTGTACAGGTTTTAGATACATGGTTGACGACATATGGTAGATTGGGTCTGGCGGTGACTCGTGCTCGGATAGCAAAATGGTAAGGTAGCACCCGTGATAAGAGGGAAATCCAGAATGCAGGTTTGTGTCCTGGTGTGGCACAAATTTTCATTGTCGTCATTCCATTCTGCAACTCATGGTAGTCCATACTCGCAACTGCGAATACATTTAATATACTTCATGTAATTCTGACATGGACCGCCCGGTTAGCCGTGCTGGAAATGCAAGGCTTTCTGGATTGGGAAGGAGCGCCTGGTCCTCAGCACGAATCCGCCCGGCGGACTTGTGTCGAGATCGGGTGAGCCAGGTAGTCTGTGGATGGTTTTTAGGCGGTTTTCCATCTGCCACAGCGAATGCGGGCTGGTTCCCCTTGATCCGCCTCAGCTACACTATGTCGGCGATTGCTGCGCAGACAAGTTCTCCACGTACGCTTACACCACCATTTATTCTACCACGCAAACATAGGGGTTACACTCTTTTCGTGTGAGACGTTCCCTGGGGGGGTCCACCGGGGGCCAAACCGAACAATAACCCAGAAAGAGTGGTTTGGTGTGAGACGGCGGAGGGGTGAAGTGGACTGCGGTCGTCGTCGTGGGGTTGTGGACCACTGCGGCTGTGGCGGGGACGGAGCCTCTCCGTCGTTTCTAGGCCCCTGGTTAACATACAATGCAATACAATACAATTCTGACATGTGTTGGTAAACGTTTCTTCTTCTTACAAGAGGCATGAAACGATCTTCTCATAAACAAACAACGTTAAAACGCGGGGTTTTTGATTGAGAAAACCAGCTGCGTAATTTTTCCTAACTCACAGAATGCGTTGCTTGTACCCATGTTGTATGGTTGCAGTGAAATGTTAATCATCTGTGTACCAAAGAATTCAGCACACCTCTCGCCAATTTGCTGTTTGTTGCAGTCTACCTTCATGGTTTCGCAATTTTAGTGGCCAACAATGTACTGGGTGATCAAGAAGTCAGTATAAATTTGAAAACTGAATAAACCACGGAATAATGTAGATATAGAGGTACAAATTGACACACATGCTTGGAATGACATGGGGTTTTATTAGAACCAAAAACAAAATACAAATGTTCAAAAAATGTCCGACAGATGGCGCTTCATCTGATCAGAATAGCAATAATTAGCATAACAAAGTAAGACAAAGCGAAGATGATGTTCTTTACAGGAAATTCTCTATATGTCCACGATCATTCGTTAACAATAGCTGTAGTCGAGGAATAATGTTGTGAACAGCACTGTAAAGCATGTCCGGAGTTATGGTGAGGCATTGGCGTCGGATGTTGTCTTTCAGCATCCCTAGAGATGTCAGTCGATCACGATACACTTGCGACTTCAGGTAACCCCAAAGCCAATAATCGCACGGACTGAGGTCTGGGGACCTGGGAGGCCAAGCATGACGAAAGTAGCGGCTGAGCACACGATCATCACCAAACGACGCGCGCAATGGATCTTTCACGCGTCTAGCAATATGGGGTGGAGCGCCATCCTGCATAAACATCGTACGTTCCAGCAGGTGTTTATCAGCCAGGCTGGGGATGATGCGATTCCGTAACATATCGGCGTACCTCTCACTCGTCACAGTAGCAGTTTTGCTGTCCAGCGCCAACTGTCGGACATTTTGTGAACTTTTTTTTGTTCTAATAAAATCCCATGTCATTCCAAGCATATGTGTCAATTTTTACCTCTCTATCTACATTATTCCGTAGTTTATTAAGTCTTCAAATTTATACTGATTTTTGATCACCCTGTATATCTACCTCGTCAGTCCAAGACCCGTACCATACAGCACGATCAACACAGTGCAGAAGTTGCACGTCACATGTAGTCGTACTGACGAGACTCGTCGGTGTTGCACGCTGAGTAGATAAAGACTGTAGGCTCACCAGTTGGCTGGATCATCCGGATTGGCCATGTAGCGCTGGAAATGGCTGTAGGCTGCCTCGGTACACGCAGGCTGATTTGCAGAGCAGGCGAGGGATGATACGATGCCGCGAAGGACGCGCGTGACGTGAGAATCACCAGGCTGTGCCACATAGCCCAAAGTGCTCGTCACGCTCGCAACCACCTCCTGCACCAAGGTCTGTGAAAATAGAATTTTACCATCAGGAAGAGCAACCTCTTGCAAGGCAGCATAATGAGACACTGTACATTATCCTGACAGTGGACTATGAGGAGCAACTGAATTAGAAATATCTATCCTTTGGCATTCACCTTCGTTCTGACGACAGAGGCAACATTTCATCGCAAGGGCTCTGCGAGACACCGAATGTGAAGGGGAGCCATATTGATCCTTGACCCTGTAAGAGCTGTCCACATTGGATGCAGGTCGATCAGGATTAGGTCCAAGGGGTGTATATTTCGCACAATGGCGTCTCAGACTAGCGCTATAAGGGAAGCCTGGAGTGCCCCACAGGCTCAATTTCCATGTACTTGAATGCTTCTCAAACAATCCTTACTCAGTTTCGGATCGATGGCATGATACATTCTTTCGCTGAAGGTACAAGTTGTAACACTCAACGCTAGTGCTGTCTGCTCTAACTAAAATGAGCAAACCCCATCCCCTCCCTCCCACTCCTGATAACTTCCTCTTCTGACTGTGACGCAGATCAGCATCCTCTCATACGTGGAGGCGTAAATAGCCTTGAACTCTAGCTTAATCCCTGTGATTAAAATCAAGCTACTAATGGAAATGAAGAATACGTGTGGCAGTTACAAAGCTAAGCAGATAAAAGTCACAGACAAGACTCAACAGGTACAGCATCTACACATATAATAAAATTGAATGCATGTATGCGCATATATATGTTCCATATCTTCTCCTACATCACTCGACCGATTTCAGCCGAACTTAGCACACATATCACTTGCTTGCTGGACCTACCTATCAAACGGTTGAGGATGAAAAAGAAGTGTATCCCCCAACGCGCGATTACCCAGACTTCATTCATCCAGTATTTGAGAATGAGAGCTCTTAATGATTTTACGCATAATTTCAAACTGTAATGCAAATTTTTCTCACTGAAAATCCCCACAAAACGACGAAAAGGAAAAACTTTATCGCTTACTATATTGTCGCTGTTCATGCAGTAAAGTTATCGCAATAAGGCATGATGTTTTAATTTATTCTTTGCTACTAACTGTATTCGCGACACTCTTGGCAAACAGTATGAACATATACCATGTATGCTACTAACTCTATTCGAAAGACAAAAAAAAAAAAAAAAAAGATTGAAATGGCTCTGAGCACTATGGGACTTAACATGTGAGGTCATCAGTCCCCTAGAACTTAGAACTACTTAAACCTAACTGACCTAAGGACATCACACACCCATGCCCGAGGCAGGATTCGAACCTGCGACCGTAGCGGTCGTGCGGTTCCAGACTGTAGCGCCTTTAACCGCCTTTTTTATTTTTTTTAAAAAAACCTTTATTAAAAAAACAATGTATTCCAAATACATACTAAGTTATACATACATGAAGTTATTTAAACAAAACGGTTTGATCATTTCAGTTACGCTGATGTTAAGGAAAGACAACAGAAGATTGCGTTACTGACTAAATTACCAGAAAGAATGAAATTAAACATCAAGAAAAAAAAATTTTTAAAGACATTCAAACTTCAATCTGAAGAAGTAAAATCTGCACTTTGAATCATGAGCTGCAATCTTTACAGAAGCATAATTAGTTCTTTATGATGGATATCAGCAATTTGGTGGGATAATTTTAAATATAAAGCAGTTTAATAATCACATTAGACAATTTCTGAAATACTTGAGAATGGCGGAAAGGAGATATATAATAAAATTGACTAGCCTTCCAACTGCACTTTCTGGACATTAATTGAATCTATGTATCTGAAGTGGTCAGATCTATATAATCAGTCTTTCACTGCAAAAATGAACAGGGCAATGTGCCAGCCATTGAATATTACATTTATCAGATAGAATCTTATGATTTTACCAATCGATAAGGACATTTCTATGAAAACTGTCTATTTACAAATTTCTAGTATAAGCCAATAATGCACCTTTAATGTTTTGTGTTTGGCACTATTAGACACACAGTCTCAATGTCACATAAGTTCTGTACATTAGCTTATAAATTTCAAAAAACTACTCTCTGAAGTAGAAAAAGCACACATCATAAATATACTGTAAAATCTTAAATAGTATCCTTAAGGTAACTACAATACATCACTGTCAACACAGTCTTCTTTTTTATATTAACCAATGCCCATTCTTTCAAATACAATTTTTAGCATATTACCGAACTTTTTCTTGTGATTCGAATAGCTTCTAATTTTGTGGAACTCACACAGCATGTGTACCTTGAATTCTATGATGCTATCGGATCCTAATTTGTTAAGGACGTAGTTAACAAAATTTCCCAGCAACCAGTACACAGCGTTATTTTTTGCTTCTGGGAAATAGCGTGCTTCAGGCCTGTGTATCAATGACAGCGATATATACTCAGGGGATATTCTTGTAATCAGAGCTATTTGCTCCTGGACCCACTTCCAACTATTCATGTGACCACTGCAAGTATATCTATGAATTACTGTGTCAACTAGATGGCATTGTTGACATAAATTTGTTTCACAGAGTCCGATTGCGTACAGTCTTTCATTGGTGCTAACTATGTTGTTAACTGTCTTGTACCATGGCGTTTTTATATTAGACGTGAGCACATTAGAACTAATGTTTTTCCAAATCTCAGTCCACTCAATGTTTGGAAACTGTCGTTCTATTTTGTTTCTTCCTTCGCTTTTCTTTCGTTCCCGCATTATGGCTCTCGATGTTAAGTGTCGGGACTGCCTGAGTTCGACACTGACATAACTAAACTCAACATAGAAAATCCTCACGTGCTGTAAGCGACTGTTGATATTCTGCACGTCAATCGGGGGAAGCAGGCTTGGAGGTTTAATGATCTCGAAAAGTTGGCTGGTTATGCTTTCTCGCGAGTCTCTTATTAAATTAACTTGCCTTTTGATAAAAAGAGCAGAGGCTTTATCCATTATATCAGTTAATCCTAGTCTACCATTTTTAGGATCTAAAGTGGCTACTTTAGCAGGTACTCTGACACTTCACCTCTCCACAAAAGTTTGTGATTTTGGACATTATTCTCCTCGCTATCATTCTCGGTATTGGAAACAGCTGGGCAGTATAATAAGCCTTAGCAAGGATGCATGAGTTGATATACTGTGTTCTTTGAACTTGGTTCACATATCGAGTTAAATTCTCTAAAATGGCTCCTTGCACTTTATCTGCTGCAACTTTCCAATTTAAAGCCGTCATTTTCATAGGGCATGCTGTCAGGGTGATCCCAAGTGTTTTATGTTGTCGGACTAATTTTGCCCACTCGACGTTGATATTATCAAAACCTCTGAGATTTAACATCTTACTTTTTTCCGTTTGCATTGGCTCCAGATGCTCTACAGTACGAATCAATCACTGTTGCTAGCGTGGTTACCTCGTCATTATCCCTTATAATGACCCCTATATCGTGAGCATAGGCTCTTATAACTGTTTTATTTCCTGATAATGTTAAGCCTTTTAATGTAGCATGGACATGTCTGAGGAAAGGTTCCAGCGAAATGGCGAAGAGCGACATGGACAGAGGACTTCCTTGAGGAACGCCTCGTTGTATTTGCATCGGCCTGGATTGTTGACAATTCACCGCTATTTTAGCATTTATTCCAGTTGCTATGTTCTTAATCAACTGTATGACCCTATCGTTGAAACCTGTTTTCTTCAATGTCTGTAGAAGATATTCATGGTTTACTACATCGA
The DNA here is from genome assembly GCF_021461385.2 of Schistocerca piceifrons. Classification (NCBI taxonomy): domain Eukaryota; kingdom Metazoa; phylum Arthropoda; class Insecta; order Orthoptera; family Acrididae; genus Schistocerca; species Schistocerca piceifrons. Next base: position 350,374,083 of record NC_060140.1, read on the forward strand.
ACGCTTTATAAAAATCTAAAAGCAATAAAGCACACTTTATGTTTGTTACAGAAGTTATTGCAATGATATCTCTGAATTCCGCTAGATTCTGAAAAATGGTTCTGCCTTGCGCACAGTTCTGATGTTGACTAATAATTTTATCTGTAAGGCATGAAATTCTCTTGTTTATTATTCTAGCTATTAATTTATAATCAGAATTCAGCAGTGAAATTGGACGAAAATTATTTAAATCTTTGTTTCCATTATTTTTTGGCACCAGAACAATTTTACTCTCCTTAAACTCAGCCGGAATCATTTTACCCTGAATAACCTCATTTACAATGTCCGTGATTTTCTCACCTACTATTGGCCAGTAGCGGGTGTAAAACTCTGCTGGCAGACCATCCGGTCCTGGGGATTTTTTTGGTGGTGAGGCGCACAGAGTCTCATACACGTCTTCTTCACTGACAACCTCGAGAAAATTTTCGTTGTCATCTTCTGTCAGCTGTGGGGCTCGGATGTCAAGGAATTCTTCCAAGAAAGCATCACTACTTTGATGTACAGAATATAGCTCGCAATAATAGCGATAAATCTCGTCCATGATATCCTGCTGGGTTCTGAGAATCGTACCGTGTTTTGTCCGAATTTCTTGAATAAAAGTCCTTCTCCCGTTTTTCGTATGCTTCACTAAATGATATAGGGAAGTAGTTTCATCTTCTGACACCGAATTTGCCTTCGATTTTATTTTGAATCCTTCCATTTGACTTCTCTTGATATTAAGTAACTTGGCTTTGACTTTCTTGATGTCTGCTATCCGAAGTGTGGAACCTGCTGAGACTTGATCATATAGATCTCTCAAAACGGAATAGTAATACTCTATAGTGCATTTCATTTCCCTTGCGCTCTGGGCACTGTATTGAATAAGAACTTTCCTCAACTTCGGCTTTGCCATTTTAACCCACCAGTCAATAGCAGTGGCATATCTACTACGGGCTCGCAGGCATATTGCCCATGTTTCTTTAATCAGATCTTCTAAATCATGATTTACTAACAAGGAAGTGTTCAAATTCCCCGATTCTTGAATCGGCGAACCGGCTGTCTTGTTAGATTTACGCAAGCTAAGACACTTGAATGGTCTGAAAAGTACGTAGGAATGGTTTCTACTTTTGTCACGGAAGTTACAAGATTTTTAGAAATATATAGTCTATCAATTGCTACGTGATGTTGCCGTGACATAAGTGAACTCAACAGTGGAAGTGTATTTGATTTCCCATGTATCCTTTAATTCTAAACCAGTAACTAATTGTTTTAGTTCACTTGAGAAATTAAAATTAGGTAACTGATCTTTTTGATTTAAAACACAATTAAAATCACCTCCAAGTAATAACTGTCTTGGCGATTTCCTTAACAAGTATATCAAGTAATCTTTGAAGAAACGTGCCCTGTCAGTTCGATGAGAACTTCCTGAAGGGGCGTACAAGTTGATGATAGTCACATCATAGATATTCAGTCCTATTCCCCTTCCGGACTCCAGTCGTTCCACCTCGCTTACTGTAATCCCTTCCCTCACCAAAATAGCTGTACCAACACTTGTTTCGGGAGACACATTTATGTAAGTGACAAAACCGGGATATTACCAAATTCGAAATTAGAACTTCTTGTAACAGGGCAATATCAGTCGCGGATTCGTACAAAAATTCCTTAAGGGCCGATAATTTCAAACCGGTCGTGATTTTATTTATGTTTATAGTGGTGACAGAATAAGACTGCGTCATTGTGCTGTCACTATGTAGTTGTTTTCATGAACTAATTTAGTTTACTTTGGTTCAGGGTTCAGTTAAGCTGTAACAGTTTTCTCGGAAGGCTGAACGTGGAATAACACTTCAATCAGTTTATTAGTTACTGTCTCGTTTTTTTCTACTTCTGATGTTTTCTCTTGTACCGCAAGCAGACTGATTTCCTGGTAAACTTTCTGATTTTTCCTCCAGTGATTCGTGTACGACCGTTTCGGACTGAACATTCTTTGGGCTTGGGTCGCCCCTACCGGATTTTCCCTTCCCTTGGTTACGAGCTACATTCTCATTTGGTTGCGTCGGTATTTTACTTCGCGGCTTATCTGGAGCAGCAGCAGCAGACGCTTTAGCAATTTCGGTTGCCGGCGCCTGCCCTGAGGTGTTGACCGTGATTTCAGTTTGGCCACCACTTCCCCGTTCTTTATTAATTTCACTCACTTTCTGATCGAGGGAAACAAATGGAGACTGCAGTTTTGCAACCTCTCCCTAAATTTGTTTATTAACAGATAGATTCTGATCTTTGCAATCGGCTACTGCACCTGTTGTTTCTTGCAAATTAATGCTGCTTAGACCCCCTTCATTTTCTGGTACCGTATGTGTATTATCTTTCTGTTCATTAGTTTCCATTCGCTTTTTGCCTTCAGGTTCCTCTGCCTTCTCATCGCACTGTTTTTGCTTGCGAAGTGAGGGAGTGGGACAAGACAGCTCGTCCTCTGAACAACTATCAGATATCTCCAGAGGTCGTTTTTTCGGTTGCGTTTCAGTTTCACGAGTAGTGGCAACAGGGTTTCCATTTGTTGTTAACGGGGGAAATTGACTGTTATCGTGAAGGGAGACATCAGCTTGGCCCGCTGCGTTAACATCCTCAATCAGTTTTTCCGGGCTATTCTTTGGTAACAGATCATTTAAGGTAAGGTTCTGACGCTGTATCAAATTACTTTTAAGAACAACAGTTCGCCACTGACATTCCTGTCTGAAGTGGCCGGTTTTGTTACATATATGACATGTAGGTTCCTGACCTGTATGAACAATTTGTGCCTTATACTCACAAATAGTTATGTGAGACGGAATATTCGTCTTAACGTCCATCTCTACAAAGCCGACCCCGTTAAAACACTGCAGTTTAAAGCGAGGCGACCATCTTTCATTTGCAATTGATTTAACGTCTCCGTAGTTTGAAAGAGCTTCCTTAATCTTATCATTTTCAATTTCAATGGGAAGATTCAAGACACGAACGGTTTTGTAATGATGTCCGCTCTATAGATGGAAACCTCACTTTTATAACCATTTCTATGCACAAAATCTACTTCATAGTCCCACTTTCGTAACACTTTATCAACAGTCGAAGCACTGATTAAGTTGACAAAAACACAGTATTTTTCCTGATCCAGTTGCCAGGTATGAACGGTTTCAGAATTTAGACGAATTACCTGTGTAATCCAGTCATCTATTTCCAGGGATGTCGGCTGAACAGGACGGGATTCCTTGTCAAAAGCAAATACCAGAGTATTCTTCCTGAGGTTTGTAGCCATGGTTAATCCAGCGAAGCAATTTCGCTTAAACAACCGAAATTCCAAGTAGCAGCAGCAAGACCGGAAAGAGCGATCAGATCACAAGGAACAGGAACGGACACGGAGATTAACGGACGAACGGCTCTCGGCCACTCCGACCGGCCCATTCGAAAGACATTTTGGAGACAGTTTCACATATGCAGTTAAAATGTCGCTACAAAATTATATCATTTGTGACACACAGTTTAGGAATATGACGTCATTAAACTCTGAGATGCGCGAAAAATTGCCGCGTAATGCACGACCTTTAAATTTATTACTTCTTTGCTGCTAACCCTATCTGCAATACATTACGCAGGCAGCGTCCACATACGCCAGTGAATGTATGTCAAAATCATATCATAATATCAATGTACGACACATACTTCAGGAGAAATGACGTTTTTAGCGTTAAGCACTTTGAGAACGAAACTGCAGGGCAATATTCACTAGCGGTACAGGTGAAATATGCGTTACAAATATGTGTGAAGTACGAGGGCTGTTCAATAAAGAATGATCATAATTTTTTGTGGTTATAATTTCTCGCGTTAAAATTTAATCTTACGATTTTCAGTTAGCTTAATGTGCAACAAATACGCCGTAGTAATTCCATTGTTGGGACTCCTGTCTCCCGCCTGTGAGAGGCAGGCAAGGTCAGACACGTTCAGTATCGCCTACCGTTGCAATGAAGGTAACACGCGAGGAACAATTCGCGGCTTTGAAATTCTGCTTTCGTCTCAACAAATCGTTAGCTGAGGCCTATACAATGTTACAGGAGGCCAAAGGAGAGTCTGTTCTTCCCTACAGCACAGCTCAAAGGTGGTTTAAAATGTTTAAAGAGGGGAGACAATCAGTTTAAAAGGAAGTTACTGGTCTTACGGAAGAAAACCTCAACACTGCTGCTGTCATTGTGAGAGAGGATCGACGAATTACTTAAGATCACTTTCTGAAATACTGAACATGTCATTGGGTGCCATCCACACGTTGGTGACAGAAAAATTACACATGACACATGGTTGCCCGCGATGGGATCCAAGATTGTTGATTCCCGAACAAAAGTACATTCGCGTGCAGGTCTGCATGTAGTTAAAGTTGATGTTAGAGGAAGATCCGGAGTTTCTTTCAAATGTAATCACTGCTGAGGAAACCTGGCTACATAATTTCGATCACCAACCCCCAAAAAAGCAAAAGTGATTACTTCTGTTGGGAAAGTTATGGTCATCTCGTTCTTTGATATTCGTGGGATGGTTTATCAGCATGTTGTACCTGCACACACATCAGTAACTGGACAATACTACAGGGATGTCCTGAAAACATTGCAAGTCCATATCAGGTACAAGAGGCCACATTTCCGTGAAGCAGGCTGAATGCTGCACCACAATCATGCGTGGCCGCATATTGACAATTTTTTGCTGAATCTCTTGCAAAAATCAACGTGAAGTGCATTCCTCACCCTCCATAAGGTCCGGATTTAGCCCCATGTGACTTTTTTCTATTCCCTAATATGAAGAAACGCCTTCTTGGGAGGCATTATCAATCATCAGAAGCAGTGGTGAAGGCTGCGGAGACGATTTTGAAGGCCCTCACAAAAAATGTTTTCCAGCTTGTGTATGAAGACTGGCAGGAACGCTGGGACAAGTGCATCGCATTCGCGGGAGACCACTTTGAGAAGGATCATAAAAATTCTGAGGATGAGTAAAGATACGTTGTCAAAAAAAATTATGATAATTCTTTATTGAACAGCCCTCGTATGTTAAATATGTGTGACATGTGTATATGCGGGCAAAGCGACGGATAAAAAACTCCTGAACTCCTAAATAGATTTCAGACAAACATGATACACATATTATTTACTATCTGGAATGAAATACTGTGGAAGTAAGAACCAACAACCTCCTACTGGGGCAGTGGTGAATACAGAAAAACCTCAAGGTGGGGGCGCTAAACGTATCTTGAGCTACCTTTACTTTTACCCTAATAATAACAATATTTTTATACAGAAATTACTATAAATTACTATTATTAATACTTCACAGTCAACTGATCACTCTCACTCTTGTCTAATCTCCACACTTGCACTTGCTACAAATAGGACAATTTACCTCTACATTCTTCAGTCTTAATATTTCTGCTTCTGAACGTAAACTAACTTCCTATTCGTCGAATAGTTCGTATTTATAACGCTATGTATCTAAGGTTCTCTGCACAAGAAAATAGTAGAATATTTGCGACTTTTCTCGAACAAATACCAGACAGAATAACGTAATGAGATCACTAGAATGGCTGCGACTTCTTTCGCAGGTATGTGTTAGCTCTCTATGTGCCAAAGATAAACGTATAAAATATGATGATGACGCGCGTGATACATAGGAAAATACAACTACTCGGTTCAGTCGAGTCGACCGACGAAAGATACGAACGAATAGAGTGCGGGCTGACTGGCGGGAGCGGGAGGGCGGCAACGTGGGCGGCCCCGCAAAGGGGCGGCGCGCGCCTCCCACATGGATCCGCCACTGTACTGGGGTGGGGTTGATAATGTGGAGAGAGAACAGGGGAGGAGGAGATGGAAAGAGGAAGGAGGAGATGGACACATATTTGATGGAGGAGGAGATGGACAGATGGGAAAGGATCAGATGGGTAGAGGGGGGAGGAACAGATGGACAGAAAAAGTGGGGAGGAGCAAATACAGATGGATAGAGAGAGGATGGAATAGCAGATGAATAGAGAGAGGGGCGGAAGAGATGGACAAAGACTTGGGAGTGGATGAGGTAGATAGAGAGAGGGGGAAAAGGGGATGGACATAGAGAAGGCAAAGGAGACAGACGGAGAGAGAAGGAAGGAGGAGATAGACTAATAGAATTGGAGTAAATACATGATCAGACAATGCCAGAGTATTAAATAAAAGCCAAAGATACAAAATTAATTGATTTGATAGCAAAGAAACAAGTGGCAAAGTGTGCATAAACTTTCTTGCTTTTGCTTGTGACTTTTTCCCGCAGTGACGCAGGGTTGGCATGGTTAATCGGATTTGGCAAGGTTAATTTAAGGGGTGGCCGGATGCCCTTCCTGCCGCCAGCCCGTACCCCCCGGGACGAAATTAGTGTACCCCAACTGTCTGTGTCTAGTGGAATCTGTGGAATAGTGCGAATGTGTTCAGATATCTGCGAGCCGTATAACTGAGGCGGGACATAGGGACCAGCCTTGTATTCACCTAGTGGGATGTGGAAAACCGCCTAAAAACCACATCCAGGCTGTCAGGCACACCGGCCTCAATCGTTAAGCCGCCGCACAGTGGGTCAGAATCCCAAAAAGCTGGTCAAAATATAAGTAGTTGTTCAATTTGTACCAAACTTAGTACGTAAGGGTTTACGGAGTTTCTGATTAAGAATATGATGTCAAAAAGTGAAAAAAAACAAAATGGCGGACCCAAGATGGCAGGCTCTATGTACACTACTATCATTTTTTACGTATAAAAGTAATTTTTAGGGAATTATCGAGGTTACTGATGATGACAGAGTTCAAAAAATTTAAAAATGGTGGATCCAAGATGGCGGTCAAAATCTATGTCTTTTTATTTATTTTTAATTATATATTTTTATTCATATAAAAGTCATTATTTAGGGGTTATTGTAGTTAATGCTTAAAAAATAAACCAAAAAAGTGGAAAACTCGAAGAAAGGACCAAATATAGGTTACAAGATGGTGTAAAATATTACAAAAAAATATTTCATTTTAATTACAATTATTTATTTTGTAAATTTTTTATAACTTAATTTACAAGTTTTCATTTTCTTATTCTTTTTCATCTTCTGCTTCAACTGAATCGTCATCATCCTCAAACACTGTTTCCTCATTACCTGCATCTGCATCTGAATCTTCATAGTCTTCCGCCACAGGAACTAAGAGGGCAACGGCTTCTGGCGACAAACTCTTCAGTTTCTTCGGCGAAGATTTGCGTAAGGAAGAAACGTAGGGGTCTGTCGTTGCCAACAATCTCCTGAACACGTCTTGCATAGTCTTAACTCTTGAAAACTTTCGAGAAAAACTCAGTCGATATTGCTTTATCAACTTATTGGTTGATTCCTGAGCATCCTCCGATAGTTGACCGATGGGTAAAATGGCCGAAGAAATAATGTCTGGACCGTGAATCAACAATCTATGGACTGCTGTTGGCATGTTGTACCAGGGGTATTCTTTCACGTAGTTCCTGGCAGTTGCTAAGGCGTATGCTCGAAACTTTTCAACGTCGATCTGACGTCCGCTCGAAATCGTCTGCAAAATTATATGGAAACGGTGGATTAGTTCTTCGGAAACTCCAGTTATCAGCGCTAGTGTTGGAGTGTTTTCAAAAAAACGTCGAGCGGTGTTTCCGTCATTCATACTGCCAAACCCTTGTTTCGGCATGTCAATTACAATTCCAAGCTGCTCTTTGAAAGCTTTTTGAATGTTGGCTTTCAGTATTGCTTTTTCCTCTTTATCTTCTGCTTCACGTGCCTGTCACTTTTTTGTTTTCATTTGGTATGCCAAATGAATACAACATTCAAAACATCGAATCCAGGCGTGAAGAGTTGATAGACCGTACTGCAGATAATCGGCGGTAACTTGTTTTTTCAAAATATGGTCAATGTTATTAAATTGGGCAGACGTAGCCTTGCAGAGATAGCACCGTTGCGCAGATTTCGTGTTGGTGATAGCATTGCACACTTTACCATCTACCATGGTCATGCTTAAATTGTATTTAATGAAAATGTCTTTCCCATGAATAACTGTTTCGAATGATTGGAGTTGTTCGATCTGTTTGTCGTAATACGCTTTCTCATTTTAAGACGTTTGCTCTGTTTCCTTTGTAAATTCTAACTTCAGTGGTCTGCAAAAGAGGGTTGAAGACGGCTTCGGATTAATCCATAAGATCTTTTCTTCTTTAGTTTCTTCATTTACACCAGCAAGTTTCAGTGGAACAAGCGAAGTGAAAAATAAAGTTGCATCTGAAATACTCGAATCTGAAAACTTCATTTTATACATGCTTTGCCCGGAGGTTCCGTCAAAGCCCCACTTACAAATAAGGGCCATATTAGACATTTCCGAATCACTCATGTGTAAAATATCGTCTCGTTTCAGCAGTAGAACACGTTGAACAGTGTGGTCTAACAAAGCTTGCAACCGTACCTCAGCTTTTGATTCAGTAAAAGTGAGGGTTACGTCTGGAGGGCAGCAAGCTTTTTTTTGCTACCAAAACAGCTGAATACGGTGGATATAGTGTGTTTAAGCCTTTTCCTTTAGCCCCATTTCTCAAATGCTGGTAAGATTCTTTTGACAATTTCAAGTCGAAAAGGAGTGCTAGACCTTCATTTGCATCATATGAGGATGGCGATGATGTGAAAATCGCAAGCCTGCCTTGTATTTTTTCACCTTGGATGGACTTGAGAGTGTGACGTCTTTCACAATCTTCGCAGCATCTGGGTGCCCCGAAGATCGAAGACTGATTTGCGCGGCGAACGATAATTCGACAGGACTGAACTTCGTACGAATCTCCTCAGTTCTCCTTCTTTTAGACCTATCAGATAATGTTTCAAATTTTGTGGCAGGTCGGCCTGTTGATTTAGTCACACTATTGTATTTAACCAGGTTTCGTTCTTCTTGAAAAAATATCCTTGTCGCCGAGTTGCTTCCTTATACTTGCTTCTTAACTTTGTTAACAAAATCGAAATGGTAGGCCTCATATCATAGGGGATTTTAATTGTATGTCCACTTTTTTCTGTCAACGACCTTTCCAAATGTTCTATGACCCCTTCCAAATCATTTGACAAATACTCCTTTGTTATTAGAAAAATATCTTTCCTCGAAAATCCGATTCTGGAATATGCTGGATCACATGAAACTGAAATTAAAAAAAAAATCTGTGTTACACTTTTCGTCATTTTTCTAATTATTTTATTCTTTACAATGCTTCTACGTGTCGATTGTAATTTAAATTGTGCAAATAAAACTCATAATTAATTGATTCTATTGTCATTTTTGAAGATGTCTGAACAATGAAATTTTGCAAGTGTCGCTTAAAACGTGGCTCAAAGCCAGAGTCGCAACTAGTTGCAGGATTTGAAGTTTAATTTACAAAGGTAATAATATATACTTGCGTACACAGCGCAAAAGAAAGCGGAATGTCGTGGAATTCGTAACTTATCTCTATTTTTAAGCGCATTTTACGATTTTGTCATTCATTTCCCTGTAGTACGTTAATTGAAATGTAAACGTGCATAATTGATGATTTAATAGTGATATAAGTGTTTTTTCACTAGTACATACCTCCTGGAATACATTCCATATTGAAAGTATTGGTTTCACTTGCACAAAACATAAATAACTTCCTTCAACAACACGACTGTTTTTGTAGCCTGGCCAGCTGCGCACACACTAACAATGAACTGCCGCATTTGACCTGAGATATTACAGAACAAATGAACATCTGGTCGTCCGCACAGCCGGCATTCAGTTGTCCCAGCATTGCTGCTGCCAACCTGACAGTCCAAAATCCCCATCTTTCAATTTTTTTTTCCTTTTTGGCCACGTTTTCAAGATTCTGGCCCACTGAGCGCCGGTTGGATTCGATCCGGGGCCCGCACGCCTACCCGACTCCAGGAAGCAGCGCATTAGCGCTCACAGCTAACCTGGCGGATAAGGTGTAATTAGATGAATGACGAACACTAACTATACTTAAATAAAGTTTATTCAGCACTTGCACATACAAGAGCGAGGAGTGAACTGCCTCCGGCCAGAACACATATGGTATATGTAAAGTTACAGAACATTCCAGTACAATGTGTTCAGGTAGGTTTTGAACTCACGCCCCTCCATGCCACAGTCTAGTATCATAACCACTACATCACGCTGACTGTGCTACTCAGATCATTCCTCCCGAAGGGGGCGAGCTGGCAGCAGCTTAGTATGCCGCTCTTCAACCTACAGACTTTGTTGAAAAGATGAAGAGAATAAATAATACAAACAGGCGGAGTAACATCGCGAAAAAAAAATCGTGGAACTTAAAACATAGAACAAAGGGAAGATGATGCTAATAAAAATACATACGAACCAGACAGGTAAAACAATAGACAGACAATTAAAAAACACGACGACAGTCTGGTCAGCTCCTTCTGCGACAAATATATATATATATGTATGTATGTATGTATGTATATATATATATATATATATATATATATATATATATATATTACAAACGTTGTTATCAAACACCTCGAAAAGTAGTTGACTGGTTGACTGATTTACTTCGAAGTTCTTGGCCGATTTATTTCAAATTCCTACATTCAGGTAAAAGAATGAAGGAAATTAATGAAAAATTAAATTCCTACCAAACGAAATATATCGTGGTTTACTGCATATAATTCCTGTAGCCAGAATGAATTACAGGGGCAATACCCGTCTTCAAGATAGTACCATCGGAGTTCACTAGGTCGCGTGGCGAGCGAAAGCCGAAGAATTTGACAGAAACGTGATCGCAAACTTTTATTAATTGATTGATTGCTGTTGTTACAGATGATATATACCCTAGAAGATATTTTAGTCCGTGTTTCACAATTATTTTTACTGTTAAAATCCACAGTACTAGGCTAACGCTACGACAGGTCGTGGAAGCAGTACCAACAAAAGTCACTAGATCGGGAGCCGATCAAAACATCGAGCAGAACCCGAGATTTCCAGAACTGTAACGTGAACTTTTCTCCCAAAATATAAAAAGATGAGATCGCAAATTGTAATAACACATGACGTAACTAATCATCTTTCCATACAGGTGAAGATGTATTCATCCGTCACATTCCATTGACACCCAGTGATTTAAATCTGGTCTTCGATTCAAAGCGATTGCAGTGTCCCATGTGGCTTGTATTCGCTATGAGTGCCAACATGGCACAGGGCCGATCATTTTGTTGCAGGTATTAAACATCCTGGGCGATGCCGAGCACTATAGCTATGTAAGACACACGAGAAATACAGTACGTTTAAAGCATACTTACGTCGAATTCGCCAGAATCTATAATCGACGACAGTTCGCTGAGCACGGTTTCGGCTTCGAGCCAGGGTATGTAGTCCATCTCCTGCGCTAGGTAGGACGTCAGGTTGAGAAGCGTGTCGAGGGGCAGCAGGTCGGCCTCCACCAGCGCCCTCGCATCGTCCAGCAGCAGAGCGCGGTTGACGGGCGGGATCACCTCGTGGTCGCTCAGGAGCTGCTGCACCAGCAGAGCCCAGTTGTCTGTGTCGTACTGCACTCGGTAAAACCCTGCGTACAACATTGCGCGTGTGTTACCTCCCATGATCGGCTTTAGCAACCACTATACACTGAGGTGACAAAAGTCATGGCATAGCGATATGCACATATACAGATGGCAGTAGTATCGCGTTCATTGGAGGACACGTCATTTGCACTCAGGTGACTCACGCCAAAAGGTTTACGACGTGATTATGGCCGCATGACCGGAATTAACAGACTTAAACGCGGAATGGTGGCTGGAGCTGGACACAGGAGACATACCATTTCGGAAATCGTTAGGGAATTCAGAATTCCGAGATCCACAGTGACAAGAGTGTGCTAAGAATACAAAATATCTGCGGTTACCTTTCACTATGGACAATGCACTGGCCGATGACCTTCGCTTAACCACCGAGAGCATCATGTTTGAGCAGAGTCGTCAGTGCCAACAGACAAATAACACTTCGTTAAATAGCCGCAGAAATCAATGTAGAACGTACGACGAACTTATCCGTCAGGGCAGTGCGGCGAAATCTGGCTGTACCGAACGATGGTGTCAGTAAACAGACGGGTGTGGCTTCGCTAACAGCACATCACCTGCAGTGCCTCTCCTGATCTCGTGAGCAAATTGGTTGGACCCGATACGACAGGTCATACGAGTCCCGATTTCCTTTGCTAAGAGCTCATGGTAGGATACAAGTGTGTCGCAGACTCCACGAAGCCATGGATCCAGGTTTTCAACAAATCACTGTGCAAGCTGGTGCTGGCTCCATAATGGTATGGGCTCTGTTTATATGAAATGGACTGGTTCCTGTGGTCCAAGTGAACCGAGCATTGGCCGGAAATGGTTATTTTCCGCTATCTGGAGCCATTTGTGGACTTTATGTTGCCAAACAACGATGCAATTTTTATGGATGAAAATGCGCCATGTCACCAAGCCACAGTTGTTCATCATTGGTTCAAAATGGTTCAAATGGCTCTGAGCACTATGGGACTTAACATCTGAGGTCATCAGTCCCCTAGAACTTAGAACTACTTAAACCTAACTAACCTAAGGACATCACATACAGCCATACCCGAGGCAGGATTCGAACCTGCTATCCTAGCGGTCGCGAGGTTCCAGATTGTAGCGCCTAGAACTGCTCGGCCACCCCTGCCGGCATTGTTTTGAAGAACATTCTCGACAAATTGAGCGAATTATTTGGCTACCCAGATTGCCCGACATGAATTCCATCGAACATTTGTGGACATAATCGAAAAGTCAATTCGTGCACAAAACACTGTTCCGGCAACACCTTTGCAATTACGGACGGCTTTGGAGGCATCGTGGCTCAGTACTTCTGGAGGGGACTTCCAGCTGCTTGTTGATTACATACCACTTCTAGTTGCTGCACTACGTCATGCAAAAGGAGGGCCGACACTATCACATGACTTCTGTCACCTCGTACTATGGCGAAACACAACAATTTTATTGCCAGTAAACAATTTTTTTTGCAGATTTCCACCTGTTAGAATAATACGGCCTACTTAAAAGTCTGAATGATAATTAAGGGGAGTTGGAACGCCCTTTCCAGACAATGTTAAATTTAGTGACTTGGCTTCCCTGTATTTCACGATCCACTGCAGCCATAGACATGAAACTTTCCAGGACATTAAACTGTATGTTCTGAGCCTACTGAACTACAACAATTGCATTTCAACCACTGATTTCGGAAATACAGTTTTTCAACTACACGATTAAAATTGTTTGTACTTTTTTGTACGTTGTCCTATATAATTTTAATTATACATGTTGTTGTTGTTGTGGTCTTCAGTCCTGAGACTGGTTTGATGCAGCTCTACCCTGTCCACGCTTCTTCATCTCCCAGTACCTACTGCAACCTACATCCTTCTGAATCTGCTTAGTGTATTCATCTCTCGGCCTCTACGATTTTTACCCTCCATGCTGCCCTCCAGTACTAAACTGGTGATCCCTTGATGCCTCAGAACATGTCCTACCAACCGATCCCTTCGCTGGTCAAGTTGTGCCACAAACTCCTCTTCTCCCCAATTCTATTCAGTACCTCCTCATTAGTTATGTGATCTACCCATCTAATCTTCAGCATTCTTCTGTAGCACCACATTTCGAAAGCTTCTATTCTCTTCTTGTCTAAACTTTTTTTCGTCCATGTTTCACTTCCATACATGGCTACACTCCATACAAATACTTTCGGAAACGACTTCCTGACACTTAAATCTATACTCGATGTTAACAAATTTCTCTTCTTCAGAAACGCTTTCCTTGCCATTGCCAGTATACTTTTTATATCCTCTCTACTTCGACCATCATCAGTTATTTTGCTCCCCAAATAGCAAAACTCCTCTATGTTATACGTAACATTAAGTTTTTTCTTTTAGTTCAGCAGACTCGGGATATGTATGTTACTACTCCCTGAAAATTTGAATACTCTACGAAGTGGTTTCTGAGATTTAGGGCAAAAGGCAACAGAAAATGTAAATTTGCAGGAACGGCTTCTAAAATTTCAAAAGACGGTAACTCACTTAATATATGCTTAATTTTTTTTTATTTTAGTCACTCAGAAGCACCCCGCACCGTACTGTATACCATCCTCTTGATCTTTTTCCAAGTTTTTTCTTCTTTTCTTCTTCCTGGAATCCTTAGCGGCCAACTGTGTTGCATACTCTCCTTTATCAATGCGAACCTTGTCCATCCGTTAAAGTTCTCTGATGCAGTTTGCTCCAGGATTAATTCCCATATGCTGTAGCACTTTCACGCTACCAATATTGCCATCATTAAAACCAATAACAGCATCACTGACCCCCCACTTCAGTGTCTTCATTCCAAGAAAAACATTTTTTGATAATCGAGTCCATGTAAAATTATTGAAAGACTCATTGGGATATTGAGTCTGACCATGCAGATTTGCCAGGTCTCTGTAAATAGGTTTTATGATATCCGTGACTGCTGCTGGGACGGAATGTTTATGGCCGTATGCACTGTGTGAGTACTGGGGACTGCATTAATTGCACCATGCATCAGGTCCAGGAGGGAAAAGGTGGTGTATTGGTTTTTCATCAGTTGACTGTCTGTGGAAGAAAGTAACCCCTACTGCTTCCTTCATTTTCAACAAATCCTCAATTTTATTTCTAATGACCATTTCATAAAACTGCTGTAGTTCATCAATCATTTTGTTTCAGTCTCTCAAACTTTGTTTCAACTTCCTCAACATGGTACCCATCCTCTTTTGGACATGACCAACACATTCCAATTTTGTGATAATCTTCTCACCATACGGCTGAGCGGCTACTACACTGTTATATACTTTTGCGACTGCATCACCTAAGAACTTAGTGTAACATACTCCCCTTTCGTTCACAAATCGACTAAAAATTTCAATAGCTGCAGAGGCGTCCATACCACCACTTGTTCCTTCTAGATTTCTGTCACAGATATGCCATTCTTCATTCCCTGATAAAAACTTATAACAATGTTTGGTTAAAACCTGGAAATCTATTACATTTCCAGTATCCACACTGGTCACCGTAGCAACAGAATTCTTATAAGTGTAGCCATGCTTTTGCAAAGTGCCATCAAAAGCTACTGGTATATCAATCATACCAGCACCCTTCATTGACTCACATGCAACAGATTCCACGGCAGCTACAATAAATCCTGCACACTAGACGATTTTGCAAGGTGGGCGTGGCATGTTCATCACGGCACACATTGTTTCTGCTGCTGCGTGTCCTTTGTCAATAGCTCTCAATCCATAAAACCACCTAACATTTACTTCAAAATAATTACCTTTACACTTATCAGAATTCCAAAATGAATGAGTATATTTACAACTGGCACAATTAATAAGTATCCTGGCAAGTCCATTTGATACCTCACTGTCTTCATGTGAAGTAACTGGCCCTCCACATATATTGCAACACACACATTCACCTAATACTCTTGTTAGGATGTGTAAATCTATCAGAATATAACCAAACCTACCATTTACATCAATTTCGCTCTGAGAAAACTATGTGTCACAACATTTTATTTTAATTTCGAAGCACTAATGGGTGTTCCTCTAGATACTGACGTGTTTGACTGTATTTCATTGTCTGTAACTTCACACACCACATGTTGAACACAATGTTTCCCTCTGTTCGAAAAACTATTACCATGAAACCCATGATTCTTAAAGAAACTTCGTTTTGGCGTCGATACGAAACTGATTTTGACAGTGCTATCAATACAAATACGTAATTTAACCTTTATAGCACAGCAATACACAGCCTTCTATATAAAAAAAATCACCGATTTTATTAGACCTAAAAGTAGTGCACGTAATTTTTTTTTTACATTTTCAACCGTTGTAGATTATATTTAATAAAATAAAATAAAATACTTCCCATGTTAGTTTATAAGTGATATATGTATATCATTTTATTCGAAAAATTGCAAATGAGATAAAAATAGCTAAATGTGAAAAAAAATTCCGTTCTAACTCCCCTTAACGGCCTATTCATTATCACTCTCCAACTTGCGACTTAAGCACACAAAAAAATTACGTGTTTCATGTGACAATCGTCATGAGCCAATCTCTTATCTCTACAGCACTCAGCCCATTCTTGATTTCTTTTTGTCTGGTTGTATTGTATCAAGCAGGAAATACAAAGACTATTTTCATCCTTTTCACTGGACTGCTGCAAGTTATAAGAGCAAGGAAGAAGACCTGAGTGAGGCATTCGTTCACACGCGAGATGAAAGGAAGGAGGAGTTACAAGACGATAGACAACGAAAAGGGAAGTGGAAATTACGCGAAGCTGAAGAGGATGGCAAAAGACAGTAGGTGCATGGAGAGTTACCACGTGAAAACTTGCCTTTGGGCAGAACACTAATGATATCAGAACTAGGCTCGTCCACACTTTTCCTCATTCATGCTTTTAGCAATTATTTCTCCTTATCAGTCCTCGCTCTTACGAGGTAGAGCAGTGGTTAGCACACTGGACTCGCATTCGGGAGGACGGCGGTTCAAACCTGCATCTGACCAACCTGATTTAGGTTTTCCGTGATTTCCCTAAACCGCTTCAGGCAAAATTCGGGATAGTTCCTTTGAAAAGGCACGGCCAAATTCCTTCCCTAATCCGAAGAGACCGACGACCTCGCAGTTTGGTCCCCGCCCCCAAATCATCCAACCAGTCTTGCTATTACAGAATTAATTCCTTCTACTTCGGATTCATTAGCTCAAATAGCTTCTTTAGCAGTTTCTACCTTTTATCCTCCTGTGCGCAATTTTCTTAGAATGCGGCTCCAACTGCTGTTGTTGTTATGTTTCTTTGACCTGTTTTCAGATAAGGTGGCAATGAAAAATAATGCGTGAATGTGTCCCAAAGAACAGCGTAAACATGTCATATCGCCATGTTTGTGTTGGTTTCGAAACTACAGAAGTAATTTTTAGGCTCTCAAATTACGCAAATGTACCTTGTAAAGTAGAAGTATCTCTTGTAAACGTACATATAGTAATCTATTCTTATTTTTAAATGAAATGCTCCCTAGAAGCTTCGATATTTGAGTAACAAAATTTACTCACATTGCACAAAATCACAAGTATGTTCTCCGCGCTGAGACGTTCACTCATCTCAGGGGCTCATCTGGTGCGTGAAATTTGTGAAAGCTCTCAATAGATGGTAGCACCAATCTTCCATTGTCAGCAGCGCACTAGCAATAATGCTTTCCGAGAAAAGTGCTGTGCCTGAACTAGGGATGAGAAAAACCGACCGGCTAAAACCGATACCGGTATTTTAATTTTGAATAACTGGTATTTGTTTGGTCTCTGTTATAACAGGTGTTTTCAAATTTTTTACTAATACCCGAGTAAAAACAGCGAAATATCCATAAGCCATAGAGCTAAAATTTTTCTTTTTGAAATAAATCTTTTTTTTAGAAAAGAAGTAATTTTTATTCGAAAGATTGGCATTGGTTTGAAATATTGCGATATTGTAGAATATGGGAAGAGTGATCAGTGCTATTTTAATAACATAGCCGACAGAAACGAACAACAAAGAAGTGGCATAAAAATTGGTACAGCGTTATTGAGACAAAAATATACCTGTTGCCGTGTGTCATGGTTTAAAGTACAACTGCTATGTACGGTAGGTTCTAATCGTCGTCAGCGGACATCAGTTACACTGCAGAATGGCACCAACCCTAGGCTGGAAATACACTCCTGGATATGGAAAAAAGAACACATTGACACCGGTGTGTCAGACCCACCATACTTGCTCCGGACACTGCGAGAGGGCTGTACAAGCAATGATCACACGCACGGCACAGCGGACACACCAGGAACCGCGGTGTTGGCCGTCGAATGGCGCTAGCTGCGCAGCATTTGTGCACCGCCGCCGTCTGTGTCAGCCAGTTTGCCGTGGCATACGGAGCTCCATCGCAGTCTTTAACACTGGTAGCATGCCGCGACAGCGTGGACGTGAACCGTATGTGCAGTTGACGGACTTTGAGCGAGGGCGTATAGTGGGCATGCGGGAGGCCGGGTGGACGTACCGCCGAATTGCTCAACACGTGGGGCGTGAGGTCTCCACAGTACATCGATGTTGTCGCCAGTGGTCGGCGGAAGGTGCACGTGCCCGTCGACCTGGGACCGGACCGCAGCGACGCACGGATGCACGCCAAGACCGTAGGATCCTACGCAGTGCCGTAGGGGACCGCACCGCCACTTCCCAGCAAATTAGGGACACTGTTGCTCCTGGGGTATCGGCGAGGACCATTCGCAACCGTCTCCATGAAGCTGGGCTACGGTCCCGCACACCGTTAGGCCGTCTTCCGCTCACGCCCCAACATCGTGCAGCCCGCCTCCAGTGGTGTCGCGACAGGCGTGAATGGAGGGACGAATGGAGACGTGTCGTCTTCAGCGATGAGAGTCGCTTCTGCCTTGGTGCCAATGATGGTCGTATGCGCGTTTGGCGCCGTGCAGGTGAGCGCCACAATCAGGACTGCATACGACCGAGGCACACAGGGCCAACACCCGGCATCATGGTGTGGGGAGCGATCTCCTACACTGGCCGTACACCACTGGTGATCGTCGAGGGGACACTGAATAGTGCACGGTACATCCAAACCGTCATCGAACCCATCGTTCTACCATTCCTAGACCGGCAAGGGAACTTGCTGTTCCAACAGGACAATGCACGTCCGCATGTATCCCGTGCCACCCAACGTGCTCTAGAAGGTGTAAGTCAACTACCCTGGCCAGCAAGATCTCCGGATCTGTCCCCCATTGAGCATGTTTGGGACTGGATGAAGCGTCGTCTCACGCGGTCTGCACGTCCAGCACGAACGCTGGTCCAACTGAGGCGCCAGGTGGAAATGGCATGGCAAGCCGTTCCACAGGACTACATCCAGCATCTCTACGATCGTCTCCATGGGAGAATAGCAGCCTGCATTGCTGCGAAAGGTGGATATACACTGTACTAGTGCCGACATTGTGCATGCTCTGTTGCCTGTGTCTATGTGCCTGTGGTTCTGTCAGTGTGATCATGTGATGTATCTGACCCCAGGAATGTGTCAATAAAGTTTCCCCTTCCTGGGACAATGAATTCACGGTGTTCTTATTTCAATTTCCAGGAGTGTATTTTTCTGGAATAATGTAGCAGTGAAGTACAATGCTTCATTTGCTTTAAAAGATTAAAGATGTGTCTGCCATTTCTATTAAGGAAAACATGATAACAGTAATAAATTAAAACTTAACAACGTTTCATTCTTAGTACGCAGTAGAAATTGAAGATACCTGATCTGCTGACTGTCTCTACATAAGATGCCTTTATTTACTTGTAGCCCTTAAAAATGAGTAACGCGAAAAATAGAGTTCTTCAACCACAGTTTTCAACCTTAAGCACCGATTATTCGTAACGTCCAATAATGTCCAAATGGTAGCTTCATCCCTTCATCCGCGGTTTCAAAATGATTTTTGAGCGGAGTTTCAAAATTATTTATTTTTATTTATTTATTTTTATTTATTTATTTATTTATTTTTCTTTTTGTCACAAGTTATCCTTCCGCTCTCCGGGCTAGCCAAGAGCAACTCCATATTCTGACTTACAAAACGGCACCGAATTGTAGTTACAGCCCACTTACGTACACTTTATTTCACTGGTTGAGGTTTAAAGAAACGGGAAAGTCATATGGCATTGCGGGCTCACAGACGCGGAGAGACAGGTTCGAGATGTAATAGAGGAAAGAAAAAAAATATTTCTACCACGACAGCTCCTTTCCTTCTAACAGTTTGAGTGTTGTCTCTTAAATATGTCTGTTGATGTAGGTAGCTTTGATGAGTGCGTGCAAAGCTCTCTTTTGAAACCCTCAGAATAGAACCAGATAGAACTGGAACGCAGAATGACAAGTGCCATCCAAATTTGAAGTCATAGATTATGGCAAAAATTGAGCCAGTATTGGTGAATATGTCCTGGAACGAGAAACTTGATTGGTGTTACCTATTACCGTCGCCCGCCCCTCACAATCATCAACATTGGCGCCTAAGTATGCTTATATTTTATTGAACCACGAACTAATACTACCTATTTACAATGATTTTTTTTATAAAATGATGAAGCAAGTCTCATGATTTCGTGACTGCTGCCGTGTAGGCAGAAAAGAAACCCAATCATCCACACTTGGTATGAAATATGTTTCGTCTGCACCTCTCCTCTCCCTAGCGACACTAGCTTCACCCACACCCCTCACCGACTTAAGATCAACCAGGTTAAATTGTTTACAGCATACTTAGTTTGGAAATCGCTTGACCGCTGTACTCCTTACTTCCAAAATAACAGAAATTGGAAGACTTCAGGCTGCCAGTGCTTTGTGTACGAAAACTGACACTAACAACAATAATAATAATAATAGTAATAATAATAATAATAATAATAATAATAATAATGGGTTGGTCCGCAAGTTCGCAGAGTTTATAGTTGAACAAACACAACAGACACGCGTAACAGAAACTTCACTCATAAAAAATTTATTTTCATCCACTATTTACAACGGTCTGCCAACGCTGGGGTAGCTTTTCGATTCACCGACTGTAGAAATGAAGTGGTTTTGGGGCGAAGAACTCGAGCCATGTTCGGAGCGCATTTTCAAATGTTCAAATGTGCGTGAGATCTTATGGGTCTTAACTGCTAAGGTCATCAGTCCCTAAACTTACTCACTACTTAACCTAAATTATCCTAAGGACAAACACACACACACCCATTCCCGAGGGAGGACTCGAACCTCCGCCGGGATCAGCCACACAGTCCATGACTGCAGCGCCTTAGATCGCTCGGCTAATTCCGCTCGGCGAGCGCATTTTCATCCGAAATGGAAGTTCTTTAAAGATTGTTGGATAGACAGCGGAAGAGGTGAAAATCGGAGGGTGAAAGATCAGACGAATAAGGTGCTTGTGGAATGACTTCCCAACTCAACCCCTGTGTAGTCTTTTGTCACTCAAGCAGGTTGGGGGAGGGCGTTGTCGTGGAGTAGCACCACTTCATCCAGTCTTCCTGGTAGTCGTTCTTCGACTGCGTGTGCAAGACCTCCCACGTGTTGACAATAAACGTCATCAGTGATGGTTACACCTCGGAGAAGTAATTCGTTCTACAACACATCCTCGCTGTTCCACTAAATGCACAACTTTATCTCTTATCGATGCTCACAGGTCTTTTTAGTGGAGTAGCTGCTTTTTTTGGGCTCAAACATTCCTTTATTTTCCTTGTGTTAGAATAAACACACTATTTCACTTCACCAGTAACGATACAGGATCGGAATGCTCGTTGTTGCTAACGAGCCAATTGGTGACGACCAAGCAGAGATGCACATATGGCCAGCCCTGATTTTTTGAGCCTTCCCCATTGCATTTCACATCACAGTTCATCACATCTGCCAGTTCTTGAATACACTGACATGGATCATTGTGGATTAATGCGTTCAAACGGTCTTCATTAAACGAAGGTCTTCCTGAACATGGAGAGCCACTAATGTCAAAACGATCCTCCTTGAAACAAGAAAACCATTTTCTTGCCGTGCTGTGTCAGGTGTCATCATCCGCAAACATCGCGCAAATGCTTCTGGCAGCCTCAGCTGCTTCCACCCATCTATTCAAATTAAACAGAAGGCTGTGTCGAAAGTGTTCAGATTTCTCCATTTGGTACTTAATTTTCAAGCGTCCACAGCTCCGCTCACTATCTCCAAATGAAAAAAATGACAGTATGTATACTCAAACAGCAACAATGAACTACAAACAAAAATGACGATCGATAGACAAACCCGCAGAAACCGGAACATCAACATGTAAAAGTAAAACGCTACAAACTTATACACCTACCTAATAACAATGCTGTGTAAGTCCTGCAGCAGCATAGTAGCTGTTACACGGATATTGTTGTGTTGTCTTTCATTTCGTTTGTTTGTTGCGAAATGGGTGATGGAGCAATTTATGGGCCCTTGTGGGAACTACCTACAACTCAGAGAACGTATTTTCATGAGATATTCAAATGTCTATATCGCAGTTTTACTGACACAGATGTGTAGTAAAAAGTAAAAAGCGTGTGTGTGGAGTGGGTTTCACAAGCTGTAATATCTACACCTGTTAACCCTAGAGCACTAAAGGACGGAAAAATGTCACATTGCTACTAAACCACCGTAAATTGTACTACTCCAAATTTATTCAAAAGAATTTATAGGTCATGCGTTAGTTAATTACAATTATTGGATCATCAATGGAATATTCCATACCAAATTAAGTACAAAATGTCCTGTTTTCTATCCAACTGCCATTGTAAATTTTACGGGGATTTAATAATCTAGAATTAATGCCAGTATTTAATAAAAATGTAATTATTGATAATTTATGTAATCAGTATTACAGGCGCAAGAAATAGTGATTATAGTAATCCCCTATTAAAAGTAATAGAGCCTCCTGACCGAAACGAAATCGAACCCTTTTTGCTTTTACCTCTCCGAAATTTCACCTTACTCTTCAGGGGGTAAATGCCCCCAGATATACCTCGCCTCACATTCAAAAACCGCTGCTACAGGAAATACCTACATGGCATTTTGCCATAAGAGTAATTGGCATCTTTGAGGATACTGAAGTCATAAGTTAAATTGGAAATTTGTGGTAAGTACTGTGGGACCAAACTGTTGAGGTTATCGGTTCCTAGGCTTGTACACTACTTAATCTAACTTAAACTTACACTAAGGACAACACACACACCCATGCCCAAGCGAGGACTCGAACCTTCGAACCTCCGACGGGGGGTGCCACGCGAACCGCGGCAAGGCGCCCTATACCAAACGGCTACCCCACATGGCTCATAAGTTAACATACAGTGTGAGTCAAAACGGGCTTTACAAATTTGGAATGATACAGAATCGGCAAACATCTCATTTTGTAGCAAAAATCTTCAAGGCTCACATAAATCTGTCAAGTGTCATTTTGATTCGATGTCACTACCATTTGTGATGCGGTAAATATCCTCCCGGTAATTAATTACGTCCCACTTTCGTATGAGCAAATCGGACGTATCTTGTACAACAGCATCGTAGATTCGATTTGTCACGTTGACTAAATTGTTTGGTAGGGGTGGAACATGCACACCATCTTTAATGAAACCCTAGAGACAGTCATCCATTGGTGTCAAGACTGGGTTGCCAGATGACCATGCTATTGCCCCTTCTCAGCCAATCCACCGACCTGGGGCGCAATTACCGACGAAGCCTCGAACTTTCCTGGGAAAAGCTGACAGGGTGCGCAGCAACCTTCGGTTGTTTGCCGTGGGGTGTGGTAAGGTGTCGAAGTTGAGTGACTGTAGGAACATACGACTTAGACAAAATTTCCAGCTCGTGTGATGAATGGCAGCTAGCGCTGAATGTGGGAAAATGTAAGTTAATGTGGATGAGTAGGAAGATCAAAGCTGTAATGTTCGGATACAGTGTTACTAGTGTCTTGCTTGACACAGTCAAGTCATTTAAATATCTGGGCATAATGTTGCAAAGCGATTGAGGTGGAACGAGCATGTGAAACTGTGGTAGGGCGAATGATCAACTTCGGTTTATTGGGAGAATTTTAGGAAAGAGTGGTTCACCTATAAAGGAGACCGCGTATAGGGCGCTGGTGCGACCTAGTCTTGAGTACTGCTCGAGTGTCTGGGATTCATACCAGGTCGGACGGAAGGAAGGCGTCGAAGCCATTCAGAGGCGGGCTGCTACCTTTGTTACCGGTTGGTCCGAACAACACGTATGCGTTACGGTGATGCGTCGGGAACTCAAATGGGAATCCCTGTAGGGAAGGTGAAGTTCTTTTCGAGAAAATTGAGATGAATTTGATATAGGGTACCCTCTGCCACGCACTGTATGGTGGCTTGCGGGGTATCTGTGTGGATATAGATGTAGATGTAGAAATGAGGAGGTTCATCATGTTGCTAAGTAATAAACCATCCCATGTTGGTCATTTTCATCGATCTGTGAATCAGAAAGTTTTCAAGCATCTGCAGATACACAGTAGCAGCTACAGTTTTCTCCATGAAGAAGAAAGGGCCATAC
Source organism: Schistocerca piceifrons (assembly GCF_021461385.2). Classification (NCBI taxonomy): domain Eukaryota; kingdom Metazoa; phylum Arthropoda; class Insecta; order Orthoptera; family Acrididae; genus Schistocerca; species Schistocerca piceifrons. Next base: position 350,398,257 of record NC_060140.1, read on the forward strand.
GCTTTCAATTTTCTAAGGACACAAAACAAATTAACTTTGGGGCTGTCACGAACGTGTTCCAGGATTGCATGTGGATATCGCTGGCTCATATTCTGCAGTTGTAGGCATTCACCGTCCCACTGATTCATCACTGAATATTACTATGTTCAGGATGTCTCGTCGTCCTCTATCTGATGCAAAATTTCGGCACAGAATTCCCAAAGAGCAACCTTATCCGCATCGCTAATGTGCTGTGTCATTGTGAATCGCCGGCCGGTGTTGCCGTGCGGTTCTAGGCGCTTCAGTCTGGAACCGCGTGACCGCTACGGTCGCAGGTTCGAATCCTGCCTCGGGCATGGATGTGTGTGATGTCCTTAGGTTAGTTAGGTTTAAGTAGTTCTAAGTTCTAGGGGACTGATGACCACAGATGTTAAGTCCCATAGTGCTCAGAGCCATTTGAACCATTTGAACCATTGTGAACCTAAGTCTACGGAGTACTCGCCAAACGGTCTTTTGGGGAATGCTATCCTCGCAAGATGTACGTCGCATTGATTTTTGTGGACTGTGGGCAAGGCTCTCCCTAACCTGTTCGACATAATCATCCATATGCGGACGACCTGGTGATTTATCACGTTGCATTAAACAACCTGTCACAACAAAGTTCTTCTGCCGTATTCGGCGCGAAATTTACGCAGAACAGTTGTTACAAAGTTCGCTTCATGAAACCAAAACACAGCAAACACGCTCCGCACCAGTGAAAGCAGATATTTTAACAGTGCACTATGCTGGCGCTCCTGCACTACGTAAATCAAACTTGAGGTTGTTCGCTACAAAATGTTACATCTACAGATGCTGTAAGTTATCTCAACAAATTTATACAGCATTGCAAAGCTTTAAAGCCCTTTTTGACTCACCCTGTATTTTGCATAGTTTCGTTCACTGATGTCTTGCGACATAATTTTCTGAACTAACACCTCATTTACACAAAAATTATTCATTTATGAAAGAAAACTGTTAGAATTATGTGTGGGCTTCTCTCATGTCCACACAAGTAACTGGGAATATTAATCACACCCTCATAGAGCATTTATTCACTTTTGAAAGAGTTCTGCTCACACAGTCCACACCATAACATTTAGCGCTAATATGACCTATGGAAGCAGTAACTACCTAAGTGATTGACGGCTGTATCAGTGTCTACTCGAAAGAAGTTATTTCTATTGTTCAGGACGATGAGACAGAAAGAAGAGGGAGAAACATTTTTCTGCATGAGCCCTAATTTATCTAATTACGGCATCGTGGTCATTACGGGAGATGTACACGCTTCTTGAATCGCTTTGTAACGTGGCTCCGGATATTTTTCAATGGTGTCAGCGATGGATAACAAACTTGTTGCAACGTATCCTATTGCAGGTTGGTCATAATTTCTGTAGCACTGTGACATTGCCTACTCAAATTCATGAGGAATCATGCAGCTTTTCTTTGAATATTTTCTGTGTTGATATAACTTGGTAGCGGTCTCAGGTCGATCAAGAATTGGACGGACAACGCTTTTGTAAGCGACCTCTTTGGTGCGTAAATTACACTTCCTTGGGATTCTTCGAACAATTCTGAACCTGGAAACTGAAAACCGTGACTGTTTCCAGTGACAGATCAACGATCGCACAGTCAAGTTACACTGAAGCCAAAAAGAAACTGGTATAGGCATGCGTATTCAAATACAGAGATATGTAAACAGGCAGAATACGGCGCTGCGTTCGGCAACGCATATATAACGCAACATGTCTCTGGAGCAGTTGTTATATCGGTTTCTGCTGCTACAAATGTAGATTATCAAGGTTAAAGCAAGTTTGAACGTGGTGTTATTGTCGGCGCTCGAACGATGGGACACAGCACCTCCGACGTAGCGAAAAAATGGATGTTTTCCCGTACGACCATTTCACGAGTGTACGGTGAATATCAGGAATCCGGTAAAACATCGAATCTCCGACCGCTGCGGCCGGAAAAAGATCCAGCAAGCACAGGGCCAACGACAACTGAAGAGAATCTTAAACGTAATAGAAGTGCAACCCTTCCTCAAACTGCTGCAAATTTCAATGCTAGGCCATCAACAAGTATCAGCGTGCGAATCATTCAACGAAACATCGTCGATATGAGCTTTCGGAGCCGAAGGCCCACTCGTGTACCCTTGATGACTGCACGACAAAAAGCTTTACGCCTCGCCTGGGCCCGTCGACACCGACATTGGACTATTGATGACTAGAAACATGTTGCCTGGTCGGACGATTCTCGGTTCAAATTGTATCGAGCGGATGGACTTGACCGGGTATGGAGACAACCTCATGAATCCATGGACCCTGCATGTCAGCAGGAGACTGTTCAAGCTGGTGCAGGTCCTATAATGGTGTGGGGCGTGTGCAGCTGGAGTGATACGGGACCCCTGATACGTCTAGATACGACTCTGAAATGTGACACGTGCGCAAGCATCCTGTCTGATCACCTGCGTCCATTCATGGCCATTTTCCATTCCGACGGACTTGCGCAATTCCAGCATGACAATGCGACACCCCACACGTCCATAATTGCTAAAGATTGGCTCCAGGAAGACCGTTCTGACTCTAAACACTTCCGCTGGTCAGAAAACTCTCCAAATGTGAACATTCTTGAGCATATCGGAATGCCTTGCAACGTGGTGTTCAGAAGAGATCTCCACCCCCAATATTCTTACGGTTTTATGGACAACTCTACAGGATGCATGGTGTCAGTTCCCTCCAGCACTACAGCAGACATTAGTCGAGTCCATGCCACGTCGAGTTGCGGCACTTGTGCGTGCTTGCGGGGGCCCTACACGATAGTAGGCAAGTGCACCAGTTTCTTTGGGGCTTCAGTGTATATCGCACCTTTTCGTCTACTTATGTGCATTGCATTACTTTTATTTATGTTTAAGTCAGCTGCAAAAGTTTGCCCCAGACGCTGCTCACCTGCAAGTCTCTCTGCATTTCATAACATGAACTGAAAATATGCGTCATTCAAGTTTACATAATTGCGCATTATGTGATGTTACTGACAAAATTTACCTATGAGTCAAAACATAAGGCGAACCTCCAGATCGAATGTTGCCTGATGGCGTTGTGGGAATGGAGTTTTTTGTTTGTGAGTAAAAGGACAAACGTTCGTGTCGATGATAGAACTTGCCATCCTTCTGCAGTCATCAACAAAGAGATAGATAAAACTGTAGAAAAAATTTGTGAAAACCGACATTTTACGATATCCTAGCTGTAGAACAACTTTCCAGAGTCTTTGCGGTGTGTGTTTCTTTCATGAGATCGTACGTTCCAATACGGCATTAGCAGTGTGCCGCTTGACACAGTCGCGACGAGTAAATGTCTAGGCGTAACACTGCAAAGCGATATGAAATGGACCGAGCACGTAAAGGGACGGTGGTAGGGAAGGCGAATCGTTGACTTTGGTTTACTGGGAGAATTTTAGGGAAGTGTGTTTCATCTGTAAAGGAGACGGCGTATACAACACTAGTGCGACTCATTCTTGAGTACTGCTCGAGTGTTTGGAATCTTCACTACGTCGGCTTAAAAGAAGACATCAAAGCCACACAGCGGTGGGCTGCTGGATTTGTCACCGGTAGGCTGGATCAACGTGCAAGTGGTACAGACATGCTTCGTGAACTCAAATGGGAATCCCCGAAGGAAAGACGACGCTCTTTTCGTGGAAAACTATTGAGAAAATTAAGGGAGCTGCATTTGAAGCTGACTGTAGAATGACCCTAATGCTGCCAGCGTACGTTTAACGTAAGGATCACGTCGATCAGATAAGAGAAATTAGAGATCGTATGGAGGCATATAGACAGTTGTTCTCCGCTCCCTCTATCTGCGAGCGGAACGGGAAAGGACTATTAGCGGTACAAGGTACCCTCCATCACGCACTACGCGGTTGTTTACGGAATGTTTATATAGATGTAGAATATGTTACGCGTGGTAGTGTGAGAGTAACAAAACTGAGACTAGACATTCAAAACAGACGACACAGTCTCCTGTGTACAGGTCCCACGCAGAAAACAGTTTGCCTGGCTTACGCAAGAACTGTTGCAGTAGTTCAAATTGGACTATTCTGAATATTTTCCCTGCAGCCCAGAGTTAGGTTCAAAGCAATTAACTAGTTCTACACACGAATTAGAGGCTTGGCTCCCAACATTGATTCCGGAGAGAGCTTCTGGATACTTCATCGAGCTGGCCGGAAACTCAGGCGGCTGAATTTTTAAGCAGAGGAGGAGGAGGAGATTAGTGTTTAACGTCCCGTCGACAACGAGGTCATTAGAGACGGAGCGCAAGCTCGGGTGAGGGAAGGATGGGGAAGGAAATCGGCCGTGCCCTTTCAAAGGAACCATCCCGGAATTTGCCTGAAGCGATTTAGGGAAATCACGGAAAACCTAAATCAAGATGGCCAGAGACGGGATTGAACCCTCGTCCTCCCGAATGCGCCACCTCGCTCGGTTTTTAAGCAGAGGGAGTTCGCTAGCATGTTAAGAAATATATCTAATGTTTCAATTTGATTTATATAGGACAGTAATACAAAGGTGTACTTTCAAGATTGTTCTAGAAAATTTTCTTTAACTATTGGCAGCGCAACGGAGGTTTCATTCCTCACAGCCGTAGTACACTCTCGCTCAGATTTGCACTAAACTGCTTCCGAAATCCATGAAGCCCATTGGTGCTTAATTAAACGTTAACATTTCAGATTTTGCGCGTATTCCAGCTCAGAAATAGTACAGTTTACTCGCAGGACTAGTTTCGAGGCTAACGTAGTGATCTTTTGTTTCATTTTCACAGTTTACGTTGTACGTAGTGTGCGGTGGTGGTCTCCAATTTTGTTTGTAACTGGAACGCCGCTGGTCACTTACCAACGACGTTGAGGTTGAAGATGACCCAGTCGTCTGCTGCGGCGTCGGCGACGTTGTCCAGCCGCGCCGTCGTGTCGGTCAGCCACAGCCTCGTGCTGGTGGAGAAGGCGGCCTCCGACTTGGACGTGTACGTCACGGGCACCGTCCACGTCGTCTCGTCGCTGGGACCAGCAGGCACCAGCCAACGGTTCTGTGGATGCCACGAGGTACCGTCAGTTACGCTGCTAGAACTACGCAAAGCCAATCCTAAAAACCCACAGTAGAAACGTGGACGGCTTCATGAACTTTTGGACCGGCACAGTTAAAGAAAATAAATAAATAAAATACCACAGACGTAGTGCGATTAGATACCAAATAATTATTTAAATAAAAATAAATTTTTGAAGTAAGATTTTTTAAAAATCGGACTGAAAACGGTAAAACAATTTCTCCCTGCCTTATACAGATTCCCAATCCCATACAGACAATCTTGAAAAATTTTACTTGTGAATTTTTTATAGCTGTGGCAAACTTGGGAATTTTTCCATTATAAATCTTACAAGTGTTGTCACAGCTACTAAGAATTCACAAGTACGAATTTTCGGGACTGTCTGTATTGGGTGGGAATCTGTATGGGGCTAGCAGAAATTACTTTATTCTTTTTCGTCCGATTTAAAAACTTGTTATTATTAAAAATTTATTTTTATTTATTAGGAAAGACAGGATAGCATACTTGGAGGAGCAAAATCCTCGAAACTTTTAAAGAAGCAAATAAATTATGATTGCTGCATCCAGATGTCTTATTTGTCGATTAGTCTAGAAGATTGATTTCGACAGTACTGCTACTGTACACCAGTGATGTTTATTGTGTTTGTCTGTGAAACTCAGTAAAAATTAGTCCTAAATCAGTCTAACTGTAGTCTTTTTGTGTGACCTGCTTGCCAAACGTTATTGCCTTCTGACTGTTCCTTCCGCTGATAACTAAGTTTCGTGTGACGAATGTAGTTTGCTGAAATGAAAAGCTGTGGCACGTGGATATGGTACGCCCAAGGAAACGTCACTCTTACTACGCCACTATGGAAACGTATACAACTTGCAAGTAATGCCCACCTGCGTGACGACAGCGGAGCCGTCCGAGTAGTTCCTGGTGACGGTGATGAGGGGGAAGCCGGCCTGCCGCGCCCACGGCAGCATCACTGATGACACAGTCGCGTCGGAAGGCAGGTCCGACGAGGACGCCACCGCGTCCATCGCCGCAAATAGGATGTCATCCGTGGCGTTGCTGAACTGGCTGTGAGCAGTAGTGTCGTTTATGCACCTCGTGACAATTATAAGTTAAGAACATTGATTTTTCGCTCACGTAAGGTCCGTATTTGTGTCTGGAAAAGAAAGAGCTTCAAATAGTAACCAGATGTATTGAGCACCACTTATTTTGGGAGCGTAATATACGCTATTTCATCAAACGTATGGGGACACTCGTATGTAATGCGGAATTGTTCGCTAGATGTCACCACAGTTTAGGTCCAATGTCGGTGTTGACGGGCCCAGACGAGGTGTAAAGCTTTTTGTCGTGCAGTCATCAAGGATACATGAGTGAGCCTTCGGCTCTGAAAGCCCATATCGACGATGTTTCGTTGAATGGGATACTATGATGGCGCAGTAACAGCAGAATGGGTCGGTTAGGAGAGCCCAGTGGCTTCGAACGTGGACTAGCCACGGGATGTTACCTGAGTAACAGTATAATCAGGGACATTTAAACCCTCTGAAGGTTGCTGATGTGCCTGTAAGTGGAAACAAGAAGAAACCAGCACCAGACAAAAAATGGTTCGAATGGCTCTGAGCACTATGGGACTTAACTTCTAAGGTCATCAGTCCCCTAGACTTAGAACTACGTAAACTTAACTAACCCAAGGACATCACACACATCCATGCCAGAGGCAGGATTCGAACCTGCGACCGTAGCAGCAGCGCGGTTACAGACTGTAGCGCCTAGAACCGCTCTGCCACCCCAGCCGGCAGCACCAGACAGATCTCATGTACTGGTGGATAGGGACCGTCGAATATTGCGGAGGATGGTTGTAAAAAAATGGCAAGAAATCGGCGAAAGGATCACTCTTCATTGCAAAGTGCTACCAGCCGTCCAGCTAGCACAATGACTGTGCTTAGAGAGATAAAAAGAATGGGGTACAGTGCTCGAGCAGCTCCTCATGAGGCACACACTTCTGTAGTCAGTGCTAAGCGATGCTTGAGATGGTGTAAAGAGCGACGCCACTGGCCAGCTTATAACTAGAAACGAGTGATTTGCAATGATTAATCACGCTGTACCCTCTGGCAATCCGATGGAATGGTTTCGGATGGGCGCGTAGTTGGAGAACGTTACCTACCACTATGTGTAGTGCCAACAGTATGTTGGCCAGGATGTGGTCCTCGTATTGTGCTTAGGAAAACGCTAAATACGGAAGAAAATGAACAAATTTCGCATCACTGTGTAGTGTGTGCAACAGAGGAACTGTTCGCAAAAGATAATTATGATACAAAGCATCCTGCCAGAATAAAAATTGTGTGCCGGACCGAGATTCGAACTCCGGACCTTTGCCTTTCGCGGGCAAGTACCCTACCGTCTTTTTTTTCATTTTGTTCGGCATTGTTCGTTGAGTTTGGTCTGGGCAGACGTCACAAGACATCCGTTCAAGTTGATCGTTGATTCCTTTACTCAGTTTTTTTATTACAGAGGGCGAGCAGTCCTCTGACCGAACACGCTGAGCCACCGTGCCGGCGACTGAGCTACCGAAGCACGACTCACGACCCGTCCTCTCAGCTGTATTTCTGCCAGTACCTCTTCTCCTGCCTTCCAAACTTCACAGAAGGTCTCTCCTGTGAAACTTGCAAAACTAGCACTCCTGGAAGAAAGGATATTGCGGAGACATGGCTTAGCCACAGCCTGGGGGATGTTTCCAGAATGAGATTTTCACTCTACGGCGGAGTGTGCGCTGATATGAAACTTCCTGGCTGATTAAAACTGTTTGCCGCATCGTGACTCGAACTAGCGACCTTCGCCTTTCGCGGGCAAGTGCCCTACCACAGTTTCAATCTGCCAGGAAGTTTCATGTCAGCGCACACTCCGCTGCAGAGTGAAAATCTCATTCTGGAAGCACCCTCCAGGCTGTGGCTAAGCCATGCGCCCGCAATATCCTTTGTTCCAGGAGTGCTGGTTCTGCAAGGTTCGCAGGAGACCTGTGAAGTTTGGAAGGTAGGAGAGGGAGTACTATCAGAAATAAAGCTATAACGACGGTTCGTGAGTCGTGGGTCGTGCTTGGGTAGCTCAGACGGTAGAGCACTTGGCAAAATCTCCTGAGTTCGAGTCTCAGTGTGGCACACATGAAGTTTAATATCAGCGCACACTCCGCTGCAGAGTGAAAATCTCATTCTGGATAGTTGTTATATCAACATGACAATGCACTCTGCCATAAAGGTTTGTGGACAGTAACATTCCTGAAATGGACTGGTCTGCCCAGAGTCCGGACCTGAAGCGAATAGAACAGCCTTAGGATGAAAAGTGTCGACGTCGCTCTAGGCCCCATCCTCCAACATCACTACCTTCCCTGGTTTCGGCTCCTGTGGAGGAATGGGTTGCAATTTCTCCACAGACATTCAGGCACCTAATAGAATGTGTCCCCAGCAGAACTGAAGCCGTCACAGCGGTGGAGGGTGGAAACATCCCGTATTACTGCCCACCAATTGGTGCCCGGATTCCTTTGACCAGATTGCGTACGTCTAGCACTTCGTGTGAACAACCTGAAACGTGCGTCCCTTTTATTTCGGAACCATCGAAAATACCGAATCTAGGATTTCGGCACACAATAGTACGCTGAGATGACCTAATTTTGTTGACTGCTCATACCAGACAGTAAGGCGCCCATTCTAAAGGTTTTAAAAGAACGGTTACAGTGGTATAACTGTTATTGAAGTTGACATTAAAGCTTTTCACAGTGGTACCGGAAAAATGAGTCAAAATTACTAGGCCGCCGGAATCGGCTGTTGCGACCTAAACTCCGCCAAAAGGGGCCTCAGGCCAGGGTTTGTCGGTATGTGCAGTAAGGCGACAGACCTACGCCAATAAGATTAAACGTTAAGCCCTCATGACTCAACTTGATACGACAAAGATACAACTTCGAATGTCGTGACTGGACCTACGCGCTAACTTCTAGCGTATCAGAACAAGCCTCGGGAAAGTATTATAAATATATTTCCATACTCATGTATTAGTAAACAGCTTTTGTGGCAGCAAGTGAAGAGTCGAAAGGCTCGAAACAATGACAGAGCCTGGCGCGGGAGCCGCACTTGGCAGTGCTTACACAACAGTCGATGCCGAACGCACTGCCTTTCATTTTAGGTTTTTTCCTCATATATTTCTGCGAAACGTCTTAGAGCCAATATTAAGAATCATTATACCACTGTACCCCTCTTTTTATAAGCGTCAAACGCAGTTAAAATTGTATCGATTAATTTATAAACTGTATTTGTTTCTGCATCTCGGCTGATACAAGAGTTGAGTCTAATACACAAGCAACAAAATTTCATGGCATTGGGCGTAATACCATGAGCCGGCAACCTGTTTGCGGTAGCTTGGACAGTTCACGAAATAAAGAAGGTACAAGTTTTAGGCAACTGGCACTGTCTATGTGTGTGCCACAGCATACAGATCGATAGGTTGTACTAAAAAACTAGAATAGAAACATGCTCGAGCTGCCTGTTTCAAGCCGTCGTTAGTAAAGTTAACTGCAGAAGCGGCAATAAAAGATATCAAGATCCATACTAAGTCTTTTCCCTCTCAGCACAGACACAGATACACCCAAATGAATAAGCCAGCAACGAAAAAAGGTAGGAAGTACACAGAGACAGACGCGCTAGGACACACGAGAACCAAAAGGAACTAACTGTACGACCGCCCCCCTCGACATCCTCCAGTCGATCATTCCTTCTCGCCCCGCCCTTTCCCAGTATATCATATATATATATATATATATATATATATATATATATATATATATATATATATATATATATATATATATCCAAAGAGTCATAAAATAGGGACTTACGTATACGTATGTGACATTGGAAACTACAGAATGTGAAACTAGTGAGTAGCACTATCAGTTGACCGACAAGTCCGGCACATATCGTAGGGTGATCAATATTTAAAAAAAGAGAAACATCCACCAAAAGGTGCGTACAACTTAAAAACACCATACAAAACAAGTCAAAATCTGCTTCAGTATAACGCTCCACGCATTTATCGTATAACCCAAATCATGTATTGCATGCTATTGAGAATGCTTAAAAAATATAAGGCACGAAAAACAATTATTTAAAAGTCCTTCATTCAGTAGCGAAGATAGTCTTCCACAAAGAAAATTTCGAAATGACAATACTGTAAATGATATCAGTTTGCACATTGGACATTCAAATATCTGTTGTTCATTTTTCATTTTTGTTTCCATTTTATTCTATGTAACCTTAGCCCAGAAAAATGGTAAAAGTAAAATTCCTGTAAATTTATTTTGTTTCTTCGATAAATCAACTTGTAGAGACAATGATCTTATGTCTCCGGTCTAAGACCCGCAGATGTTAAGTGTTTGGAACGAGAAGGTTTTAAAGAATTATATGTTTACATGAACCACTATTTTCATGAACTTGTTCCGTGTAATTGGGCTGTACTTTTCTTTTAGCTGCGTGAGTGTTCTGCGCCACTTTTTGACAGCGACTATGTTCAAAACAGAGTTGTGTCAATTTACGAGAGATTTTCTGTTTTAAGTGTTCCTGTGTAAGGAAGTTCAGTTTAGCTTTGCAGTTATTTCCTGCCCGTATCCGTCCAGCAGATCAATATTGCAGTCTACTGTTCCGTGCTTTTTCGAATATTTAAATGCCTGCGTATGTCTCCTTCTTACAAAACCGTCACATAAAGAAAATTTTGTTCTCAAAAATGTGTTCAAATGTGTGTGAATTCCTAAGGAACCAAACTGCTTAGGTCATCGGTCCCTAGACTTACACACTATTTAACCTAACTTAAACTAACTTATGCCAAGAACAACACAGACACCCATGCCCGAGGGAGGACTCGAACCTCCGGCGGGAGTGACCGCGCAGTCCGTGACAGGACGCCTCAAACCACGAGGCCACTCCGCGTGACATTTTGCTCTCAATTTACAAGAAAATTCTAATGTTCTATTACTTTAAGTACTTACTTCTGTAAAAGATAATTATGGAGGCCGTCGTAGAACGCATCAGTGCCGATAAAATGCTGCATCATTCTGACGATCGAACCACCTGTCAGAAACACACATTGATAGATTTTTGTTCATTCGGAACTTGCATTACTATTTTAAATAGAGTTTTAAAATAAAGAAAAAGGAACAAACGAAATAAAAGTTGTTTAGCACCATCATAAGAAATATGAATCCATAAACTAATCTGCAATTAAATTTTTACTGACATCGACGGACCATATACCTTACAGACACAATTATTTATTTCCAGGTCTGTAATATGAATGTTGTAATTAGGTAATATTAATGTGTTTATCCTCAGAACTACGAATATACACTAAAGCAGTGCAGCAGGTGTCCTCAATGACGTCACATCACTCGTCTACAGACCTGCAGCCGGAGACACAACCACTAAAATACGCTCATGCGCTGGTGCAGCTGCTTTCAAAGTTGACAGTACACTGCCCGACAGAAAAAGCTAAGCACCCGGAAAGGAAGACGGGAATTATGCTTCACCAGTTGAGAGGGTATGTGATGTTATTTCAGTGGTTACAATACCAGGTCAAATTTTCAAACAATTGGCAGTACGAATCCCCTTATGAGTATGGCATCGCAGCCTTCTGCCGTGGATGCATGCAGTGATTTGACTGGGAACGGTGTAAAGCCGTTGTATCCACTCCTAAGGCAAGCTGGTCTATAACGGCTGTAACTGGTCCTTTATATCCCAGACACTGGCACTGGTACGGAGTTTACGTCCGAGCTGGTCCCTCATGTTCTATAGGAGACGGATCTGTCGATTTAACTGTCTATGGGAGTACCTCAGCGTCACGAAGACAGTTCATAGAGACCGTGTGTTTGACAAGCATTGTCCTGTTAACGAATGGCATCGCGATACTGCCATATGAGATGTAACACATGAGGATGGAAGACATCCGTAACGAATCCTGCTGTCAGAGTTCTCTCAAACACTACCAGACATGACCTGAAGTCACATCCGATGGCTCCCTATCCCATGATGCCAGGAGAAATACCGCTGTGCCTCTCCAAAACATTGGACGAATGTGACTTCTTTCAAAATCGCCGCCCTACTCGCAGACAGTGGTCAAGAGGGGTAGTGCAGAACTGGGATTCATCGCTGAACATAATGTAGTGCCATTCACCAACAGTCCGTGCCTCCCGGTCATGGTACCGTTCCAAATACAGCCGTTTGTATTGTGCTATTAACTGCAGCCTACACATGTCACTAATTCCCTAATACGACTTCAACTAGTCTTCGACCGTTGGTGTGGGACGGCACAGAATGTTGGAGGGAGTCCACTACTTTTTCTCTTATTGGAGGTACAGATATGATGGGCTTACGATGTGCCTGGTGCGCAATAACGCGATCCTCCCTTGTAGTGGTCAAATGTGGTCGATCGGAGCCTTGCGCGCGAGTATGCCTACTTTCATGTTCTCACACATTCACATCCGAATGTCCTGCAAATCTGGATACTGTACGACTCGGCCAGCCGGCCAAATAGACACACACAATGAGGTCCCTTCAAAACTGTGCTGATAACGCTGCCTTACACGAGTTTGTGGCAGGGCGACTAGGGAAAGAGAAAACGCAGCTGTAGAAGAGAACGCTCTTCAACAAATCATCCGTGTCCTACAGAGTGATCACTCATCAACTGACACTGTTCATACGCCTTAAATTCTCCACCAGGCACGGTAACAACGATGAATACAAACAACACTAACGCAGTCTGGTGGCCATTCTACCTGTCACAGAGAACTGCTGCTCTAACTATTAAATGAAGTTTTCTGATAAATAAAATTATCTACAATGACAAACTATCATCCACGGCTGTATAGAAAGGCATCGAAATGTATAAGCATGGGGATAATTTTAACTGAAAAGAAGAAGCCACGAAACTTAGTGGTATATTCACAGCGACGCTGCAAAATCGACAGATAAGATTTATCCTTGACAGGCGAGAATCTATAGTTAAGTTTTATGTCTGACAAGGATTATTTTTGCTGATAACGTGTAAACTAGACTACGCCCATTTACATAGTATTTAAGCCACTCTCCACGTCCGACTCATCGGTCGACAAGAGTCACTATCTCCAGGAGTTCCTTTGTAGACGTCCAGCGCAGCCCTGGATGAAACATCAGGTACGGAAAAGGTTCTTGGATAATGGTCATACAGTCCGGAAGACTCACCAGGAAATCCTTCAATGTATGGTGTTGTTATTAGCTGAAGCGCGGCCTGAATCAAGGAGAACGCCCCTGGTCGAGGAAGAAGCCAAGCATTCCGTAGCTACAGCGCGGAATGGCTAAAAAGCCTAAAAGAACAAATTTTGAGAGTGCTCTGAAATTGTCGCAGACCTACATCGAGGAAAGAAGGCAGATCCAATGGAACTTCGACTCTAAGTTTTATCAGAAGTTCTAAATTCAGCGTTTAGACCAGGCGAAAATAGTTTTGCAGCGGCAGCTTTTTCGTAGTAACTGATCAGCAGATGTGACTCTCAAAGTGATTTAAACCAATCTGCAGTTATTATTAATCAACAGTTCTGTGCAAGATGAAGGTGTCGATAGATGGGGGAAGTACTAACCCAAAAAACGGACCTCTTGCCTTATTTGAGGGGCAATAAATCGTATTGTTTCCAAGCATTCTGAAGTGTTTGGTTTTATTTTGACTTCTTAAGCTTCACATCTTTGAACTCATATCCCAGGATCTTCCTCTTTTCTGAAATAACCGAGGAATTTGGGAAGAGTAACCTGGATGTTAACAGGTGACTGATAACGTTGTATGTTTCCACTCCAGTGCTCGAAACCTGGAATATATCTGATTGTTATTGGAGGGCCACAGGACATGATATTGCAAATCATACATGTGATTTTCCTACCTGGTCTCATTAGTCATTGTGAACCTCGTGTCCCTTAACAAAAACTGACGAGCTAAAGTAAATGTTACAGACTTGATCTGGGACTGTGATCAATTGTCCATTCACCAAAAGTGGTGAAATTATACGTCGCGTTGAAGAATCAATATGTCGCAAAAATCTGAAGTGTGCGTATTGCGCCACGGACGCTCTTTCAAAATTACGCGCACTTACTGAAAGGAATAACATCATTACCAACAAACAATAAATAAAGAGTAATTGTAATAACACAGATGCTAACTGGTAAAAAATACCTAAGTAAAGGCGAATACCTTTATAATAGATGTTGATGCCAGCATCCTCGCTGGTGATGGGTGCTGCAGAAGGATCTTCATCGTAGGCAATCGCTTGCCTAAGCAAGGTTGAAACCACGAACGCTTCATCGATTCGCCACGTGGGCTCCAACTGATAATAAATGAGAGAGCCTATCAGTGAGACAACCAAAGGCACAGTAAAATGGATAGTATCTACGCTGTTAAAGTATTTGTATTCTGTTAATCGACTCTTTCCTTTTGTATTGCTTCCTTGATACACCTGTGACAATATGAAATGAAAATTACATTCGATCCCTCGGACTTAACTTGTACAAGGACAAGATCGCTTACAATTTGCGAAGTTTATATGGCATGAGCATTTTTCAGCTCAATCACGTCATAATAAGTAAATTAGAACGTTATGGCTCAGACACAGCAGTAAAACAGATAATGTAGCTTTTTAACAGGGAACACAACGTGTCGCTGCGTACATCCAATATATTAAACTACCAAAAGTCTTTCATGGTATCTCCCTAGGTTGTATTTTAGACCCATTGCCCCTTCTTGTGCATGTATTTTTTGTTTGCAGATAACTATTGAGATAAATAGCAAGTAAAACGTAGTTTTTAAAAGAGCTACTAACGAAAATGTAATGGACGTTGTCAAATGATAATAGGAAATTCAGCACCATTAAGCTTTAAAAATTTCATTACATTCGGTGCTGAACCTGGTATATGCATCAAATAAAAGGATGTGGGTTGACAGAGTTAAATTACAGAGATTACAGACTGATCATCAATTCCGCTGGGAGTAGCATTTAAGAGAGCTGCTAAATCGTATAAATAGCTCAGTACTTGTAATGTAGACGTCATGGAGGTAAGTTATGAAAAGTTTAAAAAGCTAGCACACTTTGCTTATTTTCGTTCCATGTCATGTGTCACATTTTAGGGCAACTTTTCTAGTCAATTTAGTTTTTCGAATTAATTTTCATGTGGATTCAAAAACGTTCTGCAAAAACATGTTCAAGGAATTAAGTATACTAAGCACAGATTCTCAGAGTATATATTACTTAATGAAATTTGATGTATACAGAAAGGTCCGTTGATCGTGACCGGGCCAAATTTCTCACGAAATGTGTGTCAAACGAAAAACCTACAGAGAACGAAACTTGTCTAGCTTGAAGGGGGAAACCAGATGCGCTATGGCTGGCCCGCTAGATGGCGCTGCCATAGGTCAAACGGATCTCAACTGCGTTTTTTTTTTTTTTTTTTAAATAGGATCCCCCATTTTTATTACATATTCGTGTAGTACGTAAAGAAATATGAATGTTTTAGTTGGACCACTATTTTCGCTTTGTGACAGATGGCGCTGTAATAGTCACAAACATATGGCTCACGATTTTAGAAGAACAGTTGGTAACAGGTAGGTTTTTTAAAATAAAATACAGAACGTAGGTACGTTTGAACATTTTATTTCGGTTGTTCCAATGTGATTCATGTACCTTTCTGAACTTATCATTTCTGAGAACGCATGCTGTTACAGCGTGATTACCTGTAAACACCACATTAATGCAATAAATGCTCAAAAGGATGTCCGTCAACCTCAATGCATTTGGCAATACGTGTAACGACATTCGTCTCAACAGCGAGTAGTTCTCCTTCCGTAATGTTAGCACATGCACTGACAATGCGCAGACGCATGTTGTCAGGCGTTGTCGGTGGATCACGATAGCATATATATTCTTCAACTTTCCCCACAGAAAGAAATCCGGGGACGGTGCTTCGACGACCAATCCACCTGTCATGAAATATGCTATTCAGTACCGCTTCAGCCGCACGCGAGCTATGTGCCGGACATCCATCATATTGGAAGTACATCGCCATTCTGTCATGCAGTGAAACATCTTGTAGTAACATCGGTAGAACATTACGTAGGAAATCAGCATACATTGTACGATTTAGATTGCCATAGCTAAAATGGGGGCCAATATCCTTCCTCCCATAATGCCGCACCATAAATTAACCCGCGAAGGTCGCTGATGTTCCACTTGTCGCAGCCATCGTAGATTTTCCGTTGCCCAATAGTGCATATTATGCCGGTTTACGTTACCGCTGTTGGTGAATGACGTTTCGTCGCTAAATAGAACGCGTGCAAAAAATCTGTCATCGTCTCGTAATTTCTGTACACGACATTCAAAGTCGTCGCCATGCAATTCCTGGTGCATAGAAATATGGTGCGGGTGCAACCCATGTTGATGTAGCATTCTCAACACCGACGTTTTTGAGATTCCCGATTCTCGCCCAATTTGTCTGCTACTGATGTGCGGATTAGCCGCGACAACAGCTAAAACACCTACTTGGGCATCATCATTTGTTGCAGGTCGTGGTTGACGTTTCACATGTGGCTGAACACTTCCTGTTTCCTTAAATAGCGTAACTATTCGGCGAACGGTCCAGACACTTGGATGATGTCGTCCAGAATACCGAGCAGTATACATACATAGCACACGCCCGTTGGGCATTTTGATCATAATAGCGCTTCATCAACATGACGACATTTTCCGCAATTGGTAAACGGTCCATTTTAACACGGATAATGTATCACGAAGCAATGTTACGTGATACCACGTACTTATACGTTAGTGACTATTACAGTGCCATCTGTCACAAAGCGAAAAAAGTGGTCCAACTAAAGCATTCATATTTCTTTACGTACTACACGAATATGTAATAAAAATGGGGGTTCTTATTTTAAAAAACGCAGTTGATATCCGTTTGACCTATGGCAGCGCCATCTAGCGGGCGAACCATAGCGCCATCTGGTTTCCCCCGTTAAGCTAGACAAGTTTCGTTCTTTGTAGTTTTTTCGTTTGATGCTTATTTCGTGAGATATTTGGCCCGGTCACTATCAATGGACCACCCTGTATATCTGTTAGTAGGTACCGCACGTTAGCTTTTATGGTGGTCAGATATTTATTGTTCGAGCTTCCTAAGACAAACGTGTCTGAGGCGATGCCTCGACTCTAGCTCAAACTTATTTTTTAATCTGTGCTCTCGGAAGAAAGAAATTTTTCAAAATGTCAACAACGTGTGTTTTACCATAGAAAATCTGAACAGTCCCTGTAATGTAGGATAACTGATTTCATTCGATGTACTAACACCGTTTCAATTTGCGTTGTCCACGTCTGTATGAGAAATATCGTCATGCAAAGTATAATATCAAGAGCACATCCCACGAGTAATTGTACATTACTCTTGTGGTCTAGCATAGTGTGACTTATTATATTACTGAATAAGGTCATTCGCATCATTTTTTATCGAGGTTTGACTTGGGCTTTCCAAGTCTACCCCCGTCCTTGAAAAATTAATTAAAATAGTAAACAGAGAAATAACATATGAAATTCATTAAAGCTTCATGAAAATGTTTGTGGGATTTTTTTCATTATATTACCTCTCAAACGTCGTATAAATTGTATAATGTGACCAGTGATTACTAATGAGTGGTATCAGTATTCGAATCATCGCCTCATCCATAACCCTTCTTCCTTAGCGCGAACGCTAACCACTTGACCATAATGGCGTCTTACAGCCTGCATCTTCGCATCAGTTACACAATAGACGCGTAAAACCTCTCTTGCGATTTTCTCGGTATTGCCAGAGAGGTGCAACTTACTTCTTGCACATTATGTTGTTTTAATGGCCTACTAAAGGTGCACAAAGTCCGAAGTAAATCCATCATCTCAATGTCGTGGCGTCACCTTGTAGATTTCTTGCTGATCTGCGTATTTAGCACCACATGCCAGCTGTATAAAGGGCTGTTGCTCTATCGATTGCTCAGAGTTATCGTTCCGTCATCTTTTATACAACATAGGTTTGTGGCATTTCCAGTATAAACGAAATATTCTTTTCACTCACAATGAACTCTATCTTCCCGCCGTAACAGAGCGTATTGCACTAACGATACTGTAACAAGAAATTGACAACAGACTGACCTCATTTCTAAATCTACGTGTCAGCATTAGCAGTGTAGCAAATCGGTTCACCTTTCAAACCCTGCAATCTTTCTTCCTCACTAACACAGATTCTCGTGATCCATTCATTAATTTATTATACTATGTGATCAAAAGTATCTGGACACGCCCAAAAACATACGTTTTTCATATTAGGTGCTTTGTGCGACTACCTACTGTCAGGTACTCCATATCCGAGACCTCAGTAGTCATTAGACATCGAACATGGTCAGGTGATTGGGCGTCACTTGTGTCACACGTTTGTACGCGAGATTTCCACACTCCTAAACATCCCTAGATCCTCTATATCCGGTGTGATAGTGAAGTGGAAGCGTGACACTTACAGCACAATAGCAAGTTAAGTCGAAACGTGAAGGGACACGTACAGCCAAAACCGTACTTACCGACCTCGTCCGATGACTGACAGAGACCGCCGACAGTTAAAGAGGCACCTGATTGAACGTATGCCTGCGAGAGTGGAAGCTGTCATCAAGGCTAAGGATGAGCCAACACCATATTGAATTCCAGCATTACCGATGGAGGGCGCCACAGACTTGTAAGTCATTTTCAGTCAGGTGTCCGGATACTTTTGATCACATAGTGTATTTTTTCATTCTGGTTCGTCTAAGATGTACAACCTAGTTACATATGAGTGAGAAAAAGTCACGGGAAGGGCTGTCACATTTCTTATAACTATGATAATTGAAGTTATTATTAGCAGCTGAGAAAAAACAGTTGCTGATATTAACTGCATTATCATCGCCTATCAATATCATATTTATGATAAAACATAATTGAAGCTATTATTAGCAACTGAGGAAAATGGCTGCAGATGTTAACAATATCTGATCAAAAGTATCCGGACACCACTGTATTCAGTGGAACTGACCATTGGATCTCACGAGCAGTTGGTCCGTCGCATAAAAAGGAGGCGGGAGTAGCAGAATGTGTCGCTAGAGAGAACTCAGTGGCGCAACTAGCCATTGGATGTCACCTTAATAACAAATTCACCAAGGACTTTTAAACCCATCGAAAGCTGTCCATGTCTACTGCCGGTGGTGTGCTTGCGAATTGGAAACGAGAAGAAACGACACAGTTAAAGTGAGACCAGGCAGACGTCTTATATTGGTGGACAGGAATCTTCGAACTTCGAGGATGGTGTTTGTAAAAAATCACATGGAATCAGCTCAATCGTGTATTCCAAAGTACTACCAGCAATCCATCTAGCACAATGACTGCGTGTAGGGAGTTTAAAAGAATGGGGTGAACTGGTCGAACAGCTCCTTATAAGCCACGCATTTGTGTAGTTAACGCTATGCCGCGCTTGAGGTTGCATGAAGAGACTCGCCAATGAACAGTGGATTAATGGAAACGAGTTATTTTGAGTGATGAATCACCTACACTCTGTGGAAATCCAATTGGAGGACTTGGGATTAGCGAATGTCTTGTGAACGTTACTGGCAACATGTGTAGTACCAACAGCTAAGTCCGGAATGGGTGGTGTTTTTCGTGTTTAGAATGCGGTCCCTTTATTGCGCTTAGGAAAACGCTAAATGCGAAAAAATATGAATACATTTTACAGCAATGCGTACTGCGCACAGTAGAGGAACAGTCCGGAAACGATCGTTTCTCTCAGTATGTCACCGTGCCCAGTCATAAAACAGCATCAGTGAGACAATGGTTTGTGGGGCAGTGGGATTCCTGAAATGGACTGACGTCTTCAGAGCCCCAACCTGGATCCAATCTAAAACCTCTGAGATGTGCATCGGCTCCGTTCTGGGTCCCAGCGTCCATCATCACTTTCTCCACTTCCACTCTTGAGGAAGAATGGCCATCCATTCTCCCACAGACATTTAGACAAATCATTAAAAGAGTCCCACGCACAGTCCATGTCGTCATAAAGGCGAAGGGTGAATATATTCCATATTTCCACTGGTAGGTGTCCGGATGCTTTTGATTAGATAATGCGTATTTATTCAGTAAGGTCTAAGACACGCAAAGCTCGTAATAGGCTACTTGTCTTAATGTACGTATCACCGACATAAAGGCACACCTTTAGTTTTTTGCTGAGAAGAAACTGTAACATGAACCATTTTTGTTGCCAACTTACGAGTGCAGAAGCAAAGCTTTCGAAGAACGTGGCTAAACCTTCACTAAGCCAAAGCACGGACCACCAGTTGGGGCTGACCAGGTCACCGAACCACTGATGAGCCACCTCGTGCTGGATGGAGGTCAGCACCCGTTCCTTAGTCGCCTCCGAGGTGTAGTTGTCCAGGGCCAGCAGGAACTGCTGACTGTACAAATAATTTAATGGTAGTCAAGACACTGCTGAGGCAAACGTAAAGTATGTGTACTTGAAAACATGATGCTTAGGTACTAGGCATTTTTTCATAGCCACATTACATAGTACTGCGTACTGCTCTGGTGCAACACCTCTCAAGCAAAAAGAGCGTTTAAGTGGCAAAGAAGGCAGTAGAATGTATAGCAGGCCTTTGTAAAACCGTATGTCCTGTACAACACTTTTCAAGAAAGTGAGTGTAACGACAGTCCCATCACTGTTCACTCTATACAAAAGAAAATCAGGAGAGCTGCATATATAGGCAGTCATTTCATTATTATAATTCATGTAAAAAATGGTTGACAAAGATGCATCATAGCTGTATATATAGCTTACAAAAATTCTTCAGGAATGTTATGCAAAATTTACTTACTATGATTATGCAAAAGAAAAACCTCACATTCTAACTTTTACTCTTTGTTATATTTGTATATATATCAGTCTCTTTTTATTTATCTCTGTTGTTGTGTTACAATATTATGATATGTTTTATTGCGTATTATTACTTTTTACTATCACACCGAGCGAGGTGGCGCATAATGTTAGCTCACTGGACTCGCATTCGGCAGGAAGACGGTTGAATCCCGCATCCGGGCATCCAGATTTAGGTTTTCCGTGACTTCCCTAAATCACTCCAGGTACATGCTGGGATGGTTCCTCTGAAAGGGCATGGCCGACTTCCTTCCCCATCCTTCCCTAATCCGATGAGACCGATGACCTCGCTGTCTGGTCTGCTTCCCCAAAACAACCAACCAACCAACCCTAAATCGCTCCAGGCAAATGCCGGGCTGGTTCCTTTGAAAGGGCACGGCTGACTTCCTTCCCCGTCCTTCCCTACCTAACCTGATGAGACCGATGACCTTGCTGTCTGGTCTCCTCCCCCAAAAACAACCCCAACGCCCAACTATCACAACATGAATAGCATGTCAAATGCTCGATGATGGCAAAAGAGAATTTAAAAATTTTTAATTTTTATTCTAACTTCGAGGCTTGAGCAGTTGGATTGCGGTGGTATCTCGTCGGTCGCTCATAGTTAAAAGCATTCGGACAATAGCTTCACGAAATATGTAGTTCGCAGTAGAGTTAAAGTTACCTGCCCTGAAGCTTGTCTCTTTGAAGATAGATCACTGGTTCCGACTAGAGCTAAATAAGAATGACAGAACCGTTTGTCAATTAACCTGCGCAAGTAAATGAATAATCTGTAAAGATGAAAACGTTGTTTCACAAAATTTTTTCATAATCATATTACCACCATCGTCAGTAAATAACGAGTCATTCAGTTCAAAAATTCGTATCATGCAGATGACTTGTTGCCCTTGACTTCAACACGTAGGTTTCAATTATATTTTCATGAAATGTACGAGCTAGACAAAAAAATTTAATTCGCTATGAAAATTAAATAAACTAATAATCCGCTAGTACAAAGAGGACAACGCAAGATCTCCGGTTGTTTAGCCCACGTCAATTCTAAACCCCTGTTTTTCTTATGATAGCGAAAGTAACTTAACTGGAAAGTTTGCGGGCGGCAGCTATTACCATCAGACTGAGTGTGACCGTTGAGTACAGAGTAATGGCAACTGGCGTCAAATCTGTTTTTGCGTCACTGTCTCTACACCATTCTCAAATAACAAAATTTATTTATAAGATGAAACTTTGATAGCTGGCTCACTACAGCGGTAAAATTTAAAAGTACAACTGAAATTAATTTATGCGTCAGCAAAAATATTTCGTTTGATGCAATTCTTTTAATATAAATAAATAGGACTAATATACCACCAAGAAACGTTAAAATTAATTTACAAGGTAACAAAACTTATACTGCACAACTCACACCAATACCGAAGAAAGGAAATAGGATTAATCTGCTGAATTACGGTCGAATACTGCTAAAGTCGATTTGCGATGGGATTTTATAACATATACTGTGTTCGAATATTATGGGTTACCTCGAAATGAACGATTTATTAACAAATAGCCTACACGGGTTCAGAAAACATCGTTCTTGTGAAACTTAAATAGCTCTTTATTCTCACGGAGTAATGAACGCTATCGACAAGGGATGTCAAATTGATTCCATGTTTTTAGATTTCCAAAAGGCTTTTCACACCGTTCTTCACAAGCGACTTCCAATCAAATTGCGTGCCTTCTGAGTATAGTCTCAGTTGTGTGGCTGGAATCGTGATTTCCTGTTAGAAAGGTTACAGTTCGTAGTAAGTCATCGAGTAAAACAGAAGTAATATCTGGCGTTCCCCGAGGAAGTGTCGTAGGTCCTCTGCTGTTGCTGTTCCTGGTATAGATAAACGGCGTAGGAGACAATGTGAGCAGCCCTCGTAGGTTGTTTGCAGATGATGCTGTAATTTACCGTCTTATAAAGTCATCAGGTGATCAAAACAAATTGCAAAACGATTTAGACAAAATATCTGTATGGTGCGAAAAGAGGCAATTGACTCTAAATAATGAAAAGCGTGAAGTCATCCACACGAGTACTACAACGAATTCCTAAATTTCGGTTACAGGACATATCACACAAATCTAAAGGATGTAAATTCAACTAAATACTTGGGGATTACAACTATGAGTAACTTAAATTGGAACCATCGCATAGATAATGTAGTGGCGAAAGCAAACCAAAGACTGCGTTTTATTGATAGAACACTTAGAAAATGCAACAGGTCTACTAAAGAGACTGCTTGCACTACGCTTGTCCTCCCTCTTCTGGAGTATTGATGTGCGGTGTGGGACCACCATCAGATAGGATGGACGGAGGACATCGAGAAAATTCAAAGAAGGGCAGCTCGTTTTGTACTGTCGCAAAATAGGGGAGATAGTGGCGCGGACATGGTGCACGAATTGGGGTGGCCGTTATTAAAGCAAAGGCAGATTCTTATCATGAAATTTGATTCACCAACTTTGTCCTCAGAGAGTGAAAATATTTTGTTGACGCCATTTACATACGGAGGAAAGATCATAATAATAATATAAGAGATATCAGAGCAAGCACGGAAAGATTTATGTGTTCGTCCTTCCCGCGCGCTGTTCGAGAGTCTACGGTAGAGAAATGGCTGGAAAGTGGTTCGATGAACTCTCTGTCGGACACTTAGTAGTGAATTTCAGAGTAATCATGTAGATGTAGACGAGAATGAAGTTTGCGACTTTATTTTATTTGCTTCTATTTCAGGTGATGACAGGAAAATTGTATGTAAGGGATTTTGGAAAACAATCAAGGTTGAATATATGAAGTCTTCACGGGTTGTCAGCCGAGTAGCATCGTCGTCTCGTAACAACTTTTCGATGGAATGCGTCTCCATCATCTTCGCATGAAGACGACGATGCTACTCGGCTGACAACCCGTGAAGACTTCATGTATGAAATTCCCCGAGAAAGCCTGCACTCGCGTACAATCAAGGTCGACTTCTGGATGGCTAGGTGGTTCAGTCACTGCTCGTCGTAGGGTTTTTGTCTATGACTTATCAGTTGTTTAAACTTTCACAATGTGAAAAATATCGCGTTGCACGGTGGTTGGTAGTCCACGTCCAACAGGCTGGGCAAGTCCCTTCAAAGGGCGGAGAAAGGCGAAGGCACCTCCAACAGAACCAAACCTGTGGTAATCAAACCCACGGTTATGGGTGTCACTGACCGTATCTGCCTGAAATCAGATCTTCAGCATTAATAAACGTCACGTTATCCTATAACGTCTAATCAGCACTTGCCACATGTGCCTTTCCTCACCGATTCTGTGGCGTGCCTCATTTCTTGTCTTATCTGCCTGAAATCAGATCTTCAGCATTAATAATCGTCACTTTATTCTATAACTTCTAATCATCACTTGCCACATGTTCCTTTCCTCACCGACTCTGTGGCGTACCTCATTTCTTGTCTTATTAGTCCATTTAATTTACATTTCTGTCTCTAGCCAATTGCGATTTTTGATACTAGCAGCCTTCTTTTAAGGAGGAATGCTCTGTTTGATAGTGCTAGTCTATTTCTTGTGCCCTTCTCCTCATCTGCCAAGTGTTATTTCGCTTCCAAGGTTGCAGAATTCTTTTACTGGGTCTATTGCGTGATCCGCACTTCAGATGTTAAGTTTGTGAGAAACGTAATTTCTGCTGTTCCTCAATACATTCGTCTTTCTTTAATACACTTTTAGTCCATATTCTGTGTTCAGTTCATTCCATTAAACAGACTCCGTAATTTTACCCATTATCATAGAGGACAGCAATGACATTTGCTAAGCTCATCACTGCTCCTTTCTTTTATTTTCTTCATTGCTTCTTCGTTAAACAGGTTGAAGAGCAGAACAGAGAGACTGCATCCTCGCCTTATTCTCTTTTTCAAACCGAGCGCTACTCTTTTGGCCTTCCATTATCATTGATCCCTCTTGGTTCTCGTACATGTTTTATCGTTGTATATTATCTGTCTTTACCTACAATTTATACCTATTTCTCTGTAAATTCATCTTGCAGCATTTGACGTTCTCGATTGCTTTTTCCGTCAGCTAATTCTGGGAATGTGTCTTGTCCTCATTATCAAGCGGAACGTCAGAACTGTCTATGTGGTGGATTTACTATTTATAAACCCAAACTGATCATCGTCTAACACATTTTCAGTTTCTTTAATCCTCTGTGTATCATTATGGCCAGCAAACCGGGTGCAATAGATGTCAAGCTGACTGTACGATAGTTCTCGCGTTGATCTGCCCTAGTTGTCTTTGAAAATGTGTGGATGGTATTCTTCCATAAGTCCGATGCTATGTCATCCGTATCACAGTTTCAACACACTAACTTGGAAAATTTTTGGTTGCACCTTCACGAATTATTTGAGAAATTCTGAAGGAATGTTATTTGCACTTTCTGTATTGTCTGATCATAATTCTCACACATCTCTCACTCTAACTCTGGAATCCTTGTTCTCTTAATCTCGATAGCCATTTCATATACATTATCAGACAGTTCTTCGTCTCTGTAGGCGTCCTTAGTACACTGCTTTGACAAATCAGTTCTCTCCTCTCGGTTTAAGAATGGTATTCCTCTTGCTCTCTTAATGTTGACGCCTTACCTTTTACGTTCTCCAAAAGTTATTTTGTCCTTTCTGTGT
This sequence comes from Schistocerca piceifrons, assembly GCF_021461385.2. Taxonomy (NCBI): domain Eukaryota; kingdom Metazoa; phylum Arthropoda; class Insecta; order Orthoptera; family Acrididae; genus Schistocerca; species Schistocerca piceifrons. The sequence goes on from NC_060140.1 coordinate 350,424,022, forward strand.
GCTGAATCTGTCCGTGCAACGACAGTTTTCATTTAGATTTCTTCACATATTTCCTGTAGCCAATTTTCTTTTGCACCCCCGTACTTCCTTTTAGTTGCATTTCTAAATGATTTCCACTGAAGTGACAAAAGTTATGCGACAGCAATATGTACATATACAGATGGCGGTAGTATCGCATACACATGGCATAAAAGGTCAATGCATTGGCGGAGCTGTCATTTGTAGTGAGGCGATACCTGTGAAAAGGATTCCAACGTAATAATGGCCGCACGACATGAATGAACAGGCTTTGAACGCGGAATAGTAGTTGGAGCTAGACGCATGGGACATTCCGTTTCGGAAACCGTTAGGCAATTTAATGCTCCGAGATCCACAGTGTCAAGAGTGTGCCGAGAATGACAAATTGCAGACATTACCTCTCACTAAGGACAACGCATTGGCCGATGGCCTTCACTTAACTACCAAGAGCAGGTCGTTTGCGTATTATTGTCAGTGCTAACAGACAGGCAGCGCGGAACTCAAATGGGTCGTACGATAAACGCGTCTGTTTGGACAGAGCGGCTAAATTTGCCTTTAATGGGTTGTGGCAGCAGATGACCGACGCGAATGCCGTTGCTAACAGCACGATATCGCCTGCAGCGCCTCTCCTGGGCTTCTGACCGTATCGGTTCGACCCTAGACGACTGGGAAACCGTGGCCTTGTCAAATGAGTGCCAATTTCAGGTGGTAAGAGGTAAATGTCGTGCAGACACATGTTGTTGTGGTCTTCAGTCCAGATACTGGTTTGATGCAGCTCTCCATGCAACTCTATCCTGTGCAAGCATCTTCATCTCCCAGTACCTACTGCAACCTACATCCTTCTGAATCTGTTTAGTGTAATCATCTCTTGGTCTCCCTCTACGATTTTTACCCTCCACGCTGCCCTTCAATACTAAATTGGTGATCTCTTGATGCCTCAGAATATGCCCTTTCTCTAGTCAAGTTGTGTGCCACCAATTTCTCTTCTCTCCAATTCTATTCAATACCTCCTCATTATGTGATCTACCCATCTAATCTTCAGCATTCTTCTGTAGCACCACATTTCGAAAGCTTCTATTCTCTTTTTGTCTAAACTATTTATTGCCCACGTTTCACTTCCATACATGGCTACACTCCATACAAATACTTTCAGAAACGACTTCCTGACACTTAAATCTCTACTTGATGTAACCAAATTCCTCTTCTTCAGAAACGCTTTCCTTGCCATTGCCAGTCTACATTTTATATCCTCTCTACTTCGACCATCGATAGTTATTTTGCTCCCCAAATAGCAAAACTCATTTACTACTTTCAGCGTCTCATCTCCTAATCTAATTCCCGCAGAATCGCCCGATTTAATTTGACTACATTCCATTATTCTCGTTTTGCTTTTGTTGATGTTCATCTTATACGGTCCTTTCTACACACTGTCCATTCCGTTCAGCTGCTCTTCCAAGTCCTTTGCTGTCTCTGACAGAATTACAATGTCATCGGCGAACCTAAAAGTTTTTATTTCTTCACCATGGATTTTAATATCTACTCCGAATTTTTCTTTTGTTTCCTTCACTGCTTGCTCAATATACAGATTGAATAACATCGGGGAGAGGCTACAATATTGTCTCACTCTCTTCCCAACCACTGCTTCCCTTTCGTGCCCCTCGACTCTTATAGCTGCCATCTGCTTTCTGTACAAATTGTAAATAGCCTTTCGCTCCCTGTATTTTACCCCTGCCACCCTCGGAATTTGAACGAGAGTATTCCAATCAACATTGTCAAAAGCTTTCTCTAAGTTTACAAATGCTAGAAACGTAGGTTTGCCTTTCCTTAATCTTTCTTCTAAGATAAGTCGTAGGGTCAGTATTGTCTCACGGGTTCCAACATTTCTACGGAATCCAAACTGATCTTCCCCGAGGTCGGCTTCTACCAGTTTTTCCATTCGTCTGTTAAGAATTCGCGTTAGTATTTTGCAGCTGTGGCTTATTAAACTGATAGTTCGGTAATATTCACATCTGTCAACACCTGCTTTCTTTGGGATTGGAATTATTATATTCTTCTTGAAATCCGAGGGTATTTCGCCTGTCTCATACATCTTGCTCACTAGATGGTAGAGTTTTGTTAGGCCTGGCTCTCGCAAGGCCGTCAGTAGTTCTAGTGCAATGCTGTCTACTCCCGGCGCCTTGTTTCGACTCAGGTCTTTCACTGCTCTGTCAAACTCTTCACGCTGTATCATATCTCCTATTTCATCTTCATCAACATTCTCTTCTATATATATTCTCTTCAATATAAACAACTACTGAATTTTTATGGATGATAATGCACCGCGTTACCATGCCGCAGTTGTCGCGATTGGTTTGTAGAACGTTCTGGACAATCCGAGCGAATTACTTAGCCATTCAGATCACCCAACTTGAATCCCATCTAACATTCATGGGACATAATCGTTAGGTCAGTTCGTTCACAAAATTCTTCACCGTCAGCACTTTCGCAATTATGGGCGGATAGAGAGGCAGCAAGGCTCAATATTTCTGCATGGGGCATCCAGCGACCTGGAGAGTCCATGCCACGTTGAGTTGTGGCACTTCGACGGACAAAAGGAGGTCTGACACGTTATTAAGAGATATTCCATGACTTATCTCATGAGAGCTAATGCTGTAAATCATAACAGAGGTGTATTTATTGATAATGATGACTGTCAACTGTTTTATTTAATTTTAAGGATGGTATACTAAGCCTGTTTGAACAGGTGAGACAGTCGGACTACGAGTCCGCCTTAGCTGCTATTGAACCGTGAATACGAAAGAGAGGGAGAAAATCTTGTACAAAGAAAGCACATGTATTAGATATTTTCAGGTAATATTCCAGTTTTAGGAACTTAATATCTTAGTATGTCTTTCTTCAATGTCATCGCACTGCTTTTGTGTTGATGATGGAAATTCAAACTGTGGGAGAGAGTCATACTGTGTACCACTTGTACGACACTGTATATCACGTATATGTTTTCCTTATTTTCAGTCCAGATGAAACCAAATGATCGAGCATACAGTAAGAACAGAAAATTTTGTAGTTCAACCCTCTAGATATGAATTGGTCGCCTAAAACATATGTCAATCCCACCAGTTACAATTAATGAAACAGGAGAATGGAATGGTAGTGGAAAGTAGAATTAAATAAAGATCAAGCGAAATAAATGATCAAACAAACAGACAAGTTGTATAGTTTGAGCATTTGAGTTGATGTCCTTATTCAAATGAGACTGTTTTAAATACAATGAAGCACTACCATTATTTATTCAAATATTTAGTTGTTTTCTGCATAGGAAATGAACATAATGGGAAACACTAATCATGCACTGTCGAGTGACTTTATAACCAACTCTTGGATGTATCGTTTGTAGAGCGTATCTCGTGTTTTACGCCCTTTTGTGATGCACGCCGCGCGGAATTAGCCGAGTGGTCTAAGGCGCTGCAGTCATGGACTGTGCGGCTGGTCCGACTGAGGTTCGAGTCCTCGCTCGGGCATGGGTGTGTGTGTTTGTCCTTGGGATAATTTAGGTTAAGTAGTGTGTAAGATTAGGGACTGATGACCATAGTAGTTAAGTCCCATGAGATTTCACACTCATTTGAACATTTTTTTGTGATGCACGAGTGAAGTAAGCGCGCTGACGGGCTACTTTAAAAGTTCATTCACCGCTGTCGCGAACAAAGAGAGTACTTTAATCCAGCTGCAAAAAATGGTGAACTCCAGTTTCCGGAAATCTTGAGATTTATGGATCGTTTGTGAGTCTCTGTGGTGAATATATGACGCGAATGGTGTCGCAACACCATCATAAATAATCGTCGTACAGACTGCAGACCTCCACGTGCTACCGGTGTGCGGCACGAACGTTGTGTACGAAGCGATCCTCAGAGATCAGATTCGGCCATAATACAGTCATTGTCTTCCCTGGGAAAATATGTCTTGTCATACATGGCCATTAAAATTGCTACACCACGAAGATGACGTGCTACAGACGCGAAATTTAACCGACAGGAAGAAGATGCTGTGATATGCAAATGATTAGCTTTTCAGAGCATTCACACAAGGTTGGCGCCGGTGGCGACACCTACAACGTGCTGACATGAGGAAAGTTTCCAACCGATTTCTCATACACAAACAGTAGTTGCCGGCGTTGCCTGGTGAAACGTTGTTGGTATGCTTCGTTTAAGGAGGAGAAATGCGTACCATCACGTTTCCAATTTTTCATTGGCCAATTTTTCATCCATAAAAATTCCTTCGTCGTTTGGGAACATGAAGTCCACGAGTAGCTGCAAATGGTCTCCAAGACTACTTAAGAACCATTTAGAATCAATGAAGGTTCAGTTGGGTCAGAGGACCCAGTCCATTCCATGTAAGTCCACACCATTATTGTACCCACCACCAGTTTGCACAGTGCCTTGTTGACAACTCGGCTCCATGACTTTGCGCCACAGTCGAATCATACCATCAGTTATTACCAATTGAAATCGGAACTCATCTGAACAGGCCACGGTTTCCCAGTGTTCTAGGGTCCAACCGATATGGTCACGAACCCAGGAGAGGCGCTGCAGGCAATGTCGTGCTGTTAGCAAAGGCACATGCGTCGGTCGTCTGCTGCCTGTAGCCAACTAACGCCAAATTTCGCCGCACTGTTCTAACGGCTACGTTCGTCGTACGTCCCACATTTATTTTTGCGGTTTCTTGACGCAGTGCTGGTTGTGCGTTAGCACTGACAACTCTACGCAAACGCCGCTGCTCTCGGTTGTTAAGTGAAGGTCGTCGGCCACTGCGTTGTCTGTGGTGAGAGGAAATGCCTAACATTTGGTATTCTCGGCACACTCTTGTTACTGTGGATCTCGGAAGGATTACCGAAGCGGAATGTCCTGTATGCCAAGCTCCAACTATGATTCTGCGTTCAAAGCCTTGCGGCCATAATCGCTTCTGAAACCTTTTCATATTAATCATCTAAGTACAAATGACAGCTGTGCCAATGTACTGCCATTTTATACCTTGTGTACGAGATATTACCGCCACCTGTGTCTGTGCATATCACCATTCGTGACCTATTCGTGACCTTCGTCACCTCAGTGTACGAGGGTGAGTCAAATGAAAACCTTAAATTTGTTATAACAAATAGAAATTTCGCGTCGTTATCCTGTAAATTGGTAAGAGTGCTACAAACAGTGTGCAGAATGGCCTGTAGGTGGCAGCATAGTGCAGATGCAGTATCAGTATAAACATGGCCGCCCCAATTGCGACTTGCACCAGGGAAGAACAGCGTTCTGTTATTCGGTTTTTGCGTAGTGAAGGTGTGAAACCTATTGAAATTCATCGACGAATGAAGGTTCGGTACCGAGATCGATGTTTGTCACAGCAGCAAGTCTACGAATGGAGTAGTAAGTTCGCAGTGGAAGATGGTCCTCGTCCAGGTCAGGCACAACGAGTTGTGACTCCACAGAACATTGCAACAGTTGAAGCCATAGTGAAGGAAAACCATCGAGTGACACTGAATAACATTGTAGCATGTTTGTAGATTGATCATGGGTCAGCACACCACATTGTGCGTGATGTGCTTAAGTTTCACAAAGTGTCTGCAAGATGGGTGCCACGGCAGCTGACTCCTGAAATGAGAGAACGACGTGTTGATGCTTGTGAAGAACTTCTTCGGCGCTTTGAACGAGAAGGTGATGGCTTCCTTGCAAGAATCGTTACTGGGGACGAAACCTGGGTTCACTTCCACCAACCGGAAACGAAGAGAGAGAGCAAGGAATGGCGCCACTCCTCATCACCAAAACCAACGAAGTTTCGAACAGAACCATCAGCAGGGAGGGTTATGCTGACTCTCTTTTGGGACGAAAAAGTAGTCATTTTGGAGCATTATATGCCTAGAGGAACCACTGTCACCAGTGCATCATACACAGATCTCCTATAACATCATCTGAGGCCTGCAATCAAATCAAAGCGACGTGGATTGTTGTCAGCAAGTGTCCTTTTGCAACATGACAATGCAAGGCCCCACACTGCCCGTACAACAGTTGCAACAATCACAGATCTGCATTTTGAGTGTCTTCCTCATCCACCATACTCACCAGACCTTGCCCCAAGTGATTTCCATATGTTTGGATCACTCAAAGACGCAATGGGAGGAAAGAAGTTCGGTTCTGATGTAGAGGCACGCCACGCGGTGCATGAGTGGTTGCGCGGACTACCAAAAGAATTTTTTTCTAAAGGAATTTATGCACTTTTTAAGCACTGGAGGACTTGCATTAAGCATGGGGGAGATTATGTTGAAAAGTGGTACAGCTTTGTACCACTTCGGTACAATAATATTTTAAAAAATATTTAAGGTTTCCATTTGACTCACCCTCATATGTTAGTAACGAAACTCGACAGCGTATCTTTGTCAGTTGACCGCCCTAGCCCTTTGGATAAAACCACCGAAATATACGCTTTGAGTACAGTGGCAAATTCTGATAAAATTTCCTGTGTTAGTTTAATCGGAGGCGGCCTAGGCAGATGATTATCGTAAGTTCGCAGCCACTCACTTGTAAGTGATCAGCCCCCAGTTCTCCATGGCGGCAACGAATGTGTCCGGCACAGCGACGTGGTCCATCTTGGTGAGGTTGCCGTGGTTGTACGGAACACGCACCAGCTGCTCCATGGAGCGGACGGTGCGTGGCCCAATCACACTGGCGTACTCTGCCTGTGCCGCCGTGTCCCTGCTCGTCCAGACAGTCGTGTTGGACTCCAGCGGCGACTGCACGCCTACGAAGTCGGACACGACCCAAGCTAGCAGGAAGGCGCTCATCACCGGCGTCTGCTCGAAGGTCAGGGTGCGCCTTCCATCTTCGTCGTCACTACAAGAGGAAGAGTTTGCGTTAATCACTAAATATGTGCACCAACTGACAAAAATTACTCCAAGTTTGCTACGTAAGATTGTCCTGGCGTCATTATTAACAGATGGGTGAAAGCAGAAGTGAGACGAACATTTTGTAAAATACCGTAAATAGTGTGTTTGTCTACCTGTGCCCACCTGTATCTCGTCTCAGCGTAACAAAGTAATTGCTATTAATTCAGGTTATTACCTCAGTTACCTAAGTTTTAGTGGTAATATCTTCACAACAGCGAAAAAGCATGTACTACGCAACAAGCAAAATAATACAAAACACGGAGTTACGCAACAGTTCTCAGACGAAATACGTACACTAAACTGTACGGATGGTGGTTATCGCTGAAACAGACCGTTTTCGGTAACACCGAATTTTTCCGTCTCCAGTTTAAGCCGAGTGTTAAACCAGCTCAAAATAACTGATTTATGAAATAATCGATTTTCGGTCTTTCATTGCTACTAGCAGAGAAACCCGGCGTTCCCCGGTTACAGCTGTGCATGGCACGCAGCATCTGAACAATGAGTCGTACAATGACATAATTTTGTAGGTAGATTCAGCGGCGTATGTGAATACTGTCTGCCCAATGTGCAGCGAATGGAGTTAGTAGCAACAAAGTAATAAATTTAAAAGTCATGCACGTTGTAGCAGTGTTCACGCATCTCGTTGGACGTCATGCCTCCTAAACTGTGACGTACAATGATACAATGTTGAACTACATTCAGTGGTGTATGTGCATTCTGTCTGCAAAATGTGTCGCGAATACAGTGAGTAGTAAAGAAGTAATAAATTACAATGACATGCCTCATGGAATACTTTTAGGCCGGTATTACGTAGTTATATTTCTTTGACAAAGAAATATGATCGAATATTTTTTAAGTTTCTTTGACAAAGATCTTTGACGTGGCACTAAAAAGGGATATTACATTGCAGTCATATTTTTCGCGCAAAATTCAAAATGTCGGACAACAGTAGTTTGTTATTATGCGATGCAGTTGCTTATGCCACAATTACGCTACTGGCCATTAAAATTGCTACACCACGAAGATGACGTCCTACAGACGCGAAATTTAACCGACTGGAAGAAGATGCTGTGATATGGAAATGATTAGCTTTTCAGAGCATTCACACAAGGTTGGCGCCGGTGGCGACACCTACAACGTGCTGACATGACGAATGTTTCCAACCGATTTCTCATACACTAACAGTAGTTGACCGGCGTTGCCTGGTGAAACGTTGTTGTGATGCCTCGTGTAAGGAGGAGAAATGCGTACCATCACGTTTCCGATTTTGATAAAGGTCGGATTGTAGCCTATCGCTATTGCGATTTATCTTATCGCGACATTGCTGCTCGCATTGGTCGACATCCAATGACCGTTAGCAGAATATGGAATCGGTGGTTTCAGGAGGGTAATACGCAACGCCGTGCTGGATCCCAATGGCGTCGTATCACTAGCAGTCGAGATGACAGGCATCTTATCCTCATGGCTGTTACGGATCGTGGAGCCACGTCTCGATCCCTGAGTCAACAGATGGGGACGTTTGCAAGGCAACAACCATCTGCACGAACAGTTCTACGACGTTTGCAGCAGCATGGACTATCAGCTCGGAGACCATGGCTGCGGTTACCCTTGACGCTGCATCACAGACAGGAGTGACTGCGGTGGTGTACTCGACTAACCTGGGTGCACGAATGGCAAAACGTCATTTTTTTCCGATGAATCCAGATTCTGTTTACAGCATCATGATGGTCGCATCCGTGTTTGGCGACTTCGCGGTGAACATTGGAGGCGTGTATTCGTCATCGACATACTGGCGTATCACCCGGCGTGATGGTGTGGGGCGCCATTGGCTACACGTCTCGGTCACCTCTTGTTCGCATTGACGGCACTTTGAACAGTGGACGTTACATTTCAGATGTGTTACGACCCGTGGCTCTACCCTTCATTCGATCCCTGCGAAACCCTACATTTCAGCCGGATAATGTACGACCGCATGTTGCAGGTCCTGTACCGGCCTTTCTGGATACAGAAAATGTTCGACTGCTGCCCTGGCCAGGACATCCTCCACGTCTCTCACCAATTGAAAACGTCTGGTCAATGGTGGCCGAGCAACTGGCTCGTCACAATACGCCAGTCACTACTCTTGATAAACTGTGGTATCGCGCTGAAGCTGCATGGGCAGCTGTACCTGTACACGCCATCAAAGCTCAGTTTGACTCAATGCCCAGGCGTGTCAAGGCCGTTATTACGGCCAGAGGTTGTTGTTCTGGGTACTGATTTCTCATGATCTATGCACCCAAATTGCTTGAAAATGTAATCACATGTCAGTTCTAGTATAATATATTTGTCCAATGAATTCCCGTTAATCATCTGCATTTCTTCTTGGTGTAGCAATTTTAATGGTCAGTAGTGTACATTGTGCGTGCATTTGGAAGAAAATTGGCGAAAAAAAGGAAACATACTTGGTTGAAGCTATTGGTATTACGTCGAGATGTTGAAAGCATTCATCAAAAATCGTTACGAGAGGTGAAGGGGGAGGACGTCAAGTCTTATATAAATTACATCTGTTGCGACTCTAGGGTTAAAGAAACTTTATTTCATTGTTTGTTTGCACAAGGAATTTTGTCAGTTTATTGTACAGAGCCATAGTACTCGGTGCTCACGAGACTCGGCAAATTTCAGAGGGACTGATTTCGTTATTAGCATTGCGTATTGGTTTGCCGGATTAAATTGTTTAATTTTTTTGGATTACAGTAAAACTGATTAAGCACACCATTTGCTCAACACACAGTAAATTTGCGTAACACAAACATTACGTATTTCATACTCATTGGCAAACAAACCCATAAATTTATTAAGGAACATTACAGTTATATAAAGAACGTTACATAGTAAAAAAGATAAAAGTACCTGTTGTAACCGAGTCCAAACGAATACCGAAAAACACCGGTTATTCAGAACTAATATACCGGTAAGGTTTTAATAAGCTTGATTTTTCCATCCCTATTGTGATGTTGTTGCCATCACTGCATGAAGAGTTCGTCATAAAGTCGCTGTGCCGCTCTTCCCTTACGTTCTGTGAACCCACACGCGAGGGGCATGTCGGTCAACTCTCCGTCAGCAAACCTCACTGTTAACCTACAATAAACACGCCGGAAAAACAAACCCTTGACAGAATACCGTATGGAAGCTTGAGGGTGAAGAGTATTATTGGCCCCGGGACTGGGTATTTGTGTTGTCCTCATCATTCCGTCATCATTCATGAAAGTGGCGAGATTGGACTGTGTTTAGATTGGGAATGTGTATGGGCGCTGATGACCGCACAGTTGCACCCCACAAACCAAACATCATCACCACAGTAATATTGGCGTTACTGTTGTGAACAGCGTGTTTCGTAAGCGAAACAAGTTTGTTTTCTATCAAGACACACAGCGCATACGGTCGAAATCTGCGCTGTCGTGCAGATATAACAGCACTCGTTTGAAGCTGTTTTGTAAATGGGAGTTCGAATCTCTAAAGAATCTGAGGTTACGGGTTGAGAGCTAACTAAGATTACACTAAGGTGACAAAAGTCATGGTGTACCTCGTCGTGTCGAAACCTCGTGTTGCCTGGCGGAGCGCAGCAGCTCGACTTGTCATCGACTCAGCAAATCTTGGAAGTCCCCTACAGAAATATTGAGCCATGTTGCTTCTGTAGCCATCCATAATTGACAAAGTGTTGCCACTGCAGGATTTTGTGCTCGAACTGACCTCTCCATTGTGTCCGATAAATGTTCGATGGGATCTATTTCGGCGAGGTGGGTGGCCAAATCATATCCTTTCATTGTCCAGAATGTTATTCAAATCACTCGCGAACAATTGTGGCCCGGTAACATGGCGCAATGTCATCCATGAAACTTCCAGCGTTGTTTGGGAACATGAAGTCAATGAATAGCTGCAAGTGGTCTCCAAGTAGTCAAACATGACCACTTTCAGGTTTAGCTGGACCGGAGGACCCAATGCGTTCCATGTAAACAAAGCCCGCACTATTACGGAGCAACCAGCAGCTTGCATAGTGCTTTGTCGACAGCCTGGATCCGTGGCTTTGTGGAGTCTGCGCCACACTCGCACCGTACCACCAGCTCCAACCAACTGAAATCTGGAATTATCTGAACAGATCAAGGTTTTTCAGTAGTGCAGAGTCCAACCGATATGGTCATGAGTCAAGGAGACGCGCTGCAGGCGATGTGCTGTTAGCAAAGACAGTGGCGTCGAACGTCTATTGCCACACATCGTAAATTAACGCCAAATTTCGCCGCACTGTTCTAACGTATATATTCGTCGTACGTCCCACATTGATTTCTGCGATTATTTCACACAGTGCTACTTGTCTGTTAGCACTGACAACTCTCCACAAACGCCGCCCCCCACAGTCGTTTAGTTTAGGCCGTCGACCACTGCATTATCCACGGTGAGAGCCAATGCTAGAAATGAGGTATTCTTGGCACACTCTTGACACTGTAGATCTCGGCATATTGAATTCCCTAACTATTTCCGAAATGTAAAGGCCCATGCGTCTAGTTCCAACTATCATTCCGCGTTCAAAGTCTGTTAATTCTTGTCGTGCGACAATAATCACGTTGGAAACCTTTTCATGTGAATCACCTGAGCTCAAAATACAGCTCATCCAATGCACTGCCCTTTTACACCTTGTGTACGCGATACTATCGCCATTTGTATACGTACGTATCGGTATCACATGACTTTTGTCACCTCTGTATATAATTGCCACAGCTTTCATTTCTCACTGTTGCAAGACATTTTTACTGCGTTTAAAACTCGGAAAGAAAGCCAATTTGTACATATACTCACGTGGCGCTGATCAGTGGAGTGTTGAAAAGCACGTTGTAACCTTGCTGTGGGCGGAAGGTAAACTCCCAGGTTGCCTTGATGGCCGGCTCGTCGTAACATGGCATGGCCTTTCGCGCCCCCCTCCGCTCGAACTGCGTCACTCCCAGCCACCTGCAACAGGATTTGGTCCACTGCAAGTAATTATATTACAAACTTGATATTTGAAAACAACTAACTGTTGACGAGGCTGTCTAAGCCGATGAGTTGCAATTTCTCTCCCGTAGCGATGAAGTACTGAAGCATTCAAGTGGAAAATCGTGATGATTATTTGAAACCTTAGGAAATAGTGTAGGAGATCTAAATGCAGCAGAATTACAGCTACCTGGTAAATATGTACTGTATATCTCAGATCCATACCTGCTTAGTACTTCCAGAATGAAATTTCTCTCTGCAGCTGTGTACGCTGATTTGAAACTTACTGGTTGACCGGGACTCGAACATGGGACCCTTGTCCTTTGCCGCCAATTAATCCATCTATTAAACTATCTAACCACGACTCAGGACCAGTCCTCACAGCTTTATTTCCGCCAGTATCTCATCTCCTACCTTCCAAACTTCACAGAAGTTTTCCTGCATACCTATACTTCATCTCCTAGATTCCAAATTTCACAGACATTCTCCTTCATACCTTGAGGGACTAGCGCGGCTGGAAGAAAGGATATTGGAGAGGCAAGTTTCCCAGGTTGGACTCACGGGCTGGCAAACACTTTTAAATTGCTACGAAGATTCATATCAGTGCAGGGTCCGAAACACCAGGCAGTGGCTAAGCCATGCCTCCGCAGTTTCCTTCGTTCCTAGGAGAGACTGTATACAGGGTGTTACAAAAAGATACGGCCAAACTTTCAGGAATCATTCCTCACACACAAAGAAAGAAAATTTGTTATGTGGACATGTGTCCGGAAACGCTTACTTTCCATGTTAGAGCTCATTTTATTACTTCTCTTCAAATCACATTAATCATGGAATGGAAACACACAGAAACAGAACGTACCAGCGTGACTTCAAACACTTTGTTACAGGAATTGTTTAAAATGTCCTCCGTTAGTGAGGATACATGGATCCACCCTCCGTCGCATGGAATCCATGATGCGCTGATGCAGCCCTGGAGAATGGCGTATTGTATCACAGCCGTCCACAATACGAGCACCAAGAGTCTCTACATTTGGTACCGGGGTTGCGTAGACAAGAGCTTTCAAATGCCCCCATAAATGAAAGTCAAGAGGGTTGAGGTCAGGAGAGCGTGGAGGCCATGGAATTGGTCCGCCTCTACCAATCCATCGGTCACCGAATCTGTTGTTGAGAAGCGTACGAACACTTCGACTGAAATGTACAGGAGCTCCATCGTGCATGAACCACATGTTGTGTCGTACTTGTAAAGGCACATATTCTAGCAGCACAGGTAGAGTATCCCGTATGAAATAATGATAACGTGCTCCATTGAGCGTAGGTGGAAGAACATGGGGCCCAATCAAGACATCACCAACAATGCCTGCCCAAACGTTCACAGTAAATCTGTGTTGATGACGTGATTGCACAATTGCGTGTGGATTCTCGTCGGCCCACACATGTTGATTGTGAAAATTTACAATTTGATCACGTTGGAATGAAGCTTCATCCGTAAAGAGAACATTTGCACTGAAATGAGGATTGACACATTGTTGGATGAACCATTCGCAGAAGTGTACCCGTGGAGGCCAATTACCTGCTGATAGTTCCTGCACACGCTGTACATGGTACGGAAACAACTGGTTCTCCCGTATCACTCTCCATACAGTGACGTGGTGAACTTTACCTTGTACAGCAGCAACTTCTCTGACGCTGACATTAGGGTTATCGTCAACTGCACAAAGAATTGCCTCGTCCATTGCAGATGTCCTCGTCGTTGTAGGTCTTCCCCAGTCGCGAGTCATAGGCTGGAATGTTCCGTGCTCCCTAAGACACCGATCAATTGGTTCGAACGTCTTCCTGTCGGGACACCTTCGTTCTGGAAATGTGTTCGATACAAACGTACCGCGCCACGGCTATTGCCCCGTGATAATCCATGCGGCAAATGGGCATGTGCCAAGTCCGCATTTGTAAACATTGCACTGACTGCAAAACCACATTCGTGATGAACACTAACCTGTTGATGCTACTTACTGATGTGCTTGATGCTAGTACTGTGGAGCAATGAGTCGCATGTCAACACAAACACCGAAGTCAACATTACCTTCCTTCAATTGGGCCAACTGGCGGTGAATCGAGGAAGTACAGTACATACTGACGAAACTAAAATGAGCTCTAACATGGAAATTAAGCGTTTCCGGACACATGTCCACGTAACATCTTTTCTTTATTTGTGGATGAGGAATGTTTCCTGAAAGTTTGGCCGTACCTTTTCGTAACACCCTGTATAACAGGAATATCAAATTACAAAACTACATATAAAACAAACTGAATGTCAATATCTAGGTTCCTAATCCATATAAGGGCCGTATCATCAGCTTTCATGATGTCTCTCTAACTCCCCTGGTAGGGACTCAAGGGGAATTCATCTCTAATGCTTGATTGTCTGGTTCGGAGCTCCACAGTCACAAAAGCTCTGTAGCATCCCATCTTCAATGAGAGTCTGCGCATCGTCCATGCCCAGTGCGAGCTCTGTTCAGTTTGACCCACAGTTTCCTGTCGAGTTCTGTGCCAGCAGTATCACAGTCATACTTTCAGAGCCACTCACGCTCTTCACGATTTTCAGTAAGTTGATAGCTCTGGTCCCACAGGTCTCTCACCCCGGTTCACTGGCACCTAGCTGTTCTACTTGTCATAATGGTGGGTTTCTTGAAGGGAGTCTACTTCGTCGTAAACTTGGTATGACTTCCTGGATGGGTAATTCTAGGTTATCCTGTAGTTTGCGGTATTCCTTAAGCAAGGCCTCATTTCCGCGGATTGCGGCTCATCCCTTCTGTCCATACGGTGTCATATGCCACGGTTAGGTCTACGAACGCGACAGATGTCTTCAAGTTTTTTAGGAAACCAACCTCTATGAAAGTTGTTAGAGCCAGTACCTAGTCGCAGCAACTTCTCTGTGGCCCAAAACCAGCTTGCTCAGCTGGGATACGCTCCAGAATGAAGCCGCTAATTCTATTATAGATGAGCTTCTCCGAGAGTTTGTAAGTACAGCTCAAGAGGGAAACTGGTCTGAAACTTTGAGGGTGGTCAGCTGGTTTATTTGATTTCAAAAGTGCCGCTATTTTGGTTCTCTTTAGCTCGTTAGGGAATGATCTACTATGTAGGATGTTGGAGAAGAAGCGGACCAGCCATTTTTTTTTTTTTTAGCCATTACCCATGTTTATCATAAATTCCGGGTGTATATCATCCAGACCAGGTGCATTACAATGTTTAGTTTGTTTCAAGGCCTCATACAATTCAGCTATTGTAAATGGTAAAGATAAATTGGATTCGTTCGGGCACTGAGCTTTTACAGGCGCGAGTTCTTGTTTTATTTTGGAAGTATGTTGTTTGTCACTGGATGATCTAGATCTTTCAACTGTATGGTTAGCGATTTGGTTACCTGAAATACCAGGTTTCTGCCTGGATTTATTGGAGGATCCGCCAAGCTTACGCAGAAGACTCGATGCCTTTCTAACCTGGCGGACGTAAAGCTGAAAGGACGGGTCTTGAGTCGCGGTTGGATGGCGCCGTCTGTGGAACACCTGTCCGCGTGGGACAAGGGTTCCACTTTTGTTTTAGGTAGATTACTGTTTTTTTTAAATAATACAACTTAAATAGAGGAGAAAGGTTTTAGTTCTTCAGAAGATAGGAAGAAGAAAGGTCTGAAGAATGTGAGTGCGGAAAGTGATACACTACTCGTGAAAAAGAAAAGTAACTCCCTCTAATATTACTTTTGACCATGTTTGTGTTTTTAAGTTAATAATGTTTAATGTCTCATTTTAGTGTGCGGGAATGTTAGTTGAAAAATGGAAATAATCAGAATGGGTATTTTCTGCTTTTAGTTCCTGTTGCGAGAAAGTCTGTAGGAATTCGCAGATAAGGTGGGCTGCACGAGTTGCCGATGTTTCCACCGGCATCGTTTAGCTGCTTAAAAAGCCTGTAACGGTGAAATGCTGTAAGAAGTTGCCTCGGTAATACATTAACGGCAGAACTACCACTGCAGAAAACACACGGTCGAGAGGACCTAAGCAAGAGGATTACTACGGCGTGGCCCCACGATGGTGCTACAAAACTTTGCAGAAAATGAGAACACGTATACCAATTCTAGAAGACTATTATTAACAATACCAAGGCAACTTGTCATTTTACAGCCGGGATTAGTAGGCAAAGGATTTTCCATGGACTGAAAACTGTACTGGACGCAGAGACTTCGACGAGATATCTGACTTGGCGGAGATCTAGTGTGTACACGCGTATGGCGACAGGACTGGAGGCGGCACGGATATAACTGAGCGAGAACAGGCCTGGGAAATGACCAGCCGCCCAGCCGACGTAGCGGCGGGGCATTGTACTTCGTCATCCGAATAACACTGCCACTGGGTGGAGAATACAGCGAGGCTTTCTGATGCAAGGGTGATTGTAATAACTAGGGAGTGAATACCAAACTTTTGTGGAAGTATCCTGCTTGCGATTTCAATGACGGAGTGGAGAGGGACGCGCTATTGTTTAAATACAGGGTGTCCAAGTCAAACATATGATAATATAATATGTAATAACTTGAGAAATGATTGAGACTTTCATTGACGGTATGTTTCTACAAGCGTGATAACTCATTTTTTCCTCGTACCTAATACACCTCTATATGCGCACCTTTAGTGGCGCGATGGACATCTAATCTGTATTCCACTTCTCTTCAAGCGTTTTGAAGCGTATCAAGCGTAACATCTGCAATAGCTGCGCGAATGCGATAGCCCATATCTGGTAGATCACGAACTGATGTCTAGTACTCTAGATTGTTCATAAACCCTCATAAAAAATCAAGTGGTGTATTGTCTGGACTTCTAATGGGGTAAGCAATCAATGAGTTACCTTTCCAAGTCCAGAGATCTGGGAACTCATGATCCAAGAAATTCGTCACATCAGGAGGAATTTGTTGCACATTTTACAGCTCCAACATGTCTACGTACGTTGTTGCGTTAACAGTACGTTCCATGAAGAGGAATGGGCCTATAATCCTGCTCTTCAAAATCCATACTTCACATTCAAGTTCGCACTCAAACACTTAATGGGGTGGTTAAGTTCCCCGTGTGTGTCAATTGTGCATGTTTACTGTGCCAGAAGTGTTGAACAGACGAAGATGAGAAATAAACGAAGTCGAGGTATGCCTGTCTGTCTTAATGGTCTCTGTGAATGCTTCTGTCGCGGCCTGACGCAGGGATCGATTTTGTGACAAAGCTGCAGTTTGTACGCCCGTAGATGCAGCCTTTCGTGCACACCACGTAGTGTACTGTCGAACTAGGTAACTGTAACTGCCTGCGTTCTTGTCAGATTGACTTACTAGGGCTACGGATTAATTCAACAGTAACCTCTGAAACTGCGTGGCGCCCGATATCGAACGAAAACTCCCAGTTTCCCGAACGATCGCAGTCCATACTCACGCAAAAACCGCGTTGTACCACAGTAACTGACTTCAGCTTCGTGAGAGGAAGCATACAGAACACTTTCTGCTGTGGAATCCACATGGCTAGTGACTCACGTTTACGCGAAAAAAAAGTTATGCCCATTCCACACTTCACAAACTGCCACAAGCAAAGACAAACCATTTTGAGTTACCATATTTGTAGAAGCAAACGCTAAAGATATCTCAATTAAATGTGAAAGGAGACACCAAAAAATTTCACAGAATGTTTGAAACACAAATTCTGCACTTAAAACTTTTCAGTAGCTTTTCAAGTATGTTTTGTCACAATAATGAAAGGAGAACTACTCAGACGTGTAACATATAAGGCAATTATTGTGCATCAGTACGTTGTACACGTGGCCTTTTTGCTAAGTATCACTTTTACGATCATAACAATTTCAAAAATTGTAATGAAATGAATAACAACTGCCAGAGAAAGCTTTTATAATGTGGCTTCATACGATAGGCTTAGAAAGCGAGAAAACCTAATACGTATGAATCTTCAGACAAAAGTATTGAAAGAGTTATCAAGGCCATTTTTTCTTCTCATTTATTGTCGTCTTCTCCTATGTTTGTTATGGGCCATTTGAAAAGTCATAAAACTCACTGTGTTCTGCAAGAATGTGTTGTGCAAGTTTTTGCAGATCTTACACTTTCTTTATTGAAACAATACCGGTGATGTGTGCTTCTCATGAAGTACGAGCGTTGCTGCATTTAAGACAGAATGTGTACTTGACTAGCCCACCAATATACTCAGCAGCATTCATATGCAGTATGCTTCAATTATGACAACTGAGAAGTACTTTTATTTATCTCAGGAATACTTCTTCCTGCTGTCTCATCTGACAGACATACCTTTTTATGAAGCGTCGTCCATCATTTCTTGAAAGATAGAATATCATCTAAATTCACCACTTTGATATATAAAAGTCAAGACGCACAGCCCTTTTTCATAATCTCAGAGTATTCTTCTACTGTACACATTCTGTCACACTTTATGATGAGCCGTTTAATAGCCTCAGAGTCTCTGTCTTAGAGCAGAATGTAATATCCTCGTAGAGGAAAATGGTTATAGCTTTTAACGTATTATTACCAGCCGTATTAAGCAGAAAACGAACCAGTGTATGCTTCAAATTGCTTTAAGCACTATGGGATTTGACATCTGAGGTCATCAGTTCCCTGGACTTAGAACTACTTAAACCTAACTAACCTAAGGACATCACTCACATCCATGTCCGAGGCAGGATTCGAACCTGCGACCGTAGCAGCCCCGCGGTTCCGGAATGAAGCGACTAGAACCGCTCGGCCACAGTGGCCGGCAGAACCAGTGTATGTTTTACATTTTGCGCAGTGTATGTGTCACTGAACAATATTAGATGCTGCACATTTTGCTCTTTACTATTTTGGTGAATGTTGTCCAACAAAACGCTGCAAACTTCACTAGGAGTTCTCTTGCAAATTACTTCATGGTGAACATACAATAGGAACAGTGGTACAAAATCAGAAGTGACATGCATGCAATCAAGCTTTCCATAAAAAAAATAGCCAATTCCCCATTGTGCAGAAATGGAACAGCTGTTGTAAATATGTCCATTCGGCATCTTTCAAGGTAATTAACAACCAGAGAAAGCATGTTCCAGTAGTTATATGTCTGATTCTTCTACATAGTGCATGGAGTTACACTGCAGCTATCTGTTGAGGCAAAGAAACGAAAATTTCGAATTTTATTACATGTGCCCTTTCTGCATCTTGCACTTCATTTGTAATCGTAGAAAACTCCTGATTAACTACACTTTAATAACTGGATACTGTATCAATCCAATTGAAACTGTAAAAATGTTATTTTCTCTAATTCGGTTTCTCTCTGTGTGTTTCCACCTCGGCAATTAGCGTGTACGTGTTAATTGGCAACCGATCTTGCCCAACTAATGACACACTTGTATTTCACTGTTCCAACAAACGAACCGCAGATTGTAATCAATTCGAAAGAGGTTTCAAGGAAGTCTTGAATGTTGGTTGCCCTTCTTTCACAGATTTAGAAACCATCGCTCGTGCGAAACTCAGCTTGCCCTTTTCTCACGTGATATCCTGTGAACCATAGATGAAGGGCAGCAGGCAGATTCCATATTCTTGGATTTCCGGAAAAAGTTGATACGGTACCCCACTGACGACTATTAACGAAGATACGAGGATACGGAATGTATATGTCTTAGCGGTTAGAAGACTTTTCAAGTACTCGAAACGATTACGTTGCCCTCTGACGGACAGGTTGAGCAGCGATCTGCGGCTGTGGAGTACGCGAAGGATCGTCGCTAAGTGTCTATAAGAGGATACAAAATGACGTGGAAAAAGTTTTCTTCAATAATGCTTGGTGTTTGGGAACCGCAACAGATCTGATTAAAGGAAGACATCGAAGCAATTCAGAAGAGGACTCCTTGATGTTTTACCGCTATGTTCGCTCAACACGAGAGTGTACGAAGAAACTTCCAGGACCCAAATGGGAATCTTTTTAGGGAAGACAACGTTCTTCTCACGAGACACTATTGAGAAAATTTAGAGAACCAGCATCTGAAGCTGATTGCAGGAGTATTCTACTGTGGCAAACGTACTCTGCGAGTAAAGGCAATGAAGCTAAGAGAATTAGCGCGCGTACGGAGGCATAGAACCAGTTGCTTTCCCTTCGCTCTGTTTGCGAGTGGAACAGGAAAGGAAATGACTAGTGGTGGTACGTGGTACCCTCCGCCATGCACTATACGGTGGAATTTTGTGTATGTATGCGCATGTAGATATGAATTTGTGAACATAGGAAACATGCTAAGAATTGTGTGTATTATCAACGAATTTCATATGAACAAGCTGTGATCATAAAATCGCACAAAAGTACGTTGAGAGTGCGAGAAACCGTAAGAACAATTTGCACGAGATTTACTGGACACAGAGAATTTATCTGCTTACTGGAATTACGCTTTCCCGGACAACAGTTATAATCGTTGGTGAAGATTTGGGACGCGACGCAGATGTTATCCGAATGTCAAGAAGTGCGTACGGAATTTTCGTGAATCGCCACGGAAACTATACAGAACGGCTACTATTTCGTGTTTTACATCACAATTAACTTGCATATCTTTTCCAGGAAATGCTCATCTTTCATGGAAACCGTTGTTACCACACTGCCTGTGTAGAAGTGCCTCATGTGCGATCACGAAGAACGTTGGAATGTTTTCATCGGCGCCTTCAGAGAGACCTTTGCACCCGCCTCCACCTCCCCAGCCTACGTTGTCAATCCAGTTGGTACCTGAACACAATAGCCCATCCCCAACCCCCTATTTTACCTTTCTTAATGCACGAACGACAGTAAAACGTTTCTGTGTTTACTTTCCTATTAAGGTTAAGGTTGATTTCTAGATGAGGGCCTTATATTGTCTTTATGAGCGAGTTTGAACTCGAAGACCTCGCTCTCCTTTCCTGTTCAATACGCCGCCATTGTACAAAATCTTCCGGCACTACTCTGGGGGATATTCGCCAAATGTGCGCCATCTTTCTGGTCCAAAGCATTGATTAATAGTTAGTCTGATCGTTTGTACGATTAATTGTAATGATGTGGAGTAAATCTTTTTATATTCACATTACTCATTCATGCGTAAATATGGCTACATGCTGATTTACAAGGTTTTCAAATACAGATATGAGTTGGTATTTCCCACCCACCACCTTTTACACATTACGAAAATAGAAATTCTACTGCGGGAAAGAAGGAATTTTCAAAGAGAAACTTTTGCAGTTTGTTTTCAAATTTAACTTTGCTGTCTATCAGACAATTTACATCAATGAGTAAATGAACAAAAATCTATACAGATGACACAGCTGTCGCTGCTCAGGGAACGACATTTGAAGAAGAAGAATCCAAATCAAAATGTGCTCTCGAAGACCTTATCATCTACTATGACGACAACCACTTGAAACCCACCCGCATAAAACGGAAGTTTGTGGTTTCCACGCGCGCAATAAGGAGGCAAGAAGAGCTGAACATCGCCTGGAAAAGACGAAATCTAAATCACTGTGTCCAACCCAAAGCCTAGTAAACCAAAGTTTGATCGTGCTTTACTATTTCGACTACAATGTACAAACGCTTGATAGAAGATATGCATCAGGAACATTACCTGCAAAGTAACACCACATGGGGAGCGCAGCGCAGCGTTCTCCACACACCCGCTCTTACTCTGTGTTTCACTGCTGGGGAGTACGCCGCACACCGCACCAGTCTGAAGGAACTTCGCTCAAGCTAACCAAGTTCATGTGGCTCTTCATGAGACAGGCCCGCCGGCCGTAGTGGCCGGATGCATGGTAACGAATTGCTACTAGGCTGGTAGTAGCATCACATGTTCAGTAACAATCAGCAGAATTTTTTAATGCTTTTGTGCTATTGAATGACGCGCTATAACTATTCCCATAAAACATCTGCTGACAGTATGTTTTATTTGTAAGTACTGTACACTTTGAACTCCATCGTCTAGGTTTTTTCGGCAGTGTGTAACATTCAAAGAATTTTTGTCGAATTGCTACTCACCTGGTCTCTCCATCTTGCTCGTACGAGCTGCGGTAGAAGCCGTTGTACCGCTCACGAACATCACCAACGAATTCGAGGACCACAGTCAATCGGTCACCGGCAAAAACCTGCGACAAGAGCCACAAATTTTGTTGGTATCTCCACCCTCTGTCCAAACACGTAGCTTAGTAATCTCCAGAAAGTAAGGCAGGTTGAAGCGTAGAATCTGGTCGACACGGCAGTCGTTAGAGGTTAAAGCACAGCTTGAGGAAAACAACGAATAGAGCACTTGTGGCATATTTCAAGAGATCAGAGCATTTTCCCGAGGTTATATAAGGAAATCACAGGAAACCTAAAAATAAATGATACCTAGTGATTTGTACCACGATTACGACCATAGCGTTTTAATGACTGTGTCGCTTCGTTTGGTAACGATTATTAGGAAATTTGAACTTCAAAATATTGGCGTCACGCTATATTCCGTTTGTGTGTCGTCTAGAACAGAGAGCGTCTACAGCTAAGAAACAGATTCGTTTTTGGAATAAAAATTACTGAGTTGAAATATATTTTAAAGTTTATCAAGTACACTTAGCTGTATCATTAGGGTGATGTAAATTATTATTCTTGTGCTTCGACATTGAAATTAACTTACTTGCCAGATTATAAGTCTCAATTATGAATGTGATTTGTTTCATATATTTTCAGTAGTTGGTTCTTCTGAGCTTCGAAGTACGTAAATATGGAAGACTTCACTTATTCAACGACTTGTTTCGATAATATTATGTTCTTCTGGTCGATACAATCAAATCACACTGTTTCGCTGGGTAAAACACTGCCATCGTAGAATAAGATTACAATGGCTCGTACTATCAAGCAGTATAATTTGATTGCGTCGACCATTATACGATAATACTACCGAAACTACTCACATACTAAATAAAGTCATATTGCAGCTTCTCTGTGGTCAGCTTTTCTTTCTCAAGTTTTTATGTAACGTTTACACTTTTTACACATCTTTCTCTAGTTCGCATTTTTTTGTTGTAATTTAATAACTCACAGCAGACTGATCACCAGACGCCATTCAGAAGTTTCGAAGGTCAAGATGCTGACAACGGAGTGGATGTTGTCGTGTGCAGTGAGCTCTCATGGTGTTCATCATATATGAATAGTCTTTTGCTCATCGTCACGCCTAGTATTGTTCCTGTTGTCTGGTTGGTTGGTTGTTTTGGGGAAGGAGGCCAGACAGCGAGGTCATCGGTCTCATCGGATTAGGGAAGGACAGGGAAGGAAGTCGGCCGTGCCCTTTGAAAGGAACCATCCCGGCATTTGCCTGGAGCGATTTAGGGAAATCACGGAAAACCTAAATCAGGATGGCCGGACGCGGGATTGAACCGTCGTCCTCCCGAATGCGAGTCCAGTGTCTAACCACTGCGTCACTTCGTTCGGTTGTTGTCTGGTAATGTCATGTATGACACAATCTCCTTTATTTGTCTTCTTCCCACTTCCTCATCTGCTTCCGTTTTTCAGTGGGGCCTGCATTTGTCATAAGCCACGTGTTACTGCCTGTTTTAATGGCAGTTGGTATTCAGATGCCATTCCTAATGCCGTGACCGCCCCCCCCCCCCACTCCCCCTCCCCACCCCATGCACCGAATTTGTGCATCCCATCTGTTTACATCTACAGTGAATCTGAAATTAAAGTGTGAGGACGTTTACCAATTGTTTGCGTAGCGTGTAACTGAGGCAGGACGTCGATACTAGCCTGGTATTCATATAGGTGGCTGTCGGCAACCTCCTATAAACTACAACCAGACTGCCTATCTTACCAGCCCTCGTCGTTAACCCATAAGGCGTATTAAATGCGGAGCAGGATCTCCTTCTGCTGATTAGGGTTTCCCCTGATGTATTGGACCAACTGTTATCCCATATTTTGAGTGATCATTTGGGTAGACGTTTCCACTTCGGTCGTCCACGCTTACAAATTTTAACTGGTTTCTCGGGGTCCATCCTTCCCACATCAACCTTCCAATCCTCTAATCTTGTCTTCATCATTTAAACAGATCCCTTATCGATATATTTGTTCTATGGTCTCACATGGTTACTCCTTGGATGTATTTTAGTACCTTCACTTCCCCTGCTGTAAACTTTTATCTTGTCGTTTCCGCTGTAGTTTCTTCTGCATAGGTCATAGTAGGACACCTCATTGCTTTTATATATTTTTATTTTGCCCTCATTTGCGCACAAATTTGTTTCTCCATACAGTATTTTGCAGGCATCCGGCTACCCTTACGGCCTCTGTCACATGCTTAATCGTTTTCGTGGTTACGTTTTTATGGCTGGTGATAACTCCCTACATAATTAAAGCTCATCACTTATTCAGTTGACACTTCATGTGCTTCTAATTTAAATCTACAGATGATTTTGATGTTACCATACTCTTTGATATTTAGATGAGATTTCCATGTTATACTGCTTAGCTCTTTTACTGAATTGGTGAATTAACCAGTGAAAATTATCCATATTATCTGCTATCAGTACAGCATCATTAAAATAATATACTGAAGCGCCAAATAAACTGATATAGGCATGGGTATTCAAATACAGGGGTACGTAACCGGGCAAAATACGGTGCTGCGGTCGGCAACGCCTGTATAAGAAAATTGTCTGGCACAGTTGTTAGATCGGATACTGCTGCTACAATGGTAGGTTATCAAGATTTAAGTGACTTTGAACGTGGTGTTATAGTCGGCGCACGAATGAAGGGACACAACATCTCCGAGGCAGCAATGAAGTGAGGATTTTCCCGGACGACCATTTCGCGAGTGTACCATGAATATAAAGAATCTGGTAAAACATCAAATCTCCGACATCTCTGCTGTCGGAAAAAAGATCATGTAAGACCGGGAACGACGACGACTGAAGAGAATCGCTTAACGAAATGGCTCTGAGCACTATGCGACTTAATTTCTGAGGTCATCAGTCGCCTAGAACATAGAAATAATTAAGCCTAACTAACCTAAGGACATCACACACATCAATGCCCGAGGCAGGATTCGAACCTGCGACCGTAGCGATCGCTCGGTTGCAGACTGTAGCGCCTAGAACCGCACGGCCACTCCGGCCGACATCGTTTAACGAGACAGAAGTGCAACCCTTCGGTAAACTGCTGCAGATTTCAATGTTGGGCCATCAAGTATCAGTGTGCGAAACACTCAATGAAACTTCATCGATATGGGCTTTCGGAGCCGAAGACCCACTCGTGTTCCCTTGACGACTACATAACAGAAAGGTTCACGCCTCGCCTGGGCCGGTCAACACCGACGTTGGACTAATGATGATTGGGAACATGTTGCCTGGACGGACGAGTGTCGTTTCAAATTATATCGAACGGGTCGACTTGTACGGCTATAGAGTCAACCTCATGAATCCATGGACCTGCATGTCAGCAGGGGACTGTTCAAGCTGGTAGAGGTTCTGTAATTATGCGAGACGCGTGCAGTTGGAGTGATATCGGACCCCTGATACGTCTAGATAAGACTGTGACAGGTGACACGTACGTAAGCACCCTGTCTGATCATCTGCATATACTCATGTCCATTGTGCGTTCCGACGGACTTGGGAAATTACAGAAGGACAATGAGACACACCACACTTCCAGAATTGCTGCAAAGTGGCTCTAAGAACGCTCCTTTGAATTTAAACAGTTCCGCTGGCCACCAAACTCCCCAGACATGAACATTATTGAGCATATCTGGGATGCCTTGAGACGTGCTGTTCAGAAGAGATCTGCACTCTCTCGTACTCTTACGAATTTATGGACAGCCCTGCACTATTCAAGGTATCAATTCCCTCCAGCACTACTTCTGTTCATGTCACGTCATGCTGCGGCTTTTCTTTGTGTTCGCGGGGGCCCTACACGATACTGGGCAGGGATACCAGGTTCTTTGGCTCTTCAGTGTATATAATATATACAAAAAAAAATGGTTCAAACGGATCTGAGCACTATTGGACTTAACTTATGAGGTCATCACTCCCCTAGAACTTAGAACTACTTAAACCTATCTAACCTAAGGACATCACACACAACCATGCCCGAGGCAGGATTCGAACCTGCGACCGTAGCGGTCGCGCGGTTCCAGACTGTAGCGCCTAGAACCGCTCGGCTACTCTGGACGGCTATAATATATACATTTAATATTCTGCTTTCTCTATTACGTCATCAATGATAAAAACTATTATTAAACTGGGGTGGGCTTAATGACTTTCCTTCCATGCTTCCTTCATCTATTATTATTTTTCACCTGCCAATCATTCGCATGTTTTAATTCTCATTGTAGTACATCATGCACCTATCTTCTATGATTTTGACCATGCTCTCTCGCACTGTCTTGTCGATTAAGACGTGAGTTATATCTTTTTTTCTAATCTAAACAAAGGCTTTTGACACTGATAGGCTGGATCATTCTACATCTCCATCAATACCCGCTTGCCACCTGATCGTGTTCGCCTAGGGTACTTCTGATACCATTAACTGATCCCCCCTTCCCTGATCCATTCAAGAGTGGAAAGCGGGAATAAATTCTCGAATTTTCTCGTTGTGGCCATTTTGCGAGACTTGTATAAGAGTTGTCAAACTCTGGATTTCCCGACAATGTGTCTTGGCACGTAAATATCATCTATTGTGCCTCTGTTTTTCCTGAAACCTTGCTGTTCTTCGTTTACTTTTATGTCATTCTGTTATGTGTCTCTGATTACTCATGTTACCAGTTCTTAGATGGTATCCAGCAGGGTAATTGTTTATCTCCCTTTTTATATACTGCAATTGCAATGCTTTCTTTCCATTAGCTCGGTATACTACTTTCCTTCATAATACTGTAAAATAAAGTACTAAGTTGTTGATATTGTTCTTGCCCACCTATCTTATTAATTCATTAACTGTGCCGTCATGCCCTGGAGATTTTCCGTTTTTAAGTTTTTTATTGCAGTGCATATTTCGTCCATTGAGATCCGCCCGGCAGATTAACGGCGACAGTCGATGTGCCGGCCAGCCTGGATGTGGTTTTTAGGCGGTTTTCGACATCCCCCTAGGTGAATACCGGGCTGGTCCCCACATCCCGCCTCAGTTACATGGCATGCAGACCTATGGACACTTTCGCATTATTCCATGGACTACACTAGTCGCAGTCATTTGGGGTACACTAATTCCGTTCCGGGAGGTCCGGGGTGGCGGCAGGAAGGGCATCCGGCCACCTTTAATCTAACATTGCCAATTCCGATTAACCATGCCGACCCTGCGTACCTGCGGGAAAAAGGCGTAAGCAAAAGAAAGAATATTTCGTCCATTGAGAAGTCTATTTTCTTGTACACCCCAGCGTGCCGGTTTAGTAAAAAAAACTAAGTTAATGGATCAACGACGAACTGAAACGGGTGTCTTGCGACGTCCGCCCCAAGCAGATGCAACGAACGAAAATGAGATAACAAAAAAAAAAAAACAAAAAAAAAAACAAACTCCGCATTGGCACTCGAGCCACAGGTAAACCGGTTCGAATACTGGTGGTGGAGGAAATTTTTACTGCCAGTATTTCACCAGCAGGGGGAAGTAGAGGTGGTGGCGTTAAGTTCCCTATCATCAGGCTTTGGGCCAGTAACCTGGTTTAGATGCCAAACTTCTCCGCATTGTCTCATGAAGTGAGGGCATATGACCTTGATGGTGATCCGTCCGTCGAACGGGGACGACAAGTTCGGCGGTCCCCCATGGTTCTCTTCGAGAGGAGAGGGCTGTGTGCTGGCACAGCGTTTCAGCCTTTCTCTTCTCTCATCATCTAAAGCATGAACATATCTCCAGCATGAACATGACACTACACACACACACACACACACACACACACACACACACACATACACACATACATTATAGTGACCTATACCTAACAGATGCTCGTACGCACACAGGTCTCATACTTCACAAAGGAAAGTTGCCTGTGTGCGCGAAGGATAGCGAAAAAATTTCCAGTTACGTGGCTGAAATTGCCATATTGGGTCTCCCAGCGATTCATGCCGCACGACTTCATCTTACTTTGTCATCGTCTGTGTTTTGGAGTGTTGTTTGAATTTCGTCCTTGTACTGTACGTACTTGTACTATACTTAAAAATAATTTCCCACCGAATGTTTCAGCTGGTTTGTTTATCATACCAGAGGCAAAAAATTCAACGCAGGTGTTCGATAGAAGCCTGGATTACGTCGTTATTTCGCAAACTAAACCGCCAATCAAACACGCTTCAGGGGTACATATGGAAGACGAGAAATAACTAAATTTTTAAAGTTCTGTAAAAGTAACTGAAATTACATAGTAACAAATATTTTCTATACTGGACTGAATTTTCGCTGAACTGCACAGGTAAGAGAGCTGTTTGTTTTTGTAAATCCTATGGAGACACTCACCTGCTCTTGGAGGGTGATGACGAGGAAGTTGCTGCCGTCCTGCAGCGGTTCGTGACTGGCGCCGATGAGGGTACCATTGGTCAACATGACGGACACAGTCACTATGTCGACGTCTGCGTGCATCGTGAGTGTGGGCGTGTCGCGCACAACTTCCACCTCTATGAAGGTAGAGCCGTAAAATCTGAACGGTTGTTCCCTAGAAAAAAAAAAAAAAAAAAAAAAAAAAAAAAAAACAAGAATCGGGCGTCTAATGTGAATTGGCACAGACAAAGAGCTCCATTCTTTAAAATATAAACTTTTCTTTTTGAGAGCATAGTGACGTCCTCAGTGGTTTCGGGGACATGTAACGTAGTTGCTCTAAAAGCAACATAGATTCAGGCAGGAAAAAAATACTGCACTGCGTAGTAAGTTAATGTAAAGTATATGTAAGCTCCACCTTCCATCACAAATAACTTGAGTTTCATTCATATATGATGGCGATTCAGACAATTTTGAAAATAAAATGACATTCTGCCTGTGGAGAAAAGTTTTTGATGAATTACATACATTTGTCATTTTAGACACAGTCGCGGAATACGCCTATAGTTATACCGTGGTTTGGTCATTATCTTCAGATTATATATGTTGTAGGCGTCAGCTGGCAATTAAACAGTTTTTTTTTCAGTTGAGGAAAACGTATGGTGTAAATGCGTTGTTGGCCAAGTGCCTCCTGTGACGCATTTGATCGGAAGATGGTCAAAGTATAATGAGGTGTCAAAAATCATTGGATACCTCCTAATATCGTGTCGGACCTCCCTTCGCATGGCGCATTGTACCAACTCGAAGCGGTTTGTATTCAACAAGTCGCTGTAAGTCCCCTGCAGAAATATTGGGCCATGCTGCCTGTACAACTGTTCATAATTGCCAAAGTGTTACCGGTGCAGGATTTTGTGCATGAAGTGACCTCTCGATTATGACCCATAAATGTTCTATGGGATTCATGTCGGCCGATCTGGGTGGCCAAATAATTCGCTTGAACTGTCCAGAAAGTTCCTCAAACCAGTCGCCGACAATTGTGGCCCGGTGACATGGAGCACTGTCATCCATAAAAATTCCATCGTTGCCTGGGAACATGAAGCCAATGAATGTCTGCAAATGGCATGCAAGTTGCTCAATATTATCGTTTCCAGTCAGTGATCGGATCAGTTTGACCAGAAGACCCAGCCAGTGCCATGTAAAGGCAGCCCACACCATCTTTGAGCCACCACAAGCTTGCACAGGGCCTTGTTGACAACATGGGTTCATGAATTCGTGGGATCCGTGCCGCACTCGAACCCGACCATTAATTATTACCTACTGCAGTCAGTATTCACCTGGGCAGCCCACGATTTTCTAGTCGTCTAGGGTGTAACCGATATGGTCAGTAACTCACGAGAGGTGTTGAAAGCGAAGTGCTGCTAGCAAAGGAACACACGTCGGTCGTCTGCTACGATAGCCCATTAACACAAAATTTCGCCGTAGTGTCCTAATGTATACAGTCCTCGTACGTCCCACAATGATTTTTTGTGGTTATTTCAGGCCGTGTTGCTAGTATGTTAGCACCGAAAACTCTATGCAAACGATCCTGCTCTCACTCGTTAAGTGAAGGCCGTCGGCCACTGTGTTGTCTGTGGTGGGAGGTAATGCCTGAAATGTGGTATTCTCGGCGCACTCTTCACACTGTGGATTTCAGAAAACTAAATTCCTAACAATATCCGAAATAGAATGTCCCATTCATCTAGCTGCAACTATCATTTAATTCTCGTCTTGCGGCCACAATTACGTAGAAAACCTTTTCATGTGAATCACCTGAGCACATATGACAGCTCCTCCATTGCACAGCCCTTTTATACCTTGTGTATGCGATACTACCGTCACCTGATGTGTCCACATGCTATCTCATGACTTTAGTCACCTCAGTCTATATCCGAAAACATTTATGAATGTATATCCACATATTCTGTAATTGTGTATAAAATAACAAGAAGTGTATTATTCCGACCATGTTGCTCCATTTTTAGCTCTTTTGGTTACAACATTAAGCTTTTCTATCATTTTACAAGGTTTCCTCCGTCGCAGAGCCAAATAATATTTTCCGTAACTACATTATATCATAACCTAGGACACATTCTAATTTGAAAATAGTAACGGAAATATAAAATATACCAGCATGCCACACCTGGGGAATGTTGTTAAGAAGGCAGTCAACTTTTTAAAGGAGACCGACATTCACATAACATATTGATAAACTTGGACAACAACTAGTCCATAATAGAAGCGGCACATAAAAATAAAAAGCAACAAAATAATTAATAATATTTCATATGAAAACTGACCTGCGTTTTACATGGATCTAAAGAAACTTAATAACTCTTCTGGGGGAAGAGTGAATACTTCATACTATACATCATCCAAGACGGAACACATATGTTCATACATCTCAAAATGTGTTGACTGGGTAAAGTCATAAAATGCCACAAAATCATATAATGTAAGAAATTTATCTGTACGAATTCAAATAATCATTCAACATTACATGAAGGAAACAAAACTTACTGTTTTTTTTCTAGTCACTACTTTATGAACAACCATGATACACTCACTTTTCCTAAATTGTCACTAATGCTGAATAAATAAGATGAATATAGGGTCCTTATTTACGTGCATTTAGGCATGTTCCACTCAAACTATATATTTACAATTTTTTGTGAATTTTATATCATGTAATTCCAACAGAAGTGATCTCATTCAGTGTCTCTGCTTATGGCACTCAGTACTCTTGTTTGTACAGCGCTGATGTGTGTTTCATCAGTTATTGTTGTGGGTTGGCAGGAGAGCCAACACCTAAATAATAGAGGAAGCCGAAAGGCACGCGTTTTAGCTCACGCAGGCTGGCGTGAGGTCTGGAACAGGACAAGGAAATTAGAATTTAGAAAAACGGACGTACCTGGTGGAATACTTAACTTTAATCCATTAATGGTGAACGTCGGTCTGGGGTACATGCATCACAAGATCAATAGCAACTGATAATGGCGCCTTGCTAGGTCGTAGCAAATGACGTAGCTGAACGCTTTGCTAACTATCGTCTCGGCAAATGAGAGCGTATTTTGTCAGTGAACCATCGCTAGCAAAGTCGGTTGTACAACTGGGGCGAGTGCTAGGAAGTCTCTCTAGACCTGCCGTGTGGCGGCGCTCGGTCTGCAATCACTGATAGTAGCGACACGCGGGTCCGACGTATACTAACGGACCGCGGCCGATTTAAAGGCTACCACCTAGCAAGTGTGGTGTCTGGCGGTGACACCACAGTTATGCTACTTTCAACAGTCATGTATCATACTGAATAGCAGAGATGATTCTTTTAACACTCTCTTGCGTCTTTTTAATGCAGTTCCATACGCATTTTTAAGACAACATTTTGTCAACAACAGACACCGAACACAAGTTAATCATACAGATATTAAATCTCCCGAATCAGTATCCAGACGTTCTGCTTTACACCAGATGAACTTTGACAATGAAATTTGAAAGTAATCCAGAGAATCGATCATAATAGAACTAAAGTAACTGATAAGTAATGCATCTATAAAAACACAAATTAATAAGAAAGTCATAAAGCACGTTGATGAGTTTTTGTATCTAAAATAGTTGAATATCTCTGGAGGGACAGGCAAATAAATAAAAGGAATCTAAAATTGAAACTTCCTGGTAGATTAAAAGTGTGTGCCGGACCGAGTCTCGAACTCGGGACCTTTGCCTTTCGCGGGCAAGTGCTCTACCAAATGAGCTACCCAAGCACCCGTTTCATATCAGCGCACGCTCCGCTGTATAGTGAAAATTTCATTCTAGAAACATCCCCCAGGCTGTGGCTAAGCCATGTCTCCGCAGTATCCTTTCTTTCAGGAGTGCTAGTTCTGCAAGGTTCGCAGGAGAGCTTCTGTATAGTTTGGAAGGTAGGAGACGAGGTACTGGCAGAAGTAAAGCTGTGAGGACCGGGCGTCAGTCGCGCTTGGGTAGCTCAGTTGGTAGAGCACTTGCTCCCGAAAGGCAAAGGTCCCGAGTTCGAGTCTCGGTCCGGCACTCAGTTTTAATCTGCCAGGAAGTTTCACATCAGCGCACACTCCGCTGTAGAGTGAAAATTTCATTCTAGAATCTAAAATTGTTTTGCTCTACTTTTCGTTAACTAAATAGAGTTTTCAAGGAAGATTTCAATGTGTGTGGACATAACATTTGCGGTTTTCGATCATTAAAAGTTTTGACTTATGTCAATGAGACATCGACTTGCAATGCAGAAACTATTCAAATATCGTGGATTGCTCAGCAGAAATGGTGAGAAAAATTTTGGAAATTATCAAGAATCATATGAAACCAAGAAATCAATCAGATAAAAATCAATCAGATAAGTGACTGGAATTAAAGTAATGAAAATACAGTGGAGAAGGGTGGACCAATGAAGTCATTTACTGGATGGCAAGAAACAACTGACCAAAATGTGAAATAATGGAATGTGAGTGGATGGTAGTAGAAAACATGTTATAGGAGCATGAAAGAGTATCATTGATGACCATAATGCAGGAAGAACTCCTCCCCCTCCCCTCTATATTGCCACCTCTTCTTCCATATGACTGTCCATCCACGTCTATCTCCTCCCCTCTGTCTCTGTATCTCCTCCTCCTCCTCCCTCTCTCCTCCTCCCCCTTTCTACATCTACATCTACATGACTACTCTGCAATTCACATTTAAGTGCTTGGCAGAGGGTTCGTCGAACCACAATCATACTATCTCTCTACTATTCCACTCTCGAACAGCGCTCGGGAAAAACGAACACCTAAACCTTTCTGTTCGAGCTCTGATTTCTCTTATTTTATTTTGATGATAATTCCTACCTATGTAGGTTGGGCTCAACAAAATATTTTCGCATTCGGAAGAGAAAGTTGGGGACTGAAATTTCGTAAATAGATCTCGCCGCGACGAAAAACGTCTTTGCTGTAATGACTTCCATCCCAATTCGCGCATCATATCTGCCACACTCTCTCCCCTACTACGTGATAATACAAAACGAGCTGCCCTTTTTTGCACCCTTTCGATGTCCTCCGTCAATCCCACCTGGTAAGCATCCCACACCGCGCAGCAATATTCTAACAGAGGACGAACGAGTGTAGTGTAAGCTGTCTCTTTAGTGGACTTGTTGCATCTTCTAAGTGTCCTGCCAATGAAACGCAACCTTTGGCTCGCCTTCCCCACAATATTATCTATGTGGTCTTTCCAACTGATGTTGTTCGTAATTTTAACACCCAGGTACTTAGTTGAATTGACAGCCTTGAGAATTATACTATTTATCGAGTAATCGAATTCCAACGGATTTCTTTTGGAACTCATGTGGATCACTTCACACTTTTCGTTATTTAGCGTCAACTGCCACCTGCCACACCATACAGCAATCTTCTCTAAATCGCTTTGCACCTGATACTGGTCTTCGGATGACCTTACGAGACGGTAAATTACAGCATCATCTGTGAACAACCTAAGAGAACTGCTCAGATTGTCACACAGGTCATTTATATAGATCAGGAACAGCAGATGTCCCAGGACGCTTCCCTGGGGAACACCTGATATCACTTCAGTTTTACTCGATGATTTGCCGTCTATTACTACGAACTGCGACCTTCCTGACAGGAAATCACGAATCCAGTCGCACAACTGAGACGATACCCCAAAGGCACGCAGCTTGATTAGAAGCCGCTTGTGAGGAACGGTGTCAAAAGCTTTCCGGAAATCTAGAAATACGGAATCAACTTGAGATCCCCTGTCGATAGCGGCCATTACTTCGTGCGAATAAAGAGCTAGCTGCGTTGCACAAGAACGATGTTTTCTGAAACCATGCTGATTACGTATCAATAGATCGTTCCCTTCGAGGTGATTAGAAATGTTTGAATACAGTATATGCTCCAAAACCCTACTGCAAACCGACGTCAATGATATAGGTCTGTAGTTAGATGGATTACTCCTACTACCCTTCTTAAACACTGGTGCGACCTGCGCAATTTTCCAATCTGTAGGTACAGATCTATCGGTGAGCGAGCGGTTGTACATGAGTGCTAAGTAGGGAGCTGTTGTATCAGCGTAATCTGAAAGGAACCTAATCGGTATACAATCTGGACCTGAAGACTTGCCCGTATCTACCGATTTGAGTTGCTTCGCAACCCCTAAGGTATCTACTTCTAAGAAACTCATGCTAGCAGCTGTTCGTGTTTCAAATTCTGGAATATTCCAATCATCTTCCCTGGTGAAGGAATTTCGGAAAACTGCGTTCAATAACTCCGCTTTAGCGGCACAGTCGTCGGTAACAGTACCATCGGCACTGCGCAGCGAAGGTATTGACTGCGTCTTGCCGCTTGTGTACTTTACATACGACCAGAATTTCTTCGGATTTTCTACCAAATTTCGAGACAATGTTTCGTTGTGGAACCTATTAAAGGTATCTCGTCCGTGCCAAATTTCGCGCGTCTGTAAATTTTAGCCAATCTTCGGGATTTCGCGTTCTTCTGAATTTCGCATGCTTTTTCCGTTGCCTCTGCAACAGAGTTCGGACCTGTTTCGTGTACCACGGGGGATCAGTTGCATCGCTTACCAATTTATGAGGTACGAATCTCTCAATTGCTGTTGCTACTATATCTTTGAATTTGAGACACATCTCGTCTACATTTGCATAGTCAGTTCGGAAGGAATGGAGATTGTCTCTTAGGAAGGCTTCTAGTGACACTTTATCCGCTTTTTTAAATAAAATTATTTTGCGTTTGTTTCTGGTGGATTTGGAAGAAATGGTATTGAGCCTCCACCCCCTCTCTCTATACATCTCCACCTCCTCCTTTCTCTGCCCACTCCTGCCCCACCTTTTCTATGTCCATCTCCTCTGCTCCTTCTCCGTGATGACCATCTTCTCCGCCTCCACTCTCTGTCCATCTCCTGCCCATGTCTCCCTCCTCATCTCCTTTCCCCTTCTCTCTATCCATCTCCTCCAGCCTCCATACCTCCCTATCCATCCCTCCATCTAGGCTGATACTATTCCAGCACAACACATCTCTCATACAGGGCAGTCTACATTTTAGGGCTCAAAGTCCGCCCCCAGTAGTTGAGTGGTCAGCGCGACAGACTGTCAATCCTAAGGGCCTGGGTTCGATTCCCAGCTGGGTTGGAGATTTTCTCCGCTCAGGGACTGGGTGTTGTGTTGTCCTAATCATCATCATTTCATCCCCATCGACGCGCAAGTCGCCGAAGTGACGTCAAATCCGAAGACTTGCACCAGGCGAGTGGTCTACCCAACGGGAGGCCCTCATCACGCGACATTATTATTATTATTTAGGGCTCAAAAACCATTTCTTGTCCTCATCATCATGTAAAGCAGATCGAT
Source organism: Schistocerca piceifrons (assembly GCF_021461385.2). NCBI lineage: Eukaryota > Metazoa > Arthropoda > Insecta > Orthoptera > Acrididae > Schistocerca > Schistocerca piceifrons. Next base: position 350,459,855 of record NC_060140.1, read on the forward strand.
AAGACAGGCCAATACTACACCAACACAGGATGCCTGCCATTCAGGGCAGCCTATATGTGGGGATGGGAAAAACAGTATCCTGCCCCTCACATGTAGGCTGCCCTGCAAAGAAAGTTGATAAGGTGGGCTGAAACTATTTCTGCTCAATCTACCTTTCCTACAGGACAGCCTAGGTGCTAGGCACTGGAAAAAAACACATATGTTTTCATTTCTGGTCCTATTGAAGCTAAGAGATTATAAACTCCGTAGTGATGATCCTCACAAGGCTTTCTATTTCTTTGCCAAATTTGTTGCAATCGATCCAGGGGTATGGGAGGAGATCCCAGACATACAGACTCACACACATCCAGGGGATCCCCAGACACATCACCATTGGTCATCTGGGTTCATTTCGAAGTGGGACTCAACACTGTAGACAATTCAACTCCAATCAGTGAGACTCCAGGTCGAAGATGTGTCTGGAGATGCCCCGTACAGAGATGGGATACCAGCCTTACCAATCAGACTGTCAGTCGTCACCATACTGCCCAAAAACCGGGAGTGATGGTTTGGGGTGCCATTTTTTTCATGTTAGGCCTCATTTGGTTGTCATTTGCATCACCCTTACAGCACAGTGCTGTGTCGACGATATTCTACACCCCATTTTGTTTCCCTTCATGTCAAGTTATCCTGGGCTTACAGTTCAGTAAGATAATGCCCACTCAGATAGGGCGAGAGTTTCTACTGCTCTGTGTTGGCCAGCAAGATCGCCAGATCTCTCCGCTATTCAGAAGTTTTAGAGCATCATATGCAGGGCCCTCCAACCAGCTCGAGATTTTGACGATCTAACTCGCCAATTGGACAGAAGTTGGCACAGTGTCCCTCAGAAGGACAACAAATCTATCAATCAGTGCCAAGACGAATAAATTCTTTGTCAAGGGCTGGAGAAGGACCAACTCATTATTGAATCGCTTAATTTCTGAAGCTTTTTCTCTTCAGTAAATCATCCAATTTTTTCTAAAATTGTAATCATTGTTTGTTCTTAAATGTACACGACATCTACGGATTATTGTCCTGTTTGGATGACTCCTTTCTGATACGTAGGTTTCCTCATCTTAGAGTGTATCTCAGACTAATTAAGGAAAGACTGTTCTATGAATTAAATACTTCCAGCTAATGAAAACATGGGATATTTATGTGAATTAGCTGCAGAGAAACGCATGTGCACCTCCAATAATAAAGTGGAATTTATCCAGGAAGCTCACTCCTTTCCAAAACCAGCATGTCAGGAAGTTTAAAAGAAAACCGACAGTGCCAAGAACTTACCCCTCGTTGAGGTTAGGCGCGAACGTGACCTTGTAGGAGCGAGGCAAACTCTCTCCCGGCAGCCTCTGCGCGTCCGTTGGCGACGACGCCAGCGCCATCAGCAGCGCCACGGCAGCTGCTGTCGCTACTGTTTTCATCTGGACACCAAGGTGAGATGTAATGTAGAAACTCGGAAACCAACCAATACCTGTGTAAACTAATGAAAGCATAAGTAAAAAGCAAAAATGAGGAGAGTGGTAAGGCACGAATGTTCTTTATCACCATAAGCTTTATGGACGAAATGTTACCCTAACCCTTAAAAGAGCACTCTGATCTCCTAGGAATGCTCTAAATGGTGTAGAACTGATACGAGACGGTCATGTGAGTTTCCAAAGGTAACTTAAGTCACTGCTGTGGGCTGGTGCGCACATATAACAAAAATCTGGGCACTTATTAGCGAACATTAATATGAGATGTGTCTACCATAAACCTGTATGAGGTCTTGAACACTTCTGGGCACACTTCCAGTGAGATGTCTGAATGTCTGTGACGTAATGGCAGCCCGTTATTCCTCAAGATCCAAAACAACAGAAAGTAATGATGTTGACACTGGGGTCTGGAGCCAATTCGATATCCTAACTCATTCAAAAGGTGTTCCATTGGATTCAGACTGGGACTCTGAGCAGGCTGGTCCATTTCAAGAATGTTAGTGTCCACAAATCATTGGCTCACGGATGCTGCTTTACGACAGAATGCACTGTCAATCTGGTACAAACAAGCAGAATAAGAGGACCACACAGTAACAACGGGAAACACCCCCGTCCACAATGTCTCCTCCTCAGCACTTAACCATTGGCACCACACAAGATGGCAGGTAACGTTCTCCTAGCATTCGCCAACCTAAACCCTACTATCGGATTGTTAGACAATAGAGCGCGACTCCTCACTCCGAATCACTCGTTTCCAGTCACCCACTGTTTAGCAACTGACTGCCGAAATGTGTGGCTTCTAAGTAGCTGCTCGACCATTCTAGTTCTTCCTTTTACTTCTTTACGCACCAGACTGGTGGTAGCACTTTGGACCTCGCGAGTGATTCCATCTGCTGATATCATGTGATTTTGTTCACCCAGCCTCCGCAGTGCTACAGTGTCACTGTCCGTCAGTATATGAGGTCTGCCTGGTCTTTGTTTACCTGCGGTGGTTTCTTCTCGTTTGCGTTTCACAGTCACCTCATCAACAGTCGACTAGAGCAGCATTAGATAGGTTTGAATGTCCCTGATGGATTTGTTACTCAAGCGATATCAAATGCATACCCCACTTTCGAAGTAACTGAGCTGTCATAACCGACCATTCTACTGTTATTGCTTCTTTGCTGATACTACTACACTTTACGCCTACTTTTATACTGGCTGGTCCGCTTCTCGTGACATCTAGTGGTCAGTTCCGCGTTACACAGTGGTGCCCGGATATTTTGATCAGATAGTGTATGTACAAATCGGGTGTATAGAATCAGAACAGTGACATGGGTCGACGTTGAGACATAGCACAATGGCAGAAAGGAAATATCGTGTTTGGACGTGCTCATGACAACATAGCGAATGTAGTTGCCCGATAGGTTGGTGCATCAGCGAGGACTGTTCCATGTAGCTACAAAGAACGGTTTATCATTAGCAATCATGCAACACAGATTAAGAACAGTGGTTGCGAAAAGGATCAATAGGGGCCAGATTCCAGTGCCGCGCCTTGTAAATGACTACCTGTTTCACAACCGACAGGAATTGTTGCTGTCAATGAGTGCAGGTCCGTCTCAAACAGTTTGCGAGCGAACATTGCGAAATGAATTACAAACAATGGACATCTGGAGTCCGGTAACCTAAAAGGCCATCCCTCACAGCTGCACAGTGGGCCAAACAACACTGAAACTGGAAAGTACCTGAATGGAGGTGTGTAACGTAGTTGGACGAGTTAAGATTTTGCCGTTTCTCAAATAACATAAGGCGTGCAGCGCAACAGCGTCCTATTGTGGGGTTTAACCTGCACTGTGTCGGGACTGTAGTTCTAGTTGGAGATGATTCTGTGATGCTTTTTTTGTACTAGGACTTCATCCCACTCGTTCAGTATACTGTGAATATGGACCAGGATGATTATTTCAACATTTTTATTGATCAAATATTGCCTTTTCATCTGCTCTTTCATGACGAGTACGCAGTGGAAGGGAAAGTGTTGCCGGTGCAGCCTTGCTGACGTCGAAAATAATCTGCAGAAAATGGTGAATAAGTTGTCAATTACTTTAGAAGACTATCAGTTATGGTCTGATGTAAATAAGACCAATATCACGACAGTTAAAAACGAAAAACAAAAAGGAGTAGCATAACTAAAAATTCGAAGAAAGAAAATACAGCAAAGAAATAGCTTTTTACAAAGGAAGTCGTAAGCAACGAGGCAATGAAGATTAGAGGAATTAGTTAGGAGACAAGAATCAGCAACTCCTCTTATTCCGTTAAAGAGTATATTCACAAGAACTCCTAAAATAGTGTTAGATTATATATTAATTAACATTAGCAATTTTATTCTGTGATATCAAATGAAGTTGAACATGTTCATTGTACAGCATCTAAAAATTTATACCCTTGACTTCCTCCGTGTTACAGAGACTGTTCTCCACGGAATCCATGGAACACGACTTATGTATTTTTATGCGTCGTTTCGGAGCTCTTAAATTCGGATTTCGGATACCAGTTTACCGATTACGAGTTTGTTTGGTCATGTACTCCAACATACAGTAGACACTGGAATGCAGCTCTCGCTGCAGGATTTCATGTACCACAATCGGTTTTCAGGTCCACGTAAAAGCTCTACTTCATTTGACTCACGATTGGGTTGTCATGTTGCAGTTTTAGAATGGTTCATGTAAACGAAGTAAACCTGTGTGAAATAAAGCACAAGAGCAAGTACTGGACTTACCAGGAAGTTACAATTTCTTTAATTAAACTGAGGAGAAGTATTTTTTTGTGATGTGGAAAGAGATACATGAGTGCTGATATATTTACTGAATTAACAGAATAGAACGGATTGGCAAGAACCCTGTATACACAACGTAGCTACACTCGCTCTTACTTTTACTGGTAAAGACTCTCGATACAGCGTGATAAAATATTTTCTAATCACATGCACAGGGTTAAGGGTAATTAGAAAATTTTCTAGCCGTTCCAAGCCTCGAAAACGGTAATAACGTTCAACCAGCTGTCACTTCATACTTTTTCCACAATGGGGAACTTGGAAGTGGTTACAATAAAACAACTTCGCACTTATTAATTGACGAGGTTAAGATTTTCAAATATATTTTCTTAAGAAATTTCCCTCACCTCTTCGTTAAGGGATCATTAAAATCCATAAGGAAATCGATATTGTTCTCTCTATTAAAAGCACTGAAAGTATTAAGAGGGTACTGATAATTTTCATAGTGCTGACGAAATCACAATAGCTGCTATAAGACACAACTTGTACAAAAAAACTGATCCTCGGGGAACCAGTACTGGATTGGGCTATCAAATCAGTTGTGGCCTTACATGTAAACAGAATAGCGATTATCATTTCCAAAGTTCTGCTTCAGTCGTGGGCAAATTGCGTTGCATGCAAAGATGGTGATTTTAACTGTTCAGACAGGTGGTGCGGTTGTATGCCGAAAGATATCCTGGTCTAGCGAAGCCCTTAGGATCTGTCTTTGCAACATTGTAAACAAAAATTCAAAAAACTGGACGTATGAACAGCAACTTATGACAGATACGTAAGTAAAGTTTTAGCAGCAGTAACACACAATTCACATGTCCTTACGAGCCAGCTTCAACGCGCTGGTGAGATCAGTCGAAGAAACGTTTGCGAGTACCGCACTGAACTCCACTTTTCACTCGATCAGCATCTCCGTGGCAAAGACTTTCAAAATCTGTTATAGTTCTCGGAATATTGTCTGCGGAAAAAGCAAAATGATCAGTTGTTTCTATGTAAGATTTTGCTAACGGGTGAAGCATCGATTAGAAAACATGGGGAAATCCATCGAAATAATAAGCACTGTTTAGCAGAAAATCCACTCTGGCTGAGAGACTTTGATAAAGAAACGTCGCCGATCTGTCAAAGTGTAGTGTGCACTGTGCAAAAATCACGTCATTGGCCCCTGTTTTAGTGATGGAATTCTCAATAGCCGCAAGTACCTACAGTACGTACCTGACATGCTGCTGCAACTATTGGAGGACATGAAAACTATAACCAATGCTGGTAGGTCGCTAAAAATATCAACAGATGTTAACTGAAGTTCTTTATTACATCAGGCCTTTCGGGCATAGCGTGTCATCAAATGAGCTATCAAAAAATATTTTATACAACAATCATAAGCAAATGGTATTCCAGATCAAACGTCATACAGAAATATATATCACACATTATACTGCAGGTACAAAATCGCAGTTATTAGCTACTACTATCAAGTTAACAAGAACAACGTCACACATTTAAAGGAAATATTGCCTCCAGAAATTAAGATTAAGAACTGCTCACAACAGATGGCATGCTGACTAATGCCGCTGCCGCTGCACAATCCCACGAAAGAAATTTTTATTTCAGCTTTATTAATCTTTCCGTTCTGTTGCAAATCATATTTTAATAGCATTGTTTAAGTTTTAATAAAAATGTCTGCTCAGTTTATCTATCCTGTTTGGTAATTTATTGCTTTTGTTGTTACTAGTATTCCTTCTGGTATGCACCTACATCAGTCGTTATTGTTACTGTTATTCTGAACGTGCATTATGCTTCAGCTGTTTAGCTGTAACGCATCTCCGTGCATATGCAGAGGCAACATACGACTGTGTTCGTTTATGTTCATCAGAATCATGATGTTTCATCGGTTTATTGCTTTTTATCACTTTGCTGTGTATTTTTACGTAAAAGTTTTTACATTTTATATTAGGCCATTTGGTTTTAACTTCATCCGGTAGTGGCTTATATAACAGTGTGTTTACCACTTTTGTTATTTTTTTCATCTATTGTTTGCCAATTACCCTTGTGTGATTTTTTCTTCGTAATTAATAAGGCCATTCCGCAATTAAATGAAACGAGTAAATCTAAACAAACTAGTCTTACTTTTGGAGGTACTATTTCCTTCAAATCCGCACTGACATATTGACATTGCTCGTGTTCACTTGGCACTAGTGCTTTACAATTGTGATTTTATACCTGCCACATTAAACGTTTTTAAAATTATTACATCATCTTTGTTACTTGGTACATATCATTTGTAGAATCTATGTGCTAATGCGTGACGTGTATTTATTTCTCTATCAAGTCTTGATCTGGATTACTATGTGCGTATGATAGTTTTATAAAATATTTTTTTACGGATCATTTGATGATGGGCTACGCTCGAAACGCGTAATGTAATAAAGAAGATCAAATAACTGTTTACTGTTATTAGAGACCTACTACCGCTGGTTATGAATTTCACATATTTCAACGTGGTCACAAGCCTCATGAACGACTTACTGTCGTGTTGAAAATATATTGGAAGACATTCCAAGGAACATAAGGCAACATGACTGGAGTTCTGCCCATTCCATACAGATAATTACAAATATTATTAATAGAAAGTTGTAAATCATGAGATCGCAAAATTAACTGTACGCTCATCAGTGTTAACACCTCAGGATTTTTATCTGTTAGGAAAAATAAAAGCAGGTGGTCTACAGGGAAACAGTCATGAAATTCGCGTAAATAGCGGGCCGCTGATTTGAGTACGCGATGATGGCGCTCGATGGCGATCCAGATGGGTCCCACAGCATTTACACGAGCCGAGTCTGGCCGCCGAGACATCAACGCCAAACCACGATAGTTCGGCTCTGGTTCCGAGACGCCGACATTTATACCGCTGAAAGATGACATCGCCGTCTGGGAAGACATCAAGAATGAAGGGATGCAGGTGGTTTGGAGATGTCAGCGAGTCTTGATTACTACCACAGCTCCCACGCAAATGTCTCCTATAGTATAACACCGCTCCCACCAGCCTTAATCCTTATCCCGCTGCAAGTTTCGAGGTGCCGTGCACCTCGATGAGGGCGTTTGTGGAGACAACCATCGACGTAGTGTAGTAAAAATGTGATTCACCCGAACAACCGACATGTTTCCATTGATCGACGGTCGGCTCCCTATGGTTTCGACCCCACTGCAGTCGTAACTGACGATGTCGTCGGGTCAACATGTAAACATGTAGGGGTCGTCTGCTGCGGAGCTCCATGTTCAACACTGTACGATGAACGGTGTGCTGCGAAACATTTGTGCGTGCTCCAGCATTGTGCTCTTTCGGCAGAGATTCCACAGGTCACCATCTATCCTGCTCCACAGAGCAGGGAAACCTCCGAAACACACGTTCTGTGAAGAGTCGTGGACGTCCGACCATTTAGCGCCTAGTGGTAGTTTCACCGTCCTGCCCCTGCCCGTAGATGCTCACGATAGTAGCACGTGAACATTCGACCAGCTTCACCGTTTCCGAGATATTCGTTCACCGGCTACCCTCTCTGAAAGTCGCTTATCTCAATGCATTTCCCCATTTGCAGCCCATATCTTCGCTAGGGTGATCTCCTGTCCATGTCTGCCCCGCTTACGTCGCCGGCCGGGGTGTCTGAGCGGTTCTAGGCGCTACAGTCTGGAACCGCGCGACCGCTACGGTCGCAGGTTCGAATCCTGCCTCGGGCATGGATGTGTGTGATGTCCTTAGGTTAATTAGGTTTAAGTAGCTCTAAATTCTAGGGGACTGATGACCTTAGAAGTTAAATCCCATAGTGCTCAGAGCCATTTGAACCGCTTACGTCCTTTCGTTATCGCGCCATGTGCCCGCAACGCCACCAGGCGGCAGCCAACGGTGGGGCAGTGGTCGTAATGTTTTGTCTTATCACTGTATGTTACAAATGTTGCCCTACGCTAAAGCCAATGTTCCAAGAGAGTGACGCATTCTGAGAAGGGAGTACGTGTTCCGCATTTCTTGCAGGTATGCTTTTGTTGCGGTGCGGGTAACAAGTGCATCAAATTGAGCGGTCGAAATGGCGCGGCAACTGAAAATGTACTTCGAAGTTGAAATATGCAGGACAGTACAATTATGCCAAATAGACTCACTGTGAAATTCTGCGGAATGCAATGTCGCGTCCAGCTGTAGTGAACTGGTGCAATCGACCTAGACGTGGGTGTTGCTGGTCGGGTAGTCCAGACCTTGTGCCACGCGATTTCCATCTTTTCTGTAAGCTGAAAGAACGTCTGGGACAGAAAGAGATTTTTCTAAATATTAGGGTGTTCCCACAGCGGTTCTAGAACGGATACGCGACCAAACAGTGGTTTTCTATCGTTGTGAAATTGAACGATTGATCAAACGTTCCGGCCGTTGTTTACAGACAGCTGGTGACTATATTCAAAAATAGTGTTATGTATCTGTGTCCTTCTGAAGTATAGTGCAGCATTCGATAAAAGTTATTTGGCCTGCCATAATAAAGCATAACTTACTATCTGAAGTACCCTCGACTGTGAATGACCCTCCGTTCAAAGAACATCAGGCTGACTTAGTACTTTTTGCGGATAGCACAAAGAAGAACTCTGTTATAGGAAGAGCACTGAAAGAAATTGTCAGTGTTGTTTAACAAATTATCATATTGTCGATATGCAATCAAATTCTTCCTTAATTTTCAAGTAAAATAGTATATTCAGTTATGTACTACAAATGAACTGACATCAACAATTAATTTGGCACAAGAAACTGACTCTGTAAATAAAGCAATAAGTTTCAACCGTTTTCGGCCTACATATTGCTGAATGAACTGGAAGGAACATAATATTGAGCTTCTCAAACAGATAAATTCACCAACTCATGATTTTCGGGTCACTGTTACTCAGGAAACGAATAAAAATTAGCTCATATTTCCACCCACTTCTGTCTCATGGTAGAGTGCAACCTATAAATAAGAATTTATCGCACAAAACAATTAGTGAGAACAAAGTCTGCTCAAAACTTACCTTCAATTAATATCACTAAATCTACTGTGAGCTGAGAAGGATGTTCAGGTTGTGCTAACAACTGATCATTTGCCTAACAATATAAAGCATCTAACAACGGTTTAACCAAAATAAAAATTATTTTTTGCAGGCAGGTTTTTATATTCTCTTCAGATGTTTTTAATTAGTAAACGAGTAGAAACCGTAGCGTGGAAGGTATTTTTGTTTACTACTGTTGTTTAGTTCAATACCATTCCATTATCATGTTCAGCATAAAATAACTAAAATAATTTTTTTTGTTGATTTTTAAAGTATGTTTCAGTAATAGAATGAGTAGTGGTAGAAAGACTAATACATTAATTTTTGTTATTAAATCTCATCCGAAATGTAGTATTGTACACAAATTATATACTTAAGCATGTTGCTTAGGCGACGGTCAAAAGCATGCACAAACTTTAAAAAATGCATAGCACTGTGCTCTCTGCAATAATGTTATTTTTTATTTTGCAATCGATTTAGGTTCTAGACCATCATCAACAGCAAAAAATTCTCACAGATGTATCACATGTCATACATGTTTTAACGTAAGTTATCACAGAAAACCATAACTGCCAAGAAAAAATATAAACTGTTACAAGATTAAAATATGATGGTACATTGACACCTTCATGGTTCAGAACCGAAACAGGTAGCAAAATAAAAATAACATTATTACAGACAACACAGTGTTACGCATTTTTAAAGATATGTACGTAAGGCAAGTAAGAGGAGTCTTGTCGTATGGTTTCGAAAGCAGTTGTACAATGATTTAGGTAGCATCACATTTTGTCTAACTGTTTGAGGCTTGGGTCATGATGTATCAGATAAGTTTTTATGTTTTAGATAAGTCAGGATTTCACTATGCCCTAATGTTTGTATGTTTCCAGAGGCACGCGTTGTTATTACTTCAGGAGCACTACGACTTCAACATTATTCAGTTTAGCTCGTGGCAAAACTATCACCTTCATAAGTGTTACCGAACAAGTGATAACTTAAAGCAGACTGACATAGAGAAGAATACCTACTACTGAGACTGCAACGTCTGCAAAATAAAGTAACAGAACAAATAAATAAGACTGAAACCCATAATTGTGTTAAATCCGCTGCAAGTAAGTCTAACGTGACTCAGTAAAAATCTGTGTTGTACGATAAAAAATACATATTGAATAAGAAGAAGCGACGAGTCAAGGTAAACGCTTAAGACATTTCAAAAACTTAAAAAATATTTGCAGAAAGTGACAGATATATTTGGTAGTATTCTGATATAGAGTAGTGGAGGGCGCAGTGTTAAAAGCATTTCTATGAATAAACAAATTATGGAACTGTTAATGTAGAATAAATTCGAAATTATAAAAAGAGTTCGCTCAAATTTACGGCGTCGCTTCAGCAAGCCAAATTTCCTTTGTTTGTCTAATACTTAAGCAAAATTCGTGCCATATCTTAGCAGCGTATAAATGAAAACGTTTCATTAGCTCATGATTATGGCACTGTGAACGGTGTAGACAACTCTACGTAACTGCTGATAGCGGCCAGATTGGATGAGAAGAAAATTCTAAGATACACTTCAGGGAGACCCCAACACTACTGAAATCTTCAGCTTCTAAAGATGGAACTCACCTTTGCTATTGTCTGGACACTGAACGAATGAGCGTTCGTCCGTTTCAGGCCACTTTTTATCCCCTGTGAGAACACACCTATCAGTCACTAGTCAAAACACGCCCTACAATGATCACGGGCAAGTGCCGTGATACACAAAGGGATTGCACTTGACATCGATAAGAAGTGAACTTGTGAGAAAACAGTACACTGTCACACACAACAAGACATTAGTCGCTAGAAGCAACCGATAATTTCGTCTGAAGTACTTACAAGGCCACGGAGCTCTAGTGTCACGTGTGACAACCAAGATTAATCCACAAAAAAGAAGCGATCTGGATTGCTTCCGGTTGAAATAAGATCTGTCAAATACCTTATCAGCAACTGTTGACAATAAAACATTACTGACTGATCTAATGATAACATCGTCCTGATCAGACAGTAACAATAGCGACTGAATATTAATCGTGATGGAAAACACCTGTTTCTCGCAAAGAACTCAGAAATTGGGCTACTCTGAGCGCTTACACAATGTAACAACTACCCATGAACTACGCGGTGTGGATAAAAATGTAGAAACACCAAAAACATAACACATTAACATGCCTAATACAGTGTAGGCGTTTAGGTAGGGGTTATGCAGGTCGATAACAATCATACACCTTTGCCTCAAAAGTAGACCTAGAAGCTCAATAACATTGAGATATCGTCGCTGTGGTGGTCAGGGGAGACGCGACATTTCATCCTTGAGTTCACAAAACCAATCCTGGACAATGCGAGGTGTGTGAACAGGAGCCTGACGTCTTGGAGCACAAATGTTGTACAATGAGGTGGACCTGATCAACTAAAATGGTCACACAATCCTTGGTAGTAATGAAGCCTTGCAGTGTACTCATGGGGCCGATAGGTCATCACAACATGGCTACTTAAATCACCACTGTACCGCCGCCATGTTTCATTCTTGCGACGTAATGTCGGTCAGAAGTGGGAAACAGTGGGAAACAAGACACATCTGACCAAAAGACGTTCTCCCATTGCTCCGTGGTCCAAGTTCTATGGCTTCGGCAGCATGTTTTCCAGTTACGGGAATTTGCATCACTGATGAGTGGATGAGTGGTTTTGCAGTTCCGGCTCGCCGTGCTATTCCCAGCTCATGGAGACCCTCAGAGTTGTTTCCGTGCTGGTAGCATTCGCAAGGGAGACATTTAGTACTGCAGTGACTTTTGCAGCTGCCGTCCTCTTATTTTTCTAATAGTCCTCTTCAACGAGCTTTCGTCACGATCACTCGACAGAATGTCGTCCGCATTGTGACTTAGTGGATGATGTTTTTCGCTTTCCTTGTATGTGGTATAAATCTTCGACACAGTGCTCCTTGAAACATCAAACACTACAGCTGTCTTGGTTCAGAAAGCACACACCATATGAGCACCAACAATTTGCCTACGTCAGAATTCCTTAGCTCGGATATAATGCATTAACAATCATACATAACTGTGTTCTGACGAAGACTGACACCGGCAGCATATTGAGGACATTGCACAGATGCCGTTAGTGATGAAACACAACAACGCGACCTTGAGGCTTAGCGAGAATCTTCATTTATGTTCAAGTATGCATTTCTCGCAGTGTTTCAACATTTTTGCCCATCCCTGTATACCCACGTCTCTATGCAAGGAACCCAAGGAGATCGCAACCGTTATTCCTATCATGTCACTGACCAGGTAACAACCTTACAAGTCGTACCATGGAAGACACAGACTATTCGTTCGCTGGAACAGAAGTTTCCATATTAAGTCCCATGGAAGCACATATTTTAGACAAAGATTCACAAACGTTTCTGAAAAGTAGGAGGAATAAAGTTAAAGGGAAATAACAGGGAAAGTTGAAATTGGCACACTGCTATTATGATATCACTTCATTAAGGACAGACGCAGGGCAAAATGCATTCTTGTACTTAAACATACATATCACCAAACATAAAACTGCTAAACTAGTAAGACTTGAGACTATTATCTACAACATAATGCTTGATGTTCTGAGCAATTTTTGTCTGGAAATGCGCATCAACATACATTTTATAAGGATCTGAATTTTTAATTACCATTGTTTCTGTAATGTATTTTTTCTTGTAAACTAATCAAGCGATAAAGCTGCAGTTTCACAGTTCATATCTGCATAAGAGACTAATAAAACGCGTGGAACAGATTTTTGTTTAAAGTTTCTCTGAAATTAATTTTTCAGTTTTCAGTTTCCTGGGACTGCTCTATTTTTATAAGATTTTGAAGGAGACTTTTCTCAGATAAAAGATAATGGTAAAGTGCTGCACAAGATTATCTAGTAAGTAATTCTTAAGAACTATGCCAAGTTTCAAGTTGCTATCTCTTACAGTTCTTGAGAAAAGATACATTACAGCTACAAAACTCTGTTTATATCAATTGGCATTTAAAGTTTTTATTTCAATATTTGACAGTATTTGCTGTGCCTCTAGTGACTAATGCTTTCCGTATCCATAATCTTTATTCTCTTCCTCGTCTTCCAGGAGTGATCTCTTCCCCTGTACTCTTTGCCTAGCCAGCTTTTGTAATTTTTTTTTTTTCTGCTGGCTGAGCTTTGTCCAGTCGCACTTCATCGATGCTTCTGAGTATCTCCAGTGGGAATGCAGCTGGATGGAATCCTAGTCTCTACAGGTGCTTAATCCTATCTACATTTCCACTATTTTGAACATTAGACAGTCATCAGGCAGCTATCTTCACAACAACTGAGGAGACAAATAATTTTTAGGACAACGAGCCCATATAAGTTGATTGCATCTCTCACTTTTATTCTGTTTTTTTCCCATGTACATATTTTTTCAGCATTTCAGGATTGGTTGGGTACCTGAGAGTTGGTTTTATAACATCTAAAATAGCAAGTGGCAAATCATATTTGTGGGTGTACGGCTTTCAACTGCCTTCTGCTACAAGATCTTTGCAGTGTGATATGTCAGAATGTCAGTGCCTTTCCATCTTCTAATTTCTTATCTTTCATTTCTTTCTTCAATCTGAGAAGTCTGGCTACCATTCGCTTTTGAACATATCCCACACATTCCAGTCTCTCAGTTTTAGTTTGTGAGCCGTTTCTGAACTTCAGAAATCGTATCTTATTTTTTCCATGCCGTCGATGGTCATATATGTAGAATTATCATCATCAAAATCAGCAGCAAAAGCATTAAATCCTACGTTAGAGGGGGCCGGTGATGGTGATAGTTTTGGGGAGGGAGGGGGGGGGGGGTGGATGGTGAGATGGTGAGATGGTGAGGGATCGTCAGCTCTCCTGTGTCATGCACAACCTGCTTCGAGAGTGTCTGAGGGCTCCCTCGCTGTCACCATCGTAGCAAGGGCATGTGGAAAAGGTAACCCCTCACACTGACAGTAAAAACATCTGAAAAAGATTTTCCACGCCTGTCTCATCAACCATCAGTGCGAAGATGGTGTATAACATCGTCCTTCAGTTGTCCTCCATTTTCCTCTGTCTCGTAAAATATCTTTCTCTTTTCCCAGCATAAGGCAGTTTGCATTCCATCTTTCCAGCGAAGTTTGGGTCTTTGGTACTATTCTGTGAGCACGTTTGCCGATTCCTTCTTGCTGTCTAAATATGTGCCCCAGTCACTGTATCCCCCCTGCCCTTATTAACTGCTAGCAGATCTACTTCACTCCATAACTACTGTATATTCTTTTGTCCTTCCTCTTCATGTACTGTCGATCTTTCTATTTTGGCCCAACTCCTCCCCTGAATGTGTTTTCGAATGTCATCCATTTTCTTATATGTTGTCTAGAAACAGTATGAGCCGGATCACTGTTTTATACATTCTTGTTCTTCTTTTTCCCGCTAGCAGATTATTAAAGTACATTCTCTGCATAGCGTAAAGATAATTCCTTGCAGACTTCCTCAATACCAGAACTTTCATCCTCACTGTTATTCCAAATTACTGCAGTAACTAGGCACTTGAATGAACTCGACATTTAAAATGTTATATCCTGCACTGTCAGTGGGTCACCTTTCTCACCTTCTTGCCCTCGTATTTAGATGTACTTTAGGCCTGTGTTGGTAATGTTATATCCTGCACTGTCAATGGGTCACTTTCTCACCTTCTTACCTTCGTATTTGGATGTATTTCAGGCCTGTGTTGGTAGAATACCAACCAGACTTCTCTTATCTCATCTGTTAGTGTCTTCACTATGCTTAAACTTTTCAGTGCTAATATACCATTGGCAAAAGCAAACACACATTTAAATCAATTTCTGTGGCGCTGACGAATATTGTCTAGATGTCAGTAATGGAAGAAAATATTTAAAATGTTTCAAAGGGTATGTATCATGCTGAAATGCTATTGTTAATAGGTTTCCAGTACAATTCACGTTGTCCTTCATTGTTCTTTTCAAACTACGACCGTAAAGAAGGATGGTTAGTGTGCCACGAATAAGCTTATACACTGCATGCTCGTGTTCCCACCTCACCCAGAAGTTAGCAGCAGAGCGATGTCAGACGCTCCAGTCACGCCAGAGAGCGTTATCTGGTGAAGCAGCGCCACGCCGATGTTAGCTGCGGTGGCGCCACAGAGTGGAAGGCACTCTGTGGTACGACCGGCAAAAAGACACTACTTGTGGCCAGCACAGATGTCGTGGGCAGCAGCGACGGACAAGTCCTTGAGTGCAGCACCGGGCCATGCGTGCCGTGCCGCCTGGGCCTGTCTAACTTTCCGAGTCGCTGGCTCTGACAGTCGGCCGCCAAGCGGGGGCGCGTGGGCACGTGGCTGGCGGTTGGCAGCGAGCAGTGGGTAGCAGCTGCCCTCGGCATATGGGCGGGTGTGGTCATCATGGAGCGGGGTAGAGCTGCAGTGTGGATGCACTGTATGCAGATGACAGCAAGAGCTCGAAGTATGGAATCGGATTGGCAGCTTGGACTGAAAGCTAGCGCCAGGCCGATGAGAGTAGCGGCTGACAACTCTTTGTGCGGCTCTGGGACCTCGAATAGAACACTCGCTAAACTTTTTTTTGCTTTGGCATGGCTAGCTCAGGGAGTTACAGCTGTGCACACTGTTCAGAGAGCGTTGAGTTGGTGCCAGCGAGAGCTGGAATCTGCTGGTGACAGTCAATATGGTGTAAAAACACTGCCACTGGATGCTCATAGTATAGACCAAAAAAAGAGGCCGCAACACACGTTAGTGCATATCAACTGTAGGGTACGAATAGATCTATGTGAGAAACATCCCATTTGCCAAAAGATACATACATCTGAAAACAACTATGCAACCTGCAAGACAATCCATCACTCCAAAATAGTATTGGAATGCTTCGCAGACCAGTGAATAGGAGGGCCCTTGTGCAGCTGGCAACAGCACCTGATTCCAGTCCTACTGCGTACACCAATGACACCATCAAACGAAACTGTTGTTGGCAGCGGTTTTGTAGTCATGAGTAAGGGTGATTCCTCTGAGCCTCCAGTTGCTTGTCACCGCCATCATGGCGAGAACAGTATTATACACCAACAGTTATTACGAGGTAAAGTTTTGGTCATTTTCTCAAAACATCAAGTGCAACCATGAGACTTGGTGTTAGTCCTCCTCAGAATATTCACCTTCCAGTGCGACATATTTCTCTCAACGATGGAGGACATGGTGAAGATGATATTTTAAAAGCCTGTGTTTGGATGTTCAGGAAATATTCCACCTCTACACTCTCCTTGTCGTTGTTTTTGCCGTTATGCAATGGTTTGTCCATTGGAGAGAAAGCTAGTGGATGTGATGACAGGATGATAAGGGGTGGTAGGAGAGGGGTTTAAGGCAAAATATGATCATCCTAAAAACTAGCGTGCAGAATAAGCTTGGGCATTGTCATAGGGCCAAAATATCTCATTGATAGCAACCTGTGATATTAGCGTCTCTACAGCTTCCTATAAACTTGTCAGGATACTTTAGTAGTGTGCTTCTGTGACTGTTTGCTAGAATGCAGTGCACTGGGGGGAGGGGCAAAGTGGTGCTGGTGATGGGCCACAGGGACCAGCGCAAAAATTGCTGACAATAAACAAGAGTTTATTAAATCTCAGTACACGCTTCATCGTGGCTCGACGAGGCAGGACAAACCACTCTGTTGACCCTGGCTGGTGCTGACGTATATGCTGTGGCTGTCGTCCCTTTGAGAGGATGATGCATAGGCACACTGCATTGCTGACAGTAGGCCTGGGGGTAGCCTCTAAAGGCCCTGGTCGCAACATCAGTGACGTACTACTCCTCTGTTGGTGATGGTGCCTGGAACAGCCCCTCAGCTCTGCATGCATTCACTGCGGCGGGGCAGAGACTGCTGTGCACAGGATTCGGCTGGCTGTCCTCTTACACAGGTCACATGGCTGATGGCACTATGGCACGAAGTCATGGTGGGGAGAGGGGGCGAGGGTAGGGATGGGCGGGGGGGGGGGGGGGGCAACTCAGCGCTTTCGATAGCTGGCGCAGATGCCAGGTTGACGGTGTTGTGGCATTAATCCCATGAGGAACTTAGTGCTGGTGATGACAGCCGCAGTGCGGACTCTAACCCATGGCTGCTGCTGGCCATGCCCAGCCTCAATGTCCGACGTGGCCCTGGCGTTGTGGTGATGCTGCTGGACACTGAGGACAAGAATACTTATGCCTCAAAATTCAGTCATATTTATATCGCTACAACGCGCATTTGTTTCTCTAAAACCTCGCACCTAATCACATAGCCCGTAACAAGATACATGCCCAGGTGTAGTGACGCTGAATTTTCTGCTATTGTTATCACCGCAGTGCTGTGAAGTTTTCCACTGAATGCAGCTAGCCTCATCTCGCAATCTCCTTATGCACATGTTGCTACATTGTGGTTATCATCCTGCTGCTAATGCAGTATTTCACAGTAGCTTTCTCATTATTTTAGATTACTTTTGCTAAAAGCGTGGGTAGCGACGCTACATCATGGCGGACCCAGAAAACTTTTAGTATCACGTTCCCTGATGGTAGTTGGTCTTCGCCGTTTTCGGCGGTGGTGAATCCCCAGGTTTCCATTGCTAGAGTTGCCCCTTTGTTACAGTCATACATCCAACATTCATCCATTTTGGTTATAGAGATGTGGTCTGCACTTTGTTGTTAGTCATTTATTCCTGTTTCTCTCTTGTGACCGCACTGGAAATGCCTGTGCAACGTACCACTGTGTCGTACGACGGTACATTATTGCAATCACTTCCATCAACTCAGCATGGGTCGTTGCAACATTTTCTTCTTGAAATACAGAAAACGAATTACCACTCGATACTGTGCCACTTTGTTTTGGCTCATCTAGTGGCGTGCTCCGGTTTTGTGACGCAGGGATTTTAATGTAGACTGTCGAGCTAGAAAATGCGTTCGACAATGTAAAATGATGCAAGTAGTTCGAAATTCTGAGAAAAATAGAAGTAAGCTGTAGGAAAAGACCAGTATTATGCCTTGTTACAGTGATACATCCAACATTCATCCATGGTGATTATCTAGCTAAACAAGTTGCTTGTATTTGACTCACAGAATGGTAACATTCCCACTGCTGTCTCAGTTATGGAATGGAAAACCAAGAACGAAATTCGCAGATTAAAAATGATGTAAAACAGGGTTCGTCTCTTCCGCCGTTCTGTTCAAACTGTACATTTAAGAAACAATGACGGAAATAAAAGTAAGGTTCAATAAAGGCATTAAAATTCAATGGTAATGGTCGCTGATGACATTTGCTATCTTGAGTGAAAGTTAAAGAGGATTATAGGGCATGTTGAATGGAACGAACAGTCTAATGAGTGCAGAATATGGATTGGGAGTACAGTGAAGAAAAACTGAGGAATAGCAGCAATGAGACTAATAAGACGCTTAAGCTCCAAACTGGACCCAAAGTAAATGAAGAGAAAGAATTCTAGTACGTTGGAAGCAAAATAGCAAATACGGGACGAAGCAGACTAGCATAGGCAGAAAGGGCATTCCTGGCCGAGAGAAGTCTACTATTTTTGAACGCTGGCCTTCATTTGAGGAAGAAGTTTCTGATAATGTATGTTTGGAGTTCACGAATGTATGGTACTGAGTTATGGACAGTGGGAAAACCGGAAAATAACAGATTCTGAGGGTTGAAGAAGTCGTGCTACAGAAGAATGTTCAAAATTAGATGGAGTGGTAAGATAAGAGATGAGAAGGTTCTCCGAAAAATCAGCGAAGAAAGGAACATATGGAAAACATTGACAAGGAGACAGGACAGGATGATTGGACATGTGTTAAATCAGGGAATGCCTTTCACGGTAGCAGAAGGAGATGTGGAGGATAAGAACTGTAGAGGAAGTTAGAGACTGAAATATATCCGACAAATAATTGAAGAAACAAGATGCTACTCCGAGATAAAGAGGTGGAAACAAGAGACGAATTCGTGAGTGACCGTGTCAAACCAGACAGAAGACATGACTAAAAAGAAAGGTAAGCTGTTCTAACCGATCCTGCTTGATACTATTGAAGCAAGTAATCATGGTTTTGTGCTCCAGTTAAATTTAATAAAGTTTATTGTGTGAATTAATTTACCAGATGCAATAACAGAAATCACGCCGTTCGACAATGGTAGTGGCCAGAATGTGTGATACACAAAGAAACCAAATTATCTTACGTCCCCTTTCTGCTGTAAGAGACATAAATTTTTGTACCATCTTTCAGTGATCTAGAATTCAAATAATCCTCTTTGTGGTTTAATAGAAGTTGCGTGTACTATCACTCATGCAACAAGTGCAGTAACTCTTGTCAGCAATCATATTTCATCATGGGTTTTGTGATGAAGAATTAATGATATTCAAATTAAGTATAGTGTGCACTTCCATTCTTTAAGTAAATATTGAAAGAGTTGTACGTTTAAGTGGAATCTGTATGTTATTATATAGAGTAACATCGTTTCTTTAACAGGCTGTTTACTCTGCCCTCGACTGAATGATGATACGGACTGAAATAAGTGACCTGTTAATAACGCCGAATCGCTTCTTACTCATTAGTTACCATGTCACCCATCGTCACTTCTTCTGAGGTTTGTTGCTGCATCCAAACCGCTGGTAACCGACGATTTTACCCCGTTGAACATCATTTTATATCGTCGAACGCTTTTTCCAGGTCGACAAATCCTGTGAACATGTTCTACCTATTCTATATGTCACAGAGAACTGCAACTCTAATCGTCTACATACCCGCCGATTTTGCGTGCGTATACGAAGTAACATTGACATCCGACCACGTCTTTTAAGTGCGTCTCCTTTTTTGTCAAACTGTGTATATGGCCAGTTTCTCTCTGTCAAACAGTAAAGCAAATGCTTCTATCTACTTCCAGTGAGGCTTCTTTCCGCTTTCGTTTCTTGTGTTAACACCACTTTGTTTCCCATTTCTCTTCATTCAATCACATTTCTCTTTCTCTCCCTCTCCCATTCTGTCCCTCAGGTCCATTGCTGGCAGTGCCCTCAGATTTTATCTACTTGCCTTTGTTGATTTAGCGTCTCCAAATTTACCTGCGTGCTGCCGGCACGGTAGCTCAGGGTATTCGGTCAGAGGTTTAGCTACCCTCTGTAATAAAACAACGGGGTGAGTGGAGCAACAATGAACTTCAAAGGGTGTCAGGGACGTCCGCCCCGAACAAATGCAACGAACAAAAGGAGACAAAGAAAAAAAT
This sequence comes from Schistocerca piceifrons, assembly GCF_021461385.2. Taxonomy (NCBI): domain Eukaryota; kingdom Metazoa; phylum Arthropoda; class Insecta; order Orthoptera; family Acrididae; genus Schistocerca; species Schistocerca piceifrons. Next base: position 350,480,491 of record NC_060140.1, read on the forward strand.
AATAAAGCTGTCAGAGTGACTGATTGCCATGTAGCGGGTCTGGGTTCGACTCCCGACAGACCTGGGCATTTTTTTTTTCCATTCGGGAACAGCATGTTACGTTGTTCTCATCATCGTTACATCATCATCGACACTCCCACTGTGACGTCAACAGAAAAGACCCGAGCTCCCAAGGTGGGGCTCTCGGCCATCAGTGCCATACGATCATCATCATCATCTGTTGATTTACTTTTCATATACTAGTGTAAAATCTGCCTTTTACTACTATAGCTACTACTGTTTTGCACTATTTATATTATAGTAATTTCTAAGTTTTCTATCTCGTATTAAGTAGCCTTTTTTATATGAAACACGTATCATTACGTACATATGTGTGTAGAATACCTGGTTATATATAAGGAATGGCCTGATGGAGGGCCTAATCCCACAAGGACAAATAAAAAAAAAATTAAAAAATTGAAAATCATCTCTCAGGTAGTCAACCAGAGCGAGTTGGCGCAGTGGTCAGAAATCCGTTTTTCCATTCACATCAGGTTTACAGTAGTTTTCTAAATCGTTTAAGGCAAATGTGGGGATGTTACAGTTTCGTCCCTAATGCTAAGCCCACCGGACAAAAAATTAGTTAACCCTAGAAAAATCATTACAAACCTCTTTTCATACCGTGTAATTCTGTCTCTAGAGTTGATAACCCCCTGGATTCCGTTAGGCAATGAGTCCACAAGGTGGGCTCAAAACGAAGATCCTTTTAATGACTCCATATTTAAAAGGCCTGCTATACCCTGAGCAAAATAATTTTTGTTACATATAACTACTACAGATCGTTTGTAAGTTATGATCGTTTTCCTGTTGGTCTGAAAGTCTAGCATTTGAATGCTATATCTTGTTTTTCGTAGGATACAAAAAAAAAAAAAATGGAACCAATTTGGATATTCCTTGCCACTTGCTGCTTCTATTGTTTTATCGAGTCAAGGTTTCCTTCTCCGTATCTACTAGCGATTCCCTTCGTTTCTACCGTGTTTGTTATTGTTTTAGAGCGCCATTGTTTGTACTTAGTGAAGTTTGTTGCGAGCGAAGTAAGTGTTGAATAATATTTTCTCTGGTTTCTCATGTGCTTTTCTAAAAAATGTGGCAAATAAAGAAATTCTCGCCCAAAGTAAAATTCAGAGGGAATGAGATTAGAGGGTCAAAGGAACCAAGAACGTCAGATGCAAAGAAAATCAGTGTCTTAAGAAAGAAACTGCAGTATATTCAAGGCGTTTCCTCGTAGTCAGCTTGTGGAATCAACATTCGTTTGAAAATATTGTGGTGAACTTCAGCATGCTCTCTGACTGCCAAAAATGCTGTGTGCAGAATGTGTCATGGTGACATATATTTGGGAGAGAATCAATGTCTTCGCAAAGGGATTGTATTAAAACTGACATTGAACTGTGCAAGTGTGAAGTAGTCGCTACAACAATGCCATCACAAATGGCAAATAATAATGTGTATGAGAATAACATAAGGTTAGTTTATGTCTCAAATCATTTGGTAAAGGGACGGAGACAAACACTTTTGTGCAATGCTTGACATTCCAAATCCACCTGCAAAATTTATGGCTTATAATGAAATTTTTGAAATCGCTGTTGCGCCAGTCTGTAACCTCTTAGTAAAGGAAGCAGCTGAAGAAGCACTCAAGGAAAATGATGACAGTGAAAATAGTGATATTTGTGCAGCTGGCGGAAACGTGGCCACACTTCATCTATATGATGTTGTGACGGCTACATCATTTCATACTGGCAGAAAATTGATGTAGAGATTCTAAAGAATTACTGTATCACTTGTGACAGTAAAACTGAGAAAGAGGATGAACACAACTGTTAGAAAAATTATGCTGGTCCAAGAGTTGGATGGAAGTAGCAGCAGTTCTCAGGGTTTTTAATCGTTCAGAGGCAAATAGAGGTGTTAGATACACACAGTATTTAGAGGACGGTAACAGCAATGTTATGACCGGCTATGTACAGACGAACTCTATGGTCCTAGTGTCACGAGTTCCAAATTAAAATGCATGCGAAATGTGCAGAAAAGAATGGAGTCCAGGTTGAGAAGATCATTGAAAGAAAAGTAAAAAATAGTACTGGAAGGTGGTAAGACGATGGGTGGTAAAGGTCTCTTGACACAATTATTACGACTTGGCCATAAGAAGAAAAGTTGAGAATTTTGAAAACATTACGAAATCTATATGAGCTATCTTTTTACGTAAGCTTTCCACAATGAAAATACTCAGCATTTTCTTTGCTCAAATGATCCTGACACTCGGTGCAAGTACAGGAGAAGTGCAAATATGACCACAAACATTCTTCACCTATTGCAGTAATGAGTGAAATTAAACTTATATTTAAAGAGCTTTGTAAAGATACTTTATTGAAGAAATGCCTCCATGGGAAAACACGAAGTTTAAGTGAATATGTAAATTCTGTCATTTGGACCCAGTTACCAAAAACAGTGTTTGTTCATACTATAACCCCCAAATCTGCTGTTTAGATGCAAATTTGTGCTTCGGTTACAGTGTTACACGAAAACTGGATGTTTTTGAAGCATTAGGCATAAAATCTAGTGGAAATACTGAAAAATCATTGGTACACAAAGATAAAGAGAGAATCTGCAAAAGCAAATTGATAACATAATGCACAAAAGAAGCAAGACAAAAAAGAAGAGGGACCAAGAGAAGAAAAGTTCAGTGTGATTCGGATGAAGCTCAGTGTGATGCAAGAAAACATTAATATTAAGTAATTAACATAATTAACTATACTAAAATTGCAATATTAAACTTTAAATTGATTTATCTAAAAACTATGTTTTATGGTTTTTCAGGTACCATTATTTTCTGAAGTAAACAGCTTCGAATTAAAAAATTTGGTCAATTTATTCTCAGGGCGACAATAAGTTATTAAAAGTAAATTAAGAACAACCAACACAACATAAACTGATTTATTATTACTGATGTATAAAAAGTGAAATTTTATCAGTGAAAGATTAGAAAACATTTTCCTCGAAATCCCGAAGAGATACTCTGTTCATTTTACTTGTAAGTGCAGGCCTATATGTTGTATTCAGAAAACCAGTCACATATTCTTCCAGCCCGATGAACTTTGCTGCTGTCGTGTTTATGTGCCAGTGTGAATAATGGCTTCTTGCGAGGCGACTGACTCCAAATGTTCATTACATGCACTGCCTGTCACATGTTCTCACGCTAATAGGTTGACATGGACCGTCATTCACTGCCTGCAGCTGTTCCTGTCAGGTCTAGAAGTGGTTTCGATTCACAAGCCGTTAAACGCGTTTCAAGTCGCACTCAGTCAGGGTTTTTTTTTTCTTCCAAACACAATTATGACATTATGTTTGTGGTCGTGTGTGTTACACCACTGCTTGTCCACACGTTGAACAGTACGTCGCAAAACACCGACAAATCCATCAACTCAACGTACGGTATGGTCACGGGCATCGCCCAACACGGTTTCCCCTCTGTGCCACTCTGTACAATGTCACTGTTAGCTACTGCTTTATGAGGATATGCTAAATGAATGGCAGATCGCGCGCGGTTGATCTTGTGACTCGATCGCTGCGCCATTTGTAAAGAATGAACGATTCATCTATGCATGCACACTGGGGTGACTATTTTTTTCATCCAGTGAACTTGTCTTCGTCAAAGGGAAGTTAAACCCTAATCTTCCCTCACTGCTTCTTTCTGGAGGCCAATGAGAAGCAAGGGGCCCATAAGAGCTGAAACATTTATGGGGATTCTCCCTGCGGTAAGAGGTCAACGCTTTGACGTAATTAATAGTTGCAGGTCGTCAGCCATGTCGACGTAAGTAATACTCAGAATCAAGTAGTCAATACAAAAAGTTGCAGTTGCAGTGTACACTACGACCTTAATCCCACCGTACCGTTGCCATAGGGGACGAAAAACCAAATAGATAGTAAAAACAATTTGAAAATGGGTAGGCCTACAAATTAACTCTATTTTCAAATTACCGTAATTTTTCCGCAGTAATGTCTAAACCTCTTGTCATTGTAGACTATACTGAAAATGACCACTTTCGATAGATTGTTAACATCTTTTTGGATTCACACCAAGTTCTGCTAAAACAAGAGATTCCATCAGCCGAAAGAAGACTGCGTGTGTGAATAATGCAATGAACATTGTGAAAGATATCATACAAAAAACTGCAGAAAAAGACGGAAGTCGATAATAGAATTAGATTTAGGGTGATGTAACTCAGTTCCGTATTTCTAGACACATTAAAAAAAGTTTTGCATCATCTCGGTTCAGAGAGTTCCTGAACCTGTACAGAAAATTGGAATAGAGATAAACATAAACACAATTTACGCCCTTTTCATTCCTCATGGAAACCACACATTGCATGTTGAACCACCATATAGGAGGTCCCGATTGCTGTACACACCGGTACCTCTAATACCCAATAGCACGTCCTCTTGCATTGATACATGCCTGTATTCGTCGTGGCATACTATCCACAAGTTCATCAAGGCACTGTTGATCCATATTGTACCACTCCTAAACGGCGATTCTGCGTAGATCCCTCAGAGTGTTTGGTGGGTCACGTCGTCCATAAACAGCCCTTTTCAATCTATCCCAGGCATGTACGATACGATTCATGTCTGGAGAAAATGCTGGCCACTCTAGTCGAGCGATGTCATTATTCTTAAGGAAGTCATTCTCAAGATATGCACGATGTGGGCGTGGATTGTCGTCCATGAAGACGAATACCTCGCCCAATATGCTGCCGATATGGTTGCACTATCGGTCGGAGGATGTCATTCACGTATCGTACAGCCGTTACGGTGCCTTCCAGGGCCACCAGTGGTGTACGTCGGCCCCACATAATGCCACCCCCAAAACATCAAGGAACCTCCACTTTGCTGCACTCCCTGTACAATGTGTGTAAGGCGTTCAGCCTGACGGGATTGCCTCCAAACACGTCTCTGACGATTGTCTGGCTGAAGGCATATGCGACACTCATCGATGAAGAGAGCGTGATGCCATTTCTGAGCGGTCCATTCGGTATGTTGTTGAGCCCATCTGTACTGGGCTGCATGCTGTCGTGGTTGCAAAGATGGACCTCGCCACGGACGTCGGGAGTGAAGTCGTGCATCTTGCAGCCTATTTCGCGCAGTTTCAGTCGTAACACGACGTCCTTTGGCTGCACGAAAAGCATTATTCAACATTGTGGCGTTGCTGTCATGGTTCCTCTGAGCCATAATCCATAGGTAGTGGTCATCCACTGCGGTAGTAGCCCTTGGGCGGCCTGAGCGAGGCATTTCATCGACAGTTTCTGTATCTATGTATCTCCTCCATGTCCGAACAACATCGCTTTGGTTCACTCCGAGACGCCTGGACACTTCCCTTTTTGAGAACCCTTCCTGGCACAAAGTAACAATGCGGACGCGATCGAACCTCAGTATTGACCCTCTAGGCATGGTTGAACTACAGACAACAGGAGCTGTGTACCTCCTCCCTGGTGAATTGACAAACTGATCGACTGTCGGACCTCCTCCGTCTAATAGGCGCTGTTCATGCATGGTTGTTTACATCTTTGGGCGGATTTAGTGACATCTCTGAACAGTCAAAGGGACTGTGTCTGTGATACAATAACCAGAGTCAACGTCTATCTTCAGGAGTTCTGGGAACTGGGGTGATGCAAAACATTTTTTGATGTGTGTAAATAAAAATCACTTACCGCATGTATGAAAGATCATCACTTGTGAACGGTTCGACCAATCTGGCTGGTTACTTTTGGCTGTGCACGTAATTGTAAGGACCAAACTTGCATGAAAGAAAAATATGGGAAAATGCACCGGAAAAGTCGGAAATGTGACAGTCGGTTTGACAGTTCTGCTGTCGTATGTCTTCATAATAACAACGAATTTCGCACTGAATACAACTAAAAGTGTTATCGGCGGTGATCACATATTTGGTGTGCTGTGAAAATTGTACTGATGTGACTTAGTGGTAATGTGGTGTGAAGCAAACATTCAGTTGATTTCAGTTCGTGGTTTATTTCTTTGTAAAAACTGTCACCAATGAAGCGTCGAAATATCGATCGACATACGCGCATTGTAGCCCAACGTGATCGTCTATTCAGTGAGATTGATGTAAGAGCGTCGAGAGCGTTTGGATGCAAATAGAATAAGAATTATACAATAAACACTTCCTGTTAAACTGGCTGCGAGAAAGAACACGTTAAGCTGTGCTGTTTTCCTTTCCGCAGTCATTTTTAACAGAAAACAGGAATGTTGTGCTTATGGCTAAAATTATCACCCTACCTGTTCGCATATTAAAACCGTTCGAAATACTGTCATTAAAGCTCCAGCAGTTGGGAAGATCTCTCTCATGCACCAGGGTTGAGAGCAGTAAATTGCCTTTTGAGAATTCACGTTGTGGCGACACTGTTGGTCGAATAGAGGGGAGAGGAGGCGTGGTTCAGTGTGTTCAGTTGTTGTTCAGTTTATATCTCGAATTCCCAATCGATCATTGCAACACAGCACTCTTTCCGTTTGCTATTTGCAGTGCCCCCACGCGGACGTGTTCCTGGACGGCAAACAATTTTAAATCGGGTAAATGCAATCAGAACAAAAGGGGATGTGTCATCTGTCGAACGAGTTGTAGTACTGCAGTTCACGAAACGCTCAGCTCGGAAACACGCACTTGCTCTTCTCATTTCAAGACGTTCTCTCCACCGGGTTCTTCATAATGAACTGAATTTAAATCCGTATAAAACGTGCGTCGTCCAGCATTTATCAATACAGGATTATGTAACACGAAGAACATCTAGTGAAGACACGCTTGCAACCATGCCCCGTGACGCAAATGGATTGTTTACTGATGAGGCACAGTTTCACCTCAGTGAGTGTGTAAATAAACAGAATATGCGGTACTGGAGTGACACGAACCGCAGACAAATTCGCCACAGGCCCTACATTCAGACCGCGTCACTGTGTGGTGCGCCTTACGAAGGGAAGGCTTTTTCCAGGAAAATCGTTGTGCTATAACTGTGAATTCGGATCGTTACTTAACTATGCTACAAGAGTTTTTCCAGCCAACTTTCGAGGCAATGCAACTGAAGCATACCTGGTTTCAACAAGACAGTGCCATTGCACACACAGCGGGCATTACCATCAATATTTTGATGCAAACATTTCCTGGAAGGCTTATCTCTCGGATGGGGGATCTCTACTGGCCCGCAAGGTCACGAGACTTAATCCCATGCGATTGTTTTCTTTAGGATTACCTGAAGTCAAAGGTGTATTGCAACCGTCCCAACACTCTGGAAGACCTACGGAACAATTTTAAGGCTGGAATTGCAAGAATACCAGCAGACATGCTTGAAAGAGTGCGTGAGAATTTTAGAAAACGACTGCGGAAGTGTGTGAATTTTGAATGTAGACATTTGCCACATATGCTATTTAAACCAATTAATTAGAAACTTCCATTACTGTCCAATATGAGAATAATAAAATTGTGAGTTTCTGAGTGTTCAGTATTTGTTTAATTTCATTCCCAAGTCAACAATTTACAGCGCTACATTTTGTACTAATGATTTCAACTGATTTACCCATTCCTTTCGACTTCTATTCCCAATAAATGCACTGCTTGCAATAACAATAAACAAGGTCAGAGACAGGGGGAGGAAAAGATGAACAGAGAAGGGGAAAGAAATGGATACGAGAAGAGTAAAGGAAATGGATATAAAGAAGGAGTGGGATATGGACAGAAAGAATAGGGAGGAGGAGATCGATAGAGTGTGTAATATGATACAGGGAGTGTGGGGGGGGGGGGTGGCGGACAGAGATGGGGGGTGGGGAGGGGGAGGAGATGAACAAAGGGACGGCAGAGGAGGAGGAGAGGGGTAGAGAGAGGGGGTGAAGGAGATTATCAATTGCCAGGCACATTTACCAATTGCCAAGCATTGTCGGGTTTGTTAGTAACTCATACATCTGAAGTCGTCCACAGCTCGTGGTCTAGTGGCTAGTGTTGCTGCCTCTGGATCACTGGGACACAGGTTCCTGTAAGAGGTCCATGATTAAGGAATTTGTTGCTAGCGCACTCGAGCAGATGTAATTTCGATGGATTGCTCACGCGCTGCCTGCGATATGTAAGTTATAAGAGAATCTCAGACTAGTGTTGCATGCAGTAGGAACTGTGTAGCAGTAGGAGTAAGTAGTAGCTAGAGTCGTGTGTGTCGAGTTGGCTGGGTCGGTCGTGGGGAGCGATGGCGGAGCCTGAGCGATGTAGTATAAGGTAAAAGCTGCCTCGTGCATATGTAGTATTGTTATATCAAGTCCCATGTAAATGTTTTTTTTAAATCTCTTAATAATAATAATCTTTCTTATAAAAATTAAGTTTTAACAATCATTCATCTCAATTTAAAGAATTTACTAATTTCTCCAATCCATGGTCATCCCGATTATTTTATACATGACAAATCTATCGGCCAGCATTGCACTGAGCTGTGCCAGAAAAATTTCTTATAGGAGCAGATATAAACGCGTTATCTGGCGACCTTATTGAGGTAAGAATTTTCAATTTATTCAGAATGATCTTTCAGGGCCATGACGCAGTACTGCTGACGTCCAAAATTTACCAGATCAAATTCACAGTCAATTATTGAAAGGTTATAAGTGAGCCACATTTTTATTGAGAAGTTAGTCACGCTATTATTGGTAGGTTACGGAACAATAAACTGTTGCTAGGTTACAGCTAGGTTACACTAAATGTCATTGCTATACATATTTTCACTGTTGGGTAGTTACGCTAAATGTGAATATTATTTATATTATTTTATTGTGGGGAGGTTACATTCCATTCCCGGCCAGGTTGGGGATTTTTCTCTGCCCGGAGACTGGGTGTTTCTATTGTCCTCATCATTGCATCATCATCATCATCATTCATTATAGTGGCTAGATTAGGCTGTGTAAAAAATTGGACTGTGTCAAAAATTGGGACTTTGTACGGGACGCTGATGACAACGCAGTCGAGCGCCCCACAAACCAAACGTCATCATATCTGAAGTCGCATCAGCTTTATCCACTAAAAGTTTCCTTAATACTGTCGCATTTTTTATTTTCCCGCACAGGATTCGTACTATGTTAATATTACCCTATTGGTATAAGTCTCTTCTGGTCTACGAATGGGGCGTTATATTAAGTGTAGAATGAGTATTTGTTTGTTTGTTTTGTTTTGTTTTAGGACTCAAAAACAACTGGTGTCATACGCGCCCATGTCAAACTATAGAGCACGAAGACAGAGAAAAATTTAAAAACGACTATACGCCAATCTCAATTGACGTAAAAGAAGACAGCCAAAAACATGGACGTGGGAAAAGGGATACAGAGGACACCATACAGAAACGGAGGCCCAGAACTAAAAATTAAATGGCCTTCGCCATACTGCTACGACAGATAAAAAGCAAAACGCGGTCGACAGCCAGCGCGTCATCTGCTAAAACGGCCGATAACTCAGACAGCAAACACAAGCGGTAACATAAACGGTTGAAAAATGAGCATTCCGTCAGGAAGTGGTGGACAGTTAAAACTTTGGCGCAATGAGTACCAAGTGGTGGGGCAGCGCCACTTTACAAATGACGATGGCCCAATACGCAGGAAGCCGAGAGGAGGTCGTCCAAGTCGATGGAAGAGGTTTAATAATCCGGAGCTCATTCTCATGAAGGGAGGACTAATGGCGATGCCAAAGTGACACTATCTCCTGATGGACGGCAACACAAAGATCACTGGAGGGATTATAGGAACTAATGGGCTAAGATACGAGGACTGCAGCCTTGGCAGCAGCATAAGCAGCCTCATTTCCTGGCAGACCGACATGGCCAGGAACCCACATAAACAACACAGTAGCTCCAACAAGAGTGAGCAAGTGAACTGAGCAGTGTGCCAGAAGCCGATATCGAAAAACGTTGGCGCCAATGACGAAGGCATACTGGCACCACTGTCAGTCCGACAGCCATCAGTGTACACGAAGCCAGATTCGCGAAGTTCCATGCAGAGGTTGTGAAACTGAAGGCGATATCTCGAAGCTAGAGTAGCGTCCTTAGGAAGTGAATGAAGGAAAAGGTTAACACAGGCCACTTCACGAAGCCAAGGTGGTCAAGGGTTCACACCCCCAGGAAAGTTGCAGGTTGTGTCAAGTTAAGCCGCCGGAGCAAGTGCTGAAAGCGAGTTCCAGGAAATAACATAGAAGAGGGACGTCCCCCATACTGGCAATCAAAGGAATCACTGAAGAGGAAGCATAGGACGGGCGGCCACACATGGCACACAAACGGCATGGTGAGGAGAAAGTAACGGCGACGGGATAGTGGTAGTTAAGCAGCTTCAGCATACAGACTCTCAACCAGGATAGTGTGAAAGGCGCCAATGGCCAAACGGATCCCACGAGGGTGGATAGTGTTGCGATGGCGTAAGAGGGATGGATGTGCAGACGTATAAACAAAACATCCATAGTCTAGTTTAGAACGAATAAGGGACTGGTACAAATGGAGGAAGGTGATTCGATCTGCTCCCCAGGAAGTACCATTGAGGACTCGTTGGCCATTGAGGCACTGTGGTGTGCGTACTGTAAGACCTTCGGTACACACACCATCAGATTATTTGAATTGTCGCTCTAGCGAAGTAGGCGAGTGTCAGCAATATGTCTCTTGGTCTTATCGTGGCGTGTTTATCTTCTGCCGTTAGGTCAGACGATAGAAATGCCACTTGCACGCTTAGAGTAGCAGATTGACGGTGACCAACTTTAAACAGAACTTGATTAATTTGCACACACATTTATTAAAATAATAACAATCATAAACCTTACTTAACTTGATTCTGGATGCTATTTACAATTGACAATCTGAAGTTCCTTTGGTCTTGGTACGTTAATCTTATTCTCACATATCTCTGATACTTGACAAAGTGTCTATACATTTCTCTTCACGGCTTTTTTTTTGGTCATCAGTCTACTGACTGGTTTGATGCGGCCCGCCACGAATTCCTTTCCTGTGCTAACCTCTTCACCTCAGAGTAGCACTTGCAACCTACGTCCTCAATTATTTGCTTGACGTATTCCAGTCTCTGTCTTCCTCTACAGTTTTTGCCCTCTACAGCTCCTTCTAATATCATGGAAGTCATTCCCTCATGTCTTAGCAGATGTCCTATCATCCAGTCCCTTCTCCTTATCAGTGTTTTCCACATATTCCTTTCCTCTCCGATTCTGCATAGAACCTCCTCATTCCTTACCTTATCAGTCCACCTAATTTTCAACATTCGTCTATAGCACCACATCTCAAATGCTTCGATTCTCTTCTGTTCCGGTTTTCCCACAGTCCATGTTTCACTACCATACAACGCTGTACTCCAGACGTATGTCCTCAGAAATTTCTTCCTCAAATTAAGGCCGGTATTTGATATTAGTAGACTTCTCTTGGCCAGAAATGCCTTTTTTGCCATAGCGAGTCTGCTTTTGATGTCCTCCTTGCCCCGTCCGTCATTGGTTATTTTACTGCCTAGGTAGCAGAATTCCTTAACTACATTGACTTCGTGACCATCAATCCTGATGTTAAGTTTCTCGCTGTTCTCATTTCTACTACTTCTCATTACCTTCGTCTTTCTCCGATTTACTCTCAAACCATACTGTATACTCATTATACTGTTCATTCCGTTCAGCAGATCATTTAATTCCTCTTCACTTTCACTCAGGATAGCAATGTCATCAGCGAATCGTATCATTGATATCATTTCACCTTGTATTTTAATTCCACTCCTGAACCTTTCTTTTATTTCCATCATTGCTTCCTCGATGTACAGATTGAAGAGTAGGGGCGAAAGGCTACAGCCTAGTCTTACACCCTTCTTAACACGAGCACTTCGTTGTTGATCGTCCACTCTTATTATTCCCTCTTGGTTGTTGTACATATTGTATATGACCCGTCTCTCCCTATAGCTTACCCCTACTTTTTCAGAATCTCGAACAGCTTGCACCATTTTATATTGTCGAACGCTTTTTCCAGGTCGACAAATCCTATGAAAGTGTCTTGATTTTTCTTTAGCCTTGCTTCCATTATTAGCCGTAACGTCAGAATTGCCTCTCTCGTCCCTTTACTTTTTCTAAAGCCAAACTGATCGTCACCTAGCGCATTCTCAATTTTCTTTACCATTCTTCTGTATATTATTCTTGTAAGCAGATTCGATGCATGAGCTGTTAAGCTGATTGTGCGATAATTCTCGCACTTGTCAGCTCTTGCCGTCTTCGGAATTGTGTGGATGTCGCCAGACTCATATGTTCTACACACCAACGTGAATAGTCGTTTTGTTGCCACTTCCCCACTGATTTTAGAAATTCTGATGGAATGTTATCTATCCCTTCTGCCTTATTTGACCGTAAGTTCTCCAAAGCTCTTTTAAATTCCGATTCTAATGCTGCATCCCCTATCTCTTCTAAATCGACTCCAGTTTCTTCTTCTATCACATCAGACAAATCTTCACCCTCATAGAGGCTTTCAATGTATTCTTTCCACCTATCTGCTCTCTCCTCTGCATTTAACAGTGGAATTCCCGTTGCACTCTTAATGTTGCCACCGTTGCCTCTAATGTCACCAAAGGTTGTTTTGACTTTCCTGTATGCTGAGTCTGTCCTTCCGACAATCATATCTTTTTCGATGTCTTCACATTTTTCCAGCAGCCATTTCGTCTTATTTATTTCATTCCTCAGCGACTTGTATTTCTGTATTCCTGATTTTCCCGGAACATGTTTGTACTTCCTCCTTTCATCAATCAACTGAAGTATTTCTTCTGTTACCCATGGTTTCTTCGCAGCTACCTTCTTTGTACCTATGTTTTCCTTCCCAACTTCTGTGATGGCCCCTTTTAGAGATGTCCATCCCTCTTCAACTGTACTGCCTACTGCGCTATTCCTTATTGCTGTATCTATAGCGTTGGAGAACTTCAAACGTATCTCGTCATTCCTTAGTACTTCCGTATCCCACTTCTTTGCGTATTGATTCTTCCTGACTAATGTCTTGAACTTCAGCCTACTCTTCATCACTACTGTATTGTGATCTGAGTCTATATCTGCTCCTGGGTATGCCTTACAATCCAGTATCTGATTTCGGAATCTCTGTCTGACCATGATGTAATCTAATTGAAATCTTCCCGTATCTCCCGGCCTTTTCCAAGTATACCTCCTCCTCTTGTGATTCTTGAACAGGGTATTCGCTATTACTAGCGGAAACTTGTTACAGAATTCAATTAGTCTTTCTCCTCTTTCATTCCTTGTCCCAAGCCCATATTCTCCTGTAACCTTTTCTTCTACTCCTTCCCCTACAACTGCATTCCAGTCGCCCATGACTATTAGATTTTCGTCCCCCTTTACATACTGCATTACCCTTTCAATATCCTCATACACTTTCTCTATCTGTTCATCTTCAGCTTGCGACGTCGGCATGTATACCTGAACTATCGTTGTCGGTGTTGGTCTGCTGTCGATTCTGATTAGAACAACCCGGTCACTGAACTGTTCACAGTAACACACCCTCTGCCCTACCTTCCTATTCATAACGAATCCTACACCTGTTATACCATTTTCTGCTGCTGTTGATTTTACCCGATACTCATCTGACCAGAGATCCTTGTCTTCCTTCCACTTCACTTCACTGACTCCTACTATATCTAGATTGAGCCTTTGCATTTCCCTTTTCAGATTTTCTAGTTTCCCTACCACGTTCAAGCTTCTGACATTCCACGCCCCGACTCGTAGAACGTTATCCTTTCGTTGATTACAATCTTTTTCTCATGGTAACCTCCCCCTTGGCAGTCCCCTCCCGGAGATCCGAATGGGGAACTATTCCGGAATCTTTTGCCAATGGAGAGATCGTCATGACACTTCTTCAACTACAGGCCACATGTCCTGTGGATACACGTTACGTGTCTTTAATGCAGTGGTTTCCATTGCCTTCTGAATCCTCATGTCGTTGATCATTGCTGATTCTTCCACCTTTAGGGGCAATTTCCCACCCCTAGGACAAGAGAGTGCCCTGAACTTCTATCCGCTCCTCCGCCCTCTTTGACAAGGCCGTTGGCAGAATGAGGCTGACTTCTTATGCCGGAAGTCTTCGGCCACCAATGGTGATTATTTATCAAAATTTAGGCAGTGGCGGGGATCGAACCCGGGACCGAAGACGTTCTGATTATCAATCAAAGACGCTACCCCTAGACCACGGGTATCATGATACCGGGGGGGGGGGGGGGGGGGGGGGGGGGGAAAGGTCAGGTGAGGAAAGAAAGGCGAACTGCAACTGCTTGAAGATGGGTAGTCAGGGAGATGGGTTGACTATGAACATCAATCCCACATGAGCAGCATGACGCCCCCACGAGATGGAATGCCGACCTCAGGGGAAAGGTCAAAACGAACTAGGAAGGAATGTGAAAGCTCAAAGCGGTCATTAGGACGCAATTTTGTTTCTTGTAGGCAGAGTGCAAGGCGATGCTGCGATACTAAAAACAGTGTAAATCCTCTTTGTGGGACCGAAAGAACCGAATGTTTCAGTGGAGGAGAGTCATGATGAGGAAGAGACGAAGGGATGTCACCTTGGCGGCTGATGAGTGACAGCCCGCGAAGACTCGCTGCTACAGGCCGTAGAAGCAGGAGGATCCTGCTGCATGATGCATGAAGTCCACGGAAGCATCGGGTTGCTCATGCTGTTGGTCTGTGGAGTCCAACGCAGAAAAACAATTGGTGCTGCACACCGGCGACATGGCGGCCGGCTTGGTTATGGTATCATGTGGAAACACTCTCGAAGTGGATCTTTGAGTCAGCAAATGAGAAGACCTTTTGCCTTTGTTGGACTTCTTCGAGCCTTTCCCGTTAGCAGAGGAAGACTCAGATGTTAGTTGGCTCGAGGGACGTAGGAAGTCTTCACAGGAGTACTTCTGTCCTTTCCGGCCTATCGGTTGCGTATCTGGTCGCTTCGTTCCTTGAGGCGAGAGTTCGATGGCTTGTTGCCCTGCTGAACGAGGGGATGGCGATGCTACATTGACACTGAGCGATTCCACAACCTCGGAGCTGGATTTGAGGTGACATTTCTGTATGGCCATATCCTTCATGGAGCGAGAGGTAGCAAGAACAAAACTGTAAGTGCCAGACGGGAAAAAGCAGTGTTTTCGACTAGCCAATAACTTGCAAGCGACTGGGTAAAGCACTTCTTCCTTTACTTGGATCTCCTGGACAGCCTGCTCATCAAGATACATGGGACAATCCCAAGAGGAGGCAGCATGGCCGCCATTGCAGTCGATACAGCAAGGAGAAGGAGGTGGACAATCACCCCTATTCACTTCCCTACCACAGGATACACATTTGTCCGGGTGTCGACAAGACGTTCTAGTGTGGTTGAAGCTATGACACTGGTAGCAGCGCATCAGGTTAGGAATGTACAGTTGGACTGTGATAAATTCATAGCCTGCTTTAATCTTGAATGGAAGCACCACTCTATCAAAGGTATGAAAAAGAGTGTGGGGGGCACTAAGGACGACTCTACCTTTTTCATCATCTGATGGATGGCAATGACACCCTGATCAGAGAGGTATGATTAAATTTCAGCCTCAGTCAGACTGTCGAGCAGCCTAGTGTAAATAACACCACGGGAAGAATTCAGAGTTCTATGGGCCTCGACACGAACAGGATAGCCGCGAAGAAGCGAGGTGGTGAGTAGTTGTTGTGCTTGAGAATGAGAAGTACTCTCCAAAACCGAAGTTCCTTTCCGTAAACGAGAGCAGGATTTTACAGGGCCGACAATAGCGTCTACTCCTTTCTGAATAATAAGCGGATTTACCATTGCGAATGACTAACCTTATCCAGCACGTAAAACAACGAGGAACTGTGGTACACCTGGAAGGGTCTTTGGATCGTTAGCCTCATTCCGTTTACGTTTCGTAGACGTAGATTGTGAAGATGATTCGCTCACTGTGAGAAAATCCCCCATTATTGCAGCAGCTCCGATGACGCGCTCCTTCTAGCTGGGGGCCCCATTTACATGGGGGATGCACCCACCTTAGGTGATTGTTCACACCTCAGGTCACACCTCCCGAACACATGGCAGAGGGACCAATCGGCAATTTGGGAAGGTAGCAGCTCAGACAGCTGTACCAGGGGATAGGTGTTAACCCTACCTATCGACCTGGGGCTGGAAATTACGCGTTATGCAGTCACCTGCTACCCGTCAGCCGCGTGGGCCAGCCGTCAGGAGCGCACAGGGAGGAAGAAGGAAAAGAGGAATCTCAAACACCGAAACGGAGGAACGAGAGGAGAAGGGAAATAAAGAAAGGAAAAGCGAACAAAAAACAGTGGTGAGACTGTTCTTACGTCAACGACGAACAATGCAGAACATTCCCAATAGCACCCCAGACATGTTCCCCAAGGGAGTAGAAAAGAATAGCAAGATGATAGATATGTAGCACACAAGGGAAAAGATGCTGCAAAGGCAGAGGCCCCTTGGTACCCAAGCATGAACCTGCCAAAGAATTGTTAGCCCCCTGAGGGGAGAGAGGGGATGGGGGTAGAATGAATAGCTATGTAATTTATTTCTGTTACCTCTTTTACGTTTTTCGACTAACTCTACCTGTGACTTATAAAGAGATCCTTTTTTAGGCATTAATAATAAACAGAAACTAATAAATTCCTAATACTCTGGCTGATTCCGTCTCTGACGTAATATGACCTGACTTGGGGTAAGCTGATCTAACCTATCATGTGTGATACGACTCAAGTGAGTTATCATAGCTTAAACGAACCATCAGATCTTTCGTTCCTCAGTTTTTCTTGAGTTTTAGCTGACAACATTTTTAAACTTGCGATGTACTGCGACCTTCACTTTTACTTTCTCGGTTCAAGGACCCATATTTTGGCGCAAACATGGTTTCAATAGAAATTAATAACAGATAAGGGACTTCCTTTACAAGCAGATACATATCTTTTAATTGCTTTCCGAAACTACCAAATATGCACGTGTAATGATTATCAGGCTGGTCGGTGCGAGAGTGTAAGGTAAATGCGGGAAAAGCTTGTGTTGTGTGACGCTCATCTTGGGTTATCTTCCTGAATGAAGGCTGCTTTAGAAGCTCATGCTTATCTCTCGAGAGCTTGATAGTCGCCGTAAGCGCAGATTAGCTGTTGCGTCTATTACGCCAGTTTATACGAGGCCTTCGAGAAAAGTAATGCTCCGACTTTTGTATGAGAAAAAAAGGAGAAAACGTTTATTTGATTAAATAGAATTAAACTGGCTAAAAATATAATAAATAATCACTATTAATGCAATTTAAATAAAACTAACGTCATTAATTTATTGATACCGCCACTGTAGAGTGTTTGTTGACGGAGCAGCAACCTCACCCCTGCTTTAACCGCTTTATCACCATCAAAGTGAAGTCCTTGAAGGTGTTCATTAAGTTTTGGAAATAGATGAAAATCGAGTGAAGCCAAGTCGGGTCTGTATGGAGGACGATGGGTGACAGTGAACCCAAGGCGCTAGATTGTTGCAGATGTCACAACGCTCGTGTGTGGTATAGCATTCCCATGCTGAACGAGAGAGTGTTCTATGTGTGGGCGAACTCTTCCAAAGCGAAAATCGATTATAGCTCCCTGTTTCTCATGCACCAACATAGTTACGTTACTCATCGCCAAGTTACACGCTACAATTCGGAGCTGCAAATACATAGAAAAAAATGGTTCAAATGGCTCTGAGCACTATGGGACTCAACTTCTGAGGTCATTAGTCCCCTGGAACTTAGAACTAGTTAAACCTAACTAACCTAAGGACACCACACACATCCATGCCCGAGGCAGGATTCGAACCTGCGACCGTAGCGGTCTCGCGGTTCCAGACTGCAGCGCCTAGAACCGCACGGCCACTTCGGCCGGCTGCAAATACATAGACATGAAGAAGAAGAATAAGGAATGTTAATAGCGCTCATTTTATTAAAAAAGTTTCAAGAGTTTTTACATTAGAAATTCGGAGGCATTACTTTTCTGCACATCCTCGTACATTTCTAACTGGATGCTAAAACCATTCCGTAGTTAAACAACGTTCTGACGATGTCTAACATGTATACAAAACAAGTCAGACTTTCCACGATAACTCCTTCTTGTGACCAGTTCTTGCAGATACCCGCCTTACAATCCATTGCTATACTATTATTACACCAGCTGGAAGCCACTTTGAGTTGCTGCAGGTGTACCTGATTTGCGAATGTGTCTGAAGATGGTGAACTGAGACACGAAACAAGTCATAGAGTCGGAGTCGAATCCAGGATTGTGATCTTTGAGGAGGAGGGAGGGTCTGAGTCCAATTTATCATAAAAATTTTGTATCATTCTCTAGGTTAAACGAAGAAGACCCGAGGGGGGGCCGCATCTCACTCTCCGCCCCTCTCCCTAGATTTGCCTCTGCATAAAGTGCTTATTCCGAAGAACACAGTTAAAGAGTTTGATATACAAGTGCAGAAAATATTCGTTGAGTTTTTCTGGTACAGAGTTCACGGATTCAAACTTCATGACGTCGAGATAAATTATAAAAAACTGTGGTGATTTAGAATATGAATAAACTGGTTTTTATCCAGTCTTTTGTCATGAAGTAAACTGTATGGTTTTTGGAGATGGTAAGACTCTGCATGTCGATATGTAGTCACGCATCTTCTTTGTAACATTGTTTCTGTTTTTTGGTAATAAGCTTAAAGTTCCAACAGACCTTACTAGTATTTCGGAGAGTCGCACTTTGAATGTGCAGCGCCACTACCAAACGCACGTCTTACTGTTCATCAATCTTCCGACTGGGTTAATGCGATACGCCAAGAACTCCTCTCCTGTAGCAACCTTTCATCTCAACGTTGCACGTAGAGCCAACGTTCTCTATTACTTCTTGGATCTCCTATTCCAATCTGGGTCTTCCCCTACAGTTTTTACCTAACCTACAGGTTTATCAACCTGAACCCTATCATTTCCAGTACTCCTAATCTTTAATAAAAATTGATGCACTTTTTTTCGTATTCCTCTTTGTGAATCACGACCAGCGCATGTCTTCATCAACTATAATATCAACGGTGTCATTCACTGAGTTTCTCCTCCTACTGCTAGAACGTCTTTTGTGAGTACTCTCTCTTTGAAACGTAAAGAGAAAAAAAGAAGGTTAGACTTTAACGTGCCGTTGACAGCGCAGTCATTAGAGACGAAGCACATGCTCGGGTAGTGGAGGAAATCGACCATGCCTCTTTCGAAGAAATCAGCCAGACATTTGCCTTCAGTGATTCAGGGCAATCGCGGAAAACCTAAACCTGGATGACCGGACGCGGATTTGAATCATTGTCCTCGAATGCAACTCGAGTGGGCCAACCACTGCGTCACCTCACTCGGTGAAATGAAATATAGTTATACAGTATCACCAGATGCAGTATTTTAGTCAACTCATATGTCTCGATCGTGCTGGTTATAGTGTATTTTAATAAGTTGTTCTTAAGAATGTTTATCGTCTCTGTGTCTGGAATGGTCGTATGGAGGCTCATAATGTCATATGAAACAAATTACCTGATTATTGAAATTTTAATGTTTTTAATGTTTGGATGGTTCAAACCATGAATTTAGTTTCATACATTCATACAAGCCGTTTGGTAATTACACGATTGTTTTTCGTGCTTAACATACTTGCATGGCTTCCTATCCAATTAGTAATTGGACGAATCGGTGTTTCCTACTTATGAATCATGATTTCGACTCTATTAAGATTACATATATGCCGGGGATAGGGATTCATTACTACGCAATCTTTAGTTTCCTTTTCTGTGATAATGGAACCGCATTTTTTAAGTTTCTTCTTGATTAATGCATTAAATTTATTGGTTGGAACGTTATCGAGTTCAGTAGTGTTAACCTTTAAGAAAAAATGATGCACTTCTTTTTCTTATCTTTCGTTGTGGATGACGATCAATGTACTGTCTTTGTCACCTATAATAGCGTAGGCATCGTTCACTTTGAGACGGTTATTAATATCTCGTACCGTATCGCAGTCTTTCCTGTTCATAACCAACGATTTTTTCTCGCGCAATATCTGTTCAGATATTAGTTTCGAGACTTCACTAGTGAGCTCATTCTGTTCGTAAAATGACAATTGTGCCATGTCAGCGCAACCTTAGTAGTATCATAAAACTAGGTAACTTTGCGACTGAGATATTACATTGTGACAAAAGCTAACTCCAAGTTTTATTTTTAAATATTGTAACTCAGGTCAATATTCAATATATAGCTCTGCTGCAGTGTGTTCTTCTATAGTGTGGAGAAATGTGTTTGCAGACTTCTTGGAAATATCTGCTACTGCCAATAACTTTCAAGGTGAGTTGATACATGCAAACCATTTTCTGTATAAGAGTTCAATTTTACGAACATTTTCGTCTGTCATTGCAAAGCGAAAAGAAGTCATTTCTGTAGATTACAGGGGTAAGCGTCTGACAGCACACATACCAGTAGAGGCAAGAGTAACGACTGTAATTGTAGAAAAAGCGCCTTATTAATGAAATTGAGGACATTTGAGAATTGTTTAGTGAATCAGGCAAATTTTTATTTCCCATTATAACTTCATTTCTAAATATAACAAAGTCGTCCACAGTGTTGTATAAAATGTGTCATGACTATTTTTTCTGGTACCATTAAACTCATAAGCCAGTATTTAACAGTTTGAGCTAAGTACCTTGACTAGAGGCTATTGTGTTAAAAGGTTTCTACGTTAGTTTTAAAGATTTGTAATATTAAACAGTGAAATACTGATCGCTGCTACTACCGCTAGCTCACTTACTTCGCGGGAATTTGCTCACTTAAAGACTGTAGCTTGAATCGTTCTGGCTCTGGTTTGGTAGTTAAGGTCCGGCAACCTGTCTAACTTAGGGCTAATTTAAATAATTCATAATTAATTAGAAACAGTGACTAGTGTTTAATTATTGCACAATGAAATGTTATAGGATGTACCCTGGATCAGAGGTGCAAGGGGCGTGGGACGAAATTCATTTATGGAAAGCCTGAAAATAATGACAGGTAAAATGAACGTTTATTGCCTTCGAAATATTAATTAAAACACTTGTGAACATAATAAAATGTGACGAGTGCTGGTGCCTGATATCTATTAAGTTGCACTCTTGATCAATCTTAAGCACTGGTTCTGAGTCCGCAACGAAATTCATAGTAATCAAAGGATGAGTTAACCATACAGGCACCTAGCATACACACGCAGTTGACACAGTTTACACAGAGGAGAAATGAAAGCAACAAAAACTGTTCCCTCGATGTTCATGTGCGGAATGAACATGTAAAGTTACTGTTGAAAGACACAACAACATTTCTACCAGTTACATAAAACTTCGGGAAAGTCAGACATCTTAAGCTCGCCTCTGTGGCTTTCAAAACACATCACATTTTAGACTTTACTTCCTTGAACAGGCCCTCTCTTGCCTGAAACACATTTCTTACACGGCATCGTTTTTACACGTTACGAAAACTTTTGAATTACCTTTCATATTACAGCATAGTGACCTTAAAGTAATCTTTTCTGTCATTAATAGGCAATTCTCTCTCATCTGATTAGTCACTTCTTACTTTCTACTGGGACACTCGCTCTCTGTATACTGTGTACCACTTTAGCACACTATTTACTCATAGGGAAGAAGGAAAGACGATAGTCAAAGTTCTGAATGAAGAAGAGGTAGACTGATAATCTGAAAATAAAAGGAAATAGTATTTGTCAATAACTCGAGCACCTAGTGTTCGTCAAACACTTAGCATTGCATAGAGTGCAACGCCCTCTGTGGCTTCTTAGTTACTGTTATTCAATTGATTCTTCAGTAGGTATCTTTTTAAATCAATAATGTTCCTTAAACCCAGTTAATTGTGTTACGTTACATACTCTAGTCTGTAAGCATTGGCATAATGATTGGCTACAATCCTAAAAGGGCCCACATATTCATCAGTAAACGTTTTCTTCTCAGCCGTAAGCTTTTTTGATTTCTCTTTGGTTTTCAGAAGCACTAGGTCACCGATTTGAAAACTAGTTGGACTTGCCCTCGCATCATGTCTCCTTTTCCTCTCCAGAGCCTTTTTTTCTGATATTTGCTCATGCTAATTTTTTCTTATGTTCCATGGCCAATTCAGTAATATTTTGGAACTGTATCAGGTCAAATAAGAGGTTATTAGGTCAGCGTGTATAAAGTTGACATGGCTTAAAGCCAAAACATATGCACTTGATAATGGCCTAAGGCCGAAATTGCAGTAGTGGAAATAAAAAGTTTAACAGTCACTGGCGTAAACTGTTGTCTTTCAAGAAACCTCTTTGTTACCCACCAAGCATGTACTAAAGTTGGCCATCTATCATAACAGCAACCTATTCTAACTACCCCGGTTACAAACGTAGAAATCTTAACAGCACACATGCAAACACACACACACACACACACACACATTTATTCGTTTTATTATTTCTTAAAGGAATAAAAAGGACAGGTACCGTTGAATATCGCACATGTGTGTGGAACTCAGAAAAACAGCAAACATTAGTGGACTTTGAACAAGTGCATCTGAATTAGGCGATTAGCAGAAACGTTTAGTATAAGATTTGAAAAATATGTAAACTGTGGCTGATATGAGCGCTCTCAGCCGCTCACTCTTTTTATACTGGAGGGAATTTACTAACTGCACCGTAAATTGAGTTGCCACAGATAATGAGATGACGCTTCTCTTTTTTAAAAAAAAAATGAGGCTCACATAGAGACCCTTCAGTGCTAAATGTAGTTTACAGTGTGTGCAGTGATACGACCTTATACGTTTGTTGTAGTCAATCGACGTAAAGCGCTGGCAGTGAGTAAAAGTAATTTATTAACATCCAGATCGGACGACCACGAAATTGTTTAAGGCTGTTTGCAGCACAAAGTCCGAAGATAACTGGTTCGCGTAAGTTCTTGTCGTTTTTTACTGCGGGCGGAAAATTGGAGAAGTACGTTTTATGTTGACGTTAATGATCCAATGTATTAACGTTAGATTATCCCCACCTTTTAGCGGGATTCTTAACCCTGCTCGCTATGCCGACTACAGACAAACTTCGCCTCTGTGTAGCTCAGGGATGTGGAACAAACCAATTCGTTCAGAATGCGTGTTCAAAATCACTGCTCTAACATTTTACAAGCGCCTCGAAGAATGACTGAACAAAGTGTATTCAACATACGATAAATGAGTAAACTTTTTATGCTACTCACTTTTTTTACAACATCGATCTGCAAGTAGCTGCGTGTTTCTCGACCAAAGTTCGATACATATTGTATAAAAATCGTTGTATGTAACTGTGAATGTTCCACATCTCTTCCTAAATCGCTAGGTCTATTTCAACCAAACTTGTTACACGTATCCCTTATTGTCAGGCAACAATCGCTGTGGGGGTAAAAACCACCTACGTAACACAGTTCAGGAGATATGACATCGTAAACAACGAGATGCGTGAAAAATTCTTATATTGTGTACGACATTTAAATGTATTAATTATTTGCTGCTAATTTCATTCGCAACACTTTTCAGTCAGTATCTACATATGCTGCCGAATGTACCTACAAAATCATATCATTGTATGACACATATATCAGGAGATATGATTCGATCAATGAGATTTGTGAAAAAACTGCCGCATCACACATGTCGCTTAAATTTATTACCTCTTTACTAGTAACTCTGTTCGCAACATATTTCGCATACAGTATCCACATAATCCTCTGAATGTGTCTACAGCAGTACATCATTGTACGACACATGGTTCATGAGATATGACGTCATAAACACTAAGATAAGCGAAAAAAATTTCGCATCGTGCATGAAGTTTTAATGCATTTATTCTTGTGATGAATTCTTCTCGGGTTATCAGCCGAGTGGTGGCGTCGTCTTTTCGGCGTATTCCACTGATGAATTCTTCTCGGGTTATCAGCCGAGTGGTGGCTGATAATCCGAGAAGAATTCATCAGTGGAATAGGCCGAGAAAGACTGCAATCGCATACATTTATTCTTTACTACTAAGACATTCCTGCACGCGAGTCAGCTTAAGGAAATCCCTGACACCAGGTAGGACTTTTGACAGCTTTCAACTGGGAAGCGCAAACGGCTGTAAGCGAAAACATTAGCTGCTTGTTGAGCTATGAAGAGGGGTTGCCAGAGGGGCGCTTACAATATCGCGTTATAGACGCGAAAAGCAGACACGTCCAGTGTACACAAACTATGTTTCTTAATTTGGATACTGTACTTATACATTTGTACATTACGCATATTTCTTTGAACGACTGTTTCATTACTTCAGAGGTGTTTTCACCAATACATGTAAATGAATTTTGTTTTAGATATTACACCACAAACATAATTCATTCTTTGTTTTCATTTCTAATAGAAAACTGGAAAAATGAATACCCGACAATGCCGGGTTGTCAGCTAGTAATCAGTGGTGCCGAGCGTTTAACTTTTATCTTCTCTGAATAAAACTTTTGCTTCCATGTTAAACTACCCAGCTCTTGAATAAGAGGGAAAATCAACTCTAAACAGCACTTTAGTTGATAGATAGACTCACCCTGTACTTTGAACTATGTCCGTTCGTATCTACTATCGGGTAATAGTTTGTATTAGTTTATCTCATTTCGTATTTGGTTTGAAGCAACCAGAGATTACATTTAATTTAGGCAACCTTTCCGAAATTTATCTCTAAATAGATTTGTTTTTCCTCCACCCACAATCCAGTCACTTAAAAGCCACAGCTGGAAAAAAGATTTCACTCTTTTGACTATTACGACAAACACGTTAATTGCAACACATTTTAACAATTTAAATATTCAGACAATATAAATCTTCCAATCTTTTACAAATCATTTGCAGGTATCTGATTATTTATAACATTCATCTACAATAACTTTAATAGTACAATACGTCGATCTTTACATAACCAGACCAACAACATGACCTGAACTTTCGTTTTTACAACGTACAATACAGTACATCATATTTTATTCACACACATATACTCTTTGTTTTATCAAAAATTCACTGGCTCAGCAAGGAAAGTACAGTTTTCGGTATCTTCTTGCAACATCGGCCTTCGACTGCTTGGCAAAAGTTGCCGGTGACCCCAGTACTGCGGTAACGCCGCGACGGGCAAAGACTGCCGTCCAATGTGCTTTACTTGCCACGGCTGTCTTCTTCAAAATGGCTGCTACGCTTGTAAACCGTCGTACTGGAGTGAGTAACAAGAAATACTTGTATTACCTTAAAATACAAAATACCACAATTTTAGCATTTTATATACGTATTAAACATTAAATGATAGTAAATTTTCATATCTTTTTGTACATGACCTTTGTTTTTTTTCTGTCTGCAGTAGTTTATTTATAAATAATGATTCTGTACAGACGATTTTGTTTTCTCTAGGTTTTATAGAGTAAATAAATATCAATAAATACAGTTTACCATGTGGATGTTCCCTACTTACATCTAATTTTGAGAACAGCCGGTACTTTTACGATTATAACTATTATTTAGTTAAAAACAAGATTTTGTGGAACAGAAGGCTTATTCCGTGCCATAATTAAAAACTATGTATATTTTAAGATGTCTTTGACTGCCTGATAGAGCTCAACGAGATCTGTCCATTGACACCACACTTGTAAATGTATAATGCGTTGCCGAAATAAAAATTTTTTGTAGCTAGAACAATATACCAAATACTGAACTTGCAATACCTGTAACTTACAAAGTATTTCAGATATCTATGGTAAGCTTTTACTGGCACAGTCGTCTTACTTTTATCATTAAAATGAGCCTACTAGCTCTTCAGTACCTCAAATGGTTTAATATTTATGAATTTTAGTCTTGTTTTTGCACATTACATTGGTGGCACCTGGCGGCCATTTTGAGCCTCTTCTGTCGGTCATACGTCAAAGCCAGCGCCATCCGTGTGCAGATGTGTGATCTCGTCCGCTTACCCGTCTCTCGAGCCGCAGCACCGGACGCACCCTCTTGATTGGCCGACAATACAAGCGCACCGGCCGATCGCGACCGCACATTCGCGCCTGAATTCGGAGATGCTAGCCACTCTAGTGGGCCATATCCCCACATTTTCCATACCGTCACACTACAAAGAATTGTGAGCTGTTTTTTTCTCAAACGGTTCCACTGAACAGACGTGTAAATGTATGTGTAAAAGTTTTGTTTAATTGAATGGCAATTTCGGTATGTTTTCATTCTTTTTTTTTCCCCAGTGAGGACAGGCCCATAAGTATTTGCATTTTAAGAAAATTAGACAAATAAACCTCACAAAACTGGCAAACTTTGTGACAAAAGTTTTTCTGTGTATGGATAAAACAAAAATCATAAGACTGGGCAAATTTTAACAAAGTTTTAATTGTGTGCCACTGAAACGCTGGACATCTTTCTTACGATGATTTTAACTCTACTTTCCCTATCTTAGACTTCATGGCACAATCTTGTCCTGATCGGGAAGGTAACTTGGTGTCAGTTAATATTTTCTTATTCCGAATACCTTATTGTACACAAAAAATTTATTGTCGTCAAAAGACAAATGTTACAACGTTCGGTTTATATGGGAGTTAAATGTTGCTGTACATATTTGTATAAGGTTGTGCTACAGAAAGTGTTTAAAGTGTCACAGAGATACCCAGTTTTACGGTAACTATTGAATCTTTGATCGAATTATTTTGAAATTTAGGAATGAGGTTGTGCTTAAGTGCTTTGTTCCATAACGCCTTTTCTACCTCGGTAAGCTGAATGTTCATTAGATCTGACACTCTCTGACAAAATTTAAAGATCTTCATATTCAACAGCACTCTTCTTTTGCTGACAGTAATTGAGTTGTTTATTCTCTAGAAGCTTAGCTAACACCTTTTTATGGTGCAATCGAACGTCTCCGTTAATCACACGTACGTAACCATCTACTATTTAATAATATTTTCAAACGTCAGGGGTGACAACGCTTTAGCTGACAATAGGCATATGCTAAGTAAAATTGCTGGTTAAGCCATCTTTTTATGTTCGTATTCTTCGCTTATCTCATTCTTAATTCACATTCGTTCGCCATTCCTTTAGATGTGTTTTAGTATACTCTTGTTCAGAAAAAAAACAGAACATCTTGAACGACTAGAGTTTGGACTTCCATATTTACAGAACATGTACATTAGTAAGTTCTGCAAAAATGACGAGCATCTGAATCACCTTGGTTCAGCATGTGTCCTGTTGTCTTGTAGGTATAGGGTCCGTCATGGGCCCTGATTACTTGTTCCATTCACGATGATATCTACGCGTATAGTGCGCGAATGGCGACCTGTGGCACAGCCGTCCATGCTACATTCATCTAGTTCCAAAGTTCACCTGTTGGTGTTGAGTCACAGCGCTGCACCCATCGTTTCCCACACATTTTCGACAGCCGTCAAATCTATTGATCTGTCGGTCCAGGGAAAAGGGCTGGCATGATGTGACACCAAGAAGGCAAGTGTTCGTACAGCAACATATGCTCATCAATTGTCTAGCTGAAAAATGGCGTCTGAGATGTTGTGCAGAAAGGGTATGGCTATTGGTCACAGGATGTCGTCCACGTAGGTCACACTGATCACAGTGCCCTGAACACGCGTTAACTGTGATTTGTGGTTGTGCCCAACGGCAGCCTACACCATATGGCCTTCAGTTGGGACTGTATGTCTTGTGTCATTGCTGTCAGTGTGACGCCACTCCCCCTCTCTGGGGCGAACCAAAATCCGGCCATCATTTTCACACAAATAGAATCTGGATTCGTCCGAAAATACTATCTGATGCCATTCCTGTCCCTAGTGATGTCGTTCCATACACCATTGCTGTCTAGCATGTTTCTGCACATTCGCCAAACTTAGGCAGAGAAGTGGATAACGCGCACGTAACCCATGCCGTAATAAACGGCGACGGACCATCACCCCAGATAGTGTACGACGTTTTACACTGTTTCATTGTTGCGCGGAGGAGGACGTAGATCCGTCCTGCAAAGTCATTCGGATGAGGTGTCGATCTTCTCGGGGGGTGGTCTGGATAGTGCGACCTTATCCATCTCGTCGTGTTCTATGGCCTTCCGTGAACATTCTCCACACACTCGTTGCACTGCCGGAACACTTCGTCCCACAAGAGCAACAATTTCCTGGACGGATGCATCACATTCTCTCATGCCAATAACGCGCCCTCTTTCAAACTGCCGGCCGAAGTGGCCGAGCGGTTCTAGGCGCTAAAGTCTGGAATCGCGCGACCGCTACGGTCGCAGGTTCGAATCCTGTCTCGGGCATAGATGTGTGTGATGTCTCTAGGTTAGGTTAGGTTTAAGTAGTTCTAAGTTCTAGGGTACTGATGACCTCAGAAGTTAAGTCCCATAGTGCTCAGAGCCATTTTCTTTCAAACTCATTGATTTGACGGTACGGTTCGCACATACGTCTTCGAGGCATCGTGCACGTCTGCTTAAGTCGCTCTGATCCATTGCCTTCTGTTTATAGCGACAACGAGAGCAGCAGGCCCATTTTACCGGTAGGTGGTGTTGACCAGCGATATCAACGTTGACCTTGAACCCGAGGGTCGGCGTGGACGAAATGCTAATCATTTCTGGAGAACATACAAATGTACATGTCCTGTGAATTCCTATCTTTAGTCGTTCAAGGTGTTCCGCTTTTTCTGAACATTAGGGTATTTTAGCGTTAGATCTAATATTCACGTTCACATATGTCGGTTCAACATTAATCATTGCAAAGTATTTAGTTATCTGTGGCATTTGGAGTTTGAGGTGCTGTTGCCGTATTGTGCTAGTGCGTGCGGAACCCGTAACCTCTGGAATCTAGCGGATGGAGATCTACTTTGTTACCCTCGAGCACAATGGTCCCCAACCTATAACTCCACCCGTGCCATGTCACAGAACAGATTTCCAACACTCTCCGTGAAGTGTGTAGAACAAGATCAGAAGGAACAAATGAAAACTCCTAGGTTTCCACTGTGTTTCCAAACCAGAATAAATAAACCTAAGTCAGGATAACTTAGAGAAGACTTGAATCGTCCGTGGTGAGGGGGGCTGAAGGGAGGGGAGGATGTCAGCAGTGATGAAGCTTGTCAAGAACGTCGTGCTGTTGCACATCGCACTGCGGACTGTCGTTTTCGGCTGCAAAATTATTGGAAATTCACGTCTCGAAGGAAGAGGCGGTTTCATTAAAGGTTTTTGTGCCCCCCCCCCCCACCCCTCCCCCCACCCCCCACCCGCTGTGGCTGTTTCGTGTCGATATTGAGGGGCGGTAGCCTGAAATGTTTTTCTGGATCACGTATCAGGAAACCGTGTGATCTCAACACTAGGCGTCGCGGTTCTGACCTCCTTCGTGGAGGCCTCAAAAGAAGGTTGAAATGTGGCTATGAGGGAGTGTGACAATCTTCCAATCAGGTGACATGTCCACAATGGTGCTGTGCAGAACTGTGATGAAATATGGAACCAATATTACACCATTAAGCCACATTAAACCTCAAATGAACTTCTGAGCTCTGGGCCTTTTGTCGCACGTATCGACATTTTGCTGTTTGAAGCGTTGCAGAGCCCGACAGTGACATCACTGGGCGCCATGCTTTTGCACCACTACAGTGGAAGGTCGTAGGCAGTTTTGAGCTAAGTTTCAAACCTGCTTAGAAATGGAAGGAAATTTCAGGGTTGGGAAAAAGTGATCCTTCAATTGTGTCACCCATTACATGTAGCCGCTACGACCTACGACCTACCTCGTATAACCATGTGAAGTTGCTTAGCCTTTCTTCAGAATTTATACCCACATGCACGTCCATTACCAAATTAACGCCCATTTGATGACTCAGGTTTGTGCTTACCAACCCAACTAAATTTAATCTGAAAAGAAGCAACCGCGGTAAGTGATTCGTTTCCTGAATGCAGCAGTGGATCTGACAGCTGTAGACATTCTGGTTAATCAACTACGGATTGCAGAGACGATGCAGAAAGTAAATAAATGGCTCACAGGACGATGCGAAAGTTATGGACGTGACAGTATTCATGAACAGTTCAGAGTGTTCTGAATGAGAGTTCCACCTCTGTCGCAGGTTCGCAGGAGAGCTTCTGTAAAGTTTGGAAGGTAGGAGACGAGGTACTGGAAGAGGTGGAGCTATGAGGGCGTGGCGTGGGTCGTGCTTGGGTAGCTGAGATGGTAGAGCACTTGCCCACGAAAGGCAAGGATCCTGAGTTCGAGTCTCAGTCCGGCACACAGTTTTAATCTGCAGGAAGTTTCAGTTCAAAGTGTTGCTGCAACAACTAGTAGCAGGGGATGTTTCACAGTGCCGAGATTTAGACTTTAATGACGATAATGAATTAAGTACAAACTTAGTTTCTTCATGTGTGCGTCTTCTGAACGGTAAAACCATTTTAAATATCCACCACAAATTCTTTATACAAGGTGACCTTTATTTTATCATGTGTTACATTACATTACCTGCGAGTTTCGGCCTTTGCCCATTTTCAAATACATGTAATAGCAAAACCAACAAAGTTAAAAGTAAAACACCTTTTGATATCATTACACTCTGCATATTATAACTGCTGGGACACTGCTTACAGCCGGCCGGAATGGCCGAGTGGTTCTAGGCGTTACAGTCTGGAGCCGCGCGACCGCTACGGTCGTAGGTTCGAATCCTGCCTCGGGCGTGGATGTGTGTGATGTCCTTAGGTTACTTAGGTTTAAGTAGTTCTAAATTATAGGGGACTGATGACCTCAGATGTCCCATAGTGCTCAGAGCCATTGAACCATTGAACACTGCTTACAGCAGGGTCGGTAGTACGTCTCTCGTATTTTAAAACGAGAACAGAGACCTAAATATCTCAGACATCAAGTCATACATACCCGGTGAAAATGTGGTTTCCTTAACATTTGTGTCATGGTTATCTGAAATTGAGTAAGAGTTTCAGAAAATCTTGTACGCCAGTTTCTTTGCTGTTGTTTTTTTTATTCAAAACTATATGTTCTGAATTGTTCCAAATAATTACAACTTTTTAGAAAGTATTCCTTATTAAGTGTAATAAACTAAAAAAACCGCAAATAAATATAAAAGAAGTAGTGTATGAAAGAAATAAGTGCTAATTATCACACAATATGCAGCTGAAAAAGTAGCCAGTACCCTTAACTAAAAAAATATCTCTTCCACAGCTGAGACGGCGTGAGTTGGGAAGTGCCGGTTCTTAAGTTAGCTCAGCTTCTTTTTACATAGGTATCTGCTCAGCCGCTCGAATGTCAGTTCTCACAATGGCTCATACCTGTTGTCAGCTACTTGTTGTCATAACTGGGATGCTCTCGGTACTTTTTAAATATCTCTCCTGCACTTTTCTGAAGCGAAGAAAAAATCTTCTAAAGAGTCGGCGACCCTCGAGCAACTGACAACGGCCAACATTCGAAGCCGTCGTTGACGGGGCTAGCAGTACGGGCTCTTGGTAGCTGCGGAACTCGTTCATTTGGAACTTGGTTCCCATACGACACCTGTAACATAGTTTTCTTTCATTGTTGAACACTATCAGACTTCTTACAATGATCGGATTGTCTTACATAAAACAAAATGGTTTGGAATGGGGCTCTGTCTCGTTCAATATAGGCGAAGGCGGAATCTTTCATACAAGAAATGGAAGAATGGATGCTTGGACTGTTCTTCGGCCGCTAGTTTCTAACACATCGGACAGTCTCATCTGAAACGCTGCACTAGTTATTTTTCACACCATCTAGAAAATGTCACAAATTCTGAGAACAACTTCAGCTGTTTACGAAGTTTTCTGTAAATTGAATCATTCACCACTCATATCCTATAGCTGTTCCGAAGTTTCTGCTACTGCTTGTATGTTTACATAATGATAATGCGGTCGGATTGTGGGAAATAAAATATATATCTTGCTAAATTTCACTTTCTAATAGCTTAATAATAACTGTAGTAGTCCTGCTGCAATTATATACCGGTCAGTTCAGAGTGCATGTAATACAAAGATTATCTGCGTCAATCGCATAATTTTCTTATTTCTTGCGAGACATTGGTGATGATGATGATGGTTAGTTCGTGGGGCGCTCAACTGCACTGTCATCAGCGCCCGTACAAAGTCCCAATTTTTTCATAGTCCAGTTCTCTACACAGTTCAATCGAGCCACTGTCACGAATGATGATGATGATGATAACGATGAAGTGATGAGGACAACACAAACACCCAGTCCCCGGGCAGAGAAAATCCCCAATCCGGCCGGGAATCGAACCCTTGACCCGTGATCCAGAGGCAACGAGACAATGGTAGTCGATATACAGTAATCACATCAGCCTCACGGGTACAGCATTCCCCGGAACCGATGCTATGTTCGCGGTTCTCGCGCAATTAGCAGAGCACATGAAACAAATTTCTTACAAAATTTTTAGTAAAAAATTATTCTCCACTTGTCGCCTTTCTCATGACACTCAGCAGCAGCTTAATATTCATTATCATGATTTGAAGTTAATATTTTAGAGAACATTAAACAGGTATGCAACTAGACAGTTATACCACTTGTCACTACATCTTTTTACCAAATCTCCGATATTAAAGTCGTATTTGTAGCACTTTAACTGGAAAATGGATGAAAGCAAATGCTAAAACTACGGGGTAGTTATAATTAAACTTTCGATACTTGAGCCAACAGGACGAAAAACTACCGCAGCACTTTCGTTGCCAGTAGTGTTAAGTGTCATGACTGCCGTAAGAGGCTGGCACTGGTACGGCGACGTAGCACTGAAGCAAAAGAGCCAATGTGCATTGCAGTTGAAGACAGTCAACGTGGAACTGAACACGGAGAGGAGGGCCTCTCGCAAAGCCATTTTATCAAAGTAACACCAGTTGTTGTTCTTGTTGTGGTCTTCAGTCCTGAGACTGGTTTGATGCAGCTCTCCATGCCACTCTATCCTGTGCAAGTTCTTCATCTACCAGTACCTACTGCAGCCTACATCCTTCTGAATCTGCTTAGTGTATTCACCTCTTGGTCTCCCTGTGTGATTTTTACCCTCCACGCTGCCCTCCAGTACTAAATTGGTGATCCCTCGATGCCTCAGAACATGTCCTACCAACCGATCACTTCTTCTACTCAAGTTACGCCACAAGCTCCTCTTCTCCTCAATTCTATTCAATACCTCCTCATTAGTTATGTGATCCACACATCTAATCTTCAGCATTCTTTTGTAGCACCACATTTCGAAAGCTTCTATTCTCTTCTTGTCTAAACTATTTATCGTCCACGTTTCACTTCCATACATGGCTACACTCCATACAAATACTTTCAGAAACGACTTCCTGACATTTAAATCTATACTCGATGTTAACAAATTTCTCTTCTTCAGAAACGCTTTCCTTGCCATTGCCAATCTACACTCCTGGAAATGGAAAAAAGAACACATTGACACCGGTGTGTCAGACCCACCATACTTGCTCCGGACACTGCGAGAGGGCTGTACAAGCAATGATCATACGCACGGCACAGCGGATACACCAGGAACCGCGGTGTTGGCCGTCGAATGGCGCTAGCTGCGCAACATTTGTGCACCGCCGCCGTCAGTGTCAGCCAGTTTGCCGTGGCATACGGAGCTCCATCGCAGTCTTTAACACTGGTAGCATGCCGTGACAGCGTGGACGTGAACCGTATGTGCAGTTGACGGACTTTGAGCGAGGGCGTATAGTGGGCATGCGGGAGGCCGGGTGGACGTACCGCCGAATTGCTCAACACGTGGGGCGTGAGGTCTCCACAGTACATCGATGTTGTCGCCAGTGGTCGGCGGAAGGTGCACGTGCCCGTCGACCTGGGACCGGACCGCAGCGACGCACGGATGCACGCCAAGACCATAGGATCCTACGCAGTGCCATAGGGGACCGCACCGCCACTTCCCAGCAAATTATGGACACTGTTGCTCCTGGGGTATCGGCGAGGACCATTCGCAACCATCTCCATGAAGCTGGGCTATGGTCCCGCACACCGTTAGGCCATCTTCCGCTCACGCCCCAACATCGTGCAGCCCGCCTCCAGTGGTGTCGCGACAGGCGTGAATGGAGGGACGAATGGAGACGTGTCGTCTTCAGTGATGAGAGTCGCTTCTGCCTTGGTGCCAATGACGGTCGTATGCGTGTTTGGCGCCGTGCAGGTGAGCGCCACAATCAGGACTGCATACGACCGAGGCACACAGGGCCAACACCTGGCATCATGGTGTGGGGAGCGATCTCCTACACTGGCCGTACACCACTGGTGATCGTCGAGGGGACACTGAATAGTGCACGGTACATCCAAACCGTCATCGAACCCATCGTTCTACCATTCCTAGACCGGCAAGGGAACTTGCTGTTCCAACAGGACAATGCACGTCCGCATGTATCCCGTGCCACCCAACGTGCTCTAGAAGGTGTAAGTCAACTACCCTGGCCAGCAAGATCTCTGGATCTGTCCCCCATTGAGCATGTTTGGGACTGGATGAAGCGTCGTCTCACGCGGTCTGCACGTCCAGCACGAACGCTGGTCCAACTGAGGCGCCAGGTGGAAATGGCATGGCAAGCCGTTCCACAGGATTACATCCAGCATCTCTACGATCGTCTCCATGGGAGAATAGCAGCCTGTATTGCTGCGAAAGGTGGATATACACTGTACTAGTGCCGACATTGTGCATGCTCTGTTGCCTGTGTCTATGTGCCTGTGGTTCTGTCAGTGTGATCATGTGATGTATCTGACCCCAGGAATGTGTCAATAAAGTTTCCCCTTCCTGGGACAATGAATTCACGGTGTTCTTATTTCAATTTCCAGGAGTGTACATTTTATATCCTCTGTACTTCGACCATCAACAGTTATTTTGCTCCCCAAATAGCAAAACTCCTTCACTACTTTAACTGTCTCATTTCCTAATCTAATTCCCTCAGAATCACCCGACTTAATTCGACTACATTCCATTATCCTCGTTTTGCTTTTGTTGATGTTCATCTTATACCCTACTTTCAAGACACTGTCCATTCCGTTCAACTGCTCTACCAGGTCCTTTGCTGTCTCTGACAGAATTACAATGTCATCGGCGAACCTCAAAGTTTTTATTTCTTCTCCATGGATTTTAATTCCTACTCCAATTTTTTCTTTTGTTTCCTTTACTGCTTGCTCAATATACAGATTGAATAACATTGGGGATAGGTTACAACCCTGTCTCACTCCCTTCCCAACCGCTGCTTCCCTTTCATACCCCTCGACTCTTATAACTGCCATCTGGTTTCTGTGCAAATTGTAAATAGCCTTTCGCTCCCTGTGTTTTTCCCCTGCCACCTTCAGAATTTGAAAGAGAGTATTCCAGTCAACATTGTCAAAAGCTTTCTCTAAGTCTACAAACTCTAGAAACGTAGGTTTGCCTTTCCTTAATCTTTCTTCTAAGATAAGTCGTAAGGTCAGTATTGTCTCACGTGTTCCAACATTTCTACGGAATCCAAACTGATCTTCCCCGAGGTCGGCTTCTACCAATTTTTCCATTCGTCTGTAAAGAATTCGCGTTAGTATTTTGCAGCTGTGACTTATTAAACGATAGTTCGGTAATTTTCACATCTGTCAACACCTGCTTTCTTTGGGATTGGAATTATTATATTCTTCTTGAAGTCTGAGAGAATTTCGCCTGTCTCATACATCTTGCTCACCAGATGGTAGAGTTTTGTCAGGACTGGCTCTCCCAAGGCCGTCAGTAGTTCTGATGGAATGTTGTCTACTCCCGGGGCCTTTTTTGACTCAGGTCTTTCAGTGCTCTGTCAAACTCTTCACGCAGTATCGTATCTCCCATTTCATCATCATCTACATCCTCTTCCGTTTCCATAATATTGTCCTCAAGTACATCGCCCCTGTATAGACCCTCTATATACTCCTTCCACCTTTCTGCTTTCCCTTCTTTGCTTAGAACTGGGTTTCCATCTGAGCTCTTGATATTCATACAAGTGGTTCTCTTCTCTCCAAAGGTCTCTTTAATTTTCCTGTAGGCAGTATCTATCTTACCCCAAATGAGATAAGGCTCTACATCCTTACATTTGTCCTCTAGCCATCCCTTCTTAGCCATTTTGCACTTCCTGTCGATCTCATTTTTGAGACGTTTGTATTCCTTTTTGTCTGCTTCATTTACTGCATTTTTATATTTTCTCCTTTCATCAATTAAATTCAATATTTCTTCTGTTACCCTAGGGTTTCTATTAGCCCTCGTCTTTGTACTTTTTTGATCCTCTGGTGCCTTCACTATTTCATCCCTCAAAGCTACCCATTCTTCTTCTACTGTATTTCCTTTCCCCATTCCTGTCAATTGTTCCCTTATGCTCTCCCTGAAACTCTGTACAACCTCTGGTTTAGTCAGTTTATCCAGGTCCCATCCCCTTAAATTCCCACCTTTTTGCAGTTTTTATCTACAGTTTATAACCAATAGATTGTGGTCAGAGTCCGCATCTGCTCCTGGAAATGTCTTACAATTTAAAACCTGTTTCCTAAATCTCTGTCTTACCATTATGTAATCTATCTGGTACCTTTTAGTATCTCCAGGATTCATCCATGTATACAACCTTCTTTCATGATTCTTGAACCAAGTGTTAGCTATGATTAAGTTATACTCTGCACAAAATTCTACCAGGCGGCTTCCTCTTTCATTTCTTAGACCCAATCCGTATTCGCCTACTATGTTTCCTTCTCTCCCTTTTCCCACTCTCGAATTCCAGTCACCCATGACTATTAAATTTTCGTCCCTTCACCACCTAAATAATTTCTTTTATCTCATCATACATTTCATCAATTTCTTCGTTATCTGCAGAGCTAGTTGGCATATAAACTTGTACTACTGTAGTAGGCGTGGGCTTCGTGTCTATCTTGGCCACAATAATACGTTCACTATGCTGTTTGTAGTAGCTTATCCGTACTCCTATTCTTTTATTCATTATTAAACCTACTCCTGCATTACCCCTGTTTGATTTTGTATTTATAACAACAGTGATGCTATTGATCTTCGCGATTATCGACGTGTTAAAAGAATATGGGGAAGTCTTCTCTCCGCACCGAGATTGAGTCGGAAGTGCCAATTAACAGGCGATTTGGGAATCGCTGCTGCGAGAGACCGACGGCCAATTGAGCCATAAACTGTTGAAAAAAGTTACCGTTACCATGGCTGAGAACACTGAACGCAGCTGTGTTACGACAGCTGAACATTTCATTGTTCATCTTTCGAAAAATGTTGCGAACAGCTGCGAAATAGTATCCCTACAAACTTCCATTACTCACCAACGTTTGCCACGTGACACAGACATTGGAGTAGACTTTGCTCTTACATTTACTGTAATGGTTGAAGTTGGGGACATGTTGCCTTGGAGTATTTTGTGGAGTGATGAGACACACATTACGCCCACAGGGGATCACGAATATCGCATTTGGGGATCGTCACCGCCAGTCGACGTTCATGAAGTTCTCCTGCACAGTAAACGCGACACTGCGGTGTGGCATCACGGAAGAGCTCGTTATTGAGCCGTTTCTCTTTGAGGAACTCGGACTTCAAGAACCAAGGACATGCAGCGTGAACGGCACACGTTACTGTAATCTGCCTCACCAATATGTGATTCCTGCTCTACAAGAGACAGAAGATTTGCACTCAACTGTGTTGATGCAAGAAGGAACCCACCCCACATTGCTCGTGCGGTCTCTCGGTTACTCCCTAACACACTTGTAGAAAACCGATTCATTGGCTGATCGCTCTAAACTGCGTGGTCACCACGATCACCAAATTTGAACCCGTGTGATTTCTGGCTGTGGGGTTACCTGAAGGACAACACTAACACACGTTGGAGGTTGTACATGAAATGTTTCGGGCAGCAATAGTGCGGTTCTAGTCTGTCATGGATGCAGATGGTCGTTACACTGAACAACTTTGTAACTTGGAACGTAAACATGGTACGCAATTAACAAATGTTATCTCTTATGTGGAAATCAAATGTGATTCTTTCAATGGTTTATCCGTTATTCTTCTTTCGCCTCTCCTTACAAACTTTTCCACAAAATTTTATTGTCCTACGATCACAATTTTGCGTGGGGCTCTCTCAAGTAGCGGAAGTACCCTGTATCTTAGCGTCGTTCTGTTAAGGTAGCACTTACATACATCATCGCACTATAAAATTACCTGTGGTAAGCATTCTCTAATTCCATCTTTAGCTTTCACTGAATGCATCAACTCATTACAAAAGTAGGAAGGAAGCTCCGTACCGTACAAAATCGTAGCCGAAGAGAGCACTTGGCACACGCGACGTAACGTGATGGTCTTTTTGTTTTTCCGGTCATTGGACGCGAACTACTGGCAGATGTTGTATCGCTGAGGCGGTACTCGGTCACGGTCCGATACAGCTATCAGGCACTGAAGGTCATGTGTCAAGGTGCAGCCAGCACTTCTGAAGGTTGCTGCTTTCGTATCAGAGATGTAAGCAGTTTCAACCGCCACAGAAACCGACACAGGGCATATAAATGTCGCGCAGATCTGGTTGGTCAAGTACGTAATTTAGAGAGACTTGGAATCGATCAGTGTTTGTTACAAAGACTAGCTGCTGACCCTCACCATAAACAAGTGTTATGTAACGCACGTTAATAGGTGGAAAGATCCGATATCGCTTATGTACACGATTGGTGACAAATCATTGTAATCAGCGACATTTACCATTTCTCCGTTGAAGGTGAAACGACCACATAAATCTAATCGGGGGGAAGGCAGAAGGCAAACTGGCATTTATCGTAAGAATTCTAAGGAAACGTAACTTACTTACGCATGATGCCAGTTATGGAAGCCTACTTCGATAAATTCATGACTAACATTCATCGACCTGGGATCAACCAAACAGGATCGCTGGAAGAGGAAAAAAGGCGCGCTTCGTAATGGGTTTGTCTAGTCAGCGCGAGAGCGTTACAAAATTGCTATACAAAGTCCAGTCAGGGATGTGTTATTCGGATATGTTTCCACCACATTTGGTACGGGATTTTAACAGGGCAATAGACATTCTGACGTCTTATTCTGACATGGTTGTCTATTCCATGATGAGAACAGTTGATGCTAGCTACTGGAGAGTAGTCACAGATTGTTCACCATAGTTGGTTTTCGTATCTAATGATCGTGTCTTGCAAAGCCAGAAAGCGTAGTTCGTGATCTAGAAGAATCTGTGATATGAATTGTCCTTTGCTCACGGAAAGGCGTACAGTTAACTGACATATTTTCAGACTGCTGGGGCTGCTAACGTCATTTTGGTAATGTTATCTGCTCATTTATTTACTACTGCATTTCAGATCAGAATCTGCTGATACAACATTGACTTTGGAACTCGGTAAATTGTGATGACGAGTTAATTTAACTTTTAGCAGTTACAGAAACTTCAGGTGTCAACCACGGAATAAACAGCGAGAATTGCAGCGTCGATATTGCATAAGGTGGTCTTATACAAGTTGATATTCAACACAATAAAGCGATAAGAGATAATTTTATTGACTTAGCTGAGCAAGCAGGGCATTGGCAGGTAATAACGAATGTAAACCAAAGACTTTGTGCAGTGAACAAAATTATCCAAATTCAGTTATGTGCCTAAAGTTCAATAAGTTCATTCAAGGCTATACAAATTAACCACTCCAACATGGCAAAAGTTCGGAAACTGCTAGGTAGGCTAGCATGCACTGTTCAAATATTTTCTTAGCCCCAAACTGCTCCACTGAAATCTTGCAGAGTCCTGATAAGTGCACATTGAAATAGTTCTATGTCCTAACCAAAATTTAAATTCATGTAGTTCACCGGCGGCACAGTCCTTAACAAACCACATTACCCACCAAATACGAATACGCAAGACCAAGAAACACACTCTACCCACCTAGTAAAAAATTCTGTCACATGACCAACCAGTACAACTAGATCACCATTCTTATGATTGTGAGTTTTACAACTTTTACATGTTTCAAACAAAAGTTACAAAGCTAATTTACAGTCTCATATTATAGTATTACATGCTAAACATTGCCAACTGATCAAATTATATTTTACACATCACAAACAGAATGGCACAAACCTAAGTACACATCTTTATTCAGATTTCCTCTGCAGTATTAAGCTACTCAAACAGCCGTCTTACAAATATTAACTTACAAAATTGTCGTTAAATAAACATAAACAAATTGGGATAATGTGATAAATCATTGATGTGGATGCTAATCTATAGTGTATATGTGGAGAACTCTTTGTTTTGACTCTTTTTTCTGAGATAAGAAATAATTTATATATAACAGTTTATATATCTGGTTAATAATAAGATAAATATGGTTATTTTATACTTGGCATTAAGACATATCGAACTGTGTGTTGTATATTTATGCAGTGTGGTGTCAAGATTTGCTATTGATTTTGTAAACAATTCTACATATAAATGTTAATAACTTCGTTAATATTTATAAATGTGGTAATAATTTTAGTGAATTCTTCTCTTTATTGCTATTTCAATGCTGTCATTAGATCTTTTGTGTCATGTCTGGAAGTGATTTTTGTGTTTTTAGTGAATGTTTGAAGCTTTAGTTTGCAGCACAGTCAGAGCCTGACCACAGTGATTGGCAGCCATAAGCCATAAGCATGTGATGGCACAGCTAACCCCACCTCAACTCCTCTCACAGCTCACTGCAGAAACTGGAAATGCTCTTCAGAGCCTCATGGCAACATTTCAGTCACATGCTCCACTGTACATACCATTTAGAATAACTTCCACAGTGGACATATCACTTGTAACCTTACAACAAATCATCTGCGACGAGTGTCCCAGTATTCTCTAGGTAGCGTGTTAGATGCCATACTTGCACAGTGTTATCGATTTCTGTCCAGGCTGACCAATCTTGTATGGAAACTGTCAGCTCACTATATCTGACATTTGTTTATCATTGTCCTCTATAATGATACAGTCAGGGATGCTTCCCGGCAATGAAATGCACTGTGCCCTGTTAAGTGCACCATACCCCAACTGTGTTTAACAGGATTTTTCTTAATCATGCTCTGATGTTGAGGTATAAGAATTATAATTTTTGGCCTTGATCACTTCTCTGCCGCCCCTCCCCCCCCCTCCACACACACACATGTATTTGCTCTAGCTTGCATCCAATTGCCATTTAATCAAGTTAGAATTTAATACTTTCCATAGAAATAAATGTGTGTCTGCATAGGCTTCAAGTAGTGTTAACACCATTCTGAAAAGCATGAACTCTTTCACTGTGTTATATTAGGTGCATTACACACTAAAGCAAGCCAATTTATCTAGCATGTAAGACAAACAATTTACTTGTCTTTTGCAACAGAATTGAATTTTGGTTTCTAAACCAAATATCTTTCAATTAATTTTTTTAGTCATGTTCAGTGGTCTCCAGTGGAAATATTTCTAAAATTATAATAATTGTAAGTTTTACTATATTTCTTCGTTTCATGATATTCGTTGAAATAGGTAATATTTCATATGAGCATTTTAGGCTAGGTGCTTGTGTGGTGTGTATTTCCTAAGTATGTCCATATACTTTTGTGTTAACACATCTGGATTCATTAGTACTGGTATGGAACACTTCATATCTTAATCAAACCATTCAAACAAATAATTCAAATGATTGTTGTAAATAGTCCACTGAAGAGTTTAAGTCAGAAATCAATAATTCCGAAAGTGTATGTATGGCTATATGGATTTCAGTGAAACGAGGAACAGGAAAAACAGCTACAGAACATAATATCACTGTGGAATTAAACTGAAGGACTATAAATGATGTTTGATGAGTCATGTGTAGCAAACATGTTTAATAATCATTTCTTAAAAGCAATAATAAATATAGGTAAAAAGAGTTCAAGAGAAAAATCACAGTAGGATCTTGAAAATTTAGCTGTCATAAAATTCAGTCACATGTATGCATCACCAGCTTCTCCTACAGAAATTTAAAAAAGTTATTTCTCTCAAAAATGAAAATTCATCTAGATTTTATGGTGTTTGCAACAGAATTATAAAGATTTTATTCCTGTATAATAAGTTCTGTCTTATTTGAAATACGTAACATGTTGCTAACTCGATGCATTTTCCAGTAAGATTGAAATATGCCATATTTAAACCCTTTTATCAGAAGGGTGTTAGGAAAAATATCAAATACTAACAACCAGCTTCAGTTCTGGTATCATTCTCCGAAATTATTGAAAAGCTGATGTATTCTGGAATAGTATGCCACCTGAGCAACAACAATATCCTCAGTAAATCATAGTTTGGATTGATATTTTCTGTGGCCTGTCTTAGGCATTTGACTATATGAATCGCAATATTCTCCTAGATACCCCGAGGCATTATAGGATTGATGGTATATTCAACCAATGTACAATGTCATATGTCACTAAAAGAATGAAAAAAGTAGTACTTCATATTTCATCCAAGGTCGTCAAGGAAGATTCTTCTGATGGAGAAAAATCATATATGGGGTTCCTCAAGGCCCAGTCTTAGGTCGACTATTGTTCCTCATATACACAGACGATCTTCCATTTAATGTACAACAAGCTGAATTAGTCCCTTTTGTGGACAACAACAATACTGTAAATAATCTAAGCATAAAAGTATCAACAGAAGTTCTTAAACATGTCATCGACTGGTTTTCTATGAATCGTCTCAGCTGCCTTTATAAAACGACATATTCAGTTCTGCATATCTAAAGATACTACACCAATGATTGGTGTAACATATGATGAGGAAATAATAAATAGGGTGGAAATTTTTAAATTCTTAGGTGCCAATATTGATGAGAACTTAAACTGAAAAAAACACATTTTGGAACTCCTAAAGCGATCTAGTTCAGCCAAATTTTCATTTAGAATCATGGCAAATTTTGAGGAAAGACAAATCAGTAAGTTGCCAATTTTCATATACTTTCCTTCGGTAACATTTTGTAGAATAATGTTCTGGGGTAACTCTTCTTCAACAAATGATGTCTTTATTACTCAAAAAAGTGCTGTAAGAGTAATGTGTGGTTCTCATCCATGATCATCTTGAAGACAACTGCTTAACGAGTCAGGCATTCTGACTACTACTTCGCAGTATATTTATTACCTCATGATGCACAGCAGCTGAAAAGCAACAATGATTAACCTAATTACAATACCAGAAGAAAAATGACATTCATTACTCCACATTAAGGTTGTCTTTAGCACAAAAATGGTTGCACAATGCTGCAACCAAACTTGCTGTTCACTTACCCAGTGATATAAAATGTCTGACAGGCAGCAACTAAAATTTGAAAACAAACTGAAAAATTTCTCCTTGACAACTCCTATTTTGTAGAAAAATTTCCTTTACTGAAATGTGTAAAGATTGTGGGTAGGAATTACTGACTCACGTCTGCACACTGAAAAAAGAAAAAGAAAACCACTTGTAAATGATCAGAAC
Organism: Schistocerca piceifrons; assembly: GCF_021461385.2. NCBI lineage: Eukaryota > Metazoa > Arthropoda > Insecta > Orthoptera > Acrididae > Schistocerca > Schistocerca piceifrons. The sequence continues at coordinate 350,524,070 of NC_060140.1, forward strand.
GTAACCATATTTACAAAACAATTTGTGAGGTGAATATAAAATCACTAGTTTCCATATCATTATGATTTATCATGCAAATGACCCATGGAACATGAAACTAAGTAATTAACCAACTAACTAAGGAGCACAAAACATTTAGGTGAGAGGTAGTTGAGTTGAGAAACAAAAATAAAATTCAGTTGAATGAGACGTGTAAAATTTATCCTTGTGTATCAGCTTTGAAAAATTGATCTTTGTTTCGGTTTCAATTCAAAGATCTATATTCATGTGGTCATTCATCCAATTCTGACACTTCAACCTTGGTTATTTCAGATTCTCGCTGAAAAGTTTTTGAAGAGGGAAGCCTAAAGCGAAAATATATGACACATGGTGAGCTCTCGCAAACAGTTGATATGAAGAACTTGGACTCGACCATGCAGATGGGGTGGACATTACAGGAAGCCTTGCTGTTTTCCTCTAACTAAACGAAACATCTTAGTTTTAAAAGGTATACGAGCACTGCCTCTTCTGGAATTTCTGTTTACCACCATTCAATGCTCATACGCAAAGCCCAGATTTTTGTGTAATTACATTTTTTTCCTTCTCTCATAAGCACGTGAAAAGCTTAAATGTTTATGAATTATATTACCAGCGTTAATACACTGCATTTTATCTTTACATATATTTACAAATGTAAGTATAATTACATGTTATATACAGGTAAACTTTTTGTTATGTAAAGTTAAAAATTATTGTTTGTTCACCCTTCTTACCTTCAGCAGGCCGCGCCCTAGAAAACATCCGAATCAGACCTACCATAAAAGTTGAAGACAGGAAGTAAACTGCCTTTAAAATCACATTACAGTGGCACAGTGTTAATTCCACCTTGATTTGGGTTATGCAGCAGGCCGTGAGTATACTTAATTTCCTACGATTCGAAATTTCATTTCTCGAAAGTAAAGCAGATACGATAACAATACCACGTGTAGCATTGTCATGATCATTATTTTATGTCGTAAATGGATATATGTGCTGTTGAGATTGGTAGCGGGACAAAAAAGAGACTTCTTTTCCATCTACTAGTGGTTGATCAGAACTAGGTGGTGTGTGTGCCAAGGAAGATTGCTAAATAGTACTTTTTAAAGAGTTCGCGACTGTTTGTGCTTATGATGCCTCCTCTTGCATTAGAATTAACGTATAAATCTTGGTCTTGTATTACGATGGATGACGCTTTCACTACTGACAGAGACTGCTCTATATCGAGTGTGGAATAAGCACATTGGGTTGTGTATGAAGTCCAAATTTCGGCAACATTTATATAATGGTGCGCACAAGGAACAAAACACTGCAAACGTCTGAGAAGCAAAGATCATTCACACAGATGTAAAATAATCCAAACGCCACAAATGAATTTTTCCACTGCACAAGTATTCGCTCCTCTTGGCAGGTGCAAACATTCAATCGTATGGCACCAACTGCCTGAATATCGCGCATTTCTACAAAAGTACTGCGGTAATAGAATTCTCATGAATCGACATTAAGGAAAAATTATCTAGATTTTCGTTACCTGGGGGGTCTGAAATGTGTGCAGCACAATATTAGTAACCATCACATATGGATGTATGTGGACGTTTCATCGTCAGTCTCATTGTTAGAATAGTAAGTGGAGAAGATCCCTCAAAGTCAGTACTGATTTTAGTGGCGGCTGGTCCAAAATTTTAAGAGTATGCTACAATGTGGTAGTTTATAGCATTTTGACTTACAAAGGTAGCTAGTAATCGTAACTAAATTCAATATAATAATATTTCGTATATAAAATGAACTGTTTAAATATATTTATATTTCATAATTACTCGTTTAACATCGCAAAGCAAAAAAGAAAAAATCAACCACTAGGCTATAGTGCCATTACGTGCGATACTGTGCTTAAATATGTTGTACTGGACGAGTAAATCTTTAGAGAGAGTTTTACCTTTTCCTATTGCTCACTCAGGTGAAAAGTTCTAACTCACATAGTTTTATTTTATCTCTAATTTCTGTCATCAGAGTCAATGGCCTTTTGGAAATCAACAAACATGTTTTGACTTCAGTAATCTGTGGCAAATGATTGATTTAAGACAAAATATTTGCCCAATACATCGACTGCCATTTCTAGAACCACCATGATATTCACCTAAATTACTCTGCAGTGTTATTTCTGCTCTGTTTATTATATAATCTTGGTATATAGGTAATGTGAAACTGGCTGAAAATAAGTTCCTCTGTAGTCGTTAAGATATTGTTTATTGTCATTGTTATCTAGAGGATGTATCAAGACCATCTCTGACTCCCACGGGAGTTTTTCTATTTCCCAGGTTTTCTCAAAGATTAATTTTAGCTCACTTTTTTTATTTTTGGGAGAGGCCATTTCAAAAGTTCTCATGTAGTAGAGTCTTCTCCACTAACTTTATAAGGTTTAGTAACATCTTCTATTTTTTTGATAGTCTGGGATAAATTTTCTCCTAAATTTCAATGAGTCTTTGAGGATTCAAGCTTATGGATTGGTTCTGTACAATTAAGAAGTTGAGCAAAATTTTTGCAAGTATTTCGAAAGTTTCTGTGTTTCATTAGCCAAATCAGTGAGCTATGGCCCATTCCCCTCTGTTGTTAGATTTATATTTGAATTAGATCTACCCAACACTTTAAACCTCACTTGCACCTCCTAAGATCTAGTGGAAAAGGGGCTGTTTAGCAGACCATCTACAGAAAACTTCATATTAAATATCCATGCATACTCGCTTTTTTTTACCACCATCTAATCTATGGCCTTTTGTCTTACAAAAGTAAGAACTGTAAATTACATTGAATATATTAATTTAACTGTTTAATATATTTCAGTTTTATAATTTATAGTTTAACATAGCAAGGAGTAAAATTAAATGAAGAAAACAGGGGGAGACGAACTTGAGTCCCTGTACTGCCAGTCTGTGTGTTAAGCCACTCAGCCATGGCATGGTTACAACAGGTTCTCACAATTCCCTCATGCTCTACACTTGCACAGTACACCACATGCAGTTTCAAAGAAAGGTGTTGATCTGGAGTTGTGAGCAACGTAGAACACACAGTGCTGGAAGGGATAACGTCATATCAGAGCACGCACAGTCGAGAACAGGCAGCTGCGTCCCTTCTCTGAGTTGCATGCAGTGTGGCTGATCACTGTTTCAGCTCTCAACACTGGTTCCTAGTTATCGCAGAGAGGGCACTACAAAACATATTTGCATACCATAAAACATTAAAATGGCATAATTTTAGTGCGATTTATAGCTCAAATTCGAAAATAAATGCCATAATTTTGGTGCAATATTTATGCTGTGTCATAATACATTAGTGCATGATAACCACTTGCCACTGACTGATTTCCTGCAAAGTACTGGAATGGACAAAACATCAAACAGTAGCTCGTTTTGTGACTGACAGTCTTCAAGTGCTGTGGCCCAAGGGAATCCAAAAAGGAAAAGTTCATGTTATATCTTGCTGTGGCCCAAGGGAATCCAAAAAGGAAAAGTTCTTGTTATATCTTAGTAGCAGAACAACCGTAGTACCACCACACTCTCCAGTATTACAAAATTTATTCAAGATAGAGGATCCAAGATGGCGGTGATAGATATGGCAATGTAGCAATGACGTCAAATTTTGGCGGAAAAATAGGTCAATTGGGCTAACTCCACTAATCTAACCCTCTCCCCTCCCCCTACTCTCCCCTCCCGCAGAAAATGGCGGGAAGTCCAAATTCTGGCAGGACAATGCAACACACAACAGCTACTTCGACTAACCTAAGAAAATGGCGGGAAAAAACAGCACTTGGGCTTCCTCCACTAACCTGAGTCATGCGACCGCAACCTATTCCTAGGAATTCGTGGGAAAGGCACTCAGCCTTGCTGGATACGATGGACGTAAGTCTTTATTTTGCAGGCAGTCTTTATTTAAGCAATTAGAGGCAGTATCTCCATCCAGTGTGTTCACCATGATTTCCAGAGTCTAACTGAGCTAGTACACATTACCACCACCAGAGGACGCCATCGCCCCTCCCATGATGTAATCTAAGATGGCGGTCTGTGGGGGAAAATGGCGGGAAAAAGACTCATCATGCGCTGGGCTGCTGGGGAGAGAAAGGGTGCAGTTTATTTATTTTGGAACACTTTATTTAGAGACGGATTTCACGTAGTTCATTTATTACACTGATAAAAACACTTTCTCTGATGTGCTTGACTCACAATACACAGTCTGCAGACCTGCAAACCACTTGTAAATAATGCAGTACACTGATGTGCAGAACGATACAACTCGTAAATTACGGAAATAATGCAATATGCAGCACACAGATACGAAAAATACTCGTAAATCACCGAAATAATGCGGTAAACTGATGTACAGACACGCAAACAACTAGTAAACTGTCGAAATAATGCAATGCACAGCCTACAGACATGAAAGCAACAAGTAAATTGTCAAAATAAGACATGTAAATCGCTCTTCAGACACGGTCACAACGCTTAAAAGGGCCGAAAATAATGCAGTGCACAAACAGTCAGTGCATGTAAAAAACGCTTTAGAACTATTGTCAACTGTGAACTGTTCCAACGTGCGCAAGCGTCGACATCGCCGTGAGCCATTGCTCTCATACCGCTGCAGATGGCAGGTGAAAGTCGCGTCTACAGTTAGAGTTCTTCAAGTGTTATACGGACGTCACATGTCTATGTAAATAAGCGCCAAGTCAGCCTCTGGGTCGCACGCACATGTTTACCACTGCTGGCGCGAAACCTCTCTACCTATGAATACTGGCGTCACAGGTTGTGCTATAGAAATATGTTCGAATGCTTCCCAGGATAGCACAAGGCGCATTGTTCCTAGTGATCCTAACGGGACAGTCCATCCATCACTTATCAGCCCCTTCATGGAATTAGTAAAGTGTCACAGAAATAGTTAAACGTCGCTTTTGTTGTAGCTTTCGTGACGTCTCAGCTTGTCTGAATGCAGATTCTTGTCCTAACAGGACTTATTCACGAAAATAGCCCAGAATAACATCGACTGGATTCTTCCTGGACATTCTAACGAGGCATCACGTGTTACCCTTACCAGAAATCGTAATATCCCCGACTGCATTCTTCCTGATGGTTCTAACGAGGCATCACGTGTTACCCTTCCCAGAAATCGTAATATCCTGCTTTTAACATACGTCTCAGAAACGGTAAACTTCTCACCGCTAAAAGCCTTCATCGCGTATGTGCACGCTTGCGGAAACACCCTTAATCATAAAAGCATTCTTGGTACTTGGAGAGAGAGACGATGGGCGCATCAACCGCTTCCAGTAATAATGACGTTCAATAAAAGCTTCTCATTGGCTGTACATTCAAATGAAGCAATCTCACTGATCGCCTCAGTCTATATATAAACCCACAACCAACCTCCATCGTCCTCAGTCCGCTGCTGTCCGCCTTGTTGTGCGTTCCATCGTGTCTGTGTGTTTACTTGTTCTTTTCCTCTCTGCTATATGAGAGGTAGCTGCAGCAACGGTTCAGTGGGTAGCGGTAAGAGGCGTAGAGTACTGGAGACAGCATTACCAAGTGACCGAGCGAGGTGGCGCAGTGGTTAGCACACTGAACTCGCATTCGGGAGGACGACGGTTCAATCCCCTCTCCGGCCATCCTGATTTAGGTTTTCCGTGATTTCCCTAAATCGCTACAGGCAAATGCCGCGATGGTTCCTTTAAAAGGCACGGCCGATTTCCTTCCCCATCCTTTCCTCACCCGATCTTGCGCTCTTTCTCTAATGACCTCGTTGTCGACGGGACGTTAAACACTAATCTCCTCCTCCTCCCCATTACCGAGTAAATAATTTCTATTTTAAGTGTGAATTTTCGTATGTATGTTAAATTCGCCTTATTAATTACGTCTTCTTGTTATAGTACAACTCCAGGATTTTGTCTTTTAATGTGAGTAGAGACAGCAGGGAGCTGGACTGCGACAGCCTACTGTGTTGGGTTCACAGCCAGAATTGACTTGTGAGTATAATTTTCATTGTAATTTGGTCTTGTATAGTAGCAATGCAAAATTTTCTTATTTCATACTTCCTTTTTTATTGTTCCTCTAGCTCACTTGAAGCAAACGCAAACTGAGCTGGAGGCAGAGCTGGGGGCCGAAAACAACTGCAGCAGCAGCAACACTACAATGAGCAGCCTCCAGCTGTGGATAACCAGCAACAACACTACATGTGTGATCTTTCTGTGTAACTAGACATTCAGAATAATTAAAATTATGTCTCGTCCTGTTACAGGAATAGCTTTAGAGGAGTTCGATTTGTTGGACAGACAGCTGGAGGCTGTTCAGTAGATGCAGGAACAGCCTCCAGCAAATAATGAGATGTCCAAGCAGCATACTTCTAAGTTTAAAAAAAAAATTACGTTTGTACGTGCCTCTAGTAATAGTGGTAGTAGTATAGGAAGTTTTTTTCTGTAACAAATCGGTTTATGTATCTTGTTTGTTGTTGTTGTTGTAGACGAGACAGACCAATTGCCAGATTCCGACGAGGACAGACAAAGGAGCTCTGATCTGGCCCTATTAGATGATGATGACTTTTTGATGGTGCGGTGGAGTTACCCAATCAAGTGTTAATGCCCTGGAGACGGAGCGAAAAAGGAAATTACTCACTCTGCTTATAAACATGTGATCGTCAGAATTCTTTCTTTCACCGCACCAGCAGCGGTAAGCAATGTACTAAACTATTATTTATTTTATCTCTTCTTCTTGTACTGCCGTCGGTCTCAGCAGCCTCAGCACGGTGTGGCACACCTAGTGGTGGCGGCTAAACCGTCTTCCTCACCAAAGCGGCGCACGGTAAGGCACGCCTCGCCTATAAGATCGCTGCTACTCGTTGCACAGGAAGCCGCCGCCGCCGCCTCCGCCTTGGCACACCCGCTCTGGTGTCTGTGAGCCGGGCAACAAAACCACCACCCCTCAAGTTACCGGGTTGGGTCTACAACAGCATAAGGAGCCATCGCTGCAGCCTGACCGGGTAACAGTGCAACATCCTCCTCCATCATCATCATCATCGTATGAGTCTTGTTGGGATCGGCGTAAGCGCAAGGTATGTGTGCCTCACCATACACCGACTTGCCCCTACCAAACACCATCATCAGTGGGGTGGACTCAAAATAATATTAATACTAATATAGATGATCCTGTGGCTAGTAGCAGTTCTGTCTCCCGCCCCTTTAGTGAAGGACATCAGGTGAGTGGTACCATACCTCTGTTAGAATACTCAGTGATCGCAGACACTTTTGAGGAGCGATTCTCGTTCATGAGGATCGAGAACCCGGCATGAGGGTACTGTGACCCTGCTGGTTCTCTAAGGGCGTGCTTTCCTGTTTTGGAAATGGAGCTCCTCAAGGTAATGAATGATCTGCGGTATCTTGCCATTGAATGCAGTGTGGCGCTTGCATCGAACTATCGCATCCTCCAAAGTTGAGTCTGATGTTGAAGAGACAACTCTCCATTACATTATCTTCAGGGGGGGAGGGGGGGGGGGAAATGGTGTGATAATGCGGAGCGCGTCAATTGCCGAGTTGTTTCGTAAATCCACCTTGAGTGCTATAATCACCCAATGTTCTGAGATGGAAGTCAGAGCGTCAGAATTCTTTCTGCTGAATACTACACTTGGACATCCATACACATATGATCCAGTAAATAGAGGGTCTAGCTATACCAAGCTCCCTAAAGATATAGCTAATAAGCAGGCATGTATTAATTTCGAAAATGGAAAAGATCAGGTTTGTTTTGCGTAGTCAATCCTGGCTTGGGAAAGAAATTACAATTACAGAGATCATCCTGAGCATCCGAGTACATGCCATGTAAGCGATAACATTCGTGGGTGTCATAACTTCGATGGCATTGACTTCCCCGTCAAGATCCAAGACATACCTAAATTTGAGGAGCAGAATACCGGCATATCAGTTCATTTTTATGGCCTCGAGAAGACAATCAAGTCAGATGAGCAAAACAAGCTTACTGTTATTGGCCGCCTCAATTTCTCAAAATTCGCCGCTGAGAATGAGCTGCATGTAAACATGCTGCTCTTCTCTGAAGGTGATAGTTATCACTATATTTGGAACAAGACATGCCCCAAGTGCTTTCCACCGAACTGTCATCTGATCATCGCGTAAAACATATTTGCTTAAGGTGCCTCAATTATTTCTCCGCAGACAAGTTATTAGTGGCGCATCTAGCAGACTGTGCTTCCAAGGACCCAGTACGTGTTATTATGCCTACTGAGGAAAACAAATTCACGAAGTTCAATAATGCTCACCATCAGGAGCGATGCCCGTTTGTCGTGTACACCAGCTTTGAATGCCTCCTCACTCCTGTGACCCGCTGTGAAGGTGACCGTGCGAAGGTGACAGCCTCACACACCACTTTTACAGAAAAACACGTACCATATGCAGCAGCATACCAAATTGTATCATCATATGATTCCAGTCTTAACAGCTACAAATCTTATGTCAGGGATAATCCTGCAGTTTAGCTGCTCACTGAGCACGAAAAATTTGCACGGAGGTTGATAAGCTTTACAGCAACAATGTGACCATGACCAAATCGAAGGAGAATGAAGATTGGTGTAATAACGCAGTTGATTGTCATACTTGTGGGCTGCCGTTAGACAGAAATGCGGAAACTCTTCGTACGGGACCACTGTCATCTTACGGGGAAGTTCTGTGGCGCAGCTCACAGTGCGTGCAATTTGAAGTACCAGCTATCAAGACACATACCCGTGTTCTTTCATAATTTAAGAGGGTATGATGCTCACTTTATAGTTGAGCACTTGGCTCATTTCGGTTGGAAGAAAAATCAGGTCAGTGTCCACCTGAGATCATCGAGAATTACATTTCATTCTCTAAACAAATAACACCAAGAATTACGCTCCGCTTCCTTCATACGCTACATATTATGCAAGCGCCACTCCAGAAACTCGATTAAACTCTACCTCGGGGGGAGGGGGGGGGGGTGGAGATAGACATATCACCATATTACTAGAGCTGCATTTCCCGACCAGGAAAAATTTCAGCTTGTGACTAGGAAGGGGGTTTTCCCATATGTGTGTGTGGATAGTATGGCGAAATTCAATGAAACCAGGCTATCCAACATAACTTCATTCTGCAGCAACCTTACATGTGATGCCATAATGAATGCAGAGTATGAGCATGCTGCAAATGTCTGGCGAGACTTCAATATTTCAACTTTAGGAGAGTATGCACAGCTTTACATGGACACAGACGTGCGCTTCCTTGCGGACATTTTCGAGAAATTCCAGAGCTTATGCATGGCCACATATTACATGGCACCTGGGTTATCGTGGGATACAATTCTCAAGTAAATGAAGTGCAGCATTGAATTATTAACTGCTTCTCACATGCTTCTTTTCTTAGAGCGAGGGATCCGTGGGGGACTTTATCAATGTGTCAACAGACATGCGAAGACAAATAACCAGCAGATGGGTGACAGGTTCAATGCATCACTTGATTCGAGTTATATAATGTACCTGGACATAAATAACTTATACAGGCTTGACATGCAGCAATCACTGCTAGTTGATGTGGTTCGATGGGTGCCCGAACACGAATGCAAGGGACTAGGAGGAAAATTCATGGGGGGTATGGCAGCTGATTTTGATGTAGGGTATGTGGTCGAGGCAGAACTCACATACCCTACTAGCCTGCATGATGCACACGCCGATTGGTCACTGTGTCCAGAGCAACTAGTTCCGCGAGGAAGCTCCACACCAGAAGTGATGACAATGCTGGAGAATAAGTGGAGATACATTATTCATTATCGTAATCTTCAACAGTGTCTCAGCTTGGGTATGCAGCTGGTTAGAATCACCCAGGCTATCTCCTTGAAGCAGTACTCTGGTTGAAGGAGTATATCGATCTGAATATGAGACAGAGAGCTTCCGTGACGTGTGATTTTGAGAAAGACTTTTATAAATTAATGAACAATTCAACTTTCGGCAAAACAATGAAGAATTTGAGGGAACGACGTGAAATTTTTATTAGAACCGAAGGGGATGGGCGTTATGCTATAAGAAAATGCATTGTCAGACCAAATTTTAAGCAGGACACTATATTCAATAAGAACATTGCTGCTGTGGAGATGGCGAGGACTGCAGTAGAGTTTACAAAACCTATTTATGTGGGAGTGTGCATACTAGACCTGTCCAAACGCCGCATGTACCGCTTTCATTATGAGTTTGCGAAAACTCATTTCGCAAATCCTAAATTACTTTATATGGATACAGATAGCTTCACCTATTTGGTGAAGAACTGTGATCCATATGAAGTAATGAGGTGCCACAGTAATGAATTCGATAGATCCTCATACACGGCCGATAATCTTTATGGTATTATTCCACAGAACAAGAAGGTTATTGGTCATATGAAGGACGAGGCGAATGGATTGCCGATTGTGGAGTTTGTAGGTCTACATTGAAAAATGTATGGGCATCGCATATCACACATTGGAATGTGCCACCTGTTGGCGGGTTAAGGGTGTACATCGTATGGTGTCGAGGGCCCTCTCTATTGACGACTATTTGCGGTGCCTGTGCAGTGGTGGTCATGGCGCTGCACCACAGCCACCGCATATGGTATGGCAGACCAGTATTCGATCGAGAGGACACAAGGTATACACTCTGCTACAGTCTAAAATCGGTCTGTCACCTCATAACGATAAAAGGGGGTGATGGGATTGAAACTCTGCCATACTCACACTACTCACTTGTAGCGAGAGAAAGGGTGGGGGACTCTGATATATATATATATATATATATATATATATATATATATAATAGAAGGGTCATATTCTACCTCTGTCATATATATATATATATATATATATATATATATATATATATATATTGCAGTGTACGTAATTTCGTATGTGTGTGTGTGTGTGTGTGTGTGTGTGCGTGTGTGTGTGTGTGTGTGTGTGTGTGTGCATGCATGTGTGTGGCGTGTAAATATTTTTGTGTAGTTTGTACACTTGTATATACATACACAGAGTGAATCTGTGGTAAAGAAAGGATTAAAAGAAAAAGATATATACGCACACCATGAAAAAAAGAAAAAGAATAAGCAAAAATAATATTAAAAAACAAAAATAAAAAAATATTTATATATTGATTTATTTGTTCATACGCGATGTATGTGTACCCTGTAAATATATACATCTACACACCATGTGCGTCTTGTAAATAGAATAGCTTTTAAGTTTTTCACCTGTTGCTAGCCATCCAGGTCAGAATAGCTTTTATGTGTATGTATAATCTATAAGGCTCACAGTCCATCACAATTGTAACTGTAAAAACTTTTGCTATTGGGGACTGTTGAAATTAGATTCTAAGTGTGCACAGTCCATCAGATCTGTTGTAAAAGCTATGTTACTGGGGCTGTGGAATTTAGTTGTAGTAGAGAAAGTATCTCCACATTAGTTTTTAGAGTAGATTCATTAAAACAAAATTCCTACCAGTGTTACTGTTGTAGCGAGTAAGTTAAAAGTATTTCTGCATTGGAACAGCAGAGTCAATTTATACCTCAAGAGTATTATACTGCTCCTCAAAAGCTACATTGTACCTCAAGAATTATATTGTACACTAGTTTTGCTGAAGATGAATGCTATTAATGAGGTGAAGCTTTACATGGAAGATAACAAAATATATAGAATGGCGGCATGGAATTACACCAAGCATGCAGCACAAATTGGCTTGTGGGAGAAGGAGGCACATGACTGTGTGCGCTGTAGTGGTGTACACGTTCCGCTTTTAACCCGCCCATGCTTGCCCGGTGGCCAGGCGGGCAGGCCGCCGCGCGTTGTCAACAGAACGGGCAGGCTGCTTCACTCCCAGCCAAGCCAAGCAGAACCCAACCCGAGCAGGCTGCGGGAAACTTGCTTGCCTGCCCTTATTACTGGTGAGCTGCGCTACGCAGCTGTTTAGTCTGCGCGCGCCGTTGTCTATTATGAACGATAATTAAAAGTTTTTATTTTACCTGAGCACCAAAAGACAAACCCGACCATTATATATATATATATATATATATATATATATATATATATATTGGCTTTTATTTGTATATTCTTCCTTTACGCGTAAATTTCGAGCTTATTATCTATGTAAATAAAAATGAATTGCCAAATGTGTTGATAAGCGTAAAACTCGAGAACGGCAGGACCAATTCGGCAATTTTTTTTTTATGCCGTGCTCGTAATTCTCAGGACAAGGTTTTTATGATAAAATTTTTGGAAAATCGACCGAAAAATTGGAAAATTTGAGAAAAACTGAAAGTGCGTTTTCATTGTGTCCGTGTGTTTGTATTGCATACAATCTTGATGAAATCTTGCACACTATACCTCGAAACCAAGAGGAAGGTCACAGTCTACATAAAATTTCGTATGGTGCATGGCAGAGGTTACTTTACCTGACGGAATTCGACAAATTGTACGTTTTTATTCCAATCTTGATGAAATTTGGCACACTTGATATTCAAAGCAGGATGAAGGGCGCTGTCTGCTTAAAATTCTGAATGGTGCATGGCGGAGGGTACTTTACTTACACACTTTTACACTAACCTACAGTTTTATTCCGATCTTGAAGAAATTTTGCACACTTGACCATCAAGAGGAACATCACTGTCTACGTAATATTTCGGACGGTACATCGAATAGAGTACCTTAAAAAAGATTCTGACATCGTTTGCGGGTTACCATGAAAGTTCACTCACGTACGCATGTTTCCATGGAGAAGGTTTTTGAATATATATACTTTTTTTAAACGAAATGTCTATGATCTTTTTGAAATTTGAGAGATGTCTGACACATTCACAGTCATCGTGTTTGACAATTCGCGTACAGCAAATCTCGTTTAACAGTTGCAAACCATTTTTGGTTGAGCGAAAGTGTTATATTGGCTGCAAAAAAACCTTAATGTTAACGAAATGAATTTTCAGATTCAAAATATGACACATGGCGAATTGATGACATACAAGTCGGTTTCTTCCGTTACTAACCAAGATGATGAAGTCAACTACCCCACGGAATTTTTAAATTCGCTGGATTTCCCCGGATTACCGCCTCCCAATCTGTAATTAAGTCGGATCGGATATCATTATGTTGCCAAAGGTAAACCAGCCACGTCTTTGTAATGGCACCCGGCTTGCAGTGAAGAAATTAAAGAACAACGTAATCGAAGCCACAATTTTAAAAGGAAAGTGCAAAGGTGAAAACAGATTGATTCCACGTATCACTATGATTCCGACCGACATGCCATTCGACTTTAAACGGTTATAATTTCCAGTGCAGCTTGCATTTGTCATGTCGATAGATAAATCGCAAGGGCAGTCGTTATATGTTTGTGGCATCAGTCTTGAAAATCATGTTTTTCACATGGCCATTTGTATGTCGCATATTCCCCTGTCGGGATGCCTTCAACATCATTTGTTTACGCACCAGAAAACAAAACTATCAATGCTGTGTATCAAAAAGTATTACAATAAATGCTACCTAGCAATAAACTTTGACACTGCCTCACTGGTCACCACAAAAGTTGACAGATATATATGAGTTTCCACCATCTGAGGTGGTGGAGTCCAACAGAGAGAGGATGAGGAGATGGATAGAGGGTAAGGGGAGATGGGCCAAGAGATGGGGGGTTGGGGAGGTGAACAGAGAGATAGTGGGAGAGGAATAAATGGATAGAGAGAATATAGGGGAGGGAAGATGGACTACGAGAGTATGGAATAAATAAATGCCCAGACAACGCCGGGTTTTCAGGTAAATATCAAATATAAAAGGATTTCTTCGAGACTTCACAATCTCTCAATACTGGATATTCTCAATTCGAACCACCATCAGATCACATCTCAAACAGGTTTGTGTAGCAAGCAGAACAATCACTGAAAATGGCGCTCCTCTGTACACTAAAAGCTACAGATAACCACCAGGGGCATAGATAACGGGGAGGGGGAGGGGGCAGGGGTTCCCCCCTCCCCCGCCCCCGAGCCCATGAACATAGTGTTTTTTTGTTTTAGTGGAATGAAATGCAGACTGTGTTGCAGTTTTCAACACTGAAACGGATGGATATTTGTACTAAAGAAGTGAACCTCCACCCCCCAAAAAGAAGATTGGTCCCCTCCCCAGCAGAATAAAATATCTACGCCCCTGATAACCACTGTACTGCAATGAGAACCAAATTAAGATTTTGGAAGTCTACGTTCTTTAACTTTAGTATGTTTCAGCCAAATATGACACAAATTATATAAATATTTAACTACTTTTCCAGGATGTATTTTACTGGTTCTGTGAATTCATTCGAAGTTGGCAAAATCATTCTAAATTGCCAAAATGCATTTTAACAAAATCTAAGCACTTGTTTCGTATCGAGTTCGTCTAGAAACTATAGTACTGGGAATACAATGGCGACTCTGAGCCATTTTTAGCGGCGCCTACGTTTGTGTCATGACAGTCCACACTTGTAGTCTAGGTCTGCGTCATGAGGGACCATAGTTCGGACCTCATGATGCAGACTTAGACGACAAGTGTTTACTTGCATGATGCAAACCTAAACGACGACTGTAGACCCTCATAACACAGACCTAAGTACGAGTCTGAATCCTAATGACGCAGACGCTGTGGAGAGTGGCTCAGAGTTTCCATTATATTCCTGCAACAATACATTCGTGGAAAAAGACGCTCTTCATTTTAAAAGCGTTTGTAGTGTCTAGGTCTTCAGCATCTTGACCCCTTAATATAGAAATACAGGAATAAAATTACATTTCGCAATGTGTGTGGAACTCAACAAAATAAATTGTAATTTAAGCTCATAATGTGTATTGCCTTAATCCACAAATGAATATTTTATTTTGCAGAACACTTTTCAATATAAAATATTTACAAATTTTCCTTCAGTTCCCCTGAAAGTATTATTTAGGCCAAACCAGATACTGCTAAAAATATTTGGCTACTTTTGCAAACACAAGTAACAGAAAATGGTTTAAAAACAATAATAAATGTCACTTGGGAGGGTTGAAATCAAAAAGTTTAGTCCAAAATAAAAATGAACCGTATGGATTACAAAATTTCTATCTCAGAAATTGATGCCCAGAAAGCACAAGAAATAAAATTGCACTCTTAATTAGTGTTTTAGCACTCAAACTCATAGTTTCCTGTTTAATGTTCTACTGTATTCTTAATGTGACAGCTGATTAGTGTTTGAATTAATTATGACGAGACCTTTAAGTCTGTCTGCATTAAGACGTGATCGTTTTCCCCTAATTAGGTTTCCAGCGCAACTAAAAATTCTCCTAGTAGAGGCACTAGTGGCTGGTATATTTAATATTTTTCTTTCCACACACGCAAGTCGAGGAAGTCGTTGGGAGTTATTTTTCCACCACTAGAATATCTCCCTCGTTCACACAGTGTTCTTGCAAGTATCTGCTGAGGAGACTCTTCTGCCCAGTCCTCAAATTTCGCCATGTTGTACGGCCCTGGACTTGTTTCTAACCGGCCGGTGTGGCCGTGCTGTTCTAGGCGCTTCAGTCTGGAACCGCGTGACCGCTACGGTCGCAGGTTCGAATCCTGCCTCGGGAATGAATGTGTGTGATGTCCTTAGGTTAGTTAGGTTTAAGTAGTTCTAAGTTCTAGGGCACTGATGACCACAGATGTTAAGTCCCATAGTGCTCAGAGCCATTTGCATCATTTGTTTCTTGGGTGCTGTGATTGGGCACTTGTACTGAAACTATACAGGTTCCAATTAATATTTGCAGAATAATGTGAAGATCGTACTACACATAGTTGAAATTATAATAGTTTTTAGATGATGCTATCATTTATCGTCCAGTAAAGTCACCAGAGGATCAAAACTAAATGCAGGACGATTTAAATAAGATATACATTTTTGGTTTGAAAATTAGCAGTTGGCAATAAATAATGAAAAGAGTGAGGTTATCCGTGTATGTACTAAAATAAGTCCGTTAAACTTCGTTTACAATATCAAATGGCTCTGAGCACTATGGGACTCAACATCACAGCTCATAAGTCCCCTAGAACTTAGAACTACTTAAACCTAACTAACCTAAGGACATCACACACACCCATGCCCGAGGCAGGATTCGAACCTGCCACCGTAGCAGCCCCGCGGTTCCGGACTGCAGCGTCAGAACCGCACAGCCACCGCGGCCGGCTTTACAAGATCAACCAGTCAAATCTAAAGGCTGTAGATTCTACTTAATACCTCTAATTACAATTACGACCTACTTAAATAGGAATGGACACACAGAAAATGTTGTAGGCGTTTTAATGACAAAACACTCTTTTGGAGCATTCCTACGCAGTTGGAGAGCCTTTTTTGGTACGATTGATGGAGGAGGTCGAAAGAGTCTAAAAAAGGGCAGCTGGTTTGGTATTATCGTGAAACAGGGGAAAGAGCGTCGCGGAAGTTATACAGGAGTTGAGGTGGGAATCATTACAACAATGGCGGTTTTTGACGTGGCGCGATCTATATATGAAATTTCGATCACCAACTTACACCTCCGAATTAGAAGATATATTGTTGAGTCCCATCTACATTGGAAGAAATTACCATCAGAGTAAAATACAAAAAAGCAGCGCTCAGACGGAGAGATGTAGGTGTTTTATCCCGCGCGAAATTCGAGAATAGGAGACAAATAAGTTGAAAGTGGTTCGATGAACTCTCAACCTAGCACTTGCGTATGACTTGCAGAGTACCCATGTACATTTAGATGAAGAATATATGCATTATCTTAGGAGATAACTTTCAGCACACATCTGTCGTGCTGCTTGGTAAACATCAATTTTTTCATCTTCGGTTAACATTCTTAATGTGCGGTAGTTAGGCACCATAAACGTTGCAATTTTATGCAACATACTAACGCACATTTTCTGTTCTAGGAAGGCACCGGCGGCTTGTTTCAAAGGTTTCATGTCCTGAAAATACATTTTATCAACATACATATTTCACAAGTGGTTCTATAATATTCAGATGGAATAAAATTACAAACCTCTTCATCATTATCCCGTACAGTACAGTGAGCTTTTAAGGCACAAAACCATGGTAGAACTAAATGTAGGGTTGGCTCCTTGTCACCCTCTAGATCAATTGTGGCTTTTTTAAACGGCTTAAGAAATTCTATAAGCTGGCCAGTTATATGGTGGTCATAACTCAGCATCTTATCAGAGAATTCGTTATGTAATAATTCGTTTTGTAAGACAGCCTTCCCTGAATTAATCTGAGAATGGACTGATACAAGCATGTCAAAATAACTATTCCAACGAGTTGAAACCCACTGCTTTAAAGATGAGTTCAGTCTCACACAGAGACCTCTTCTCTTGAAGTAGGAAACCGTAGCCCGCACTGTATTAAAAATGGCTGGTATATTTGGAACATTTTCTTTCAAAAACTGTTCGCTCAGAACATGTTTCAAGACTGTGTTTATACTATGATCCATGCATGGAAGACGCTGATATATTTCGAGAGCTTTGATAATGTTACTGCCCTGGTTTGTGACAAACATAATTTTGGCAATGTCTTCACGAGAAACACCCATAGTTTCTAAGCCATCTTCCAACTCGTTTCGAATATTCGAGCCAGTTTTTGGGCAGTCAGGAAACGCAGAGCACATCAGTACATATTTATTCAAACGCCAGTCTGAATTTATGTAATTCATTGTCACGGACATGTAATGCACCCCTTTGTCTGTCCATAGATCAATTGTACTGGCACATGTACCAGAACGAATCTCATGCACTATATCTGGGAGCATTTTGCTGCGCACTTTATCAGCTAAGGTTTGAACTTTCCTAGCTACTGTCACTCGGGAAGGCATAATATATCAACTGAGCCATATTTTTTACCTATGTCGATCACTGTCCGCCCTAAATTAAGAAATCCTTCTCCCTCTATACTGCTAAATGGTCTCAGGTCCTTAGCACACATTTCGACGCACTTTCCGGCCACTAAATCTTTGTCCTGTTTCAAGATATTTACTGAGTGAGGGAACTGCTTGTCAAATTTGCACACATGTCGTAACATACTCGAGGTTCCCGAATAAATACTTAACAGATTTTTACATAGTTTGCATTGAGACACACCTACCGATTTATTTGAAGCGGCCTCATAAACACACGAAAACGTTTCCCATGCGGTACTTGTGTTCTGTTTCGTTACCAGCATGTATTCGCCAGTTGAAAATTTTTTCCAATGTCACTAAAGTTCGACCCATTCATTGTGCTGCCTCCACCGTTGCGATAAATGAACTGCGGGCTAACTACCTGGCTACTCTAGTCACAGTAGCTTGACAGCGCAACCTGTTGTCAGGCGCAATAAGCTGAGCGGTCCCCGTGAAGTATGGCAGGCCTGCGGGAACCCAGGTAGCCCGGGCTTGCGGGAGCCCAAGTCGGCCGCATTACCCACTATGCCTCGGTACACGCGCACTCTTGTGTTTACGTCGCGGAAGGCTGACCTGCATGAATGGTTGCAGAGGAGCTAGGGGCAAGCAGGCTGCAAGGGGACGCTTCCAAACATACATAGCAGACATGTCTAAAATTATATCACCTGTGCTTGAAGAAAACCACAGACATAACATGTGGTTAAAACGGTACACTTTCAAAGCGGGAACAGGGCTGAAAAGAAGAACACAGAGGTTGTAAGGTAAAAATTCATTTATTTCTTATCCGACTAAAAAGTAATTTTACATTTTCATAATTAGACACAACACTATTTTCACACATCTTCTTCTTCATGAGGCGATGGAGAGAAGGACACTTGTAGAATTCCAGGTCTTGAATAGCAGCAAACTTACAGATTCGACGCATCCATGAGATCCCCTTCCCCTTCATGCAGATGATGGTATCTGCGTGATCGAATAATTTAAGCGCCGTCACCATATCTTTGTAGGGTATGCCAAGATCATTCCAGTGAATTCCATGGTATAAATGTGTTAACCACTTTGCAATCTTCCATGTCTTAGCACACTTCACATACTCGAAAGACCTCAGTGATGCAATGTTTGCTGAGAATGTCTCTATTATTCCTGCATCTTGTGTGTGCGCTATGAATGCAACATCTTGAAATATGAACTGTCTACGCGCACCATCATAGAAAACCTGAGCATCTGCAATGATGTTCACGCCTTGAGATGCCATTGTGAAATGCTCTAGGCATGGTGCAGCATCTGTTCATTTATACAGCTCTTTGCAGAACACCGGTGAGCGGCCAGTAGTTGATCACAAGGTCATGTAGAACTAGAGCATATGCAGCAGTGTGATCTGGGAAATTTGTTGAAGATTCAAATTCAGTTCGCACATCTTTAGGTCCAGACTTAATTATCTCATTCTGTTTCGAGCAGTCTATTACGATGATCGGTGAGAGCTCCTTGAACTTCCGTGTGCAGAGAAGACACCCTCCTCCTTCTCTTTTAGCAATTTTATACTAACAAGCATGAAACTTTGCATACTTGCCATATACTAGAATGTATACATTTTCATTCCGCTGCAAGTATAAATTATCATATAGGTAGACTTCTGAATTCAGGTAGACTTTGGCATTAGTTAATTTGCAGTTGTCGAACACTTTGCTATATTACCTCTGCTATCAGTCTGAAACGAAAGTATGATGAACCTAGGTGTCTCTAGCTGCGAGGATGTTTTAATAGCTCATGTTTGTCTACTGGCAGTTGGTAACACTGGGTACTCGAAAACCTCCCACAAGCGAAATGTCAGTGATAGAAATGTACCTGAATTCAGGACTTTTAAAAGCTTCAAACACTTCTCGTGTGATACACTGATGTGGGACATTTTCCGTATAATCTTGCTGATTGTGATCAAATTCTCTTCTTGAGCCCCTTGAATGTGTGAGATATTATCCGACGCACTCCCTACCAGAATGAGTTCCTGTTTAGCATTCATAATAATCTGTCTCATGTTCGCAAAATAGCCCATAATCATTTTTAGAGGTATGCATGCAGTAAATCGCTTGTACTCTGCAACTGTTCTATCCTCCAGATCGTCTATGAACCACCACACATTTTCTAAATCATGTAAATCAGCGGATGATGCAGAGACGTATATTTTAAGGGTCGATGTCGTGTCGACATTGCGTGTACGATCGATCTCAGACCCAATGAGTTCATAGCGTATGTCTTAGAACAGGAATACTAAAGCGTTACGTGTCAGCTTGGATCCCACTGCATCGCTGCTGTTGGTTTCCTTGATATATGAAACTCTTGCATGGAAGCGTTAGTGCGTCTTGGTGCTGGATGACAATCCTAATTTCATCGTTCTTGTGATATGTGGTTGAAGTGTAAGGTTTATTAGAGAAGTATTCCTGATGTATAATTCTCTCATCATACTCTACTGGACTGGTTATATTGAGTCAGGACGTCATTGCGAGGCTTCAACCTAACTGATTTAAAAAACTCTTAGTTCAGACATGTTATCACTTTGCAGTTCGGTAGTGAAGTAACGTGCTGTGGATTGCGTGCACTTGTTTTATACCGTGCGCCCATCTTGCCTTAGATGTAATCGTACAATGATTTCCTCACCACGAAAGTAAAGAAGTTGATTATTCTGGTCCACAATACGCAGCTCCAAATAGTCCAATATCACTGGAACGTATATTGCATTGGCAGGGGTCTCAACAATCTTATACCCCGTTGCAACAAATAGTATTAATCAGACTATCTTTGAGATAGGAGTTCGTTGCAATGTTACACTCGACTCGGATTGTGCTGACAGGAAGTATGTCCACAGTGTGATCTGCCTTGTAAAATTTACTTGGATCCTTCTTCAAAACCTGCCATTTGTGAAACCCAGTAGGCGCCCTATTGAACCTTTCTGGTTAAAGTCAATCTTTGTATTTACAGTCCTTACTTCAGATTTAAGTGTATTGGTGTTTGCACGTAGCTCAATAACTTTTCCAGACTGTTTTAAGACTTCGTTTAAATCATCGATATCATATGCACCCGGTTCTATTTCCACAATGTCTTTTTCACTGTTAATATCCAGATGCAGTTTGTTGTTAGTATCAGTGATGTTTAGGATCCTGTTGTACATCTCCAGTCCAATCAATGCGATACTCCATCCACCATTGCTCACATCAATTGGCAGGAAGTAATTTACACAAAATACAGATGATCATTCTTTTAACGTCAAAGTGTACGACATTGCATCTGAACTTCAGCTGATGAAGGAATGTTTATAGCTCCTCCTTATGTGGCATGCTTCTTCTTCTTTGTAAACGTCAAGAGAAACATGATGCATAGATGCCCACAGAGGTATCTATTAAAGTCCTGACAGCGCCGATAATTGTAGAACACAAGTTTTCTGTGAGTGAAGTATCGTTGTAATTCTTCTGGCGGTTGCAGGTCACCAAATGAGTCGAAATAGTAGACAGTATCCGCATTTTTCATAACATATAATACCCAGTGAGTGCCGGGGCCTCCAGCAACATCTAAATTCCCAATGCCACATTCATCAGTTTTCCACATAGTCTTCAGTAATGTATCCTGCATAAACACACCACGAAATCTTGGAAAGTTGAATTTGTTTCTAACAAACTTAAGAAGATCAGTACTTGTGAGTGGTTGATCTGGTAGGACCGCTAATGGGCTTTTCTTTATTTATGAACAGACCTAGTCCTTTCCTGTACGGTTTCGTGTATAGTCCTTTTCCTGATGGCTGCGGCTTCCATCATGCGGTTGTGTCTTCTTGCCTCTTCTAACTGTGCTTGGGAGTGCGTTCTTGACCGTTCGAGCAATAGCTGCAGCACCACCAGCGAGGGACGTTACCGCCGAGAGCGTGGAGAGGGCCGTGATGAGAAATGGAAGAAAACCACCTGATGTCTTGGGTATTGGTAGAACTCGCGGTGCTTTAACAGATCCTCCTCATCTTCTTCCCACACCTTTCTGCTACAGTGTGTTTCTAGCTGCATACATCGCTGTCAGGATATAGTTCTTCAAACAGCTCTGCTCCCCGCCCTTGTCCTTCTTCTTGTTTAGTGCACAAAGTGCAGCATTCATAACTCGCTTGAGATTCATCACACCTAAACCCAACTTAATTTTTCCTCGCATGGCTTTATCAACTGCAAATGCTGCGATGCTCTGACCTATACCAATATCCTTTCTTCTCCGTATCGCCTTAGCCTTATCAACTAAAATCCTATCTGCAATGTGACGACTTGATAGATCTTTATTTGCAGTGTATGCAATGTCATGTTCCATACACGCTTCGTCGAGCAGATTAACCCCCTTATCACCTCGTGCCAAGCGTTTCTGAAGCTTTGTCCCAGGTCCACAGTACTTATACCCAGACATGCGTAATTCCACTGGCAGTTTGTCTAGAACACCACCACCTCCTCTAATGCATCTCATAGCACGCATGTTATGCTACTGCTGTGGTTGTGGACTGTGCTCCCCATTATATAGCAAATCGTTTTGTGCAGCAGGAAAACCAAGCCGTTTCACTAGTGCTTTATTTTCCCGACGTCTTGTGACTCTCCACGAGAAACAAATCCGGTTCTGACATCTTCTGCAACTTCTCGGTGTAGAAGCAGCCTGCAATTTCTTCACCTTTACTATCCTTCAATAAAATATAGGATTTTGAAATTGTAAATATCTCCGTTGATCAGATCAATAGGTATGATTTCTCAAATGCCGTCTTATGTTTTGAGATACGTACCAAATCACCTACATTAACTTTCTGTCTGCGTGGATCCAGCATTTTAATGCGATAGTACACCGTATCCATGAGTCCCTTATAAGGAACGTCGATTGGTCTCATTTTTATTGTGGTATGTTAGGTTCTACTATACCGGGCAATTATACCTGGGAAGATATCTGTCGCTTTGTATGAGCTGTGAAGGTTGAAACACATCCACTTTCGACCTTTCATTGTTCTGTTCAGACGCTCCACGATACTTGTCTTCAGGTGAGTGAATGTTGAGTAGTGATGTATTCCATACCGCTGCATCACGGTCTTGAAATACCTATTGTAAAACTCACCGCCGTGATCGGTTTGGAGGTTGTCTGGGCATCGATTCGTCCCTGTCTGTAGCAAATGCTGAAAAACATCCGCGACATTTCTATCAGCTTTTCTTTTAACCGAAAATGCCCAGGGAAATTTGAAGTATGTATCAATAACCATTAAAATACGAGAGCTGGAACTTTAATAGAGGCAACTATTTATTTACAGCTCTTTCAAAATAGATACGTGTTTCAAAGTTTTACTGACCTTGAAAGTAGTCACCAGCATTGTGTAAAACGCGTTGCCAGCTGTGTAGAAGTAGTAGGACACTCTTAGCAGTGCCAGTTGCGTTGACACTCTGAGCGGCGCGGTCTATTGCACGACGAATTTGTAGCAGTTCTGAAGCGAATGCCACGAAGTGTTTCCTTCAGATTAGAAATCGAGTTGCACTTAAGTCAGGGGAATGCAGTAGATGGTATAGCAGTTGGCAGCCCCATCAGTCAAACAAATCAGTAACAGCTTGCACTGTACGTGCTTCAGCATTGTCCTGCAGAATGATGGTCAGGTCCTGTAGAAAGTGTCAACACTTCTGTCTCTAAGCTGGTCGTAGGTTGTGTTCCAAAAATGAGCAGCATAGAGGCCTTAGTGATGACACTTTCTCCAGGACCTGACCATCATTTTGCAGGACAATGCTGAAGCACGTACAGTGCAAGCTGTTACTGATTTGTTTGACTGATGGGGCTGTTAAGTGCTATACCGCTTACTGCACTCCCTTGATTTAAGCCCTCGTCATTCAAACTCGATTTCTAAACTGAAGGAAACAGTTCACAGCATTCGCTTCAGAACTGCTACAAATTCGTCGGGCAATAGACCGCGCCGCTCAGAGTGTCAACGCAACTGGCACTTCTAAGAGTATCCTACTACTTCTACACAGCTGGCAATGCGTTTTACACAATGCTGGTGACTACTTTGGAGGTCAATAAAACTTTGAAACACGTATCTATTTTGTACGAGCTGTAAATAAATAGTTGCCACTATTAAAGTTCCAACCCCCGTATATTTGAATTCATTATTCTCATTTGAATACCTGTAAGCAGTTATCGACATCCTCGGCCCTCCGTGGTGGAAAGGCTATGCTGTTGTTCACCTCCAAAGCACGGAGAGCTCCTGAGAGTTTACCGAAGCACACCTGTTCCATTTGTATGAGAGTGCTCCGGTAATACACAGTCGCTGTCTTGGGCAGCAACACCTTCTGTATGGGCTACGCCAGCAGCCAGTGAGGCGCCGGCCGCTATGGCCGAGCGGTTCTAGGCTCTTCAGTGCGGAACCGCGCTGCTGCTCCAGTCGAAGGTTCGAATGCTCCCTCGGGCATGGATGTGTGTGATGTCCTTAGGTTAGTTAGGTTTAAGTAGTTCTAAGTTCTAGGGGACTGATGACTTCAGAAGTCAAGTCCCATAGTGCTCAGAGCCATTTGAACCATAAAATGCATACGAGGATATGTTTTTCGTGCTGGTTTGTGCAGTTCTCGAACTATTGTCTGCATATTCGATGATACCGCTCTCTCAAAGCTCAGAGATTATTGAAACAGCCTCATTCGAATGAGCTGTATTACCTGCAGCAGCTGATGCCATGAGCAGCCGTAGTCGACCTATTAGCTCGTTAGGGTCGTCATATATATATACTGCGGGATTTGATTGTTCACTGCGTTATGCTCAATGTCAATACCATCACCTAAAGGAGCTGCAGTCTGGAACCGCAAGTCTTCTACGGTCGCAGGTTCGAATCCTGCCTCGGGCATGGATGTTTGTGATGTCCTTAGGTTAGTTAGGTTTAACTAGTTCTAAGTTCTAGGGGACTAATGACCTCAGAAGTTGAGTCCCATAGTGCTCAGAGCCATTTGAACCATCACCACCACTGCTGCTGTTGTTGTTGTTGTTTTCACCATCACGTATTGGTTTTATAATGGTTTTATACTTCTTGTTGCTCAGGCTTTACGCGATCTTATGTACATCAGTCATGTGCAGTATCTCACGGTACTTTTCCCTATCATCAACTGAATAATTTATAGGTTTTTTGGTAGGTCTTAGGAAAATAACATTCATTAAGGCAGTTATTCTCTCAAACCGCCTATCACTAGCCTGTATTGTGTCATCAGTACAGTTATAAAATGCATGCCCAACATGTACGGTCTTCCCCTTCTAACGCCGAATGTTCTATCTACCTGAACAGGAGCGTGACGGATAATGACTTTGTCAATGGCAACACCATCGTTATTGTGTGTTTTTGTTTTTGCTGAGAGCTATCTGAGAGATTCATTAACCGGTTTAAAGGTCTCTCTTAGTGTTTGCTGCCTATCCATATGCCCTAACCTCAGCAACCGTAATTTCTCACAAACTGCTTTCCGCGCTTGAATCACTTTCTGCTTCGTTGACATCTCGGTGTATACTAGTCAGACATCTCCGCAGCGTGAGGTTTTATATATTCTCTCTTCTTCTTCCTCTTACTCTGTGCCTGCTCCACCTTCTCAACAACAAGGAAGTCTACATCTATTTCCCCTCAATAGCCTCGACCTATTCAGTTAAGTCGGTTACTTTCATACCGTCTTCATTAACTAACTCATTTAAAGCAATCACCATTCTCAGAAGAATCTGTTAATACGTCTCTAGTTCCCTGCGCATACCTCCCACTTTATGCACAATAGCCTGAATTTTCGCCTCCATGTACAGTCGAGTATCCTGTGTACACCCATTCACTCGGGTTGAGAGCTAGACATGCGCGCCAGATTATACATGGTTCAGCGTGTACTGATGTGCTAACCTCTCTTACCGTGCTATGTATGCAGAAACTCTTTAAAGTTGCGCCTGTACCTACCATCGCTCAGTTTTCTTGTTTTATCAATAACGAGAAACCGATACTATGAATGATTCCAGCAATTAGCACATATATTTACAAAATCATTGAACGACATGTCAGTTCCGACATGTGCCTGGTAAATGTGTTTTAAAGTCAGATTGTCTTGTTTTAAGGCTAGAATGAGGTTTGCACCAACCATAACTAACTGTTTCGGGATTCTGGAATATGTTTGGCTTAGATAAAATACATCAGCCCCCATTTGACGACTGAAATAGAAATATTTTCAGATTTGGTCTTGGTTTTCCACAGCAAAATCGTCAAATACGAAGATTGTGTTTGGCTTTGCTATTTCAGGTGGAGCGATATCACCGCTTTCACTTAATGTCGTGCATGTAACACGATCTACACCGTGCAATATCTCCTGTAATAGCTGCTACGTGGATTGAAACAGTGTTTTTGAGAATACACAAACATGTTCAAATCGGACTCCATTTACATGTGTTATCAGCGTCATGAGGACATTAGTCTTGCCACAATTGGATGGACCTACAATAATTGCACGTATATTATCAGGAAGGAGAATTCCGTTCTTCTTCTTCTTCTTCCTCAAGTCTTCTTTTCCATCTTCACAGGACCAATCACCGACAACAAAGTCTTTGTGGTAATGTTTCACCCACCCTGCCATGATACTAACTACGACAGATACTGACAAGTAGCTGAGATGTATAGAAAGATACACTAGAAGGGACAGTAATAGTATGTGTAACCACTATAGCTCCATCACTTAACTGACTGAGCTGTATTGGCTACATAGAGAAAACCTATGAAGAGTAACTTGATCATTCATTATGTCTATAACTGGTGAGACGATGTTTGGGGTAATCGTCTGCTGCTGCATCATTATATGTGTAGCACTGAAAAAATATTAATATGCGTAATACTTTGACTATAATGAGAGAGATATGAAATAAAACACAAACCCAGTTTGAGATTATATATACATACATTATTTATTCATTAAATATCATACATAAGATGCAGTATTTCAAGAAAATAATCAGACTCTTTCTTATCTTCTTCTTCGCATCTGTACAGTATTTTCCAAACAAAGGTTTTCGATATGGAATAAATTCCGCGCTTATCTCCCTCAAGCCAATGGATGGCTCACAGTACTCAGGTTCTTCACACGCACATTTAATCTGTATCTCTTTCGGTTCAGCGTTCATGTGCAAACGAAGGTACTGCTTCAAATCATCATCATGTACACTATGCACACATAGGAAGTTTGCAACATCATTGTATGCAGAGTCCATGCTCGGCAATCAGCGGCTCAATCTCTCCAAAGCAAGATGTAGCGCAGTAGTCAGATCGTATAACTTCATAACTGAGGCGTGCCTTAGATAAACACAGTTGTCACCCGATTTCACACATAGTGCACAGTCATCATACACTGTTGCTATAGGTAGTGTCACACCAGTAAGGCGAATGTCTGGGGGAGAACGAGTTGGATAATACTCTGTAGTCATCTGCTGATTGATGTAGCGCTCTGCGCGACATATTTCGTCCCAGTCCTACTCGGAAATCGGCACTTTAACACCCCTCGATGCATTTTCAATTTCTATTCTCTCATGCAAGCCCTAGACATGATATGCTCCTATACTAACGTTTACACGTTTCATTCCACTGGACGTAAATTGTATGTGGTACTGAAACGATGGGTACACTCGATGCCTTCTTACCCACAGCATCTGCACTCTGTGGCTGCACTAGCACAGGGATGTTCTGCTGGGATGGGTCGTATGTTGGTGAGCAGTACTGTCTCCGTCTTGCTGTTGTTTAGGACCACCAGCAGCGTTCGATGTGTTGGGATCAGACCGCGTGTCTTCATCAAACAAATCGATAAGTGGGATAGTCAACAAAAGCTCCTTGTCCTGCTCCAGCAAGTGAGCTATGTGCAGTATAGGGTCCCATGTGGCCACTACAGGTTCAGACAAGGTGGAAGTTGTTGCTGCCGCAGATCCAGAGATCGGAGCAGGTCTTGATAAGATGGCAGCCGACGTTGCTACAGGTCTGGACGTGGCAGAGACCGGCATTTTGGCGCTCGATCCTGCGGGCTTGGCTGCGTCGAGGGCTACTGCTGAAAAAAGACGAGGAAGCATTACATATGGACCAAGACCCGAAAACAACCAATAATAATAATAATAACCACAGAGAAAGATGTGATATGGGATACTTACTTTTCCGTTTCTTCCTGTTCTGTGGGGCTGTGTTGGGTTGTGACTGCTGTTGACACTTCATGGTTCTTCTTCTTCTTCTGCTGCTGCTGGCTGACTGAGCAAGACTGAGGACCCAGAGCTGCAGAGCCTGCCCTATATCTTCTCCAATGACATTACCGGATACTGCCATCCTACTGGCTGAAGTCTAACACGTGACTGGATTAAGAATTCCTATTGATTCCCGCCATTTTCCCCTCCAGGCCGCCATCTTGGATTACATCATGGGAGGGTCAACGGCGCCCTCTGGTGGCGGTACTGTGTTCTAGGTCAGTGGAATGAGGTACTGCCTCTAATTGTTTAAATAAGGACTGCCTGCAAAATAAAGACTTATGTCCATCCTATCCAGCACAGGCTGAGTGTTTTCCCGACAATTCCTAGAAAGAGGTGGTGGTCGGATGACTTAGGTTAGTGGGGGCAGCCCAAATGCCCTTTTTTCCTGCCATTTTCTTAGGTTAGTGGAGGTAGCCGTGGTGTGTTGCATTGATCTGCTGGAATTTCTACTTTCCGTCATATTCTGGGGGAGGGTAGAGGGGAGGGGAGGGGGTTAGGTTAGTGGAGGAAGCCCAATTGACCTACTTTCCCGCCAAAATTTGAACTTCCCGCCATGACGTCATTGAGACATTGCCATACCTATCGCCACCATCTTGGATCAGCCATCTTGAATAAATCTGGCAACAATGGAGAGAGCGGTGGTATGAAGGTTGTTCTACTACTTATATTCGGATGCTGTAGCCTACATGCTGAAGGCGGCAACTGCCCTTCGCAACTGAATTCGCTTCACTTGCATGGCACATGCACTGCAACGTATCGCTAAATAATTGTGCGCCACCTACCCGAAGTAAATAAAATAATCTCATACACCAAGAAAGTGTTTCTCAAAGCCAGCATCGTGTGTTGCTATATAGAGAACTGCTGCTGGACCTGACGTTGCCGCCTGAGCCCGTTCTAAGGTGATGCGGTACATAAATTGAAGTTCTCGGTTTTTATAAAGAACATTTTCAAACCTTGAAATCTGTGACTGACTCATTTCCAAGAGAATTTGCAATTTGGATTCGAGAGGCACAAAACGCTTTCACTGGACCTAAAATCGAAAATACTGTGGTGTTCGTCCGTAGTAACTTTGACTTTCTAGCCATTAACATTAAAGATGTGAAACTTCCTGGCAGATTAAAACTGTTTTAATCTGCCAGGAAGTTTCATATCAGAGCACACTTCACGGCAGAGTGAAAATTTCATTCTGGATTAAAGATGTGACTCTTCAAGCTTTCCCTGCGGATGTGTTGTAAATAGTCTTCACTGGTTTGCCGCCGGATCGCGTTGTGCAAATTCCACAATATTTCCTCGGAGCAACTGTCCGACATCTTCAGGTGGTTCAACCTTGCTCGTGGCTAGATACGACTGACGGTATCCGCACGCCGACACCCCGCGCGTGTTCTAAAAACGGGGTGTCGGCGTGCGGATACCGTCAGTCGTATCTAGCCACGAGCAAGGTTGAACCACCTGAAGATGTCGGACAGTTGCTCCGAGGAAATATTGTGGAATTTGTACAACGCGATCCGGCGGCTAACCAGTGAAGACTATTTACAACATTGAAGATATTATAAATTGTTGAGAGTGTCAAATATAAGGTAGGCTGACATTAGAGGTGATACTGGGGAGAGAATAGTGAATAGGTTTGGCGCTGTTTTGGTAAGAAGTCTAAGATACTCGACTTTTGATAATCTCTGCAGTACCCTCAGTGGGGGAGAAGAAGACACTCTGACCGACATATCTCCAGAAATATTCCATCTGCTAAAATTTGTACCGTAAATACCCTAAACGTCCTGTGAAGCAGAGAGACAATTCTTCTCCTGTAAAAATTCCCTTTCTGATTAGCAGAAAATTCGAAAAAGTACCCAAACATTCATTGCGCCTCAGAATAAAAAGTAAGTTTGAGTACCTTTGTAAGTTAAGTGAAGACGGACATTTTCGTAAACAGAATTGAGCGAAAATATTCTTTTAGTAGTGCAGTGTAGTCTTTCGAAATAAGATATTTGGTAATGTAAAGTGTAGCTTTCTAATGCACTTTTCGTGTTGCTAGAACAAATAAAATTGCATGTTAAGATAATGTAGTAAGCTATGATCTAATTGAGAAGTTAATTTCAGCTGAAATTATTGTTCCGTATTAAGTATTTAATAAAATACTTTCTTGATAATACACATTTCCTTCCCTCTGTTAACCACGTCCATTAAGTAAGCAGGTAAGTATTCTGCATCTTGATATTATATAAAAATCCGTAATTTACTCATACTTCACACAGATACACAAATGTAAAGAGGAGGAAGGGGCGGGAAGCGGCTCCTATCCTGGGGCATCCAGAAATGCAATATTTATCAGTAAGATCCACAGTCCTAAATGACTACTGTCTCTCAAAAAGTTGTTGTTGTTGTTGTGGTCTTCAGTCCTGAGACTGGTTTGATGCAGCTCTCATTGTTACTCTATCCTGTGCAAGCTTCTTCATCTCCCAGTACGTACTGCAGCCTACATCCTTCTGAATCTGCTTAATGTATTCATCTCTTGGTCTCCCTCTACGATTTTTGCATCAGAACATGTCCTACCAATCGATCCCTTCTTCCAGTCAAGTTGTGCCACAAACTCCTCTTCTCCGCAATCCTATTCAATACCTCCTCATTAGTTATGTGATCTACCAATCTAATGTTCAGCATTCTTCTGTAGCACCACATTTCGAAAGCTTCTATTCTCTTCTTGTCTAAACTACTTAACGTCCACGTTTCACTTCCATACATGGCTATACTCCATTCAAATACTTTCAGAAAAGTCTTCCTGACATTTAAATCTATACTCGATGTTAACAAATTTTTCTTCTTCAGAAACGCTTTCCTTGCCATTGCCACTCTACATTTTATATCCTCTCTACTTCGACCATCGTCAGTTATTTTGCTCCCCAAATAGCAAAACTCCTTTACTACTTTAAGTGTGTCATTTCCTAATCTAATTCCCTCAGCATCACCCGACTTAATTCGACTACATTCCATTATCCTCGTTTTGCTTTTGTTGATGTTCATCTTGTACCCTCCTTTCAAGACACTGTCCATTCCGTTCAGCTGCTCTTCCAAGTTTCTTTGCTGTCTCTGACAGAATTACAATGTCATCGGTGAACCTCAAAGTTTTTATTTCTTCTCCATGGATTTTAATACCTATTCCGAACTTTTCTTTTGTTTCCTTTATTGCTTGCTCAATATACAGATTGAATAACATCGGGGATAGGCTACAACCCTGTCTCACTCCCTTCCCAACCACTACTTCCCTTTCATACCCCTCGACTCTTATAACTGCCATCTGCTTTCTGTACAAATTGTAAATAGCCTTTCGCTCCCTGTATTTTACCCCTGCCACCTTCAGAAATTGAAAGAGAGTATTCCAGTCAACATTGTCAAAAGCTTTCTCTAAGTCTACAAATGCTAGAAACGTAGGTTTGTCTTTCCTTAATCTTTCTTCTAATATAAGTCGTAGGGTCAGTATTGCCTCACGTGTTCCAATATTTCTACGGAATCCAAACTGATCTTCCCCGCGGTCGGCTTCTATCAGTTTTTTCATTCGTCTGTAAAGAATTCGCGTTAGTATTTTGTAGCTGTGACTTATTAAACTGATAGTTCGGTAATTTTCACATCTGTCATCACCTGCTTTCTTTGGGATTGGAATAATTATATTCTTCTTGAAGTCTGAGGGTATTTCGCCTGTCTCATACATCTTGCTCACCAGATGGTAGAGTTTTCTCAGGACTGGCTCTCCCAAGGCTGTCAGTAGTTCTAATGAAATGTTGTCTACTCCTGGGGCCTTGTTTCGACTCTGTCTTTCAGTGCTCTGTCAAACTCTTTACCCACTATCATATCTCCCATTTCATCTTCTTCCACATCCTCTTCCATTTCCATAATACAGTCCTCAAGAACATGGCCCTTGTATAGACCCTCTATACTATATATTCCTTCCAACTTTCTGCTTTCCGTTCTTTGCTTAGAACTGGGCTTCCATCAAAGTCTTGATATTCATGCAAGTGGTTGTCCTTTCTCCAAAGGTCTCTTTAATTTTCCTGTAAGCAGTATCTATCTTACCCCTAGTGAGATAAGCCTCTACATCCTTACATTTGTCCTCTAGCCATCCCTGCTTAGCCATTTTGCACTTCCTGTCGATCTCATTTTTGAGACGTTTGTATTCCTTTTTGCCTGCTTCATTTACTGCATTTTTACATTTTCTCCTATCATCAATTAAATTCAATATTTCTTATGTTATCGAAGGGTTTCTATTAGCCCTCGTCTTTTTACCTACTTGATCCTCTGCTGCCTTCACTACTTCATCCCTCAAAGCTACCCATTCTTCTTCTACTGTATTTCTTTCCCCCATTCTTGTCAATTGTTCCCTTATGCTCTCCCTGAAACTCTGTACAACCTCTGGTTCTTTCAGTATATCCAGGTCCCATCTCCTTAAATTCCCACCTATTTGCAGTTTCTTCAGTTTTAATCGACAGTTCATAACCAATAGATTGTGGTCAGAGTCCACATCTGCCCCTGGAAATGTCTTACAATTTAAAACCTGGTTCCTAAATCTCTGTCTTACCGTTATATAATCTAACTGATACCTTTTTGTATCTGCAGGGTTCTTCCATGTATACAACCTTCTTTTTTGATTCTTGAACCAAGTGTTAGCTATGATTAAGTTATGCTCTGCGCAAAATTCTACCAGGCGGCTTCCTCTTTCATTTCTTAGCCCCAATCCGTATTCACCTACTATGTTTCCTTCTCTCCCTTTTCCTACTGACGAATTCCAGTCACCCATGACTATCAAATTTTCGTCTCCCTTCACTACCTGAATAATTTCTTTTATCTCATCATACATTTCATCAGAGCTAGTTGGCATATAAACTTGTACTACTGTAGTAGTCGTGGGCTTCGTATCCATCTTGGCCACAATAATGCGTTCGCTATGCTGTTTGTAGTAGCTTACCCGTACTCCTATTTTTTTATTCATTATTAAACCTACACCTGCATTACCCTTATTTGATTTTGTATTTATAACCCTGTAGTCACCTGTCCAAAAGTCTTGTTCCTCCTTCCACCGAACTTCACTAATTCCCGCTATATCTAACTGTAACCTATCCATTTCCCTTATTAAATTTTCTAACCTACCTGCCCGATTAAGGGACCTGACATTCCACGCTCCGATCCGTAGAACGCCAGTTTTCTTTCTCCTTGAGTAGTCCCCGCCCGCAGATCAGAATGGGGGACTATTTTACCTCCGGAATATTTTACCCAAGAGGACGCCATCATCATTTAATCATACAGTAGAGCTTCATGCCCCCGGGAAATATTACGGCTGTAGTTTCCCCTTGCTTTCAGCCGTTCGCAGTACCAGAACAGCAAGGCCATTTTAGTTAGTGTTACAAGGCCAGATCAGTCGAATATCCAGACTGTTGCCCCTGCAACTACTGAAAAGGCTGCTGCCCCTCTTCAGGAACCACACGTTTGTCTGGCCTCTCAACAGATACCCCTCCGTTGTGGTTGCACCTACGAGCCGTTCGCAGTACCAGAACAGC